>NC_092806.1:130285150-131598375 GCF_040954645.1 Diabrotica undecimpunctata
ATAAGATTGCTTATGATTGTTCCTACAACAGAGTCATAAGTTATAGTTATTGGTTTCCTTTTTAATCTAACAAAAAATTATTACAATCAAACTATAATTTCCTTAATATATATATATATATATATATATATATATATATATATATATATAATAGAACACCACTCTACCCTAAAGTGTGAGGTAAATACAAATACAGGTTACAGATATACATTACATCTTAAATCCAATGAAAATACAGAATTTCTTTTTGTTCCATTCTGTGCACGAATTTTGTCCATTCTTTCTTGTTTTTTGCCTTATTTTGAGCTTCTGACCATTCCATTCCCCCCCTTTTCAAAATCTGCCCTACTTCGTCATCCCAGGTTTTCCGTGGTCTGCCTCTGATTTTAAACCTTTTCACTTTAGCCTTCCAGACCTGCTTTACGGGTCGGTTGTCGCTCATTCGGCACAGATGACCAAACCATTTTATTTGCTGTGTTTCAATAGCATGTAGTACAGATTCTGTGCCCAGTTCTTCTCTAACATCTTCATTTCTTATTTTGTCTCGTCGTGTTATTCCTTTGACTCGTCTTAGATATTTCATATCAATGGCTTGTATCTTGCTTTTTAATTGCTTTGTTAACACGCAGCTCTCGCTTCCATATATCAAGATTGGTCGGAATACTGTCTTATAAACTGTCATTTTGGTTCTTCTGCTGATTTCCGGATTACCTATGAATACTCTACTAGGATTATGGTACACTTTTGAAGCACTACTTATTCTTTCTGTTATTTTATTCTGCATGGTACCCTCTCTGTCTATTATAACCCCTAGGTATTTGAATGCATCTACTTGTTCTATGAGTTGTTGGTTAATTTCTATGTTAACATTTCGGTTAGTTTTCGCTATCAGCATCACCTTGGTTCTCTTAACATTAATCTTCATGTTTCTAATTGCCAGCTTATTATTCCAGCTATCTATATTTTTCTGGAGATCCCTTTCGTTAGAAGCACATAACATGAGATCATCTGCGAATGCACACTCAGCTATACCAACCGGTCGTATTTTACCATATCCGATATGTATGTACTTTGTGTATACTTGCTTTTGTTTCCTTAATTATGTCGTCAATAATCAATATGAACAGTGTGGGGCTCATAACACCTCCTTGTCTTAGACCCTCGTTTATTGCAAACATCTCTGATTCCAAGTTATCCTTACGTACATAACTCTTGTTATTTTGATACAGACTTTTGATAGCACCTGTTAGTTGATGGTCAATATTTCTATTTTGCAGACTTTTCCAAACTGCTTTAAGGGACACTCTGTCAAATGCTTTCTCAATATCTAGAAAAGCCATATATATATATATATATATATATATATATATATATATATATATTTGTGTTCTTTATTCTAGCTTTCTCAGTTATTTGTTTCAACGTAAATATATGTTCTTGCGTACTGTGTCCCTTCCTAAACCCACTTTGTACTTCATCCAGATGTGGTTCAACGATGTGTCTTAATTCTTTTTCTAGGATGCTTTCATATATTTTGGAGACGATACTGAGTAGATTAATTCCTCTATAATTTTCACATGAACTTGGGTCTCCTTTCTTAAAGATTGGTAGTATTATGCCAATTCTCTAATCTTCGGGGACTGTACATCGGTTCCAAGCCATGTTCATAATTTTGGTTAAAAATTCAACTTCTTTCGGTCCCATTGTCTTTAACATTTCAGCGGTGATTTTGTCATGACCAGCCGATTTACCTCTCTCTGTATTATTAATTGCTTCTTTAACTTCTTCTATTTGAATATCATTTTCTTGTCCAGTTCTCCTTTTACTTCTATCATTACAGTTTCCTCTTTCGGCTGTTTTGGTGTTAGGTGTTCGCTGAAGTATTGTCTCCATCTTTCCATAATCTCATTTGGTCTGATAATCAGTGTGCCGTCTTTACGTTTCACCTGTTTCATCGTTGTTTCTTTACCTTTTCTTAGCGTCTTTAGTGCCTTGTAAAACAATTTTTGGTTACCCCGGCTATCTGCCTCCATCTTAATATAACAAATTTTATTTTATCGATTATCATATATCCTAACGAAATCTTTTCATTTATAATAAAATCTAATAAAATGGAAAACCTACAATTTTAATTAAGAATGATATTATAATTATTGATACCCAATAAAATTTCTATTAAATAAAATATATAATATGAAAATTTCACACGAGAACAATTTCCGACAATAGTAATTATTAAGGTAAGCACTATAAAGGGCGACCAACATACATTTTCACGCACTATTTTATGTCCTTTGATTAATCCTTTTCAGGAAGAGATAGTTCTAGACAATGTTTTATAAACACAGGATACAATGTACCATTACAATTTACTCACCTCGAAAGTCCCTGATACTTTACGTTATCCTAAAAACTTAACAAAATAGTATACAGTATGGTTTTATTAGATAAAATTGTTCATACCAATTTGTCCTCCAGCATAAACCAAAGTACCAATTTTAGCTCGTTCTGACAGCGGAATCCATTTTGACAATAAATTGTTAAGGGCTGGATGCATTACACCCTAAAACATTTAAATTAAATGAGAGAGTTTTAGACATTAAGTAATGTAGGTGTACAAATAACAGTTATCTAAAATATAAGTCAATGAACTTGTATAACAAATTTAAAGGTCGGAATCTCCTCTTTTTTGTATATGTATTTATCATGAGTTGTGTGTATTGCAAATTATTCCGCTCACATTAACGGTATCTATATATCTATTACCTGTGCTAGTCCTATTATAATTCTCCAGACTACCAATATTATCCAGTTTCCATTGGTGGTTATAATAACCCATGGTGTCATCAATGTAAAAATAGACGAACAGAGTATACTTAGTCCGAGGGAATGTTTTCCTCCAAATTTGTGTGCCAACAAACCTCCTGGGATATGGGTAACTGCATATCCCCAAAAGAAAGAGCTAAGGATTAAACCTTTTGTCGTTTCATCCCAATGATATAAATTTTTTGTGACCTGCAAATTAGTCTCGTAACTTTAAGATATAATATAAAGTTTAAAAATGACTAAAACATGAATTGATGGAATAATGTATTATGAAGTTTTTATTACAAGAGCGGTAAAACATACAAATATTAATATAACCTAAAGTGGAAAATTATTTCCCAAAACGTCAATCAGTCCATTTTTAAATAACTGTTTGTTCAATGTCTTTTCGGTTGTCATGCTTTAATAATTTCTTCATTAAGTGTATTTTATCAGCTTTATTTACGCCATATCGCTGACTAGCTCATGGTTCTCCCGCTCCCTCGATCGAAAAAAATTCGTCAATGAAGTTTCTAAACTTTTTGACTTTCTTTAGATAGTTTAATGAATTTTTAGTCATTGTTCGGATTTTTTAAAACTTGTTTTTTGATTCCGAATTATCACACGTGAACTGACGTAAAAAAGAGGAAGTTTTGTGAGAATATAAAATACAAAATATACACACACCTATATATATATATATATATATATATATATATATATATATATATATATATATATATATATATATATATAAACTTCCATAATGTTTATTTTAGTAAGTTACAGGGGTGAAAAAGAAGAGAAACTTAAGTGTGATTTTTAATTTTAAATATCTTATTCAAAAGAAACTTTTTTATTCTAAGAGATTTTTGGCCCTCGGTAATAATGTAATCTTTTATTCTGCGTTTAAATTTTTCAAAAATATTTATTAGTTTTCTCACGATTCGAAAACATTAAATGCATTTTGCGCCTACACTCTTAAAGATTCAAGCGAATATTTAACTGCGACGAGACAGCCTTTTTCATGACTACACAGGACAAACAAGTCATAGTTAAATGAGGGTTGAATACTAGGATCTATTCAATTCAGGTGGGAGAGGAAGAGATCTAACAAGTCTTTAGCATGAGGCCAAATGACAAAAGTGTCATCAACATACCGTAACCAGCAGCTGGGTTTGATATTGGATGAGGAAAGGGCTGCTGTTTCGAAATGTTCCATGAAAATATCAGCTATTACGGGAGAGAGGGGAGATCCCATTGAGGCACCTTTGATTTGACGATAGAAATGATTTTGGAATGAAAAGTATGTACTAGACATGCAGTATTTTATAAGAGATAGTGTTTCTTCGGGGTTTTGATGTGAATGGAAGATGAGAAATAGCTTTTTTAGTTTGACAAATGATTTTCTCAGTTGGAATTGAAAGAGGTGTGACAGAAAAATTGAAGCCTTTTGATAGAGCTTTGGTAGCTGAATCGGATATGTGGATATCTTGCATACAACAGTATAAGGTTGTTGATTCGAAATGGGCTTTGGATTTTGTTGAGAGATAAGTTGGTCCAGTTTGCATTTCTGGGTTTGGGTTTTGTTGTCAGAGATGTGTTGGTCTTTTTGGTGAGAAAGACGATCGAAAGTATCCCATAATAAAGGATGGATATTAAAAGAGTGGATGTCATTGTAAATTTTAAGAAGTTGGGAATTTGTTGTATCTAAGTTGCATTGGGTGGAATGAATTGAATTTCGAAGAAGTGAAAAACCAGTTGTTCTAAGAATTTTGGAAATTAATGAAGATTTAGTATGATGTTTAACTTGAAGAGATTTTGCAATGACTTGATGGTCACGACACGATTTAAGAAAAGCAAAGTCACAGAGAAGACGGTATTTGCGTGTTAGAGATGAATTTTTCTATATATAGTATAGTATATATATATATATATATATATATATATATATATATATATATATATGTATATATATATATGTATATATATATATATATATATATATATATGTACATATGTATATATATATATATATATATATATATATATATATTTATATATATATATATAACTGTTTTGGATGGGTTGGAGTCAATAAAAGGGCTATTGGTTAACTATTTTTTTATTCTCGAGCTTTCAATTGTGTTTACAATTATTATCAAGAGCTAAAAAAGACAAAATACTTACAAGGTTGAACTAAAAAGAAAAAACAATTTTTGTTAACTTACCAAATAAAATTGTTTTATATATATATATATATATATATATATATATATATATATATATATTGATATAACATAGCTACAAATGAAAATAGAGATAAGGTAGGAAACCTTAAATATTTCTGACAATTTCGGTCGTCAACTCTTGGAATTCTATCTTTTTTTTCCAGTAGTTTTTTTCTAGCAATTAGTAAACATAAATTATGTATAGTAGACCTTCCTGTTTAAAATCCTGTTTTTTTCCTCCGGTTGTTTATTTATCGATATTTTATATTATTTATTTTCCTTCATAAATTTCTTCAAAATTCTAGAATAAATTCTTCCTACATGCCCTTGTCTTTACGTCTGTTTTTGTACTTGTTTATGGATAATCAAAATATAAGACTATTTTCATTCTTTTGGAACATGCTCTTCGTTTAGACAACATTTTAAAAGTTTTTGGAGCATTTCTAGTAATTTTACTGGGCCAAACCATATTAGTTCTGGATTTGTTTCCCTGAACTTACAGATTATATTAGTTTTGTTCCTTTTACAAATCTTTCTACATAGGTACTCCATTTATTAAATTCATCCATTAACCCATTAAGTGCAGCTACATGTAACTTCCATCAACTGTTTGTTAAATATTATTAGTAGCATGCTCTTATCATTCGTCTTTATCCTTTTTATGCTGTTAATTGAATGATAAAGTTATTATGAATCATATATTCCAGTTTTATATGTAAGGGAAAATTACTTTATATTATTGTTTTCTCTAATGATAAAATAAATATACCCTTTAAGTATATCTCCTATTTAATTCTGCAAAGCTTTTTGTTCTTTTTGACACAATTACACTTGTTATATACACGCTAAAGCATAGTTCAGCACTTTTCTATCAAATAAAAATTTCACTCACATTATTCTTTCATTTGTTTTTACAACTTTTGCCTGTTTCATTTGTCTATCTGCAATTATACAATATCCAGTTCTTATGTTAATTTTTCCTATCAATCACAATTTGTATCCTCTATACACTTTTTTTGCCTTTTGTCATTTCCACTTTGTCTCTTGAGTGTACGCAAGTTGTACTCTTCTTCTTTTAAACACAACCACCATATTATCAGCTGCTAGACGCAAGATTGTAGGACCCTACTCTAATTTTTTTATGTTATGTTTTATGTTATGACACCCCTGTCATGTTACTAGTAGGCACGTACCTTGAGATACATAACCTACACCTCTAGAAAATCAAAAAATTTTAACTAACATATGTCTTACTTCTTCAGTTAATATTTGATTATGAGAAGCTTCAGTCGGACAAGCATCTGGATCAAAATGTGCACTTTCTTTATGTACAACCATCTTTGTTATGGCAATGTTAAGGCACACTCTTAGTGTGTACGCTATTACAGATGCGAGAAATCCCATAAAACCCAAAACATATCGTTGTGGTATATATTTCACTAAAAATAAATATAAAATATTAAAATTAATTTGTGTCTGGTCTGGTCATTAAGGCTGTTTTAGCAGTTCAAGTACACTGCGATTTGAAATGGGCGTATCACTTACTTTTCTACACTGCTTACGCGAGACCATCTTTACTCAGTGCCGCCGGCCGACGGGTAGTTTAATGACAACAAATACATTATTCTCCATTCAAATTAGTTTTAACACGAAATAACTGACCGTACGTTCATGAGATTTGACGTCACGAAGGCGATAACGATGAAACTAAGCCTAATGATGAGTAACACGTTTCACTATTAGATTTCAGTATTTCTTAGCAATTTTCTTTAAAATTGGAACACGCTTTTCTCGACTATTACTGGACACAGAAAGGTGAAACAAAAATCAACGATTACAGAAAAAAAAACTCTTTCGAGTGATGGGCGTAAAAAGTTTGGTTATAATAGAACGTTAAACAGTATATTCCAATTTTTCAACAGAAGTTTCAAAAAAATAAAAAAAGTAAAACCATCAGTTTAAAGGCAACATAATTTCGAATAACGTGTCCAAATTTCGAGACATTTTGTCAGTAAATAACAGAGAAAACACTGTCCCTAGGTTTTGGTGCACCGATAAAACAGCCTTAAGTAAAATTATGAAGAAAATAAACGTGACTTTTGTAAGTAAAGTGAATTCATATAGTTTGCTGGAATAAATATTACTGCTCCTCTATTAATTTACTCAATTTAAGAAAGTAAACAAAACCCTTCGATTTCTTAAGAAAGTAAGAAGTTATTTTAACATTATTTATTAATTGCCAATATTGGCTTCGTTTGACAAATTTTACAGGTGACTTAGTTGGCCTCGATCTTATAGGCAAATATCCATGGTTTAAGGTGATATAAAACTGTATAAAATTCTGTTTTTTGTGTGTTTATGTGTTGTATTAATTGTCATATATATTACTTAATAAAGTAACTTGTTAATTCGATTAAGCAATTATACTCAACATAAAGTATTACAATTAACTTTATATGGTCGAATAAATCGTTCACTACTTCTTAGCTTACTCCAGCTATACCAGAAGCAAAATAGAACTTAAAAATGCGGATTGGAAGAAATTTCAAAACCATATTTAACACAACTTGCATGTCATAAATCAAAGAGTTATGTGAATGAAGAAGTAGATTTTTTTACAAAACTGATAATAGATTCAGCAGATAAAAATATTGGGAAAATTAACTTCACATATAGCCAGATTCACTATCAAAAAAGCAAAGCGCGAATCTTGGATAACATACGTTTCAACAATTAAGAGCTCTACTCTAATGACAACTGTATGGAAAAAAGTAAAAAGAATATCTGGTACAAAATCACTTAAGTCTATAAATTTGTTAAAGCAAAATTATATAATATATAAATTCCAAAGGGAAATATCAAATATAATTGCATTAGTTTATGAAAAAAACTGAAGCGACGCAAACTGTTCACGAAATTTCTTAAAGAACAAAAGAAATGAAGAAAAATATACCATAGATTATGAAGATCAAAACAACAGCGAAATAAACTTTCCAATATGGATGGATGAACTCTAAGCGGTAATTGTGGTAACCAACCCCAGTGGGAAGCAGAGTCAGGACAAACGAGAGCGGGAAAAATGGTCCTTCGAAGAAAAGCCGGACCACAATCTAATAATGATTTACGGATCTGCACATGAAACGTACAAATCGTTTATGCCCCTGGCGCTCTTAAATTGCTAACACAAGAACTGGATAAAATGAAAACCGATGTAACAGCGATTCAAGAGATATGATGGACTGGTTCAGGAATTATCGAGGGAAAATACTACAATATATACTATAGCGGACATTGCACCGGGCACGAATTCGGCAGTGGTTTTCTAGTCAGTAAAAAGGTAAAGCAATTGGTCCTTAACTTTAAACATAAACAACAGAATATGTTATCTATGTCTTAAAGGAAAATTATTTAACTATACCTTACTTAGTGTACACGTACCCAAGGAAGACAAGAAAGACAACGAAAATTGATATAGATGAATATCTACGACACCTTAGGCAAAGAATATGTTTGATTTCTACGTCATGACGTAAAAATAATTTCTGAGTCCCTTAATGCAAAAATTGACAAAGAGCAATTTTTCCAGACAAATATAAAATGTGCAATCTTACATGAAGAGTCAAATGATAACGTGTTGAGACTAATAAACTTTGCAAGCATCAAAAACATAATAGTAGGGGGAAGATTTCCCCATAAAATGATACACAAATTTATGTTATTTATATTATGATGCAAGGCATTATTCCAACCTCATGGATGTCAGAAACTACCGAGGTCCAAACAAAGATAGTGACCACTTTCTTGTAATGATAAAAATCAGAGAAAGAATATCAAATCTAAAGAAGGATTAACATATAAAACAAGACTAAATTAATGTTAATAATCTGCGCATTGAAACCGTTGCGAGAGAGTATAGGAGACAAATGGATAAGGAAATAGAGAGCCTGGAGGAAAGGAAAAAGGTGGAGGAATTGTGGATAAAATGTTAAAACATAATACAGAAGGCATCGGAAATATTGGGGAAAACCAAACTAGTTAAACAAAATGAATAGTTTGACGAGTAGTGCCAAAAAGCAACAGATAACAAAAATAGAGCATACCTAAAGACAAATCAAGCTAGATGTACAAGAAGAGCAGAGGAGGAATAGTGGACCCTAAGAAGGGAAGAAAAAAGATTATATAGAAGAAGCAAAAGAAAATTTAAAGAAATGAAGTTAGAAAACATAGAATGGCTAAGAAATAAAACAAAACTCGAAAGTTCAGCAGAAATGTAAACGAAATAAGTAAACAGTTTAATTATATCGAAGAAGCAGATAACACCGTAGCAGATCGAAATGATTAAAATCTATTCAACTTAAACGAAAGACTACCTACCACTGAAGAGGTAGCCCAAGCCATTAAAAAGCTTAACAATAATAAAGCACCAGGAACTGATCAAATTTATAGTGAGCTCTACAAAAATGGTGGCGCCGCCCTGCTACAAGCACTGCATAAACATTTACTTCTTGTCTGGTAAAATAAGATCATGCCTTGTGAATGGTCTCAAGCCGTGATATGCCCGTTACATAAAAAAGACGATCAGCTCCAGTGTGACAACTGGCCGGATTTCTGCAGAAAAATCAACAATTGACCAAATTCATTCAATAGGACGGATCCTCGAGAAAACATTAGAATTTAACATTGAAACCCGTCACCTATTCGTTGACTACAAGGCCGCATACGAGAGTGTCAAAAGAACAGTATTATACCAATCAATGCATGAGTTTGGTATATCAGAAAAACTTATCCGATTAACGAAAACGACAATGTCTAACTTAAAGCCAGTGTTAGGATACAGGGAGAACATTATCGATCCTGTTTAGATAAAGGATGGGCTCAGAAAAGAGGATGCTCTGGCTTGCCTCCTATTTAACATTGCCTTGGAAAAAGGAGTCCGAGATACACGAGTTAAAGACGGCGGTACTATTTACAATAGATCGATACAAATCTTAGTATACCCTGATGATACTGCCATAATAGGAAGTAGCAAGCGAGATGTTGAGCAATATTTCCTATAATTGAAAACGGCTACGAAACGGGTCCGTCTAGTCATCAACGAAGACAAAACCAAGTACATGTTAGTTACTAAGGATCCTATATCAAATAAGGAACGATAAACAGCCTTTGGAAGTCATATCTTTGAACGTGTTGACAGTTTTACATATCTTGGCTCGCTATTACTAACAAAACAAGCGAAGAAATTAAAAGCGAATAAACCTTACAAATAAAGCACATAAACAAAACCAATTCCACTCCAGAAATATCCAAAGAAAAACTAAAATTATTATATACAAAACACTACTGAGGAGGCTGGTCCTCACAGGTCCTCACATACGGAGCGTAAACATGTACTCTAATGCAAAAGGATGAATGACTTTTGAGATATTCGAGCGTAAGATGCCTCGCAAAATGTTTGGAGCTATAAATGATCAAGGGCATTGGAGCAGAAGATAAAATTTCTAATTAAACCAACTTTTTAATGAACCAGATATCCAAAGGTTCATTCAAACACAGCGACTTAGACACATAATACGAATGTCTGACAATATAATTGAAGCAGAGCAAAAAGAAGCAGATTCCAACCGCTAATTAGTTGCTTAGATGGAGTTGAGACCGACTTAGGGATACTATGTAGCATTTTCGTTTAACCCCGTATTTCAAAAAACACCGAAAAAGATTATTAATCTTTTTACGTCTCTGAGATTGGTAATGTAAGTATTTTCGAGTGTGTTTATAATAATTATAATTGCTCTTTGGATTGATCTTTGTTCCGCCTAGATATTTACGCTGGAAATAAATAACAATTTTTCCGCTGATGCCGGGAAGAGAACGATTCTTAAGGATGATGTAACGTTCGTCAATTTCTAATTATAATTTTTACATTAATAGTCATTTATAATCCCTATTAGTTGGGCAAACCATATTACCATAGAAATTTTAAGTTGAAAATTATCATAGAATTTGGCATGCGCAACTGGACTTGAGCTCTGACAGGTTCTTCAACAATATAGGCACCTCCGATCAAGACTTGAAATGAGCAACACCCTGTAGCATAGTGAGGGTGTCCAACTTACTGGACAAAAAAAGTTTTAAGAATGCGTTTTGTGTTTTTTGAAGAGGAATGGTTTTAGTTGCAGAGCAAAGTTTTATTTAGTTATTTAGATGAGAAAGGAGTATAATTTTTTTGGTTTTACTAGTTTCTTCAATAATTGGTATCCGGTGAGTATCCAGTTTGTAATTTTCTTGTAGGACCTTCTTGTACACCTACACGATTTCAATCATGTCATAATCTCTCCCGTTTCATCGCTAATTTATTTTATATCTTTTAAATATATTGAGAATATAATTTTCTCCATACAATTTTATTCAGATAATTAATTCCGAAAGCCATAAAGTATGTATATTCTGAGAACTGAGTGATCCTAGAATATCCTGAGGCCCAGTTTTGGTGTTTGTTAGCCTCGCTGTTGTGTCTCCCATGGGTCAAATCCAGATCGTAAGGTGATTTGAGCTCGAAATGCTATTTGGCAGTCTTTGTAAAGTGAGATAATTACCAGTTTGTTGCTGTATTTAGTGTCAGTGGTCTGATAACAGCGTTTTAGAGGGCTGAGTGAGCTTACATGGCTTTGAGTGAAAAATAAGCAGCCGAGTATTGAAAAATCATATAGTTATCCAGAAAAACCTGAAGCCCAGTTTTGGTGTGTATTAGCCTCCATTTTGTGTCTTCTATAGGTCAAATACAGATCGTTTGAAGTTTGTGTAAGACAGTGCTTGTATCCATTCCCAAAGTAACAAACTTCTTTTATAACTTAAAAATAAATTATCAGCCAGTGAGGCGGTTGGTTTTGTTAAATATTACTAAATGAACATTTATTAATCTTTAATATAATAAAATTTACTCTCATATCAATTTAAAGGTTTATATGTAAAATATGAGTTTTATAGTTTTTTAATATTCAGGAATCTTATTGTGTAGTGTTGCCGAGGACATCTCTGTAAGTATTTTTTTTTATTTCTTTTTTGTAGTTAGTCCTCCCCAAATAAAGGAATCCTTATCCACGACTCAGCTCTCCAACCAAAACACGAGTAGCTGTTCGCAAACGTTTAAATTTATCTGCTTACCCTATCTCCAAGCCCAGTGATTATTCAGTACTCCCTTTTATCCCCCTTCTTCTTCTTCTTCTAATGGCGCTACAACCTTTTGTGAGTCTTGGCCTGCTTAACAATGTTCTTCCATTCTGCCCTGTCGGATACTTTCCTTCGCCACTGCCTGATGTTCATGGTTTTAAGATCCCTCTCTACGTCGTCTATCCATTTTTTACGGGGCATTCCTCTTGTTCTGTTTCCTTGGGGCTTCCATCTCTGGACTACTTTTACAGCTCAATTATCTGGCATTCTTTCTAGGTGACCAAGCCAGTTTAGTCTTTGTGATTTTACAAATCTGACAATATCTGCGCTCTGCATTAGTTCATCCAGCTCGTGGTTCATTTTAATTCTCCACGAACTATCGCTGCATTGGGTTGGTCCAAATATCTTCCTTAGTATTTTGCGCTCAAATATTCTCAGTTGATTTTCATCAGTGGTTGAGAGGGTCCACGTTTCACATCCATATGTGACCACTGGTCTAATTACTGTTTTGTAGATTCTCAGCTTAGACTCACGATTCAGTAACTTACTATTCATTAAGTCTTTGTATGCATAAAAGCACTTATTACCGCTAAGAATCCGTGCTTGTATTTCTTGACTGATGTTGTTGTCATTTATTATTGAGCCTAGGTAGGGAAAAGTGGAGGCATATTTGTAGGTATGGTTGTCTACCTTCAGATTCTCACGTTCATTCGATTTTGTGCACTCCATATATTTTGTTTTGCTTTCATTTATATATAGACCAAACTTAGCAGCTTCTCGTTTCAGTTCTATGACTTTTTCGCTCAATACCCTTTTGTTGCGGCTTATTATGGCAACATCATCCGCATATGCGCATATTTGCATAGATCTTGTATTAATACAGCCGTTTACATCCAGTTTTCTAACAACAGCTTCTAAAGTTAGATTAAAAAGTGTTGTTGATAAGGCATCACCTTGTCTAACTCCATTTTCAATATCAAAGGCCTGCGTCATACCTCCATCTATTCTCACCATAGCTTTGGAACCCTCCAGAGTCATTCGTATAAGTTTAACCAACTTATTGGGTATCCCTAACATAGATAGTTGCTTTAACATCTTTTGTCGATCTACTCCATCAAACGCCTGTTTGAAATCGATATACAAGTTGTAAATAGGTATGTTATATTCAACACATTTTTCATGTATACCTCTTAACATATGTATTTGTTCTATAGTTGACCTCTTTGGTCTGAAGCCACATTGGTATTCACCAATAATCTCCTCCGAAAACGATTCCAGGCGGCTATATATAATTCCTGATAATATCTTGTAGATGACATTTAAAACTGTTATGCCCCTATAATTTTTGCAGAGTCGTTTGTCTCCTCCTTTGTACATAGGAAGTAGCAATTATTTATTTGCTTATAGGGGGTTGAAAGGGGTACTGAGCAATTACTGGGCTTGGAGATAGGGTAAGCAAATAAATTGAAACGTTTCCGAACGGCTACTCGTGTTTTGGTCGAAGAGCTGAGTCGTGGATAAGGATTTCTTTATTGTGAGAGGAATGGGAGGACTAACTACAAAAAAAAATTAAAAAAATACTTACAGAGATGTTCTGGGCAACGCTACACAAGAAGATTCCTAAACTATTTAAAATAGGACGCCGTTTAAAAGAATCCTCTTGTTGGCGAGAAAAAAAGGTTTTTCTGTTCTAAAAAAATTCAAGGGTGAATATCTTTTTAAAAGAAATTTTAAACTTCTGGTTCAAATAGATCTAGCAAATAAAAATATCTAAATTTATCAACAAATCTTACATTTAATCTTCTAACAAAACAGACTTTAAAAATATGGTTATGTACCAAATAGCAGAAAATATGTAATAACTGCCGTATGTCGATATGAAATACCAAGCTTTTCTGAATTATTAATTAATTATCAAAAGTTAATTTTATTTAAATAAAAACTAAAATATGACAATCAGCTGATCCATTAAACTTATATTTATTTTTAGTATATTAAAGATAAATGTTTATTTAGAAATATTTAACAAAACCAATCGTTTCACTGGCTGATTATTTCTTTTTAAGTTATAAAAAAGTTTGTTACCTTGGAATTGGATACAAAAAACACTGTCTTACACAAACTTTAAACAATCTGTATTCGACCTATAGAAGACAGAAAATGGAGGCTAACAAACACCAAAACTGGGCCTCAGTTATCGTGGATCATAACTATATGATTTTTCAACACTCGGCTGATTGTTTTTCTCTCAAAACCATGTAGGCTCACTCAGCCCTCAGATACGCTGTTATCAGATCCCTTGACACTAAATACAGCAACAAACTGGTAATTATCTCACTTTACAAAGACCGCCAAAAAATATTTCGAGCTCAAATCACTTTTTTCTTATCAAAACTCATGAAATTAAATGAAAATTTGCCGGTTTTTAAAACTCACAGAGAACGATGTTTCCTCGTTTAAACCCTAAGCTATTCTTTTTGACTACCACACTAACGAATTTCCGACGACAAAATTCTTCATGACTTTAACAATGAAATCGTCTGCTTTCGCAGCCCGTTCATCGAGTAGTGACATCATCCTCAAAAATCGTTATCTTTCTTGCATCAGCGGAAAAATTTTTGTTTATTTCCAGCGTAAATATCTAGGCAAAACAAAGATCAATCGAGAGAGTAATAATTATAATCATTATAAACACACTCGAAAATGATTACATTACCTATCTCAGAGATGCAAAAAGATTAATAATCTCTTGCAGTGTCTTATGATATACAGGGTAAAACAAAACGCCACAACTAGAGATCAGAAGATAGTAACACGATGCCAGAAATAGAATGGCGACAAATCTTAGAATTATCTATTGCTATAATTAATATTCTATTGTTAATTTCCAATTCTATATCACGCTAATAACACTGCGTGGTTGATGTGTCATGTAAGGAAAAAAGTCAAAAACAATATTTGTTTTAATGAAAATGAAGTTTATATATTACTTTACTTTTATTAAAATACTTTAAACTTGAGACTTACTCTTGTAGTATTTCCGTAATTTTTTTGTATAGCTTTCCTTTATAATCCTAACGCACTTTAATTATTGTAACTAATATTAGCAAATGTTCACATTTTGCCACATTTAAAGAGATAATTGTAAAACAGACATGAGATTCTCTATTATTTTTAATGTATAAATATGCACTGTCACCCTCATTCATCCTTATTTTTCCACTTAAAAAACCGTCTTAAATTTAATCATTGTAAAAGTGTTTCTTTTATTTATTCAGCAATTGAAAAATTACTGTGTCATTGTTGATATAATACGATATCTACAGTGAGCCTATAAAAGTTTAAAAATTTAATTTAATATTTTTTAAAACTAAAGTGAGCAACTTCAAAAAAACTGAGCTTTTAACAATATTAATAAATCATGTTATTTATAATTCGCAGGAAATACCACCTTTTCTTACTCAGGGAACCATTTATCTAATACCGAATCAAAATGATACCCAAGATCCAGTCAAGTACCTCCCAAATATTGTCTTCTATCTCTGTCTCTGTCTGTAACTTTGTACAAATTGGTCACATCCTGTGTAGCCCAACACTGTTCTTTAAACAATATCATACAGCCTCAATAGAAAGGATGCGCTAAGGGTTTTATGGGCTTCAAAAAACAGCTTATAATTGAATCAGCCATTTCTAATCAGGCGTACACCAAAAAAATGAACCTTTTTACTGTATTCATTGACTACAAGAAGACCTTTGATTCAGTACCGCATGAATGGCTTATATTGAAAATATATAAAGTCGATGATAGCACAGTCACCTTCTTAAAACATATAAGCATATAACCTTCAAATACCCGGTGAAAACAACATCGAAACTGAAAATATTCTAATTAACCGATCCATTTTCCAGGAGAACTCGTTAAGTCCACTTTTTTTTGTATAACGATGAACCCACTATCTCAGTTACTGAACTCTACTGACTCAGGTTTTTTTTTTTATTTATTTATTTACGCTGCAACCACAAGGGTTATTAGCGACCTAAAAAATATAATACAGGTAAAGGTAGAAAAAATTACAATAATTGATACAGTTCTGAGTCTTTAAGATAACTTATTGTGTTTTTTAATATCCATGTTTTTTCCTAAGACTTGTGATGGAACAGACATGAAGTCAACAGTGATATTATTATTCTTTAGAGGAATTATTTACCGATGAGTCGGAATCTTCTTCCGATAATGAAGTTTTCACTGTAGAGAGTAAACCTATGTGTTTGCCAAGTTTTCGTATTAATTTGGTGCTTATGGTTTTCATTCTTTTGTCGATGTAGTATGAATGTAATTCCGTTAGAAACTTTATAAGTACATACGAGTCTTCTGAGTACAATTTTGTTACGCTGATTATGTCTTTTGATCCTTGTATATTTTCGAATAGATCCACTACTTGATCGAAGCTTAACAATTGCTTTTCCCTTTCTACATATTCTCTAACTGGTTCCAATAATGTTTGGAGATTTGGTATATCATTTCTTAAGTTTTTGTCATCAGTTTTGGTTTTTTTCTTTAATTGAAGCTTAGGTTTTTTAAAGTTTTCTTCGGAGGGTGGCGTGATTGCATCTTCTAGGGTTCTTTTTCCGGTTGCTTTGTTCGAAGTTACTTGGGGTTCGTAAGAATTCAAATGTGTATTTTTATTTGGAGGTAAGTGTTGACTTGTTTCGGGTAAGGTTGATTTATGTTTTTGGGTATTAGAGGATGACTCAGACGATGTAGGTGTTGCGATTGTAGTGTTAACTGAAGAAGTGGTAAAATGTATGAATGTATTTTGTAGTGAGCACTGTTGGGTTTGGTTTATTGATAAATTTGGGATTGCTACTCTTTGTAATGTGGTTTGAGAAGACGTAGTAAGTGTGGAGGGAGTGGTATTTGAGATTGCGGAAGTATTTTGTAGATTATCTTGTTGAGTACGATTTATTGATGAATTTTGTCTTATTTCTGTTTGCATTGCACTATCATTGTGAGGATGGTTAGAAGGTGAAATATTTGGACAATTAGCTGCCTGGTGTCCAGTTAATTTGCATTTGAAACAATTTTCGTTTTGGGCTATAAATATGCGGTATGATGTTTGTTCCAACTCGATAATAAAAGATTCAGGTAGTACAAAGTTGTCTGGAAAAGGTGAAACGAAAATTTGTCTTCGGAAGCTTAGAATATGACTAAAGGCAGGATTGGTTGCTCCTATCCGTAGATATGATATGTCTGAGAGAGGATTTAAACCTAGTTTTATTAATTCGTCCATTATTATGTTAGAAGGTATGCTTGGACATACATTGGACATAATTAAGCGGACTGATGGAGTTATTAATCTTCTCGCTTCTAGTATATTTCCATTTACTATTATTTTCTTTGTTTCTGCTATGAATTTATCTACTAGGTTTTTGGATGATAGATATATGCATATTCTACCGTTTGATATACGGGATGCGAAAATTATATTTTTCGGTTCTATATGCTGACTCAATCCTTCAAGATAGTCATTAATTGTACAATTCTCTAGAGTGTTAAACAAAATAGCTTGATCTCTGCTTGAGATTAATATACTACGTGGTTGACTAACTGCTTTTGAGTATGATGCATTTTGTGGTAGCTGATTGGAAGATGACATCTTTTAAATGGATTTTAAAATCCGACTAAAACCGGTGCTGTTTTACAGCTTTCGTTGTGATACCACTTCATGTAAATTGGATAATACTTATAACTGATTGCAGTTGTTTACTTAAATATATATAAATCCAAATAGATGAAAAAACTATATTTTATCTACTCACGATTCCAATATTCAGTATACAAATCACTTTCACTTTTATACTTAATTACTTTTCTTAAGTTATTAAACCACTATAAAATTAACTTCTTTGCGAGCTATTTTAGATTAGACTCGAACATGATTTTGATTTTAATATAATTCACTATTTACATGTTCAGAACTGAAGAAATAATCGTTTAAATATTTAAATTTTTAAGAGAAACTTTGAAATGCGTCTAAACACTTTGACAGTTTTTTGACGTTCCTCTGACTTAGGTTTTAGCATCAAAAATAACAATACTATTGTAGCGAAGCTTAATTATCTGCTGTATATAGATGATTTGAAATTAATGGCTTCCAGTCGAAACCATCTGTATCAAGTGCTGAAAACTGTGGAAACATTCTCAAATGATATCAGTATGCATTTTGGACTGGACAAGTGCCGTATACTAAATATAGTTAGAGGAACGGTTCAGCCCAGGGGTTTCGATATACAAGATGGCCAGAACATGGACGCAATGGGTGAAAATGACGTGTACAAATATCTCGGAGTAAAGCAAGCAGAAAAATTGACAATAAACAAATAAAAACCGACTTCCCGAGACAGAGGGTTTCTTACTTGCCATTTAAGATCAGGTTATTTCAACTAAAAATTACCTGAAATATATTGTCAAAGACCCACAAGTTCAAAACGATAAATGCCGATATGGATGTCAAGCCCAAGAAACCATCCAACATCTTATGGAGAGCTGCAAGGCGTTTGATCTCATACTAGTTAATAAACTTACTAGACAGACAACACTAATAGATGTGACGATACCTTACAATAACGACCTGAAAAAAGTCGTACAGAGATCTGGAAATACAAATAAGAAGACAATGGAGAATAGAAAGTACTCAGACGATACCTATTATTCTCTCTACTACTGGAGTTATTCCGAAGAGCCTCTTAGAGAAAATAAAGCAGCTGGGTCTTAATGAACATCTCTATAAGACCATATATAAAGCAGTACTACTCTTAACATCTAGATGAGTAAGAAAATTTTTGGGAGATACTCCGACGTGCCAAGTCACCTAGGGCTCGATAACATGGAAAGAGTCTCACCAGAGCTAAATCCTTTTGATATCGTAGGTATCTGGGATAAGTGAATTTTCCCTTAGTAAAGGGAGTGTAAATCTGGGGATAAATATATTATCTAATGTTCAGAAAAATGATATTTTTCGTTGAGTATCTAAAACGTCTAAAACTTTTGAAAACATCGACCGAAGGGGCATAACTATTTTAGAATATATTATTAATTTGCTAGATGAAAAGCAATATCTAGTTGAAGAATTAAAACTGATTTAAATTTTCTTGATAAAAATTCTTACTAAGTACTTACTATTTGCAGTATAATATAAAATTATTAGATCTTCTATATTATTTTATATTGCACTGTGATTGTACTACTAAATATCGTTAAAATTTAATAATTTAAATAGATTTACCAAAACACCATTTATCACAGCGAATCAAGAAAAATAGCAAAATCAGTAGATAATAATCTTAACTATAGATTAATGAGAATTATTAATAAGATGATGCAAATACTACTTGGAAGTTCTCATAAAAAAATTGATAAAGAAAAAACATGTTTTGCATATCCTTTTAATATGTTGGGAATTAGATCAGATTTCTATAAATCGAAAATACAAGTAGACTATCCATTCTTCTTTATCGTGCCATTTTTAGAAACTTTAACAATAGTTGAGAGATGTTCAATTTATAAACGCCAAACAAGTGATACTGTTTTACAGCTACAGCATGCCGGTAAGTTTATTACCTTGTTAAATTGTATCCGCGCATTAATCTGAATTATTTGTTATTATTACCGACCCAGTGGTCACTTATATTTGCCTTCGCTGTACAGTACTGAACTTTTCCGTTCATCTCAATTACATTCTATTCAGCTTCAATTATTTCCGTCGTGTTTTATGTAAGACACCATTTTTTGCTGTTTGAGTAATGTCACTCAAAGTACTTCGTTCAGTCCATCATTCAGAATATATTCCAGTCAAGAAAGAAAATAAGCTGAAATTTTTTTATACAGATATTTGAAATAATAAATGGTATATGAAGGGTAGTTGATGAATAGTCCGTGAAGAGCTTTGATTTTGCTTTGTTTTTCTTTAAACACTCTTAAAAAGTGAAAAACAATATTTTTTGCCTATAAAACGTTTCTTATACATTCTAATTGTTCAAATAAAGGTTGTAGATCATAAAAAGTTCTTTATTTAAAGTGTTTTTAAATTAAAATACATAGATAAGTGACCGAAATTATAGCAAGAAGCCCTTTTTTGTAGTTAAATGTTAATATCTAGGTTTTTGCATAAAGCTATGTAATATATCTACTCAAAATTGTGGCAGTAAATGAGTTATTAAAGTGTGTGAAATTTCAAATAGATCGACCAACTAGTTTATTCAATTTGTTTATCCCGGAGAGCGATTATTTAAATAACTGTACTTGCCCAAACAGAGGTCTCAATCTAGAGGTATTTTGTAAATCGCAATTGATTCTTTAAGACTTTATTTTTAGGGTGTATTAAAAAAACTGCAACATTTTATTAAATTTATTATTAAAAAATGGTTTGAAAAAGCTTTTTAGACTTTTTAGCTTTTAAACATTTATAATAACTTTGGTATTTTTTATGTCATATGGTTGTATGTAGGCTTAAGTGTGGGCCACTGTGGGACACAGTGAGACACTTTGCAACGTCAAGAAGAATTATTTTTACACTTATGTTTTCGAGTTCAAATCTATTTCTGTGGTGTATTTTTGTAAAATAAAGGCCAATTTACAGGAATATTTGTTTATTTTCAATATATATATATATATACATAGCAGCATATGCAGCCTACCATAGCATGTTACATAGATCAATAGAAATTCCCATGTTAAAAAACAACTTCCAGATAAAATTGAATATCATTAAGCAAATTAAAATAAAACAAATAACAATAAATAAATTTTAAATGATAAACTACATACCTAATTAAGCCCTGAAATTAGTATTTTCACCACCAGAGAAAAAACCCAGTACCTTCGGCTCGATTACATATGCAGGCAAAATATCAACAAAAATAGCCAAACACATAAAAAACAAAGGAATAACACCAGCTTTTAGAACAAACAACAACTTAGGCAAATATATTAAGAACAACAAGAGTCTAAAGAAAAAGCACTTCTACAGTGGCGTATACAAACTTAAATATGGCGACTAAGTTGTACAAACTGGTATAATTTTTAACAAATATATAGCAGAACATAAAAGGGCTTCCAATAATAAAAAAACGTTTCTACGTACGCACTTCATCTTCTAGACCATAATCATTATTTTAATGAAGAATTTTAAATTATTCTCATTTAAAATAAAGGCCTTAAGGTATCCTTATTACAATTTATGGAAATTAACAATTTAAAAAATACAGATATAATTCTGGATGACCAACTTGAGACAAAAAGTTCTCTCCTACTCAATTTATTCAGTTAAAGACTATAAAGTGTAAACGCATATATTCTAATTTCTTTCTATTATTCACTCTGTTAATCATGCTATCGTACTCGAGATTTCCATCAATTTTATCGTTATTTCTAGTTTGTAGAAGGAAGTATATCTACAGTTATTACAACAGGGAGACGAACATACAAAACAACAATATAAAAACTTGAATAAAGAAGTCAAACGAGAAGTGGTTAAAAAGAAAAATAGTACATGGGAACAAAAATGCCATTACCTAGACAACCATATAGGAGGAACAAAGAGCTCTGAAGCCTGGAGAACTATAAAAACGATGAGAACAACGACAAAAAACCTAGTCATAATAAATAGAATACCAGAGAACACATGGGTAGAGCATTTTGAGATATTATTAACAGAGAGAAGAGAAAGGTTTAAACAGACAAATGAACAAGTGGAAGTAAAAGGAAGAATCGAAATATCAATAGAACAAGTGAATGAAGCAGTTAAGGGAATGAAATTTAAAAAATCTCCAGGCCCAGGCGGAATACATCCAGAGTTGATTAGGTATGGATCATCAAAACTGTTTGAGATGATCCGAAAATTATTCGAAAGATGCTTAAACGGAGAAGAAGTTCCGGAAGAATGGAGACAATCGTATATCTCTCTAATACATAAGAAAGGCACAAAGATGGATCCTAAAAACTATAGAGGGATCGCAGTGATTGCTAATATAGGTCGACTATACTCAAAAGTACTACGAAACCTGATAGAAAATGATATTAAAGACAAACAACCCGAAGAACAAGCGGGATTTAGGACCGGACGCTCCACTATGGATAATATCTTCACATTAAAAATTGCAATGGAAAAACGAGTGCAGAGAAATAGAGAAACTCATATAGCTTTAATAGATTTGGAAAAAGCATATGACAGTGTACCGATCTCCCAACTATGGATAGAAATGGGTAACTTGAAAATAAACCCAATTCTTATTAACGCCACTCAAAAATATTACGAACAAAACTTTGCAAGAATTAAAATGGGACAAGAAATCACCTCTCCTTTTCAAACAACAAAAGGACTAAGACAAGGCTGCTGTCTGTCACCCACCTTATTTAAAATCTATTTGGACAGATCCTTAGTGAAATGGGTTAAAAAATGTAGAAACATGGGAATAACGGTGGAAGAAAACAAGCTATATACACTTTTCTTTGCGGATGACCAGGTAGTAATTGCCGAAGACAGCTACGATCTTAGCTATATGGTAAGAAAACTGCAAGAAGAATATGAGGTGGCAGGTCTGAACATGAATATGACAAAATGTGAATATCTCTCGGTGAAAACAGATGAAATATGTTACCTAGTCTTGGAAGACGACAAAATCAAAGGCGTGCAATCCTGCAAATATTTGGGGGTCATTTTCAACAAGAAGGAAAATAGCGCAGATGAAATCAGGGAAAGAATAAACAAGGGCAGAGCAGCGACCCGTGCCTTAAACTCTCTTCTCTGGCAAAAAGCAATTCGACGAGAAACCAAAAAACACATTTACGGTAGTATAGTCCAAAGTATTACACTTTACGGTTCGGAAGTATGGGACGTCACCAAAGCTAATAGAAACAAACTTATGACGACATAAATGGATTATCTGAGACGAAGCTGCGGTAGATCGAAACTGGAGAGAGTTAGAAATGAACAAATAAGAAACGAAATAAAAATGGAGAGAAATATCAATGATGACATAGAAAGAAAACAATTAATCTGGTTCGGACATGTTAAAAGAATGCCAGAGTACAGATTGCCTAGGAGAGTACTGGAATGGATCCCTCCTGAAAGAAGAAAGAGAGGACGACCACGGAAAAGTTGGCACAACGATATTGATGAAGCAATGGCGGCAAGAGACTTAGAAGAGGCAACTGCATATGACAGAAAAAGATGGAAATTGGGGGCGGAGAAGCGGCGACAGCCGTAATAAATCCGTTATTATATATATATATATATATATATATATATATATATATATATATATATATTTCTAGTTTGTTATTGGGTGAACTTTTTCTTTGGTAATCTAATCGTTATTTTGTAACAATGAAATATATTTTTTTATCCTGTTCATCTTGCTTTACCTATTTTTTCTTCTGCTCCTCATCGTTGAAATAATCGTAATATTATACTAGATTCTATCATTTTATTTTTTCGCTCATCCTCACGATGTTGACCCTAAGCTATTTTGCTTTAATGCTAAATAAAATAAAAGGTAAACACATCCATCTTTTGATATATCTTAAACATTTTATTAATAAAAATAATAAATAAATATAAAAAAATTAATAAATCTACATTGCATCATTATAAAAAATTTAAATTACAAGCTAAAGAAGGTACATACAATAAAAGATATGTTAAGAGGACTTTTACTTTCTAAATTGTAAAAAAAAGAATTTCTAAATATTGAACAAAAAAATATTATATTTATGACCGTATTTTTCCTTTCTATTATTAGCAATGCTTTGATGTATGGAAAAAATTTTTTAACACTTTTAGTTGTTTTTCATCACTGCAGAGTGTTTCTTCCAAAATATTTATTTTGATTTGGCTTGTTATGGCGTTTTTCTACCTGCCTGTGACATTTTTTTGAATTCTAACTAGATTCTATTCGTGACACTTAAAACTAATAAATACACCTTTAAAAACTTAAATTATTTTTATATTGTTAAAGCCTATACACGATTCTAAAAAAATTTCGAAAAAAAACGACTATTTTGGGCGAACTTACCCCTGTACTAACAAGGTGGTGGGTTTTTTTTTATTACTTTTTAGAGGTTTAATTTGTAGACGTATATAAAAAGTATCAAAAAAGTTTTGGTTAACTGAGATTGGTGTGCTAAGTTTTAATTTTATCTCCAATTTTAACTCGGAACTTAGTAATTCAGATATGTTTTCTGCCGTAAACTGATTCCCTTTGAATTTTCTTTTCATATTATGCTTATTTCAATGCGTCCCCTTACTTCGACTGCTTTTTAAATGTAGGCATCTTTTCCAATCATTAAAATAATAATTTTCAATAAATTTTAATAATACATAACATGTGCTCGCTTTTATAAGTTTTAAAAAGCAATTGTCTAGTTGCTGGTGTAAAGGTGAAGCGGGGCGCACGTTGTTGTACATAAACGAGTTTTAGTTCAGGTGCGTATCGTTATAAATACAGCTATAACTTGGTTTTTGTTTCGAATTTCTTAATAAAATTTTAAGACAGTATTTCTTTGATACTAAGGATTGTTTTTACGAAAACAACAAAAACCGATTTTTGAAAATTTAGAAAGTAAAAGTTCCCTTAAAAACAAATTCTGCAAAGAACTTTCTGCATTTATCGTATTTATGACCAATTTCTTTAAATAAATTTTCCATTTAAATGTCTCTTCATATTTTTGTATATTAGTCTTTATTTTATTTTACTTTCTTTTTGTAATTTATAATATATCGGTTTTAGCTTAGTTTGTTTTGTTTGTAATTTCTGCAAGTCATTACACTATGTGAGACATTGTAGAAAGCAAGACAAAATATATTATCATAAATATATTATTTGATGCTACGAAAAAAACTAAGCGTTTAATGTTTCTTGAATGTTTAAAATACTTTTAAAATAATAATCTATCTATCTGTTTATACATTTTCCGTTTTTTCTGTTGTCTGAATATCATCATTTGTGAAATTGGAACTAGTATTTGAAAATTTCTTCATCATCTTATATTTTTCAGGATCATTCCATGGTTGTATTTCAGCAGTGCCCCATATGCAATAGATAATTGTTGTAATGGTATAACAGCCAAACGTCATCCAAAATACAGTTCTCCATTCCAATAATGTATGCTAAAACAAATATTGTTATATGTTAACTTTCAGCGTAAATACATTTTAAGGAGAAACTTTTTAAGAAAACAACAGTTTTATGCTTGATTCAAATTTTTTAATAATTAAAAAAGAAAAAGCCCACTTACATTTTCTGTTAGAGCTCCTGCCAAAAATGGTGCTATTCCACCTGCTATAGCTCCCAAGCCGTTAACAACTGCCATAACAATTCCTGCATAGTTTGGCGCAAGATCTAATGCATTTACTTTAAAACCGCAATAAAAGGTTGCTTTGAAAGCCATGGCTAAGGTAAACATGGTAACAGTTAGATTTTTGTCACATCCAGAGTAGGAGGCAGCCATTGAAAATACTGAAGGTCCCATAGAAGCTAAAAAATATTTATTCTTAATTTTTCTTTATTAATTATATTTCTTATTTTCTTAATTATATTTTGTGCATGGCTATAGTATATGTGGTAATTCTTAATATATTTTTAACGATAGAAAGACTTTTTATGTTATGACTTTTGCATTTATTTTGATTCTATAACAAGTGACAGAATAAATGTTTCATTTATGCTAAACGAAATACATAAATTTACATGGATGTCAAAATTCATAGACTTAACAGCGGTATTTTAGTTGTGTTGAAATCAGCAATAGTTATTGCCATTCCGTATATATAAATAGTTTTTCAGGCCTCCGGGCTGATATTTAGTTACATACTTTTTTCATTACCATTTTTTTAATTCTTTCAATCTTTTATTTATTACTGCCAATCAGGTGCTACTAATAAACTTAGATCAATATCTATTTAAACCATTTTTTTGTGTTTTACTTTTTGTTATCTATTGCCTTCTGACACAAAAATATCTTATTTTAATGCATATAGGCATTTGGTAAACATCTACCTATTTGAACACCCGGAGGAAAGAAAGGCCTAGTATATGATTCCAACGTGGCGTTATCAGCGAACCAAATAGGAAGCAGAGGTGGAGATAAAACGGACTGACTTTGATGAGTACCCTAGATGGATGATAGAGAGGAGAAGATGCCAACCAACACCGACAGAAGGACTCGAATCAATGATAAGAGAAACAATGAAGAATTGCATGAACAGAGTATATGAAAAAGAAAAATGCCTTATTGGTTTTGCGAAGAGATCGTCAATAAAAAAAAAGAAATGCATTGCCATTAGAAGATGGGCTACGAGGACAAGAGGTAGAGGAGATGTAACCGAAGCTACCAGACTTGATATAGTATTCAATGCACAAAGAAAGAAACTGACCAGGAAGATCCGAGCCAAGAAGATGAGGCACTGGAGAGAACTGTGTGGCAAGTTGGATGAGGACGTTTGAGGTCAGCCATATAAAATCGTAATAAACCCGTTCAAGCTCAGCTCTGTATATAATGCTACTGGACAAGAAGCTTGAAGTTACCCGAGAGTTCTTTCCATCCGGCCTTTGGCATGGAGAGCAGTGAAACACCGAAGCTGAACGAGCTGTATCTTTTACCATAGATGAACTCAACGAATCGTTGACACGTTGACAGACACGAAAGCCTCCGGGACTCGATGGGATACCACCAGAAGCGGTGAAACGTATTGGAAATCTGGAGCCGACGTGGCATTTGGAACACATGAATGCACTGTTTAAAACTCAGCGATTTCCGACAAATTGTAAGATCTCGAAGTTTGTGCTACTCCCAAAGGGGGAAGACAAGTATCGATCTGTTTGCCTTCTGTCGTGCATAGGTAAATTATATAAGAGGCTTCTAAGAGGGCGAATCCACATAGTCATTGAAGAGTCAGGCGAGGTGTCACCCAGGCAGTACGGTTTAGAAAGAACAGGAGCATAGTGGATCTGGTGATGGAAGTTTTGTGGGAGTTGCGCGGGGTGGGGTTTAACCAGAGGTGGGTGATCTTACTGTTGTTTGACTTCCGGAATGCTTTTAACACATTAAAATGGAAAGGGCTAATAACGGCTTTATGAGAGAGAAAATGTCCAAGGTTCTTGATGAATTCGGTCTCGGACTATCTATAAGAGAGAAAAATTATAGTAGAAAAAGAAGTGGTGGTTGATGTGACCCTTGGTGTTCCGCAGGGATCAGTCCTAGGACTCACGCTGTAGAATTTGACATATGGCGGGGTTGTGAGCCAACAATGCGGAAGGAGTGTAACCCCTGTAAATGGATGAAAATACATGGCCTAGAACTGCCTGCAGGTAAGACTGAGGCCATAATTCTCAAGGGAGCAAGGAAAACATTCAAATGTGCAGGAAAGAGAGTGGTTTCAAAGAAATGCGTGAGATATTTAGGTATGACTCTAAGTCAAAACGGAAGGTGAGGGAAGCACGTAAAGGAGGTGACTCAAAGAGCTGCGGCCAGATCATGCCCAACATCGGACTGTCCAAAACTGAGAGGAGAAGGGGTCCTTCATTCTGTTGTCCAATCGATTGCCTCTACGCGGCGCCTTTCTGGCGTAGTGCAGTTTTAATAAAGGCGTACAAAAGACATCTTACACGAGCAGATAGGAGGAATCAGTTGGGGGTGGCATGTGCATAAGTCTCTGCAGAGGTGTATGCCAATGCCCATACTGGTGAAGGAAAAATGAAAAGTATACGAGAGAAAAAATGAAGACGTAGCAAGAGAATGTTCAAAAAAAAAAGGAAGAACGGCAGAGTTCTATTATGGTGTGGCAAGAAGAATGCTACGAGATGATAAGAGTGGCGCAGTTGACGAAGTCGCTGATTCCTAAACTGCGAAGAGGATGGACTGCGGGCATTGGCGTTTGGATTACTTTCTGACGCAGATGCTCACAGTACATGGTCGTTTCAGGGCATACTTTTACATAATAGAAAAGGCTAAATATGACAAATGCTTATACTGTGAAATAACGAATACTGTCTCACACACTCTATTTGTATGTGATAAATGGATAGCTGAGATGAGCCTGCTTAAACGGGAGCTAGAAAGTAGAGTGCAATCATTTACTGAACTAGTGTAGGAGATGCTTAGGTGGTCAGATTGGTGGAGAGCAATGCATATATATGTGAAGAGAACGTTGGAGAGAAAGGAACAAGTACAAAGGCGAAACGAATGGAGGCATGTTGCCCAGGAGCAATCAAAAATATAAGACAGAATAAGAAGGGTCAAGACTGAACAGAAAGGAACAAAGGAATGGAAGGAGTCAGTCATAGTGAGAAAGTTCAAAAATGCGTCACAGTTGTGCCTGAATGTGACATCGGCTGAATGATGTGAATACGTTTCGTCCCAATCAGGCTGGTCCGGCCGGTAATTTATGGTTGAGAAGGGTGTTTTTTTAAGCAGGTAGGTCTTTGACATTGACGGCGATGGTGTCCGAATATCCCCTGTGTGTGATCTTGTATATCATTGTTACCACGTTGGAGTATCCTGCATAATCGAGGCTGGAAGGCGGTTCTACCGACCTTCTAGAAGCTAAGTATATTTCCAACATTTTGACCACCCCCCGACAAAAAGTGTATGATTTCAGATTCTATAATGTATGCTTCTAGGGGGAAATGGCTTATGGCAAAAGAAGTAAAGAACCAGGACAAAACCAAATGGGCAAAACTTATTTGAATCACCAGGTTTGGACTTATATCTGGATTTATAAAAGACTTACTATAGGCATCATACTCTGCGGCAAATTTAATACCACAATCAGGTATATAATGCAATACAAAATGGACTTCAAATTTAGGAATTACCATTTCCCAAAGTCCCCAGAATTTCAAAATCATTAAATTTTCAGAAGGAATTAAGAGGGATTTTGTCCTCCAATCCTAAATGGTAAATATCTTAATCTGGTGAGTGAAGAAAAGTTTCTTGGGATAATAATAGAATCAAGGCTTACTTGAAATTGGCAAATAGAAGGAATAACCAATAAAGTGGTAATTACATTAATGATAGCCAGACAAACTCATGAAAAAAAAATGTGAGGTTTGAAACCAGACATGGATTTATAATATGGCGGTAAAACCAACAATTACAATTGCATTAGTGGTATGCTGGCTAAATGTGTAAAAAAAGTGCCATCCTCAAACTAAGTAAGGTGCAAAGATTTGTTTGCTTCGGATAACAGGGGTTATGAGAGGCACACGATTGTCTGCTATGAAGACCCTACTCTTCATCCATCCTTTACATATAACTATAAAGGGAAATGGGAGGATGGGATATTATACATTGCGAAAAAACCTTAATAATGTACCTTTCCAAGTAGACGAGAGAGATAGGGCAGGAGAAACTCTCGACCCAGACTGCAGGGTTATACCTGGCATACGAGCGGGTCTAAAATTACAAAAGAAATTAACTGAATGCTTTCGAACTGAAGCGGAACAGATGAAATCTAAGCTAGTGTGGAAATTTCGAGAGGAACTCGACAGACTGACGAAACATAACAGTTGTACACTGGTATAGGAAGTGACACGGCAATAAAAGACCTCAGATAAGAAGCAGAATTACCAGTAAAACATCAACTACAAAATACTTCGGTCCTAATTATGTCTGATTTCTATTAGGACATAATCTATCTGACTTTCCACTTTTCCATTGGGGGTTACCTTTTGAATATCGTTATGACAAAAATTTGTGCTAGATATTTTCATTTTGTTCTTTATAGCAAATTTAATTAACTTTTCTATTTTTATTTCATTTTTTATGCAAACTTCACCCTCCTGTTATTTTTCTCTATATTTCCTTTTTTCTGACTTTCGCATTCACGTCTTCAATGATAATTTTTATATCGTATTACTGTATATTCTCTATTAGGGTGCTTAACTTTTTATAGAACTCTGTTTTGATTTCTAAGTCTTGATCTTCAGTGGGCACTTGTATGGTAATGATATTTGTTAATGATATTTCAATACTTTCTCCTTACTCTCAAGTAACAGATTCGGTCTGTTGTTGGTTAAAAATCTATAACTTTACTTTCTTGGTCACCATGAATTCTACTCCAAGATATCTCTTGATACCCTCACTCTTAAACGGGATACTCTTTTCCTAATCTTATTATTTATTTTCCAGTTGTTTCGTTTCTTAAATGGCAAGGATATCTATTGTATATTTTTCCCATATTTGATCTAAGTTTCTTTAAGCTTGTAAGTTCGAATCCAAACAGCCTATGGTGGCGAACGCGGTGTTGAGTAATGAGTAAATATTTTACGACTTACGTATTCCCGTTTACGTATTTACGTCTAAGATAAATTATAAATTATAAATAAGTTTTTAAAAAGAAGTGCAGAACCATCTACGTCTGAAAGTGGCAGTAGCAGCAATAAAAAGAAAAGCAGATTCTACATTGATGAATATCTTAAATATAGTTTTACCGTTATTTCCAATAAACCACAATGTGTTATTTGTGGACAAGTCTTGTCAAAAGAAAGCATGAAGCCATGAAAGTTACTTCGACATTTAAATAGCAAACATCCAGATAAAAAAGACAAGCCCGTAGAATTCTTTGAAAGAAAGCTGAACGTCCTTCACAAACAGCAAGACAGTTTTCCCTTGGCAACCACTACTAATGAAAAAGCATTATTAGCAAGTTATAAAGTTGCTTATCGTGTTGCCAAAACTAGTAATCCGCACACAATTGCTGAAAATCTGATTTTTCCAGCAGCTGTTGAAATGGTACATATAATGTGTCGGGAGAGAGAGGCTGCAAAATTAAATACAATACCTCTGTCAAATAATACTATCCAAAGAAGAATTAGTGATATGGCAGAAGATATTCAAGCGCAAGTTGTGGAAAATCTTAATAAATGCATGTACTTCTCTCTTCAAATGGACGAATCCACAGATATATCTAACTGTGCCCAATTCATTACGTTTGTAAGATATGATACAAATAATGGCATTCAAGAAGATATTTTATTTTCCATTGGAGACCAATACCACTGGAAAATGTTTACTCGACACTTTTGTGAAACGTACAAGTAAATAAGATATTGACTGGGGTAAATGTATTGCTATATGCACAGATAGCGCTAAAGCTATGACAGGACATAAATCTGGTCTTGTCGTCAAATTACAAGAAATAATGCCTAATGCCAAATGGAGACATTGTTTTTTACATCGAGAAGCTCTTGCGTCTAAAGTTTTACCTCCTGAGATGGACTGTGTTATGAAAACCATCATTAAAGTTGTAAATTCCATTAAAGGAAAAGCTTTGCAGACCCGTATTTTTAGAAAAATTTGCAAGGACATGGGTGCTTTATTTGAAAATCTTCTCTATTACACCGAAGTAAAGTGGCTTTCAAGGGGCAACGTCTTAAAAAGAGTATTTCACTTAAGAGCAGAGCTTTTAATGTATTTGAAAGATGAGAAGTCCCCATATGAAAATCAATTTTCCGATCCTATTTGGCTTCTGAAACTAGGTTTCCTTGCTGATATTTTCGAGCAATTAAATATTTTGAACAGTAATTTACAAGGTCGCGACATTAATATAATTACAGCCACAGATAAAATTAAGGCGTTTCTAAGAAAAATCGATTTATGGTCGACCTCACTTGGCAAAAAACAACTCGATTCATTCCAGTGCCTTCAGGAAATTATGGATAATGTATCCAATTACAGTGCTACAAATTTTAAACAAGTTTTTGCTGACATACATGTTACTTTGCTCAATTTAAAACAACAGCTCTGTGATTATTTCCCCGAAGAAATTCAAAACAGTTACGATAGTTGCAGATGGATACTAAATCCGTTTTTAGCCGATTCCTTTCAGCATGTTGGAATACCAATAAACATGAAAGAAAAACTTATTGAAATATCAAGTGATGGAATGTTGAAGCTCCAATTTTTTTCCCAGAACTCGGACCAATTTTGGACCGAAAAGATGCAGGAATACCCCCAGTTGGCGAGTGAAGCTGTAAAATGTTTGGTTCCATTTGTAACATCATATTTGTGTGAGTTAAGTTTCTCGTCTATAGCTATATATCTCGGAGATAGCATCATAAAAAAAATTTAATTGTCTCGTACTTGAAAATGATATAATTGTGTGTGTCTCAAATACACAGCCTAGATTTGAAAGATTAGTTTCACAGAAACAGGCGCATAGCTCTCATTAAGATTATAATGTTTGACTTTGTTTTACTCTTTTATTTTTACAGACTTTAATATTTAGTTTTATATTTCGTCTGATAATTAATTGTTAATTTCTATTTACGGCGTTGTTAAAATAAAAATACATGAATATGAAATACGAAATAAAATGATCTAACAAAGTGGTGCTTTTGTCTTATTTTGGAAATGTTCGGCGACCCCCCTAGTACCTCATGGCGACCCCCCAGGGGGTCGCGACCCTCACTTTGGGAAACACTGCCTTAGATTATTGTCTTTCTTTTCTGCCTAGTATTTTATTTTCCATAGTCGTAGTATTTCTTTTTCCATACTTAGTAATATGCCTAAACAAATTCAACATTTTTAGATATATAAAAATTTACAAGAATAGTCTGGCCACTGTTTCCACCACACATCCCTGACTACTTTTGTAAACACAATTGAGTATACCTCAATATTAAATAGATAAGAAAACTGGACTTCTTCTAGCTGGAATTAGCAGTAGGATACATAAAAAGTTCTTTTCAAAATCAAATAAATTTATTCCGCGACTTTCTTGTGGCGTAGAAAACACTTTGTGTTACTCAGTTAGTTTTAGTCGTATCAAATTTTTATTCTTACCTTGTAAAATAATATATTATATTAAAATAAGATATTTTCTTTGATTTTGTTTGAATTTTATTACAATTTTTTTTGTCAACTGCATTTTTTTTCATTTGCTAGTAAAATATATTAGTTTTTCTAAATAAAAAATTATACTTACAGATTATGGTAAACAATTTTCTCGCGAAACTAATTTTCAAATATTTCCTAGTAATAAGAAAGTCACACAACCATCCTGAGAACATTGAACAGATCCACATTACCAGATAGGGAATCGAATTCCAGATTCCATTATCCACAATACTAAATTTTAAAACGTCGCTCATATAAGTAGGTAGATCAGTGAGCAACGTGAAAAATCCCCAATCGTGACCTAATTGTGCTGCCACCAAGGCCCATATCGGTGGGGATGTCCAGATCGCCTTCCATGGAGTAGGTTGTCTCTTTTTTGCAACTGAATCTAAAATGCAAATGGGAAATATTTATTCTTTTGTAAATAGTTGTTAATAAATTATAATAAACTATAAATTATAAAATACTTGTCAGTCTATCAATATTATACTAACCTATTTTGGTTTTTAAATATTCGAGTTCTTTTTCAGTTATAAATGGATGCGTGCTTGGTTCTGAATAGCACAGAAGTTGCCATAAAATACACCATATAACCCCTCCGCTACCGAAGAAGTAGAAGCATGAACTCCAGTTACCTGTTGCCTTTATTAAAGCACCACTCACTAGATTGGTTAGTATTGTTCCTAAAAAACGTTACTTTTATGTAATCTAAATTTACTTAAACTAATGTTTTTATTAATGTACAGATGGAGTGGATATATATATATATTATATATATATATATATATATATATATATATATATATATATATATATATATATATATATATATATATATATTAGAAGTGATTATTTCGACCAAAAAATAATTTATAAATACGTTCAAATTATCGGGTAAAGTGGTCTATAATAAAAATCTTTCTTTTTTCTAAATTACTCAATATTTCGCAATTTATTTAAAAGCTTCCTCATGAGTAAACTAAAAACAATTTGAACATTACAAAAAATGGCGTACAAATACATTTTAAAACACTCACAGAATTTAAAAGATTTCGCAAATAAAAACTGACATTGAAGTATTTGAAATATTGAATGTCAAGATTAAATTGTCTTAAGCACGTTCGTTACAGCTATACGATAAAAAATTAAAATTATTTCAAATGTAAAAATAAAAATAACAATAAAAGAAAAGTTAGAAGAATAATATTTATTTGATGAATTATTAAGGTTAGTTGTTATTAAGATGAATGTTGGCTATTTTTAATATTTATAAATTTTGTTCAATATGTTACAATATATGTTACTTAACTGTCCAGTGTCCGTTTTATAATTTAAAGTGTTTTTATTTTTGTTAATGTAATACATTTCAAGAAATAATCTACTTTTGTAGTTATCAGTCTGTGCCAAAATGTGAGCTTTGTTATAGTCTAGCATATGACCAGTGTTTTCATAGTGCTCAACCACTGCGCAAGTATTTTTTCTCAAGCGGCAATCACTTTTATGTTGTGTGATGCGTTGTTTTAGCCATTGTGATGTTTGACCAATATAGCTATTTTGACATCCTAAACATGGTATTTCATAAACGACATTACTTTTATATAAGGTTGGTACTGGGTCTTTGATTTTTGAAAATAGTTGTTTGCTGTTCATGGTATTATATTTAGCTATACTAATATTAGGAACATTTTTGAATATAGATATGACAGAATGAGTTAGACCATTATTAAAGGGAAGTTTTTTATGTTTGATTGATTTGTTATTATCATCATGGACGGGACCGTCATAGAAATTAGTGCTGTAAATCAGTTTTTTTTTAATTTATTTAGGATATCCGTTGTTACGAAAAATTTTGTATATTATGTTCAGATTTTTTTGTAAAAAGTTGTCATCAACAATGGACATTATCCTGTTTTTCATACCTATAGTGTATTTTTATGTATGAGAGAGTAATAAAACAATAAATTATGTATGCAAATCCCTAAACTGTTGATACGGGTGACTCAATGAAAAACAGATATTTGTCAACAAGTTTACAGAAGTATATAGGAAAACAATTTTAAATTGACTATGACCACCAGGTATAAAGATTGGAGCAGAATAGAATACAATAGTTTTGAGGGTTACTAATCCCTAAATAAAGTTGCCAGTGTCGGAGTGATGGAGGTTAACAGGTACTAATGAATTTGCAAGAAATGTAAGATGTTTATTTTATTGGTTATATATAACCAATAAAAGTTTAATAAATACCTACCTATTTGCAAAATAAAGTTTAATTCTTTAGATACAATAAAACGTTTTATTTTATCTGAAATGAGTGCATTCCACGAAGTAAGGGTTTCAACAATCAAACATTTAATTCTTTAATTCCAGGAATCTACGACAGTAATTGACTAGATAATTACCTTCTAAACTTATTCCACAGAAAATGTGATAGTGGGTTTTTCCATTTTGTAGGAAGGTCCAAGTGGCGTATTCAAAATTCTTAACAGTTCACTAAAAGTAGGTACTTCAGTTGCAAGGTGCAGTTTATTGTGTATACTAGTGTTATGGAAAATTTGGAAGTGCCGTGTAAACGCCGAAAAATTGGTCCTTTAACAGTTAATGAAAAAACATTAATATTTAATTGTTTTAAATCATTTACAGACAAACGTTTATGTGAAAGTGTTGATGAGACCGTTGAGTTAGTTAGCAGTACACTTGGTGTTGGGAAATCTACGATTTACAGAGTTATTAAAGAAGAGAAATGTGGTAGTTTTCAAATGCCACGTAATGCTCCAGGGAAACCAAAATTTCAAATAGAATATCATTTTAAAGAAGGACTTCGACGGAAAGTGCATGAATTCTTCTTTAGACAAGAATTTCCAACATTGGATAAAGTTCTTGTCTCAGTTCGAGATGATAAGGATTACCCAGAAATTAGTCGAAGTACGTTATGGAAACTTTTAAAAGAAATAGGCTTCCGCTGGAAAAAGAATCCCAGAAAGTCTATTTTATTAGAAAGAAGCGATATTGTCATATGGAGAAGACATTTTCTAAGAACCATAAAGGAAATGAGAAACCAAAAAAGAAAAATATTTTATCTTGATGAAACATGGATCAACGAGGGTCATACACCAAATAAATTTTGGCAGGATGAAACTGTTACAAGTCAAAGGCACGCTTTTGTAAATAACTTATCTACTGGTTTAAACCCACATCAGGAAAGGGACGCAGGCTGATAATAGTACACATTGGCAGTTCAGACGGTTTTGTTGAAGGTGGTTTATTAACTTTTGAATCAACTCGTACCGGTGACTACCATGAAGACATGAACGCTGATGTCTTTCAAGAATGGTTCGAACAAATGATAGATCTTCTTCCTAAGAACTGTGTAATAGTAATGGATAATGCAAGTTATCACTCCAGACTTATAGAAGGACTGCCCACAACCAAGTGGTTAAAAAAAGACTTGCAGAATTGGCTGAGTTCAAAAAATATTACGTACCATCCCGGATCTATAAGAAAGGAACTTTATTCGTTGTGTGCCCTTCATAAAGAAAAATTTAAAAAATACGAAATTGATGAAATTGCCAAAAATCGTGGAATGACAGTACTTAGATCCCCACCATATCATTGTGAATTAAACCCGATTGAACTGGTATGGGCACAGATAAAGAGTGAAGTTTCAAGAAAAAATACCACTTTTAAAATTCATGATGTTAAACAGTTGTTTTTGGAGGCCGTAAATAATGTAAAACCTGAAAACTGGGAAAAGGCAGTAAATCACACTATTAAAGAAGAGGAAAAAATGTGGAAGCTGGACAATATTACTGATAAAATGATCGAGCCAGTTATTATAAATCTTGGTTCTGAAAGTTCATCTTCTGAATCTGATTTGGATTTGTAACAAGTAGCTGTAAGTTTTATATTAATATTTTTATTCATCTATTTAACATACCTTAGACGGTTTTAAAAACTCTTTTTCTCTTTTGTAATTTTTAAAAATTAAAAAAAATGTGAATTTTTTAAAACCCTTTTTAATGTAGGCCAGTCAGTTCTAATATAGTGTGTGATAAAAGAGGTCACTTTTGTTTACATACACATAACACTTTATAACACTGAAATAATTCATTTATTTTTTACAATTATTCAAAGTAATTTTTCAATTAATCTTGAGCACGCCCATGGAGTGGTCGGAGGTACCAGTTAAAATTATGCTAATTACTCTCTCGTTCATAAAAATAAACTATAGTACGGTATTATATTTTTGACGGGTAGTATGGTTTGAATAGTAATTTATATACCTGCCTGATGCTGTCGGCTTTTGGTACCAATCCAATGTCAAAATATTATCATTTGTTCTTATTACTCTTGTGTCTAAAAATGGTATACTAAAATCTGTCTCAGTTTCAATTGTAAACTGAAGATGTTTATTAAATGAATTAAAAATGTTTAGTGTGGTATTGATGTGATAAGATGGAACTGCACATATGATGTCATCGACATATTTATATATAAACGGTAATTCAAAAGGTAATTGCGTAATCACATTATCTAAGAGATGATCAGTTACAATAGTTGCAAGGATGCGTAAAGTGATTTCAACAACTGTCAATCCTCATGAGATTTGAAAGGAGAAATATAGGTATTAGAGTTTTAAGAAACAATGTACATGGGAAATTAAAATACCGATTCGGGTTTTTCCTATTAAAATTTATTTGTTAGCGATTGTACCTGGCGATAAGTAGTAAAGATTAAGATTTTTGTAAGAAATATTTGCATAAATTATTTAGAATAAAAAGTGGGTAAATTGTTTTTCTATGATAGGCTAGAGGAAACACTCAATCCATACTGAAGAGTTATACCTGGTACAGAGACGGGTATATAACTGAGGAAGGATTGGATGCAGGAATATTCAGTAGTGGTGGAAATTTAAACATTTTAATTCTACGAATATAAAGGTTCCGTCATTTCGGAAGGCATCTAATTTGCATATTATCGTACTGGACAGAGATCAAAATTTGAAATTTCTACCTAAGCCACGCCTTAGAAGTAAATCATTTCAATATTCAGTAGCGCAGCAGTGCAGTTGAGAACAAGTTGTGTGTGTTAAATATTAGATAATTTTCTTTTCAAACAATCTTGCTGAAAATGGACGGAAAAAAACGTTATTAAAGAGCAGGGTCGTCAAATAATATTTAATGTGTATAATTATTTTGAAAATATAAAAAGTGAAATGAATACTCTGCTAATGTTAAAAAATAAGACTGCTGAAGCAACAGGTAAGGAGTTTCAATGCATTTAGTATTAATTTTTGATATTCAAATTCAATGTTTCAACACTTTTTACTTTTAGTTCTCAATGTTACTTATTTGTCTATATTTTATACTCTGCTCTTGTACCCCATTTTGCCTACCTTCGCTTCTCTTTTGTATTGGGTGTGTCGAGAATACCATTTTCGTCATATTTCATTTTTCATTCCTTCGATGTTTCCTAAATATCGTATTCTCTGTACTTTCGTTACAGTCGTTATTTTTAGCTATTATTACGTTTACTTCGTTATTTTGTTTACTACTTCTTGGTCTGTAGATAGTTCTATTACTATGTGATCATCTACACTTCCATGGTGTGTTTCCATTACTACTTCATTTTTATTTACCATAATTTTTTGTAAAATAATAACCACATTTACTGTAAAATAATTTTACCAAATTATCATTATTCCCCTAGCTAGTTCATTTAGTAGTAGATCGTCATCATTCATATATGGAGAAAGAGTTCATAGGCTCTTGTTTTCGTAGAAAGCTCTTATTTATTTATTTTTTAATTTTCTACTATCGCTTTGAGTTACTTCTCAATGTACTTTTTTGTTTCTTTATGTTGTCTGTTTAAAATTTGCAGAATTATTCCTGCAACATACCAATCATTTTGAATTATTATTTACGTCATCACCATCATTATCAATGGCGTTACAACTCGTCGTGAGTATTTGCCGCGTTTACTATTCCCTTGCATGTTTTTCGGTCTTGTGCCCATATTTTGTTGTTCTTCTTTGAAACATTCACATTAGTTATATAAATTTTTAAAGAGTATGTATATGGAGTTAATTTTATATCTTTAAAGTTTTCATTTACAAATTTAGATGTGCATATATTTTAGAAGAACAGCAATATTGACGGTAGTCTTTATAATATATAATAAGAGTCTCCCGTTTTATACCGCTTCGCGGCTTTGGGAGTATAGCAGGATAGTCTGCTATATCTAGGTCCTACGGTATACAAGGAAGGTAACATGGCCAGTGCTACGCTTCAACCGCCTATTATTACCCCTGGTTTTACCCAAGGTACTCATTTTATTCAGGCTGAGTCGACCTGGGGCCTATAGACATTTTTAAAAATGTCTAGTTGTTCTTGCCAGCAGTAGGATTCGAACTCCGAACCACCGGCGTGCGAGGCAAGCATCCTACGGCTTGCGCTACGCAGGCCCTAGTCTTTATTATATCGTTAATATATATTTAAAGATCGTCTTTCGTCCTACCCAGTCTTAAATCGGGTAGGTCCATGAAATTAGGCCTTTCCCAAAGACAGGAATATTTATGTTTACATGACTTTATTATATCACTAAAAGGCTTCCAAAAAAATAATTAAATCAGGTAGAAGTTCTAGGTACATGTAATTGGGACCATTCATTAGCATATAATTATCCTCACTCTTTAATATTTTGGTATTGTATGGTATTTGATATTTTGGAAAATACGCTTGACAATTAATTGCTATTTTAAAAATCCATTTTGTTAAACTTATCAATATTCAGAACTTAATGATTATTTTGTACAATAATAATAGTTTGTTTGTTCAAGTAAAACGTATTACGAAGGTATTATTGTTTTTGTCCCATCAAATATCTTACTGATCATTTTTCAAATGTTGGCTATATGTTCAAAATTATTGAAAACTAAAAAATCGCCTTTATTTAGTATAACATGTTTTAGCTGTATCTACTAAATAGTGCGCGCCACTGTCATTTAGTTAAAATTTCAATAACCAATGACCAACTTCAAAGGCGGTTCTTATACAATTTCGACATGCCTCGTAATATGCAAATTAGATGCCTTCCGAAATGACGGGACCTTTACCTCTGAAGAACATCAGCTACAAAATACTTTGATGCAGGGCCGACCGTAGGATTGCCAAAAATCACTGCTTGCAACCGAAAAAATTATGTATTTAAACACAACATAACTCTCATTGCAAGTGGAAAAATGTATATCGAACTGCGAAAAACAAGTAGTCATCAGCTCAGAGTCATATCAAGCTTCCTTACGGGGCATTAGCCAGTGAAGAGACACGGAGACACCTTTATACAATGGGGCTGTTTCAATTACAGACTTTGTAGCCAAGGATCTGAAACAGTCAACCATATATCTCCTGTACAAGCTGATTTCCGAATTCTACAAGGATTTGAGAATAAGTATCATGAATGCATAAAAGATGTAAAGTAAGCCAACTGGCTGCAGTACGATAGGTTCATAACAGACGGCTTTTAAAAGCAAAAAAATAAAACACCAAACTAGGAGAATATTGAAGATCTCGAAGAGAAAATTGAATATCTAGTTTTTAAAACTACATGGGTTACTTAGATTAATGAAATATTTGATAAACCAATTTTGTTTCTTAAAAATACAGTTAAGATTTGATTTTACGTATAGTGCCTCAATAATTCACTTATACGTATTTCGTCCTTTTAGGACTCATCGGAGCGACTCAGTAAGAAGCTGTAAATGTGAAATCAAATCTTTTCCGTCAAAGGAAGTAATAATAATTTTAAAATTCACTATTTGCTTTATTTTGTTTCTGTTTTTTCAAAAGGAATGGATTAGTTGTTTTAGGAAAGTACTTTAATCAAAAGTTTTATTATAAAGAAAAACTAAATCAATTTAATTTCAACCATTTTATCAGTTCTTGCTAATAAACAAGTAAATCTAAGATTTTATTAGGAAATCATGTGTCAAATAAATAGTTAATCTTAAGTATAATCAATCATTCATAAGAAAAACATAATAACGAATTCATTTGTAAAGATACAAACCATTATAAAATTGTCAATTAGCGTTTAAGGTCGATTAACTTTTAGTATACCTACTCCATGCAATGATAAATGATAAGGTTTATTTCATAGTAGATAATAATCGTAGGTAATTTTTTGATTTTTTGCCGCATCTCAAAGATTATATAGATAAAAAAAGACAAGATAATGTGTCTATTTATATCCTGTTTTGAAGGGTCGTATGTTACAATATAATTTTATCTCTGATTTGTTAGTTTAAAAATAGTATCAATTAGTAATATAAATATTATTATATTATTGTATAAAATAAGTCTGAATAATTTTAAGGGACTTAAGTTATTATTATTCACGTAGAGATATCGAGTAACATATGTGTTACAAAAATCTTGTTTATATATTTCGCAATTTTTTATACTTACAACGTTAATGAAACCCATGTTAAATGTTTTATTTAATGGAATTAAAGGACAATTGATTGTAATGAGAGCTACATTTCACATTTGTTTTGACATTTTAATTTCCAACCCGGAAATCGTTTTCAAATTTTTTTTGTAAATTAAGAAATTATTATTATTAATTTGCGATTTGTGGCAGTTTACTTGACAGTTAACTTACTCTGCCTCGAACTTATTATGTCCCGATATATAGGCAGAGAATAAATAACAATCAGAATGCCCACTCTCAGATGCCGCCTTTGAAGTTTTTTCAGCACGCGATCGCCATATTTTAAACGGAAACAAAGACTGGAATTGAGACATTTGTGACAAGCTACGACAGAACTGTAATTTAAATTTTTAGGGATAAATAATTTAGTGCTTTGGAAATAATTTAATATATTCTTCAACTAAAAGTACGAATAAAATAATAAATTATATACGGTCTGACAAAAATCCAAATGTCAAGTCCAATGTCTCCCTAAGATCCATCCATTTCTATTTCACCCTCAGATATACTAGTTAGTTTTGACATTGTTTCTATATTCACCAACATTCTATTGATGAAATCATATCCAACTTGGACCAATCATCAAATCTTTCAAGAAACATTATCTCGTATACAACACTGCATGTCTAAAACATACTTTTTATTCCAAAATCATTTCTTTCGTCAAATCAAAGGTGCCCCAAATGGAAAATTTCGAAACAACCGCCTTGTCCTCATCAAGTCTCGAACTCACCTGCTGCTTACGGTACGTTGATGGCACCTTTGCCATTTGGCCTCATGGTAAAGATACATTAAATCTCTTCCTCTCCCACCTGTATGGATACAACCCAGTATTCAGTTCACCATGAAAGTTGAATCTGAAGCGTCGTTGCCATTCCTTGATGTTCTTATTCAGAAACACCCACCTCAGAGTTTTTCCTATTCCGTGTACCACAAACCCACCCATACAAACCGTTATCTCAATGCCCAGTCACATCATCACCCCGCCCAAATCAATTCAGTTATCAACACTCTTGTTTCGCGTTCCATAAGTCTTAGCGACAAAAATCACAGATCATCCGAAATCAATTCAATAAGGCAAACACTCTTACAAAACGGCTACCACAAAATCCAAATCAATAGGAGCATTCAAAAGCCTCTAAAGCCCATTCCATCCAAAAAACCTTGCCGCCTGATCAACCCAAAATCTTTTTACCTTTTATCAAAGGCGTCACTGACAAGATCGGTAGAACTCTTAACCCTCTAAACATAAAAACAATCTTCACTACTCACTTTAAGTTGATCAATCTCGTTAGATCCGTAAAAGACCAAATTCCCAATGAAGACCATGGTGTCTACGAGATATCTTGTTTCAGTTGCCCAAGTACATGCATAGGACAGACAAACCGACGAGTCCACAACCGTATTTGCGAACATTCTGTATCTGTAAAATATTCCGATACTACTTCAACCCTAGCCAATATCATATTCAGACAAGTCACAAAATAGTTTTCGAAAGAACAAAATCCATCGCTCCTCTCCGCTCCTTAAAAAAGAAAATTATTCGTGAAGCCATCGAAATTGAAAAACGCCCTAACAGTTTAAACACGCATGATGACGGTAAAAGACTGCCGGCAACATACCATTCCCTCGCATAGTGAGAGTATAAAAACAACAAAGGGTAAGGCAGGTAGTCACTCGACACTGAGGAGTAGACAGATTGAGACCCCAGTGGCGTTTGGCGGTTCTTGTATTTCTGGAGAACAAGATACTAAGAAATTATTCGTGAAGCCATCGAAATTGAAAAACGCCCTAACAGCTTAAACACCCATTATGACGGTAAAAGACTGCCGGCAACATACCATTCCTTCGCATAGTGAGAGTATAAAAACAACAAAGGGTAAGGCAAGTCGTCACTCGACACTGAGGAGTAAAAAGATTGAGACCCCAGTGGCGTTTGGCGGTTCTTGTATTTCTGGAGAACAAGATACTGGTACGTCACGAGTGAGGGGAGTAGGCAAATTGAGATCCCGATCTCGAACGGAACCATCTTGATAATGTACATATATATACATATATATATATATATATATACATATATATATATATATATATATATATATATATATATATATATACATATATATATATAACCGCATTGAGAATTTGAAGAAAATCAAGAATTGTGTATTTGTGCATTACTTAAAATAATAACAGGTAAGGAACAGCTGAAGCAAATTTAAGTGAAAGAATATTATGGAGAAATGTAAGAATATACATTGAAATTGTCATGAAAGTCAAATAAAGAGCATAAAGTTATAAATATATAATAAAAAATTAAATAAACCTAAAGGAAATTCGTAAACAAGTTTGACCGCCAACTGATATGCTTTGTTGACGTGCGCACATGTCACCAGCTAAGACCGGCATATTTGAATCGACTCTGCGTATAATTACCCGCTGCGTAAAATTCACCCCCTCCTTCTCTTCTTAAGTAAAAGTAATATTTCGTCATATTTTTATGAACAAATCAAATAAAAAATGTTCGCGTGATTAATATTAATTTAAGAAAACAATATATAAATTAAGGTGACCAATACCTCATTTATATCAGCAAAGAAAAACATGATTTTAGCTTGAAAGTTTGTTAATTACAGATATATCTTTTATTTCCTAGTATTAATTATAGATTACATCAAGTTTTACTGGTGTCGATAACAGATAAGTTACTTTTCGTTAATGTACTTATCACTCTTATCAGTAGATTGTGTAAAACATTTTATTCACAACCATTAACGGTGTCTATAAGAAACGGACAAATGAATTCCATATTAAGGAATAAAGACTGGAAAACGCTTATTAACAGCACTCCAGGAAAGTAAACAAAATTTAACCGACCAAGCGGCCATAGGGGCCCTTATACGCCCTAAGGTGTACTATGGATTAGTTTGGGAATGCCTATAAGAACTCGATAAACTGGCGGAATATAACAGTGTCACGCTAGTGTGGGTTATATGCTACCGAAGAATATACGAAAAAGCATCATCCTCCACATCCAATGCATATTGGATGAACATGTAATATCAGAACAGAAGCAATGTGGAAAACCAGCAGTAGTCATACCAGGCTTCATTACCTAGCATGCGCCAGTCAAAGGACACCTTCATAAAATGGAACCGTTTCATAAAGAAGTAAGTTGCAGACCCAGTAGCAGAGCAACAATATCTTAAATGACTGCAAAACATTAGATCACAAGCGGCAAACATTTTTGGGACACTAACAAATGACTTCAACAACATATGGTACCCACCTAGTAGACCTGTATAAACTTTGTACAAGGTTGAAGAATCCTGGAATGAGTATCATGAGTAAATGTAACATATAGAATAAGCCAACTGGATGATCACCAATTTGATTGTAAAGTCAACGATGATAATGATAAAGTCTACAAACTAATAATTGTCAGTGTGTAAGTGACTTAACCCAAAATAGTGATAGATAGAGAGCATGAAAAGAGCAATACGATTTCCAAAATAATTCTCACACTTATAATTACTACGCTGTATTCTGTTAAGATATAAAAGTCGGAAGGAATTTAGTAAGAAGATATTCGTCGATTATAGGAGTATAAAGGTACAGTTTTCTAGACTGCTTAATGGAGAGTTTCATTGGAAATCGACCGTAGCTGATTTCGATTCAGATTCAGTGCGAATAATTACATGGTAGTAGGTGTAAACACAAATTAAATTAAAGAAATTAACAAAGCCAACTAAGCCTATGAAGAACACTTAAACATGTGCACACATATCACAGCAGATATATCCAACGAAAGAATAATACCAGATGATTAGTTGGAATCACTGTTTATAACATTACCAAAGAAAAGCAGGCTCATTAAATGCAGCGATTTGAGATAGTGCTAATAAAGATACTCTTATTAGAAGAGTAGGAACTAGAGAAACTTTATATTTGTTTCATCGACTACGAGAAGGCATTCGACCGAGTACAACACGATACACTTTTTGATTGCCTGCGGGCAGAAGGACTTGACCACTACGTTATAAGACTGCTAAAATAGTTCTATTAAAAGTAAGTATCCTCTATCCAAATTAGAGATAGTCATACTGAAAAACTACCCATCCAATGTGGAGTACGACAGGATTGTGTTTTGTCACCCAGTCTTTTTAATCTATACTCTAAAGAGATCTTTAGGAAGACTTTGGATGGCAGAAAAGAGGGAGTAAGACTAGGCGGAGAAGTAATCAACAAAATCAGATACGCTGACGATACAGCCGTTCTTGCGGAAAATTTGCAATAGCTCCAGACATTAGTAAACCTAGTCAGTGAAGCAAGTTATCGGAGAGGCTTTAAAATTAACATTTCAAAGGCAAAGTGGATGGATGGACAACACATTAGAGCTCGATTCTCGGCACCAATAACGACATTTCTACAAATGATGCAAGCTAACACCGTGCGTCGTAGAATACGTTAAGATATATGTTTCCCTGGGCTGATGTGCTATAGTTTCCTAAAACAGCGAGAAAGATGCGATTGGAGATCGGAATAATCCGAAAGAATCTTCGCAGTAAAAATTTCATACTGTATTATTATTGCTAATAAGGATACTGTTAAGGGTTCAAACATGTCTGTATATAATAAAAATGGGTAAATAAAAACTAATAAATTGTTCCAACATATAATGATTAACAAAATTAAAATAACTTACCAATTAAAGATCCTGAAAATACCAACGTCCCCAATTTTGCTCTTTCTGACAACGGTACCCATTTTGACAGAAGCGAATTAATTGCCGGGTGGCTTGGCCCCTATAAATGGTATTACTTTTGTTGAATTAAAATTTTTTTGGCATAAACTAATACTATATTAAATTAAAGTAAAACGCTAACTAAAGTTAAACTAAAAAGCAGAAAACAAAATAAAATCGCTGCTTTATCCTTTATTGAAGACGTTTGGTATATAAATCAATACATATTAGTTCATATAAAAGTAAATAGTTAGGAATTACAGAATGATACGTTCAGTTTTTTAGGAAAAAAAGTCATTTTATAATAATAGTTGCAAGGAACAAAAGCGTTGAACAAAGCGAATTACAAAAATTGTGTAAATGAAGAGTATAATTTCTAACATGGAGGAGAAGCAGAAGCAAAAGAAAAATGTTCGGCGAAAATCTTGGATGACTTAAGAATACTGTAAATCATGGAACAAAGAAGAAAATACAAAAACATAAACTCAGATAAATACAGAGAAAAACATAAACTAATATGAAACAAAATAAAAGAAGGAAAGGAAAAGTGGATGGCCAATTTACATAAAAAAGTCAGAAATTTATCTGGAAAATCACGAACAAACACACATCATCGGTTAATTGACAAAAGCAATAAACCTATTAATAACCCAATTGAAATAAAACAAGTATGGACTAAATATATTAAAGATCTTTTCATGGACATAAGAACGGAACCAACATAAATTGATAGTGAGGAAGCTCCAATATTAAAATCTGAAGTTCAACAAGCTATAAACAACTCAAAATCTCGCAGAGCCTCTAGACTAGATAAAGTTTACATCGCGCTAATTAAACTTATAGATGAAGACAATTTAAGTGCATTAACTATCCCCTTTAACACCATATACAAATCTGGTAAGATACTATATAGAATGGGTCATATCGACCTTGGTTCCACTACCAAAAACCAAGAATTTCAAACACTTTAATGTCTATATATTAATCAGTTTAATGTCACAACTATTGAACACATTTTTGAAGGTTGTCCATGCAAGAATATTCAGCAAGTGTAAAGCTGATATGGGTAATAAACAGTTTGGCTTTCGTACTGGCTTTGGAACAGTGGGAGCTTTATATAGTTTCACAACTCTTGTTCACAAATGTCGAAACAAACAAAAGAATCTCTTCGCCGCATTTATATACTATGGAAAAGCTTTCGACAAAGTTCAACATAACATTCTTATAGAATGACGGGATAACAAACAGGACAAAAATGATATTGACATAGGAGAAATCTCTATTTGAACCAACAAGCTGTGGTAACATTAGATGGAAATAACATGGATGCCCAACAGATAAGTAGAGGTGTGGGACAAGACTGAGTACTTTTATCGTTAGTATTTAATATATACTTCAAAGAGTTATTTACACAAGCACTTAAAAACTGCACAGAAAGGATCAAGATAAATGATGACGATACAGTCATTATCGCTGAAAGTGAGAAATAACTATAGACGCTACTAAGCACTGAATTTGTGCTACTGGGAAACAGTTTGGTTTAACAATAAACATAAAGAAAACAAAAACCATGGTTATCAGTAGGAGGGGCAAAGTCATAACAAAGATCCAAATAAAAAATGAAGATATTGGAGAAGTGAACAAAATAGAGTACTTAGGAGTCTGAATTACTAAAGATTTAAATCTAAAATCAGATATTAGATCAAGAATAGAGTAATCAAGAGCAGCCTTTTTAAACGTGAGGAAATTTCTGAGTAACCAAAAGTCTCAATCTCCACTCTATTCTTTTTTTATGGTGCCAAAGCTTGGATTGTTAATCTTAACTTGATGGGAAAGCTGGAAGCTTTTAAGATGTGGCTTTTTAGAATAATTTTTAAAATACCATGGACCATCATATTACAAACGAAATGGTGTTGCACAGAATGGGAAGAGGCAGAAAACTTTTGGCCATCATAAAAAAAAAAGAAAGACAGCATATTTGGCGCACATACTTAGAAATGAGAAGTACGAGTTATTACAGCTGAATATAAAGTATGTGCCCGTTGCACAAAAAGAGAAACCAACTGGAATGCAATAATTACCGCGGAATAACTCTTCTAAATACAGCATACAAGATATTGTCAAATATTTTGCACGAGAGATTAAAGCCTTATACTGAAATGTTTCTAGGAGAATATCAGGCAGGATTCAGGCGTGGACGTTCAACCATTAACCAGATCTTTACACTACGACAGATCCTCGAAAAAGCGCAAGAGTTTAACATAGATATGTATCATATTTTTGTCGATTTTAAAGCGGCATATGTGTCTTAAGACCAAGTCTTTACAACGCTATGAATGAGTTAGGAATTCCAAAAAAACTCATATGTCTGATAAAAGTGACAATGGCGAAGATGCTATCAGCAGTAAAAATTCAAAACAACTCGTCAACCCCATTTCAAATACATAGGGGGTTAAGGCAGGGAGATGCGCTGGCGTGTCAGCTTTTTAATGTCGCCTTAGAAAAAGTTGTACGAGACGCTAATTTAGATAGCAGGGGAACAATATTTAATAGATCAGTCCAAATTCTAGCATATGCAGACGACGTGGACATTATAACAAGAACTAGGGCGAGAACTGCGGAAATCCTAACCGAGCTAGTAGCAGCAGCAGAACGAATGGGGTTACAGATAAATCAAAATAAAACCAAATTTATGGCGAATAACACAAACACAAGACCTGGAAATGTTGACACAAATTTAATCATCAATGACCAAAACTTCGAAGCAGTCAAAGAGTTCATATATCTAGGGACATCGGTTAACCCCAATAATAACACATTTGAGGAAATAAAAAGGCGAATAATAATTGCAAACAGGTGTTATCTATATGGTCTATCAAAGTACTTAGCTAACAAACGTCTGTCTCAGAAAACTCGTATAAGGCTGTATAGAACACTGATAGTCCCCGTTCTCACATATGGACCAGACGCTAACGAAAACAGATGAATCCGCTCTATTAATTTTTGAAAGAAAAGTGTTACGCAAGATATTCGGAGCGGTCTGTGAGAACGGAATAGAAACGTAGATACAACTTTGAACTGCAGAATATCTACAAGCATACGTTTGGTGGTAAAGATACCACTATAATTAAGCGAAACCGCCTGCAGTGGGCAGGACATGTAGCCCGGGCCCCTGAGTCAAACATGATAAAAAATATTCTAACAGCGCAACCCGTGGGAATGAGAAGACGGGGTAGACCAAAGCTGAGGTGGATGGACAGGGTAACACAAGATGCCGAGAAGATCGGAGTCGGCAACTGGAAAATGCAAGCGAGGGAGAGAATAGAATGGCGTAAAAAGCTTGAGAAGGTCGAGGCCCTCTAAGGGCTGTAGCACCAAGATGATGATGATAATGATGATATAAAGGGTAAAATCAAAGAAACATGGGGCCCTGGTAGATGACAAATATCCTGGGTGAAAAAAATTCATGAGACGGCCTGGTTAAACTTACAGACGCTTTTAAGAGTCGAAAAGTAAAAGATAGAGACGAATTTGCAATAGTTATAGCCAACCTTTATTAGTGAAGTTGGCAATATAAAAAAAATGTTTATATTTAACTTTAGATAGCATAGTGTGGCTACTTTCTTTCAAATTAAAGCAAAGGAAAGGTTACCAGTGCATTCGTGTAACTTCGTGAATACTCAATACCAATTACATCTATTTATCAGTTTTAAAATAGGCCACCTGTCACTTAAAATGTGATTTTGCAACTTGTGACAAATATAATAACTTAAATTTGAAACAGCACATACCGTGTGAAAAAATAAACGGTCTTTTTCATATATTACAATTTTTTTAAACTTGAATATGTCTGGTTTTGGAACTACAAAGGTTATTGTCATTCATTTCATAATCACTAAAAATGTCTGCGATAAAAAATGTATTTTTATTCACTTTTCTTAACAAGATAATAATGACCTTCTATAAATATTTGCGATAAAATTGGAAATATTTTGAACTCACCTGTGAAAATCCAATTAAGAATCTCAAAGCTGTCACAACTTTCCAGTCACCGTTGGATGTAACTGTCAACCAAGGGGTGATAAATGTGATTACTGAAGCTACTAGAATTCCAATTAAAAGAGTATGCTTTCCTCCAAATCGTTCTGCTAGCATTCCTCCTGGTATATGGGTAAATATATAACCCCAAAAGTAAGCACTGAGAATGATCCCTTTGGTACTTTCGTTCCAATCGTATGTTTCTTTTTTGTGCTGTAAATAATAAATGGTATAAATATTACAATATAGGTAGTACATGTTTATTGACAGACCAGGATTTGGTATAAAGATTTCACGAGCAAATGCTAGGGATAGGATCTAGTCTAAAAATAGAAGAAAAAAAGAAAATAATAATTTTAATACTTACTTCTAACTGACCCAAAAGGGTATTGTTCACTTTTATTGTGGCACATGTATTAGGATCACCACGAGTATGTAATGCTGGTACCATCTGTGTTATCGCAATATTCAGTACCACCATCAGGGTGTAATTTGTAAATGTGGCAAAGAACCCCATAAGTCCTAAAACGTACCGCTGGGGTATAAGGTTTGCTAAAAATAAACAAAAAAAGTAATGAAGAAACTCATTAATGAAGAAAAAAAAGTAAGTTGATAATAATAAATAAATAATTGCTTTTGTTATTTTTTTCAATATATTTATATTTCTTAATATATTTTTTACAATTATATCTTTACTAGAGACACATAGCAAATTTGAGATTCAAAAGGTCTCAACGAATAAGTAGACTGCGTCTCTTTGAGGTGGATGATTAATGGTATTTAAAATAAAAAGAGATAGGCACATATAATCAAGAAATGTTTAAAATTGTATTCTATAACTGAAGCCTGACTCAAAAGATATAAAATTTAAAAAATAAAAAACAACTATGTGTCCTACGAAAAAACGTTAACTGATTCGAACGAAAAATTGTTATAATAACATTTTATGTTAGACCTCTCATAAAGAAAATAAAGAAAACATTGTCCGCTCCATCCGTGAATCAAAATCCCACTGTCCCACATCCACCGCCAACCTCCGCCAAACCAGGTCATCATCCACGGTATAAATGAACCGTCATCTGTTTCCAGCGGCTGTTGAAGAATTGTATGGTGATCAGTGTAGTAGTGTCTGGTGGCTCGGGAGACTGAAACCTCGGAACCTCTGAAGAAGACATCAGGGAGGATATTGAAAGTCGGCGCAAGCTGTATTTAGATCGGGATATAGCACTAACGACCACTTACTAGCGATAAAGAAACTGATAGAGAAATCTGCAGAATAAAACAAACCATCGGCACTGATATTTGTGGACTACGAGAAAGCATTCGATACCATAAGCAATCAGAAAATGTTAAAAGCATTGACAGAATGCCGAATAGACCATCGCTACACTAACATAATTAAATATATCTACCAAAATGACACAGCTAGCGTAAGACTGTCTGAACAAATAACAAATAAATTATGTATAGAGCGAGGAGTACGGTAAGAAGACACCGTCTCTCCAAAGCTATTCAGGTCGGTTTTAGAACATAATTGTAAGAAGGCACATCTGAGCAAGCATGGTATCAACATAAATGGAGGATGCTCAGTCATTTAAAATTTTGCAGATGACAGCGTCTTTATAGTCGATCGTACATGTGATACAATAATAATGTTTGAAAAATTATATCACGCTTCATTGGGGGTCGGACTAAAGATTAATATGAACAAGATAATCAAATAGTGACAAATATGCTGCTAAATCGAAATATTGCTGTTAATGGAAGGAATATTGTGCACACTACATCATAGGCAGAGATAACCAGACATGTGAGCTCTCACGTCGCATAGTATTAGCCTGGGCAGCGTTTGGTAAATTAAACTATGTATTTAAATCGGATCTACTCATATGCCTCAAAAGGAAAATCTTTGACCAATGTGTACTCACTTATGGAGCGAAACCATTAATACTCACAAAAAAGGTAGTAAATAAGATTCACGTGACTCAGAGGGCTATGAAGCGCCAGATGTTAAGTGTTTCTCTGAGAGACCGAATCAAAAACGAAGATATACGTCGTAGACCAAAAACAACAGACGCCATCGAAAAAATCGCGTTGCTAAAATGGAATTAGGCATCATACATCGCCAGATCATCAGACAACCAATGGACAAAACGTATTGTCGAGTGGAGACCAAGACAAGAAGCAATACGTAGCAGAGGACGTCTACCAACTAGATGGACTGATGACCCGAGGCGTGTTAGCAATAGCTGGATGCAAGACGCACAAGACAGAGACATATGAAAAGAGCTGAGGAAGACCTATGTTCAGCAGGTGGACGCATACGGGTTGATGAGGATGAAATAAATTTTTAACTAAAAAATTTGATGTTTCGATTTTCACTCCAGAAATGGTTCTCAAAAAAGAATTATTATTATATTATCTAAGAATTTTGTAAAAAGATTGCATAACCGCCAAAGTTGAAGACGAGTTTAGGTCATTTCAAAAAATTATAAACTGACACACTTGACCGCGATGTTATAAGCAACAACTAAGCTTTGGCTATAAAGATATGAGGGTGGATTTTTACCCTATGGAACTTTAAACTTTGATTATTCTAAGTGTTCTACATTATTAATATGTGCTATAAGCGTTTGTGTGAGTGTTCGTGTATTCTATAATATATACGTTGCGTGTTGCATATGTATTCTGTATGATTGAAGGCGATGTGTCTCAAAGTTTCTTCATCCACTGTTGTTAGAATATTTTTGTTGTTGACTTCTTCTTTCGGTATTTGCAACCAAAGCCTGCTAAATTCTGCTGATGCGTTTGCTGCACAGTTTTCTTCATTGAGTAGGATGACGGTTGCTTCTTTGATTTTTCTCTTTTTCATGTCTGTTTCTTTCATGATTATTGATGCATCTTTCCATTGCAATCTGTGGTCATTTTCCCAGGCATGTTTGCATATCTGTGATTTGTTGAAGTCAATTAATTTATATTTAAATGGGAATAAGCCTCAATTAAAGGTTAAAATACGTTTATTGACGTTTCAATTTCCACTTCGGAAATCGTTCTCAAAATACAAACATTAGTAAATTAAACAAATTTTGTTTTTTGTTACTTAGTGAAAAAATTCTTCTAATAATTTAATTTTATCTGACTCATCTATATTGACAATTCAGACATACCTTATACATTTTAAAGTAGAAGACTTTAAAATGATATTGCCAATATTGTTGAGTTGCGTTCCTGGGACGACTTTACTTATAAGATAGTTCATTCGATTACATGAAATCAACTTTAACTTGAGAATATCCGTCAGAAAAGATCATAACATGTAATTCGTCTTTAAAAAGACAAATACATGCCATGATGACAGTAAAATTCTCCTGTTAGTGATTCCATAGTAAATTATGAGGGAAAAACCAGGAAAAAAACCTCATAATACTATCCCGACATGGTAAGTATTTGATCGTGCATTTAGTTTACCTTCAATGCCACAAGAAAATAGCTTCAGAACAATGTTGAAGTCAATGTTTTTGATTTATGTTTCATGCTTTTTTATACTACCAATTGGTGGTCTTGCGATTTCTCCCACATATAAATTGTTGCATTCACAAAGTATTTTGCATAAAGCAGTTCTTTGTTCTCTCTTGTGGGTTATTATATTTAATTTTGTACAGGATAGATGTAAGTGTACTTGTTGTTTCAGAAAAAAAATTGAATTTTAAAGGTTATTCTAATTGTTTATTAGTTCAAAAATACAACAATTACTAACGAGTGTCCGTAGGATCTCCTTATTACCGAAATAAAATTTTTGAAACTTTATTTCGTAGTTTGAATAATTTTTACTTATATTTTTGAATATTATTAACTTTTGTTTAAAAAGTTAGATTTATTGATTTATCGATTTTATTGAAATTTTGTATGATAATTGAACATATTAAAAACATTTCTTTCTCGAAGTATGAAGACGTATGTATAATAAATAAAATCACAAAAAGATCTTTTTAATATTTTTTTGGCGTAATTTAGTATTGTTTAATTTATAATAATAATTAAGACCTTTAACTATATTTGCCAAATTTATATTCCTGTTTAAAATTGTTTTAAAATCAACAGTTGCTAAGATAAATTAAAACGAGTAAAAATAGCGAATTTTTAAAATTTATTTAATGTATTGTTTAATAAAAATTTAAGCACTTTTGAGAGTTTATAGCATTATTTAAGAATTATATTTAAGATTTATGCAAAAAAAAACTACGTTTATTTACTTCCCACCAAAATTTGGCCATTTTAAAGTAGATACCGGCTGATCTATAGTGGAAACAACGCTTATTATTCTTTCAGATAAATTTTCTGAAGCTGGAAGGGTATCTTAGCATGGCGAGCAGAAGATTGTAGTTACATTATTGCTTGCTGTGAGCCTGAAATATTGTATCACTAAGCTGCACTAAATTGTTTTTCCCATTTTAGGACATCTTCTATGATGCAACTTTCGATATACCAAATATATACGAATTAAAAATAAAACTTTTCAAAAATTTAATTTTGGTCTTATGTTTTTTTGAAAATATTTTTAATAATTTGCAAAATTTGTTTGGTTATAAATACTTACATACAGAAATTTTCATCTTCAATTTATTATTACCTAGCTAATACTTATAATAGAGATAATTCTCACTTGTTCACCTAAAATGCTCGCAAAATTGAACGTTTCGTTTTTTATTGAAAAATCAAAATAATTACCATACGTAATCTAGAAACTGATTTGATTATCTATATTTATTTCATTAAAGGTGACAATATTTGCGCTGTCTGTTACGATTCTTTTGTATAATCTCAATTATACATAGATGACCTACTTAAATGTTCAATAACACTATTTTAAAATCTAAAGATTTAATTGATAATGAAAATATATTTCGAAATCTTAGATTAGTATGAATCTTAGTATGTTATTAATGAATCTTACAGCATTTTTTAAAATTTTCAGGATGCTTTAAAAATTATTATGGCTTAATTACGGTTACCTAATAAAAGGTAATAAAAAACGAAAAATAGATATTAAGTTGCAACGCACGCATCAAGTGTTGGTTCACATTACTTGTTTTTGAGGCGATTTAGGTCTTTTAACGAAACTGCCCTAAATTAACGGACGATACAAAAAATAGGTCCTAAATGCAGGTGTATAATGAAAATAATTTGAGAGATTTATGAGACATTTAACAAACTAGATATGTTTCGACCCTTTTTTATAGTTATAGTATACTTACACTAGTAAATGACGGTTTTGGAGAGTAATTTTTCTCGTCACGACGGATTTGCTTAAGAATTTAAATTTGTATTTCTCTTACCCTGTACTTCACTTTTAAGATTCAATCCCAGGGTTGCTTTTTCTTTTACGGGGGTAAAAGCCACGCCTTCTGGGGGATGAAAAAACCTACGTTCAAAATAAATAATTCTAAACAATTTTTGTTTTATAGAGTTTGTTTTTTTTTTTGTTTTATAAAGTCCATACTTTTTGTTTATTTACGAGTAAAAAAGTTCATTTTTCAAAAAAAGAATGTAGCTTGTAAAAAGACAAGTTATAAAATGTATAGACCTGTAAATGTATATAAATGTATATGCCAACATAAAATTTTTATTTTTGACAATTATATTGCCAAAAGTAAAACTTCGTTTAAACATTCTTTTTTGTTTAGTAACAAAAAGAAGAAGATTTATTCACCCTTGACAGATGTCTGAAAGAATGTGACAGATATATGGAGAATTAAATATGACATTTTACAAGTTTTATATATAAATCATAAAGAAAGAATATAATTATAAATTTTGCTTAAATTTTGAATTTCAGATCTCTTGTTTAAACTCTTATCATTTTTGCTAATACAAACCATTTCCAAAAAAGTCCTTTTAAATTTATTACTTTCACTACATAAAATTTTAATGTTATCAAAATCCATAATATGGTCTTTATCGATTACATGTTCTGCCAAAGCACAAGATGGTTTTTTAATTCTGCAATCACTTTTGTGAGAAATAATGCGATTTGAAAGATTTCTTCCGGTCTCACCAACATATTCAGCCTCACACTGAGTACAACTAATGCTGTATACTAAATTCGTTTTTTCAAATTTGTCTATAGGATATTTAGTTTTAGAATATAAAGATGAAATAGTTTTGATGTTCTTTGTTGCTATTTTTATATTGTCAATAACCTTTAGTGTTTGTATTAATTTAGGTGTTAATGATGGTATAAAAGGTAGTGAATGATAATAGATGTTCTGATTGTTAGATACAATGTTTTGAGATTGAGCAAAAAATGGTGTTAAATTATTTATATTACCAATATTAGAAAAAAGCATCCTATGTAGCATATCTGGAGGATAAGAGTTTTCAATTAGAATATTTTTTAATAACTGAAGATCTTCCTGTAGATAATCTGGATGAGAAAGTTTTAAAACACGTTCTTTTAATCCTGTTATAAGGTTCATTTTCATCTTATTTGGATGGTGAGAGTAATAGCTTATAAATCTATTACTACATATGGGTTTTCTGAACCATCTGGTTTTTAACATATTGTCTGTATTTCTTACAATTCTCATGTCAAGGAATGGTAGAGAATTATCTACCTCTTCCTCAACTGTGAATTGTATATGTTGATTATGACTGTTGAAAATGTTGACTGTTTCATGAATTTTGTGTTTAGGAAGTGCCAAAACTAAATCATCTACATATCTCTTAATAAAAGGAATGAAAAAAGTGCAATTACTGATACAATCACTGATAACATCATCCATGACATAGCTACTTAGAATGGGTGAAAGACTAGATCCCATAGGACTACCAAAAATTTGTTTATAAAATACACCATTAAATATAAAAATATTAGAATCAAAAACAAAGTTGATAAGTGTTTTGAAATGTAATAAGTCAATATTAGTGTGTTGTGAAATCTCATTCCAATGTTTTTCAACACTACTTATGATTAAATCTAAAGGCAAATTAGTAAAAAGAGATGTTACATCAAAACTAACTAAAACATAATTTTGTGGTAATTGGAAATTATTAATGAAAGAACTAAAATCAAATGAATCTTTAATGTAAAAATTGTTGTTTAAATTATAAGCATTAGTTAAGATGTCAGTGAGGAGCTGTGCTATTGGTCCATTAGGAGGGCATAAAGATGAAACAATTGGTCTCATAGATAAAGTTGGTTTATGTATTTTTGGCAGAGCATAGAACCGTGGAGCAATAGAATTATAAATTTTGAGCTCTTTTGCTTTTTTATTATCAATAAATTTCTTTATGTTTAATTTAGATACTAGACAATTTGCTTTTTGTTGCAAAGTACAAACAGGACTCCTTCTAAGTGTAGTGTAATACTTAGTATCATTTAAGAGTTCTCCAGTTTTTTGTAGATAATCCTCTTTGTACATTACAACAGTTACGTTACCTTTATCGCTTTTAACAATATAAATTTCAGGATGGTTTTTAAGAAAAAGTTTAGTTTGCATATAGTATTTATTTAAAAAATGATCTTTGACTTCTTTATGCAAAAAGTTTGTAATAACGTTTGTACATTTAGATCTAACAACATCCTTTTGACTATCATTAAGTGGTCTGATTATTGATTCAATATCAGAAAGTAAATTAGGAACTCTAATATCAGATTTGGAAGGACATAAAGAAAATTTAGGTCCTAATGCTAAAAATTTTTTAATTTCAAAAGGAAAATGAATAGATGTTAGATTTTTAAACCATTTTTCTTGAAATTTTATCTTATCAAAAGCTTCTATTTTTAATTTATTGAACTTATTAATTTGTATTTTTTTGATTTTATGAAATTCTGTGTTGTATTTAATTCTTTGTCTACGATTAAATTCATTAAATGTGTGGAAATTTAAGATATTGTAGGCCTTGGTACGTAACTCATGTAATTTTCTTTCAAAAAAGTTTATATCAGCAAAAGCGATTTTAATTTCTAAATTAATAATATTTCTTCCAAACCTGTCACATAATTTCCAAGCATCATGGTGAATATTCCCAGTCCGATGATGTAAAAGGGAATTTACATTAACTAGGCCATTTGTAACATGTCCAGGGAAACATCCATTAGATCTACACTTCAACAAAAAAGTCTTTTGATTGTGTAAAGCAGTTTTAATGTTATCAAAATCCATAATATGGTCTTTATCGATTACATGTTCTGCCAAAGCACAAGATGGTTTTTTAATTCTGCAATCACTTTTGTGAGAAATAATGCGATTTGAAAGATTTCTTCCATACTTCAACAAAGATTTTTTGTTGAAGTGTAGATCTAATGGATGTTTCCCTGGACATGTTACAAATGGCCTAGTTAATGTAAATTCCCTTTTACATCATCGGACTGGGAATATTCACCATGATGCTTGGAAATTATGTGACAGGTTTGGAAGAAATATTATTAATTTAGAAATTAAAATCGCTTTTGCTGATATAAACTTTTTTGAAAGAAAATTACATGAGTTACGTACCAAGGCCTACAATATCTTAAATTTCCACACATTTAATGAATTTAATCGTAGACAAAGAATTAAATACAACACAGAATTTCATAAAATCAAAAAAAAATACAAATTAATAAGTTCAATAAATTAAAAATAGAAGCTTTTGATAAGATAAAATTTCAAGAAAAATGGTTTAAAAATCTAACATCTATTCATTTTCCTTTTGAAATTAAAAAATTTTTAGCATTAGGACCTAAATTTTCTTTATGTCCTTCCAAATCTGATATTAGAGTTCCTAATTTACTTTCTGATATTGAATCAATAATCAGACCACTTAATGATAGTCAAAAGGATGTTGTTAGATCTAAATGTACAAACGTTATTACAAACTTTTTGCATAAAGAAGTCAAAGATCATTTTTTAAATAAATACTATATGCAAACTAAACTTTTTCTTAAAAACCATCCTGAAATTTATATTGTTAAAAGCGATAAAGGTAACGTAACTGTTGTAATGTACAAAGAGGATTATCTACAAAAAACTGGAGAACTCTTAAATGATACTAAGTATTACACTACACTTAGAAGGAGTCCTGTTTGTACTTTGCAACAAAAAGCAAATTGTCTATTATCTAAATTAAACATAAAGAAATTTATTGATAATAAAAAAGCAAAAGAGCTCAAAATTTATAATTCTATTGCTCCACGGTTCTATGCTCTGCCAAAAATACATAAACCAACTTTATCTATGAGACCAATTGTTTCATCTTTATGCCCTCCTAATGGACCAATAGCACAGCTCCTCACTGACATCTTAACTAATGCTTATAATTTAAACAACAATTTTTACATTAAAGATTCATTTGATTTTAGTTCTTTCATTAATAATTTCCAATTACCACAAAATTATGTTTTAGTTAGTTTTGATGTAACATCTCTTTTTACTAATTTGCCTTTAGATTTAATCATAAGTAGTGTTGAAAAACATTGGAATGAGATTTCACAACACACTAATATTGACTTATTACATTTCAAAACACTTATCAACTTTGTTTTTGATTCTAATATTTTTATATTTAATGGTGTATTTTATAAACAAATTTTTGGTAGTCCTATGGGATCTAGTCTTTCACCCATTCTAAGTAGCTATGTCATGGATGATGTTATCAGTGATTGTATCAGTAATTGCACTTTTTTCATTCCTTTTATTAAGAGATATGTAGATGATTTAGTTTTGGCACTTCCTAAACACAAAATTCATGAAACAGTCAACATTTTCAACAGTCATAATCAACATATACAATTCACAGTTGAGGAAGAGGTAGATAATTCTCTACCATTCCTTGACATGAGAATTGTAAGAAATACAGACAATATGTTAAAAACCAGATGGTTCAGAAAACCCATATGTAGTAATAGATTTATAAGCTATTACTCTCACCATCCAAATAAGATGAAAATGAACCTTATAACAGGATTAAAAGAACGTGTTTTAAAACTTTCTCATCCAGATTATCTACAGGAAGATCTTCAGTTATTAAAAAATATTCTAATTGAAAACTCTTATCCTCCAGATATGCTACATAGGATGCTTTTTTCTAATATTGGTAATATAAATAATTTAACACCATTTTTTGCTCAATCTCAAAACATTGTATCTAACAATCAGAACATCTATTATCATTCACTACCTTTTATACCATCATTAACACCTAAATTAATACAAACACTAAAGGTTATTGACAATATAAAAATAGCAACAAAGAACATCAAAACTATTTCATCTTTATATTCTAAAACTAAATATCCTATAGACAAATTTGAAAAAACGAATTTAGTATACAGCATTAGTTGTACTCAGTGTGAGGCTGAATATGTTGGTGAGACCGGAAGAAATCTTTCAAATCGCATTATTTCTCACAAAAGTGATTGCAGAATTAAAAAACCATCTTGTGCTTTGGCAGAACATGTAATCGATAAAGACCATATTATGGATTTTGATAACATTAAAATTTTATGTAGTGAAAGTAATAAATTTAAAAGGACTTTTTTGGAAATGGTTTGTATTAGCAAAAATGATAAGAGTTTAAACAAGAGATCTGAAATTCAAAATTTAAGCAAAATTTATAATTATATTCTTTCTTTATGATTTATATATAAAACTTGTAAAATGTCATATTTAATTCTCCATATATCTGTCACATTCTTTCAGACATCTGTCAAGGGTGAATAAATCTTCTTCTTTTTGTTACTAAACAAAAAAGAATGTTTAAACGAAGTTTTACTTTTGGCAATATAATTGTCAAAAATAAAAATTTTATGTTGGCATTTATGACATTGAGGCTATTTGTAATTGGTTGCTATTTGAACTTATTTATAAATTCAATTATTCTTATATTAAAAAAAATGTTTTCAAAATTATAAAAATTTTTCAGAGAAACATTTGTTAGATAAAAGCATTTTTGTATTAAATATTTTGAACATGTAAGCAGTGATTTTTACTTACCAAACTAATTTTTATTTGGTAAGTTAACAAAAATTGTTTTTTCTTTTTAGTTCAACCTTGTAAGTATTTTGTCTTTTTTAGCTCTTGATAATAATTGTAAACACAATTGAAAGCTCGAGAATAAAAAAATAGTTAACCAATAGCCCTATTATTGACTCCAACCCATCCAAAACAGTTACATATATATATATATATATATATATATATATATATATATATATATATACATATATATATATCTTATATACGTATATTATACACATTATGACCCAAAGGTCGTAATATTATGTCAAAAAACAATAAATGACTAAAATAAAATATTCACGTAAAGCAACAAACTATTCAAACAAAGACTATGAATAAGGACCAATATTAAAGAGTCCACAAAGTTTGCTACTTTTTTTTTATATTTAGAAAATCGCATCGACCAAATGGCCATTAGCGAAAAATTAGTGGATTACATTAGGTAGAATTACTTCAATACAATTTGGTTTATTAAATATTGTGGTATTTATTAATGTCTTTCAAGAAATTCAGAGTATTGTTAAAGTTACAGTCTGCACCTAGAGCTTCTATAAGTGTTCCTGGTATCTTGTTATTGCTTCGTTGTTGATTGTAGAGGGGACATTCACATAGTAGGTGCATTATTGGTAGTGTCGTATTACACGTTTCACATCGCAGCGGTTCGCACTTTTTAATTAAGTAATCATGCGTTAACCTAGTATGTCCGAGTCTGAGGCGCGTTACTATTATTTCTTGGCTTCTTGACTTAAGTAACACATTCCATGCCTCTATGCTGGGTTTCACTTGTTTTAATTTGGAATTCGACACATTCCATTTATTTTTCCACACACTTAATATTGATTTTTTTATATAAGCTTTTATATCCGTTGATACTGATGTGTTTACGATCTCGGAAACGTCACTCACTATCGCATCTTTCGCACTATGGTCAGCAGTTTCGTTGCCTTTTATTCCTATATGGGATGGGATCCAGATGAAATTTATCTCATTATGATTGATATAAGTCTGAAGAAGGACTGTTTTAATTTTTTTTAAAAGCGGGTTTTTTGGATACAGTTGTCGGATGCTTTGTATGGCACTAAGTAAGTCTGTTAAGATAATATATTTGGAGTTTGTTGTCAGATTGATTAGTTCTATGGCGCGATAGAGAGCATACAGTTCAGCTGTATATATAGTACTAACATTAGATAGTTTGAATTTAAGGACCTTCTCTGGAGTTACTACAGACGCTCCCACACCTTCGGATGATTTTGAACCATCAGTGTATATCTGGGTATGATTTTTATAACGACTAATGATTTTTCTAAAATGGGAAATAATTAGATCAGGATTAGTGGAGTTTTTATCAAATGACGTAAGTTATAAGTTATATGATGGTATGTTTTGAATCCAAGGTGGATTATGATCATATGTGTATGGAAGACATTTAGGTATGACAATATCAAATAGATGCAAATGGTCTTTTATTCTTTTATAGAAAGGTTTCTTAGAACGGTGATTTGCATTAAGGTTTGGGTAATTATCGATAAAAGTATTTCTATAGACAGGATTTTTTGCATTTTCTTTCATTTTTGTTGCATATGTTAGACTAAGGTAAACTCTTCTATCATTTAACGACAATTCATTTGCTTCGCAAAGTAAACTTTCAATCGGTGTTGTACAAAAGGCTCCCAGGCATATTCTGAGTGCTGTGTTATGAATAGTATCGAGCTTTTTAAGTACCGATTTCGATGCTGAGTCGTAAGCTATAGCCGCGTAGTCTAGCTGTGATCGTATCATAGTTCTGTATATAATTAGCAATGTACTCCTGTCTGAACCCCAATTCTTGTGTGCTAGAATTTTTAGTAAATTTAATCTTCTGTAACATTTACATGCTAGATTATTGATATGTTCTTTCCAATTCAACTTTCTGTCAAAAGTAACTCCTAGCAATTTTAGCGAATCTTTTTGTTGTAGCGATTGGTTGTATAGATATAATGAGATTGGTGTACTGACTTTGTTTTTAGAAAATACTATATATTTAGTTTTAGTTGTTGAAAAGATAAATTCAGTTTCCTTTGACCATTGGTCAATATCTAACAAGAAACTCTGTGCAAGTTGTGAGAGGTTGTTTAAGTTTTTGCTTTGACCAAATATTACGAGATCGTCAGCATATAAGCGGCCTTTAAGTGGAAGTTTTAAATTTCGTAGAACATCATTTATGGCAATTATAAATAGCGTAGGACTTATAACAGATCCCTGAGGAATTCCATTTTCCAATTCCACTTTTGACGACAAATTACCATTTACTCTAACTTGGATATATCTTTTATATAAGAAGTTTTTTATAAATGCAAGGCAATGTCCTTTGATTTCTAAATCGTACAGTAATCTGATGATACGGTGGCGCCAAGCTGTATCAAAGGCTCTTTCAATGTCGAAGAATATTCCAATACATTTTTGATTAAGGGAGAAGGCTTCATGTACACTGCTTTCTAGGTCTATAATATTGTCTAGAGTTGATCTATTTTGTCGGAAACCACTTTGTTCTGGAATAATAATATTTCGATCTTCAAGTGTCCAGAGGAGACGACGGTTGACCATTTTTTCTAACAGTTTGCATGCAGTACATGTTAGCGAAATTGGTCTATAAGACTCAGGATCTGTTTTGGGACATTTTGGTTTTAATATAGGTATTAGAATCTCTCCATGCTGTTGGAAATTTCTGTTCTATCCAAATAATATTAAATATGTCAAGATGATTGTGTGCATTCTCAGGAAAATGCTTAAGAAAAACCATTGGGATGTTATCTGGACCCTCACTAGTCTCTTTAAATGAGTTTAATGCATCTTTGTATTCATTTATATTAAATTTGGTGTTTAAAGCATCTGTGTCATCTACAAACGGTATAATTACATTGCATTCTTCGTTCTGTTTAAAGTTGATAAAATTATTATTATAATTGCTTGTATTAGATCTATTTTTATACATATTAGCAAATTCTTCTGCTATTTCTAGGTCATCTGTGATTATTTTATTATCTTTCTTTAGTTGAGTAATTTTGTTATAAGCCGGTATTCCAGATATTTTTTTGACATTCTTCCACATTTCAGACATAGGGGTCCTACTGTTTATACTGGACACAAATTGAGCCCACGAATTTTTGCTACTTTGATTTTACTTTTAATTTATTTTTGTTAATTTTGGAGTCTATGCTTTATGCATTTTTATATAGTAATTTTAATACAACAACTACTTGATTTGAAGGCCATAGTTGCAACCTTTACCCAAAAATAGACAGATTGCATTTTTTTAAGTACACAATTATTACAAACACTTCAAACTATAATATGGATAAATGTATAAATTAATTTGGATTGATCATGGTGAGTGTCATTAAATTAGATAACAATAATCGTCGAAATTAATAAAGGACATCAAGTTGTTGCGTGTATCATTCATAGCTATTCACCAGCTACTATCTTTTTGAAACAATTAAAAGATAATACACATTTCACGATGTATACGGTGTAGGAACAACGTGCGAAGTCATAAATTAAACTAAATATATATATATATATATATATATATATATATATATATATATATATATATATATATATATATATATTGAAAAATTGTATTTTATTAATTTTATTTTTATTTATAATAAATGTTGTAATTTTTAAAATATGTGGTTCGTTGTTTAATTTAATATATACCTCAGCTAGCTCAATTATGTGTTTTAAGCAATCTGTCACTGTGTGACGTCGACTCTGTAGTCTCCTGGTAGAGTTTAAAAAGAAATTAAACCAAAATTTACTTTAGACTTTTGATAAATTAACCCAAATGAAGCACGTTATTTATTAATATTGAACAAATTTAGTATAAACAATAAAATTCGTCTGCAACTTGGGTTGCCTTTAAAATAAATATTGCAACTTTATAAAGTGTTTAATGAACTATAAAGAAAAAGAAAATGAACACTTTATTCCGCTGACACTATTCAAATATAATCAAAATTTCAAATGATCCCAAAATTATTATCCAACCTCACTTTAAAACAGTTCTGATTTATTTAAAGAAAACTAACTACTCGCAAAATAATCGGTGAAACTGGAATATCAATCATCTCTTCGGAAGTTAAGGTACGTACTATTCTATTTTTAATTTAATGCTCATTAATATTTTCAATTTTTTTAAGGCCTATCGCAATTATGTTAATTCATGAATTTTAATTTTCTCAATTTAAATGACATTTCTGTACTCCAATAATAATTTATAAGTCAAATTGTTTCTCTTACTCTCTGGAACAAATTCTGGATATCTCTGCTGTGGAAACTGTGGAAAAACTAAAATTCTAATTAGATGAGTTAAAAAACACTCCCGACCTATTCCACAGTTTCAGGGCTCCTCTTCGTCGAAAAATCCTCGTCGGCCTCCCCAAAAAAACCTGTTATCCGTTGCTAACAGCAACCAACGTTCTTTTTTCTTTTCGTCTTCTATTTTTTTTAAACCATAAAACTGTCCTGTTCTGACACATTTGTCAATCCACATTAATTTCTCATAATCACTTTAATCACATCTAATTTGGGAATTTATAAAAAAAAATGTTCAGATATAAAACTTATTCTATTACAATGCTAATACAATTTATTCTTTTCATCTCCACATCATTGTAATTTCTTATTTAACAAAACCCCTATTAATTTAGCTCCCACAGACTTGCTTGACAGTTTATTTTCTGACGTTTTTAAAATTTCTATGTTTAAATATTTTTTAAGAATTCTTCTTTTTTTTTGTTCTTTTTAAGGTTTAGACGATGCACCTATACACTAGGCAACTATACTATTCAGAAATTATTAACACTATACCAGGTAAGTCAAAATTAATTTATTTAACAATTTACTAATCTTTTTCTCTCTTTTATTTCAGAGTCGAACCCACATTGTGATGGCTTCATGAAATTCATGAACAACAAACTCATATAAAAATCCATTTAAGTTGTATCCTTTTTAACATATTGAAATCATTTCAACTTCCCCCCAATTTGGATTTTGTTCAGTGCTAACTATCAGCACTTACTAAATCTAAATTCTTACCGGTAAACTTAAATATTTTATTAATATTAACATAACAATAAACTGACTTTTATTAATAAGCATATCTCTTGAATATTTTTTTTTTATAATTTACTCTATGACAAATACAGAATTCTCCAAACAAAATCTACAAATCTTTCACTAATTATATCAACTTCAGAATCAAATTTCCAAGTACTTTCCCAATTTCTTTACTTCTTTTCCTGTACTATTTATTTCTTGTACTATTTTCGTAGAAATTCTTATAATTGTTCCCCTATATACTATTTCATATACTATTTCAGTATCTTTATTCATTGCCGCAATATTATTTATTCTTTTAATATCCGCATATAATATTCATTTCATCATCTCTACATATAACTCTCTATATTTCATATTTCAATATTTCATATAATTCTATTTTTCATTTTATTTCCGCATATACTATTTATCATTATAATATTCCCTATTTCCCAATTTCTACAAAATATCGATTTGTCCATAGTACTTTGCTCATTTATTTATACTTGTAACTCCTATAAATCTACTTGAAAATAAATCAACCTTTTTTATTTATATAAATTCATCATTATTCTGTACATCTGTTCCTAATAAATTATTTAATTATCAAATTTATCTTAAGATATGCTTATTTATTAATTATCCTTCTATTTACAAAACTTATATCTTATAATACCAAATTCGTGTCATAATATTGCCTACCCTTGTTTGTCCTAGATTTGATTCCAAACGCTGAATCTCCTCACTTGCATTTTTAAATTTCTCTCTCAATTCCTCAACTTGTCCCTGTAATACTCTATCTCCATTTTCCGCCTGATTTGCATGCCTACCCATTTCCAGTTCTAAATTCTGCAATCCCATCTTTATATTGTTTTTGATAATGGTAAGTTTTTCCTCATAATCCTGAGTTTGCCTTTTAACACTTTCTACCTCCCTAACAATCTCTTTATTCTGCTTATTAACTTCTTTGTTTATTTCCCTTGGTAAATTCTCTTGAATGGATGTTCCCAACTCTACAAATCTGCTCCCAATTTCCTGTCCTATTTCCGCTCTAATTATGGCCTTTTCTCTGGATATCTCCTCCTGTACATTCCTCTTAAAATTCTCACTTTCTCCTCTGACCTGTTCTACTTTCTCTTCTAAACCTTGGGTAATGTGTAGCATCTCTTCCCTGACTATCTTCACTTCTTCTTTGATTTCTTCCCTCATTTTAATTAACTCTCCCCTAAGTTCTCCTTTAATATTATTTTCCATTTTGTTCATATCCCCCCTAATATTGTTGTATCCTTTTTAACATATTGAAATCATTTCAATATATATATATATATATATATATATATAATATATATATATATATATTATATATATATATTATATATATATTATATATATATATATATAATATATATATATATATATATATATATATATATATATATATATATATATATATATATATATATATATATATATATATATATATATATATATGTTACGATAGATGATGACGCATCGTATGGCTCAGAACTGTAAACATATTTATTACTAATATCTTTTCTATTCAAGTATTTTCTAAATCATACACCGGCCGGCGGAGACCCCAGGTAGTGGCCGATGGGTAACCTCCGATAAAAAACCTGCTTTTGATGGAGTTCTCTCGATGGAAGGGCATATATGAGACATGAGTTAGTTAGTTTTTGAACATCGCGTCGAGTTTTTAAAATGTAAAGCACGTAGATAAATTATATAATTTTAGTGTAAGATAAATTAGTTATATTGTACAAATAAAGACTTTAAATAAACTTGTTAATGTTATAAGTGTAGAACCTTTGATAATAAATAAAAACAATAAATTAGATTAAAAAAAATACTACAATATATTAGAGACAAAAATAACTCGATTGAACCTAACATAACCTTGTACAAAAATGCCACTAAAAAAGTTGCACCTCTTTGAAGTTACCAAAAATAAAAATCGATTTTTTATATCTTATAAACTGCGCGGACAAAAATTTTGCGACTGTACTTTACAGGTAACAGTGGTGGTCTAAAAGTGGATACAAACGATGCATATATTTAGATGCACATAAAAACATCTCCGAAGGCCGTATAATGGTATAAACTGCTAAATTAGATTTTTCTAACATAATGGATTGAAAAGGATTCAAGGAACATCAGCCTTATCTATACCGCTTAATAACCGTTTAAGTGTAATTTAATGAAGATTTATCTATGTATGTATAAGAAATAGAATATTGTAATTTTCTTTTAAAGGAAAATAGTCGAAACGTCAATTTAAATTCATATCATACTATATCGTTAAGAACCATCATAAACTTGTCTAGGGAATTGTCTAACTTCATGACAAATTTAAATATTTAATAATAAAACGTATCAAACTATAAATTAATATGCTCTACATGTTCGTGTGATCTCTTACATCAATGCAAGACTGAATGCGATGTCCCATGCTTCTTATAAGTGTATTAATGTAGCTCTGGTCCATGGTGCCCCATTCTTAAATCGCTTCTATTCTAAGGTCTTGTAGTGTCATTGGGGGTAGCTGCCGGGACTGAATTTTTCTTTTGAGCATATCCCATCCGTGCTCAATGGGATTGAGGTCGAGTGAGTAAGGCGGCCATTGTAATCTGACAATATCTTCTGTCTCTAAAACATCTGCCACATGTCTCGTACGATGGGGAGGCGCATTGTCGTCCATAAAAATAAATTCTGGGCCAACAGCTCCTCGCCACAAGCGTACAATAGGCCTAAGAATGGCATCAATATAAATTTGTCCATTCGTGTTACCAACAATAGGAATTAAAGGAGTTTTATTATTTAGCATGAAGCCGCCCCAAAACATTATGAAGCCACCTTGATACGGGACTCTTTGGACAGCTTGGTTAAGTCTATCCTGTCGATTTGGGTTCCTCCAAATCCTAATTCGGCGATTATTCGACAAAAGGCTCGTTTTGGTTTCATCAAAAAATAACACGTTTCCCCATCTGTTGTCATGCCATTGTAAATGTTCATTGACCCATTCCAATCGAGTCCTTTTCTGCTCTAACGTAAGCTTTGGTATAAATAATGGTCTTCTTGTAAATAAATTCGCCGAATGTAACTTGTTTCTAATAGTCTGATCGCAAAACACAATATTATGAGCTTGCTGGGGCTGTCATAGACGGGTTTATCCGGACAGTTAACGTAAGAAAGCGTTCTTGGACAGTTGTAGTAATTCTGGGCCTTCCGCTTTTTTCAACAGAGTTCGTCTCTCGATATTTTTTCACAATCCCTTTGACACATCACTCTGATTAACTCCAATCCGGACAGCAACGTCGACTTGTGTGTGGCCTTCCTTAATCAAAGTAACGATTCTAGCTCTGTTGAACTCAGATATCACTTGTCTACTCATATTGTTTACTACAAAGTGAATCAAACGCAAACCAATTTTTACAAATATCGGTTTTCGAAAACTGATGAACGCAATGTGAATACTGAGAATCTTTGCGACGATTAAGAAATAAAAAACAAGCAATAAAATACATTATTTTAGTAGACAAAAAAAAATCAGTGCAAAAAATTTCAAATGAGAAACGTTCAGTGGCGTTACAGGTAAGATGCAAAAAATTTTTGAGTGTGTATATATGTATATATATATATATATATATTTTTTTTTAGTGGATTTTCTTGGGCTTAGGTTCATAAAAAAATTTGATTTGGTACTAAGGCATTTTCATATATTTATTCGACGTTTCGGCAGGAAATCCATGCCTTTTTCAAGAAGTAATATTGACAAGCATGTAAAAATTTGTTACTAAAAAGTAGACGTCACAATTAAAATAATATTAAAAACATAGGACATACCCACTAAGTCACTACATGTAAAAAAAAAAAAAAAAATTTTTTTTTTTTTTTTTTACATGTAGTGACTTAGTGGGTATGTCCTATGTTTTTAATATTATTTTAATTGTGACGTCTACTTTTTAGTAACAAATTTTTACATGCTTGTCAATATTACTTCTTGAAAAAGGCATGGATTTCCTGCCGAAACGTCGAATAAATATATGAAAATGCCTTAGTACCAAATCAAATTTTTTTATGAACCTAAGCCCAAGAAAATCCACTAAAAAAATATATATTAAGGTTCAAGAACTAAACTCAAACTATATATATATATATATATATATATATATATATATATATATATATATATATATATATATATATATATATATAATATATATATATAGTGGAAGTAAAAGGTGGTCTCCCATCTCATATGCTAACATTTAAATATCAAACTGGCTTCTTATTGGTTTATGCAATAAAAAAGGAAAAGCTACTACTGCAGGTGAGTAAATCCATTGACGCAAGTACATTAATAGATTTAATAGCTATTGGCCTACCAAATAATGTCCAAATATACCAAATAGTGTCCAAGGATTTTTCGTTCAAACGTACCTAATAGGTTCTCATCGCTTTTCGACAGTGTCCATGTCTTTGATCCATACACAAGGACCGGTTTTATCAGGGTCTTCTATATTCTGCATTTTTGATTTTTCTTGTGATGTTAGGTCTTAGATGTTTAATTAGTCCATTATATGTTTTATTAGCGATATGTATTCTTCTCTTAACTTCTTCACTGACATTGTTATCTACGGTAACTAGTGAACCTAGATATGTAAAATTTTTCACGCTTTCGATGTTATAGTCTCCTATTGTCAGATTCTGTAGGTTTCTTTGGCCTGTCGATTTGCTGGCCTTCATGTATTTGGTTTTTATTTCAGTAATGTTTAGGCCACTGTTTTGTGCCGCTCTTTCTATGGCATTAAATGCTTCTATCATTTCTCTTTCGCTTCTAGCTATAATATCAACATAATCTATAAATGTATTTGTACACTTTTTGTTATTATTGTTCCTCTGGTATTGACTTTTGACTCTCTAATTATTTTCTCTAATTATTTTCTCTAATGTGATGTTGAATAAAATACAGGATAGGGCATCTCCCTGTCGTAGGCCCGTTCTCACATGGATTGTTGATGGTTCTATTAGTGAGTTTTGAATTCGAATTTTGCTTTGTACTTTAAGTGTTGTTTTTACTATATCAATGAGTTGAGTTGGAATATTAAACTCTTTTAGTACATGGATCAGAAATTCTCGATAGATGCTATCATAGGCACTCTCAAAATCAATGAAACGATGATGTGTGTCTATATTAAATTCACTGGTCTTTTCCAAGATTTGCCTTAAGACGAAGATCTGATCTATTGTGGACTTCTGCCTGCAGAAACTACATTGATATCCGTTAACTATTTGTTCCGCATATGGTCTCAATCGGTCATACACAATATTTGACAGTATTGTATATGCCACAGTTAGTAGCGTTATTACCGGTAGTTTTTACATTGAAGCTGATCTCTCTTTTTATGTAGTGGGATAATTACTCCGGTATTCCAATCTTGTGGCAATTGTTTATTATTCCATATGTTCACTATTAGTTCGTGTATGTCATTCAATAGGGAGTCTCCGCCTTCCTTTATTATTTCTGCGCTAATGTTGTCTAATCCAGGTGACTTGTTGTTTTTCAGTCTGGTAACTGCTTCTTGCACTTCAGCAGAGCTGAAAGTATCTTTAGTAAAAAGATAAAAAAAGTATCTAAGATACTAAAAGTATCTTAGATACTTTTATTTAAGATACTTTTTGGTTCATTTAAAAGTTACTTTTACTTTAGATACTTCTTAAAAGTATCTAGTATCTTTTATCTTTAAAAGTATCTTTAGATACTAAAAGTATCTTAGATACAAAAAAGTATCTTAGATACTTACTCAGGACCTGAGAAATAGATACTTTTCATGATCCGACAAGCTTCGACCTGTCGCGCCGGCCGTAGCGGGAGAGACGATGTGTATTGTTCTTTGCATCCGGCCCGCAGCATTATCCGTTTATCTCGTTGGGTGTGACTCGTTGGAATTCCATGTTCGATGCTCTGAACCAAATTCTTAAGTCTAAAGAAAAACTGGAATCTCTATACGAAAAATTAAATTTTGCAAAACAAGATCGGCTCAGAGATACTGATCTAAATTATTTAGCATTATGCCAAATACTAAAACCGTTTGCTTTGGCACTTGACATTCTTCAAGGCGAACAAAATATGTACTACGGTTTCCTTCTACCATCAATTGTATGCTTGTTTGTTAAAATTGAAAAGCTTAAAACCAATAAGTTTAAATATGTGGAACCTATTTTGAACGCTCTGACAGTATCTTTAAACTCCAGATTTGAAAAACTTCTTAAGTTGACTAACCAATCTGCAATAATTGCTGCAGTTACTAATCCTTTATTTAAAACACGTTGGCTTACTGCATTTCGAGGAATCAGGAATATCGAAAATGACCTTAGTGAAATTAAGGATTTGGTAATTACAGAAGCTATAAAAATTATAAAGGAAAATGAGGAACAATTAAAACAATTTGATGTAAGTACAAATAACATTACTACTGTAATGAAAAGTAACAAAATGCAAAACGACTTCTTTGAATTTGATATTAACTCCGAATACTTCGATCTTCAAACGTAAAACGAAAACACTGGCTATACTGACTTAGATTATAAACGACAAGCTGAGCTGCAACTATTACAATATTTGGCCGATTCTGAAACCAACATACAATTGTTAAAAAAATATAATATTATAGAACAATTATTTAAAAAGTTCAATACGCCATTACCTTCTTCTGCAGCTGTTGAAATAATGTTTTCTTTTGCAACTTTTATTAATTCACCCCGACGTCATGCCTTGTCTGATCATACTTTTGAAAATTTAGTTTTACTAAAAGCTAGTGGTTATACTAACTAGTTATTAGGTACCAAAATGTTACTATTTTTTTCATCCTATCCTATTGTGTTTAAAAATTTAATTATGTTGAATGTTCTGTTTTTAATGCATAATGCATCTTATGCTGTTTTTAACACACGAATTTATGTTTATTTTATACTGTTTTGAAAATTTAATGTTGGATTTTTGTTTTCAATACATAGTTATTAGTTTGTAATAGCTTAACGTCTTTTATTTCTTATCTACCCCAAAGCCCAAAGTATACCATTTCAAAGTATCTGCTGGCTTAAACTAAAATTGTATGATAATATGATATATATAAAGGGTTAAAATGATGTTTTTAAAACAAAAGTATCGACAATCTACTGTAGAGTACCGAGTACCTTTATATTATACCCTAAAAGTATCTTAGTTACTACAAAAGTATCTAAGTATCTTAGATACTAGAAAACCATCTAAGTATCTTTGATACATAAAAGTATCTTACATACTTAAAAGTATCTTAGATACTTAAAAGTATCTTAAATACTCAAAAGTATCTTAGATACTTGAAAGTATATAAGATATTTTTACTCTAAATACTTTTCCGGTATTTTGTATCTTTAGATACTTTCACAAAAAAGTATCTTAGATACTTAGTATCTTAAGATATTTTTTGCCTCAAGTATCTTAAAAGTATCTTAAAAGTATTGGAAGTGAATATGGAAAAAACTGAGTACATGAGTATCGGAGGAGATCAACATAACCTTCTCGTACAGGAAAATCGAGAGATCAAACTATGTGATAACTACAAATACCTAGGAGTAAAGATCACTCAAGACGGAAAATTAGATGCAGCCATTAAGGAACGAAATACACAGGGAAGGAAAGGCATAGCCTTACTAAACAGCGTACTGTGGGATAAAAACATCTCTAAAGATAATAAAAGAAGAATATACAACACCATAATAAAAAGTATCACAACATATGGATGCGAAGTGTGGCCCCTAAAAGACAGATCAGAGAAAATGCTTAGAGCAACAGAAATGGACTTCTGGCGCCGCTCGGCGGGAATCTCCAGACGCGACAGAATAACAAACCAGAGAGTCCGAGAAATCATGGGGGTTACACATAATATTGTTGATGACATCAAAACGACACAACTCAGATGGTACGGACACGTAAGGAGAATACCGGAGAATAGAATACCAAGACAAATTCTTGAATGGCGACCAAGAGGTAGGCGAAGACCAGGAAGGCCTAGAAGAAGTTGGAGGGAAGAAGTTGATAAAGAAATCAGAGAAAGAGACTTGGAGGACGATTTACGGAACGATAGAATGAGATGGAGATTGGAAATCGGAAGACGTCGAAGAACGTTGTAAACCGAAATTATATATATATATATATATATATATATATATATATATATATATATATATATATATATATATATATATATTTATATATATATATATATATTGATACGATTAGGGTTTATAGAAAATAATGTATAAGTTATATACTACATAATATTAGATGTAAAAAAGTATTTGATTATTTTAAATAAGTTATATACTAGAGAATTTAATAAAAATATATTTATGTGAGGGCATTTTTAATAAATTAGCATAATAATTGTAAAAAGTTGTATTTTAATATTGTAAATATATATAAGTGAGCCATGTGCTTAGGCAACCAAAAATACTCTCGGAGATTGACAGATATTTATACTCTGAAGTGACGTTTAAGAATATTTACGAATATAAAGTGGGTTATATAATATATTGTTTGAAATGTGTATTTTATTAAATTAGAGTGTTAGTTACTAATTTAATTATATATTCTGATCTGAAAAGCCTAAATGTAAACAAAATTATTAATAGAAAAGAATGGAATTCTCTGGATCTCCGGAGATGGCCATGTTTGCGAAATGGTTTGTTCCAGAAAATTCATACAAGTATGAAATAGAACAAATTGGAACATGATCTCTTACGAGATGGTTCTAGAATGTCCAAAAGATATAAATACCCGTGATTTGGATTCAAGATGGCAGTTTTTAAAAGTTTTTAGTCAGAAAAGTTGTAGATAGTGCAGTCAGAAGAGTTTTTGGCAGTTTTTAAGTTTTTTTAGTCAGAAGTCAAGCAGTTTATTATGAAAGTTAGTTAGAGTCAGTGAATCAAGTACAAATAGTCCAATAGTTTAATATAGTGAGTTAAATGAAGATTAAAAATTATGCATATAATTTAATGCACATTTATAATTATACACAAATAATTATTGAAGATAAAAAAAGGTATATTGGAAGAAATTAAATTATATTATGGTTGGAGATTAGTATAAATCAACTTATAATAATTGGATATTGGTATATTGAAAAGAAGAATAAATATAAATGCTGTTTGCTGGTTTGGTTGGTGGTGTATAGATGCTGGTGAAGAAAAATATATCTTAAATTGGTAGAAGCTGATAATTGAAAAAAGTAATTTCACAAAAAAAAACAAGGATAACTGAAGTACGAAGACATTCAGTGGTGATTAGAATCTATATACTTAGTGGAAAATAGTTCATTTAGGCATTCAGTGAAAGAAAGGTACAAAATTTTGTTAATATAATTTAGTTAATATCATAACAATTTCAATTTTGAAGATAGTTTGTTTAAATTTTAGATTGTCTATAGAATTTAATTAGTTTTATAAGAATATCAGTTTAAAGATAGTTTATTTTAAATTTACATTGACTAGGTTAGATATATATGTGTGTTTCATAATAGTTATAATAAAGATAATTAAAAAAAGTACTTACAAGCTAATTCTTTGAGAACCGCGATAAAAACCCTATATATTATATTATTAAAAATACTCATTGCTCATCATTCAAACAAAAAACACATCATAACAATATATATATATATATATATATATATATATCTTAAAAGTATCTAGATAATTTTAAAAAGTATCTTTTACAGCTCTGCACTTCAGCTACTGAAGGGGGGTCTTTTTCTACGTGTTCTCTTTTCTTTTTGCGATGTATTTTCTTCTCTTCCTTCCTTAGGATTCTATATTACTCCTCTGCCTTTCGTGTTATATGTGTTTGTTGTAGTCGTTGATATGCATTATTTTTCCTCTTTGTTATGTTACGACACTCTTCATCGAACCACTATCCTTCAGTTGATTTGAGCTTTTTTTGTAGACCCAGTCTACGTGAACATTTTTCAGTTTCCTAATTCCGGAGGTATATTTAAATTTCTTGTAGAGGTTTCAACTGTCATGTTTTGTTTAATGGTCTATTTCTGTCTATCTTCTATGTCCTGTATGTTCTATCTTCTTCTAAGATTCTTTGGCTTGCTGAATTTTTTTTGATGAGTTTGTTGATTTCATGGTATTTGTTTAGTACACAAAATAACCGAAAACGAAAACAGAACCATCAACAAATGTTGGTACGACATACAAAACTCGATTTTAGAAAAGGTAAGAGAGTAAGTAAGTGATATACTTAATATCACTATGACATACAAATATAATCTTTAATAATTATCGATAATCCGTTTCGATTCATATATATGTCTTGGTTTTCAGAAAACTAAACGGCGTATCCGTTTGCTATGAAATTCCCTGTATATGGCCATCTTGTTTCACTCACCCCCTTGATAACAATATTTAGTTTGTCCATTTCGGAGAGTAGACTTCTCAGCTTACCGTCTTCATATAAAGTTGTTACATTACATGTAGCGATTTTATATGGTTTTTTTTATTTTTATCTTATGTCTGGTGATGTTTGTTTACAGGGATTTCGCTGGCTAGCGACCCGGGAAGCCCTCTGATTTAATTGTGTATTACTTCCCTTGCCGAATCTTGAGTTCTGCAGCCCATGATCAGTAATATTTTTCGTTTCACTAATCGATGCCATGACGACTTGACTAGCGAGTAAAATGGCGTGGTTTCCTGTTGCCTTTCCCCTCGCAGTGCTTTAGCCGTATCAACCAAATATGGTAACAGTCTCCTAAAATGGTCCGTATTAAACTGAAGAATTCTTCTACACCTTAATAGAATAATAAAAATGCTGCTTCCCATTTCCATGTGCTAGTTTTTGTCCACCCCGAGTATTTCATTTCGTCGGTACCACCCATATCTGAGAAGCATTCCCATATCCGCTACCTGGGGAGGCGCCTGATGGTGGATCTAGCAACCACACATGAGTCTATCCGAGAAGCACTTAATATATCATTACAATTTGAACACCTCGAGTTGTTTCATCGATGAAGATCAATGAACTACAATGTTTTTAAATATGTATTTTATATTTTTATTCTAGAATATTTTCAATAACTTAAATATTAAACAGTAAAATTAAAATTATAAATAGGTAAGATAAATTAGTTTGGTATTATTATTTAACAATCGCTTGATACGAGCGATCTATTTTTATATATCTATTTAAACAGATTCTTTCTTAAGATCATCACTACAGTTCTTTATAGGATATTTGTCTTCTGAACTGCAACTGGAGAGATCATTCCATAACTGCAACTCACCACTACCCCAAATGCAGAATATAATGCTTGTTACGACGTATACTGCCCCGGTGATCCAAAATACTAGACGCCATTGCAGCAACGTGTGCTAAAAAAAATATTATTTTGTTAGAAAATTCTATATTAAAATAATTACATAACAGTAAAATGGAAAAATGAATGTAATATGCATGCTACATGAGAATGTTGACTAAAAAAATATAAAATTTGGAAAATACAAATTATATGTATGATCTCTTAAAAACTACAGTATATTCAAAATACAGATGCACTAGGAATAAACAAAATCACGCTAAGACACGTACGCCTATGGTAGGGTTTTGCATTCCTATTAAATTATTAAAACTTAGTAAAGTTGCTACTTGTTTGTTGCAAACTTGGTGGCTTTCAGTTTGTTCATTTCAAGTTCAATTAGTGAGCGTTGCTTGTTAATCATTGTAGTTATTTTTTACTTTTATTTCCTAAATTGATTGTTATCCAATTGCTAATTTCCTTAATTGTTATCTCCGCCTGCAGTTTTGTTGGGTGGATTGAGTAGCTCGACAGAACTATTGCCGGTCTCAAGCCCGGATAAAGGAGGAGGGGGTCTACAGCCAAGTTATCACCCTACTGATAGACTTTAAAACCATACAGCTCATAGAGACAGGATTATGCCTCGGAACCGGAATTATTTCATTACGACGACTAACGCGAGAAAGGGGACAACGAATTTATGGAAAACGAGAAATATACTTCGCATCGGTCCTTGGAATGTAAACTCTATAAACACAAGGGAGCCGGAAATTACAAAAGAGCTTGTAGAAGAAAATATAGACTATATGTGCACTACAAGAGACGAAGAAAAAAGGAAAAGGTCAAATTATGCTAGATTATTATCTGATGATTTACAGTGGTGTTGCGAAGGAAACCAGAGCCAAAGAAGGAGTCGCCTTCTACACAAAAAAATTTTACACCAATTGAACTGGATATCAAACCTCAGAATGTAATGGCAATTCTATGCACCAAAGAGCACCAGAGATACCACCACAAGGGAAAACTTCTCCGAAAACCTTTAGACTGTAATAAACGAGACCCCAAATGATGAATGGATAATCATTATGGGTGATTTTAACGCAGTGTTGGCAATGATATAGTTCCAGGAATAAAACAGCGATATAACGAAAATATTAGAAATGAAAACGTAGACCTTCTGACAGACCTCTCCAACATAAACGAGATACGTATTAATAATACATTTTTCCCTCACAAAAAACAATACAAATACATCTAGTGATGAAAGATGAAGTTAAATGTTAACTTCATCTTTCATCACTAGATGTCTCTAGTAGCATACTCTGGTAATTATTTTTTCTATAATTGCCGGAGTAGTCGGTGCGTTTTGATTTGGTTTGAGTTTTCTTACAAACTCTCTCTGATGATGGGTAGACCCAGAAACACGTGTTAGGGAGTGGTAAGAGACTCAAATTAAATCGAAACGCAACCATTTTCGAATACAAATACACTTTTGAAAACAGTAGAGGACAAAGAACTATGATAGACTATATTCTGTCGAATCGAGAGTTACAGCCCTTTCAAATCTTGGATGTAAGAGCACTAACATAAGTAGAAATAGGAAGTGATCATAAATTGGTATTGTGCAAAATCCGACTGAAAACACATATATGTGATAACAAAACACCAGAAATACACCACAAAAATAAAAGTCGAAAGCTTACAGGATGACTCCACAAGATACCTTTTCCAAAAAAGAATAACCGAAAAAAGTATAAATACACATATCACAAAAAATGCTGGAATCGAAGAAAGCTGGGCAAAAATTAAGTCTAATATCTTAGCCTTGCCCAAGGAAGTTCTTGGTGAAAGAAATATAAATAAAAATAAATCGTTCCCAAAAAAGGGCAAAAAACTCCATGGTTTTGTACAGAAGTAAAGGAAAAATGTAAAGAAAAAAAAGCTTACCTGAAGAACATGTCAACCAAAACAGAAGAGGCATACCATAATTACAAGACAATTAGAAACGAAACACATGAACTTATAAGAAAAATAAAAAATCATCACTGGGAACGCTTTTCATAAGAAATGGAACATGATTTTTACGGTCTGCAAAACTAAATATGGCGCTTCATAAGGAGTCAAAGAACGGAGGTAAAGGAACTAATAGAACCAAAACACATACAAAAGGATACGTGGATTAACTACCTAAAAAAGCTATATGCAGAGGAAGAACACACGACGCTAGAACTGGAAACACCAGAAATTACCACAAATATAGAACGTAAAATAAATGTACAGGAAGTTCGAAAAATACTTGAAAACCTGAAGAACAGAAAAGCAGCAGGTAAAGACGGGATAACAAACGAGTTACTGAAATATTGTGGAGAATAAAATTATAAAACACAATAAAATACCGGAAAAATGGAGAACGAGCGAACTTATTCTACTATTCAAAAAAGGAAATAAAAAACAGCCAGAAAACTACACAGGTATAAACTTGTTAAATACTGCACTAAAATTTACAACTAAAATTTACAAATGCTAATAAATCAGAGGATAAGTTTAGCAGATGAACAACAGGGTTTTCGTAGTGGAAGATCGTGTACAGATGAAATAATATTAGTTATAAAGCAAATTGCTGAGAAATCACTAGAGTTTAATGGACCAGCATTTCTATGTATGATTGACCTAAAGAAAGCGTTTGATAGAGTAAGACTCAAAGATGTTATACATCTTCTGTATAATAGAAAAGTTTCCCTAAATATTATAAAAACTATCGATAACATCTACCAATACAACAAAATGGAAGTCAGAATAGATAGACAACTTACAGAACCTATAGAAATAGGCAGCGGAATTAGAAAAGGGGATTCATTGAGCCCCATGCCGAAACAGACACATTGACACTGAGATGAAGTCAAGAATTTATAAAGCCAGTGTAAGAACAATAATGACATAAGTCTCAGAAACAAGACCCGATACACCCACAACGCAAAGGCTATTGCAAATGGCAGAGATGAGAGTACTGAAAAGAATTACAGGAAATACGCTAAGAGATCGAAAGAGAAGTGAATACATTAGAAGAAAATGTAACGTACAATGTGGAAATCAATGGACACAAAATAGAAAAAAAGAATGATATAACCACATAAGCAGAACGGAGGAGACTCGTTTCGTCAAAATAGCAAGAGATAAGTCACCAATCGGCAAAAGAAGTACGACCTCGCAAAAGATGGAGCTACATTTTTCCATAGAGGTATTAATCTGCCAATAAACAAGCAGAATTGCTTATAAAAGGAAGTAGAAAAAGAAGAAGAAATTGGTTGTTAGTTTTTAAGTAACTATAAGTAACAATATTTGTATTTTATTCTTGTTTTGTTCGGTTTTTCCGGTCTGTGTTTTTATAGATTATTGTTCATACAATTATTTTTAAATATCGGTAGGTTCTATAAATAATAAGTATACCAAAAAAAAACGAATATATCCAACGCAGATACCTACTGCTGACGAGTTGCCGAAATAACTCTCAGTCCTCCAAGAAAACGAACAAAAAAAAATGCCATTTCGAAGTCAAAACGAAAGAAATTATTTTAAATATTTATAAGTGAAAAAAAAAGAAGAAAATTCCTGCTTTAATTTATATATATATATATATATATATATATATATATATATATATATATATATATATATATATATATATATATATGTGTGTGTGTGTGTGTGTGTGTGTGTGTTTTTGTATTCGAATTTTACACAGTACGATTTTTTATTGCTTAATGTTTTTGATAATGTCAGTAGGTACACTTGATAATTATAAATAATAATGTTAAAATATACTTATAGACTTACATCTTCAGTTAAAGCGCCTGCCAAATAAGGTACCACACATCCAGTTATAGATCCAAGACCATTGACAATGGCCATAAGAATACCGGCATGATTTGGAGCAATATCCAAGGCGTTAACTTTAAAACCGCAGTAGAACGGTCCTGTCAAAAACAAGGATATCGTAAACATACCAACAGTAAGAGCTTTGTCACACCCAGCGTATGAAGCAGCCATGATGAATATACTTGGACCAACGGCAGCTGAAAAATGTAAATTTCATTAAATAAAAAAGATACATACAAAAAAATATTTAATTCATATGTGTTATTTCCATATTATAAATTGTTTGAATAGGTATTATGTATGTACATATACAGTATTCTGTGCATCATTTCTCGTATTCCTTGTGTAGTATTTACGAATGATTTAAATTAGATAAGCAATGGAGCAAATAGTTTTTTATGTTTGCAATAATAGTATGTAAAAGCTGCATATAGCTCATAATTCCTTTTAATATTTTTGTCAATTTTTAGCTATAAGATAAACAAATTATCAACACAAGAAAGCCCTGTACTAAACTCGCTGCTATTCTCTCCGATCGCAGGTCCTATCTAATATCTTAACCTAGATTGGATTATCTTTTTTTTTCACAAGCGACTTAGATAACTTGTTACGCTTAATCTTCTATAATATTTAAAATCTGTTTTTCTTCTTATACTTCTTTTAAAACCTCTTTGGTGGTCTCCCAGATGGTTGCTTTCCAGCTGGTTTTCCTTCTAGCACAATTGTTGGTAGCATATGCTCCTCCAGCCTTTTTACATGATTGTACCATTGTATGCTGCATTGTTCCCTAAGGATGTTATTTCTTGCTCTGCCCCTTCTTGTTTTTCTTGATATTGATTTTAGTGTCTTTATTTCGATTGTAAGCAGCATACTTTTGGTTTTATTGGTGCCTTTTCGCGATTCTCTTTCAAGGGTTATTACGGGTCTGCTACAGGATTTATAAATTTTAACTTTTCTGTCCGTTTGCATATACAGATAAAGACATTGTTTTGTTGACCATAGGAATTAAGATTTATTGTAACACCCATCTGTAGAGTACATTTATTATAATGCTCTTAAACTAATTTTTTGGTTATTTTTTAGCCTTAATAGCAATACAAATAAACAGGTAAGTAAATAAGTAATACGCTTTATTGTCACTGAAAATTGTACAAATTTTATGGGCAAATTTTATAACAATAAGACAAGAAAGAAGAAAAATATCAGAATAAGAAGCATTTGTACTTTTAAATAAAAAAAACAATAAAATTCTTCCAAACTTAAACATTAAAAATACTACCTAATTAAGAACCTACAAACTTCGTAAAATGTACCTAACAAAAAAAAATAAGAAAAGCAGATTAATGAATTAAGGGCTCAAATATTCCACCTCCTTGTGCTAAACAGTAACTAAATCTGTCATACAGATTTCTCCTCATATTTTGGAGTAGGGCTGATGTAATGATTGCAGAGAAATTAAGTGTTTTTGCCGTTAATTCGACTAGGTTTGTGGCCCTTTCAAACTGACGCCTATAAATGTTTTTTTTTTGAGAAAACCCCAAAAAAAGAAATCGTTAGGCGCTAAGTCACAGGATTTAGCAGGCCATTTAATTGTACCACGTGTACTTATTAGTCGATCAGGAAACGTTTGATTGAGGAAGTCAATAGTTGCTCTAGAGTTGTGAGCCGAACACCCATCCTATTGGAAATAAACCTCCTGAAAATTAACGGGAAGGCGTCGAACTGCCGGAATGATCTCCTTCTATAATGGTTGTAAATATTTGGGCTCGTTTAGGTTTTCATCGTTAAAAAATGGACCGACAATATGATCGCCTAACATTCCAGTCCAAACATTTAACTTTTGCGGATGCTGCGTTCGCACTGCAACACTGAGGTGCTTATTTTTCCGGGAATAATACCTTGCAACGGATGGATTGCGTTTTTTATGTAATGAAAATGAAGATTCGTCAGAAAATAAAATATTTTTTAAAAAGTGTACATTTTCATTCTGTTTATCTAACATAATTTCACAAAACTCCATCCACCTAAAGTTATCGTCCGGAATCAGTTCTTGTGTTGGTTGTATCGTAAAACAGTAATACCCATTCCTTTTGAGAACTCGCTGGACAGATCGAGCATTCACGTTAACTTTCCTAACAATTTGTACACTATTGCATGGTTCACTAGCTTCCACAAAAGCACAAATAGCAATATCCCTGTTTTGACGCTCCTCATCGACAGGTCTAACACGTGGTTCATTACCTTTATGACACTTTTTACAACTTTTTACACATCCCAAAGTTTGAAAATGTTTAATGGTATTTTTAACTGTTGTAACATTTGGTGGGGGTCTATTTTCGAAGGCAACAATAAATAAATCAATTACTTCGCGTATCGATTGGCCTTGAACGTACCATGTTACAAGTTGCACTTTTTCTTGGACGGTATACAACGTAATATGCATTTTATTAATTATTTGTTTATTCTTTCAGATCTTCGTTTGAAATTTTTAATGTCAATGTGACAATTACGACAATTCGTACCCACTGTGAAATGAATATAGAGGTGGAAACGTGTAACATCTCACAGCGATTGCCATTGTGTTGCATGGTCAATAAAATAATGTCGTGATCTGTATGGGTTGTTCCAGACAACATCTCTTAAACATCCAGATATGATTGCGGCCTTATTTTTCTCCCTGTTAGTTCTCTGACTGAGTCATGGTAACTGGATAAATCTACGCCTGGGTATTTGAATTGGTTCAGATTTTTTATGAGTTTCTTCGCCATTATGAGCTTAAATTGAATAGTTAGCTATGATAATACTCTTTGTTTTTAGCGTAAATATGTTTATGTTAAGCTGACGACATAGTTGGTAGAATCTGTGAAGTTGTCTTTGTAGGTCGTCCTCATTGCCTGCAATCAGGGCTGCTTCATCGGCATAGCACACTATACAAATTCTGATATGTCCGAGTCTATATCCTAGTCTAGCGACTCCATATCTATTATTTCGTCCATTAGCAGATTGAACAGGAAAGGGCTAAGACTATCTTTCTGTTTGATTCCTTCTGTGACTCGTATGTTAGTCGTAGTGATGTCGTTTGTTTTAATTTTTATCGAATTATTGTTGTTAATTTGTTTTGTGATAAGCTAGTTTGTTATTTTCTATCGATGTTTTATTTAGACTTTTTTAATATGTACAACATTAGTACTATTTTCTATTAATTTGACATTTTGATGGATTTTTTTACTTTTTTGTAGCTTTGATATTAAGTAATTTATTGCTCTTTGTTAACTAACTATGAAAGCATATGACAGGTAGCAATACTGCCCTCATAAGCTAAAAAGCCGTAATTCCAACATTTTTGTAAATTTATTTAATGAACGTTTATGAATTGGCGCTTATATAGGAATTTACACCTATAAATGTCGTTAGAAAGCCTTAAATCCATCAAAATGACGAGTTATTCTGAAATATATATTGGCCCTAAATCCAGTTTGGTATCATTTTTGTTAAAAGAAAGCCCTATGTAGCGAAAAAGAACTAAAAGTACCCCAAATCCACAAACATTTGTATTTAGGGTCTTTTTTTTTAAATTACGCCCATCAAATGTTATGGCGTGACTGGCTGTTTTGGCGTGGCTTTTGCCAGTTTCATTGTCATTAATTGTTTGATGCTGACGAGTACTACTTCTTTCGTTTGTGGATTTAATTTTGTTTAGTTGTAATTTTGAGACCCCTTTTTCCCAGGAAGATATAATATCCATTTTATTTTCCATATAAACAATAGTGTGAGTCATAATGAAAAACCTCAAGAAAAAGAACAGCAGTTACATTTAGAACAAGAGAAAGAGAAAATGAGGAACATGGTATTACAAAAAGTGGAACTAAAAGGATACGGAAGAAAACAAGTACAACTTTAAAAGAAAAAATACGAAACAGAATAAAGAAGTTGAAAGAAGATCATCCCATGCGCGATCCTTGTGGTGATAAATGTCGCTACACATGTCTTATAAAATTTTCGGAAGAGTGGATTTTTAGTATATCACAACCAAACACAATTCATTTCGATATTTTTTTAATCACTAAAAAGGTGAAAGAGTATGTAAAACATTTTTTCTAACGACTCTTGGATTTTCTAAAGAAAATAACTCAGTTATTTGATACCCCAATATCTGGGGACAAAAATACAACGACAGGTACGGCGTCAGGTATAACCGACAAAAGAGGAATGCATTATTATTATAAGAAAATTGACAGAAGCGTCATTAGAAATCATATAGAATAGAGACTTACAACCCAAGTATTGCTCATTACAGAAGAGAACATGCACCAAATCGCCGATACCTCGCAAATGATGTGAGCTTTTAAAGGATGTATAATGACTGAAATTAGACGAAGTGAAAACTTTTGTGACTGTTCATACGATTTATACAGAAAAGTTGTTAATGAACTCAATATATCATTTACGAAACTCGGTCATGACAAATGTGGCATGTGCTTCAAGTTTAAAGAACATAATAAAGACCACAGTCAGGAAAACTTATCATCAGATTGTTTGGTTTGCGTCTGTTGGAAGAGCCATATTTCAAAAGCTACAGAATCAAGACAATTCTATAAAGAGTATACAAAACTACAGTCTTCCAATGGCACCATGTTCTTTTGTTCTAATCTTCAAAAAGTCATCATGTTGTCACGGATTCCTTTAAAGAAGTCGTGTTTACTCGAAGAATGGTATGAAAGTTTTGTACCTATTGGTACTAAACGTAAGACCAAACTTCTCGCGGTATTGTGGCATGTGGCAATAAGTGGAAGAAAAAAGGAAGACATCCTAAATGCCTTTTACTCGTTTTTTTACCATTTGCTCAGCACAAAATAAGAACTGGATTTTCTTTACCTTTTTGGTGTATATTGTTAATTATTGCCCGAAGATTTCTGTCGACGCCATTGATATTTTTTATTTCGAACCAGGTCACACTTATATGGCTGCTGACTCCTTTCACCACCAGGTGGAATTAGCTATGAAGCATAGTGGAAAAGTGTACGATTTCCAAGATTTTGTTAAGTGTGTTCAAGAAGCAAACTTAGGGAAAGTGGAAACAAAGGAGCTTAGTGGTAAGGATCTTTTCGCTTGGAAAGACTACACTTCCAAGCCAAAACTTAAGAATCGTGGCAACGATAGCGTTCCGTATCTTACAGACATTGTAAAAATAATAGCTAAGCGAGGCAATACAAATCTACTATATTCCACTGATTACCAAGAATCTAATACCAAAGTTCTAAATTTCTTACAAGCTAAATATATCAAGAACTTTCTAATACCTGAGACAACTAAAGAAGTAAGAGGATTTAATAAAACTAAGAAAAAAGAAATAGTAGAACAATTGTGCCTTCTTATGCCATCTAATCGCCGTGGATTTTGGTTAACCATTCAAGAGTCAGAGGAGCCAGATTTATTAAACATTGACTGACGCTGAATGAGTTATAAAAGCAATTTTTCCCTTGTGTTACTTAATTTTAAATCATTTCATAACTTCAAATTTTTATATGTCTATTCATTTTTAGATATTACACAGTTCTTAAAAACATAAGTTGTATTTTCGATAAACCTTTTATGTTCAGTATGTATAAAATTAGTTAATTTTTAAAGTAAAAAGCTTTAACTGCCTATACGAGGGAGTTAGGACTTCTTAGAATCTGATATGTCAGTATCCAACTTTAAAATAAAAAGCCCTAAATTCATTTTCCTGCTAAAAAAATTTAAATATTCTCATGTTTACGTTAAAAACATAATTTTAATATTGAAACATAACCATTTATACATTAAATTCATTTAAAAATATCAAAACTGTGATGCTGGAGAAAAAATTGGTTTTTCTTGGCACCTGTAAAATTTTGTTCTTTGGTGATAGGGTTTTTTAGCTTATGAGGACAGAATAAGTGTTTAAAAAAATGTTTTTGCAAGTATCTCGGCAAATTATGAATGATTTGAAATCCTTAATTTTTTTCATTCCTAGACTTTAAAGCACGTCTTAACAATATGTCGTTATTACTTACTACATAACCAACCACTCTAAGACTAGGAAGTCTAATCTGACATTTGACTTTAAATAATTGGTAAATTTATAGTGTTAACTGAATCTCTACATTTCCATTGTCCCTAACTTACCTAATGTTGTGAAGATTTTTCTTGCAAGTGTAACCTTTATGTACCCCTTAGCTATCATCCAATCACACAATTTTCCAGAACTCAAAGAGCACACCCACATCACGATGTATGGTAGGGAATTCCACAATCCGTTATCTTTAATATTAAACTTTAATACCTCACTCATATAGGTTGGCAATTCTGTTAAGATTGTAAAAAATCCCCAATCGTGACCGGCTTGAGCAGCTACCAACGCCCACACTGGGGCAGATGTCAACATTGCCTTCCACGGAGTGTTAGGTTTTTTTGTTGATATTCCCTCTAAAAGAATTATAATATAAAAGAATAGAAAAATAGAATACTGATTTTAAAAATTTTACTTATAAGTATACTAAACTTCTCGCTAGTTTGTCTCTTATGTATTAATGCCCACATAACAATGATGTTTGCACCATATTCGAAGCATGTACTAACAACAACTATCGGTGTATATTTTTTTACTGAGTATATAGGCTAGCACAAGCATAGCATGAACCATAAAAATCATTCGAAAATTCATATTCTTTGCATATACTTCAATGAATAATTTAGGACCGAATATACTGATTATATTCGTGCACTTAATAATCCCGGAACATTCGTAAAAGTTTATTCTTAGAATATAAAGTTATCGGATATTCTTTAAAAGTTTATGCTTAACTGATACTTATAAGTTTTCCAGTTATTGGTAAAAGTTTATATTAGATAACTGATAGTACTTTTAAAATATCTAAAAATATACCTAGAATATGTATGTGTATACCTATACCTATAAGAATATACTGTCAGCCTTGAGATTATATATTAACGGCGTTATTTTTAAAATAATTATTACAATTAATGTATGTAGATACTAATGGACTAATTTGTTTCTCAGAATTGTTTGAACTGTATAATAGTCTTATTTTAAAAACTAATTGTATTAAGGAAAAAGACAAAATCTTCGTTAGCGTAATTGAAATAAATTTAGTTTAGTCGCTATTTTCGCTAGTTCATATTATAAGCACATAACAGAAAACACAGCACAGTCATTTTGACTTGTACTGATTATAACCTCAAACCTCATTATTTCATTTGCGACTCAATTTATTTGCCGGACAGATGACGGCCATGCCGCCGAAATAGATTGTGTAAAAAATATTTATTATTAAATAGTTATTAAATAAATAGTTATTATATATATTAAAAGTTATTTTGTTATTATAAGTAATGGATTAAATCGTTAATTGATGGCAATTCATTTTATATAACAACAAAACACTAAAAACTTTGTTTTCAAATGTTACTTTGTTTTTAAAACTTACATACGTCAAACTGGTAGAACTTTTCACAAACGTATAGCAGAACATAAAAAGGGCTTTCAATAATAGAAAATCAGATTCTACATACGCACTTCACCTTCTAGATCATAATCATTTGTTTAATGATGAATTTCAAATTCTTCCCATTCAGAATAACGGCCTTAAGCTATCTTTATTAGAATCTATGGAAATTAACAAATTAAAAAATACAGACATAATTCTGAACGACCAACTTGAGACAAACAGTTCTCTCCTCCTCAACATATTCAGTTAAAGACTATAAAGTGTGTAAACACATACCAAAAATAGATTACTTGAGAAAGACACTTTGCCAAAACAGCTCTAGTGATAAGTTTTGTTAAAGTTTTAAAAACAAAGTTTTCAGTTTTTCAGTTTTTATATATTTTATATATTTATGATATTTTTCATTATAGTTTGTAAAAATTAATTGTTTTATTGTTGTAGTTTATCCTTATTCTAGCAATTTTATTGAAATTTATTACTGAACACAATGGGCAGGAAAAAAACAACTCTTATGACTCACGACAGTAGCCCTAAAATTTAATAAAACAAATGTATTGGCAGATTAATAAACCTGGTTAGAAAAGGCCATATTTACGCTTTTAAAAGCGAGTTCACTTCCTTAGAATATTCTAAAAAGTATATTGTTGACATAAACTGAAAGTATGAGATATAAATAGAAGATTTTAGTAGGTACTCTAATGTAACCGATACTTATCATCTGTTTTATAATGTACTATGCTTCTACTAAGAACATAAAATTGTTATGTGGGAGTATGTCAGACAAAAATCTGAAAATAGAAAATCTTTGTCTTTCTCCTATCAGAAACTTTATATCACCATAAACTTTGTTTATAGCCATTCTAAACAGTATATTTGTTAGGTAATCAAATCATTCTTTTAAATTTTTTATTCAGGACGTTATTCTGCGGCGCTTGTTATTTCGTCCTTCAATCTTTCCCTGCATTATATTTTTAACGGATATGTATTTTTGTCCCCGCAATTGGTGAAGCAAGTATTCCAATTTTCTCTTTTTTGACAAGTATTACTTCAGGTATTTTGTTTATTTAAACTAATACTTTTTCATTTGTATTGTTCCAAATCTATTTTTATGACATCTTAATGAAATCTACTATTTTTGTTGGGAATAAGCACAATTTTACTTTAACATTAAGTGTATTTGACGTTTCGATTTCAATTTCGGTAATCGTTCTCAAAATACAAAACATTAATAAATTAAACAATTTTTTTTGTTACTTGTCAAACAATTCTTTGAATAATTTACTTTTATCTAAAAAATTCATATTGACAATTCAGACACATATTCTACATTTTAAAAAAGATGACTTTAAAATGATATTGCTAATATTTTTGAGTTGCATTCCTGGGAGGACTTTATTCTAAAATGTAGTTCATCCGATTACATGAAATTAACTTTAACTTAAGAATATCCGTCAAAAAAAAATCGTAGCATATGATTTGTCTTCAAAATAACAACCACATGCAATAACGACATTAACGTTCTTGTGTTATTGATGCCACAGTAAATCATGAGAAAAAAACCTTAAGACACTATCCTGGCATGGTAAGTACTTGGTCTTACATTTATTTTACTCTCAATATTAACAACAAACTCTGATTTTATATGTTTATTATTTTAAAACATAAATGATGTATCATTGATTAATTTACTAATAGTGATATATTTTTATTGATTTTCTCTTTTAATATGGGTAACCAGATCCTACTGGATTCTTCCGAGGAATTTGATTTGTTTATTTAACATAATTAGAGCCGCCTCTCTAATTTTTCTCTTTCTAATCTGTTTCTTTCAGGACTATACTTGAATTTATCCACGAAACTCTATGATAATTTTCCCATTCTTGATTACATATTTGAAATCTATTAAATTCTCTACTTTTAATATAAGATTGATGTTCATTTATTCTAACGTTTAATGGTCTCTATGTTTCATCTAAATCAAAATGTTTGCATTCATAAGGTATTTTCTAAATAAAATTCTTTGTTTCTTATTTATAGGTGACAAAGAAAAATCATTTTTTAATAAAACAGATGTTAACAAATGTTTTTCTTCTAAAAACAAATTTTCTTTAGAGGAAGTAATTTTGGCTCTTCCGTATAAGGATTTAATTCCCTTATACCGTAAAAGATTCCCTTTTTTAATATTAATGTTGTGATTTGATTTGTAATTTAGATATTTTGGTGTGTACTGATTTTCTATAGACTTCAGTCGCATATTCAGTATCGTTCTTTGAAATTAAAACATCCAGGAAAGCTAGTGTGTTTTTATATTTCTTTTCCATGGTAAATAATCATGTTGTCTCTTTTTTATTGTTTATATTATTAAGGAATGTGTAAAACAACACTGATTGATAAGGCCCTATTGAGAATATATCATATACATATCTTCACTATACTAAGGCTTTTAAATTTTGTTTAGAAATAATATTTATTTCTAAATCTTCTATAATTATTTTTACTAATAATAAAAATAATGCAGAACCCATTTGCTAGACCAAAATTTTGTTTATAGAATTTGTAATTTAGTTGAAAATGGGTATTATCAGTACATACTGTCAATAACTCCATTATAGCTGATACATTTAGTCTTGTTCTAGTTGTAAATGTATCGTCATTTCCTAACTTTGTTTTATTATTTTTAAAGTCTTATCTAATGGCAAATTCGTAGATAAACTATGTCAAAACTTTATTTGAATTAAATTCAATTTTAAGTAATTTATTTAAAAAATGTTGTGTATTCTTTATAAATGTAACAATATTATTTGCAAATAGTTGTAAATACTCATAATACTTAATAAAAATTTTCCCAGTTCACTACAAGGAAAATTTATGGTACTACAAATAGGTCTAAGGTGATGTACTCGCTTTATGAATCGGTACTCTATAAAAATTAGGTGTTCTCCAGCTCTATCTTGGCACACCTATTAAACACTGGATCAACGAAAAATTGTATATGACGAGTCTTTCTGTTTTTCTTTAGTCCCACGTCAAACTAATAAGATCTTAATAATCTATGAATTTTAAGAATTGAGTAATTGGAAACAACTTTATGCATACATAATATTATTATTAAAATAAAAATAAATACCTATTTCTTTTTTAAGAAAGTTTTTTTCCTTTTCTCCAATGAATGGATGTTGTTCCGGTGAGGAATAACAAAGAATCTGCCACAATATATACCATAAAATACCTAATCCTCCAAAAAGATAAAACACCGACGCCCATGATTTTGTAACGTGTATTAACGCACCACATATGGCACTACAAATAATTGTACCTAAAAATAAGTTTTCTAAGTATTATTTAGACACTTTTTTAAACAAATTATTTATGTATATACAATAAAGAGAAACTGAAAAAAAAAGGATAAGTAAGCTACCTAATTGTAAAATTATACAAACATTTTGCTCTAATGAAAATTAAATTTCCAAATATACAAAAAATATTTTTATGGAATATACCTGTACTAATTTATATGCTTATAGTTAAATTTTTTGTCCATGGTATTTAGTAATATGTTTCAAATTCTTATTACTAACAAGATAAAAACTATTCCAAAGTCGTCTCTACGAAGGAAATTGGCAAACCAAACGGCAAAGTTTGGTAATTTTCAGTTTTATTTTTGTTTTTCAACATTTTATATACTTTTCAGTAAATTCGTTTTGTAGTTCAATCAAAACAAAAGTATTTTTCGAAAACTGCTAGACTGAAACTGATGACAAATAAGGCCCACAAAAATGTACATCTGTACTACTATGTACTACTGTATATAGTAGGACTACTATCTGTAATACCATATACTATGGACTTGTCAAAAACAAAACTATTTTTGTATATTGACTAAATAAATTATATTCTATTCTATGTAAAAATATACATGGCTCGAAAAAAATAAGCTGTAGATCCCATATATATACACGATATATGTCATTCAATATTCGCTTGTCAACTGCTTCACATAGATCTTCCTCATATTTCTCAATCTGCTTCGATTTTGGGCCTCTGGCATCCAATTTCTATGGCAACATTTTATATTGTCAGTCCAACCTGTTTATGGACGACCTCTACTTCGATATGCATCATCTCTTTGTATCGATTCCAGTATCCGCTTTGTTTATCTGTTATCTGTCAATCGGGCCACGTGACCTGCCCACTTTCACTTTAGTGTTGCTATTATTTCTACAGCATCAGCCACTCCTGATCTTCGTCGTAGCTGGTGGTTTGGCACGCTCTATCGCCCTATAAGCCACACGGTTCGACATTTTGTTAACTTTCTGTTGTTAACAGTTAAGGCACAATTCGACATTTTGTCAACGCTTTCAACATTTTTTGTTGAGTTATGGTGTCAAAGGCCTTTTATTAATAAACAAATATTAAAACTAGTGGTTTATTATATTTAGTACATTTTTCTATAGGATTTTTTATTACCGATGGGAGATCCTTTGTTCCGTAGCCTTTTCTAAAACTTGCCTGTTCTATGGGCTGGTAAAATTCCAATTTATTTTCTAATCGTTTTGTAATTATTTTTGTAAAAAGTTTATTAATATGGGAAAGTTGACTTAAATGCTGATATTATCTAAGTCATGTGTAGTTAAACTAGTTTTCTTTATAAAGTATTACATCTACTGGGAACATCCATCTACTCTTCTTGTTGAGGATAATTTTTATTTTTTCGACTTTAACTTTAAATGTAATTTTTGCTCTAATTAATTTATGGTCACTCCTTATTGAAAATTTATTCAATACCATAGCATTCTGAACTATATTTTTCAATCTGATATTATGACATAAATCTCATTTTTTATTCTTCTGTTCGGACCCTTCCATATCCACTTACGTTGGGGTTTTCCTCTAAAGAATACAATCCTTTGCAAGTACTATCCAGTCATCTGCAAAACATAATGTGTAAATCGTTGCATTATTGAGAAGGACAACCATATTTTGACATTTTCTCGAATTTCTAAAGCATTGTTTAAAAATACTTTAAAAAGCATCGGCGACAAACATCATCTTTGCTTTACTCTATTGTTTTTTAGCTTTTATAAGGGGAGAATTTATGTTTATTTTAAACGCTTCGTGATGTGATTCCCAAAGTTCTTCTTCCCATTCTTTTATCTCTTATTTGAAAAAAAGAGAATAAATTATCTATTTCCTTTCTTTTTAAGAAACTCCGCATGTATACATTTATTTAGAAACTTTCCTGCAATTGCGGTCTTTTTCATCTTGATTAATATTAGCAGTTCTCAGTTTTTTCTTCTAAAAACTTTGATATTTATGATAAGATCTACCAAGAATATATTCGGCATACGTCGGTAATGCATATTTCGAAGGCCTTAAAGCGGTAACTAATTCTTAGCAAGATTTTCGCCTTAAGGAAAGATGCTCTCGCAATGCTTAACCTTGTTCTTATTTCCAGGTCTGGTCCAGGTCTGTTCTTTAATTGTCTTGGTGTGATTTAGTCACTTTGTACCAGGTAATTTATCACCAGTATGTTTTTTGCAAGTTAGAGTTTCGGCCTATGACGATAATCATACATTAAATAAAAAAATCTACATTATATAATTGGTAGACTAATATACCTTATATAGAACTACTCTGTATAAAACAAATAAAAAAATATTCTTATACGTACCCATTTGACTCCCCCCAAAGACCAAGGTACCAATTGTTGCTCTTTCTTTTAATGGAACCCATTTGGCAAGAAGTGAATTAATTGCTGGATTACTGGTACCCTAAAAAATCATAAATAAATTTTTAAACATACCTTAGTACTTATATAAAAAATTATTTATAATTATGTATTTAGACAGATTAATTAAAAAAATATTTAAACGGCATGGTTAAAAATAATTTGAAAAATAAAAAAATAAAAATATAAAAATATATATAAATTCTAATATAATAATAATGGTATCAAAACATTCTAGTTTCACTTTAAAGCCTTTTTGACTAAAAATGCTCTATAAAAAAGCAGTTTTGAGACACGTATAGGAATAAGTGCCTTCACCATTTTTTAAATAAAGGAATTTACCAAAATTTAAAAATTAGAAAACAAAACGGTTCTGAAATTATTTTCAAAATATTTTTTTTGAGGGATTAAACCAAAATTGCTCACAAAAAGTGAGCGAAAAACTAATCTAGCAACTATTGCACAATTGCTCTCATTATGCACTGCAGCAAGATACTTTTACATATAATTCTAGAGAGCAACATACCTGTACTTCATAGAATATAGTAAAACCTTCGAGCTAGTCAACAGGAGTAAAATGTGATAGGTTTTATCCAAAATGGAAGCCTAAATCATGCCAGTAAAGGGTCAAAGTAAAGGAGGATAAAGGACGTGAGATAAGGCTGCTTACTAAACCTTTTTATTTATTTTTATAACATATATAGTAAATAGATAATGGGGAAAGCTTCTAAAGGCGGCTAAAACAGTACGGTTACTATCGGTGAGATATGCTGATTACATAACCATCCTCACTAGCTCCGAATTTGAACTGATTTATCTGCTACAATGGATTGAAGACATAAGATTAACAGTGGGTCTTAAAATAAACAAAGACAAAACAAGATTTATAATAATTTACAGAGCCAACAACAATCAAAATCGTCTAAGGGTAATAAACAATATCGCTGTTGAAAATAAATTTGTGTATCTAAGCTCTTTAATAACTAATAACTAGGGATGTACTGAAGAAATAAAGCGCCGGTCAGCAATTACAAAAAGTTCTATGACAAAATTAACAAAATATGTATAGATAAGTGATATTAGAATACCATGGATACAAAATACCGAAAAACAAATTAATGTATACTGAATCAGCAAAGCATAAAAAATAAGAATACAAATATCAAAACAAACAATAAGATATTTCTGATACGTGTTTCGAAAAAATGGTCTTGAAAAACTTACAATCCAGGAAAAGGTATCACACGATACACTGACCACCACCATCTTGTTACTACTATTGACGCTTCACTGATGTGCATATATACAGACAATTTTTTTAACAATAATTGCTCGACAACACAAATGAATAAATCTGGAGTAATTGGTGAAGCAATATGCAGCAATTCCAAAATAATACAGTAACTGTTTCAGCAATATTCAATGTAATTATTCCATATATTTCATATTGCTTTATGTCACTAATACGAATTGCCAACGATATACTTAAATTTGATAAAAATCCGCTTCACCCCTCTATAAAAGTGGTTGTGTTCAATCACAAATTAGTAAGTCATCATAATAAAGAAGTGCTAGTTGCAACTGCGTTAGTACGAGTGAGAGACTTAAGAGGAAACTTACAATTGATGAGAGCATTGATTGTCCAAGGCTCACAATCATCATTAATTACATAGCAGACCGCTACAAGTCTCGGAATAAAAAGAGAGGCTGTCTACGTCCAGATATCTGGAATTGCAATGAGGATCAAAGGACGTCGAAATGGAGCGTGACATTAAACTTAGAAGCACATTTCAGAAATAAATTTGAAATGAAGACCGAAGCACTTGTACTACGAAAAATAACAAAGAATCTACCGGAGAAGAAGATTAAGATAAAAGAAACGAACCATGGGAACTCAGTCTTGGCAGATCCAAATTTTAACAAAACAGGTCCAATAGAGATTCTGTTAGGAGCCAAAGAATATAGTATGATATTATAAAAGTATAGTATGATATAGTATGATATATGATAGTATGATATTACTGGAGTAGATCGAACAAAGGATGGTTTGCTAACCCAAAATACTAAATTGGGTTGGATAATGTCAGGGATAGCACAACAAGAAAATATCCCTAATATACAAGTACTCAGTATGATATCTAGGCGACAGATATATGAAGAAATAAAAAAATATTGGGAGTTAGAAGACGTAGGTCAAAGTAATACTCTTTCAGTAGAAGAAAAAGAGTACGAAGAATATTATAAAAGAACAGTATAAAGGGATAAGGAAGGAATATTTGAAGTTTAGATAACCTTCAGTTTTAATACAAGCCAATTAGGAGACCCAAAACAGCAATTATACGCGAGACTGCTGCAATAAGAGAAGAAATTTCAAAAAGACGAAAACCTAGAAAAAGAGTACAGGAAATTTATAAAGGAATATGAAGACTTAGGACAGATGGAGTTGAATACAATGGATCAGGCAATAAACAAGGGTATTACCTTTCTCATCATGTAGTAATAAAAGAGGATAGTAGTACGACAAAATGCAGGGCCGTGTTTGACGCTTTCAGTAAAAGTTCAACAGGAATCAATCTCAATGATTTAATGCACTCTGGACTTCGTTTGCAACAAGATCTTACAAATATATTAATAAATTGGAGGTCGTATAAAATAGCATATACTACTAGCGAAAATGTTTAGGCAAATAAAGATAGCGGAAGAAGGTCAATTTTACCAGAAAATATAATGGAGACGGTCCGTAAAAGAACTGATAATGGAGTATCAGTTATCAACAGTAAGATACAGTACGACGGCATCGCCATACCTTGCATTAAGAACGATAGAGGAATTATGTAATGAGGAGATATTGAAATATCCACTAGCTGAATCAGAAATATTGCCGAAGCTCATTAAGCTCAAACAAAGTTAACAGAAATGTTCAAGAAAGGGGGTGTTGTATTAAGGAAATGACTTGGTAATGGTCCAGATTGGATATGAATCTATATAATCAATCGATGGATTGAGTATATATATATATATATATATATATATATATATATATAACTAAATCACCTATTAGTATTATGGAAAGTTCAAATGTAGTTTATATAATACCATGCGAAAATTTTGATATAAAAGTGACCTTAGAAATAATAAAAATACGTGTGCATTAATAGATCATGCAATTAATAAAAATCATTCATTTAATTTCAATGAAACTAATATATTAAGACGTGAAAACCAATTAAATAAAAGGGAATTCTTAGAAATGGTATGCATAAATAAATATCAATGCGTTAATAAAAAAACTGATATTGATAAACTAAGCAATATCTATAATTACATTCTATCTTACGAAAATTAATACTATAATTTTCTAATATTAGATTTTCTGACTATAAATACTATAATTTCAAAAAATTTAAATATTCATATTTGGCGCCACTTTGTACGTAACCATAATAACAATCAAAAGCTAGTTATCAATAACAAAAAATATAATAAACAGAAACAAGTGTCTTTCTGACATAAATCAAACATCAACATAATCAATGTCATAATGAATTTCTACAAAATTAAATAAAATTAAAATATTGTACTTCATAACTATATAATTTTATTAAGTTAAGTTTTAATGTTTTGTAAATTTGAAAATTTAATGGATTAACCTCATGTTGTAAGTTTTTATACTAGTTTTATACAATGCTATTTAATTATAATTTCATTGTATTTACTGATACCATATTTTAGCATATCCTGAAGAAGCAAATAAATTTTGCGAAAGCTTGATAAAGAACAAAGGGTTTCACTTTCCTGCCCTATTAATGACTGCAACCTCATAATAAAACTTTATTTTACATAACGTGTCAGTCAATAATACCTAACTACATATATATATATATATATATATATATATATATATATATATATATATATATATATACATATATATATATATATTTATATTACACATACCTGCCCAAATCCAATAAAAACTCTTGTAATCATCAATATTTTCCAGTTACCGTCAGTGGCAGTGAGAATCCAAGGAGTTAAGGCCGTCATTACTGCCCCTATTAAAATTCCTATACCTAAAGTATGTTTACCACCCCATTTTTCAGCTAACATTCCACCAGGTAAATGAGTAACTATGTAGCCATAGAAAAATGAACTAAGAATTAGCCCTTTTGTACTTTCGCTCCAGTCATATACTGGATCATTTATCTGAAAATAACAAAAAATATATTTTTTCATAAACTTAAGAATTAATAAAAGCAAATGTTCTAAGATTTTCTTATGTTGAGAGAACTAATAGCTTTAAGTTATTTGATTATCGCACAAGATTAATGTTAAGGTAAATTCATTTCAAATCAAAGGACAGTTACTACAACTTAATTATAATTATGTTTTTATTTAATATATTGTGAATTTTGTTAAATAGTACTTACGTGAGTTGTTGTACCATTACCACTTGAACTTCCTTCATCTCCGGGACATGAATTGGGATCGACATGTGTGGCTGCTTGTTGGAGCGTCATTTGTGTAATAGCAATATTCATCACAACCCTCATCGCATATGTGTTAGTGGTTGCGAAGAAACCCATAACTCCAAGAACATATCTTTGAGGTATGGCGTCCACTAGAGACAAAAATATAGATAAAAGATTAGCACTATTTAAACTATCATACATTTTATGTATAGTAAAAAAAAATTAATTTCGTGTTAAAAAATCGTTCGTATTTATTACCGAATTTGTAGGGATAAGTTAGCTCTCAGTCATAATTAAAGTATAGAAAATTTCGACGACGACGTTTCGGCAATATCTCACTAGCCATTTTCCAGTCTCTCTGGATGGTCTGCTTCTTGTCGATGTTCGAGTGGAAGTTCGGGAGCACTCGAACATCGACAAGAAGCAGACCATCCAGAGAGACTTGAAAATGGCAAGTGAGATCTTGCCGAAACGTCGTCAAAATGGTTTTTATCAAAACCAACAACATTTAACGCGGAGTCAAACCCGGAATACCATTGATATAATATATATATATATATATATATATATATATATATATATATATATATATATATATATAAAATGATTATTTCGACCAAAAAATAATTTATAAATACGTTCAATTTATCGGGTAAAGTGGTCTGTAATAAAAATCTTTCTTTTTTCTAAATTACTCAATATTTCGCCATTTATTCAATATTTCAAATACTTTAATGTCAGTTTTTATTTGCGAAATCTTTTAAATTTTGTGAGTGTTTTAAAATGTATTTGTACGCCATTTTTTGTAATGTTCAAATTGTTTTAGTTTACTCCTGAAGAAGCTATTAAATAAATGGCGAAATATTGAGTAATTTAGAAAAAAGAAAGATTTTTATTACAGACCACTTTACCCGATAATTTGAACGTCTTTATATATATATATATATATATATATATATATATATATATATATATATATATATATATATATATAACATATATATATTTTTTTACTTAGATTTTTTTGTTAGGAAATAGAACATGTTTATATGTTTTTAAGATTACCAAAAATTATAATAGGTGACGTTAGGAAACTTATTTGTAGAGATATAGAAATATATCTGTAGATTAAAATTTGCTATCTAAAGGTATTTAAATATTGCATACATATCAGAACTGAACATTAACCCATGAGCATGAAAAGAATGGCTTCGAGCAAAAAAGTGTTCATTTTGTGATGATGTGTTTTTGTAGAATTTGGACGAATTTGATTTTTAAATATGTATACAACTATAATGTTTTATAATTTGCTTACAAACTAAATAATAACCAAATTCATAAAAACACTATAAAGTTGCTATCTTAGCGATAGTAGAATTATTATTAGGTTTCCAAAAAAACAGATCCATATTTAAAAATAAATAAATAAATACCAAAAGAATTGAATATGTTGAAAATGCATAATATATACATAGAACTGCACCCTGAAAATCCTTCTTCGTACTACATATTTCGCTTGATTTTCAAACAAAACTTATCGGTTATGCTATCCTCGTTCCGATACGTGTAGTTTATGTGATTAAATCACTCAAAAACTGAATTGGGCTAAAACGATAGAAATTACGTTTGTTCGATTTATATAAGCTTGAAAAGAGTAGTTACATCTACGAAAGGCCCAGACTTTTTATGACCAAAAACGAAACGAACGGTTATGGGCTAAGGAGGGTCCTACTTTCACATACATTGCCATCGACTATCAGGAAAATGTTATTCTTCCAAACTTTACCACTAACGATGTGTACTATCGTAGGTGGCTCTTAATGTTTAGCTTCAACATCTACGTTTTCTCGAATCATGATAGCATTTTCTACTTATATCCAGAATTTGTTTCGAAAAAAGGGGCAGATGAAGTATTCATTTTTTTATTTAATTACATGATGAATCGACTACCAGTCGAGGTAAGACACCTTCACATTTTTTGTGACGGAGCAGAGGCCAAAACAAAAATTATACGATGGTCCGTTTCAATCACTATATTGTAAATGTTGTAAGACGGTTGGATTTCATAAAAGTAACTTGTCTGGTTCGTGTGCATTTCTATCTACCTCGCAAGCGATTCGAATATGGGTGTCATTAATCTCAAAACGAAGATGGAAACACCGCAAGACTGGATTGACAATATTCACATTTACGACATAAACCTTTTTCTTTTTAAGGTGATTGCAGTAAAGCAGAAAGATGTATGCAAATGGGTATAATTACTTTTAATGTAAGTTTAATTTTGAAATTATTGAGAAACATTTTTATTTCCTGGATTTGTCGGTCTGTTATAAATAAAACTATTAATTATTGCTTAAACATTTTGGCTATTTGCCATTTTCAATTGAATAAAGCAGTACTGTTGTATTTCACGATTACTATAATATGACTTTCAATTAATGGCAACTATAATTATAGAATGACGTGCAACTATAATTATAGAATATATATATATATATATATATATATATATATATATATATATTGTTATATATATATATATATATATATATATATATATAAGAAAAAGTAGTCCAAAGTTTTTTGACTAGTTTGGAAAAAATATATGTAAATACTTTTTTCTTTTTGGGTGTGGTAGTCAATAAAAAATAGAGCTTTGCTAAGGCGTACTATTTATTCTGAATCCAAGCTTTCGGTGGTTTTTTGCCACCTTTATCAAGGTCTACAAAGAAAATTACTATGTTGTAACAAATTGAATGGTGCCAAAAAGGCTGTAAAAAACTATAAAAAACTTACCCGAATGTAAGATTCGTGGCATAAACAACAACGTTAAATAACATGATAAAACTGAGGTTGCAACTAAACTTAAAAATGTTACTGTTAAAAAACACTTTAAAAATTACTAAAAACGTTAAAAGTTAAAAACAAAATGAAGGACGACATGTTAAAACAGTCGTCGTTGTAGGCTTGATTTCATGTCACTGAATATATATATATATATATATATATATATATATATATATATATATATATATATATATATATATATATATATATATATATATATATATATATATATATATATATATATATTCAGTGACATTAGAAGTGTTACACCCAGAAGGAAAAATTTTTTTTAAAAAAAACTTAATTTTTTGCCAACAGAATGACTATAGTTAAAACATTCTACAATAATAATACCAATGTTTTATCTTCTCTACTTTTTTTTTAAAATAAAGTTTTATCTTTAAATTTTTTTGTGAAGAGACCGATTTGTGAAAGCCGGTTTGTATAGAAATTTCTAGTTAATATTTATTAGTCTAATTGTATTCAGTGTAAGAAAATACCTCGAGTTCGAAGACACCAAAATTACTACCATGTAAGCGATTTGGATAGGAGTGGAATTATTGCATATAGAGATATGGGTTTATCGTATCCCAACATTGACCGTCGTGTTAATTGTGTGGCAATGACGGTAATGCGTGTCTGTCGTGTGTGGACAAACGAATGTAGAGGAACACGAAGAAGACCAACTAGTCAACCGAGGCGTACCACAGAGCTTCAAGATAGGCGCTTTAGATTACTGGCTCTGCGAGACCGTTTTGCTACTACGCGTCAAAATACTGACCAATGGTTTGAAGTAGTAGGTAGACCTGTTAGTATGTGTATACTATACCGTCGCATTCGAGCCTTTGGACTGGTTTCATTCCGCCTACGACTAGTTCTTCCTTTGACTGCGGACTACTGCCATCAACGTTTGAATCGGTGCAGAGAACGGCAGCATTGGATGTAAGAATGGCGTAATGTAGCATTCAGCGATAAATTACAATTCCGTTTAGGAATGCATGATAGTCGTAGGATGGTAAGACGCCGCCGAAGAGAGCGACGAGATATCGGGTTTGCTGTTGAGAGGCATGAAGATAGGACAGTTGGAGTAATGGTTTGGGTGCTATTGCCTATGGTGGCCGATCACCACTTGTGTTTATTCGAGGCAAACTGCGCGTTATGTTAATGACATCTTACAAACCACTTTACTGACTTTTCTCGACGGCCGTCGAGACGTCCTTATTCAGCAAGACAACGATTGTCCCCACATTGCTCGTCAAACTATGGACTTTCTCCAAGAATCTAGTGTTAATGTTTTGCCGTGGCCGCACCGTGCTCCGAATTTAAATCCTATCGAACACGTATGGGATATGATGAGAAGGAGACTGTCCACTTTGCACTAAATTATACAGACTCTGACACAGTTAATACATGAAGTTTAAGCTGCTTGGAATGAGGTGAGACAAGTAGACATCGATCATCTCATTTTGTTAATGCCTAGACGTATACAGATCGCAGAAACACTTGAAGAGCTACAGACATTGGTGAATAAGATAGCAGACTGCAGCGAAGAATATGGACTATCTTTGAACATAAAGAAAACTAAATTTATGGTAATATCGAAATCAACACAAAATGTCCAAAATTTATATTTACACAATGAAATTATCGATCGAGTTAGCAAATACAAATATTTAGGCACTTTTATAAATGAAGACAACGATAGCTCAGCAGAAATCAAAATAAGAATAGAAAAAGCCAGATCCATATTCACTAAAATGAAGAGAGTATTCTGCGGAAGAGATTTGAGCCTTGAAATGAAACTTCGCCTGATGAGATGTTACGTACTTTCTGTGCTGTTCTACGGAATGGAGTCATGGACGTTGAAAAAGATTGATACCAAAAAATTAGAGGCATTTGAACTGTGGATGTATCGCAGAATCCTGAGAATATCATGGACCGAGAGAGTCACAAATGTCGAGGTCTTGAGAAGAATGAATAAAGCAAAGGAAGTCATATTTACGATCAAAAAACGAAAACTGCAATACTTGGGACACATTACAAGAGGCAAAAGATATGAACTGCTTCGAATAATTATGCAAGGGAAAATAGCAGGAAAAAGGTCCATAGGAAGAAGACGAAACTCCTGGCTAAAGAATCTACGGGAATGGTATAGCTGTAGCAGCAACGAATTGTTTCGGTCAGCAGTTTCGAAAATACGTATAGCCCTGATGATCGCCAACCTTCGGAACGAAGATGGCACTTGAAGAAGAAGAAGACGTATACAGGAGTGTATTCAGCTACGGGGTCGCCAAATACATTATTATTTTTTTTTATTACTTGTTAATAAAAATTCTTGACGACAACGTTATCGTTTTATTCTTGATGTAAACCTACCATGTTGCCAAAAATTTAAGTTCAAGAAATTATTCCCTCTGGGTGTAACACTTCTAATATCACTGAGTATATTTTGCGTGTGTTATAATTATATTTGACTATTATTTTTTTTAAATAAGGATCATAAAACGATCATTTTAAATTTTATTCTGTCATAAGTCTACAATATTGTTTTATGTTCTATGATTGTTTAAATTATTCTAGGATAGAATTATATATTTCGTAATAACTTACAAGACAAGTATTTAGCTCATTCATTCCAGCATGTAAAAGCTGCAGCGGGTCATAGCTGATATTGATATAACAATTTCAAATAAAAAAAAGATTATTAAGCCATAAAAGCTGCTATATATTCATTAAACAAGAATTATTATATCTCCAATATATTATAAAATAGCGTACTAAGTTCAGTCTTTGTATTCTAATTACTGTAAGTCAAGTACGTAATTATCTATACTTGTAGAGATTAATATCAGAGTCTATATTTGTTTAAATAAGTTTTGGTTAAATTAGAGTAACATACGCACATTTTAATTTTCTAATTTGTAAAGAATACGTAGAATTAATTTTATAAGATTGTGAGTGTGGTTGAATGTGGCTAAAACTCCAATTTTTAACTCCAAACACGGAGGTTAATTGTCTGCTATACATAATAGCGAGAAAGTAGATTTTTGAGAGTATATTGTCACCTCGGGGGAACAAATAAGGGTCTAACCACCTTCTGATATCCCCGGGTGCTCTGTAGAGGGCTTCGAATATTGCAGTCGAGAGCTCCTCTACCCAAGTCCATTTACTGGGTATGGACTTGTAAATATTTATCTTCGGTGTCTTGCCTTGAAAAAGGCAAGATATTTCTGACATGACAATTCCTTCTCCGAAATAAAAACACCAAGTTAAGTTGAAACAATTCTCAGCCACGGAGTATGGAAAATAAATGCAGAAAGCAGAGCGCCGAGAGCACTAAGCTCTCGGAGAGCCCGTGAGGGACTGACTTGGCTGACCTGAAAATCGCCAATATTTATATGCGCTGTTCGAGCGATAAATAGGGATTTCCAGGTCAAGAGTCAATGGGAGAATTCGAGGCGGGACGATGCGCATCGAAATGCGTACTAGTCCACAGACCATGTTCTAAGCCGTCCACTCCGTCCTTAGCATGCCATCACTGCCACGATGTATAAGCATGTCTAAAAACGGAATCATATTATCAGCTTCTCTCAACCGTAAACTTTAAGTGTTCACACTGGGCGTTAAAAGTTTCAAAAATGTTAGTGGCTTAAAATGTGCAACTAAGAATGTGAAAACGGTATCGAAGTTGCACACAAAGACAAAGGATCCTTTCACAATACAGGAGTCATCGAATGTTGTTTATTCTATACCATGTGCCAACTGTAAAAACGTGTATATCGGAGAATCATCTCGTAATTTTCACAATAGAGTAATATCACATCGCAGCGACATAAAAACCAAAAAGATAAACGCATGTGCGCTCACAGAACATGCATTAACTTTAAAACATGAATTTAATTTCGAGGATTCCTGTATTCTGGCTAAAGAAAAAAACCATTCAAAACGTGTTTTCTTGGAAATGTGTTTCATAAAATCTAATACGTCTTGTATAAATAAAAAGTCAGACATAGATAAATTGAGCAACATTTGTTACTTACTGACAAAACATCAAAAATAAAATAAAGATTTACTTTTACATATACACACCGTAATACACCAGCATACAAAACATGTTGCATACTATCAAGACAAGTTTAAGATACTACTTCCATTAATATAATAGCAGGAACTCCTAATTACTTTTTAATTACACTATTTTTGTTTTTTTTTTCTGTTCTCTATGGATCAGTCAAAACACACCATGAAAAGATGTCAATAACAAAATTTTAACCTTCCAACTAAATTTTAAAATCTATATTGTCCATTATTTTAAATGTTATATTTTATATGTGTGTTTTTAATATTGAGTGTCGTAGCTTTAGAAAAATAATCTCAACGACTAGTAAGTTGTAATGACAATTTGAGATATGTTGTAAATATTTACACTTTCTTCTAATTACACTGTCTTGAAGAAGGAATAAAAGAATTCCGAAAGCTCGACCAAAAGTTAAAAGAGTGTTTCTATACCATCCCGGCCATACCTACTGACTGCAGCCCTAATAAACTGTATTGTTTGTATATATATATATATATATATATATATATATATATATATATATATATATATATATATATATATATATATATCTAGGTATAGTCTATTAAAACATTCCTTTATAAAAGGTATAATAATAAAAACCTTATCGGGCTACACGACAGAACGTTTTCGGAATAACTATTCCAACATCAGTGCTATCTGGATGTCCATGTTTGAAGTTACTAAATATATGGGTACCCTTTAAATGTAGTTTGATCAACTTTGAGTTACATTTTTGATAACTATGATGTTTAAGTTACAAACGGATTTGATCACATGGCAACGCAAGACTGCACTAGGGTTGCTAGCCCTTAGACAAAGTGTCTGTGAGGACTTGTTAATAGCAACTGATGTATACATTTTATTGAATAGGCACTCCCAATAACTGATATTACATTAGATTAGATATAAAAAGTTTAGATTAGATAAAAAAAGAAGGGGGTGGGTGTGTTTAGAGAGGTAGTGCTATGTTTTGAGTTAACTGAAGAGTTTACTGAGTTTACTGGTCTTCACAAGCACACATGACTAGATGAAGTGGTTTCTATATACGGTTTGTCAATGCCTTGGCTGCTCAAAGCTTTTATTGCTTGGGCTTGGGATATATAAAATCGAAAGCCTTATTTCATATTAATACTCATTAGTAGCTCTACTCATTAGTTCTCGAAGTGTATGAATATGAGCTATGGTACTGAATCCACTTTTGAAGCCAGCTTGTTCTCTTGGCTAGGCAGCATCTAATGCGTTTGTGAATCTGTTGTTGATGATCTTTGTGAATTTCTTTTATACGATTGGTAGTAGACTTATAGGTCTGTAGTTTTTGATATCCCCTTTGTTACCTTTCTTATGAATAAGAATTATGTTTGCTGTATTCCAGTGGTCTGGTATGCATCTCGATCTTACGCAGTTAAGATATTCAAATAAAAATATTCGCATTGTGTGATTCAAAGATGTTTTACGTCTCAAATTTAGAAATTTACTGTGGCAAGCAGCCCGAAGGAAGATATAACCTACCAAACACTGCAACAGATATTGGATTCAGATTGGTCGAGCCCTTCAAAAATTTTAAAAGAACTTGACCACAGATAATTAGTACCTACATTATCTCAAGAGCTTCTTCATCGAAAAATTAATTTGGTTGGTACTTTGAAAAAAAAAATAAAAGAGAGACCCAACCGGAATTACAACCAAGCAAAACTAGACCTATACACTTCTCAATTTTTGCATTTCGGAAAGAAACCACCCTTGTATCCTACAGTGGAAAAAGAAATAAGACTGTCATATTACTTTCTACGTAGCACGCTGATGATTCTGTAGTTGAGAAGTTAGGCAAACCAGAGATACTACTATTCTACAATGAAATTAAAGGGGGAATCGATGTAGTTGACCAAATGTGCAACAATTACACTGTCTAAAGACGAACTAGACGGTGGCCATTGGTCGTATTGAATCACCTTATGAATATTGCAAGAATAAATTCGAATATTTTATTTAACACCACTACTTGCAATAAGGCCCTAAGTCTTAATATATTTCTATATGTTTCTATTTAGCGGTTTCTTTAATGACACCCCTCTTTCAACAGAAGGTATATCACAAAGCTATTTGTTGGCATCAAAAGTTACTTAGCTCCATATAAGAGTTCCGAAACTGAGACTCCAAAACTACCTAACAAAACAAAAAGAAGGTGTATCCAGTGCGGTAGAAAAAAAATAGAGCAACTACAATAAAGTTCCAAAGATGCAGTAAACTATCATGTAAAGAGCATGTGATCAACACACACATTTGCTTAGAATGCCATTATTATGATAATTTTTCGACTGTTCTAACAACCATTCAAATATCGTCATTTTGTGTCATGTGGAACAATTTTACCCAATCATGTCAACATTAGACTGATAATTGCATTCAGTGTAATTTCCAATCCCTATGACAACACGACCGAGTTTGACAACTTCATTCAAATAAATTTCAAAATGTCACGTTTCGGCAATGAGAATGTTCAAAGTAAAAATTACTGGTCATGGCAATCAGAATTCTATAAAACCATACTTGAATCTCGATCAAGAACACCACAACAAGATTATAAATATTATGCGTGGTAATAGATCTTCTATAGTAGAGAACAGCAACGAATCTAATGTTAACTTAAATTTTAATAATTGTACTTTCACTAACTGTACTTTTAATAAATAAATGTTTCGTTATGATTTTTTTTTCGAAAAATTATCCGCCGAATATCCCTCGGACATTGATGAATGCCTATAATTTCATAACAAATTTCTCAAGGTCGTTGCTTGGTAACAGCACTCAGCCTTCGGCTTCGTGCTGTTACCAAGGAACGAGCTTTCGATTGTCATGAAATTATCTAGTCTGTTATTAATGTCCTAGGGATATTACTACTGATAATTTTTTGACTGTTCTAACAACCATTAAAATTTCGTCATTTTATGTCATGTGGAACAGTTTCACTAAATCATGTCAACAATAGACTGATAATTGCATTCAGTGCAATTTTCAATCCCTATGACAACACGATCGAGTTTGACAACTTCATCCAAATAAATTTTAAAATGTCACGTTTCGGCAATGAGAATGTTCAAAGTAAAAATTACTGGCCATGGCAATCAGAATTCTATAAAACCATACTTGAATCTCGATCAAGAACACCACAACAAGATTATAAATATTATGCGTGGTAATAGATCTTCTATAGTAGAGAACAGCAACGAATCAAATGTTAACTTAAATTTTAATAATTGTACTTTCACTAACTGTACTTTTAATAAATAAATGTTTCGTTATCTTGAGTTATGATTTTTTTTTTGAAAAATTATTCGCCGAATATCCCTCGGACATTGATGAATGCCTCATAATTGTATGACAAATTTCTCAAGCTCGTTGCTTGGTAACAGCACTCAGCCTTCGGCTTCGTGCTGTTACCAAGGAACGAGCTTTCGATTGTCATGAAATTATCTCGTCTGTTATCAATGTCCTAGGGATATAACTACTGAAAATCAAACAGAAAGTGCTTAAAATGAATTTCCTCTTTGTATCTTTTTATGTTCATCTAAGAATTCTTTTTAATTTTTGTATTTTATTCTTTATTAGGTATATTTTTTACATAAAATATGTATTTATTTATTCCTATGTGTTTTTTCTTCTTTCATTATTTGTTGGCTCACATCCTTGTGCATCTGCCAGTTCATTTGGTACTCCTATGTATTTAAGAAATGTAGAGTGTTAACTTAAATACCTCCATATTTTTGTCTGGCGTACAAAGTAACCCAAGCGACCATTTGTGTAAAAAATATTCTAGCGACCACTTAATTTAACAAATGTCTATGTTAAGAATATTCATGAGGAATTACGTTAAAAGTAATTACTATTTAAATGGGAATAAGCCACAATTAAAGGTTAAAGTAAGTTTATTGACGTTTAAATTTCCACTTCGGAAATCGTTCTCAAAATACAAACATTAGTAAATTAAACAATGTTTGTTTTTTGTTACTTGGTAGAAAAATCTTCTAATAATTTAATTTTATCTAACTCATTTAAATTGATAATTCAGACATACATTATACGTTTTAAAGTAGACTACTTTAAAATGATATTGCCAATATTATTGAGTTGCGTTCCTGGGACGACTTTATTACTTGTAAGATAGTTCATTCGATTACATGAAATCAACTTTAACTTAAGAATATCCGTCAGAAAAAATCATAGCATGTAATTTGTCTTTAAAAAGACCATCACATGCCATGATGACAGTAAAATTCTCCTGTTAGTGATTCGATAGTAAATTGTGAGGGAAAAACCAGAAAAAAACCTCTATCCCGACATGGCAAGTCTTTGGTATGTATGGCAAGTATCCTCGATATGTTACTGACTTACTAATACTGGTATTTTCCTTTTAATAACTTCCTCTTTAATATAGGTAACCAGATCTTACTACATTCTGCCGAGGAATTTGTGACACAATTGGTCTCATTAAGCATAATTAGAGCTGCTTCTTTGATTTTTCTCTTTTTACCATCCGTTTCTTTTATGACTATCCTTGAATTATTCTATTGAACCCTATGATCCTTATCCGATGCGTGTTTAGATATTTGAGATCTATCATATTATCTATTTTTAATATAAGATTGACGTTCATTTATTCTAAAATTTAGTGGCCTTGATGTTTCACTTAAATAAAATTGATTGCATTCACAAGGTATTTTATAAATACAGTTATTTGTCTTTTCTTGTTTGTTGTTAGGTTTGGTTTTAGACAAAATATATCTCAATGTGTTTGTTGGTTTGAATGTTGTTGAAATGTTGAATTTAATTCCTATCCTTTTAAGTTTTTCTGATAATCCTATTATGTATGGTATTGTTATTTTTCTCATATTATTCCTTGTGTATGCTGTAGCTTCTATTCGGTCGATTGTTGAAAATTGCTTATTTATAAACGATAAAGGATAATAATTTTTTAATAAAACAGATGTTAACAATTTTCGCTCTATCGTATAAGAATTTAATGATTCCGTTTTTAATACTAATGTTATGATTTAATTTGAAGTTTAAATATCTGTTGGTGTGTGTTGGTATTCTATACACCTGAGTCTCATATCCAGTATCGTTCTTACAGTTTAAAACATCCAGGAAAGGTAGTGTGTTATTATATTCCTTTTTTATGGTAAATGTTATTATCTCTTCTTTATCGTTATCATTCAGGAATGTGTCCAATAACTCTGATCCTTGAGGCCATACTGAGAATAAGTTATGTACATATCTCCACCATACTGTGGGTTTTAAATTTTGTTTAGAAATAGTATTTGTTTTAAAATCTTCCATAAATATATCGGTTAATATTGGAAATAAACTAGAGCTCATTGCTAGACTAAAATTTTGTTTATAGAATTCATTATTTAGTTGAAAATATGTATTGTCAGTACATAATGTTAATAACTCCATTAAAGCTGATATGTTTAGTCCTGTTCTAGTTGCCAATGTATCAACACTCTCTAATTTTGTCTTGACTATATTTAAAGTCCTATCTAATGGCACATTCGTAAATAAACTATTTATGTTAAAACTTACGTCAAAATATTATTTGAATTAAATTCAATATTTGATAATTTATTTAAAAAATGTTGTGTATTTTTTATAAATGTGTCATTTTTATTTGCAAGTGGTTGTATAATATTTAATAAAAATTTTGATAGTTCACTACAGGAAGAATTCATGGTACTACATGGTATATTCGTTTTATGAACTTTCGGTACTCCATAAAAATGAGGGGTCTTACTGTAACGAGGTGTAATTAATCTACTTTGATAACTTGTTAAACAATCTTGAAACTTGAATAAAGTTCTATATATTCTGTTTTCCAAAGGCTTTATTATATCCTTTGTTAATTTTGTATAAGGTCTGTTTATTATTAGATCTTTAATTTTGTTTTCATATTGAATTTTATCCATTATCACAGTTGCATTTCCCTTGTCCGCTGGAAGGATGATTATGGAGTCGTCATTTTTTAAAGTTCTTATAGCCTTTAGTTCCTCTTTGCTTTTGTTTTGTTCAATTTTAATAGACTTTTCCAATTCAAGTTTACATAATACTCTGTATTCTTCCGTTTCATGGGTTGGTAAACATTGGGATATTTTCTCCACGTTAAAAGGACATCAAAACAGAAATAAATAAATTAAACCAATTAAAAACAAATCAAGAGTCGTTAAACATAGATAAGAAAAATGAATACAAAAACAAGATGGATAAACATTGTTAGAACAGGATAAGGTCACTTAGAAATCTGGGTTTATTATGATGGTGGTAATGCAACTTACAGATACAGATATTAACAAATCGCATAACAGAAGTCAGCAACAGATACGGACTAGCTCTTAACATAAAGAAAACCAAATTTATGACAATTAGTGAAAAACCAATACTAAACGCTCAACTTACAATCAACCAACAGAATATCGAAAGAGTCGAGCAATATACATATCTAGGCACCAATTTAAATAGCCAATGGGACCACTCAACAGAAATTAAACAGCGAATAATAAAAGCAAAAGCAGCATTCGTTAGAATGAGAACCATTTTCAACAGTCGAGACATATCATTAAAAACAAAATGCCGTCTATTGAACTGCTACATATTCACAGTTCTGCTCTACGGAATGGAAGCATGGACACTGACTGTTGCATCTATGAATCGGCTCGAAGCTTTCGAAATGTGGTGTTATAGGCGCATCTTACGTATATCCTGGGTTGACAGAGTTACTAATGTGGAGGTCCTGCGTAGAATGGGGAAAGAATGTGAAATTCTCATGACCGTCAAAACTAAAAAGTTGGAATATCTAGGACATATAATGAGAAATCAAGAACGTTACGGCCTTTTCCAGCTGATTCTCCAAGGGAAAGTAAAGGGTAAGAGAGAACCGGGAAGAAGACGCATTTCCTGGCTTCAAAATTTACGAAAGTGGTATAACACGACTACCACTGAACTGTTCCGCGCTGCAATAAATAAAGTAAAGATACCCGTGATGATCGCCAACATCCGGAACGAATAGGCACTTTAAGAAGAAGAATACAACTTAAGTAATATTATAATAATAATAAAAAGACGTATAGCGTACGCAATAATGAATTAATTTGCTTTTTAGGAATCAAAAATCATGTAGAGACACAAATACTTTAAAAAGTGTTCATTTACTTACATATTTTATTAGTCATTTTGATTCTTGTAGTTCAGTTTTGATCACTAACTAATTTCTTGAACTCTTTTACGTATTGAAATGTAAGGTTTAATCTCAGTTTATCTGCAATGTTTTGTAGTACAAAAACGACTGAATTTATTATTACCTAACTTTTTATTATATTTTTAGGGAGATGAGTATTGATATGATATTGTATACTAATTATTATCGGTAAAAAATATACTTAACAATTGTAGTTTTTCTGATTTGATAAGCTAGTCCCTAAGTGGTGTAGATGTAATCTACTTGCAAGTTTATTATTGTCTTACTGCTAATACAGATAATTGGAAGTATATACTTCTCATTAATTCTTTTATAAATAATGAATTAAAGGAAATATATATTCCAAGAGCTAATTAATATTAATTAAATATTAAATTTTGGAAGTTTATTTATCGAGTAAAATTTAAAGGCTTTTGCTGTTTAATAAATAAAGCTCGGATTATAGGCAAATTGCCTTTTTTGCCTATTTTGCCTCTTATAATTTTTTTTTGCACTTTTTGCCTTTTTTCGTAAATGCCGCCTATTTGTGCCTTTTTTAAAATTTCATGGTAGCTACTACCCATGATATTATTCTATTACTAAACCATAAAATATCAATGGTTTGTTTATCTCTCCTGGTCTGGTTTGTATTATTTCTCTAGGAGATGGAGCATTTTGTAAACCATGCGGCAAATCGGTAAGTTTTATTTTTTCTCTTTTTTTCTCGTCCCACAACATAACTAAATTCTAAAGCGGTTTTAGAATTCTAATTATTTTTTTTTTAAATTCTCAGATTTCAAGTAGAAAAAAGTACTTTATTGACCAGCATTGTGGAACCCCACTTCAAAAACGTAATTTGGAAAAACTAAATTCCTCTAAGTTAGCCCAAATATCTCTGCGGGATAGTTTAAGCAGTTCAAAAAAAAAGGAGGAAGACGCATTTAAATTTGATTTATGCCAGATGATGATTGCATCCAACATTCCTCTATATAAAGTTAATAACCCTAGTTTTAAATGCTTTTTCGAAAAATATCTTAATAAATCCTTACCGGACGAGAGTATGACTGTTGAGAAAACATACTGTGGAAAAACGTTATGTTTAATGTATTTCAAAAATTAAGCGGGAGTTAGAGGGCAATTTTTTGTATATTATCGTGGATGAACAGACAGATGTATGCGGCAGGTATATAGCTAATTTAATGATTGGAATTTTGAACGAAAACTTTGCGAGAAAACCTTATTTAGTTGCCGTTAAAGAATTGGAAAAACAAACAATTTAACAATAAGTCGATTTATACAAGATAGTTTAACAAACCTCTTTTTACCCAACGCTATACCAGTGAATAAAATAGTTTTAATGCTTTCAGATGCTTCGGCATATATGTTAAAAGCTGCTGTTAATTTAAAGAATTTTTATCCTAATTTAATCCATTGCACTTGTGTAGCCCACGGGGTAAATAGAATTGCTGAAGAAATAAGAAATCTGTTTCCGTTGGTAAATAATTTTATAAATTTTATGAAAAAAGTTTTTGTAAAGGCTCCGTTGAGGGTGCAAATATATAAAGAAAGACTTCCCGGTGTCCCTTTGCCACCTAAACCAGTAATTACAAGGTGGGGAACCTGGCTCGAAGCAGTTTTTTTTTACTTTGAACACTGCAATGAAATAGAATTAGTTATGTCAGAATTTGATGATGATATTTCCGAAGCCATTCGAGAAGCAAAAAAAATATTAAAAAATCCCAAATTGAAACAGGAACTCGCTTATATCAATGACAATTATAAATTAATAGTTACCACAATTACCTTATTAGCAAAACAAGAGATAAATTTATGTGAGTCAGTAAAATTAATAGATAATTTAAAGACGAAAATTAAATCGGCACCTGGAAGTAACGGTCAATTAATTTAAATAAAAAATGAAATATGTTTTCGACAAGAATGAAGGTTTTTCGTTCTTATCTAATGTTGCTAAAGTTTTGAATGGGACATTTTCCGAGGAATTTCAAATTATGCCAGATTTATTATCCGCTCTGAAATATGCTCCAATTACATCTGTCGATGTCGAACGTTCGTTTTTAATGTACAAATTAATTTTAAGTGATCGAAGACATAGTTTTAAGACCGAAAATATTGAAAAACATTTAGTTGTTTCTATTAATGATAAAATTTTAAGTGGTTACAATGTTTAATTATTAATTTACAGTTATTTAGTTACTAGTTTATTTATACTAATGTTATGATTATGATGTGTAAATATACCTGCCTTAAGTTAATATTACGTTAATTCACTTTGTACAATAAATAATAAGTTATATTCCTTTATTGCCTATATTTTGCCTAAAAGTTAATATTCCTGCCTTTTTTAATAAAAATCTTTGCCTATATAGGCGCCTTTTTCTTCAATTTTTGTTGCCTATAAATCCGAGCTTTATTAATAAAGTACCTTAACGTTGCTTATGACTGGTTATGCCATTTAGTGCTGCTGGTTTCAAATGCGGCGACGAGAATTTCTCGGAATAATAGGAGAATAACACCATTACAATATTATTACTTATATAAAGATTATTTTAACTTTAAAACCATTATCCAATTTTAGCATACGGCTCAGGCTCACACTCCCTTTTTTTATTTGTTTTAAAAATACAATCTGTTACATACAAACAAGTAACACTAAGTATTTTTGTTGAACCAACATTATGTTAGCAAGAATCTTAGTCCAATGATTATTAACTCCTAGTGAGTTTATTCCTAATAACTAAAACTAAGTCTAGACACCTATTTTTTAAATTGTAAGTCACGAAGAGTTCTAATGTTTAATTTTTTAGGTATGTGGAGTTGTCCAATAAATTTACTGCTAACTCGTTGAAGTGTTTTTCCAATCATTTAACCCTTGACTGCATAATTTTTTATTTTTCGTTTGCAGACTGGATTTTCGTTATTTTTACGAAAAAAACAAACAAACAAAATTCTGAAAAACTATTTTTTTTTATTTTGGAAAAGTATAAGTGTTGTTTGAACAAAATTATGCAAATAAGGATATACTTAAAACAATATTTAGGAAAAATGAAAATTTTTAAAACAGTGCTTCGTTTTAGTGAAGCATAGTTCTACACCACACTTTTCGCACAACACATGTATATAGCCATTGCAATGTGAAAATTTGCACCTTATTTACTTTTCGGACCATACAGGCCAATGGTGAATTCCATCCATTCGAACATCCTTTACTGGCATAACCTGTACTAGGCCTTTTCTCTTCTTTATTTGCAGCGCCTTCTCAGTTTCACTTGCTGAAGATCTTCCCCTTTTGCAACGGTGAATCGCTCTCCTGTCCTGCATAATTCTTCTGCCAGTTGTGTTCTAAACTAAGCGTGTATGACTTTGGGCTTCACGCAAGTTCCATATTCAGCTGAATTCTTGTAAAGAATGCAACTGTTAGCAACGGCTAGATCTAGTAGATGGTAAAATATTCTACAATATCATTTTTTACTCCTTAGAACAATTCTATTCTGTCATATATTGCTGTCCATCCAATCAACACCGCCCATAAGACGGTTATATTCTTGTACAAGATATGGACAACTTACTTCTTTTGTTCTATTTTTTTTTTCTTGCCATTTTAGGAACTTCGCCAGCGAAAGTCCGTGTCTTACCTACTTGTTATCTTTTCACACTAAGTTACTTATTTACACACCATTTTAAGTACCAACAAACCTGCACTCGTTGTGTTGTTCCTTCCTCGTTGTTCCCATTTTTCATAGTCTTTTCATTCGGAAGCTTACAATTTGGAATCCTATTCCTTCTTACGGTTTCTTAACTGTAAATACCTTGTTTGGAAAGATATAATTAAAATATATTCCTAGGAATAATTATATCTAATCTCGCCATAACATTTGCAGTTGCTCCGAGGTCAGGTTCAAAAGCAGGTCTCGTTTTTTGATCATTCTCCTGTCCTGTATATAATTCTATATAATATACTAATTTTATAAACTCTATCGTAGTTTGGATTGTCACGGGATAAGGCATTCTCGTTATTATTGAAATGTAAAAATTGTCTGATTTTTTCGTACCTGTTGACTGACATAGCACTTTTTGTTCTCAAAGCCAATTTCTTCTCACCAATATGCAGGTGTATTGGACAAATGAACAAGGGACATATATATTGTAATTCCAATAAACTGCTTTATATTACTTCGTGTAATATTTAATGGTTTGTTGGGATTCTGCTGCATGGCATATACATTTGACCCCTCCACAATTTTGTCTATAAGGCTATCTGTAAAGAATAAATTAAAATATTCATAGGGACTTTCTAGTTGTAGAATATGATTTGGAAGACTCTGATTTCTTCTAAATTGCTGTTGCTGTTCGGATAAGTTCAAATTTTTTTTCTTCTGGTACATTTGATCTGGTATTTTTGATCACAAATTGATTGTAAAATAAATATACCTTTGCCCTTGGAGTAAACTACAGTTTCTGGAAGGTTCTCCTCTACAGTGCTATTAACTATATTAGTGTCTACAACATTCTCATCCATTTCATTCACTGGTTCAGAATCCTCATTATCAGACTTATCATATGTACCAACTTGAGAAATCTGGATTGACAATATCATCATCATCATCATCATCATCATCAAACCCATCTCCGCTATCCCAAAACCTATCTAATATATCGGCAAGTTCCTTGTCAGTCAGCAGTCTTTTATCTTTTCAACTCATGATGTTTTACCTAAATGATAAAATTTACTAGATATATATGATGTTGTTTGTAAACAACAACAACAAAAACCATCATTATGAGAAAAATATGCGCAGTATTGTATACCACAAGAAATCATGCATCTTACTTCCCATATTAATAACACGTAAAATATATTTACTCAAATTACTTTGGTAAAACTAACAAAAACAATCTGAAGCACGTGTCAGTGTCTGATCGTGTACACTACCTAACTAAAAAGGCACAATACTGGTAACCAACAACATCTATGATTGTTTAGTCTATTTACGCTGATTAATACTGCATTGTTAGTGAACAACGTCGTTAACAACGTGTTAGTCAACAACGCAAGTCATGCACAAACTGATTCATCTTTATCTGCTATTAAAATAAATGTTTATTTTTAGTATGTTGTTTTTAAACAACATGATGCAGTGGAGGTTTAGAATATGTATCACTGGTTTTAACGATCATTTGTTTCACCGTTTCGATCTTTAAGTCCCTGTAAATGTTTGAATTTGGAATAAACCTGTGATGGCACGAAGAACCTTAGATTGAACTCGCTCTAGTATTGCTATGGTTCTATCTGCAGTTCCCCACAGTTTGATTCCGTATGTCCAGATGAGCCGGATGATTGCTTTATACACTAATATTTTGTTATTATACATAATGATAAGGTGGATTTACGGCCGAGTAACCAATACTGTTTTTGAATTTTATTCCTAATTGCTTTCTATTCATCCAGATGTGTGTCATCCATGTTAGCCTATTGTCAAGCTGTAATCTAAGATATTTCACAATATAATTTTGCTTCGTTTATCTTTATCTTCCATTTTTTAGTCCATTTTTCAATTTAATGTATAGTTTGTTGTAATATTTTATCTGCTTCCATGGGATATGGAGTTTTAACCAAAATTGCAGTGACATCTGCGTGTATAGAAGTTGAAATATTGCTTTTCTTCGGTTTGAATAGTAATTCTGGATGTCAGACCGTGTCAAATGCTTGACTAACATCCAGGATATTCGCACTGCAAAAGCTCATTTCCTGGAAGGCTGATTGTATCTCTTCTGCCACCCCATGTACTTCTTCAGTTGTGCCGTGTTTTAAGCGAAATCCGATTTCATAATTAGGTATAATATTGTTGTTATGTATATCAATAAATAGTCAGTCTACTTGTAATTTTTTCTGCGACTTTGGACATAACTGGTAATAAGCTAATGGGTCGGTAAGATGTAATCTTATGTGAAGGTTTTCCTGGTTTTGGAATCGTAATGATTTCTAACTTTCATTATGAAGGAAAGTAGCCTGTTCTTAATATCGAGTTTATGATTTGTGTTAGACTTACTATTTCTTTTCTGAGTAAATTATTTAATATGTTGGCCGTTATCAGATCATGTCCAGGCGACTTCTTTTATTGAGGTTTTTTATTAGACTTTTTATTCCACTAGGAGTTCGTTAGTGCGATTTTTTAGGTCTATTTTTTTATTTGAGTGGATGGTTCATTTGATTAGGACTGTCTAGATATTCATTAATGTCGTCATCTTCATTTGCCCTGTTGTTAGCGGCTGAAATATCTTTTCAAAGTGTTTTGCGAAAGCGGCTACTTTTTAATAATCTGCCTTTAACCATTTTAAACCTTCTGTTCTAGAAGTAGGTGGAATTTGGTTATGTGGCCGCTTCAGCTTATTTGTGGCCTTCTATAATGAGTAATCATTATCTGGGGTAGGTGTCAGGTTTTCTAGGTAATGTTAGAAATTGGCGTTATTATGTTGTTTTAGTAGTCCTTTTATTTCTCCACACATTCTGTTCAATTTTGTTGTCTTAAGGAGAACGAGTTTGATGCCATTTTTTACGAAGTTTTCGTTTTTTTAATATTTTTGCTCTTATTATTGTTGGACAATCCTTATCGAACCGTTTTCGTTAAAATATATTTTTAGTGGATTCCCATGCAGCTTCATATATTTGTTTGGTTAATGCTTCGATTCTTATTTCTATTTCTTGTGGTTATTTTGGTGCGATTTTTAGATCAATTTTTTCTTGTAGGATTTCTTTAAAAATATTCCGGTCTCTTGTTTTATTAGTTAGTCTTGGAGGTTGGAGGTGAATATTTTTCTGATGGACTTATCATTATTTCTGCAATGATTGGTGAATGATCTGAAGATGATTCATCATTAGATTGTATGTGCAATTATTCTTTTGGTATTCCTTTATAGATAAAAAAGTCAAGTAGATCGGGCAGTCTATTTTGATCGGTTGGTCAGTAAGTTGGTTTGAAGGTTGGGAGATATTTTAGTTGCATTTCTTTCACAACATAGTATAGGACTCAACCTCTTCCCGGGGGGATAATCTTGAGCCCCAGCTTTTGTGTTTCGAATTGTAGTCGCTACCCACTAAGAACCTGGGACTTAATGATTTTCAAATCCATTCTCTTTAGGTTGATAATTTGGCGGACAATAAACTACTAAAGTGCCTAGTGGGCCAAAATTGTCTTCTATGTAAATTGAAGCAACTTGCAGGAATTTTTTTTTCGATTTTCAGTAGTTTGTGATGTTTTAGACTATTCCTAATTATTATCGCTGCTCCGCCTCTGGAGTTTCTTTCTACGCAGTAGACCTTACATGAAGTGATTTTAAATTGTGCACTGGCGAATAAGTGCGGCTCAGATACTAATAGAATGTGGGGCGGCCATTCAAGGTGTATTGTTTATTTGAAATGATTTCACATTTTTATTTGGGTATCTTCTAGCTAGTATCTCTAGAAAAGCCTGGCATTTCTTATAATTGGATGGATGGTACATATAAGGTACATTTTGCTGGTTTTCCAAGTTTGTTATTTTAAAGATGTCTTTGTTGTTTTTATTACGTTTCAGATCGATAAAAAATAGATTATTGGGTTGCTTGTTTTCCCTGTTATGAACATTCATGATTTTTTAACTGTATGTGATTCGTCTGCAAGTGTTTTTTGGATATCCTGAATTGAAGTAGTGTACTGGATATTTCTTAAAATGACCCTAAAAGATTTCACATTAGGGACTACAAAAGTGTGGAACACTATCTTATTTTGTTCAAACGTTTTTTGAGAACTTTATACTGGTCACTTGTTACTTAAATTTTCAGTTTGTCTTCATGTAAGTATACTTATTGATGGATTGAAATACGTATTGCGCTTTATTTGTTACACTGTGTAGTATAAAAGGTAGAATTGTCGTATGGTCGGAGCATCCTCCGAGGTATTCGGTGCTTCTGAATGCATCTCGACCGCCGCTCGGAAGGTGGAGCGAAGGTTTTTCGCCTTCCTTGTGGAATTAGCGTTCTCTTGTTCCACACTCGGCAAGAAGCTCACGGGTGGCTCTGTAGTCACCAAGGGCCCACCAGCAATGCAGAATACCTTATGCAGTTCGAATGTTTCTTACGTGAATAATAGTTTTTATCTTACATGTACAATATATTTGATATTCTGATCACGGTGTATACCTTGGATCTCATAGAGATGCCGGCCCTTCACGCTTCAACGTGTGGTCAAGTACGCACTCCACGAGGTGTATAGGAACAAATGCAGGGTGTTGACTGTTCGTTGACCTTTGACTCCATACCGCCATCTCTCGTGAAGACAACCTCAAACCTACAAAGTCCCGTAAGGACTTTGGTTATTTCCGTCGAAAGAGTTTAGCGACGACGTGCTACCTTATCTCGGCCACCGAGTGAGGAGTAATTCTAAGTCCACCCGGGGCTTTTATTTAGTCCTAACCGTCGGTGGGCCAGTGGAACGCTGTCTCACTTCGGCACGATCCGAAATAGCTACTAGACACGCTATATTTCCCTATTTCGAGGATCAATCCCTATCCGGACAGAGAGCGTTCTCTCCGAGCTGTTAGTTGCTTTCGTGAGGTAATTATAAGTTCGATTATCTGACTTCTCTTCACCTCGACAAAAGATGGACTAACAGTTCATAACACCGGTTCCTATACCTTTTCGTTGGTTTAAATAATGCGTAGCCGACACGGCTTCATACTTATTCACACACTAAAAAGGTGTTCGGGCTCTTCTTCAAGTGAAGTCTTCTTGATTGACAATGTGTTCACTTTTGGTTAATAATAAAAGAGAAAGAGTTTAAAAGGCACTCGGCCAACAAGGCCTAGTTGGGGTCAAGATGTGGACCGACTTGATCCCGATCGGAAGATGCGCTGCCTTTTTATGCATTTCTTGTTTGCAACTCCGCAACGATCTTCCGTCGGAAGGCCAATAACAACAATCGACAATCTTTGCTCTGATTGGTCATTCTGTCAACAGAATTTTTACGCTGATCTTATTAGTTTTGTTTAAAGGTGCTTGCTGCAAGTTTTCTTCTTCACCTACATTACCTAGTGGACTATATTTGTTGCTTATGATTGGAGTTGTTTTGTTATTTTTTGTCATGTTACATTTGCGCTTTTATGTGGACTGTATCTCTTCCTTTTACTCAACAGTTTGGAATTCATTTTCTGTCAGTATTTCATCCTACTCGCTTGTACTCGTATATCCATTATCTTCCATTCTCTTTATAGTTGTGTTTCTTTGTTAAAAGTAACTATTTGGTTTTGATACTAGCTAAGTTTGTTTTATGCTTTGTGGATCATCTAACATAGGGGTGATTTTTTAATTTAGTGGTGTCATTTGTTGACTATAGAGTTTTGCGGATACATCGTATATTGTTGGTACTGAGGTGCTAGAAACGACGTTTGCATTATGTGCTGTAGTGTTTAACATGTTTGTTCGTTGTGAATGTGTTGAATGAAAGAATTCTGTAATTGCTTGTTGTGTATAATTTTGCATATTTGGAATTACATTTTGGTACATCAAATTATTGAACGAGCCGCCACTACTATCCTGCATTATTGCTTACCTACTAATGTTAATTGATGGATAATCATAGGATTAAAATTAAATAAATATTTAAGTTAGTTAAGCTAATAATTCGTATAAAAAATAAATAAATACCTTTTTCAAGTACACTGATAAAACAGCTATCACAAAGCGATAAGTCTGTCCGCACCGGTTTTCGCAGTCAGATGCAGATAAACTTCTTTTTGTGTAGCATATGTTGTTGTTATTCTCGCACTTTAAATTTTCTCTAATATTCTGTATACAAGCACAGACTATTTTAATGAGCTTTATTTTAATTTAAAAACAGTTTAAAAACATTATTTGAAATATTTCGTTGGGTCAAAAGTACAACATTATCGATCAATTTTTTTTTTCATTTTTTGGGCACACTTTTATAATAATTAACATTTATGTATAATTAGAGGACCGGATGGATAAAGAACTATGAAAATAAGGCAAGGAATAACCATATTATGTCATAAAAAACCGACAAAGAGAACAATACCAACAAAATATTAAAAATTTCAATGGTAACATGCGCACTTACTTTTTTTTAAATTATAAACAATAACAAAAACCAGAATTCGCATTGGCATCAAGCGGTAATTTATGGCACTTCAAAAGTTTTTATTAAAATGAAAATTTACACCGTTGAAATATTTTTAAAATCTAGTCTTCTGTCTGTTTTACTAGCAGAACGGTCAACAACACGTTTATTAAAGTCTTCAATGTTGTTAAGAAACACTTTTTCAAGCAAGCCATTTGATTAACCCAGTCTGAGAGACTTGCATACCCCTTAGAATAATATTCGGGTGTTATAATTCATTAAATGCGTCTTTTTCTTTCATTGAGTTGCTTAAAAAAGTTTTTTTCTTCTTCAACATAGAGAAGCATCTTGCAGATTCGAATGTTGACATAGGTGTAGTCACTAAAACTTTCAGCAGCTTAACAGTTTCTTGGAAAGTAGATATGATTTCTTCCTTTAAAAGTAATGATAAAAAAGCGGCTTTAGAAATAGTTTGCAGTTCTTCTCTTTCATATAGTAATTTTTTTTCTAGAAATGGATATACGTCTGGAAAGTTTTTTGATATTCGTTCAAATGCTCTTTCACAAATAATGCGGTAGCTACAAGATCTCCTGTAAAAGTAAATCGAGCCCTAATCTGTGTAAAATAGAATCACAAACTGCCACTACTTCTACTTTTTAACAGATATATCGGACAACGTCGCCTTTTTTGATGACTAGATTCATCGGTTTCTACTAGCTCCGAATCTAGTTGGCCAATCACTGTATCCATTTCATCACGAATTTTTTGCATTGTCTTTTTAAATGTTTGCAGATCCTGTTTAGCCTTAATGGAGATTTAATCATCTGCAGTTGCTTAAAAATTATTTCTACATGTGGCATGATTTTATGAACAACTATTAACCAAAATATAAAATCTTTATTCTGTAACTTAAATTTATATCCACCGGCTTGCTCATTGTTATCAATTTAATACTTTTGTCATTATCTAAAATATCCATGATTTGTATAAGCTACTTTCGGTGTTTATAATTGTATTGACTCCACGTGATCAAAAGTTCCATCTAGTTTGTGATGATCGTGGTAATCGGTTATGACTATATCATTCAATACCTTTGTTCTTTGAGGTGACGTAGTAAAAAAAGAACAAATCCCAGTTAAATGGACGAAAAAAATTCGAACAAATGCATTAATTGAAGTCGCACTGGTCATTATAAAATTCATCTGATGTGAATAGCAATGTACATAGTTTGCAAATAGATATTTACCTTTAATTATTTTTTGTACCCCAATTAAACCTCTAGTCATTACTGACGCTCCTTCATAACTTTGCTCTATTAACTTATTTGTAGAATGTAGAAAATGGGGCGGCCAATAGAGCCTGATACACTGCGACCTTTGCAGATCTATTGTGTTTCCCCCTTATTTTAAAGCACTTCATCTAGCTTGGTCCTCTTAATGAGACTCAACAGCCTTGATAGTGGCCTTTTCATGTAGCCTGGTGCTTCCGGTTTTTCCTCTCCGAGTTCTAGAAACCGCATTCGTGCGAGACCTTCGCAATGGCACAGAACGTGTAGAGCGGTTTCCTCTTCTTCCAGACAGAAACGACAGGTGTCCTCTTCTGTCAGGCCTATGAGACTCAGGTGTCTATTGAGTCTACAGTGCCCAGTGAGCAGACCCACTATCATTCTGACAGTCCTGCGTCTGTGCGAAAGTAAGTCTGCTGTAAATTTAGCCGAATGTCCTTTGATGAACTGTTTGGCCTGCCTCTGTCCTGGTGAGTTGTTCCACCACTCAAGAGACTTCTGTTGCACCCATTTGTGTATGGCTACCCTTTTTATCGTATTTGCGATTCCAAAGAAGGGTTCCGGACCAACCAGTGGTGTAGATGCGCCTTCTCGGGCCAATTCATCGGCCTTCTCGTTGCCACGATGACCCTTATGTCCCGGCACCCAGGCAAGTGTCAACCTGTTTTGACTTCCCACCTGAGAGAGGACATCCAAACAGTTCCATACCAGCCATGAATCGACCTGTACCGAACTGAGAGCCTTTAGAGCCGCTTGACTATCCGAATAGATAACGATGGAGTCGTTATCTACATTTCGGCCGATTAGTTCCATAGCGCACCTGTGTATAGCAGCTAATTCGGCTTGAAATACGGTCGCGTATGTTCCTAGACATACCCGGACTTCCGTCCTTGGTTTTATGCCATATATTCCAGCCCCCGTACCTGTATCCGTTTTGGAGCCGTCCGTATACCATATTGAGTTTGCTGTTAGCGGAGGACCAGTTTCCCAGTCCTCTCTTTTTGGTATTATAATTTGAAAATTTTTGTTAAAACTATACTTCGTAACCATTCGGTCTACAGGCATTCCTAGAACGGGGTCTGCCTTTATGTCCTGGTATAGCCTTAAGTTATCAGCTCCCTGCATCATACTTATTGAAGCTTGGCCTTGGATCAACCGATGTACTGTTGATCTAGCTTCACTCTGTATGTATATATGCAGAGGTGGTAGGTTTAGCAGAACTTCTAGCGCGTCCGTTGGGGCTGTTCTCATGGCTCCTGTAACACTCAAGCATGCAAGCCTTTGTGTGCTACTGAGCAATCGAATCGCCCCGGACTGTTGCGTTTTGTTCCACCACGCCACTGAACCATAAGTTATCATGGGCCTTATAACCCTTGTGTACAACCAGAGGTTCATTTTAGGATTTAACCTCCAATTCTTACCACACATTCGTCTACATGTGTTCAGGGCCATAGTGGCCTTCTGTGTGACTTTCTAAATGTGTGCATTCCATGTCAGCCTCTGGTCGAATATTACACCTAAGTACTTGGCCTGACTTGTGAATGGGATTTCTACTCCCTTGAGCACTAGTGGCTGTAAGCCTTGCAGTGCTCTTTTTCTGGTGAAGGGAACAACAGATGTTTTTTTAGGGTTAACCTTCAGGCCTTCTTCCTCACACCAGCTGTCCACCATCCTCAGAGCGACTTGAAGTCTCTCCGAAATTATTTTGGTAAAGCGTCCTCGGACTACAATTACCAAATCGTCCGCATAACCCAGACAGTAAAAACCCTCCCTGGACAGTGTATTAAGTAGGTCGTCCATAAGCGTAGCCCACAGTAATGGGGATAAAACTCCTCCTTGTGGGCAGCCGCTTCCTGCCTTCGCTTCAATAGTGGCTTCACCTAACGAGGACACAATGATCCTGTTTGTTAAGGTCGCCTTTGTCCACTCGCATATGAAGGCAGGAACTCCTCTTCTTTTAAGCGCGTCCGTTACAGACTCGAAGGAGACGTTATTAAACGCTCCCTCCACGTCCAGAAACGTCGCCACCGCTATCTCCTTGTCATCTAGCGACTTTGAGAGTAGTCTGTTAAGATCATCCAGCGCCAAGTCAGTTGACTTTCCTGGCTGGTATGCACATTGGCGATCGCTAAGTGGATTCTCCATCAGCACGTCGTCCCTAATATACCTGTCTATCAATCTTTCCAGCGTTTTTGCTAGGAAAGAGGATAGACTTATTGGTCTGTATGACTTGGGGGTCTGGTCCATTACCTTACCAACCTTGGGGATATATGTGACTTTCACCCTTCGCCATGCGGTTGGAATATATCTCCATGCCAAACTAGCTTTGAAGATCTTTGTTAGATGCGGGATGATCACATCCTGCCCCTTCTGTAGCAAGGCTGGATAAATCCCGTCCATTCCAGGTGATTTGTATGGCTGGAATTTATTAATGGCCCACCTGACTTTTTCCGGTCTCGTGATGTCGGTAGCTAATTTCCAGTCCGCCTTAGTAGGCCTTCTGGGATGAGCTACCTCTACCGAAGGATTATTGTCAATGGATGAGCTGGGAAAATGTACCTTGGTGAGCATTATTAAGCTTTCCTCCAGGGTTTCTACATACGTTTCGTCCTCTTTCTTCAAGAGGCCGACCTGATTCGCAATACCATCCTTAGCCAGGACCTTGTGGATTCTGGAACATGCGGGAGCCTGTTCGACTTCCTCGCAGAACTTTCGCCACGAGTCTCTTTTGGCTTTTCGGATCTCCTTATTATATTGCGTCAGTTTTTCTCTATAAATGGCCCAGTCCTGGTTGAATTTGGCTTTATTGAATAGCCTTCTTACATCTGCCCTAAGCTTTTGTAAGTGTTCATTCAACTTATTTGGCGCGTCACTAATTAAAGGATTAATTTTATTTAAAATACAATTTGCAATTGGAATTGCATTCTGTCCGGGAATATTTACAAATTTCCAAAATCCTTCTACTGGCGTAGTGAAGGCAATATATCGTAATAAAATGACTATCTGAAATTAGTTAGCGACATCTGTAGTTTCATCGGCAATTACAGATACATAGTTTGGTTTTTTAATTTCTTTAGTCAGCTCATCGTGGTAAACGCCAAGCATACGGTCCAACAGTTCATTTTGTATATTTTTAGAGGTTAATTAGAGGCCACAAGGTTACTAAAAGATTAGACGTTCAGAACGGCAGGAAGGGCTCAGACTTGGAGCCCTTGCTGATCCCTGAAGATATGGGAACCCGGAACAGCCTGGGTCCCAGAAACGCTAAGAGCTAGGTCTTTATTGCCCCATTCCGTATGATAGAGGTGATACAATGGAACCGTCTGAGGAGCTCTAAGTATATAAGGGCTCATAAATAGGTCCTGCCCCGATCTAATATAACCATAACCATAACCATACTTTTATAGGTGCCTTTGTAATATATTAATTAATTAAAATGTATTAATTCCTAGAAAAACTCCATTATTTGTTGTTTCTTACGATTCATTGTGACCTCGCATTCTAATGTACCACAGAATCTTATACAATGTATAAATAATGTTTAAAATGTACTTGTATTTATTAACTGGTCTGTTCTGCATAATAACATTTTGTCTATAAGCGTATAAGCCGAACTTAACTGAGTCATTATATTTGATTTTCCGAGCACAGAGAAACTAAAAAATATTATTTATATGTTCCTTTCTACTGTAAATGCCACATAGATAGATCCAACCTCGCGCATGTTGCGTGTTTGTGCCGACTGTATTCGAAGATGTGGACAGTGGCGCTATGATGTTTTTTATATGATTAACGGCACCAAATAGTTACCGCTCCGCTACTGACAGCGTGGATAAATAAGTAAACAAGGTGCTCGGATCGAATCGGTACGAAAACTTGCGCCTATTGTATTTTCTTGAGTTTTTATTTTCTTGTAAATATGCACTAAATTAATGATACCATGTCTTACCCATGTAGAATCGCCCCAAACAAAAGACACACGAAACAAAAAAATGCATTTTATTGACCACATCCACAAATCCAAGTATACATTATATAGCACAAAGGCATAGTAAAAACAAAAGTAGTTTTAATGATCAATATATTTTCCGATCAATTATATTTTTTAGAGCCAGTACCATGGCTCCGTAGCCCTTTAAGATTAGCCGTTACTGCCGATCAGTAATCTATAAGTCTAATGCTGTAAAATTCCAATGTATATAAAAAGAAAAAACTTGCTATCACCCTTTAATTAGATTGTACGAACAGAAATTAAGTTTAATATAAAAAAATACACCAGCTGTTTGTAAGGGACTTAACAGAAAAATATTGGATAATAAAAATTCCAAATATAGTAAAGTGCTATTAAAAATTACAATATATGATAAACAACTATGTAAATATGAGATAAACCCAAATTATAATATCGACTTTAATACTTGGGAATAAGTTCAAGTGCATGTTTAGGGGACTATAACAATGTTCCCTTATTTTTAAGATAATTAATATTTATCTAAAACATGAATTAATTATTTACATTATTAAGTAGTGCTTTTTGTCCCGGCTTTCACTAGAGAATACATTTACCTCTCACATAACCTCTTTACTGGCAGAACAAAGTTTTACATAAAGAATTGCACTAGGCACAGCCACAGGCTTCAGTTTGGTAGAGGTATCTTGGGCTTAAGCAAAAAGAATTAACTACTAGAGTACTACTGAAGATAAAAAAAGATAAGTTATAAGAGAAGTTAATTGGGCACCACTCTATTTTTAAAGAATCAGGGAAATCTAATACGTATAAGTATAAGAAGGATAAGATAAGATAACGATAAAGATACTAGAAAGGTAAGGCACGGCTAAGATAACCACGCGAGAATAAAATAAAATGTAAGAGAAAAGTTACTACGGTTTCGTGGTACACACTAAATATTTCGGCACATATACATTGTTTATATAATAAATTTAATCATATCAATTATTAACAATGCCTGTAAGAAACACACCATTCCCATGAAATAAATATGTATATAAAAAAACTTAAAGACAAATAGTTCATCAAAAAACAATATATTGCGGTATAGTGAAAATAAACGCTCTATATTGTAACGATATTTTTCCCCTCGATTTCTTCAGTGCTTCGTGCACACGCATCTTTTCTCATCGATGTGCGCTAGAGGAGATGTAAGACCTTCGACCGTATAAAAAAGCAGTTCGAGTTGAGTTCTATCGGATTATTGAACTGACAACACCTCCACTGGTCCTAGAGTATTGAGTATTGACCAACCGCTACTGGTAGAGTATTGATCTAGTGGCAATTCCATACCCGGTCTTGGAGTATTGATCTGAGACAGACCTATTCTCTCCTCTGACCGACTGCTGATTGGTCGCCGTCCGTTCCTCGCCGAGCCGAGTATTGATTGGCACGTTCCATCTCTATTCCTTCGACTCGTTTCTTTCCGTCTGTGTGCATTAACACACTATAATTACCGTTTAGATTTTATGTCAATAATTGTATTTTATTTTTCGCAGATATAACAGTGGATCATATCGTCGTCGATGCCGTCATCGCCAGGATTGACGTTTAAATTTTTATTTTACATATTACCTAGGATCTAATTCTATTTTGTTATTTATTTATTTCGAATATATTTTTATTTTAATATTGTTCTGAACCTAGTTTCTTGCGGCATTTTAAAGTAATTACTATTTAAAAGGAATAAACCACAATTAAAGGTTAAAGTACGTTTATTGACGTTTCAATTTTCACTTCGGAAATCGTTCTCTTGCATTCTTCGGGGAAGGGCGGCTTGCGCCGGTTTTTGTTAGTATTTTTAAATTTTTTTTTTGGTGGCGAGGCAGGTTTTTGTGTGTTTTTTTGGTTTTTTTGGTTTTTTTTTGTAGGTAGCCCTGAAACAAAAATCAAAATTAGTGTAAAATCTATACTATGACACTGAAAAATATATAAAATATAAAACAATATTACAATATAGAGTTTATCCTCTTTAAGGCAACCGGGCCCACTTTGTATTTGGCGGTAGTCCATGGGTGTTTTTGAGCTACGAACTGTCTTCTATGTGCATTGTTGTTGTTTTTTGAAATATTTTCTCTCTAGTGTTTCGTTTTCTCTCTGGTGTGTGTGTGTGTTGTTTGGACTTCGTGGGATGTTATTTATGATATTTCTGCTGATCCCTGATTTTTTATTTTGGGCAGGGGATTATCTTATCTTTTGTTGACCTTTCATATATTTCACGATAAAAAAATTTGACAACCTTCAGGGATTTCGGTTCTACTAGAACAAAAAAGATATACATATATTATTATCAATTTTTTATTATTCCACTAAACTAAAACTATGACATCATTCACAAGGTAGTCAATAATTTTTTTCCTAAATAGATTAGATTTGTTTTCGATTAAAATAGTTTTTTTAGATTCATTAATTTGAGTGAATTACTACAATAGATTAAGTTAAACATATAAGGTTTTAATTTGCATTGTCTGTGTAAGATAACGCACAAATTCTAGGCAAAACTACTTATAAAAGTTTCCACTTCTAAATGTAACCTGCTAAAAAAATTCTTCTAATAATTTAAATCTAATTACTATTTAAATGGGAATAAGCCACAATTAAAGGTTTTTAATTTCCCCTTTGGAAATCGTTTTCAAAATACAAACATTAGTATCACATCAGAAATGGCAAACAAAATTTTGAGATATATTTACAAAAAAAAAACCGTTTGAAGATCAAGCATGAAAGATCATAAAAGATCATGCACCGACGCTATATTTATAATGAGGCAACTGCAAGAGAAATCATTAGAATACAACAAACCAGCATATCTATATTTCGTGGACCTTAGGAAGACATTTGACCGGGTCAAATTAAAGGACGTTATCCACTTATTGTAAGCAAGAGAGATACCTCTAGAAATAATCAAAACGATCAAAAATATCTACAAAAACAACACAATAAAAGTAAAAGTAGAAGAAGAACTAACCGACCCTATTGAAGCTGGCAATGAGATAAGACAGGGAGATTCCTTAATTATGTGTTCAGTTGTACTTAATTGTTATTTATATTACTAACCTAACCTAACATGTTTGTTTACAAAAAAATTGTCTTCTTCTTCTTTAAATGGCGCTACAACCCTTTGTGAGTCTTGGCCTGCTTAACAATGTTCTTCCATTCTGCCCTGTCGGATACTTTCCTTCGCCACTGCCTGATGTTCATGGTTTTAAGATCCCTCTCTACGTCGTCTATCCATCTTTTACGGGGCCTTCCTCTTGTTCTGTTTCCTTGAGACTTCCATCTCTGGACTACTTTTACAGCTCGATTATCTGGCATTCTTTCTAGGTGACCAAGCCAGTTTAGTTTTTGTGATTTTACAAATCTGACAATATCTGCGCTTTGCATTAGTTCATCTAGCTCGTGGTTCATTTTAATTCTCCACGAACTATCGCTGCATTGGGTTGGTCCAAATATTTTCCTTAATATTTTGCGCTCAAATATTCTCAGTTGATTTTCATCAGTGGTTGAGAGGGTCCACGTTTCACATCCATATGTGACCACTGGTCTAATTACTATTTTGTAGATTCTCAGCTTAGACTCACGATTCAGTAACTTACTTTTCATTAAGTCTTTGTATGCATAAAAGCACTTATTACCGCTAAGAATCCGTGCTTGTATTTCTTGACTGATGTTGTTGTTGTCATTTATTATTGAGCCTAGGTAGGGAAAAGTGGAGGCATATTTGTAGGTAAGGTTGTCTACCTTCAGATTCTTATGTTGTTGATTTTGTGCAACATATACAAATACAAAAAATTGTATCTACTAAAAAATGGCTGACTAACAGATAAAGTTTTACAATCAAAATATTACCACCTTTTATGCATATAATATTCAAATATCATCAGAAGTGACAAGCACGAGACCATAGCTTATTTTGTAGTGTACCGTTTTACTTATAACCTATTGTCAACAAAAGTCTATTATAGAGCAGAAGTAAATATACTCTATTTAAATAATTACTGTTCGTAAGAAGTATGTTGAATGTATACAAAATTATTATATATAATTTACTTATTCTGTCTCTGCCCGTAATAAAAACCCCAGCACCGGCATTACATCATATCTCCGTTGTTATTGGTCCGATTGGAGCGTGTGAGGCGGTAAATGAAAGGGGTGAGGATCAGGATTATATTGATATAAAAAACAAAACAACTACCAAAAGTGTACTACACCTTATCTTCATTATTAATGAACGTTACAGTAAGGTCTCGTTTTATGCGATGGATACGTTCCACAGAAAAGCGCATATAAAAAAATTGCATAAAAATAGACATTACTTGCCTTGAAAAAGTAGAGATACGTTCCGTAGCCTTGTAAAATTACATAAAACCAAGACAAAAGCAATAAAGCTTGCAGAAATTAAAAGAGATAGGTTGCATGATAAATCACTTCAAATATCTGAAAGAAATTCATACAAAAACTTAAAAAAAACTTAATTTTATTTTATGGAAAATTATTAGGCACATACAGTCCATCTAATTTACAAACCATTGCACGTCATCGGCGTCATAGTCCGTGACGTCACATGATACCAACACGAAATATTTAGGCGGTAGGTGTGTTCTTTTTTAGAATCACTTTGGCGAGTACACTGGCATTACAGCCACTAGACATATTTTATTATATACGCATAGAAATAATATTTAAAGATTTCTAGTAATGTTAACTTAAAAAAATACACAATAATATGTTTCATTTAATTTGTATAAATGCATTATAAAGCGTTTTTATGGAGAACATTTGTTCGGAACACACTGGAACTATAATCGAACGAAGGTGATATTTTGTCATAAATTGGTAACACTTATTTGACAGTTGCGGTGTTGACACTTTAGTTTTGTTTTTATTATTTACTAATAATTAAAATATGTTGTTTTTTAAACAAGCGGCTCAAATTGTTTTTAACAAGATTTTTTTAGGTGTTGTTTTGTTTCTATTTATTTACATTAAATATTAATTTATTTTGTTGTATAATCCACTTTTGCAATAATTATGTGACCTATTTGGTTTAAAATGGATTCAGGATTTTTTTATACTTTGGCAACTATGTCAACTTCGATCTCTGTCAATGATGATGACGTGCAACGGTTTGTAAATTAGATGGACTGTAGTTTTACGTTTACATTTTTAATCATTGCTTACTTATTGCATCATCCACAAGCAATTCATCTATATCATCGTGGATGAAGGTATTAAAACCATCTTCGCCAATTTCATGTGCCAAATTAATTATTTCATCTGATAATGTCGATGTTTGAATGATTTCATTACTTCTTACGTATACTGGCCTAACCTTTTTTCAACAGGCATTTAAAGTATTTGGTCTTATTTGAGCGAAATCAGATGCAACATAAATCAAACAATCAAAAATAGAAAATTTCTTCCACTCGTCTTTTACTGTTAAGGGCTCATTTTCTAGTTTATTCACGATGGATTTGTAAGTTGAGTTTATGTAATATTTTTTAAATGTTGCAATTATGCCTTGATCTAATGGCAGAACAAGGCTTATTATACTGGGCGGAAAAAGTACTATTTAAACGTTTGGATGTTCTAAGTGTGGATGACCTGCTGCATTGTCAATAATTAACAAAACTTTAAAATCGAGAGATTATCCCTTCATATACGCTTCTACTAGTGACATAAAGCAATTATTGAACCATTCTGTAAAAGTAGCTGTTGTCACCCATTCTTTCTTGTTACCCTTCCAATGCACTGACAGTTGTTTTAGATCTTTGCCTTTTAAAGCACGTTAGAATCTATCCACGTTCTAGTTTTTATTAATAACAGAATAACAAATGTTATTTTATATAAAAGTGCTTCAGCTAATGCATTTTGAATGAAAAACTAAAAAAAAAATATAAAAAATTAATCATAATATTATTATCACAGATACTGTCATTTCAGAATCAACAAAATGATATAGGTTAGCTGGCATACCTTAAAAAATAAATAATAAATATTTTCTAATAAGAATTTATTTTACTTAAGTCATTTGATAGCATAATAAGTGGAGTCAATGATCTAGATTTACTTAAAATGTACATCACAAATCAATTACGAATCATTTACATTTTCGTTTACAATCAATAACAAAATAACTATACCAATACATTCAACTTTTGGCACAAAAATAAAATTACGAGTCAGATGCGAAGTATTTAAAAATGCATTGCGTAATGCTAAAAAAAGAAATTTCTGAAAGAATAATATTTGTAGCAGAAGTTTGAGATCACAAGTAGGGAAAATAACATTTTAATCAAATTTTTAAAAGTTTTAGACTAACCAGTAACTACTACAAATAATTAACCAGAAATTGTTGAAGCTAATAAATATCAAGTACCAATTGTACCAAGTACAATTTCTAAAAATATATTTATTTAGTTCAAATAAACGTTTTAATCATATACTCTACGACACTGGTCGGCCATCTGTAACCATTCAAAATACCTTCGTAATCGGATTATAAGGTATTGTATTCCTTCAGATACAAGGTGAGTTAGTCGAAAACATCTTAAACCGTCAGTTTCAGATTGGTTTTTACTATTATATCGTATTACCTATCCTCTCTGTATTTTAGTTCTCTAATTAGGGTTAAACTTGTAGTGAGCTATCGACAAATTGTGAACCAATTATAATTCTTATTAATAAATTTCCAATAGATAGAATTATGAAAGCAGCTACATCTGCTTGGTCTGCTCCATTATTAATAATTCCCAAAAACTGGATCAAAATATTAACCGAAAAGGACGAATAGTAATTAATTATTGATTATTGAACAAAATAATTTCAGATGAAAAATTTCCATTGTCTCATAATAATATATTAGATTCAATGTGTGGAGTCATTTACTTTTCGCTTTTAGATTTGGCACAGGATTGTTATCAAGAAAATGGCTGACTACAAACAACGACGAAGTTTATAAAGAATATAGAGAAAAAGATAGAGAAGTGAAAAAACAAATAACACAGCAAAAGAATGAAGAATGGGAAAGAATCTGCTTAAATATTGAAACATATATAGGAAGTACAAGAACTTCGGAGTCATGGAAAGTACTGAGAGAATTGAAACAAAACTCAAAAAAAAAAATTTAATTGGGAAATATACAGGACAAAGAATGGAAGGACTACTACAAGGAACTATTAACAGAACAAAGACCACAATTCATTGGAAAAGAAAACAGGCGAAGACGAAGCAGATTCCCACAACACGAAATAGAAATAACAGATAGGGAAATGAGAACGGCCATAAAAGCAATCAAAAATAAGAAAGCACCGGGACCTGAAGGCATCTCACCTGAGTTTATAAAATACGGATCAAAAAAATTACACCGGATGATACAATGGATATTTCAGAAAGCCATAAATGGAGAACAGCTCCCAAAGGAATGGACGGAGGCATATATGACATCTATATTTAAGAAAAGAGATAGAAAACGATGCGAAAACTACAGAGGAATAAGCGTAATATCATCAATAGGAAGATTATATGGAAAGATACTGCGAGAAAAGATAGAGCAAGCGATAAAAGGCAAAATCGGGGAGGATCAGGCAGGCTTTACGGCAGGAAGATCATGCATAGACCACATATACACACTGGAACAACTGTTGGAAAAGAAAAAAGCAAAAAATAGAGATATACACTTGGCATTTGTGGACCGGAGAAAGGCGTATGACTCTGTACCAAGGTCAGAACTATGGGAGGCAATGTACAAATTAGAAATACAGACGGAGCTCATAGAAGCTACAAAAGCTCTGTATAAAGAAAATAAAGTGTCCATTAAAATGGGAACAAGAATCATAGGAGACTTCACCACAACAAAAGGGCTCCTGCAGGGTTGTTCCACATCTCCAACCCTATTTAAAATATACTTAGAAAAAGCCTTGACTACATGGAAAAGAAAATGCGAAGGCATGGGAGTACCGGTACGGAACGAATACCTATATACGTTAAGCTTTGCAGACGATCAGGTAGTGATTGCACAAGACCAAGACGACCTCAGCTACATGATGAAGAAACTACAAGAAGAATATACCAAGGCTGGCCTAGATATTAACCTCGCGAAAACAGAGTACCTATCTACAAGTGAAGAAGACATAGAAGATCTACAGATTGATGACAACGTAACAATCAAAGGAAAGGATAAATTCAAATACCTGGGGTTTATAATCACGAAAAAGGCAACAACAGAGGAAGGAAATACACAAAGATTAGGACAAACAAGAACAGCAATCCGACAACTTAACTCAGTACCTATGGTGGGATAGACACCTAAATATGAAGACAAAAACGCAGATTTATAAAACATTAGTGCGAAGTATTATGACATATGGGGCTTAAAATTGGATCATAAACAAGAAAAACAGTAAGATAGTAGCAACAGAGATGGAATGCCTGCGAAGATGCTGCAGAGTAACAAGAATGGATAGGAGAAGTAATGACGAAATAAAGCAAAGAACATCAATAGAAACAGACATACTAACATATATAGAACAAAAAAGATTAAAGTGGTATGGACATGTAAGAAGAACTAGCGACAGCAGATGGATAAAGAGAATAACCGAATGGAGCCCCATAGGAAGGAGGAAAAGAGGACGACCCCGAAAATCCTGGAGGAACGAAGTAAACGACGCCATGAGTAAGAGAGGCCTAAACGATGGAGAATGGAACAACAGAGAGAGATGGAAACGGTTGAGCGAGGGAAGGCAGTGAATACTGTAGAATCACTAATATATATATATATATATATATATATATATATATATATATATATATATATATATATATATTGTTATCAAGTAGAAAAGAAATAAAAAGAAGTCATTCGTTATGAGTTTAAAAGAAAGTCCAAGTATTTTTTAAGAGCAATAACGATTGAAACCTCTGAATTAAATTACGAAACTTCCTTTAGATATTTAGATAATTTGATTGTATTTGGTTATACCCTCATTAATCATAACACAAATATAATAAAAGTTTAAAACATAATGACGGTATTAGATTTTTGTTTTGGTACAGGGCAGCGACAGCCGCTTATACGTATTTCGACCTCTTTAAGTCTCCTCAGAGCGGTATAGCTACTACTCTGAATCAAAACAAAAACCTTTCCCGTCCTAGACAATAGTTACCAAAATAACTATATACGGACGTAACTACGCCATCTAAAAACAAAAAGAGAAATCAAACGATTTTAACCTGGCGAAACCGAATTCAAATTTGTACCACTGTGCTTTCTAAAACTTGAAAAGCAAACAGCTTGATAAATTACTCGGGAAGGGAATCTAAAATTGCATTCCACATGCCGTTCATCATGGTCAAAATTCGTAGTGTATTCAGTTTCTGGTACTCCAAACGGAGTAAAGTAATAAAACATAATGACAGTATTAGATTTTTGTTTTGATACAGGGCAGCGACAGCCGCTTATACGTATTTCAACCTCTTTAGGTCTCCTCAGAGCGATATAGCCACTACTCTGAACCAAAACAAAAATCTTTCCCGTCATAGACAATAGTTATCAAAATAACTATATACGGACGTAACTACGCCATCTAAAAACAAAAAGAGAAATCAAAAGATTTATACCTAGCGAAACCGAATTAGCAAATTAAGGTAGGCACAAGAACATGTGCAATGAGGCATAGAAGAATGTATATCTGTGTAATTCACAGATGAAGCTAGGTTTTGTCTCTACCCTGATGAAAGAAGGGTAAGAGTTTGGAGAGAACATCATCGAACTGTTTCAGTTTCTTTGGGCACTTCGAATCAATCTAAATATATTGATCGTAACTAAGAACCTGTTGTCCTTTCACTTGCCACTGCTGCAAGTCCTAGTTTGCGTTACATGTAGGATAATACAAGGCCACCTTCACATCTTAATCCCATCGAGTATGTATGGGATATGCTTAAGAGACATTGCTTTTTATCTGCACAATCTTTATACTGGACAAGGTCTTCAAGACCTTCTTAAATAGGAATGGATCCTATTGCCTCAAAACGAAATGGATAATTTAATTTTAAGCATGCAGAGGAAGATTCAAGCTGTAATTAATGCTGCTGAAGGAAACACAGGTTATTAAACACATTTTTGTTAGATTTTTAGGTTTTATATTAACTTTTATGTTACAAATTAACATTTATTCTATTCTAGTCTATTCATCATAAAGAAATTATTGTACACTAAAATTAACCTGATTTTATTGCTGACTAATTAGATGTTATAACAGCATGTCACTTTTTAATATCCAATAAAAATTGATTTATATATGAAAAAAATCTTTTTGTTCCTTAGACATTTTTGATGTATTTATATGTTGATTCAATATCCAAATTCGGATAATCAATCAAAATACAACCATTTTGAACCTGCCTTTGAAGAATAATCGTGTAAAATAGAGAATTTAATTTTACTCGAAAATAGCGGTGTAAATAAAGTGAATTTCAGGAACCTTATCAGGATTATTGAACGAAGGATTTTAAATGTGGGAATAGGTGTAAATGGAAAATCAATGGTGGTGCATAGAAACAAGAAAAAACCTTATTATAAATAAAATAAACAGACAAACAAGCATGTATTATATTTAGGTATGCAGGTACTTAAATAAAAGATAAAATATGCATATATTTTTTTCCAGAGGGATAAATAAATATTTTCTGTGATAATGGTAAATTAAATCGTTGTGATAATAATTTATTGGTAAATACATTATTTACTTAAATATTTCCTAACAAAATAATAAACTTGTTTTGATTGTGTACTGTTTCGAAAATATCAACAATTGACAAATACTAAACACGCATGTGAGGTGAATTATCGAATTTGCAACAATAGACAAACTAATTCTCGTACTTACAACAAATTATTAGTTTGTTTCCTCATATATCTTCATATTGACAGTTTTATCTCATACTGTATTAAATTTTCTCTTGTTATCTTAGTTACCTAAACTCTTTTGAAATAAATACTAAGTGTTATAGTTTTGCAGACTGCTTTTATTATATATTTCTTTTAGGTCAGGAAATGAAGCTGAAAAATTGCAAAACCTCGCAATTTTTTCGTCCATCATCAATTTGTACAAAAATTTGTAATTATGCTCAATTCACCGTTTAGTTCTTTTTTTTTATCGAGCCGTTGTATGCTTTTGGTTTTTTAAGGGTAAAAACTACCCCTAATTGCAAAAAAATTATAAAATATCATTTAAAACTTTATTTTGGTCAATATTTGGTTTTTATTAGTTAAATAATGATTGCTTTATGCTTTAGGATATAATATAATATTTCAACCATTAAAACCACCCCTGTTGGAGCTCTATATAAAAAATATATTTATTCTAAAATAATGATTTCGGCTTGCCTCGATTTGCATAAAAATTTGGGATTAGGATCATCTCACCCTGTACTTCATATTCTATATTATGCTCAAATGCGTTAATTATTTTTAGGGGTGTAAACTACCCCTTATTGTCAAAAATTATATAAGAACATTGTAAACCTGATTATGGGTAAAATTTGATTGGTTTTGATTGGTTAAATAATGATTGTTTTATGCTTTAGGTTATAATATCATAATATTTGAACCCTTAAAAACTACCCTCAATAACGTTGAAATTTTTATAACTAATTTAATAGATCTATAAAGAAAAAAAGTGGAATTATTACATGAGCAGATGTTTCTTCTTTTCTGTGTTCTGATTTGAATGGAGAAAGTGGAACATATTATATCGTATTACTGCCGAAAAATTGGTTCTGTGGTATTATATTTATTAAAAATGCTCTATTACACTCCTAAGCGGGCTATTCGAATTTTTCGAAAAAAAAATTAGTTTTATAAACATAGCTCCCTCATTTTTGGTGATAAAAAGTTTTTTCAGAAATGAGTTCATAGGGTTTTTTGAAGAGCTATAAGACTATCTAAATTAAATTCCGTAAGATCCCTTAGTTTTTAAGTTTGGTGAGTTTAAAGGCCTCGTAATTGAAGGTTTTACATAGCTATACCTCGCTAAATATTCATTGTAAAGAAAATCTATGTACAGGGAAATTTTAGTTATTAAAAAAACTACAATTTAGTATTAGTTTTTTTGTATCTCAAGTATTTTCTGAGATATTTTGAAGAACAAGGTAAAATAGATCAAACTATGTGGGTGTATTAATAATACATGTAAAAAAAGAATTACAAAAGGGTAAAGACGTTGGAACTGGCTAAGTAGGAGGACTTGGAGTAAATAATCCTTCGTCAAAACAATTTCTATATCGAACTAGTAATAATAATGTTTGTAATGTTTGTAATAATTTGTTGTATTTAATTACACTTTATTTTACGTTACACTCTAGTTTACAAAGATTGTAGTTTAAAAAGTATTTAATTTCTTCTTCTTCTACTTCTTAAAGATCTTTCGATCTGTTTAATTCTGAAGCTGCCTCTGGTTAATTTTCTGGGAGGTAGATTGCCAACTATCCCTCCATCTTATAGGTAGTCTTTCTGGAGGTCTTGAACCGGGCGAGTTATTTTCTAGGGCAATTTTTGCGAGTCTATTCTCATCCATTCGTCTTACATGACTGTACCACATCCTTTTACGCTGCCTTCCCCATCTTACAATATCTTGAATTTTGCACTGCTCTCTAACGTTTGTATTTCTCACCCTGTCTCTTCTTAATAATGTTTTGAAGCTATTTTCTTGTGGCATTTTAAAGTAATTACTATTTAAATGGGAATAAGCCACAATTAAAGGTTAAAGTACGTTTATTGACATTTCAATTTCCACTTCGAAAATCGTTCTCAAAATACAAACATTAGTAAATTAAACAAATTTTGTTTTTTGTTACTTAGTGAAAAATGCTTCTAATAATTTAATTTTATCTGACTCATCTTGACAATTCAGACATACATTATACATTTTAAAGTAGACGACTTTAAAATGATATTGCCAATATTGTTGAGTTGCGTTCCTGGGACGACTTTACTTATAAGATAGTTAAAACAACCTTATGTATCCCTCCCAAAGGGTGGGTTCTAAATACCACTTTTTTATGCGTTACGAAGAAACTGCATAATGTTAAAAACAATAAAACTAAAGATTTATGGCCTTTTACGAGTTCCGAAAAACGTAAAAATGATAGTTTTTTATATTGAGAAGGGGACAATTGGCGGTAAAATAATTTCAAAGTGTGTAAAGAATCAACCTGTTTTTAGCGGGAGACTGAACGAAAACAAAAACTCAAATAATATAATATATTTTTGTGTTTTCATAGTAGCTGTAACACAATAATGAGGGATTATTGGGAATATGTTAAGATTTTAACAAATATATTTCAAATTTAGGGAAATTGTTACGATTATCCACGTCAAATTTATGCTGAGTAAGCTATAGTCTTAATAATCCATTTTACGTTCTTTTTACAAATCAGAATAAATATTGCCCGACCAATGAGAATGTGTTCTCTAATTCTTACTTAACTATGAAAAGAAATGTTCGCATTGCGGATTATTCCAATGAAATATTTAATAGAGTAAATATGAGACGAATTACTTCAGGTTTTTAAAAATAGAAACTGATTATGGACCCACAATTGTTAGTATGTATATATATATATATATATATATATATATATATATATATATATATATATATATATATATATATAATGTTATGATGTATTATTTGTGAATGATGAGCAATGAGTGTTTTTAATAATATATATAGGGTTTTTATCGTGCTTCTCAAAGAATTAGTTTGTAAGCACTTTTTGAAATTATCTTTATTATATCTATTATGAAACACACATATATATCTAACATAACCAATGTAAAATTTAAAATAAACTATCTTTAAATTAAAATTCTTATGAAACTAATTAAATTAAATTATATAGATAATGTAAATTTTAAACAAACTATCTTTAAAATTGAAATTCTTATGACACTAACTAAATTATATTAACAAAATTTTGTACCTTGCTTTCACTGAATGCCTAAATGAAAATGTTCTCCAAAATAAAGATTTTAATCACCACTCAATGTCTTCGTTCTCAGCCTCGGTTATCCTTGTTTTTGTGAAATAACTTTTTCCAATTATTAGCTTCCACCAATTTAAAATATTTTTCTTCTTAACAGCATTTATATTTATTCTTCTTTTCAATATACCAATATCCAATCACCAAATATATTATACAATTTTAATTTTCAATTAATACTTCCTTCCATTATCCAATCACCATTTATACATAACATAATTTTTAATCTTCAATAATATTTTCTTTATTCTGTTTCCTAATCTTCATTGAACTCACTATATTGAACATTTCACCAACTGATTGACTGTATTCTATCTTGAACTATCTTGAAAATAGGACCGACTGACTTTATACTGACTTCATAACTGTAATTAACTTTCTTACTAACTGACTGGACATTTTGAATCCAAATCACCGAGTATTTATACCTTTTCAATCTTCCAGAACCATCTGGCAAGAAATCCTATTCGATTTGTTCCATTTCCTACATATCTGAATTTTCTGGAATAATCTATTTCGCAAACAGGTTAACTTCGGTGATCTAGAGAATTCCTTACTTTTCTATCGAGAATTTTATCGACATTTAGGCTTTTCAGATTAGAATATAAACTTAAATCAGTAACTATATGTAAAGTAAACATTTTAAACTAACATATTATTATAACCCCACTTTATATTCGTAATTATTATTTAAAATGTCACTTTCAGAGTATGTATATCTGGTTGCCTATGCACATGGCTCACTTAACTATATTTACAATATTATAATTATTAAGAAAAACTTTTTACACTTATTATATGCTAATTTCTTAAGAATACCCTCATATAAATAATTTTTATAAAATTCTCTAGTATATAACTTATAAATTATTTTTAATCACTATTTTTCTTTCTCCTATATTCTATATCATTTCAATATATATATATATATATATATATATATATATATATATATATATATATATATATATATATATATATATATATATATATATATATACGAAGTAACAAGAAGTCCAGAGACCTCTCTCTGATAGTAAATTCATTTCAGTTTAACTTTCACAAGTGTTCCTGATGATGAGTTAAATAACTCGAAACACGTGTAGAGCAATGGTGGAGTTCCTATTGAAATTAAATGCAATCTTTTACTTTCATATATATATATATATATATATATATATATATATATATATATATATATATATATATCTGATATTATGTGTTAAAAATAGATATAATATTTATTTTTATTTTTGAGCGTATTTTATCGTCATACATACAAAAAAACACATGAAGGTCACCGATGCCCTCCGCGGCGCCATTGACTAGAAATTTTGTCTTAAAGTGGATGCGGTAACAGTGTTTTTTTTTGTTTCTTTGTTTCGTATTATTCTGTGTTCCTAATATTGACAAAATTCTGAACTATGGAGGTGAACAATGAAGATCAAAGTTTTGCAGAGATCTTTGGTATGGTAGACGATTTTTTTATAAGTGAAGCAGATATTGAACGATTTAATTTACTAGCAGCAAGTGTTTATAATAATAAAGAACAAGAGCTTTTTAGTAATGGTAAACGTAAAATAAATGCCTCATATGAAGAAGACTCTGAAAATGAAATTTTGCATGTGTCCAAATCTCGAAAGCGACGAATTATTACTTCTGATTCCGAAAGCGAGACTGATTCTTTAAATAATGTTGTTGCAATTAATGATATAAACCAAGCAAGTTCATCACGCAAATGGTTTGAGCCGATGGGTCGTCAACGTTCAATAATACCATTTACAGAATTAATTGGGTTAAATCCACCATATTCGACCGTATTGATGCAAGCCCCTCCTGAAGATTTTTACTTATCTTTTACTGCTTTTGGTTACTGAAAATCTTTTTGAAAATATAGCAAATGGGACAAATTTATTTGCGACACAGTCTATACTAGAAAAAAATGATAAACCACAAGCTCGTTCACATTCTTGGACACCAACTGACAAATATGAAATTAAACGTTTTTTTTTTGGCTTTCTGCTATATATGGGACTGGTAAAGCTGCCAAAAATTAATTATTATTGGCGTAAAGACAAAATTATGGGACAACGATTTCCTGATACCATTATGAGTAGGAATAGATTCGAGTTAATTCTAAAATTTCTTGACTTCTCTGACAACTAAACTACAGATCCTGCAGATCGTATTGGCAAAATAAGGGGGCTTATAGATGAATTAAATTATAATTTCAAGCAATATTACTCTCCTAAAAAAGATGAATGTGTAGATGAAAGTATGGTTCCCTTCAGAGGCCGTTTTATTGGACGTCAGTATAATAAACAGAAACGACACAAATACGGTTTTAAACTATTCAAATTGTGTACGATTCCTAGATACACCTACAAGTTACAATTATATTGTGGAAAAAATAATGATGCAGTAAATAATACGCCAACAACCAATGTGGTATTATCCTTGTGTAAGGATTTACTTAATAAAGGTCATACAATTGCAACTGACAACTGGTACACTAGTTTAGAGTTAGCATACGAACTATTAAAAAATGATACCCATCTGGTTGGAACAGTTAGAAAGAATAAAAGAGGGTTGCCAAAAAAAGTTGTGGAAACTAAACTTCGTCCCGGAGAAAGTATTGCACAGGAAAACAAAGATAGAGTCACCGTCATGAAATAGAAGGATAACCGAGATGTCCTCATGTTATCCACCAAACATTCAAATAAATTTTCTACAATTAGGAAAAGAGGCAAGTTAATAAAAAAACCAAAGATGGTTCTAGATTATAATAAATCTAAATCTGCTGTTGATATGACGACCAAATGACTTCATATTCATCCCCACTAAGAAAAACGGTAAAATGGTACAAGAAACTGGCTATTGAATTGTTGATAAATACTGCTGTTGTAAATGCCTCTATTATGTACAGTGAAACAACCAAAAACTGTATGTCAATTGTAGATTTTAGAAAGGCTCTAGTTGAATATCTCACCAATTCCAGAAAAGAAGATGAACCTGAAGGAAGAACGTCACGGCCAACGATATATCAAACATGAATTGGGAACAAAACCAGGGAAAGTTCGAGATTCAAGACGGCATTGTGTTCAATGTTATAAACTTACTGTAGTACAAGTGGGCAGGAAACTAGCGAAAAATAAAACAAAAAAGGTGAACAGTTTTTGCATGCAGTGTGAAGGTAATCCCCATTTATGTTTGCCATGTTTCAATAAGGTGCATAGATATGTATAATCGCATTTTCATAATTTTCTATACTTTTTAGGAAATGATGTTTTTTTTTTCAATTTTAATGTTTTATTGTTAATTCCTAGTTAGTTAGAGTTGGTTTGTTTTAGTTATGTCATTACTTTCCATAAATATTTATAAAAGACAACATTTTCAATAACATTATATAAAAATTCAAAACTCATTCTATATCTTTTTTACTTATGTAGGTAGATTTGTCCCATTCAAAGGATTTATTCTACAGCGCCTTGACGGTAATTTCTTTATATAATATTAACAAAACGAGTGACCGCCGGCACAGAAAACAACTTTGTATAATGCTATGTTGCAGAGGTCACCGGTGACCCCCACGGTGCAATGGGACGTCAGAGCTGGTGGTCACCGGTGACCCCCATGACGTCGAAGGTGTTAAGATAAGTTTATTTTGACGTTTGGATTTCCACTTTGGAAATTTCAAAAAAATAGTAAACTATAGACTGAACTTATACTAAAATCAAAAATCATTAATCATTCAATGATTGTAACTAAATAGACTTTAAATCCCATTAAGCAAACAACTACAGATATTTAATGATACGAATTTACAGCCAGCTGTTAGCGATAACGGTATACATAAAGTTATCGGTATAATGATTATCTAGCGTTTAAATACGAATTTTTTGATAACAGGTTATAAATAATGAACATTAAAAAATGTACAGTGTAATTCAAGGAGCTTAGTAAATAATAGATCGAAATTTAATGAAATAAAATTCAACTTAAGAGAGTAACATTTTCTCTTGGAATTTATTCTCTTCGCATAAAGGTTGCAGTTTTATGGCGCTATAAAGAGATGAGTCAATAACCATAAAAAAAGACATGAGAAATAGAAAAGTCAAAGAAGCAGGTCTCATCCTAATTAATAAAGAAAAATGTGTAGCAAACCCATCAGTAGAATGTAGAAGACTTTGGTTGCCAATACTATAAGCAGAAGTCAATAACAAGAATAAACCAACAAAAGAGACATGTCATCTACAATTTACACGCAATACTATGCAATACACAATACACAAACATATATTCTAAGTAAGCACGCATTACACAAACATATAATACAAGAAAATATACAAAACAGTCAGAATTTGATGTTCCAAGGGTAAAACACCCTCCTCAGGTGCACACACTCCACACCGAGCGTTATGAGCAGCTGTTTATTACACTTGGCAACAGATTTATTGCGGCTGGTGATTAAAATGTCAAGCATATGCAACGGGGACCTAGATTAATAACATCAAAAGGTAGACAACTTTTAAAAGCAACAGAAAACAAAAGTCTTGACTTTGTATCAACAGGTGAAACAACCTATTCGCCAACCGACAAAATTAAAATTCCTGATCTTGTTGACTTTGGAATTTCCATGGGAATTGCCGAAATTGCCCGTTGACAAACTCTTGTCTTAAATTGTCCTCTGATCATTCTCCAATTCGAATTACAATCAGCACTGACATAATACAAAAAGAACCAGCTTCACGTTTAGGCAATAAATATATTAATTGGAATGATTTTCGTGAATATCTGGATACCTTGTTGGATCTCTATATTCCTCTTAAAATAATTATGAAATAGAGAACACATTGGAACATTGGAACAAAGATCTATACAGAAAGCGATATGGCACACAACTCCAAGCCAAGTTTTAACTAGCACGCCACAAGAACTGCCTTGGATATTTAATTAAACAAAAAATAGTCCAGAAATGCAAAACAATGATAATCTGGCAAAGAACTCCTGCTCCTACAGACAAAACTAAATTAAACCAATTCAATAATTTATTAACAACACAATTCAGTCTATCACTTATTTTAACCTTTTCCATTACAAATTCTTTAGATCTGATAACTATTAACTTAACTTAAATAACATCAATTGTACATAATGACGGTATTAGATTTTTATTTCGATGCATAGCAGCGGCAAGCGACTTATACGTATTTCAACCTCTTTAGGGCTCATCAGAGCGGCTTAAGCTTCTGATCTGTTTGATTTGAATTCAGTTTCGCTAAGTAGAAAATCTTATGATTTCTCTTGTTGTTAAGATCAATTGTGTTATGAGTTTTTATTTAGTTTCTTTTGGTGTTTCCAATTTGTTCGCTTATTTACAAAGATATGAAACTTTACCTTTAGTACACAACCTTTTAAATAATTGCAACATATCAGTAAAAGATAAAGATGCCATCTTACCTATGCTTAAATTTTCTCTTGATCAGTACTTCTTTCAATGTAATCAAAAAATATATGATGGGTTTTCCATTATTACCTTTATTAACTGATATTTTCTTAGACAGCTTAGAAGAGAAATTTGTTACCAGAAACAACAATAAAATAGCTTTTGGTCTAGATATGTTGATGATTGCATAGCTCTCAAACAGGAAACCCAAGATGATGCCGTACAGATTCTGGATGATCTTAATAAACTCCATTCTAACCTAACATCTCTTTTACAGTGGTACCAGAATCTGACAATAAGTTAAACTTCTTGGATATGTTTATATTTCGTAAAAAATATTCTCTAGAGTACAATATTTATAGAAAACCTACTCAAACAGATCATGTTATACATGAAACATCTAATCATTCAACCCAATGAAAAAAGGCTGCGTTCTATAGTAAGATTTATAGGTAACATCACCAATAATCTCCTAAATAAAGCAGAACTTAAACTTGTAAAAAAGCTTGCTTATTTATCACAATGCTTGCTTCAATCCAATGCGTCAAATAGGATATATACATTAAGAGTTTTATATTTTATAATTAATATTAATATTTCAATCATCAATAACTTGATAAACAAGCTTGTTCGTGATCAATTGATCTACATTTGGCGTTGATTACACTCTCCATATCTTTTTGTAATTTAGATATACCATTTCCACATTTGTATATTTGTACATCTCCCACTGTTGGTCAATTGGTCATATGCCTTGACATTTTCAATTTTATGGTTTCCCATTGACTGTAAGTTTGAGTGAACCAGTGGTATAATACTTCAGTTTGCACAATTTGTTTTTAAGTTTGATTTTTAATTCGAATTATTTCAATTGCTTCTTTTCTACAGTATTGGTGGTGATTGGTGGACCTTTTTAGTGTAGTCAACCAACCACTCTCTAACAGATTGTTTAGTCTAGTTCTTAAACTCACACACTATGTCCACTTTATTTGCCCCCCAACTAAAACCTATATTATCACTGACAGGTTTGAGTGTGAGATCTGGATTATACCGTCTACATATAGTAAGTAGTTAATATTTATAACTTTACTTTTCCTATATTAGTGGTCTGTTTAACTTTTTCCACAAGGAAAATAATTCCTGTAGCTGGCTGTATACCACGTATAACAAAAGAGGTTAGTCTTTGTATGTGGGTATATTTTATTTTATAAAAACCCTTAAAAGGGCAACATTACAAGCACGAACGTTGCCAACCGTAGTCCGTTTGAAGAGGTTTACTCTCCGGACACTGGAACTCACTTAAGCATGGGTGTATGTTACCTGAAGTAAAATCTAATTAAAATATTAAACATCATATAATATCATAAACATCATGTACAATCTTTGGTAACATTTTTCATTTTAAAGGGTTTTTACCCAAATATTTTGGTGGCTCAGGCATGTTAACCTGCATTTTAACCTGATGATGGAACAGTTGTTCCGAAAACGTTCGTGCTTGTAATGTTGCCCTTTTAAGGGTTTTTATAAAATAAAATATACCCACATACAAAGACTAACCTCTTTTGTTTAACTTTTGGTTAATGTTCAGTTTACCATAAAATTTGGAAATGTGCAAATTACCATGATTGTGACTGCTACTATAAGTTGTCATAATGTGTCAGATGTCACTTTAACATTTCCGTTAAAACAGGAGCCATTCTGTCTCCTGCTGTTGCCCACAATGTAGCTTCGATATAATTTTAAACTGTTTTTCCTTTGTCTAGTGCTAGTTTTTTTTTACCATTCATTGACGTGTTGGATAGCCAAAATTTTGATGAAGTAAGTCTAAAACGTTATATTAACATTTTTTATCAACCATCAATTTCGAGTTTTTCGAAGTTAACTAATTTTCAAGTACTAGGGCAAGATTTAATAAAAGAAAACTGTGCTCGTTATCTGCCTTTTATTTGAGTAATATTCAAAAGTGTAAATACGAACTTAAAAGTTCTCTGCATTTTAAAGTTTAATTTCAGATAGTTTTACATATAAACTCAAGTTAAATTACACATTTTAAAGTTCTCTGCGAATTTTTATGATTTAGAAAGTGCTAAACACAGTTACATTCTATTACTATAGTTTAATACATATACATTAGTACTAGTTTGGTCGTCGAAGCGATCGTCGAAGGCTCCATTTATGGAGTCTTCTAACGGGGGCGAGCCCCCCGATAAAATGCCAAGGGATCAGGATGCGATGGATGATTGCAGTTATGGTTCCCATGGATTTTCATCCCATCAACTAGAAAACTCGATAAGTAGTCTTAATAATATTAATCATTTAAAAACCGATAAACAAATTAACTCATTAACTTCTAATGAGCCAGAAAAAAGCAGACCTGTATATTTATATGATAAAACTGATTTAGGGCCATTTCACATTTTTATTGAAAACAATGATAAAAATTTTACAGGCAAATTAAATGCAGTTAAGATAGGTGAAATATTATTTACCGTACACCCAGAAATTGATAATTATATTAAAAAAATTGATTCAATTGGACGCAATCGGATTAGGATAACATTTTAAAACTATGCTAGTGCAAATACCTTAATTACTTCTAAATTGCTTATTCAAAAAAATCTAATTGCATATATTCCGAAATTTCAAGTATTTAAATTAGGTATAGTTAGGGATATAGAATCAGATATATCAGAAGAATATCTCAAAGATAAAATAAAAGAATTTGATCACCATTGTAAATTCTCGGTGGATTATGTAAAAAGAATAAAGCGAAAAATAGTAACAGATGATAAAGTAGTTTTTAAACCTACAAAATCGGTAATTGTATCATTCAAATGTCAAAGTATACCAAAATATATCGTAATTAACCATGTTTTACATAATGTAGAAAAATACCAACAAAAAGTAATTATTTGCTACAACTGTTATAGGTATGGACACATGAGTAAGCAGTGTAAAAGCAACCCTGGATGTCTTAAATGTCATGAGTCTCACCCTTCCGATTCTTGTTCTTTATCATCCTTTAATAAAAAATGTCTCTCCTGTGAAGGTGAACACTTCACTAATGAATGGGAGATATGTCCAGCATTCGACCGTCAAAAAAAAATAAAACATTACATGTCTGAAAACAGCTTGTCTTTCAAAGAAACGCTTAAATTATTTCCTAAAGTAACCTATGCATCGATAACAGCTAATAATTCCTCAATAAATTCACATCAAATTCCAATTATGAACGCTCCATCCATTTTCATATTCCTCTACTCAATTGTCCACACCCCCCTCACCCCCCAATCAGCTCGCCCTCCCTACAGTTTCAAACAGATATACAATAATAAAACCTCCAAAATCCAAACGACCTCTCCCTTCCTCGCAAGACCCAATAGAAATAGAACATCAAAAAATAGTAAAGTTAAACCCCATGTCCATCAGACCTGGCGGCATTTTCAATTCATCTTCTTATCAATCTACATTTAATACAGAACAAGGATCCAAAATACATGAATCTCCTAAAGAATTAACAGAACTAATATCAAATATAGTTATAAGTATTATTTCTAATATGAATCACAAAAATTTTGAAATCCCAGAAAAATCAGTTTTAATAAATTTAATTCAAACAGTTTTAAGTTCTCTCTCATATAATAATGAATAGTTTGGTAATTTGTTAATGGAATTGTAGATCGGCTAACTCTAATAGAGAAAATCTTCTCCACCTACTAGAAGACCAGAAAGTTGATATCGCATTATTATCAGAAACTAGATTTAAACCAGAAAAGTATATTAACTTCCACGGATATAATATTGTCAGAGACGACCGCTTTTCAGCAACTGTCGGTGGTGGCTCGGCAATTTTAATAAACTCAAATCTGTATTATGAGGAAGTCACCATGAAAGTCGAATTATTAAACGTCAATAAAGTAGCCATTAAAATTAAGTTTAAATCATTTACTGTCACATTTGTATCGATGTATGTTCCCCCAGGAGAAAAGTTATCGTTACAACAGTGGAACAATTTCATAACATCTATAGAAAGACCGTTCATAATAGGAGGCGACTTCAATGCTCATCACATTGCCTGGGGCTTGAACAATCATACAGATATAAAAGGCAAAATCTTAATGGACTGTATAGATGATAATAATTTGATATACAAAAATTATGGCTCTCCTACTTTCTTTAGGAACTTTTCGAAATCGGCAATAGATCTGACCATTGGTACTCCTGACTTAAGTCATTTGATCACTTGGAACACTTCAAGACCTACTCGGTTCAGACCATGCACCTATAAGGGTCGAATTAGAGCATCAACCAACTCACATATATAACCCGTATTCACAAAAGTGGAATTAAAAGAAAGCCGACTGGAAATTATATGAACAATTTTCGGAAGATATATTCTCTCAATCTGAAGATATAAATTCATATGAAAAATTTTTGCACACTATAAATACAACTGAATCCTACTGCATCCCCAAATTTAAAATAAAAAAAACAACTTCCAGAGGAAAATACTGGTGGGATTTAGAATGTGAGGAAGCAGTCAGAAGAAGACGGGAAAGTTTTTGTATATTCAAAGATCATCCAAACCAAGAAAATCTACTTAAGTATAAAAAAGATGATGCCCACGTGAAGAAGATCACTAAACAAGCTAAAAGAAATAGCTGGAGAGATTATGTCAGGTCCTTAAATAGGTCGGTCCCTATTAAAGATGTATGGTCAAAAGTTAATAGACTAAAAAATAGAAAAACTAAGAACAAAGTTCCTATAATACTATCGGAAGCTTCATGGATAGAAGAGTTCCACCAAAATATCACTCCACTGTCTGCAGAATTAGTAATTCCTGACCTACAAGTGAATGCGCAATACGACTATCCAGAACAAATCCGCTTCTTAATAAAACCATTTTCTAGCACTGAACTTTACTTTTCGTTAAAGAAAAATTCAAATTCAGCACCAAGTGCTGATGAAATCCATTACTCGATGCTATCAAATCTTTCAAAAATTGGTAAGACTGCTTCTGAATATATACAATGAAATTTGGTCACGCCGCATAGAGATTCCTGACGATTGGCACGTTTATACTATTCTTCGGATCTTAAAACCCGGAAAATCGTTAAATAATTGTGATTCTTACCGTCCAATAGGACTGGCTTCATGTATACTTAAAACATATGAGAGACTAATTAAAAACCGTTTGGAATTTTGGTTAGAAAAGAACGACCTATTACCAAAAACTCAGTTTGGTTTTAGAAAAGGTAAATCCACACAAGAAAGCCTGAGTCACTTATTGATAGACATTTATGGTTTCTTTACTTATAAGAAAGCAGTTAGTGCTTTGTTTTTAGATATAAAAGGGGCTTATGACAATGTTAATCTCCACATTCTATATGCGAAAATGTTGGAAATAGGAATACCTGAAACTGTAACATGGAATATCATTAATTTGTATGTTAATCGATCAGTACACGTTAGATTAAATGGAGATAAGTCTAACACACGGTACACATCTTTGGGACTACCACAAGGTAGCATCTTGAGTCCTCTATTATATATTCTGTATACTGCTGATTTAGAAAATAAACTTCCTCAACATATAAAAATCTTACAGTATGCTGATGATGTTGCAATCTATGTAGAAAATAAGTCAATAGATAAATGTAATGAGTACCTTAAATCAGGATTGAATATTATAGAAAAATGGGCGACGGATAAGAATTTAACAATCTCGGAGAGTAAATCAACCATTGTTACTTTTACCAGAAAACGATATTCTCCTCCAAACCACCTACAATTTGATAATTATAAAATTCATTATAAAACTTCAATAAAATTTCTTGGCGTATTCTTAGACTCAAAATTAAATTGGAAAGAACACACAAATTATATATTGCGAAGAAAGGAAAACGCAATGAATATCATCAAGACTGTAAGTGCCAGTAACTGGGGAGCTGACCCAAACATCTCAATATTACTGTACAGAAATTTAATGAGATCGATCCTAGATTACGGATCTATATTTTATGGCTCAGCATCAAACGCTGTACTCCAAAAAATCGTAGTATAAAAAATAAAGCACTTAGGTTAAGCACTGGTTATCTTCGTAGTACTCCCATATTGGTCATGGAATGTGAGCTTAATGAACCTCCACTTTTATTACGCAGAGAATTCTTAGGTGAGAAATTTATAGTTAAAATGGCAGTTAACAATAAACTGTTGTTGAGTAAAATTGTACAACTAACCACTACATACCTAACTCATCATTACTGGGAAAAAAAGAAGCAGCTTTTAGTTGTGGAAAGTTTTCTCCACGTTTCTAGTTACATTGACGACATACACCAAATGGAACAAACCTCATCTCGAAAATTAAACTATGAAGATTATTTATCTCCATTTAACTGCCATTTAAGTAATATTCTTGCCACAGATTTTCTTACTAAAATAGATCACCTTCAGTATGTACAACATCATTGGGGGAGTTATCAAAAATTATATACAGATGGTTCAAAAATGGACGGCAAAGTTGGATATGCTATATTCTACCCCGAAAAAAGTATAAAGATAAACAACAGATTACCTGAACAACTTTTACAGCTGAACTCGTAGCAGTCAAAGAAGCCTTCAAAATATGTATGAATCAAAAAGAACTAAACTATGTTATATTTACAGACTGCCAAAGCATTGTACATAAAGTGAAATATAATTTACATAATTTTGAAGAAAATTATATCATCAGTGACATTATAGCTCTGAATAGTGAAGCTTTTAAATCGGGTAAAAATATCATATTGTGCTGGATAGAAGCACACATTGGTATAAAAAACAACGAAATAGTAGATGATCTGGCTAAAAAAGCAACAATGAAAGAATCCACTCTGCAAACCTATCAACTTCCTATGGGTGATTTAATATCTGTAATCAGATCTCTTAAACGCACAAAATGGCAGGGACACTACAACAATTCAGACAAAGGCAAATTTTATAAAAGAATCCAACCCACAATTTCCGTCAAGACATGGTTTAAACAAGTTTCCAACAGAGGCTTCATCAAAACTATATGTAGAATAAGAAGCAATCATTGTATGACTCCAGTATACAAAAGAAAAATAGGACTGACAAATAATAATGAATGTATATGTGGGGAGCTAGCTGATCTACAACATATGCTGTTAGAATGTCCTTTACATTTTATTGAAATATCAAATTTTTTTACCAAGCTAGTTCAACTTAATGTTCAATTACCTTCTAATCTAACACATCTTTTAGAGTCAAAGAATCTAGATGTATATAAAATTTTATATGGTCATATTAATTGCTTAAAATTAAAGCTCTGACAAAACAAAAACAATAAAAAAAATAATAAAGAATAAAAAAAATGGAGAACAAAATAAAAAAAAAATAAAATAAAAAAAAAAGTTACTAAGAAGATCTAAACCTCCGAGGTGTCGAATCGGGTTTATGTCTTAGCGTAGTAATAAAAAAAATAAATAAAACAAAATAAAAAAAAGTAAAAAAAAAAGTAAAAAAAAATAAAAAAAAATAAAAAAAAAGATACAAAAAATAAAACAGCAAAAACAGAGTAAACTAGTAAGTAAGTTTCTAACATTCCATGTCTTAACTCTCAATACAATAGTTTTAAATTTAAATACTAACAATATCTTGTGTAAAGAGAGAACTCAAAACAAATTGACTGGCCAGTTGGTTGTCAAAACCAGTGCCAATAAAACACACACACACACACACACACACACACACACACACACACACACACACACACACACACACACACACACACACACACATTTGAGTAAAATTTATAAATTCGAGCATTCAACCATATATCATTTAAACTAAATCAAACTACCCTAGAACTCAAGGCCTTACTAAATACTAATAAAAACAATGAAATTCAAAACTATCTTAGAAACTTGACAGCTTCAGAAGATACTGACTATGATTTATAAAAAGCTGTAAAAAAATTAAAAAAGCTTTAATTTAGCAACCCTTCTATGGGACAAGGCCAATGTTTTTGCCGAGCACTTAGAAAAAGTCTTCTAACCATGTCCCGATAAAAATAACTTCGACATTGAAGATAAAGGAAAGCATTTCTGCAAACCCCATATCAACTGAAAGTACTGTTACGATAGATAATGACGCATCATATGACTCAAAACTGTAAACATATTTATTACTAATATCCTTCTTATTCAAGTCTTTTCTAGATCATACACCAGCCGGCAGAAACCCCAGGTAATAGCCAATGGGTCCCCTGCGCTAAAAAACCTGTTTACATTCGATGGAATTCCATTCTAATGGAGAAGGTCATCGATCCTTCTAGATAACGGATATTTAGTATATGTGGGATATTTTATGTAGAGAGAGAGTTTAGTTTTTGAATAACAGTTAGTTTTTGAACATCGCGTCGAGTTTTTAAAATGTAACGCACTTATTGTAATAAATGTAGATAAATTATATAATTATTACTATAAATAAATTAGTTATATTGTACAAATAAAGACTTTATATAAAGTTGTAAGTGTTATAAATGTAGAACCTTTGATAATAAATAAAAACAATAAATTAGATTAATAATAATAATACAACAGTACCCATTTAAAATTTTACCATTAAGCAAGTCACAAGATCCATACATATGTTCAATTCAAAAAAATCTACAGGATACGACTTAACTCGTTCCAAAATTTTAAAAGAACTTTTGTAATAGGGACTGAGGTATTTGACACAAATATACAATGCTGTTTAAGGAGGGGATAATTTTCGCTTTTGTGAAAGGTAGCCTAAATTCTACTAATCCCTAAGTCATGAAAACCTGCTGAGCAAACAACATCCTACAGACCTATTAGCTTACTCCCTGCTATGATAAAGTTATTAGAAAAATCATTTATATAGAAAATGGAACCAATTCTGAAAGCAAACCAATTAATTCTTAACCACCAATTTGGATTTAGAGTGAAACATTCCCCATCGAACAAGTCCACCGTGTTATAAAAAAAATATATAAATCATTTGAAGATCAAGAATTTTCTGCTGGAAGGCTCTGCTGCCTTTTTAGACATCGCCCTTTCTTTCGACAAAATTTGGTAAGATGAACTATTATACAAAATCAGAAAAAGCTTACCACATACTAACATTTTCCTTATCCTCAAATCCTACCTTCAAAATAAACATTTTCAGGTAAGGTATAAAGATAAAATCACAGCTATATACCCAATAAGGTCTGGCGTGTCTCAAAGGAGGATACTTGGTCCGATCCTCTATATAAACTACATAGCTGATCTTCTAACTAGTAAAAATATAAACAGATGATACCGTCATTATGACATCTCATAAATATCCTGCATTGCTTCTCAAATCTTGCTGACTCACTTGAATGCTATTTTCTCTTGGCTAAAAACCTGGCGAATTAAATCAAATGAAATTAAATATAAACTATCCGGCATGAGTTAGGGATATAGGCCTAGGCTTACCATACGTCCCGGTTTAACCGAGACGATTGATAAGATATTTTAATTAGTTCCCACAGAAGACGTGCTTGATTCTCGAAATCATCAAAATGATCAATTCAGCAATTCACCGTATCACATTTCTTAAACACATTTTTTCAGTTAGTCGTTAACGAATATAAACATTAAAAAAATCAAGAATCAAGAAAAAAAAACAGATCTCAGTTTACCCTAATCATTTGCAGTGCGATTACATTTCGTTTTTTTTTGTGAACGGTGGTAGAATACGAAAACACTTTGTGTTTTATTTAATTGCTGTGTTTGATTTAAAATGCCGAAAAGAAATTGCAAATTCAAAAGCAAACTTGAAAAAGATTATCCTTTTATAAAAAAGCTTTGTAGTGACAATAGCAGAGTGAAATGCCAGCAATGTTTTTCAGAATTTTCAATTGCACACGGTGGGCGATCAGATATTAAAGATGACTTAAAGTGTGCAAAACACAAGACTGGTGTAACGGCGATTGCAAGTACTTCTTCTATCAAAAATTTTTTTAAAAATGATGATTCCATTCAAAACGATTTAAGTATTGCAGCTAAAAAGGCCACATTCGCTTATCACACGGCAATGCATGATATAAGCTTTAAAATATCTGATTGTACGTCGAAATTGATTTCAAAACTTTTTGAATCAAAATTTGGGATTGCGGGAACCAAATGTGAAGCGATCATTTTAAATGTGTTGGCACCTTTGTCTTTGTCAGAGTTACACACCGACTTACAGAAGGCTTTTTTCGTAAGTGTTACTAACGACACCTCAAATAGAAAGCTGGCACCGATTATTGTTAGATACTTTTTACCATTAGAAGGTGTACATGTGAAACTATTGAATTTTGAGTCCGTTCAGGATGAGACATCGGAAATATTGACTCAAAATATAATTTCTACATAACGTCGTCATGACATTACAAAAAAAGTAGCTGCATTTTGTGGGGACAATTGTGATACAAATTTTGGAGGTGTGCATAGAAGAGGACAAAATAATGTTTAAAGAAGACTTAAACAAGAACTCGGTGTAGATATTTTAGGAAGTGGATGTGGCACACATATTGTACACAATGCACTTCAAAATGGTGTGGATGGTTTACCAATCGAAATTGAAACACTAGTAGTCACAATATATAAACATTTTCATATCTACACCGTTCGAGTAACTCAGTTGAAGGAATTCTGTGAATGTGTAGATGTGGAATATAAAAACCTAATTCAACATGGAAGTATCAGATTTCTTTCTCTTTTAACGGCAATTGAGAAAATTCTAAATATATTCGAAGGACTAAAACCATATTTCCTTTCCCAAGATAACTGTCCACGTGCAATGCGAGATTTTTTTGAAAGTGAAACGGGTCAGTTATATTTTTGGTTTGTGCATGAACAATTAAACAATTTTAACAAGACTGTACTACTCATGGAAAAAAGTGAAGCAAATGCGACTGACATTATTTTGAAATTAAGAAGATTGAAGTCTAATCTTCAAGAACGCATGGTCAGCAATTTTGTACCACAAAGAGCTAAACAATTATTATTAAAGAATCTTGGTAGTAGCCAGGATATTGATAAATTTCAAACAGAAGTAACTGATTTTTATCGACGATGTATTTCATACATTGAATTGTGGGAAGACAGTTTCGGAGGAGCCGACATTTTCGAATGGATTGGACTGAATCAAGTATTGAAATGGGACGAAATCGAAGGATCTGCTGATATTATAAAGAAAATACACGATTCGGACGATCGACAAAATAATAATACTGAACACCTTTTTAACGAGCTGTCACTTACGAAAGTTTTTATAGCATCAAAGGATGATAAATGGAATTCCACGACGATACAAATTGATTATGTTGACAAATGGGTTCTACTATTTAAACATTTTCATGAACAACACATCGATACACCCAACCTGGTAAAAATGGGGCAATATATTTTGTGCTTACCAGGCACCTCCGCTCCTTCAGAGCGTGTCTTCTCGATGATGAAACATATTTGGTCGGACGATAGAAGCCGTATGTTAAAAATGGGTATTTTATTAATAAAAATTTTTGGCAGCAGCTTAATAGTTTTTTTTATACTTTACCCTATCCACCATTTACTGTCCCGGTTAAAAGTTTCATAATTATGGTAAGCCTAGATATAGCTACATATTAAATAAACAATAATACAAAAATTATACAACTGTCTAAATCAATTAAGTCACTTATGTTAATAAACAATTAACACAATTGTTTTGATTTTTTCATTCAGAGAAATAAATAATAAAATTTAACTAAATTTATAAGTTGTTTATAGGTTACTACCTCATAAAACACAGCCGAAAAATCACTTGAAAAATCGAAAAATTACTGGGCGCTATTTTGTATCTGGAATATCTGGGGGAAGTCAATAGACAGGCCGGCCGTATTATCTCATGGTCTTGTGATCTCGTCGAAATTTTTACTGCATCATGACATTTAAGCAAAAAAACGGACTTTTTTTCGTTTCAATGTTGTGAAAAAAAAACTACGCAGTCTAGATAAAAACGTTCAACAGACGACTTTCTTGAAAATGCTTGCTCTTTAAAATGAGATTTTCTACATTAACAAATGTTTATAAACAAAAAAGTGATTGCAAATTAAACCCGAAAGTAAGCATATTTCATAATTTGAGAGTTTTTATGTAGTTACCACATTTGCGAAAGATGGACACAATATGTCAAGTAGTTTTTTAACAATTATTATATTTGTTTATTCCATTTGAGAAAACAAAGGTTATTTTCAAATGGCTTTACAGGTACTTTGTCAATATTTAAAATATTTTTTTTGGTCTGATTCTCTTTATAAGATCTTTGTTTATATAAAAATAATTGATGCAGAATTAAGTACCATTACCATTATATTGGCAACATCCCTAACTTATACCGCGCAGTATATATCTATGTCACCTACACCCTACGAAGAGGTACCTGTTCCACTGTGGCATTAAAGGGTAAGTTCCTGCAACAAAAAGGAGATGCAAAATATCTGGGAATCCATCTGGACCGACGACTAACGTTCACTAAAAAATAATATATTGTATGTTAAGAAAAAATTCCAAACCTTGATTTTTTATTATCACCTAAGTTTTTATTATCATCTAAAATCTCTAGTATTATTTGTATTACAATATCAATTTTATGGAAAATATTAAGAGTCAATTATTTTTAATCTACGATTTATAGTCGAGAACTAGCGAAATAAACTTACCTTGTGCACGAGCTGGGATGATCCCTATCAGATAATATTTTTAGTAATATTTCTGTGAACATATTACATGCTCTCACTATTAAATCAATTGCATTTGATTACCATACCATTAACACGTGTTTGATGTAGTAAATAAGTTTAGTAAAATAATCTCCACACAACAGAAAAGGTTTTTCACAAAATATAGAATGATCATTATAGGCCAATTAAGTTAGGATTTTACTCGACCTAATTGTATACACGGGTTTCATAGTTGAAATGGATAGTAGGAGATATTACAAACAGAGTCTCACCTAAAGATTTGCTCATAACTTAAAAACTTGTCTATTTAGAGATTTTATGTCAACAGACAACTTTTCCAGAACAAAAGATACACAAAATAAACAACAAAATCGCTGTTTTTAAATACTACTAAAAACCTTTTTATTATTTATTAAAATTAAAAATGTTTCTGAACTTCAGGGTTTTATTGGGTTTGAATTGTGTGCAATAGATGAGCCAGATCATTTAAATACTTTCTGCGAAATTTGACTTGTTTATAAGATTTGTTGAAAATGAGCCAATTTCTAAGGTTTGTTCAGATAAATGGACTACATCAATCCGGAGCTTATTTTCTTTATTAACCCATGAAGGACTGGAGTTGCCATATGGCAACACTGGTATTGACGTACGAATCTTATTATTTTGAGATTATGTTAGTTTGTTTTGTTTCCCAGAACGTGCCGGTCTGCAGAAAATAAGTGATTTGAAGATATACACCTAACAAAAACTTAATTCGTTGGTGTTTGTGAGATTTTATAGTCACCGTTTTTGATAGTTGTAAAAATGGATATAAGATTTGTGTAAGTAGCTCAATTTGTCAATTACTTCTGAATAACTATTACATCTAAGTGGCTAAAGTAACAATTATGCTCTAATAGAAAGGTCATTTTCCCTCTGTGAATATTTGACAAACCTTGAAAAAAAGCGATCTTTTACAATATTTTGTTTTTATTCATCGCGTTGCCATATGGCAACGCTAGTATCTACAGGCATCTTGTTTTTTCAGGCGGGGTTTCTCTCTACAAGAAGCTTTGAACATGGTTTACGAAGATGACGTCAACGTTAGAAATATCAATGTTGAGCCCCCAAATATTGGAGACCTCGCTGATGAAGATTCTGGCGAGGAGGATGGGGGAGGATTCATCGACAATCTGTCTAGAAAACAGCTGGAAGCAAACGTTGAGGTGCAAATGTATGGCGAAGAAGCAGACAAGGAGGATGACGACATAGAAGAAGATGCAGTTCAAGCGATGGATATTTCCCAGGAAAGCAGCGGAAGTTTCATCCCACAAACTACCTCTCAAGTGAAGAAAATTGAATACGAGTCCCTAAATTGGATAACGGGTGATTTGGTCGACAATGCCGCTAGTTTCCCAGAATATAGCTACGAACCATTCAATACGTTGACACCTGTCGAGATATTCGAATTATTTTTCGACGAGGATATAATTAGTTACATTCTCAACCAATGCACGAGTTATGCACTACAGAAGAACTTTCCCGACCCCAAAATTTCCACTGGAGAAATGAGGTGTTTCTTTGCCATTTTGATTCTATCGGGGTATAATTAGCTCCCGGGAAAAAAATTTTACTGGGATACGAAAGGCGATATGGGTAATGCAATGGTCATGAACGCTATGCGAAGAGATCGGTTCCTTACAATTTGGCGTTTTTTCCACCTTGCAGATAATGAAGCCATCGATGAAAGGGACAAATATTACAAGATCAGACCCTTAGCTGACTATTTACAGAAAAAAATATAAAGAATATTACGTCCCTGAAGGCGAATTAAATTACGACGAATCTATGGTGAAATACTTTGGACGCCACTCATGTAAACAGTTCATAAAAGGAAAGCCGATTCGTTTCGGATACAAAGTTTGGTGCCTCAACAGTAAAAGTGGGTATCTTGTAAGCTTCAACATGTACCAAGGAACCCATCCCAAAGCAAATAATCATTATTATAAAGTTTTTGGAGCATGTGCGGCTCCATTCGTCATAATGCTCGATGAACTGCCCAATGATAAATCAAGATTACCCTACAAATTTTTCTGCGACAATTTATTTAAGAGCCTCCACCTTTTGAAACTTATAAAGGATCGTGGCTATAGCCTTACCGGAACAATACAAGAAAATCGCATTCCTAAAAACTGCCCTCTAGAATCGAAAGCTAATATGCAGAAACGCAAAAGGGGTGATGTAGAGTCGATTCTCGAGAGAGAAACTGGTATTATAGTTGTAAGATGGTTGGATAACAGCGTCGTAAGTGTAGCGTCAACATGTTATGGGGTGGAACCACAATCGCTCGTGAAAAGATATTCACAAGCTGAAAAGAAAATCATCCAGGTTCAAAGTCCATGCCTGATTGGTAAATATAATAATGCAATGGGGGGCACCGACCTAATGGACGAAAATATAAACCGCTTTAGAATAGGAATGAGGACAAAAAAATGGTACTGGAGCTTGATTACCTGGATCCTAGATGCGACTATACAAAATGCGTGGGTGCTACATAAAAAATCCGGCAACAAGTTGACACAGTTAGAGTTTAGGCGTGAAATTGTGCAAGCCTATCTGACCAAATACGGAGTGCCTTCAAAACAAGGTTGCCGACCGTCTAGTTCACTCTCAAGTCGTTCCTTTCATAGAGTATCTGATGATATTAGATACGATGGAGTTGGGCATTTACTGGAACCAGTACCAAATAAAAAGAAAATTAGGTGTGCAGGTGAAGAATGCAGGTCGATCATGAGAACAAGATGCGCCAAATGTGAAGTAGGTTTGTGCACAAAGTGTAATGTTAAATTTCATACACAGCTATAGAAAGTTTTTTGCCGATTATCTCTCAATTTCATAGAATATTTTTTACTTTTATTTCATTCGGTTAATGTAGCCATAGGAACCTAGCGTTGCCATTTGGCAACAGGCAATATTTTTAGGTTTTAATATATTTAATAATTATTTTTGTCTTTTTCTAAGTAAGTTTTGTCCATTCATAAGAGTTATTTGTATTATTTATGTAAAATAAAGATTTTCGAAAACTTCGTCCTTCATGGGTTAAGACATATATAAGAATAACCTATGGAAAAAAAGTTTAAAAAAATTGCATTTATGTACACACAATGAGCACTTTTAAGCTGATAACATTTACAATAACTGCGTAGAATTTAGCTCAAGTTACTTGGTCAAAACTCTACAACCTGTCGCCGAAAATTCTTCATCTTTCGTCTAAAATTCTTTTCATTTTATCAAACTTTTTTTCAACAAAATACTTTATTCGCATCAGAGGCAAAATTCTTCTTCTTAAAATACCTTATTCATTCCGGATGTTAGCCACCATTAAGGCCATACAAATTTTATTTATTGCACTGCGACATAGCTAGTCGAGGTTACTCCGAACTAATTTCACAGGTTTGTAAGCCATGAAATTCTTCTTCTTCCTGGATCTCTCTTGTCTAAATGTTTCCCTATGGTATAACCTGGAATATCTCATATTTTCCTTTGTTTCTCATAGATTATTGTAGTTTTCGACAATTTATTGTTATCAGCAGGTCAAGTTGACACTTCTGAGTACTCACTTGTTGCTGTTTCGAAGAAAGATTAGAAATTTTAAATATCACTACGTATATTGTACGAAATTTAATTTAATTTCATGTTTTATAAACGAACACTTTGAAGTTTACACTACAAACCTTAAAGCAAATGACCAAACGTTATGGAGGCTACTAAGAAGCTTAAGAAACCATACACAACTATCTAAACCAAATGGCAAATAGGCCCATTCTAACAAAGCAAAAGCGGATGTCTTTGCTTGACATTTTACAAGCGTATTTTAATCAGAGCCAGCAGATCCTGATAAAGAAGTAGAAGAATTAATTAGCGCAGCATGTTAACCGTTCCTCCCGATTAAAAATTTGACTCCTATATAAGTCATAAAAGAAATAAATAAACTCAGTTCTCGAAAAGCCCCAGGTTATGATTTAATCTCGGCACAAGTACTAAAACAACTTCCTCGCAAGAGCATTACTATGATAACAGTTATATTTAACCACATACTAAGAATATCATAAAAAAAAAATTAATTTAAAAATTTCTTTACAAAAGGTATATATTAAAACACCCTATCGGGCTACATCACAGAACGTTTTCGGAATTAATATTCCATCATCAGTGCTACCTGGATGTACATGTTTTGAGCCACTAAATCATTGGTAAAAACCCTTTAAATGTTGTTCAATTAAATCTGAGATATATTATTTGACTTTATAAACTAGGATGTTAAAGTTACAACAGGAATAGATAACGTGGCAACGTAAGACTCTACTGGAGGTGGCTGGTCCTGGGAGAAAGTGTCTATGAGGACTTGTTGATAGCAACTGATGATGGAATATTAATTCCAAAAGCGTTCTTTGATGTAGCCCGATAGGATGTTTTAATATTATACCTTTTATTTTTAAATATTTTTTATTTTTTAAATAAATTATTTGCGATACATGGTATACAGCGAGCTACAGGAAGTTAGTTTCCTTGTGTAAGCTTATCATACTTTAGAAAAATATGGAAATTTGCTGAAATCATTATGAACGTTAAGCCAGGAACAAAGCCCAATGAAATAACATTTTATTGACACATTAGTCTACTCCTAACTGTAACCATAGTTTCTGAAAGATGGCTGCTACAAAGGGTACACGCAAATTATGAATTCCTAACTTTACTACCAGAGCATCAGTTTGGTTTTAGGAAAAATCACTCCACTACCCAACAAGTTCATCAAATGATAAATGAATCATTAAGAAGTCTTGAAGCGAAGAAATACTGCAACACTATATTCCTAGACATTTCACAAACCGCATTTCATATGTCGCCATGTTACCAATCCAACGGTAACTTTACCATCCTATTTGTAAACACGACATAATGTAAACTAAACTTCACATATTAATTTTTAAAGGGTTTTTACCCTTATATTTAGTGGCTACATTCATGTAATATATTGACACTGATGATGGAATACTTATTCCGAAAACGTTTTGTCTTTTTAACATAGCCCGACGGGGTTTTTTATATACCTTTTTATAAATGATTGGAAAAATTTTTATTATATGGTATACAGCCAACTACAGGAACTTAGTTTCCTTGTGGACTTGGAAGAAACATATCCAGACCAAAAGAAGACAGCTCGACTTAAAATTACGGCAAATGTATTGGCTCTTTACGTACTTTACATACATCAAAACTCAACATCCAAAACAAAATTCTTCTCTACAGAGTCAAACTCAAACCTATCTGCTACTACAGACTACACCTATTGAGCTGTGTAAAGCCAACCTCGCTGAATAGCATCCAAATATTTCAGTAAAGTACTGAGATTGATAGTGGATGCACCATGGTATGTAAGTAATTAAACACTTCACTAAGACTTAAAGATTCCTTTCATCGGAGAAGAAACCCATCGAGCCAAGGAGTCACAAAATGAACGTACCATTCACCACGAAAATAAGCTAGTAAGGGAATTGTTCAACAAGGAGACTAGATGGAACCTGGCCTCAGGACCTACTTCAAAACTAAACTAAAATAAAATAAGATGAGATATAATTCGACGTCTCTCCTTCATGTCCAAAACCAGTAACATATTTAAATAATACGCTGTAATGATATAGATTATAAATAATAGTATATTACTTTATGAAGCGGAGAAGCATTACTTTTCTTGACGCGCCCGTGAACGAAGTGAGGCGCGTAATAGAGGGCAAGTCAAGAAAAGTCGCTTCTTTGCCGAATAAAGTGTACTATTTTTTCTTCAAACGTAGCAATTTTCAACCATACATAGTACAATTCATACGCTATTTTTACTTGAAATTAACTGTGACAACTATCAAAGTCGTCTAGATGTTAGAACTTAAAATAATTAAGTCGTCGGTGGGATTTGCGTCTCCCTGGTTACAGTTGTTTGACAGTTGTTTGCAATTATTAAAGACAGCTTATTGTTGTTGCAACCGCAAGCGCAAATTTAGTGTGAAAATGGAAAACCTAAACGAAATTGAGTCCGCGGCTAATGATGCAGTAGCACGTTTGGGGCCCTCCAAGTCCGATAAGAACGATAATGCTCAAAAAATTTTAAACCCTTTTGCTGAAAGTTGTTCTCGACCATCAGTATCATCAACAATTACCAATGCGTATCAAGAGTCGGGAACATTTTTGCACGGTTTCAATTTTGAAAATGCCTCATTAACATTACTTTTAATATTACTATAAATAAAAATGATGTTTAATTGTTGTTAATGACATTTGTATTGTTGCTTTGTGACATGTTTCATATTGTTGCCATGACAACATTTTTCCCTCCGCCGTAAAGAAATGGGAAAAAAAACTGCTTCCGGCGGAGACATCAAACTTTGACAGGATCAAGTTAGATAAGTAATGTCATCATTATTTGACGTTTGAAGAAAAACATATTTTATATAGAAAAAGCCTTTTCCCAAAAATTATAGTTTTAGAGATAAATAACAAAATGTTAAGTAAAACTTGGTTTAAACCTCTTTTCATTATACATAATATCTTACTATATTTACTATTTTAAGCGTTTTTTGATTACATTTACTTTGGTGTTCTCGTATAAAATTGTGACTTGATTTTTAGAATACCATATTCTGATTTAGATTAATATTAGCATTTAATGATTGACGTTACACATATATTTAAGAGGGAGTTTCCAATAATTTGTGAGATTGCATTTGTTATCTCCTTTGTGAGTTGAATTGTATTTTATATAATGAATTTAATTAATTAATACAATATACAAATAAATGTATATTTTAGATAAACTGATCACGTAATATTATGATATTGATTCAGTTTTTAAAGTGGCTAAGGAGCCATACAAATATATACATATTTTATTATTGATTTATCAAATCAGATAGATTGTTCAAGTAATAATATATTTGCATCTTTACTTGGTAATGTGAAATTACTTTCAGTTAGAGATTTCTCCCAAAAACTCTACAAAGAAACCGAGTTTTGGAATACCTAATTGGGATTTATCAATCTCTATTTTTTTTCTGTATATATATTTATATACATTATTATGTAAATTAGTCGAATAAATAACATGAGTAATTATACTTATGTTAAAATTTAAAAAAAATTTTTAATCAATAACCGTGTTAAATAAAAAATAAGGAGACAAATACAAACTCCTCATCTAGCCTGGCCCTAAAGTGGTCTCTAAATATAGGCTAGAGCTTTCTCAATAAATTATTTTTCAAAGTTAGAGGTTACCAAAGTTTGAAAAAAGACAGTCTTTGGAAAAAAATTCAAACACGCATATTTTGCTTTGCACAGATTAGTTTAGGAAATAAAAACACCTCTTATTTGCAAAATACTTATGGCATTGAATAAGTATAAAAGTTGTAAGTAATAAACCGTTAAAAAATTACTTCAAAAGAAAAAAAAACTACAAACGACTACAAACTACTATCTTTTATATCTATAAAATTTGTTTTTTATTTCTCAACGATTTAACATTTCTCTTATGACTTCTATGAGAAATTACTCTAGGAGATAAGATACGTGAGGTCTGACCGACGTAACATTTACCACACGTGCTACACGATATTAATAACATTAGAGCTTTCTATACTTTGCAGTGGAGTCTTTGTTTTGTTGTAAAGATTATGTATTCTAGTCTAAGCCGCAGATTCATCTAGAATTTTAAACTGCTGCGTTAGACTTTTTTATTTTTCTGTACACCGAGCTGGGGCTCGAACCCACATCCACTGAACCTTTCTACAGTGAAGCGAATGAGAGTCGGCCGCCTAGCCCGCTTGGCTATCTGACCGACATATATATATATATATATATATATATATATATATATATATATATATATATATATATATATATATATATATATATATATATATGTAAGATTCCATTCGTAAGCAAATACTTTCCGTTACCAGTTCCAATTATCCCTAACCGCGAGCCGAAAGCCAGGGCAAGTAGCATAGCAGAATAATCAAAAAGACTGTCGATAGCAGGTCGACGATGAGTCGAGTACAGGGTGAGTAGAACACTAACACGACCATGATATAAGGATACATATATAATAATAAGTTTGTATTTGTTTGGGAAAGTATGTACTATTTCTTTTCATATTTTTACTATTAATATTTCTGTTACGGTACTGTAATGTTATCTAATTCAATACTATTCTAACGACTTTGGTAAAACATATTGTTTCCGGCTATTTCGTAAAATTGCTAAACTGGTTGTCTCATGTATTATGTTTAAGTGCGGAGAATTTGACTTCCTTTGTATTCTGTGTAACAAATATGCACACAAGTGTACGGTTTCGTATTACGGTCTCAATTACAATACAATAGGGTGATTTATTGATGTACCCTCTTCTACCCAACGGCCAAAAGATTCTTTTCTGACCTGCAATCTAAAAACACTTCATCCCCAGACAGCGATCGAGACAGACCTAGTGCGTGATAGGTTCTCGCCATCGAGCGTCGGCCGACGCCCCGACGGTACCAACGAGATTTCCTTGGCTACGACATCAATATTTCAAAAGGTAAGTCTATATTCTTTGTACAGACAACAATAATGAGTAAGACCAGTTTCTTTCCTAATTTATTGAAAGTTATATTTGCTATTTTTCGCTAATTGATTTACAAACAAATTATTTCATTTTTTCGTTATTATTATTTATCGAATATCATTTAACCAGCGACCTCATTAAGTTTTATACAAAACAGTATTTGTATCATGTAACACGATGAGGTGATATGCATAGGACGGCATATCATCTCTAGACGAACGACGTACGACGAAAGGCGTGTTCATATTTTTGCTATTAAGCCGCGGTCATATTTCAATAGTGTTATAGTTTCCGTTTACATTAGTTTTATATTCCTGTAATTTACGAGTCAAACAATAAAGTGTTTGTTATAATTCGATTTGACCCGTGGCCATTAATTAATCCCTAGACAACAAGGAAAAAACCTACATTTTGGGGACTCAACCGGGATAGAGGATAGAAGATACAGGATGGATAATAAATAGAAGATAGGATATATTATGATATCAACAGGATTGAATGTAAAATCAGCTAACTCAACCACAGCGCGTCAGTCGATATTGTTTTGAATTGGATTGTTTATGACGACACAACAACGCCTTGTTTACCAACTCAAGTAAATGTGCCAAGAACGAGCAACAGGAGCAAGGAGGATAGAATCTCAATCGATAAAAGATGGTAACGAGTTAAAAAAAAACTATTAAAGATGATTTGCTAAGGTAAAAGTTAGTTTTCAACATTCTACCAAATAGAGACGAAAGAAGAAAACGTTATGTATTTAATGACATTTCTGTTTTGAAACTTTGTGCTTTTATTTATATAACAGAGAATTTAGATGAACTCTCACTAAAGACGCACGTGTTTCTTATATGAATGAACTATTATTAATTGACTTTGATTTAATTTCGTGACTATAATAAAAACATTTTCTTACATTTAAACATTTTAAACAATTCGTATGGTATTCTGTTTATGGACTTTTAAGAGTGAATTCCGTAATAAATAAAAATCAATCACGTTTTAACAATCAAGTTTTATTATTCCTATTTTTTGTCGAGGATATATTTTTGTTTTAGATTAGGAAAACGATAATTTATGTAGATTTGATAGCACAAACATGCGTTAATTTGGTTATTAAAAGACTATAGGATATATAAAAGGAGGATGATGTATCAGATATAGACAAAGACGACGAAAGACGAAAGGAAGAAAAAAGACAACTGGAAGATGAAAAAATGCAATTGGAAGAAGAAAGACGGAAAGATGATAAAATACGTGAAAAAGAAAAACGACGACTGGAAGAAGAAAAAGGGGAAAATGATGAAAGACGAAAAAAAGAAAAACGACAAGTGGAGGAGGAAAGGCGAACAGACGATGAAAGACGTGCAGAAGAAGAAAGACTTAAAGAAGAAGAAAGACGAAGACGTGAGAGAAGAAACGACGAGGATAGATGAAGACGCGAAGAGCGAAATTATGACGAAGGACGACAAATATGTGATGAAAGACGTAGATATGAACGAAGTAATGACGAAGAAAGACGAAGATACGAAGAAAGACGAGATGACAAAGATATTCACATACATGAAGAAATTTTAGAAAGAAGTTATAGCGCAAGCAATAACGCTGAAGTTAGATCTGTGAATACTGGAGCGACTGGTATAAGACGACAGGAATCATTTTCATTAAGTTTTAGAGACGTAGAGGACACATAAGATCATTTAATGGACAAGACGAATATTCTATTCGCACGTGGATTATCGAATTTGAAGAAGTAGCCAAGATAACAGGGTGGAACAACCTACAAAAATGAATCTATGCAAAAAAATGTTTAAAAGGACTCGTCAAATTGTTTGTGCAGTTAGAAAAAGGCATCAGAAATTGGCCTGAATTGAAGAGACGTTTAATAGAAGAATTCGGAGTACAGGTAAATAGTGCGCAGATACATAAGATGTTGATGACGAGACGAAAAAAATTTTATGAGACTGTACAGCTTTCTTTAAATGTAATTGAGGTTCAGCCAAAAACAGCGGTTAAGTTTACAATTAATCAGATCACACTAACAGCTTTATTTGACACCGGAAGTGATATATGTACGATAAGAGAAAATGTGTATGATAAATTCTTTAACGATATTTGTTAACACCCGACACCATAATTTTGAAAGGCTTAGGAGAAAATGCGAAAGTTAACACATTAGGATCATTTTCTACACAAGCTGATGTTAACGAAGAGAAGTTTAATCTAAAATTTTATATTATCCCAGAAGCTGCGACATCTTTTCAGGCAATAATTGGAAATAATATTTTACAACAAGCATCTGTTAGCATAAGATATGATGGCAAGAGGACGGACGAAAACTTTATTATACACATTATGCTTGACGAAAATGATAAAGAAGATGAAGTAAAAGTAGCACACATAAAAGACGAAAAACACAGAAATTGTTTGGCAGTTAATGGAAATATCCGTCTCTGGGGAACCCTATTAGGGCGAAATATGTATAAGGCGGATACACAGACGCACTGTACGTGAAATCAAATCTTAACTGTCTTTTTCCTCTTTTTCCTTTTTTTAATTCTGCTAGCTTGAACTTTAAGTCGGCAGAATTGCTCACCTTAAGGTGGTTTAGAGGTGAAAAATTAGTAGGGTGGTAATAAATTAGTGAAAAATGTGTGGATTTGGCGTAGGTTAAATTGGATTCGGCTTAGGTGTCCCCGCTAGCATAATGGTCCACCAAACTATGGTCAATTTATACGATTACTGTTAATATATTCTCGATCAATACCTAAAGAAATATGCTATTATATCAACGAACATTAGCCTCGATAACATTTAAATTATATTGCAAATTAAGAAACAAATAATTTCTTCAATAGCGTGTGATGGATCTTATAATGTTTGTTGAAATTGTTGAAAAATTAAAAAATCAAATCTTAAAAAAGTTGGAGTCAAGTGTGAAACGAACTTAAAACCTACTTTATAAAGGAATTTCAATGTGATAACCGCAATAAGTATGTATGTAAAATAAGCGTGATATGTACGAAGGCGTCAGATAAAATAATTGCAATTACAACCAATATAAAGATTAAAATGTTTTGGTGTTTTTAAAACTGAATGAATGGTATTTACTGAAATAAAATACTTTATTCAATTTACTGATTAGAGTATAATATGAAATAAAAAAACGATAATCTATAGTAAAACATTATGAATTCGGTAGCTCAAATCAATTTTTATAACCACAATCGCTAATGCAAATCTTAAGGGAACAAGAAACAACGACAGGGTCATTGCAGAAAAAGTTTCTTTCTGTAAATAACAGGACTATATTATGTAGTAGATACAATACATCAAGTATAGTATATTATGCAAAAATAAACAAGGGTAAAATGTGCACCATAGGAGTTCAAAAATTGGCAACTTAAGCGATAACAGTAATTTTAAATGAGTGATTAGTTGGATGGTCTCATGCCAGAGTGAACTATGTGCATTTTATTTGTTTTAACTTTTTCATTTCCATTATGAGGCAAACTTTTATTCTAAACTTATGCCAAAACGAACTATGTGAATAACAGAAAACATCAGCTGGAAATTAGTAAATTCTATTTAGCAAAAGGATGGTAGTACTGGTAGTCATATGCCACAGTGAACCATCATCCAGTCCAAGATGTCTTCCCGTGCACATAGTTCACATCGTCATGACATTGTTGATAGAAATTCTAGTGAAGATGAACACGCTGATTTCAGTAATGGGTCTTCAGATGATTACCATCCAAGTTCTGATTCGGATATTACAGAATCAGGTAAGATAATAATATTTATTGCCATAAAACTTCATTATCAAAGTTTGGTTATGTTTTGGAACGTTTCTTTTGCCAAAGTGAACCATGTGCAAATTTATTTCTTGCAGTGTCCACTGGGAGTGCTAGTGAAATATGAGCAGTTATACCAACCTAAGAACATAGTATTTACCTATCTATATAAGAATGAAGCAATATATTCCATTAATTTATATTGGAATTGTAAAAAAAAATTAAAATCACATAGTTCACTTTGGCAAAAGAGAACGTAAATTGTCTGTCTTATGCATAGTGAATGTGTGTTTCAAAGTATTTTTATGTTATAACATAAAAAAGTAATGTAAAATATTTACTTATATAAAATATTAATAATTTTGTGTTTTTACAGATGAAAAAAATACCAGAGGGCAGGAAGAACCTCAAGACAAGAAGAGAAAATCTGATCCTAAGAAGTGGAAAAAAAATACTCGCAAGCAAAAAAGGGCAGCTGGTAAAGAATATATCAATACTTCAGGTACTGTCATACACTCTAAATCTTTTAATGACTATTCCTGCAATTGCAAAATAAACTGCCAAAATAAGCTTACAGCACAGCAAAAAGAAAGTTTTTTTAATTTGTTTTATAACGAGTCACAGTCTTGGGAAACTCAAACAAGCATAATAAGTGGTGCTGTAAAATGTAGAACGATAATAAGACGTCGTAAGAACACTGATATTTCAAAAAAAACAGGCAATCGTGAATTTTATATCCCTTCTGAAAACGGAGATATTAAAGTATGCAAAAAAATGTTTATGGGAATATTACAAATCAATAGTAGTAGAGTACATCGTGCTTTGCTTAAGAAAAAAAGTGGAAATTTAAGTGATCTTAGAGGGAAAAAAGTGCATCATAACAAATCTTCACCGTCCACAATGGAGTCAATAAAAAATCATATACAAAGTTTCCCTACCATAGTAAGTCATTACTGTAGAACTCAATCCCAAAAAAAATACTTGGATTGTAATTTAAATTTGTCATTAATGTACAGACTCTATGTTGATAGTTTAAGAGAGAGAAATGTTGACAAAGTTCCAAGCCAATCGCTTTATGAAAAAGTGTTCAGACGTGATTTTAATCTTAGTTTTAAATCTCCACGAAAAGATACCTGTCAAACATGTGACAGGTTGAACATTGAAATAAAGGCAGCTGAGGAAAATAAAGATGAAGCAATGTTAAAGACTAAGAAACTAAACCAGGAACTACACCACAGAAAAGTACAGTTGGCTCGCTCAGAAATAAATGAAGACGTTAAGATTAGTAAAGAAGGGAAAGCTACAGTAATTAGTTTTGATCTTCAGAAAGTAATGCTTCTTCCTAAACTAACCACAGGAGTTGTTTACTATAAGAGGCAGCTTTCATGCTACAATCTTGGTATACATAATTTTGAAAATAATGTCGGGACAATGCATGTTTGGGATGAGAGCACTGCCTCACGAGGTTCCCAGGAAATAGGATCATGTATTTTAAAATTCCCATGATCATAAGGACATATTGATTGCATGGTCTGACTCATGTGGCGGCCAAAACCGCAACATTAATATTGCCGCGTTATGGATGTACATAGTGCAGTCCCCTACTTTAAACATAAAGGAAGTAGTTCATAAGTTTGCTGAGCCAGGACATTCATATCTACAAAACGATAGCGATTTTGGTGATATAGAAAAAAAGTTGAAATATCATCCTGAAATTTATGTGCCTACACAATGGCATAACATAATTTCAAACTCAAGAGTTAAAAAGAACAAATTTGAAGTAGTATGCATGGAAAAAGAGGATTTCAAGAGTATGGATGCATTAAAACAAAATCTGGTAAACCGCAAAAAAGACTCAGATGAACAAAAAGTAGAATGGTTAAAAATAAAACAAATGAAATTTACTCAAGACCATCCAGGAATTATGGAATTTAAATACACACATAACAAAGAAATACAATTTTATTCAGTAAATCTAAATAAGAGATTGAAAGGCCGACCTGTAAACCTAGCTTCTTTAAACTTAAGCATTCTTTACCCCGAAGGAAGAAAATTAAGTCAAGCAAAACTTAATGATATCAGATCACTTTTGCAATTCGTACCACCATGCCATCACCAATTTTACAATAAACTTCAACAAAGTGAAGTATTGGAAGATGACATTGAAGAAGAGAATGACAATAACAATGAAGAGAAAAATGAGATGAACAATGCGATCTAAATATTGCTACTATTAGTTTTTTTACACATTTGTATAATTTAATTACTCATAATTCTTGAAAATTTAATTCTTTTGTATTGTTAGTTTTAATGATGTATTAATAAACTTGATTACAAACAAAAAGAACAATTTATTTATACTTCTCGTGCCAGACAGAACTAAGTGCTAAAAAGTTTGCCAAAGTGAACCATGTACTGCAAATGCTGACCAAACAGCTTTAAAAGTAGACAAAATCATGTGCTGTTACTAAAAGTCTTAAAGAAATGTTCTTTTGAATAGTCTTAGAACCTTTTATATCCTATAAGAGATTATAACATATTGCGTATATTTTATAACACCTTCATAACTTTAAACTGTCGTACTGAAAATTTTCAATTTCGGCTTTTGGTTCACTCTGGCATGAGACCATCCAGTTGTTCTTCTTATCTATTAACTTAGATCAGTTATATAATTTTGTTGTTTTTACTTTTACTCAGTATTGAATAGTGTGTTCTTTGATTGCTATTAGGGCCCTATATTGCCTAGTATTCCCTTTAAAACCATTGGATACATCTGAACGCTAGAACATAATTTAAGCTTGCGCCTTTTCAATGAGAGACTGCTCCATGATTTTGCGGGAGCTTTTGAGGGGACGAGCAACGTTAGTTGCGAGTCCATTATTTTGGAGTAGTTTGCGGTTATAAAGCGGGGGTTTAGATGCTAGTAGGCGTAGGCGATATAGAAAAGGAGCGCTACACGGGAGAATTTGGATTAACCAACTAAGCCATGAGCAGAAGGTACCTTCGGTGTTACCAGCCATATTAGGAACGGCTCTGAATTAGCATTTTTGGCGTGCAGTTAATTAAATTAATTAAAATCATTGACAATATTGCCCTCTTTTATATCAATTATTCATCTTCCGAGTTTGTACCATGTCTTATATGAACAACTCCTTTGTGAGTTGATCCTGATGTTTTAGAGAGAGACGTTTAAAATGCAATTGATCAAGACCAAATACGACGCTTTATTTTAAGTATTATAGATACAGAAATACTCGTTATTAAGTGTTTTTGAGAAAGGTAACTTTTAAGGATTATTTATGTTCATTTTTTATGCTTTACTTGTTTCACATGTCAATAAAGTTTATATAAGTAGTATATTCTTTACTTTCATTTGCTTTAAATGTCCAAAAAAACTTATTACACTTAAAGTTTTGTTTAATCTTTGATAAAAGTTGACAGGTTGACAAAAGATGAAGATATCTCGCAATATTAGTAAGATATAGCATTTATTTCTAATAAATTCCACAGCGTGTTGCAAAATATAACTGATTATGGTGCAATATGCTATTCAACTGCGAGTAACCATATTCTTAAAAACCGAGGCATTATACAAAGTACATGTTTAAGACTTATTTTGGGTGCTTACCGAACTAGTCCTGGTTCAAGTTTTCAGGTTATCCTTGATGAACTGCCTCCTATCAATATGACGACAACACATTTCTTTAAATTATGCTGCGAGATTGTCTTCCAACCCTAATAACATAAACTACCCACTATTTTACAAAACACATCCACCTAGACATTGCCATTAAAAATTTAAATATCCACCCCTTAAAGACCGTTTAACGAGATATGTTTTGACCTGGAGCAGCTGACACATTCTTATCCTACACAACGAACTATACCTCACTGGACTACTAATTCTCCCACTATTGACATATCCCTCACGACCTATCCAAAGAGTACCACAAATCTTATAACGATTAACAAGCTATACCAAGAACGGATATCAGAATGCGCCGGCTATAACAAGATTTTTACTGATGCATCAAGAACTGAAAATGGAATTTCAGCGTCCTTTATAGGCCGGAAATATCAGGAAATACTGAATAGGCAATTCGTATCCTCATGTAAGACTCCCTCCGTATGTAAGAGTTATGCAAACTCAAACTTTCTTCTCATTACTAACTCTTTATCTGTTCTTCAGACCTTAAGGCAAATATATCCAGAACATGCTATCCCGCACAAATATAAGTGGCACTTTACCACCTACAAAACAGACATGCAAAAGTTAAATTTCTTTGGGTACCGTCGCACACAAGTATCGCAGGAAATGGAAAAGTGGATAAATTGGCAAAGTTACTGAAGATCAAACTGAAATCATGACAAAAATTTCATTCAGTGATATCCAGCTCAATATTAGACAGCATTGTGTAAAAAATTGGCAACAAATGTGGAATTCTACTACCATGGGCACTAAAAATAACAATTTAGGTAAAAATATTGAATTAGTCATCATCTTTATATACCAAGATTTCATTTGGTATATTGTGTAAAATTAAAGCTTAGATTAAATAGTTCAATTCTTGCTATAATATCTTTGTTTGGATCACTTATCGTTATACCAACAGCCCAAGTATTTAATGGTACTGCATAATGGTTAATATCAGAGATTTAATTACGATAAGAAAATTCAGTCTTTTTTTATTGATGTCAGAAAATATTTAAAGTAGAAAGATATAAATAATCAAAATCATGTAAATTAAATAGCAAAAACTTGTAAACATAATTATATTATCTGTTTTTTTGAAAATGTTATTATCAATCGCCTATTTGAATAGATATACTCGTAGATAGAGTTGGCAACATCTTTAATAAGAATAATCATCACCTGCTGGGTATCTCACAAGAATTATTTACTTTCTCCCGCCACGCATATTTTGAGGTGATTAGGAAAGCCGGCTTCGATAAATTTTGCTAGTGCTGATACCCGGTCACAACAGCTTCGATTAGGTCCAGAACTAGCTTAACCCTTAAACGCCCAAGGGTGGGTAAAGAATTTCCACCTAATGCGTATTTCCTTGTAACATATATAAATATTACGTGTTCCAAAATTTTTCAAAAATTATTTAATGTTAAAAAGATGGCCCTTTATCGAATGTTAATTTCGTTTTACCTTATTTTTGAAAATAAAAGTAATATCTTGAGTTAAATGTGGGTGGGCTCAAAATGTCCACCCTTGGTAAAACTTGTTACTTAAAGTTTCTATATAATTTCTCGTTGGCAGGAATTTATTTAGAGTTGCCTCCCCTGTCAAAGGAATTGGACTCTTCTCGGTTAGAATTGCAGTTGTCGAGCGTATCTTGTGCTACGCTTCTTTGTTTTGTAAGAATGTGTAGGAGCTGTCAGTGCTTGTTTATATATTGTGTTATAAAAAGGAAGTACTGAATGCAATTGATTCAAAATGAGCAAGTATTTGTCAGAACGCGAGTTGGAATTAGAAATAGAAAATGTACAAAATAGTGCTAGTAATTCAGATATTAAGTATGATGATAATGATTCCGAAGCGATCCGAAACGAAACAGAAGATTGTATTTTACCAGATCCTGACAACGAATTAATGATTCTCAGAATGACAACTTGTATGAGCATACTTGGTTCACCCTCCAAGAATTAGTAGACGATCGAAGCAGAACATCTTCCGAGAACGATAAGGTCTTCGTAACGAAGGTATCGTTACGTCTATCAAAGTCACTTTTAAAATTTTTCCACGATGACATAATCGAGGTAATTATCCGCCACACTAATGAGGAGGCATGAAAAGAATAATGTGGAGAAAATCGACAAATCAGAATAACTGGCTTTTACTAGTATTTTAATTTTGATGGGTGTAAATGTGGATCTTAAGCTGAACTGTCATGATTTGTAGTTAAAAGCATTTGGCAGGTTGGTACCATGAGCAGAAATAGATTTGTTAAAAGTTTTGTGTTTTGATGATATAAAGGCAAGGGAAGAACGGCGAAAGCAAGATGATTCCACTTGAAATGGTTCAAAATTGAATTATTGAACGACATATTTCTAAGATACTTTACTCCAGGACTGAATGTCGTTATTGATGAAATGCTGTCCCTGTTTAGAGAAAAGTTCTTAAGTTTTCATGAAAGATAAACCAGGAAAGTATGGAATTCTCATTCGGATGTTAGCAGATTGTAAATCTCGTTACGTTCTGCAAAGGAAGATTTATTCTGGAAAGGTGGAAAGCACGACACCAGAGTCTAAAGCACCAAATAGTATTGTGAAGCGTCTAGTTGAACCAATAAAGAATACAGGTCGCAACGTTACTACAGATCGGTATTACACTTTCATAGAGTTAGCAGAATAAATATATGACGATTTTGGATTCACTATGGTTGGTACAGTTCAATAAACCGCAAGCATATACCTGACGTTATCAAAAGAACTCAAGATAGGAAACTATACTCAAATATGTTCGCCTTTACTGATTCCCAGTCCGGAACTCCACCAGGTACCCTTCTCACCTATGTCCCTAGGATAAAGCCCACAAAAATACTAATTTTCTTATCTACACAACATGATGATGACGTGGTGAGCAACTATGCTAAGAATAAGTCTGATATAAATCTATTTTATAATGCAACCAAGGGTAGAGTCGACGCAATAGACCAAATGGCGAGGAAATTCAGTTCTAAGAGATGTACAGGAAGGTGGCCATTGTCAACATTCTTTACATTATTAGACATTGCTTCCTTGAACGCATTTTCCTTATTTACACTTAACCACCCACAATGGAATATAAAAAAAGCGTAATAGAAAGATTCTATTCCTCCAGGATCTAGGCATCTAAAGGCTCTTGTCCAACGACGGGCTGGGAATCTGAACGGGTTGCATATTCACATTGTAGTTCCAATGGAGGGTATCTTGGGACAAAAACTTAAAGGTGTAAATCAAACTAAATCTGACGATAGACCTTACACTACAAAACCACAGTGTTCCATTTGCGTCAAAGAAGTTATTGGTAGAAATGAAGGAGTAAAAAAACTGTTAAAGACAACCATATTGTGTGCGAAGTGCAATATATATGCGTGTGGCAAACACAGCGAAAAAACCAATGTCTGTTTCAGTTGCAAAGATGTAGTTGAACAGTGGGAGTCAGATTAGCCTCTTATTTTAGATTGTTTTTTTTTAAGTTTCGTAAGGTTTGTACATCGTTTATATTAATGTTTTTTAACATTAATAACGACTCTCAATAAATATATTAGCAATTTTCGAGGTAGACATTTGTTACCGATCCTTAAGCATACATGTTGGGGTGGGTGGTTGTTTTTCTGTAAGATTCTGCCATGAATTCTGCTACAAATAACTTTTCCAAAAGTTTATAGCCACAGCTCAGAAAAGATGCGGGTCTGAAGTTCTCTGGTTTATCATTTGTTTTACCAGGTTTAAAATTGGCAATTATCTCTAGCTACCACTATATAGAAATTTTTGGGTCGCTTACTTATTAAAAATTCGTTAGATATTTAGGCAGTCTCTATCCATTCCTTAGTTGTTAGGATAGAAACTGCTTCTTCCTGTTGCTCAAGATTGACTTCTACCAGAAGCACATTATTATCTTGGGTCTTTCCTGGTATAGGTTGGCTATAACTACAGCAAATTGTTCTCTATCTTGAGCTGTTCTTAGTATCGAATGTGTGCCCATGCCTGTCCAGTCTCTTACATTCTTCAATCACGAGCATTTTCTTCTTCCTGGACCTCTTCTTCCTTCCACTTTTCCTTCCATTATAAGTCGTAGGAAGTTGTATTTTTCTCCTCTGTAAATATGTCCTAGATAACTTGTTTTTCTGTATTTTACAATATTAAGGAGTTCTCTCTCAGTACCCATTCTTCTTAGCACCTCGTTGTTGGTCACGTGCCCTGTCCAAGAGATCTTCAGCATCCTTCGAAAAATCCACATCTCAAAGGCTTCTATACGCCTCATATGTAATTCCGAGAGTCCATGTTTCAACTCCGTATAGCAATATGGAATAAATAAACGTTTTTACAAATTGGTATCGGATATCCAACGATCACGTAGAGTTTATTAGAAATTTTTTCATTCGTTGAAATGCGGACCTAGCATATTCTATACGACTACTTCCAAAGGACTTAATTTGGTCACAGGAGAATCACCGGGCTGTCAAACCTCATCGCAATGCCATTGCTGATTGGAATCAGTGTCAATGCTCACCAGCAAGCTTCTCGTTTTAATAACGCCATGGAAGAATGGCCCAATGCTCTTTGCTCACGCCTAGGATGCAACAAGTCTAGATTCTGGAAGCTTGTTAAGCAGCTGATCAGAACTTGCTTGATACAAGATCAACTAAGTTAACAGTGCAAATGAACACCAAAAACGAGAGAAAGCCTATATGAAGGTGGACAAGCGCCTTGAAAAAATCTTAGCCAACTTTAAGAAGTTCTAAGAATTGTTTGTAAACGACATTTAGGATTGATCGAACTTTCTTCGTAGGATAATAAACAAGTTGACTTAGAAATGTCGATTATATTTTAGTTAGTTAGTATATTTATATATTTTAGTTATGACTTAAAGCTCGTAATGGTGTTTTCTTGTCTCACTACGCTGTTGTAAAACAAACTTTAATTCCACGTAAATAGTCCTTTAGGACACCTTAAATATATGGCCTACCCAAAATACACAGACCAGATCTTCCTCTAAGTTCCATTGTCAGCATGTACAGCTATCCTTGGCAATTGTGTAAATAACCATTGGCAAAATACTTGGCCAGAACTCTACATGCTCTCGCTGAAAATGCTTTATCCATCGTCAAAGATTCTTTTCATTTAATCGAACTGTTTAAATAATACTCTATCTCACCCTCAGACATTTTAGAGTTTTACTTTTTACAAACATTACCATAAATAAAACACGAAATACTTTGGAAGCGAAATAGAGTATCGAGCAAGACCACTTATTTCTCATTAAATATTTGCATATCCACCACAGATTTCATCTTGAACACTTTATTTCATCTTACAGACAAATAAATAGCGCCCCAATCTGCTCCTTACTCTCTCCAGTTATTGCCAATATATTTATTTAGAACTTCAAGACCTGAGTACTATTCACATCAATGCTCAAACCCACATTTTCACTATGATATGTTCATGATACATTCGTCATTTGTCCCCACGGCAGGGATGCTTTGGTATCTTTTCAAACCTATCTAAATGGTATACATTCTAGTGTCCAGTTCAGGAGATGAAACCTACCGTTTCTCGAAGTTTTCAAATGGAAAAACCAACCATAAGGTTTTTATCACTATGTTTACCGAAAACCGACCCCCTAGCAAGTAGGTCGGCCTGATTTTTCGTTTCCTTCAATACCAGTATGTCCAGATACACGGAGTAAATTTACTTTGTTATTTTCCTATCCAAATCAGATTCTGAACAGTTTCATATTAACTTGGAGTCAAACCGATTCGATTCAAGTGCCTTAAATGCCGCCTGACTATCAGATATAATTTTTATGGATCTGGACCTGCAGTTCCTGTTTATTAGTCATCCCAGGCACATCTTTATAGCAGAATTTCCACTTGGAATATAGTAATATATAGTATAGAAAAAAAAGACAAAGAAGGTGGCTACTTCATCTACTTATTGAAGACGTTTCGCTTTCTAATCAGAAAGCATCATCAGTTCATCTAAAAAGAACAATATAAAAAACCAAACATCCATAGAAAACTTATTATAAGTGTGTTACCTCTAAAAGATATGTAGCAGTCAATGATATTAAATAATATGCAAAGAAGCTAACGACAATGGACACTATAAGTTTACGTTGTATAAACAATTAATTGGATATAAATACAGTTTACAAATTAACTCAAACTTAGCACAGCAAAAGACCATGTGGTAATTGTACATTTATATAAAAAATATGTAAAAAACTTAAGTAAAAAACATTAATTTGCAGAGAACTAAAAAGATCATAAGATGCTCTTCCAACAGTATATTATTAGTTAAATTTAATTTTAACTTTAAGTAACATTATTAAATTGATTAACCCTCCTTTCCACGGGTGACTTTCTTGTGACACAAATCCACGGGTGGGGTCTATCAGGACCAAATTTTAAACATTCTATTTCTCATTAAAAAAAATGTTTTTTTCAATATTTTTAAGGAAACTTACTGATATAACGTTGTACTATCTAAATGTACATATAATATGTGTATCAATATGTATTGGTATAGTTTACTGCGAAATAACTAACACCATTATTTTTTTACAAGAGTTTATTAGAAAAATTATGAACGGCAAAATACAAATGAAAAGTTAAAAAAAAGACAACATTATTACTATATATACTTACAGTAATACAAGTAAAAACTAAATATCCAAAATTAAAATTTGAAACAGAAAATAGAGGGGGTTAAATAATGTTAATTTTGTTTCTACACAATCAGCACAACACGCTTTTATATGTTCCATACATTACCAGTTTTTACACAATTGGAAAAAATATCTAGTTTTTCTTTTTTTACAATACTTACACATCCCCGTTTTCCTGGGGCTGGGTCATCCCCCGTCGTTTGCTCAATTCCAGAATATTTTGTAGCAAGTAACCGTGATGTTCTCGGTATACGCATGTTTGGTGCTCGTATTTTCATTTTTTTCTGGACTACCGCAATTCCTAAAGACTTCAGAAACAATCGACGAGAAGACCGAAATTCTGCATTCGCATTATTGGATCTTAGTATATAATAAATGCATTTATAAGCTGCAATGTTAGCCAAGCCATGGCACAAAAACAAGAAACGCCCACTCACGGGTGGGGTCTGTCAGGACACTTTTACAGGTAGCGATTGAAGGAATTCATACAATTTTACCAAATTATGCTAAAGTGTACTATTCATTGCCATTAAAGGTACACCGAGTGTAGGAAAAATATACAAAAAACAATTGAAAAAATTAAGCAATTTCATTAATAGTTGTCCTGGTGGACCCCACCCGTGGGAAGGAGGGTTAAGATTGAATTATAGTGATATTTAAAAAAAATATATAATGAGGATACCACTCTTAAGCTTCTTAGTTACTGCCGGTTAAATGAGAGCAACAAATAGAAACCACGCCAACCAACGAGAAAAGACAGTGGCCTTGAGGTCAAAATATGACAGAACAGCAAGGCGTATTTAAATAGTCTACGTTGTGGCTGAAAAGCCAGCCAACAGGTGAAGATTGATTCAACTTCCAACAGTCCAAGGTTCACAACATTTGTAACTGAGACTAATGAAGATTCTATGAATCAATTTTAATTACAAAATTTTATTAAACTATTTGATCAGAAACAATTATTTCACATGATATGTAAATATAACATTGACAAAATAATCAATAAAATGTAAGTTGAATGAATCTAAGTTAAATAAAGTAAGAAAATATTTTATTTTATTTTTATTTGAAATTATTTAATATGAAAATATGATAGAACATACACCTTAGGGGACAATTTTAAAGTAAACAACATATTAAGCCTAATTCTGCAATATTAATGCATGGTAAATTTGGCTCAAGTTACTAATGCCCGTTATCTTATTAAGAGCGTTATGGTGTTTAAGTATTGAACACATTTCCAAAAACTGCCTTTTAACGAGATTGCATTCATTGCCAAGAATCTTAACTTCATTAAAGTCCACTTTGTGTTTAGTGTTAATAGCATGCTGGGCAAGAGCACAAGTATGCTTAGATAACATACTTAGTATATATACTTATACTTAGTATCTTATCTAACTCAGATATGGGTTGTATAGGGCGATTAAAAAAATTCAAGAGAATATCGTTGGAGAAAGACCTAAGAGATAGAAGGTCGGAATTGTCAGCATGTGACAAAATATTTTCAACATCTGCTAAGATTCTATATATATATATATATATATATATATATATATATATATATATATATATATATATATATAAATATATATATATATATATATATATATATATATATATTATATATATATATATATATGTACATATAATATATATATATACATATATATATATAAATATATATATATAATATATATATATATATATATATACATGTATATATAATGGAGGGAGGTCAAATATGACCTCCATGGAGGCGGTTGGGGAGTCGACATCGCTGCTATTATGATTAATGATGCTTGTCGTTAAAGCTTATTTAGCTTCTCTCTGGTGGTCTTTTGTTGGCGGTTAGACCTTCATACTAGTGCGCCATACGTAATCCTAGGTCTGACTATAGTAATATATAACCAATACATCTATTTAGGTTTTATACCCCATGTTTTCCAACGTATCCCTCGACATATCCAAATAAAAAGCTTTGCTTTGTTGGTTATTTTTTTCATATGGCCGTTTCATGTGAGTCGCTTGTCTAGTATTACTCCTAGATATTTGATTTCATGATTTTTGTTAGGACGGGCAATAACATGGCCAATCCTTTTTGTAGTAGAGTAGAAAACATTCCATCCTCCCTGGAGATTTAAATAGAGCAAAGTGGACCACTTTACATTCTCCGGTTTGATGTTTCTGAGGTTATAAATGATATATATATATATATATATATATATATATATATATATATATATATATATATATATATATATATATATATAATTTATTTGTATCCTGTTCGGCCTGTTTAATTTTTCTTTCGATTGCTGATATTAATCTAATAATCTGTAAGTGTAAACAATCAAGTAACAATATTTGAAAGTGTTCAATGAGCAAAAAGTCCCTTTACGATATAAGTCATCACCTTATCTTTAAAAAGTTAAAAACAAAATTGTTAGGAAATGACAAAACAATATGATTAAGCAAATTTATCATTACGATTTGTATATTTAATATACACTTCACTAAACAGATTTATCGGTTCAGCTGACTGTTTTTAAAATTAACAGTTCAACTTTTTTCTTTTTATTTATTATTAAATTTCGGCAAAAATAAAGAAACAAAAAAAAAGAAAAAAAAAAGAAAAGAAAAAGACTGGCAAACAGTGTATTTTGTTCTTTACTTGTTATTTATTTTTAATTAGACATTTTATTTTATATTGTTTGCTGTACACTGGACAATAAGGAAGCAAGGTCTGAATATTGTGGATTAAATAGAGTTATCATTGAGGAATCACTTGTCACGAATTAACAAAGCTTGACTTAAAGGCACAAGAGATGCTTTGTTCGTCTTGAATGTGCTGCCCAGATATGCATGGATATAAATCAGGACATGTTCTTATGTTTTGGAGATTTTGAAAAGGCATTTGATAAGGTTCAACATAAAAAACTTGTAGATGTTTTAAAAATAAAAATTATTGGAATCAAACTGCCAAGGTAAGAGTTGACAATCAGAACATCCGAGATATCAAAATACAGAGAGGAGTCTACCAGGGTTGCGTGCTATTACCACTACTCTTCATTATCTACGGTGAAGCGATATTTAAAGAAGCGCTCTCAAATTCAATAGAAGGTATATCGATCAATGAAGTTTTGAATAACTTGCGTTTTGCAGACGATACAGTAATAATGACGGATAACAACAATGATTTACAGAACGTAATGCAACGACTTAATGAATGCTGTCATGAATGAGGACTAAGGATTAATTTGAAAAAAACTAAATGCATGACCATGACTAAATCAGTATATGCAAGCATCCAATTGATTTTTGATGATACTGTAATTGAGAGAGACCAAACCAAAGAAATTAAGACACAAGTATTAAAATATCACGTGCATAATTGGTTAAACTTAAAAAGTTTCTTTGTTGTCGGAATATAAGGTTAGCACTACGTCTAAGAATGCTTCGGTGTTACGTATTTACTCCTCTTCTTTATGTCTTGTAAACACGGACTTTAAAACAAGTGCATCTAAATAAGTTGGCCGCCTTTGAATTTTGGTGTTACAGAAGAATCCTATGAATATCAAACGCAGAAGTTACTAGAAGAATAGAAAATGAAGCTGAAATAATATTAACTATTAAAAGAAGAAAAATTGAGTACGTAGGCCATGTTATAAAAGGGCAAAGGTACTCATTGTTGTAGTTTATTATGCAAGGCAAAATTCGAAGAAAGCGAAATGTGGGACGACGAAGAATATCGTGACTTAAGAACTTTGGGGAATGGTGTAAATGCAGTAGTGCAGAACTATTTAGAGCGGCAGTCAACAGGGTCCAGATAGCCATGATGATTTCCAACCTTCGATAGAAGATGGAACTTAAAGAAGAAGAACTGAAAGTTCTGAAGGCTGAATTAAATAAAAGATCCACAAGGAAACTAAAGTCCTGTAGTTGGCTGTACACCATGTATCACAAAATTTTTTATTTAAAAAATTTTCCTTATAAAAGGTACAATAATAAAAAACCCTATTGGGCTACATCACAGAAAGATTTCGGAATAACTTTTCGATCATCAGTGCTATCCTAAAATAATTATAACATCTTTAATTAAAGCAAACGTGAAAGTTAACATTTTGACCAAGGTTATTACAAAAATATGGTTAATACTTACTGTAGATGTATAAGTTGTACATCCGATGTACAATTTGTACATCCGATGTACAATTTGTACATCCAGAATATGCAACAGGGATACACACTTTTGTAATAACCTTGGTCAGAATTTTAACTTTCACGTTTGCTTTAACTAAAGTGGTTATATTTATTTTAGGATAGCACTGATGATGAAATAGAAAACACCTTTTATAAAGGAATTTTTTTAAATAAAAATTAAATAGACGTTTCTTAGCATTTGCAGCATTCGGAAGATTACAAACAGTATTTAAATCAAACTTACCAAATACTTTAAAGACAAAACCTTTCAATCAATATGTGCTGCCGGCACTGACATATGGAACTGAAACATAGGCTTTTAACAACAACATAGTCCACAAATTCCAAGTGACTTAAAGGGCTATGAAACAGAGAATGCTCAATATTAAGGTCACCGATCGCAAGTCCAATGAAAAAATAAGAAGACGAACAAAAGTTACAGATGGAGTCTAAAACTGATGGATTCTTTATTTTATTGTTTTTCAACTTGTTTGTTAATGTTGATTTGGTCGTTTGAGTTTTCTAAAAGTGATTGTTTAGTAAAAAATTTTCGGTAATTTCCGTTTGCTTCATTACATTGTTTCGTGATGTGGCAAAGGGACAGAGATTTGATGATCAGTTGTCTTACAATACAAACAATTTACACCATCTATCTATTTTGACTCTTAGGAATGTTTTGTTTTAGTTAATAAAAATATTTTTTCTTGGCGGCTATATTGTAATATTACTACTTTGTTTTTCTATTTTTATTTGCTTTGTTTCTACTATATGAAGCAAACTACATTTTTTCATTTGCTTATCCTTCTTTTGTCGTTTTTCGGACACAATGCATTATTACTGCCTAAAAAGAACTATGATAATAGATTCGTACATAAAGAAGCATTCAAGGAAAAAAGTAATTTATTGTTTATAATTTTAAAAAATTGCAGATTTTTTTTAATAACGTATCTTCATAAGTTATTGACAAAATCACAATTATCTAAAAAGGGGGTTATTATAGATGATTTTACATATTTTTGTTTACTAGAACGTTTAAGTGATAATACCAATTTTTATTGTGTAGAAACACTTTTATCTCTTACAACACGGGGATAAATAAATTAAAGATAAGCAAACAAGTAACTTTATTAGAATAAACAAATCTTCAAATATTCTAAAAAAAACATTCTTTTATGTCCTTGATTTCTGTTTGTTACCGTTTCGTATATTTGTCATATCGTAAATATTATAAAATAAATATTTTCCTTATATTCTGATCGAAACAATAATATGCGACTTTGCCAACTCTAATCGTGTTTTGATCTCTGTACTATTACCATCCTTGCCGGTGTATTTTCCAAGAAGGAGGGGTTCTGAATTGAGTAGGGGCTCTTCAGTACTTCTTGGAAAACACACTTGGAGGGGGGTAGTTCTCAACCTCAACACGGCGCATCCCAATGGCTGATAGGGAAAGTCCTACAGATATGTGAGACAGGTGTGAATAAGGCTTTGCCAAATAAACACCCGCGGATTAACTGAGAGCGTGGCATAGGGCAGCAGCTATGTCATTACAGGATCGGAGCGGTAGAGAAAATCTCTTTACCGGTCTGATACTGAATAATCACAGGCGGTAATTATAATTTAACCGGTTGTGACACTGCGAAATTATCGAATGTTTGCAGGTATAAAATACCACTTACTGACCAACGGCTTCGGGCGGTTGAGTTATTAAGTGGGAGGGCACTCTTTTGTCCTGAGATTGAGAAATCGATCTCAAAGGTGGATGAACCAAGATCAACGGCATAAGGTTGCAGAAGGCAAGGAAAAACCAGGTAATTTTTCGATTTTTCAAGTGATTTTTCGGCTTCGTTTCATGCTATAATAAACTATAAACAACTTATAAATTTAATTTAATTTAATTATTTATTTCTTTGAATAAAAAAATCAAAAAAATAGTGTTAATTGTTGATGTAGATAACTGAATTAGTTGATTCATACAGTTGCATAATTGTTGTATTATTGTTTATTTAATATTTAGCTATATCTGCCAGAGAACGTCTTACCAGAGTCTTGCATGAAGAGTCATGCCAAGATATTTTATATATTCTCATTGCTATCTGGATGTTATTTATTCTGACTGGAACATATTATCTCATTCTATTAGTGAAATCAACATGAATCGATTAAATTTCATTAAGTTTAATTTTTCATGCTTTAGTCCAACTGCTTAATCCAATTTAGTCTTATCTTTAGATCTGATCTAAAGATTTATGCAAGTTATGCATCACTTCTTTATGATTATTTCCAACTGATAATTGCCATGTCATCAACAAATGTTGCAATAGTATCTTGATTTAGTTCAGATCTATCTTTGGTGTATAAAATGTAAAGAACTGTTCTAAGGACACTTCATTGTCGTACAACAGCTCTAATATGTCTCAAATCAGAGTATGCTTCCTCCTAATTGATTGTGAAGCATCTGTCTGAAATACGTATGATTCTAAATAGTACTGTTCTGGTAGGTAATAGCAAAATGTATATGTTAATACTTTATGCCCTATCTTGTCAAATACCTTTCCATTCCATTTCTATGATTTGTTTTGAAATTATTGTCAGGTTTGGATAACATAACCACTTTTGTGACTTTCCACAACTTCGGAAGATATTTAACTCTCTATAAGGCATTGGTTAATTGGTTAATTTCATAATACTTTTCTTCGGCAATGATTTATAATCTCACCAATAATGAGATAGAAACTTATTTTTTGCGTTCATAGTATTTTTTGTTTCCGCTTCTAGTTTTTTAGAAGGTTCTTCTTGGGTAAAATCAGAGGAAGACAGAGTGCTAAAGACAGTGTTTTTGGAGAGACCAGACGGTAGATCAGTAGGCCGTCTCAGAATAAGATAGAAGGATGATGTTGAAGCCGATTTATCTAAATAGGATTGAGATACAGCCATGGGAAGTAAAGCCAGTCAAGAAGAAAAAGAAGAAGTTCTTAAGGAGCGATATGGGTGATTCATTGATATTATTTCATCATTGGTTTCAATTTTGTTTTTGAAACTAGTTTTTTTTTTCGTCATGTGGTAGAAATATATTTTCTAGATTATTTACAACTTTTACTGCTTTTTTTCATTACCGTACGCCACTTCATGTCTTTTTGAGCCATTTAGTAACTTTCTAAGAAGAAAAAGAAGAAGTTCTTTAGGAGCGATATGGGTGATTCATTGATATTATTTCATCATTGGTTTAAATTTTGTTTTTGAATCTAGTTTTTTTTTGTCATGTGGTAGAAATATATTTTCTAGATTATTTACAACTCTTACCGCTTTTTTCCTTACCGTACACCACTTTATGTCTTTTTGAACCATTTAGTAACTTTCCTCGGGGACTAATCAGTAGTTTTCTTAAAGGTTAATTCACTGAGAAGAAATTCTCTATGGATTCTTGTTATATATGCATTATTTATCTCTTAAGTTTATGTGTGGCATTTTTGGGGATTTTTAATGAGCCAGAAATATCTGTCCAATCTAGTCCAATCGGTTCCTTATAAACTCACTGGGGATAAGGAGAATAGGGAATGATCCGAATTCATATCTCATTCTTTTTTCAAGTAAATAAAGTTAGACGTTTTTCTTTTTAGATGTCAATTAAGTTAGATATCTTAGTTGGGTTTATTAACCAATAGTTGGCCAAATTCAACGCAGATTCTGCTTCATTTATACTATACCATGAAAAGAATAAATATGATCTTGTTTATTTGTTCAAAATAATAAACTAGTGTGTATGTTATGTAAATTGATTATAAATTACACTATAGATAAATATTCAATTATTTATCACTTATACAGATAACATTACTATCCAAAGTTTGTGATAAAATAAATTCCAATATTCGACTTTTGTACCTTTCTGATAAAAATTTACCAAATAAAATAAAGCAAATGATCACTTACTTTTTTATTGTTACCTATATTAGAAAATAATTAAAACTATGGGTAATAGTAAAATGAAAATATTAAAATTTTTCCCAATTTTATTAACATTTCTGCCTTTTTGTTTGGCTCAAGATTTACCAACAAATTATGAATACTTCACAGAATCCGGAATTAAATCAGGTATGTAAATTTACTTGTAATGTATTTTTAAACATTTTTGTTTTGCTATACTAACGTGATGATAAATCAATAACGCAACCATTTTACACCTTAGTCTTATTAAATAGGATTACCAATAAACGTCAAAAAAATCCTTTTTGTTTCTGATAGGTAATTGTAATAGTTTGAACAAACCGCTCCATTTATTTTTTTATGCTGTTCTAGTCAAAAGTCCGCCCCCCCCCTCGTATCTTTTGAACGGTTATTGTTATAATAGTGAAATGTGGAGGGAGGTAATAAACAGACATGTGCTTCTCAACTGTCATAACAGGTGACGTAATAGTGACAGATGACGTTACAGCGTCACTGTGACAGACAATTTTAAATGGGATCTTACGACTAGTGATGCCTCGTTTGAAAGGTATTATAAATACCTCGCTTATCGATTTAAATACTGCCATAACCCCGAAAAACGCAATTTTACATGAGACGCGAAACAAAGTTTGCTATATTCTTTTAATTGTTAATTTCGCGCTCTCACAACTTACCAATGCTAATTTTTGCCTTCGGTTTTATTCAAGGCTATTATACATTGCTATATTGACAATGGGACAATGGCATTAAGGAATTTGCTAGAAAATATATTTGCGTGGGTTATTATGTCACTATTATCCAATGTATTTTCTCCTAAAAATTAGTATATGATATCAAGTTTATAATGTCAAATAAAAAATATTTTGCTTTTAATAGTGAAATTTATTCTTTTAATAACTACAAGGAACAAAGGACAAGATAAGAACGACTTAAGGAAACGACTATTTTACTTTTTCTTCTAAGTTTCAAACCGTGATTCGAAAACTGGCTCATAGGTCAATAGTATTGCACGTGCCTTAATTAAATCTCTTATATATTTTATCTTATTAGCATCAATAAATATTCTTTTTTTGTAGGCTGGCAGTAAATTGGGAATTTTCGAGGGGAGCTTATTGGCTCTTTGGCGGAAAGTAACTTCTTGCATTCCGTCTTCGTAGCTTGTGTTCAAGTAAAAAGAATTCGGTCGGGACTTCTCAAACCTCATCATTTTAATTTCAGTTATTTTGTGCTTTTGGCCTGATTGATCAATCTCAAAATTTGATCCCAGTTGCTTCTGAAGCCTTTCGAAATCTAGAAAGTCTTTGTAAGACAGTTCATTAATAGTAAACTCTTTTCCTCGTTTTGTTGATGTCCTTAAAATTGTAACATATTGTTGTATTATGAAGATGGGTCCACTTCTCAAGGTCTTCTTAATTTGCTTTTCAATGACAGTATGAGCGGCGTCCCCCTCATTTTGTGTGTGACCAACAATCAAAAAATTATGGTTGATTGCCTTAATCTTGAGAGTTCTTACTGCATAAGCATACATTGATATTATGTACCTGTTCTTTTTTTTTGGCCACAACAATTATCAGAGTACAAAGTAACTTCTAAATTATCATTATCTATCTCTTTTGACAACTTTATGAGATAATTAAAAATACAAGTTGCTATTTCGTTAGCACCTCGCATGCCCTCGTCTTGATGCCAAAAGTAACAAGTTATGTTTGAATTAATGATATTAGTTACAGTGAAATTGTAACAATTAAGTTTTGACTTATACTAAAAAAGAGAAACATTTCCAATGGGACATGGCATAACCTTTTCTAAATCAAAGCAGCAGACATAGTAAAGCGGATTTTCCTTCGCTTTGTTCTTGTTTAACTCTTTGGCAATCCTGCTCAGCACTTTTTCGTATTGATGGTTTTCATAATCTTCTTGAATCTCTTGGTCATTGGGGTCATTTTTGAGAGACACAGACCACATTGGTCTTTTTTTGGGATAAAGAGGGAAATGTTTAACTAATTGCGAAATATACGAGAAAAAGTAACCAAGGAGGCAGCTTCTTCCCCTTCTTTTTTTTTATTCATAGAATATACACGGTAAATGTCAGCTAAGGTTTTGCCACCATCTATAAATTCTCGGGTAGATTTTGCCCTGGTATAGTGACTCTCGATTCTTGGTATCTTCTTTATGAAATCACGTACAGAATCTTTAACTTTCGGGCTAAGAGTTTGATGTTTGCCATGTCTACCGCTTCCTTCTGGCTGCAGAAAACCCATATCGTTTGTGTTTCAACAACTGTTCGTATCGGGCGATCATTGATGCCTAGAGTATTCATGTAGAAGAGCTTACAAACTCTAATCTTTACAGAGCTACTTGAAAGTGAAAGGAATTGTTGGAACGCCTTGATTTTTCCTTGTTGGTTAAGCGAACTTTTGGGACAATTTGGTTCATGGAACTGGAAATATAGTTTCTTTGTGCTTGCAAAGACCCCATATCCCAGTAATTTTGAAAAATATTCTGTCTATAGTTATGGCTAATGCGAGATGGACAATTAAATTTGCAGTTTTCTGGACATGGATTCAGCATTTTTCTTGCTTGTACAACTTTTTTGCTAGTCAGAGAAGAATATGCCCTTCGTTTCTCAACTTCTTAACAACGCCCCTCTTAAGTGGAGTTTTTTGCCTCTTTTTTGAACATTTCACAGGAGAGTTAATTATTAAGTTGAATGAAGGGTCGGTGGTTGATCTTCTTTGACCAATCTATCTATCGAAATCAGACTTTTTAATACGATCGGCTTCAATTTGGGAAGTTGTTAGTACATCCTTTGAAATTACTACACTTCAAATTCCACTACGAAAATTCAATTTCCGAAGTGGAAATTGAAACGTCAATAAACGCACTTTAAGCTTTAATTGGGGCTTATTCCCATTTAAATAGTGTATGTTAACATAGGCCCAATTGCTGCTTTATAGATTCATGTTTTTGAGTCTTGTCTTAGGAGTTTGTTCTTAGTGGTAAAGTGGGCTTAACGAGTCACTCTGTCTAACTCCGATTTGTACTGATATACACTGTGTTCGTTTTCCATTTATCTTTGCCTGTATTCGATTATAGAAGTATATATTTTCGATGGTACGTATAATATTGATTGATATGTTTGTTTTATAGAGTAGATGTAAGACGTCTTCAACTTGGATGCGATCGAAAGCCTTTGTCAGGTCTATAAAACATAGATATGCGGTTTATTGTACTCAATGGCCTTTCTGTGATTTGTCTTAGAACAAATAGGGCGTCTACGCAGGATGTTCCGGATCTGAATCCTTGGTGTTCATCTGATAAACTTGTTAGTTTATTGATTTTGTTGGTTAGGACTTTTGTGGTAAGCTTAAGTGCGGTGTTCAGTAGATTTATACCTCTATAATTGTTGGGGTCTTCTTTATCTTCTTTCTTGAACATTGGTATCATTATGCTGTTTCTCCATGCGTCTGGTATCTTGCAGTGCAATATTAGTTTTTGCACAAGTTTTGTCATATTCTTCTTCTTCCTATGCCGTCCCCATTAACGGAGGTTGGCAACCACATTTTTAAAAGCTTCTCTGTCTTTTGCAACGTGGAATAATTCGTCTACAGTCATGTTTGTCCAGTCTCGAATATTTCGCAGCCATGACTTCCTCTTTCTACCTATTCCCTTTTTGCCGTCGACTCTACCCTGCATGATGACCTGCAGAAGACTATATTTATTATTTCTTAGTATGTGTCCAAGGTATGCAGTCTTGCGTACTTTTATCGTTCTCAACAATTTTTTGTCTCTACCCATCCTTCTCAGCACTTCCTCATTGGTGACCCTGGCAGTCCATGGAATTCTTAACATTCTCCGGTATATCCAAACTTCAAAGGCTTCAATCTTTTTAACTATTTGCGCTTTTAGTGCCCATGTTTCTACCCCGTACAATAGTTGCGACCAGACGTAACATTCAACAAACCTCAGTCTCAGCGCAGTATTCAGATTTTTGTCACAGAACAATTGTTTGATTTTTAAGAACGCTGCCCTTGCCATTTCTATTCGTACCCAGATCTCTTGGTCTGGATCTAATTCTGTGTTGATGTAAGCTCCCAGATATTTATATTTAGTCACTCTGTCTATTTGCTGTCTACCAAGAGTGAGTTGTTAATTATTTATTGGACTCCTTGATACTATCATAAATTTGGTCTTATCTGTGTTGATGTCAAGTCCCATTTGAATGCATTCACTATTTATTGCATCTAGTGAAGTTTGTAGTTCTTCTATACTCTCAGCCATAATTACCGTGTCATCTGCAAATCTCATGGTGTTTATGATTTCTCCACCAATTCTTATTCCCTCTTTTCTTTCCCATAAGGCTTTTCTGAATATGACCTGTGACTACACGTTGAAAAGCGTCGGAGACAAGACGCATCCTTGCCTAACCCCTCTCGCAATCGGTATATTATTTGTTTCTATATCGTTCACCTTTACTACTGCTTTCTGGTTCCAGTATATAGCCTTAATAAACTCAATGTCTTTTTTGTCTAAATTGATGTTTTTTAATTCATCTATTAACTGCATATGCTGCACTCGGTCAAAGGCCTTCCTAAAGTCTATGAAGCATACATATGCACTCTTGTTATATTCCCAACATTTCTGCAAGAGTACCGTCAACGCAAATAATGCTTCTCTTGTACCCATGCCTCCTCTGAAGCCAAACTGAGTTTCATCTATCTGCTCCTCACATTTCTTATAAATTCGGTTTTGAACAATTTTCAAGAGAATCTTTAAAAGGTGGCACATTAGGCTTATCAATCTATAGCCATTACATGATTTGGGATTGTTGTTTTTTGGTAGAGGTAAAAATATCGATTTAAGCCATTCTTCCGGGATGTTGCCCTCTACATATATGTGGTTGAGAATTCGGGTGAGTCTCTTTATATTACCGTCATCTAAGGCTTTTAACAGTTCACTGGAATTTGATCAGGACCCGGTGCTTTTCCTTGTTTTGCATTGTGTAGGGCATTCTTTACTTCTGAGGGTAAAATTTGTAGGTATTGTTTTTCTTCACCTATATCTTGTTCATTTTCTCTCTCGTCATGGAACAGATGGATTATATATTGTTCCCATACTTCCTTTATTTTGCTCTCTTCAGTAAGTATTTCTCCATTATTATCTCTTGTTATGAGTGTTCTTCTTTGCCTGGTGTTGCCTGTAAGTTCTTTCATTTTTTTATGTAAGTTTATTTGTCATATTAAGGGTTATATTTTCTCCTCCGTGTTTTTAAAGCTCGTTGGTTATTCCGTCTGGTCCTGGTGACTTTCTATTTTTGAGTGAATTTATGGCTATCTCTACCTCCTGAAAACTGATTTCTATTTCGTGTCTTAAATCAGGTACGTTATTGTGTTGATTATTAATTTCCTTTCCTTTAAACAGTTCCGTCAGATATCTTTCCCTATTGTTTGCTGGTATGTTATTGTATTCCTTTAATTCTGCCATTTCTTTCCGTTGGTTTCTTATGAATCTCCATATTTGTTTTTGTGTACTATAGAAGTCGCTTTCCATCCACTTTTAAACTGTTTCCAGTGTTCTTCTTACCAACTGCTTTGTTTGATCTCGTATTCTTCTATAGGTCTCTCGGGATTCTGGAGTATTTGATGTTTTGTACTTCGTGTAGGCCTGTAGCCAACAATATGTTAAATGAATATATTAAATTTTTTATTTATTATTAATTGTAACAGTAGTAAGCATACCCTAAACCTGAAAGTTATGTTAGAACATTGTAAAATAGTTGTATCGATGGAATAATTTACGAAAATATTTAAATTATAAGTAGGCAAGCATCAGTACATGAAACCAGGATAATCTGATATATTGATATGGCTCTATATGTTTTAAATCAACATTTGGTAGCTAAAAATTAGATGGTAGATATATGTATGATGCTGATCTACTTATTATTGAAGATGAAGGATTGAACTGTTTGGTATGCGGATTTGTAAATTAAAGAAACCTACCAAAAAAAAAGAAAAAGTTGTTAATGCCAGGTTAAAGTGTAATATATCCTAAAAGGTTATGTTAAAAAATTGTAGAACAATGGGATAGATGGAATCACTTTTAAAAAATATTTAAATTATAAGTAGGCAATTATCCATCCACATACCTAATGAATGAAGGATAATTAAAAGATTAATAAGGCTTTATTTGTTTTAAATTAAAATTTGGTAGGCATCTAAAAATTAGACGGTTGATATATGTAGGATGCTTAGTTGTTTATTATTCAGAACTATGAGTTAAACTATTTTATGTGTGGATTTAAAAAATATAGAAACCTAATAAAAAGTTGTAATTTAACCATCGAGCAAAAAGACAAAAGAGGGAATCTAATCGTTATGAAAAATAGACCAAAAAAGTGGCCTCTGATGGCGTACATATCCGGAAATGCGAATGCGCCAAATTAAATTTCATGACACTTCACAATAATCATACAGAGTGTAGGGGTTCTAATTTATCTATTTATTTGTTATATTAGATAATATTATTATTACATAATATTAATACATAATAAACTTAAAATACTTTTTTTAACACTAGAACACAATAAAGTTTTAATTAAATAATAACAATAATAGTCTAAAATGTGAAACAATTGTTAAAAAACTTACAATAACATCAGCAATAACATAACCCAACTAAATTTGATTTCTTAAACAAGGAAAGAGCCTCTCTTTCCTTGTTTAATGTGGCCTCTCAAGATAGCACTTCCTGTCTAACAATATTTTTGCCCCCACTACCTTTACATTCCCTCTTTTGTCTTTTTGCTCGATGAATTTAATGTAGATGTATGTACCTACTTATTAGTCAATATATGGGTAGGTAAGATGTTACTGTGCCTAATGTGTCTTCTGGATATTAGTTAAATTGTCTGATTAAACTTTAAATAGGTTCTGAAAAATGAGAGTATTAGTAACAAAGATAAATGAGAGATTAGGATATGAATGTAGGTGTCTTTTATAACACTATGTAGTGGGTTGTAGTTGTGAGAACTGGTTAGATAAGATAAGAACTAAGAGATACTCCTTGGGTTTACTTCAGCATGGTCCCTATGTATGTAACATATATGTATCTATCTATCTATCTACCTATCTATACATATATGTATATTACATCAAAAATATTTTATAGCCCTCGGCATCAATGCTGATTAAACAAATCATTTTAATGGACTTTTGGACACGTCATAAAATTGTTTTTAATTATTTGCTTTTTAGGTATAACAACCAATGAAACACACTTCTTTCTGAATGGAAAGCCCTTTTTTATATACAGTGGATCTATCCACTACTTCCGAATTCCAAGAGCTTACTGGAGAACCCGTCTACGTCAACTGAGAGCAGCTGGACTGAATACAGTCGAAACGTATTTGCCTTGGAACCTTCACGAGCCATACAATGGAATATTTAACTTTGGACAATACAGTGGCTCGGATATGCAAGACTTTTTAGACCTTGAATCGTTCCTTACATTGGCCAAAGAAGAAGATTTATTTGTTATTTTAAGACCTGGGCCATTTATAAGCGCAGAATATAATTTCGGCGGTTTCCCAAGCTGGTTGTTAAGGCAAAAACCTATGGGTTTTCGAACAGATGAAGATAATTATAACCGTCATATTTCTAGGTAAAGGTCTAGGTTTACTGATACATTGTAATAAATATTAATTGTTTGTAATTTTACTTTTTTTGCTAATTGGCCTTATTAGGGCCAGGGGTTCCAAAAAAGACCAATAAAAGAAAATACACTTCTTCCAATTATCTTGCTAGTAATAGTCATTCCAACGTCAGCAAGACGAAAGATTCTTGAAAGTTCAGTTTCTTGACCAGATGATAAAATCGTATTTCTACCTAATTTTCTAGTTGATATATTTGTTGTCAAATGATTTCGTAAGGTCCTCCTAGGTATGCGGAATTCGTTTGAAGCCTGATTGACAGACATTTCATTTGCAACAGCATTCAAGGCCTGCTCCATTTGCTCTTTGGTTCATTCAGCTTGCTTTTTCTTAACTGCATTCGGCTCCATCTTGTCTAAAACGTATGAACAAAAATTGTTAGTTCAGTGCAATTCAACATACAACAAACTTTCATTTATAAATAGAGGAATAGTTCTATATAATCACATTTAAAACATTTAAAATTTAATTAAGGGAATAAAATCTGTATTAAGCCATTTCCCTAATAAGGTCAGAGCTGGCCCTAATAAGGCCAGGCACTGTCTTGAACAACCATTCTTTGTCTTGTTTCTAACTAAGATCATTATTGCAAAATATATATTGCAAATGTCTTTATTTATATAATAATAATTTTAGTGACTGATAATCTTCGTTTTATTTATATGTCTGGATTTAGTTTGATCGTTATAACAGTTCCCAAATATATAACTTTGTGTACTTTTTCAACTTACGACTCCATTTAATTGCAGCTCTGTTGCTGGATATGGGTTACGACTAAATACTAAAAATTTGAATACACAATCTGCAATAATTTTACATACTGTACTTTACCGAATGCCTTTTCGAAGTTCACGAAGCATTCAAATACAGATTTTCCTTGATCACGGCATTTTTGTAATAGAATCGTTAGCGCAAAAAGTGCCTTCCTAGTTCCCATAGGATTTCTACGAGGGTGGATTGATATAAAACTAGCCTTTGATAGAAAAAACAAGTTTTTTGAAATTAAATCGATTTATTTCTCAACATAGTCACCTTTTAGCTTGATACGCTTAGTAAGACGATGTTCCAATTTTTTTATCCCATCCGAATAGTACTTTTGCTCGAGCTCTTCTAAATAGGCCGAAGTTTCAGCGACGATTTCATCATTTGTTGCGAAACGGCGTCCTCCGAGCCATTTTTTTAGGTTTGTAAACAGGAAAAAATAGCTAGCGGCAAGATCTGGGGAATACAGTGGGTGTTCAACCAATTTATAGCCCAATTCGTGTAATTTTGCCATGGAGACAGCCGATCGGTGAGCCGGTACATTGTCTTGGTGAAAGAGCACTTTTTTGCGTTCCAAACTGGGGCGTTTTCGACGCAATTCGGTATCGAATCGATCTAGTAATGCTGCGTAGTACTCAACATTGATTGTTTTTCCTTTTTCCAAGTAGTCGATGTGGATGATGCCCTTCGCATCCCAGAAAACAGTCGTTATCACTTTGCCGGCCAAATGTGCACTCTTTGCCGTCTTTGGCGGCCCTTCGCCGCGTTTGCGCCACTGTTTCGACTGTTCTTTGGTTTCCGGTGTATAATAATGCACCCAGGTTTCATCAACGGTGATAAATCGGTGAAAAAAATCCTTCGGATTGCGCCGTATCATCGCCAAAAGCTTCTCCGAAGTGGTCACACGTTTTTGCATTTGATCGATTGTCAGCAAACGTGGCACCCATCGCGGGTATAGCTTTTTCATGTCCAAATGATAGTGAATGATGTTGTGTACGCGTTCGTAGGAAATGTTTAGGACCTCTATTAACTCGCGACTTAATTCGACGATCTGCCATAATCATGTCATGGACTTTGTTGATCATTTCCGACTTTCCAAAATTTTACTGTTGCTAACGAAGGTTAGCAACCTCACCATAAACTTCGCCTAGGTCGGCTTTGATTGCACATTCGTTTTACCCTTTTTGTGGAGGAACTTAATCACCGAAGGATACTCGACTTTTTCCAGTTCTCCAAAAACACAAAATTTGCTTTCTTTTGACGGCTGTAAAAACAAAACTAATTGTTTTTAAAAACTTAAATTTTGACAGAAGTCATGTCATGAATGGCAAATGTCAACACCGAAACCAATTCGGTATCAAGTAGCGCCATCTATCAAAGGCTAGTTTAATATCAATCTATCCTCGTAAAACCAAATTGGGTATCTTCGATATCTTCTTTGCATTTGAATCTAATTCTGTTGTGGAGTATTCTTGGTAAAATCTTAAGACTGTGGCTCATTAGGCTAATTAATTGATATTCTGAGCACTGTGTTTTTTTAAGTATTGTAACAAAGATGAACAAGACAATTGCCATGATATATAATTTACGTACTATTTAAATACTTTAATTATTTTTAAAAACCATTAACGTTTGTTGCTTTAACTTCCAGATACTTCAATTATTTTTTAAAAAAACTGTTTCCTTACAAGTTTTCGAATGGTGGTCCTATAATAGCCTTCCAAGTTGAAAACGAATATGGATACACCAACTACAAAGATTTTAAACCTTCTAAAAGATACCTAGGGCTCCTTCAGCAGTTATATATAGACAATGATATGGCTGACTTTTTGGTAACATCCGATAACCCTATTGCAGAAGGAGATTCGGGAACTTTGCCAGGGATTTTATTTCAAACTACAAATTTTGGTGATTCTCCTGAAAATTATTTAAAGAGATTGTCAGAATTGCAACCTAATAAGTAAGTTTGTTTATTTTATTTATTTTTTTTTAAGAAAAACTGTTAGATTGGCTTATTGTAACAAAGATATTCAATATTCAGTTCTAATATTGTTTTGAAACTTACTTCATGACATAATATATTTTTAAGACCTCTAATGGTAATGGAATTTTGGATAGGCTGGTTTGACCACTGGACAGATAACCATCAAACGAGAGACCCAAAACAAATGAGAGATCTTTATGAACGGATTTTAAAGTATCCAGCTTCGGTAAATATATACATGTTTCATGGAGGAACTAACTTTGCATTTGGAAATGGAGCTCATTTAAGTAAGTATCACATAAGATTATTATATATATATATATATATATATATATATATATATATATATATATATATATATATATATAATATATATATATATATATATATATAAATATATATATATATATATATATATATATATATATATATATATATATCACATAAGATTATTTATATATTCTCTCTCTATATATAAAACTTTCTCTCTTTTTGTTTTTCTATATTATGTTTTATTAAGCTGTACAATTCATTAAAATCATTTACTGAGATATAAAAATTAATAAAAATCGTTCTGCATCTAAGAGTATTTCAGCAAAAGTGGTATTAAATTCTCCTGATCTTCTCGCTTGGAATTAAGTGCACACAGCATTTCCTTTTACTTTTTTCTCGGACGCATTCAGGCTTAACAAAAGTAATGCTTCTTCTTCGTCTAAGAAGAACTATTTGAGAACATGTTTCACGTTTAATATTGTTACGAACATACTTTTGGCATGGCCCAGGTAACGGTTGCATTGCATCTCTAATACTCTCGAAAGTTCGCGGCGTATCGAGTGCGAGAGAGAATAACCGGTCACGTAGGTGAATTAGAGGTGGGACAACGCCAGAATATTCTCGATACAGTAACTGTAGTATATATAGGTAACAATGTTAGAAGTAGAGTTAGTTGTTAAGATACTACCGAACTGTAAAGTTATAAATAAATATGTTTATATAAATTCGAACCGCTCGTTTTATTTAAAAACGCTACAGTTGGTGTTACGGTGTGAGTAAAAAGAAATAAATTCAGCAGTGACTTTTGAAAAAGACTTTTGAACTTTTGAAAAGTATTGTTCGTCGGGAATATCCGCGTAGTTCGGAAGTGTCCTTCGTACGAAAGAACATTTAAAAAGTACGTGTGTGCCTGACCAAAGATGTTGCTAGTACAACTTTCAGTAAAACAGTTGCGTGAGCAACTGGAAGAACGCGATGAAGACTGCAGCGGGTCCAAGAAGATACTCCAAGAACGACTAAAGACTGTTCTTAACAAGAATGGAGATGATCCAGAGACATTCCATTTTCAGTCAGCAGAAGAAGCAGTTTTAATGAAGATAGAAGAAACTTCTAAAAAAACTGATGATAAATTCGAGACTGTTTCCAAAAGATTCGATGAAACGTCTCAAATGATTGAAGAATCTTCTCGAAAGAATGATGAAAGATTCAATGAAACGTCTCAAATGATAGAAGAATCTTCTAAAAAAAATGATGATAAATTCGAGAACGTTTCCAAAAGATTCGATGAAACGTCTCAAATTATTAAAGAAGCAGCTAAACAAAATGAAGAGAAATTCGAAAATGTTGCTAGAAGATTCGACGAGACTTCTCAAATAATTAAAGAAGTATGTAATCAAAACAATGAGAAATTTGAAGAAGTCTCAAGAACATTTGATAAAGTAGAAGAGAAGATCAAACAATTAGAGAGCATGATAACCAATACAAAAGTGCTACCACCAGTTAATGCAGTAGCCTTAGATCCGGTAGTGAAAGAAGAATTACCTAGAGACGAAATGACACATCATATGAGATTCAAATTGCCACCATTTGATGGAAAGTCCTCTTGGTCCATATACCTTAGACAATTTGAAGCTATTGCGACAGCCAATCATTGGACAGAACAAGAAAAAGCTGTTTCCTTGACTGCTGCTTTACGAGGTGATGCTGCTGATATCCTAAGATCGATTCCTAAGGGTCAAGAAAAATGTTACCAGACCTTGTTCACTCGACTAGACAAACGTTACGGAGATGCCCATCTACAACAAGTCTACAAGGCGCAACTAAGAAGTAGAATTCAACGAGCAAGTGAAAATTTACAAGAGTTTGAAGCAGATGTTGCTCGTATAGTGCGGTTGGCTTATCCGGAAGTACCAGACAACATTTTGGAAGAAATTGCTGTAGATACCTTCGTCAATGGGTTAAAAGAAAGTGAATTACAGAAAGCTTTACGACTAGCAAGACCAAAAGTTCTAGATGAAGCGCTCGCTATTGCCTTGGAACATGAAACAGCTAGTCAAACTTCACGGAGCCATCGAGTAAGAACCATCGAAGAAGGCGACGAACCAAACGATGAACGTCTGGAAGAAATGGTACGAAAAGTAGTTCGTAACACGATGCCGAAGAGACGCGAGCCCAGATGTTGGAATTGCGGTGACGTAGGTCATATTCGCCGTAATTGCAAGAAAATGATACATCAGTCGGAAAACTAGAACGGGTCGACAACAAGGGGCAACTGCCGACCTCGAGAAACACAGCCCCCATAGTAACTGTGAACATTACGTCCTCAGGTGGAATTCATAGCTTGTACATAGAGGGTCGTATCAATAATAAATGTAGATCGTTTTTGGTAGATACAGGTGCAACGAGAACTATTGCACGGCCAGAAGTAGTACGAGGCCATCTTAAATTATTGCCTGCAACAGTAAAGCTTAGAACAGCAACTGGTGAGATAATTAATACATATGGCGAGGCTAATCTGTCAGTATCCATTGGCCAGACCACAGTGAGACATACAGTATTAATTGCAGAGATCTCCGATGAGTTCATATTGGGGATGGATTTACTAAGGAAAGTTGGGGCTGTATTGAATGTCAAAGATGGAGTCCTCGAGATCAGTGGTGAAGAGTTGCCGTTTCATGAAGACCAAGAAGATGTTATCAGCTTAATAACTACTTGTGACGTAACAATACCCGGTAATAGTGAGAAAATTTTAATGACCAGACCTGATGGTTACTGCCGAGAGGGAAGTTTAAGGATGGTCGAAGATGTGAATAATGCCGAGTTCCTAACGGCAAAAGCTTTGGTGAGAATTCGAGATTTCGTTCCTGTAAGAGTTATGAATTTAAAGGGAACTGCTATTAAGTTAAGTAAAAGAACTTTGATTGGACAGTGTGTTCCCGTGGCTTCGATTTGTTCCATGAATACTAATGAGAAACCGTCGAAATCTAAGTATCCAAAGGAGCTTGTCGAGACGATGATTAAAACGTGCCAAGATCTTGATGATGAACGAACTAAAAAAGTGAAGTCTATGCTGATAGAATTTCAAGATGTTTTTGCCATGGATAAGAAGGATAATGGCAAAACAAGCATAGTAAAGCATAAAATTAATACCGGAGACGCTCAGCCAATCAGACAACAACCTAGACGACTTCCATTTTCGAAAAGAGATGAAGCCGAAGACATCATCAAAGATATGAACAAACAAGGGGTAATTGAACCATCAAACAGTCCATGGACATCACCAGTAGTCCTAGTAAAGAAGAAAGATGGTTCAACACGTTTTTGTATTGACTACCGACAGCTCAATGCAGTAACTAAAAAAGATAGTTATCCTTTGCCCAGAATAGACGATACTTTGGATACACTTTCTGGTTCTCGTTGGTTCTCCACACTCGATCTGAAAAGTGGATATTGGCAAGTAGACATGGAGCCAGCTGATCGTGAAAAAACCGCATTCTCGATAGGATCAGGGCTTTGGCAGTTCACAGTTATGCCCTTTGGTTTATGTAATGCCCCGGCCACATTTGAAAGATTAATGGATGCAGTTTTAAGAGGTCTAACATGGAAAACATGCCTGGTTTATTTGGATGATGTAATTGTAGTTGGAAGATCCTTCGATGAACATGCCAATAATCTAACAGAAGTCTTTCAACGATTGCGGGCAGCGAATCTGAAGTTGAGTCCGAAGAAATGTCACTTGTTTCGACGAGAAGTGAAGTACTTGGGACATATTGTAGCAAGTAATGGTGTAACAGCTGATCCTGAAAAACTTGCAGCGATTAAGGATTGGCCAGTACCAAGAGATAAACACGAAATTAGAAGTTTTCTTGGCCTATGTACATATTACCGCCGTTTTGTCAAAGGATTTGCCAATATCTCCAAGCCATTAACAAAGTTGACAGAAGAAGGCAAAGAATATACATGGAGCGAAGAGTGTCAAAGAGCTTTTGAACACTTACAAATGGCTCTGATCAGCGCACCGATTTTAAGCTACCCTAGACAGGCAGGAAAATTTGTGTTGGACACCGATGCAAGCAACAGTGCAATAGGAGCTGTTCTTTCCCAAATCCAAGATGGACAGGAGAAAGTCATCTCTTACTTTAGCAAAGTCTTGTCAAAACCAGAAAGAAACTATTGCGTTACCAGAAGAGAATTGCTAGGCGTAGTGAAGGCTTGTGAGCATTTCCATAAATACTTGTATGGCAGAAAGTTTCTTCTTCGCACGGATCACGCTGCTCTAAAATGGCTCCTACAATTTCGTAATCCGGAGGGCCAGATGGCAAGATGGTTAGAACGATTACAAGAATATGATTACGAGATCGAACACAGGGCTGGCAGAGTTCATTCAAATGCTGATGCCCTTTCGAGACGGCCGTGCAGTGCAAATTGTAATCACTGTCTTAAATTAGAAGAACGACTTTGCCCCGTGAGACGAACCACCGTCATTAATGAGCAATGGCAGCCTCAACAGCTACAAGACGCTCAAGCAGATGATCCATGTATAAAAAGAGTATTGGATTGGATGCGTCGAAGTGAGAGACCTTCTTGGCAAGACATTAGTGCATGTAGTCCAGAAGTCAAGTGTTACTGGAGCCAATGGAATTGCCTAGTGCTGAAAGATGATCTTCTGTATAGAACCTTTGAGAACGATGATGGTACAGAAACTAAGCTTCAGTTGATTGTACCTAAAAGTAAAGTGTCAGAAGTATTGCGTCAGTTGCATGACGGTGCATCAGGTGGACACTTTGGTATCACGAAGACTCTGCAAAAGGTTAGAGAACGGTTCTATTGGGTGAACTGTAAAGATGATGTAAGAAGATGGTGCCGGAAATGTGAACTGTGTGCAACCAGTAATAGTCCAGCTGGTAAAAAGAGGGCACCCATGAGACAGTACAATGTTGGTAGTCCTATGGAAAGAGTAGCAATCGACATTGCAGGTCCACTTCCAGAGACAAATGATGGAAATAAATATATCCTGGTAGCCATGGATTATTTTACGAAATGGACTGAGGCCTATGCGATACCAAATCAAGAAGCTGCTACCGTTGCAGAGGTACTTGTTAAAGAATTCTTTAGCCGATTTGGTGTTCCTTTGGAGATCCACTCCGACCAAGGGCGAAATTTCGAGTCAACCCTTTTCCAAAACGTTTGTAAATTGATTGGTGTCAATAAGACCAGAACGACACCCCTGCATCCTCAATCAGATGGAATGGTCGAGAGAATGAACCGAACAATGGGTAAACACCTGTCCAAAGTTGTATCAGAACATCAAAGAGATTGGGACCAGCACATTCATTTATTCCTAATGGCCTACCGCTCGGCCGTGAATGAAACTACAGGCCAGACTCCAACCTGCCTGATGTTAGGTCGTGAAGTTCGTTTACCCTGCGACCTAGAGTTTGGCTGCAGACCTTCCGAAGAACATGTTGCAAGCGAAGATTATGTCGACCGCCTGAAGTTAAGAATGAACAACATTCATGAACTTGCCCGACAACACATCCAGATAGCCAGTGACAGAATGAAAGATCAATATGATTCTCGATGTAAGAGTGAAAACTATGAAGTAGGCGATCTTGTTTGGCTTTATAATCCACAACGTCGTCGAGGCTTGTCTCCCAAACTGCAAAGACAATGGGAAGGTCCATATGAAATTAAAAAGAAAATAAATGACGTAATATACCGAATTAAGAAGTTGCCGAAAGGTAAACCAAAAGTAGTTCACATAAATCGTCTTGCACCATATGCTGGCTCAAATGAAACAGAAGAAGCCCGAACCCTTCAACATGAGATCAAAGATGACCGGCGACCAAGCTTTAATGAATTTATGTCAAATTACGCAGAGAGAAAGAGTGCTAGATTCGGCGTGACCACAGAAGTTCAGCAGGATCTTTTTAGTGTTCCGCATAACGTCTCTCTAGCCCACTGTGTTGCCCAAGATCTTGAGATGACTAAAGGAATCTCATCCGTATTTTATAAGAAATTCGGTCGTTTGGACGAGTTAAAAAACCAGCAGCCTAAAGTTGGAAGAGTACTGAGATTAGAAGATGGTTCCCGATCTTTGCTGTATATGGTGACCAGGAAGTCTTATACAGACAGGGCAAGCTACGAGGATATATGGCGTGCTCTAACTAATTTGAAGAAAATTGTGTGCAATTACGACATCAAGAATTTGGCCTTACCCAAGATAGGCCATGCACTAGATAATCTGGACTGGAAGATTGTCAGAAGCATGCTTGAAGTGATCTTCCGAGACACCGGCGTACGAATTACTGTGTGTTGCATTAACCCGATGGGATCGTATCCTTCAAAGTCAGTAGACTGTTATTTCTTTCTAAAGGGTTCATGCAGAGCTGGAGAGTCCTGTAGATTCCGCCATGCTGTGCCTACCGGAGTTGCTGATCGGGACGATCAGATTTAAGAGGGGAGCAGTGTTACGAACATACTTTTGGCATGGCCCAGGTAACGGTTGCATTGCATCTCTAATACTCTCGAAAGTTCGCGGCGTATCGAGTGCGAGAGAGAATAACCGGTCACGTAGGTGAATTAGAGGTGGGACAACGCCAGAATATTCTCGATACAGTAACTGTAGTATATATAGGTAACAATGTTAGAAGTAGAGTTAGTTGTTAAGATACTACCGAACTGTAAAGTTATAAATAAATATGTTTATATAAATTCGAACCGCTCGTTTTATTTAAAAACGCTACAATATTGATAAAGAAACTGAAACGCTGTCATGTGTGCCCACGGAACTCCAAAATAAAAACAGAATGCCTGACCGGTGGTGGTGTATACGGTAATAATAATGTAAAAAAGCGATGTCTCATAGGAACTAAAGAAATGCTAGTAAAGAATTAAATACCCCATCAGCTGGCTTTAAAGAACAGGTTCAGTGTACCTACTATGTATATGGGACACTTATCAGTGACATTCGGAAAAGCTGTTAAATGATTACAGTTAACACTGTTCCCAAAAATTCCATGACAATTTATGAGAATAAAATATCAGTGATTTAGTCACCATTGACGAAATTCAGTAGCCATGGAAAATTTAGCAATACATCCAAAATGTTAAGATAATAAATTTCAGGAGAATAAAGATTAGGAGATCTTCTGGAGTTGATTTTAAAATTTATCCTACCTGAAAGTGCGTTCCTATGCCTACCTATTATATTTCCTATATTACATTTAATAATTGAACACCCAGTTTTTAATTAGTTGATTTTAAATTTAGTTTCATGAATTAACGGTTTACTTCTCATAGGCATAGATATTAATTTCTTCTTTTCTGAACACCTTTTTGATTTTCTTAGTCTGTACAATTTTCCTCAAAATTTATTTCGATAAAAAATATTCTGTGTTTCTTATTTTATATTTTTTTGGGAACTATAAACATTATTGTTAAAGGGAGTATCTTATTTATCATTAATTTATTGCTAATTATCTAGTATATTAAACACTTTTTTCCAGTGTCTTTTATATTTTTAAATTCTCTATAAAATTTTTGGTACCGAAATTTTCAACGCTTAAATTTTAATTAATATAAAGCTTTCATTAAATTAAGACCCACTCTTACTTTTACCCATGAATATTCTGTTAATAACATAAAGCACATTTACTTTGTACTTTTTTAGATAATGAACTGCTTGACAATTCTGCTTTTCTTCCAATTACTACGAGCTATGATTATGACTCACCACTGGACGAATCTGGCCAATACACTCAAAAGTACTACGATATTAAAGATCTACTTACCAAGTATAATCCAATCCGAACTAAAATTCCGTCCATGCCAGAACTTAAGCCTAAGATTGCGTATCCCTCTATTAAGATTGCACAACAACTTCCTCTGTATAACGTTATTACTGATCAACCACCAGTGGTTCTAAATAGTGAAAATGTTATTGCAATGGAAATGTTGGATATTAATAATGGATCGGGGCAGAGCTATGGATACATCGTTTACCGAAAAGATAATATAGACTTGGAAGCAAACACAGTTCTTAAAATTGAAGGACATGTTTGTGATACCGTCATGGTTCTGGTCAATGGTGTTTTAGTTTCTCCTGAATTTAAAACCAAGGCAGATTTGGATGGATTTGGATTTTGGAGATTGAAAGATTCCACATTGATACTAAACACCGAACCTGTTAAAAATGCTACTATAGATATCGTAGTAGAAGAGTGGGGTAGAATGCATGGTGGTACTATCTATCAGTATAACCAAACGTTTAAAGGATTATGGCAAGGTATGTAGATGTAATTTTTTCTTTTTAAGACGAATACTTTTGAAAATTATCAAAAAAAATTTACTAAGTTACCTAATAAAGCGAAATTATCTTCAAATTTTTCTTTTAAGTGGTGGTAAGTATTGCTACCAGTAGGTATCTAAGCATTTACGATCAGCTACAAATCACTGATAAAGATTTCTATCGCTAAACGCTAAAAGCTTTAATGTGCTTTTACACACTAAAACAAAAGTTGTAAAAAAAACGTTCTTTGCATAATGTTTCATCACATTTTTGGTAAATGAGATTGGTCTTACTTGTTAAACTGTTTGTTCGGGCTGTTAGGCCGTTGTCTTCTGAGATTAGTTCTCTCTGAGGCCTAACCGCCCGAAAAAACAGTTTAATAAGTTAGACGATGGCCGTGAAAGCCTAACGCAGTTTATGAGATTGGTCCTCTTTTGTTTCTTATTTGAACTGCAGTTAGTACTTTTACGGTAAGTTTGTATGTAGATTTTTGTCTTCTTAGTAGGCAGAATAATCTGGATCTAAAACTGAATCGTAAGAATATCTCATCACTGCTACCTGGAAAAATTTTGTTTGATGTTAAAGCAATATTTCAGCTCGAAACAGAAGCAATATTTGTGCTTGAATTAGATCTAGTGCTGCACTTAGCCAAAGACTGTAAAGTGCAATATTGCCTTCTGCATCAGAATCACCTCTATAGTTCGACAGGCAATAAGTATCATCATATGTATCAACCAGGTCTTTATTTAAAATCTCTTCAAGTTGTTCTGCTGTGAACAGCGATTACAATCAAGATTTATCCACAACATTTTTTCGCAAAAACTTACAAAAGATATCTAATCTTTATATGAAAGACTAGAAGGTGTACTAACATTCTTACAACATGGAATTTTTCAATTTGTTTTTGTATCCATGGAAAATAATTATCCAGTTTGTAAAAAAATAGGTCAATGTTGATTAGATTGAAATAACTTTTAGAAATCAATAATATTTACTCTTTATCCGAGCAAAATGTTTTTAACGCTTAATTTTACAATACTTTACTTTTTGCTATCATATATTTCAATAAATAAGCTAATGAAAAACTAGAATAAATTACTATAACAACAACACCGGTAAAGTACGCTACAGAAATGCTCACTGGTAGCTATATTTACCGCTCAACGACCTTCAGATTGTTGCAGGCATACGCGAGTGGTGTTTTGTCTAGTAGTCAACAGTACTGTTTCAGCTTGTGGTCTAGTTCTCATTACTACAGGTTAGAAAAATAACCTATAACAGCAGTGGTAAATATAGCTACCACTAACACTTAAAGGGTTAAATCGCCTTTAAAACGTGTTCGGTATATCTTAACTTAATTACTGATCTTCCGATGTATATCCGTGAACTGAAGATAGACTGCTGAAATTCGTATTGGAACGTAACCTTTACATAAATCATCTTCAAAAATCTAGCCAAACAAAACTAAAGCGATTTGTAAAGACCTTTAAAACTTGCATGAAATAAATAAAAAAATAATACATGGTTTATTATGGTAGGACGCTGTAGAAAGATTTCATAGTACACAAAATAAAGCATATGATAAATTAATCAACACATTCTTAACAGTGCTTATTGAAAAAAAGAGGGAGAGTTGAATGAAAAAACACAGCAAAATATAGACAAATTACTCAGGAAATATAAGAACAAATATGGAAAGATGTACGAAAATACAACACTGCAGTCATATTGGAAGTCATTTAAGAGTAAAAACTAACAAAAAATTTAGTAGAAAGTTGAATGAATGAATTCAATGAATAAGGCAAAATTTGATGAACTTCTTACAATGGGGACACCGTTAATTCAGAAAGAAAATACTCCGTTTTATAATTCCATAGGCACGAATACTTTTTAAAATGTTCCAAGAACAGGGGCATGTTCTCTTCCTTCCATTTGAAAACCATTGCGTAGATATGTAATAGGTATAAACGTATCGTCCAAATACGCCCTTCCTTGATAATGTGGCACGAACGACTGTCAGTAAAAGTGAATCGTTCAACGTTCAATTCTTGTGTTTATAAGGAAAGAATGTATCCTTGCCTTACCCCTCGTTTAATTTTAATGTTTTTTAATTTTGTGTTGTCTAGTTTTATATGTGATCTCTGGTTACTAAATACGTTTATACATACATCATTATGTAAAAATAAAATACATTGCCAACGAGAGCAATAAATATATTGTTATTATATTGAGTATTACTTTACTTTTTTAGGCAATGTATATCTAAATGACCAACAGCTCCTTGACTGGAAGATTGTGCCCTTGGAATTCAAGAAAGCATGGAATAATGTACTAACCTCTTGGCAGACAACAACCTCCAGTTCTGGTCCAGCTTTATATCTCGCTTCATTAATCCTAGACTCGGATATCAGAGACACTTACATAGACATGAGCAACTGGACAAAAGGTTTAGTAATAGTAAACGGTTTTCCAGTTGGAAAATATTTTAAATTAGGACCTCAACAAGCCATATATTTACCAGCGCCATTTTTACATTCTGGAGAAAATAAAATTATCATTTTTGAACATTTCAAAGCTAGTAACGAAATCAGTTTTGTAACTGATCCCATTTACGTTACACATTGATACCATTTGTTACTTTTGTAGTTGGTTTTTAATAAAGAATTATTTTTAAATTTCCTCCAATGACATTTATTAGCCTATAATAGTATCTGGCATATTTTTTTGTTAATTCGTAGAATTATAGTTTGCGTAACAAAACTAACAGTTATAAGATATAATAGACAAGCAAAAATCGAAATATAAAACACCACGATTAAAAATATTTGTACAAAAATGTTCTTTATTAAAATACTGAATAAAAAAATAATAAGTTATAGTTAAACAATAAAATTTTTGGTTTCCGAATTCGAGGTTCCGACGCATGATAACATAACTGACATTTGCTGCGACATCCTTTGTGACACTCTTCGCATATAATCCGGCATAGTTTGCTGTGCTTTGGTTGCAATAATTTCCAGAATATCTTTGTGGTAGAGTTTGTGCGACTTCTTCCGCTCGTCTTCAGTGACAGGTTTATCATCCAGGTGAACTAACTTTTCGAAAAGGGACAAAATAAATAATCTAAAATAAATCATTTAATTATTGTTAATTGTTACAGTTAAATACGTAAAAAATAGAAGGTAGGTCTCTATCTGTACTTATCTTAGAACGGATATAATTGCTAAAACGGTAGAATGTATGACTATCACGCAGAAGATTTCAAAAACATCTAGATATTTTTAAAAAATTTCAATGCCCCAGGTTGACTCAGCCTGTATAAAATACTTTTACCTTGGGTAGAACTGAGTGTAAAAATAAGCGGTTAACGCATAGTATTGGCCATGTTACCTTCCTTTTATATTTTAAAATGCACTGTCGGTATAAAGAAGACGCTATATTATTATTATGTATTTTATGATGGTTTTCCACTAAACGAACAATTGTGTTTATATTTTGTTTGTGTTTTTAGAACTTGAGAAACAAATTCCAAAACCGACACAAAACCAAAACTCTTTTTTCCATCAAACGGACTACATTTTGTTCGGGTTATGTTTTTGTTTTCAGTTCTTTTCCACTGGTTGTCATGAGGAAATTAAAACACAGTTTTTTCCTCAATAACCGTACAACATATTTAAAGAAAAAAATGCATATACTCATTGCAATATAAACAAATTACTTGGGTATAAAATTCTGAGGGATATTTCTTATAATTTTTTTATAGTCTCTTCGTTCATGTTGATAATTAAAAATTGTGTTTTAAATTTTTCTATCAATTTCTATCCCATTGGCATCAAGCAATTGTACAATTTCTTTGAAGGAATCCATATTTTTAATAATATTTATATAGTTGCCATTTTTTGGGTACCACAAATTTATATGTTCCCGAAAGATATCCCGAAAGATACATATTTGGCCAGTAGACCACTGCTTTTTGGCAACTTTGCCACCTTCAGACATATTGTTCTGTATTTTAAGAATGATTTTTGAAGTGGAAATCTAAACGTCAAATACACTTATTTTAAAGTCTAATTGTGGCTTTTTCCCAGTAAAAATAATAAATTTTACCTTCAGACATGATCTATTAAGTTTCAATAAAATGTGTGAGCGATTTGGAGAAATTCTCCAACAACTAATTTGGTATAAAATTCGTATTCACAATATTAACTCAAAAATAATAAACATAACATGACCTTTTCCACCAAACAGACTCAAGTTTTAAAATACGCCGAAACCCTTTGGTATTACCGCTTCCGAACGGGACCCGGCTCGTGGTTGAAAAATCCTCAGCGTGGATGACCTCAGCGGAGCTGTTTCGCAGAGCAGTCAACAAAACCATGATAGCCTTGATGATCGCCAACATCCGGACCGGATAAGGCACTGAAGAAGAAGAAGAACGGGACCCTCTTCTTCTTCTTCTTCTTTTTATATAGACATGACTCTATCTGTTTTTCAATGTGCCTCCAGTAAGTTGTCGTTCCATCGTTTTCGTTGTCTTCCTACTGATCGTCTTTCTATTGGGGAACTGTCTCTTGTCGTCTTTACTACTCTATTTATTGTCATTATCGTATCTTACCATCAATTTTTCTAAGTGTTTTCATCTCTGCTGTTTCTAGCATCCTTTTTGTCCTCTAGGTCTTGTTTCTGTCGCGTATGTCATTATTGGTCTGATGACTGATGACTTTTGTAAATTCTGCCTTTCGTTTGTTTCCCGATATTTTTATTTCACCATATTGTTTCATTTAGGCAGTCTGCGGCTCTGTTAGCTCTATTCACTTGATCTTCCACTTCAGTTTCGAGCTTTCCGTAGCTAGATAATGTGATGCTTAGATTTTTAAACTCCTTCACTTGTTCTATTATCTGACCTTCCAGCTCCAATTTACATCTTAGTAAATTTGCTGTTGTAACCATGCATTTTGTCTTTTTTGGGCAAATTAACATGTTAAATTTTCTGGCGGTTCTATTAAATTGGTGCAGCATACCTTGTAAATCATCTTCACTTTTCTCCCATTTGATATTCTTTTTTAGTTCCTATTTTTTTTTATTATTTCATTCACAATCAGGATGATCAATAGAAGACTCAGGGAGTCTCCCTGTCTTATCCCATTACCAGCTTCAATAGGGTCGGTTAATTCTTCTTCTACTTTTACTTACATTGTGTTGTTTTGGTAGATATTTTCGATCGTTTTGATTTGTCAGTTTTGTCGTGTTTGTTTTGTCAGTTTTGTGGAAAACCGCCATTAGAACGGTTAAACGGTCGGTCTGTCAGATAGCCAAGTGGGGCTATGTCGAAATGCTTTAGCGGAAGTTGGTTCGAATCCTGGTTCGGGACAGAACAGCAAAAAGACTAACGTAGTAGTTTCAAATTCTAAAATGAATCTGCTACTTAGACTAAAATACGCTAGTATCTGATCGGCCTATGGTGGAGCAGTACGGTAAGAGATAAGAGCTTGCTGCGTGGTGGTATTCCTTAATAGATTTATATACTAGTGATAATAAAGTTATCCATCTGGGCGTGATGCCGTAATCGATAATTTTTTTAAACAAGAGTAGATATACGAAATACATTTTACTGCTGTCAGAAAACAAAAAAATGGTTATTTAACAAATAAAAATTACTTTTCGCTTAAATTAAATGTTCAAATTGCCTCCCACCTGCTTCTTAGCAGGAACTGAACCTAGGACGACAATGTTCTTGAACATTGTGAGTCATTTCTGGAGTTATATTAATTAGGCCCTAATTTTGGGTACTATTAAAGCACGAAGTTTATAAATAAATGTTTAGTACTGCTGTTCTTTCCTTCTTCTTCATATTGTGTCGTTTTCTAACGAAGGTTGACGATCACTACTTTAAACACTTTCCTATCTCTTGCAACATGAAATATCTGTTCAACACTGAGGTTACCGCAATCTCTGACAAACATTAGCCAAGATTTCTTTTTTCTTTCAAAGCCTTTTCTCTCCTTTACTCTTCTTTGCATGATGACGTGTAGCATAGTGTACTTATCATTTCGAAGTATAAGTTTTGTCATTAATACATAAATAATGAGAATTAAAAATAACTACAGCAAAAAGTATAGTTTTTAAAGTTTAGTTAGCTTGAGTCGAATTTAACTTAGTTCACTTAAACTAAAATCAGTACAGAGCGCAGCAGTGGTCTGAATGAGTCGAAGTAGATATAAACAGTATATTGAAAAAAAATTATCTAATAGATTGACTTGTAATTATTTCGTATTCTTTAATGAAGGGGAAAATATATTTTTTACTTACCTGTATCTCATTTGCTCAAGATTTGACCCTCCGTTTGTATAAAATGGTATACCTGGGTTGCCCATAAGTGACAAATATTTCAAATTAGGACAAGAACTACTCAATCGATATACCCAACGATATAAATCCAAAATCTAAAACAATATATCAATACATGAATTAATAAAATAAATTTGATGTTTAATTTAACATTTATAATTATTTTATGTACATTGGAATTAGATACAATCGTCAAGAAACATTGAAGACAAACACTTTCCTTTAAGAAATACATTGGTTACTAGAAAAGCACTGTTTCTGCTAAACGGCCTGTTCCAAAAATAGCATGATAAGAGCAAATATAAAGTAACAGGTCAGAACACGTATAGGGAATATCAGATTCAATAGGTCTATCAATAAACACAAAAAAAAACTAAAATCCTAGTCAATCGGACAGAGCTAAGATACGAATCTACAATCCCATAATCTGACCAATAGTGTGTGTGTGTGTGTGTGTGTGTGTGTGTGTGTGTGTGTGTGTGTGTGTGTGTGTGTGTGTGTGTGTGTGTGTGTGTGTGTGTGGGTGCGTGTGTGTGTGTGTGCGTGTGTGTGTGTGCGTGTGTGCGTGTGTGCGTATGTGCGTGTGTGTGCGTGTGTGCGTGCGTGTGTGTGTGTGTGTGAGTGTGTGTGTGTGTGTGTGTGTGTGTGTGTGTGTGTGGGTGTGTGTGTGTGCGTGTGTGCGTGTGTGCGTGTGTGCGTGTGTGCGTGTGTGCGTGTGTGCGTGTGTGCGTGTGTGTGTGTGTGTGCGTGTGTGCGTGTGTGTGTGTGTGTGTGTGGGTGTGGGGTCATTGCGTTTCATCGCGTTTCTTTGGTTTTTTAGTCCGTGATAAGAAAGATATGCTTCCAGTAACGACTATAGTTCCGAAATTAGATGCTTTTAACTACAATTAAAATATCTAATAATTTTTTATGATCCTTCGTTTTTCACCCTGTAACCATGTTGTGTCTTGTTATTTATACCTATAGATTTAATCCAGTACGTATTCTTCCGCAGCCGGTACTTCTTCTTATAAATCCCATTTCTGCTGCATGTATCATCTGTTTCTCTACACCCTTTTATGATTTATCCAACCCAGGTATACTGTACGTTTGCTAATTACTTAAATAAAAATACGATACTTGCACTATTGGTCTATTGTCGATGATTATTTTCGAGCGTAGGGTTCTTGTGAACAGCTAATGAAGATCACAAAGAAAAGTGCTGTAAACATTATTATGGGAGATTTTAATGCCAAAGTAGGTGAAGGGCGGACCGAAAACGTAGTAGGAAACTTTGGTTTGGGCCAAAGAAATGATAAAGGAGAGTTACTGGTCCAATTTTGCCAAGAAGAAAATCTAATGATCGCAAACACCTGGCTTTAAACAACCAAAAAGAAGATTATATACATCGAAAGCACCTGGCGATAATCAAAACCGCATAATAAGAAACCAGATTGATTATATATTAATTGACAAACGTTATAGAAATGGAATCAGAGGAGTTAAAACATATCCCGGGGCGGACATCTGTTTCGACCACAATCCTGTTGTTGGTAAAATTTTAATTAAACTAAAGAAAGTCAAATACAGAGAAAAGATAAAACCTAGCCTCAAAAAACTTAAAGATCCAATAGTACAGGCAGAAATAGAGAAAACACTCAATGATACACTCAAAGAAAAGTTCAATGAAGCACCCGCGGAAGCAGAAGAAACAATAGAAAGTATTTGGCACACCTTCAAAACAAAAATCACAACTATTCAAAGAGAACAACTACAAGACAACATCAGAAAAAAAAGAATACATGGATGACAGAAGAAGTCCTAGAACTGATGGACATAAGGAGATCTTACAAAAATCGCAATGAAGAAAAATATAAAGAAACCCAGAAAATCATCCGAAACAAAATTAGGAAAGCCAAAAAAGAATGGATGAGCAGCAACTGTGAGGAACTTGGAGATTTGCTAAAAAAGCATGACTACTTTAATGTATACAAAAAGATTAAGGAAGTCACAAATATGAAAAAAAAATCACTTCAACAACTTTAGTAGATGATTTCAACCAAATAGTATCTAGTCCAGAAAATGTAGAAGATATCTGGGAAAAATACATCAAAAATCTGTTTGATGGCGAGGGAACAGAAGCACAAATGAATATAGTACAAGAAACAATACTTGATATATTAACATCGGAAGTTAAAAAAATAATCAATCCGGCAAAGCCACGAAAAGTCTCATATCCAGATAAAATATAAGTAGAGATGAAGAAAATCTTCAGGCGTTAACATTATTATTTAACAAAATATATACCACTGGAATCTTCCCAGAAGAGTGGCTTAGGTCGACATTTATACCTATACTCAAGAATAAAGCAAATAGATGCTCACAGTTCAGATTAATTAGCCTGATGAGCCATTTTCTGAAAATTTTACTCAAAATTATACATCAACGAATATACAGAGAATGCGAAAGAATCCTGAGCGACAATCAATTTGGATTTCGTATGGGGCTTGGTACAAGGGAGGCATTATTTGGCCTCCAGATATTACTACAAAAATGCCGAGATCAGCGAAAAGACATGTTTCTCTGTTTTATCGACTACGAAAAAGCGTTTGATTGAGTAAAACACACAGAACTCATAGAAACCCTAACACAACATGGTATTGACCATAAGACTGTAGCACTTATTAAAAAACTATATTCGGATCAAATGGCGTCGATCAAAATAGACAATCGTCTGACAGCAGAATTGCCAATAAAAACAGGAGTTCGTCAGGGCTGTGTACTTTCTCCATTGTTATTCAATATATATTCCGGAAAGATCTTTCAAAATGCAATCGAAAATATTGAAGAAGGAATAAAAATCAATGGAGAATACGTAAACAACTTAAGATACGCAGACGACACCGTCATTATTGCGGACAGTGCTGAGGGTTTACAACGACTTTTGAATGTCATAACCAGAGAGGGAGATAGCTTGGGACTAAATATAAACACAAATAAAACAAAAGTAATGGCTGTTACACGTGTACCAAATGTCGACATTAATATTTGTATCTATAACAAACATATAGAACCAGTACAAAGATTCCAGTATCTTGGTTGCTGGATAACAAACGATCTTGACCACGAGGTCGAAATACGTGCTCGTATAGAATATGCTAGGTCCGCTAGGTGGAAACATGGACTCTCGGAATTACAAGTATGAGGCGTATAGAAGCCTTTGAGATGTGGGTTTTTCGAAGGATGCTGAAGATCTCTTGGACAGAGCACGTGACCAACAACGAGGTGTTAAGAAGAATGTGTACTGAGAGGAGGAAAATAGAACTTTCTACGACTTATAATGAAAGGGATAGTGGAAGGAAGAAGAGGTCCAGGAAGAAGAAAATGCTCCTGGTTGAAGAATGTAAGAGACTGGGCAGGCATGGACACACATTCGATACTAAGAACAGCTCAAGATAGAGAGTAATTTGCTGTAGTTATAGCCAGCCTTCAGTAATGGAGAAGGCACCTTATGAAGAAGAAGGGTTCTTCTTTTTTTCCTAGGTCCTTTTTTCAACTCTATTCACCATTATTTGGCTGGTAGAATAAGCTGTGTTTTCAAAATGTCAAGTGTGACTGTTTCAGTCATTATTTCTCAGATCTTACTCGAGAGACTCAGTCAAAAGTTTTTTTGAATTTTTTCGAAGTTTTAAGGTTAAATCAAAGAACTAATTATAAATTTGTTATCACTGTATGCGCCTTTTTTCAAAATCCTTTAGCTTTTTGCGCAGATTGTATATATGCAATATTGTAATAAACTGATCCATCTGTGATTTTGATAGTTTGTTCCGGTACTTTTTGTTAATTTAGGAATGACTTTCAATATTTTCCATAGAAATGATTTTGAAGTTTTAAGCGACTGAAAGTGCCTGTAGATTTAATCAATTCTGTGTTTATCGCGTGTTCTGCATTTTTTTTATTTTTGTGTTGGTAATTGTTACTATTTTTGAGCTCTTCTTGTCTGTACCGAGTTTTTTCTATTCGTTCAGGTCGGTATATTTAGTTTTCTTCAATTTGTTATTTTAACTGTCTAACATAATTTTTCTTTTGGTGATGTATGTCCTTAAATTCCTGTGTATTTTTCTGTAGGAACTAGATGCGAAGTATATTTCTTTTCTGTAGCTATTCGTAATTCTTTGTTCCACAATCGCACTTTATTTTTGTTGTGTATTTTTCTATTGTTCTTCCGTTCTCTATTATTATGGTTGCTGGTTGAAGTCTTGATAAGTGTTATTTATTTTATTTTGGTGTAAATATCTTAAATTGGTCTTTCAGAGTAGATGCATGTTATACGTTTCTTGGTCTGAGGGTGTTTTCTTTGTATCTTTGTATCTTTGCTTCCATCTAGGTAGTCATGGTATTTATATATTTGTTAGAATAGTACTTAAGCTATACATTTTTTATATCCAATATGATTTTATGTTTAATCTTTTATTGCATTCTAGTGACTAATTATTATTAATGCTCTTACTAAAAAAACAACAGCATGGCAGACACTTACATTAATTTAAATTACGGCGTCATTGTTGAAAAGCTCTAATTACAACCAGAGTAATAATAGACGTAAAAATACTGTGCGCACTAGCAGATTTAAAATTACGGCACAGTGCGCTTGCACTATAGAAGCGATTCGCAACGTTGACAAGTTTTGTGTATTGCTTGTCAAATATGTTGATACTTATAGCTGATTTGAAATTAGGCTCCACCCACGATGCGCATTCGTTCACAACATAATTCGTCCTTATTATTTCTTGGCCCTTCGAAGTGCAAGGTACTTGTACAGTCTGCGACAACGTGTTTTTTTTTATTTTACGTTTGTCTTTTATTAGAGATTTATTGTTTCCAAATGGAGTTTCTAGAATTGCTTCATCTCTTCAAGAAAATCAAAATCACATTGTGCAGAAACGTGAAGTTTGAAAGTGTTACGTATGGAAGGATACAATTTCTTCTTCTTCAGTGCCTTATCCGGTCCGGATGTTGGCGATCATCAAGGCTATCATGGTTTTGTTGACTGCTCTGCGAAACAGCTCCGCTGAGGTCATCCCAAACCATTGTCGGAGATTTTTCAACCACGAGATACGACGGCGTCCCGGTCCTCTTCTGCCAAATACTTTACCCTGCATAACAAGTTGAAGAATTCGATATTTTTCTTCGTTCCGCATCACGTGGCCGAGGTACTCAAGCTTACGTTGTTTAATTAAATTAAGCACTTCTTTTTCTTTTGTCATGCGCTGTAGGACCTCAACGTTGGTGACATGGTCCACATAAGATATTTTTAGTATCCTTCTGTATATCCACATCTCGAAGGCTTCGATTCGTTTTTCAGTGGCTTGCGTCAGTGTCCAGGCTTCAACTCCATATAGTAACAGGATACATAAGGATACAATTTATGAATGTAATTTTTATCCAAACAAAGCAGGCTTTTGTTTAGACTGTTGTAAAATAGCTCATTTAAAAATATTGAAAAAAATGTTATTTTCTAATATTTTGCGTGAATTTTTATTTTGTTTTTTATCTAAGTATAAAACACATTGTGCATTAAACTTTTTTATTAATTTCCGTCTTTAGTCCAATACTATCACTTTTACTCTTACTACATTTACAGACGCTCTACTGCGTCATGCAGCATGTATGAATGTATACTATACTGCAGTGCCCACGACGGGCTAGTGCAGCGGTCGGGGAACCGGGGTAAATTACCCCAAATGGGGTAAAAATAAAATTTTTGGGGGTAAAAATGAAACTTTTGTAAGTAAAAAGTATATATTTTTAATTTTTTGCTATTTGATAAACCTGTTAGTATTTTTTTCAACTTAAACAATTTGGCTACATATGCAGGCCACGTCATCTTACTCCCCACCACTAGAGTGTTCTCGAGTTATATCCTTGCGCAGTAAAGCACAGCACAGCCCCGGGCACCAGCTATCTGCTCAGTCCGTGCCATGCCGTCAAGATACAAAGACATTGTCGAGTCAGAGAACGAGTTTTTACTAGTTAGTTGCTGACAAGACTACCATTTTATCATTAATCATCGATACATCGATCAAGGTAAGGCGCAATTTGAAAATTTAATTCAAATATTTTACAACTATTATTTTCTGTCTTCCTTAAGATGGCAGCAAATAGAAAAAAAAGCATACCAAGACGAATTCCTTAATTATGGTTTTACACAAATAGAAGACAATGGTACAATGAAACCACAATATGTTGTATGCATGAACGTACTGACTTCAGAATCTTTCAAAAAAAGTAAATTGAAGAAACATTTAGATAATTTGCATTCATACCTGTCTTCCAAACAGCGAGAATACTTTGCAAATGCAAATTTAGAAATATCTGTTAAAAGACAAAGATTGAATAGCAACTTGTTTGGTACATTTAATCATCGTTCAGCATCAAGATCTAGCTTTAAAGTAGCCTGGTTGATTGCTCGAAATAAGAAACCATTCACTATTGGTAAAGATTTGGTTAAACCAACTGCTGTAAAAATGGCAGAGATTATGTGTGCTCAAAAAGATGCGAAGAAACTGAATTCATTGCCCTTGTCAGCGAGAACTGTAAAAGAACGAATTTTTATATTAGCAGAAAATGTGAAGGAACAGGTTATTTTCGCAATAAAACAGGCTAAATATTTCGCTATTCAGCTTGATGATACAACTTGTTTTAGTAGCAATTCACAGCTAATGGTATATGTTCGCTACAAAGGTGCAGATAATTTTGAAGAGGAATTGCTGTTTTGTTCTCCTCTCAAATTGAGATCTCGTGGAATTGATGTCTAAAATAAAGTAAATGAATACTTCAATGCGCAAAGTTTAAAATGGGAAAACTGTATTTCTGTATCTTTGGATGGAGCTCCAGATATGCTGGGTCATATTAATGGTTATTCGGCTTTCGTAAAAAAACAAACCAAATATTGAAGTTACTCACTGTATGACCCACGCCAGGAACCAACATTATTATTAGAACCAACACTGGAAGCCGTCATGCATGATGTCATCAAGATTGTAAATTTTATCAAGAAACATGCACTAAACACGCATTATTTCGTGAAATATGTCAGGACGCTGAAGCTGAATATACGGACCTAGTTTATTATATAAAAGTAAGGTGGCTCTTTCGCGGAAATGTACTAAAAGTTTAAAAACTCTTCCTGGGTTGCATATTTCACATATTTAGCGGATATTTTTAAGAGTATAAATATGTTAAAGAAACAATTGCAAGGAAATAATATTAATATCATTTCAGCGAGAGAAATAGTGTCAGCGTTTGGATTAAAGCTGCAATATTGGAGACAGAAAGTGGAACAGAACAAGATAGCTTCTTTTTCAAGGTTAGTTTTGTTTTTGGAAAATTGCGAAAATATTACTTTTGCTGACATCAAGAATACAATTGTAAGACATCTTATCAAACTCAGAAGGTGGTTTTGAGATTACTTTCCAGATCTTGATACAGGTACTGCCAGTTGGATTGTAGATCCTTTTAAATGTGAAATTGATATGATACCAGAAGGACCTTTAGGTTTGCCAGAAACAATTCTTGAACTTCGATCTTATACCGAAGCACATATTCAGTTTGAGAGTAAACCAAATCTGTCTTTTTCTTTTGGACGTCAAATGCTTGCAGGACAGGCTTTTAAAATTGCACATGAAGAGACGGTTAAAAATTGTTGCCATTTGGAACAACATATTTGTACGAACAATTTTAAGCAATTGTATCGAACATGAAACAACGTTTCATTTGTGAATTGATTCAACGTGAATCATTTCTCTAAAACGTGTTTTCAATTATTCTTTTTTTTTTTTCTAATATTATCAATTCTAATCTCTATTTGTACCCTCGTTATTATAATTATCAAAATTTGTTACAGTACCCCAAATTGTAAACCCTCGATGTTAAGCCAATGGTTTTTAATTTGTTATATAGAGTTGAGGAAAAAAAAAAATTCGCCCCCACAGAAAACATAATTTTTCTTGTCTTATAGAGTCTAATATAAGAAAAATATATGAATTACAAAATAACAGGAAATTATCATCTTATATTTTCTGTGGGGGCGAATTTTTTTTCCTTAACTATATATTACATATAATACTATTATTACCGTTATGTATTACTAGGTATTACATTGATAAATTGAATAAATGATGTTTAACTTAAATTTTTAGTTATTGTTTTCTTTTCAAAATTATCATGGGGGCCATAATATGAAAGATGCTAAAAAGAGGTAATTTGTTTTTTTTTTGCTCTTCGCCATGGGGTAATATCAACTTACACAAAAATATTTTGGGGTAATGAGTAAAAAAGTTCCCCGACTGCTGGGCTAGTGCGTCTGATTTTTTCTTAATTTCAACAGGGGAAAATTTTATGTCTCGACATATAATTAACTATTTTTTTATGTAATTCAACTGATTTAATTGGGTTAAAAAACATTTTATATATTAGCATCACGTTACTGCTTGGAAATATTAAAGAGGTGCTGAAAGGTTTTAAAAAGTGTATACTTTAAGATAAACATAAGCACAGCTCTTATATCAGACGATAAAATGGTATTTATAGACATGGTTTATGTATTTTATGGTATTAGTTTTTTTTACAATTAAATGACATGTTTACGTGTTGTATAATGGACTCCCGTTGTCGAGTAAATTCACTATTCCAACGCCGTTTTAAGAGCTTCGCTTCAAAAATCAACTATGTGTGTTTTAATGTCCTCAGCAACTCATAAAACATTTAAAGGTTTCCACAAGGAAACTAAGATCCTGTAGCTGACTGTATACCATGTATCACAAAAAATTTAAGTAAAAATCTTTTATAAAAGGTATATAAATTAAAAACCCAAACGGGCTATGTCATGAAGACAAAACGTTTTCGGAAACCATGTTCCATCATCAGTGTCTAGGTGTACATGTTTTGAACTACTACATATCAGGGTAAAAACCCGTTAAAATTTATATAATACCAAATAATGTAAACCAAATTGTAACAGATAAATTTTAACGGGTTTTTACCCTGATATTCAGTGGCTCAAAACATGTACACCTAGACACTGATGATGGAACATGGTTTCAGAAAACGTTTTGTCTTCATGACATAGCCCGTTTGGGTTTTTAATTTATATACCTTTTATAAAGGATTTTTACTTAAATTTAAAGGTTTAGTGGTGTTTAGTGTAGAATGTTAAGTCCATTCACACCTTGAAAACTACCCTTACTGACGATAATTTTTTTTGACCAAAACGTTGCTGGAGTTACACAGACTCATCTTGAACTAAAATACATAAAAATTACTGTGGAAATCCTGTAATGTATGTAAGACACAAACGAATTCGGATACCTCCTCTGGTTTGGTCGCAGCTCACGTCCATTGCGGTCTTGGACGTATAAGAACTATAGTGCATTTTGGAATAAAGTTATTTGTATTAAATCTATAAAAAGTAACCTTTGTGGACCATATAACGAGCCCATTATTGAAGAGAGAAACTAAAAATTACAAAAATACTTACTTTACAATTATTCATCCATAGTAATTCGAGTTTTGGCAAAAACGGCAAATTTTGATTAGACGTAATATCATTGTGGTCACATATTAAAGTTGTTAGTTCATGAAACTTATCTAAAAAATCCAATTTTCTAAAACAATATATTAGTTACTAACAATATTAATATAATATACTTAAAAATACTAATAACTTTAAATGAGAATTAAGATTTGTAAAGATTTTTGCCAACAAACACAAATAACTTAAAGGTCAAGATTTTTATCTGTTATGGCAAGCGAAAGTTTGGTATAAATGGGTACGAAGAGTGTGACAGAAGTAAATATAATCTAAAAATAAATAAACAATATAAAATTAGAAGTAAGGTGTAACAAACACAGTCTGCAGTGAAAATGACAACTTTGATAATGAAAGATGAAAGAAAGAACTCTGATCACTGTGATAAGTAACTTCAACAAACACACAACAAACAACAATTTATACTAGCAGCTTTAAAAAAGGGTGGTCTGATAAGAATAATGTGGAATAAATAATAAGAATTAAATGTCTTGAAAACAGACATGTATAACTAATATACATCGTTGATTCAAAATAAAATCAAAAATGCAGAACTTACTCAAATTCATTATGGCTAATATCCAAAATTTTCACAGTTGGTGCTACTTCTTCGAGTAAAATTTTAGGCATTGAGTGCATTCGTTCATGAGCCAGGGACAGACGTTGCAAACTTTGATCGTTATCCTCTGCATTATGTTCTTGCGGAAATAACATCATTTGATTTAATGTTTTGTCTGAAAAATTAATCTATATTAAGCGTTAAATATAATAATATATTAAAGATTATTAACCTTCCTAATCCAGAACGGAGTGCAGGTGAACCCCAGACATCAATTTTTGGCCATACTTTCAAAAATATTTCTTTTTATTTAATTTTCTTTCAGTTACAGGGAAGTGTGGTGTTTTTTCGTGTTTATTGCAACAAGTTATAGTAAGCAACGATAGGTATACATTTTGCATATGTAGAAAACTAAGCGGGGTACAAATAAACCCAAATTGTTCAAGCGACGGGGATTCCCCGTATCTCGTCTTCAGCACTCTCTGAGATTACCAATTGATTTCATAGCTGCTACGCAGAAGTGTTTATTTCACTATCATAGTACAGTTTTAGTTCTAGTGTGTTTAGTTACGTTTGTAGTGATTGTCGAGTACGTGCTTTATAAAAATAAGTAAAACACCAAAGTTTCGAAGTCCAGAAAAGGTGATCCAACTGATGAAGAAATATTAGCGATATTAGAAACTGACAATTAAGTGACTAGAAAGTACTAGAAGATAGTTCAAGTGATAGTGACCGAAGTTGATGAGGTAGATGAAGTGTTGAAAGTTAGTTGTGGTGAGATTAGTAATCAATCAGTAAAGTACACTTAAAATCAAACTTATACATCTAAAGATGGTAGTGTGTGGGGAAAAGTTCCACTTGGTGCCTATCCGTTACGGATGTTGGCTACTAGCATGGCAATTCTAACTTTATTGACCGCAGCTCGAAATAGTCCTGAAGTGGTCAAGGAAAACCATTTTCGTAAGTTCTGGAGCCAAGATATTCTTCTTCTTCCTGGTCCCCTCTTTCCGTAGACCTTACTCTGTAATATAAGTTGCAGCAGGTCATATCTATGATCGTTTCGCATTATATGTCCAACATATTCTAGCTTGCGTTGTTTCACTGTGGATATAATTTCACATGTTTTATCCATCCAACGTAGAACCTCAATGGTTGTTATTCGGTCCACCCAGGAAATCCTCAGTATCCGTCTATAACACCACATCTCAAACGCCTCGAGTTTCCCCATGGATGCCTCGGTCCACCATAATATTGCAAGATATTATGAATGTGATTTTATTGGAGACTAATAGAAAATCCGAATTATACTATGCAAAAAATGGGAAATGTTTTTTCTTCTTTTGTGCAAGAAAAGCTGGAAGCATTTATTAGTTTGTTTATTATTTTTAGAGCCTAGTACGCTGCTAAAGCGCCAATATGTACATTATGATGCCAAGATTCATATATACTTTGGATGTTGAACAATCGAGATTAGAAAATTATTCGTTTAGATAGTAGATTGTTTTTAATAGAGTTGGGCGAATAATTAATTAGGAAAAATATAATTTGTAAGTAGCAAAATGACAAGTCATTACATTCCAATGTAAAACAATTCATGTTAACCATTTTGTCAGAATTAAACTTCGTTAATTTTTTCACTTCTTCCGGTCGTTTGCTCTCTCTCTCCAATTCTGCACTACTATACCATTTAAATCACCTTTAACTGCTTCTAACCACTTTTTCCGTGGTCTTCCTCTCTTTATTTTACCCCCGCCTCCACCAAAAAGCAACTTTTTACACGTTTCTTTGGCATTCGAGTGATGTGACCTAACCACCTGACTCTGTGCTTTGACTTTGTGTATTATTAGGGGTTTTCCGGGCAGGAGAGGACCGGGACGCCGTTGTATCTCGTGGTTAAAAAACCTTCGACAATGCTTTGGGATGACCTCCGCGGAACTGTTTCGCAGAGCAGTCAACAAAATCATGATAGCCTTGATGATCTCCAACATCCGGACCGGATACATACACTGCCACTGGCCAAATGATTGTTTCATATATTTAAATTTTTGCTGCCCTACATACATTTTTTATGTACATACAGATTACAATAACAGAAGAGAGACTAGAAAATTTTACAAGGAAACCAAGCAATACACCCAAAGATACATGACAAGATCAACAGTTTGCAAGGACAAAAATGGGGCAATTATCAGCGATAAAGAGGAAATAATGAAAAGGTGGAAGAAGCATTTTTAAGAGCTGTTAAACCCAGAAAAAGAAAAAAACGAAGATGAAGAAATAATTCACCACAGCAGAACAACTAGTTGAGCAACCAACATTGGAAGAAATGATAAACGTCATAAAACATCTAAAAAATAACAAAGCACCTGGCACAGATGGAATAACTGCAGAACTGATAAAGAATGGTGGTGATGGGTTATGGAGGCATATCCATAAACTAATCGACCGCATACGGACACTAGAAGCCATCCCAGAAGATTAGAAAGTAGGAATCATGCTTCCTATGTACAAAGGGGGAGACAAACGACTCTGCAAAAATTATAGGGGTATAACAGTTTTAAATGTCGTCTACAAGATATTATCAGGAATTATATACAGCCGCCTGGAATCGTTTTCGGAGGAGATGATTGGTGAATACCAATGTGGTTTCAGACCAAAGAGGTCAACTATAGACCAAATACATATCTTAAGAGGTATACATGAAAAATGTGTTGAATATAACATACCTATTTACAACTTGTATATCGATTTCAAACAGACGTTTGATGGAATAGATCGACAAAAGATGTTAAAGCAACTATCTATGTTAGGGATACCCAGTAAGTTGGTTAAACTTAAACGAATGACTCTGGAGGGTTCCAAAGCTTTGGTGAGAATAGATGGAGATATGACGCAGGCCTTTGATATTGAAAATGAAGTTAGACAAGGTGATGCCTTATCAACAACACTTTTTAATCTAACTTTAGAAGCTATTGTTAGAAAACTAGATATAAAACGGCTGTATTAATACAAGATCAATGCAAATATGCGCATATGCGGATGATGTTGCCATGATAAGCTGCAACAAAAGGTTAATAAGCGAAAAAGTTATAAAACTGAAACGAGAAGCTGCTACGTTTGGTCTATATATAAATGAAAGCAAAACAAAATATATGAAGTGCACAAAATCGAATCAACATAAAAATCTGAAGGTAGATAACCATACCTCCAAATATGCCTCCACTTTTCTCTACCTGGGCTCAATAATAAATGACAACAACAACATCAGTCAAGAAATACAAGCACGGATTCTTAGCGGTAATAAGTGCTTTTATGCATACAAAGACTTAATGAAAAGTAAGTTACTGAATCGTGAGTCTAAGCTTAGAATCTAAAAAACAGTAATTAGACCAGTGGTCACATATGGATGTGAAACGTGGACACTCTCAACCACTGATCAAAATCAACTGAGAATATTTGAGCGCAAAATACTAAGGAAGATATTTGGACTAACCCAATGCAGCGATGGTTCGTGGAGAACTAAAATGAACCACGAGCTGGATGAACTAATGCAGAGCGCAGATTAGATTTGTAAAATCACAAAGGCTAAACTGGCTTGGTCACCTAGAAAGAATGCCAGATAATCGAGCTGTAAAAGTAGTCCAGAGATGAAAGCCCCAAGGAAACAGAACAAGAGGAAGGCCCCGTAAAAGATGGATAGACACGTAGAGAGGGATCTTAAAACCATGAACATCAGGCAGTGGCGAAGGAAAGTATCCGACAGGGCAGATTGAAAGAACATTGTTAAGCAGGCCAAGACTCACAAAGGGTTGTAGCGCCATTAGAAGAAGAAGAAGGAGACATACATTTTTTGCTTTTAGAATATTGGTTAATGAGCCCATTGCTCTACTTCCTTTTAATAGTCCATTTTCTATTTCTTTTTCTTCTTCCCCTTTATTCGTTTTTGTTGCACCTAAATACTTGAACTGACTGACATTTTCAATTTTGTAATCCTTTCCTCCCGTTTTAAGAGTGACGAATTTATTGTGTTCTGTTATCTCACCACGCATTTCCATATACTTTGTTTTCGCTTCATTTATATACAACCCAAATTTTCTTGCTTTATTTTCAAAGGTCTTAAACATGTGTTCAAGTTGCATGTTTACATTGTTGTTTATCGTGGATAATAGTACCCGTAGTTTGGATCTTACTTTCTCTCATTATTGCCTCCAAGACAAAGTTAAACAGATCAGTAGAAAGTGGATCCCCTTGTCTTAGTCCTCTTGTAACCGAAAACAGATTAGACATACTTCCTTCTATGACCACTCTATTGTTTGTATTTGTTAGCGACATTTTCAATAATTTTATCAATTTTTTTGATATTTCTAAATTTTGTAGAGCTTTATACAACTTTTCCCGATCGACAGAGTCATACTCCTGTTTAAACTCAATGAAGAGAATGTGGAGTCCTGGGTATTGTTCGTAACTGATATTTTGTATCAATTTTAAGGTAAATATTTGATCCAATGTCAATCTTCCTGCTCTAAACCCTCCTTGGTATTCACCTACTTTGCCATTCTCGTATTTTTTCAATCTATTACGTATGATCTTTGCTAATATTTTGTACACAACATCCAGTAGCGCTATCCCTCTGTAATTTTCACAAAGGGTTCTGTCACCTTTCGTATGCTGGGTAAATTACAGTATTACTTCATCTACGTGGCATTTTCTCCTCTCTCCACACTCTCAGTATCAAATTTTTATAATTTTATAATTATTTCATATTATTTTTCAAATGTGTCTAATCGTTTATCAATGTTTACAGTATATAAAAAATATAAATTTTATTATAATCAGAATGTATTCCTTTTTAATATTCCTTAATTGTAATAAAAAAAATAAGCCAAACTGTTGGGGTATATTTGGCTGCCTAGAAAAAAATTGTACGAAAGAATGGAACGGGCAAGAAGATATGGTAAACGGTCAGGTCAGACGGTGGAAGACGCCAAAGTTCACTACGTGTATCACCGAGGATGATGATGATAAAGACAAGGAAACGCTATTTGTGCACATGATAGATATGTCAAATAGATGCATGGCTTTGGCTAGAGAAGATTTTTGAAATGGACTTTTGATCTCTTTGAGCAATTAAAACTGGGCCAAAAATTCAACCGGGCTAAGAAATCTGACAGGATTCTTAGTAAAAATAAGAGTAATAATAACCAGTAAAAACGTAGAAGTAAAGTAAAATAAAGAAATTAAAAGTACTGAAAACTTCACTGGCAGCAAATAAGAATTTATAACATTATGGTGCGCAATATAATAACATATGGAGCACAGAACTGGATAATAAACAGACGGAATAGGAATAGAATTATATCTGCCAATACCGATTTCATGAAAAGGGGCTGTACATTAAGATAATACTATATTAAAAAAAAAATAGAAAAGCGGATATTACTGGAGCTATCTTAAGCTACAAAGAGGAAAAATGTTTAAAGCAAAAATTTCGAAAGACGAAACCTAAGACCAAGAGAATAGCAATAAGTAGAGGCATCAAACTATTTGATTACGAAAATTATCAAGTAAAACAAGATAAGTACAAAATTGGAAAGTTATGAAAAACATAGAAAACTATAAGACTTAAAAGATATCTAGGAATGTATCCGAAAATAGGTACGATGTTGATGACAATATTACTTAAATATGGGACCAATACACTCCTTAAATGTAAGTAGGTAAATTGAATTTATAAAGTTCATGGCCATTTTAGACTCAGTTAAAGTTTTTAAACGTACAGAACCCCAGAAGTTTCAAGAATATGAAGAATAAACTTTATTACAATTATTTGAATATAATAAAAATATATTAATAACTTACCCAACAATATTAACGTTCTAATCGAAGTCATGTCTAAACCAACATCAATTTCATTTTCGTAATATTGGTCTCTTAAATATTTCAGCTCCACAACCTGAACATCTGGATGTTCATCATTATGTCTGTAAACAATTTTGTTACATATTATTGGAATATTAATAAATAAAATATAATTAAAACTCTTATCAGTCACCTACGTATCAAAATATTTCTCGGCCATAATTATATTATTTGAATCAATAAAAACTTAGATTAAAATAATTCGATGTCGGCTTTTAATGTTAAATATCAATGCAACAGGCATGGTGACCTATCAAAAAGTGAAATTAATGTTTTCTTATTATTTATAATGATAAACTTTGGACCTTCGGTTTTTTTGTTTTAATTTGTATACATACTTACTGATAGAAAAAAAAACGCTTTTTTATTTATAAAACATTAAAACTATTTATCATCATTGGATTTTAGTAAAACTAATTATTTAGTAGAAATAAGTAGGTACCTAATATCCTATATTTAGTACCTTGATTCAGTATCGACCCGAGATGGCGGAATTCATATCGTACCTTCTTTCAGATATCCGAATATTTCTAATGATAAACATAATATATTCATATTTGATCTCGCAAGGTCAGTATGATAAGACCAAACGACAGCCAACAGAGGTTTGGTAAGAAAACAAAGCATTTTGTTTACAATATTAACTTGATAAATAATATTTGTCTTTCAAATTCTTGGGTTGAGTTTTTGGTTGCATAAAATTAAGGAAGGTATAAAAATCTCAAAACTCATTTTGTTTATTTCTCTTAATTTTTAAATAACTGTAAGTCAGTACTTTGAAATACTAATTTTTCACATAAGTAAATTCAAAATAAAAGTACCTAACGAAACATCGAAAAAAATCGTTATTGAGATAGACCTTCTTTTGGATGGTTACTTACTCCCACAAAAGATATTTAAAACAAAAATAAATATAATCTGAGTTTTATACATATTTATTTAATTTCTTTAAAACAGATTGAAAGAAAATAAAGTACCTAATCTACAATACGTTTGTTATTTTTGTTACTTTTATTCAGGTTTTGTTAGGTCATTTAAAGTTAAATTTTATTGGTCCTTGTATTATATTAAGCATTTAGTTATATATATATATATATATATATATATATATATATATATATATATATATATATATATATATATATATATATATATTATATATAACTTTTTCACTGTATGAGAATCGTGCAAAATGTGTTCTTCTTCTTCTACTTCCGCTTTATAAACAATTCTGTTTGTGTATCGGCGGACTAACACATTTATGTGATTATTCCATTTTTTCGTTTAGGGTCCACTCGTGTATACTCCGTATGTTAACATTGTCTTGTGATGTCTTCACTCCTCTTTGAGTCTCTCAGAGTCTTTCCTGTAATTCTTCTCAGTATTCTCATTGCCGCCATTTCTAATAGCCATTGTGTTGTGACTGTGTCGGGTCTTGTTTCTCACACATACGTTATTATTGGTATTAAAATGATTATATAAATTCTTGATTTCATCTCAGTATTAATTATATAATTTTGTTAAGAAATCTTGCCAGTCTCTTTGCTTTTCGTTCTTGATCTCTCTCTCTCTCTCTCTCTCTCTCTCTCTCTCTCTCTCTCTCTCTCTCTCTCTCTCGCTCATAACTCGCCCATAACTCGATTCCGCTTTCTCCACTCCTGGAGAAAGCTCAAAGGAAGGCCCTGCTGAGGGTCGTCTGCTCATATACGATGACTTCAAGAGTTGCCATACAAGTAATAGCAGGTGTGCCACCAATACACCTACTAATGAAAGAAAGAGCAATCACGTACGGCATGAGTGAAAACGACAAAGCAGACGAGAGTGGTGTGACCAACGCGAAATGGCAAGAAGAGTGGAAAAACGAATATAGGGCTGAATGGACAAGAACACCTATAGCGGACGTGAGAGACTGGGTAGGACACGGCCATAGGGAGACTAACTACTTCTTCACACAGATCATTAAGGGGTACGGCTCTTTCAGAGCCTACCTGGTAAGGATATAGAAGCAAGAAGACGGCAACTGCGTTGACTGCGGGGTTAAAGACACGGCGGAACACTATGTGTTCGATTGCAAAAGGTTCACGAACAGCTAAGGGCGAATAACATAATGGAAATATCGGAAAGAGGAGAAAATTAACACAAAAAAAACCTGGGGACATTAACTAGAATAATAAAAAGTAAAGAGATCCTAGAAAGGAAGCGACAGCAGACATAAACGCTAAAGGGAAAAAACAGAAAAAAGCAAGCCGCGCATGCGTGTTAGGACGGTCTAAAAAATACTAGCCGCGCGTGTGAAGCTGAGGGTGGTTTTAGTTGGTAAATAGGACATCATGGACGCACCCGAGAGCACGACATTCAAGAGGTGAAATGCACTCGTGCGTATCCTTTTACTCTGAATCCTACTCACGTTTTTGGAAGATTTTTACACCCTCAACAAAAAAAAACTACTTGTTCAATGCTAACGTGATCGATTTCTATACAACTGGCCAATTCTTTACACAGATTTGTTTTGTTGTTTTTGTTCTATTGTTTTGATTTTCGGAGTTAAATTCCTCATTAACTTTTTTTGCTCTTGTGTTGAATTTGTAGACTTGTTTTTGTGGACTATCTTATGTTTAACATAAGAAATTAACTACTTTAGAATCCAGAAGTCTGGTTATGTCATTGTAATTAGTGTTTGTGGTGAAGCAGTAATTATAGACAATTTAGAGGCAATATTTTGGCCTTACTGAGGAGTTTTTTAGGTAATTTTTAACACAAGAAGTTATCGATAGCAATTCCTACTCCTTCCTGTGTTTTTGTGATTTTAACAATTTTGCTTTGTGTTGTCATACTTGATTGTAAGATATTTAGTGAGAATTATAGATATATAAAGAGTAATAAATATTATTTTGTAGCTATGTCGCTAAGTATTTTTATAGATTGCGTTATAACAACCCTTAAAATCACCAGATGTCGGCAGGTCCCAGTATTTTAGATACTGAAATCGTGTTACACTAAAAGCATTTTTTAATGTGATCTTCCTCACATGTAGGGTAGAAAGGGAAGATATAGGATTACATCTAACGAGGCAATGGGGCTTAATATCATTGTACTCGTGATTCCTTGACAATCCAGTATTTACTGTATTCTTAGCTAAATATAGAATACCTTTCCAAAGTAGTCCCATCAGCATCTAGCTCTAGGTGAATAATAGGAATATGAAGAGCAGGTCATACATAGATGGACAAGGATTCGCAATTTTAAAAACTTTTCTGCTTGAATTATCTTCCGTTGGTGATATCGGTCCTCTAACATTTCTGGATAACCATGGAGTCAACATCATCAAACATGGAGGCAAACATGCAGCGAATTCACAGACTAATAGTCAAGGTCTGGGAAGAAGAACAAATTATAGACGAATGGTGCATTGGAATCATATGTCCCTTGCACAAAAAGGGAGATTTGTTGGAATGTAAAAATTATAGGGGTATAACTCTTCTGAACACGATATACAAAATATTCGGCAACACCCTGTACAGCCGATTAAGTACGTAGGTGGAAGAACTCGTTGGTGAACATCAAAGCGGTTTTAGGCCAAGTATGTAACCATTGACCAGATTTTTGTGGTACGTCAAATCTTAAAAAAAAACCAATGAATTTAACATTCATACGTTTCATCTCTTTGTAGACTTTAAGTGAACAACTATGAGTAAAGTGATCTACAGAATGCAAATACAAAGCGATCAGTCACAAGACTTTGAAACGTATGCAGGGTTACGGCAGGGAGATGCGCTGGCGTGTCTTCTCTTTAATATAGCATTAGAAAAGACCAGTAAGAGATGCCAAATTACACAACAGATGAACAATATTTCATAACTAAACGCAGATTATGGCTTACGCTGATGATTTGGATTTGATCACACTCACCACATCAGGGCTTAAAGAGATGGTTTTCAACTACTTGACGGCCGCACAAAATTTGGGCCTTAAAATAAACGAGGAAAAAATCAAAATGTTGTCGATGCCAAATAACAGAGATAGAGCTAGAAACGCTGAATAAAAGTTTAGCATAGACCACTATAATTTTGAAGTAGTATATTTCTTCTTACAAGTATATTCTAAAAGCGTTGTGAATAGATTTGGAGAGACGGTGTCTCCTTGCCGTACTCCTGTATACAGAATTTATTTGTTTCTTATTCAGATAGTCTTACGCTAGCTGTGGCATTTTAGTAGATATATTTGATTATGTTAATGGCATTTTGTCAATGCTTTTAACATTTTCTGATGGCTTATGGTATCGAATGCTTTCTCATAGTCGACAAATATCAGTGTCAATGGTTTGTTGTATTTTGCAGGCTTCTCTACCAGGTTCTTTATCACTAGTAAGTGGTCGTTAGTGCTGTATCCCGATCTAAATCCAGCTTGTTCTCTAAGATAATAGAAGTCTAATTTAGCGTCCAGTCATCTTTGCCGTGCCGTTTGTTTTGATTTCGTATGGAGTTATTTCTGGCATTAATTCTGATCTCTGGTTTATGATTTTGGGCAGGGCTGATTTTGCCTTTCGTCGGTGCTCTCATACATTTCGCGATAAAAGGATTCGATAACCTCAAGGATTTTGGTTCTATCAGTAGTAATGTTTCCATCCTTGTTGTTCGGATTTCGCCTCAAAACCTTTGTTTTCTTGAATTATTTTAGTTATTTCTCTTGTATGGTTTTCTCTTGCGTCTTTTCGGATTGACCGGTGGATATCTTTATTTAATTTCTTTTTTGTTGTGTAGTTGGAGCCGTATTTTTCCACCAGCTGTCTTCTTACCTATTACCCCTTTGGTATTTTGGCTAGTTAGTTTTTCTTTGTGTCAGAACGGTCGGGCATCACTCCCTTTCCGTTTCTTTTAGAGCCTTCGAATAAATGTTATTTTGGAGTAAATAAGCAGCTAACACAGAAATTTAAGCCAAAAACCAAACTAACAATATATAGAAAACTCATCCTACCAGTGCTGACATATGGATCAGACACATGGACCGTCTCCAAAACAGACGCAAATCGTCTGCTCGTCTTCAAAAGGAAGATACTACACAGAATAATGGGCCCAATCTGTGAGAATTGTATGTGGAGAAGACGATAGAATTTTGAATTGTACGAGAAGTGTAAAGAAATAGCTAATGGTAGAGATGCAATATTTTTCATAAAAATAGGTAGGCTTAGATGGACTGGACATGTGTAAAGGGCACATTAAAATTACCCATCCAGACGAACCCTATTAATGACACCAGTAGGAAATAGGAGTAGAGGCATGTCAAGACTGAGATGGAGGGATAGTGTGGACGAGGACGTGAAGAAGATCGGCGCAGCAAACTGGCAACGGTTGGCGATGGACAGAAACGACTGACGAAATAGACTTATGAAGGTCGAGGCTCAACTAGATAGATACTAGCACCACTGATGATTACGAAAATTTCTGTAAATATCTTTTATACGTAAACTAAATATATTAATCAGAACTGTATTTTTATTTTGGTGTTTTTAGGGCTATTCGGAATGTATAATTGTTAGTCGTTAAACTATAAAATTGGCCAAATAAAAAAAACCTTAAACTTTAAAAAACTTTATTAGATACCTATTAACAAATTACATAACAGCTAAAAATTTCTAGTAAGGGGATGTTTGACAAAATATTCCTTAAACTTAAACATCTTTTTGGATATCAACCTGTGATTTTCATCGTTTGTATTATAGGGCCCTGAATATATTTTCAATACGTTTTCCTTTACTCTTTCTGTAGCAGAATTTGTAAACGTCGTAGCGAGCATCATTTCTACGTCTCCATGTTGCAAACCGATACAGTAAGATCTGGAAGCTCTGCCTAAAAACAAAATAAATCAGAAATATTAAATATATGGACAATTATGGATTGTCCATATATTTGTTCAAATGTTCCACAATCCAAGACAAATAATAAAGGTCCATACGTTATTCACAATAATTTAATTCACTATTTGTTTAAGGATAATTTATAATGTCGTGGAACTGGCGTAATCATTTAGTGACGTCGATCTACGGACGAAACAGTAATATCAGGCATTGCTAAAAACATGCAGTTCTCGTCAGTGCGTTATCGTAGCGAGACAGAGACGAACTAGTTTTTTGTGTTAGTGAAATAGCTTTAATATTTTTATTTTTTTGTGAACACTCGTTTTTAATATTTTATAGTGAGGTACTATTTATTTTCAGTGCGTCTCAAGTCGTTTTTAACATTTTACAGTAAGATCCTAAAAATGTAAGTTAAATTATGTTTATTTTAATATTTTTTTGTAAATAACTTGTATGTTTTGTACACTTATGATAAATTAATGAATTAAAAAGAACTTCACTAAAAGTGTGTAAAATCTAATAACTTTATTGTTTATTTTAATATTTTTTGCAAACGATTGATATGTTTTGTAAACGCTTATGATAAATTAATGAATTAAAATGAAAAGCTCTTTAAAAGTGTATAAAGTATTTAGTTACTAAAGTGTATAAAGCCAAAGTGGCTCAGCTAGAAATTAAATGCTTTACACACTTTTAAAGTACTTTTCTTTTCATTTTTTTGTAAATGTTTTTCTTAAACATAACACATAATATTTAACATTTTATCTATTATCTAAAACCTAGCGGTTTTACAGGGAAAGTAACAATGGAAAAGTGGTCCATGGACAAGGGATGCAAATTATTTTTAACATTGATTTATTTATGAAACGAGAAAAAGATTTGGGATATTGCACAACTCCTTTACCCGTAATAGAGCGAGTGGCTCAAGCAACTGGTACCTCAGAAAGTACAGTGAAGAGGATAATTAAGGAAATAGTTTCTGAACAGCTTCTGATACTCTAGTTTGGGCTTATTTGATTTTAAAACGTTGTTTTTAGTTGTTTGAGGCCCTTATCCCAACCTAAAAATGGATTTATACAAAACTGTTTAATAAATTAGGACAACTTTTTGTATGGGCGACCCCTTGAACATTACTCTGCGGTCTTTTGTCTTTTATGAAACATCGTATAAACATATTTTGCTGAATTTAAAACCAAAATCCTATTATTTTTCTATCATACATTAATGTGTTATTTTTTTATTTGTCCTCTAGATTTTTTCAGTTCTTAAAAGGTTCATTTACAAGCCAAATTAGTGCAATGTAAATATTTTACATTTACACAAATACACAGCAATTCTTATCGGCAGTGAAGACCAGAAGTCGTAAATTTTCATTACATCTTTCAATGTGAGATAAAATAAAAATGCGATGACTAACTGGAATGTTTAAAATTAGGGAAACATATATGTCATGTTTATTGAAAATACTCGACATCATTAGCACGTAAAAATCCTACCCTGTCGCCCAATTTCCTATGAAATTAAAATGGTGCATGTTTTTAGGATCCATTTATTTTTTTAGGGAATGCGTATTTACGATGTCCACGAGGTTTTGAAACATTTCTATTCTACTCTACTCACAGCCTGACGTCACATAGCCCGACCCACCTGTGCAAAGTCATATCTTCTTTTAATTGTATCATGGTTATAGATTTGAGTGTACTTTTAATATATGATCTACTTACTTAAACAAGCTGCTATCGCATAAGTATCTATAATTGAATCTGCTAATCTTCTGATGTCCATGTGGAAATTTAATACATCTGGACCGTACCTAGCAAGCAAGATTTCTGCAGCAAATTCTAATCTTTTAATACAATACCTACAAATTAGTTAACATAATTATAAAAACATAATATAATGCCCTACCGCCTGTAGTCCAGGAAACCAAGCTTAAAATGGGCCAAAGTTCAACTTAACTTCAAAATCTATATTGTGCCGACGGGCGCTTTTTATTTTTTAAGAGTGAAAACTACCCCTAATTGCCAAAATCTATAAAAAGCTTAAAAAGAATGAAATTTGGGGCAGATAAATTAAATAATGATTGTATTGTACTCTAACTATAATTGTTAACTATTTCAACACTTTAACAATTCATTTTTAAGAGTGAAAACTACCCCTAATTTCTCAAAATTATAAAAAAAGCTTAAGGACGATAAAATTTGCACCGAATGATTTGGGTAGTAATAGTTTGATATTTTTAATATAATTTCTGAGAATTTCCACCCTTGAAAATTTATTTTTTAATCGTAAAAACTACCGTTTTTCCGAATTCTACAAAAAAGTTTATAAACATTGAAATTTGGTTAAGATGAATTAAGTATTGATTTTTTGGTGCTCTAAGTATGATTATTAAATATTTCAACCCTTTGAAAATTCATTTTTAAGGGTTAAAAGTAGCCTCTCATTGCCAAAATGTATAAAAATCTTAAGATAACAAAGAGTGAGTCAGTTATGTAATGATAATCGAAATATTAAATTAATACAACTCTTTAATATATATATATATATATATATATATATATATAAATTCTGTAAGTGTTTTAAAATGTATTTGTACGCCATTTTTTGTAATGTTCAAATTGTTTTTAGTTTACTCCTGAGGAAGCTTTTAAATAAATAGCGAAATATTGAGTAATTTAGAAAAAAGAAAGATTTTTATTATAGACCACTATACCCAATAATTTGAACTTATTTATATATATAGATATATATATATATATATATATATATATATATATATATATATATATATATATATATATATATATTTACAATAATTACAGTATACTCCCTCTATAACGAACACAGTTATCACGAGATTTCTCTTATAACGAGGTAGGTACATTAGATGTTCCGTGAAATGTCTATTGGACTATAACCCTAGTAAATAAAAATAAAAATATAACCCTCTATAGCGAGGCAAATTTGGTTATACCGAGAGAAAATAAGATTTGTCTCTATATATATAATAAGATAAGGTCCGGCCGTGGCTATTAATAAATACCCTTTTTAACTGCCGCCCGCAATAAACTTCTGTTTAATCTACCGACCGATATTGTGCTGTTGGAATTTACAATTTATGATTCACAAGTGTCAGTGTAGGGGTTTGACCATTTGCACCTTCCAATTGCAGAAGCAATTGTTTATGATATCATTGAAAATATAGTTGGAAAAAATGTAAGTACAGATTTTTTGTTTTATATCATTGACAATAAAAGTAAACAACTCTTTTTTGTTTTAATGTATTTCATTGACAATAAAAGTAAACAAATTTTTTTCAAAAACGCCATTCAAACAATATTTAGCATCTTATATTGCTCCGAATAGCTTCACTATAGGAAGTTAATGTTTTAGAAAACTACATATTCATATGTATACACAGTATTATTGTTGTCTGATATAACGAGATCGGCTTATAACGAGGTAATTAGTCTGTCATTTCAGTTCTCGTTATAGAGGGAGTCTACTGTATAATAATACAATTACACATACAAATATTTGTAAATCATATAATTTTATAAATCAACTCTCACATACTCGTATATTATACATTATTAAATTTCAAACTTCATTTCCGAGATTCATGTCGCTTCTTTCACCTTCTTATCTTCTATTATTGGAGTACTATTACTGCAATTATCACCAGAACAATCAGAGCAAGTTGGGTTACAATATAACCCGTTTTTTTTTTCAGCTACATGAGACACCGCAGCCTTTTGTACTGACATAATATCATCAATTGCATCAGTTTTAATGGATGCAACAATCCATCTTTTGAAAACCACCCCAAGTCAGTTGGCTGAATATTGTAGTTTCCAAGCCACTGCTGAAACTGAAGGTAAGTCCTTTTTGAGTTCTCTCTCATATAAAGCATCTACAGTAGACCAGAGTGACTGGCAACTTGACTCGACGCTAATTTTCGTAGAAGCTTTGATAAATGACACATAGGGCATTCGCTCGAGTAAAACTTTTAATGTATTGAACTCTTTAGCAGTTCCATACAATAAATTTGCACAGTACCTGCCGGCTGTTAAATTTTTTTCAGTTTCTGTTCTCTTAAATCAAAGACCAAAAAAAATTTTGCCTTTATTGTAAAATGCCGAAGAAGTGTCATATCCAGTGAGTGCATGTGAAAAAGCTATTAATTTTGAACTGTTTGGGTAATCTACTTTAAAACTTTCACTAGAATATATTACTGATGGAGCATTTTGTTTCCCAAGTTTAAGGAAATAAATTACCTTGTCCTTTTTGGCTCTGGCAATGATTTTCTGCAAATCTGATTCTTCTTGCATCACTGGTTCAACTACTAGTAGATTTGTCCCACCTAAACTTTACGGATCCACGCATACACAAATATGTATACATACGTATTCGTATGTATTCTATGCTTCCATGAAGTCGAGTATAAGTATGCCAATTGAATTTCTTAATTTTTTTCAAAAAATTTATTGGTTTTTTAACCATGACTTTATTTTTTACCTTAGAAAGTTCTGTAAAAAAACATTTTGTAGGTTTTTACAAGAGCTACAAGGCTATTAATATTAAATCCTTTTATAACCCTTCAAAGTTTCAAAAAGGGGCGACTATGAAAGGGTTGGTAAAGGTAGTTTTTGCATGTTAGTACAAGTTTTAATTGTCAATATCTCACTCATTTTTTGCCTTACAAAAAATTTTCGCAAACCAAATTCTTGGATATTAAAAAAGCTACAATTTTCTATTTAACATTTTTCATATCTCTAATGCTAATCTTTCTATTTTGAAGAGTCATTTTTTCCAAACTACAAAAATTCGTTATTCGCTTTACACTCCATTTTTTTACCTAATCATTCAAAATCGGTCAACCTTCTAGAATTTATTAATAATACATAAATAAAGAAGTCCGAATAAGCCCAACGACTAATTTTAATTAAGGGGGCAATTAGGTGGTAATATTTATTTTTTCGATATAAAACTATGAATCGAAAACTATTTTATAAAAAAAAATTAAAGAACATTTTTTGCTTAGAATTAACTTTTCTACCAATTTTTGCGGTCAAAATATAATAAAAAATTTCCACCATTGAGATAGGGTGGCCACCACGACCAGGGTAAAAGTGCCTTTCGGCATCGTATAGATTTTGATCCTTGGACTATCCAGTACTTATTCTCAAATTTTCGAGTAAATCGATCTTTTCTGAAAAAATTGCCAGATCAAAACCTTCGTTTCCTGGACTATTGGTACTGAACAAAAAAGTAAGAAATGTAGAGCATTTAGTATTCTTAAAAAGATACAATTATTTACTTACTCTAACTGTTTGGAACTATTTTCCAATGATGGATGAAGATAATCACCCAATTCCAAATCCAATTTAGGGTTATCTTCGTTATTTCTTCTGTTTGTCCACGCTCTTCGTAGCCCAAAATGTATATGAAATAGTGGATTTCTAATCTTGGTCACTAAATCATTCAGATCTTTCTAAAAAATAAATATTATCGATGCATTAAAACTATTTTATATTTTTAATACAAATTTAATACTTCAAATATTGGGAGAATTTGTTATTAACTTTCTTAACACGGCTAATCCAAAATAGTGGCAAATTCATGAAATGTACTATAACACATTAAGCACACTACTTACCCCTGCATGTTGGAGACATAACAATGCCAAAATAATTTTTAAACTATCATCAGGTTCATTTAAGGTTTTAAAACGAAGTGCTTCTTGGAGTAAGGGATGGAGCCAATGTGAGTTAGACATACAATTTATGCCTGAGAGCTCCAGCGCAGCAGTTGCTAGTTTCAGAGTGCTGTATGAACTGAACACCTATAAAATAAAAACTTATATTAGGTGTATAAATTTATAGCACAATCTAGAAAAAGCTAAAACACAGTACCTATTCATCATCATAGTCATTAACATATTGGCAGATGTCTTGTGGTTCATCATTGAGCTTCAGCAGCTCGAATAGTCTGATTAATGATATTTCTCCACTGGCTATAAAATATATAAGAAATGGCTAACAAATAAAACATCTAGCAATAGAGTAACATATCAAAGGAAAAACGGACAAGTAGGTAATCAAATAAAAGAAGCAAAAAACAATTTCTGGGAACAAAAATGTGTCCTTGTTGAAAATTTAATTGGTGGTTCTCAGACTACGGAAGCATGGGAAACTATCACTAATCTAAAGAAAAACACCCATAACTCCTTAAGCAACTTAATTCCTATTGAAAAGTGTGGGAACTCCAACAACTAACTGAAAATATTGTCGGGGAATATCAAACCGGTTTCCGACAAGGAAGATCTACAACTGACCAAGTATTCACAGTGAAACAAATTTTAAACAAATCGTGGGAATACCACATTGACGTCCACAACATATTCATAGATTTCAAACAAGCCTACGACTCAATTAATAGGGACAAGTTATATCAAATATTGCAGAGCTTTAATATCCCCCAATATTTAGGCCACATTACCAGAGGTGCGAAATATGAGATATTAAGGCTCATAATGCAAGGTAAAATCAAGGGTAAGAGATCCATAGGAAGACGAAGAATTTCCTGGCTGAGAAACCTAAGAGAGTGGTATAGGTGCAGCTCAGTAGATCTTTTTAGAGCAGCCGCCCATAAGGTACGGATAGCTGTGATGATAGCCAACCTCTGATAGGAGAAGGAACTACAATAAGAAGAAGACTATCCCCCAAAAATACATCCGACTGGTAAAAACAACAATAGATTCGTCAATAGCAACTCTAAAATGAGCTTACTGAAAACTTACAATAGTGCAAGGATTCAAGCAAGGAGATGGGCTGGCACCGACACTATTCAACCTGACCTTTTAATATGTGATAAGACAGCTGAATATAGGAAGAGGTAATCTCCTAACAAATAAATCAATACAGATTGCCGCCTATGCCGATGATATCAGCATCATGTCTCGCAGAACAAAAGAGGCGGCAGAAATATATTCACAATTAAAAACAAAGGCAAAAGAGACCGGACTAGAAATAAATATTCAAAAGACAAAAAAGTTAACACAGACAAGAGCTAGGGGAAACATACGCACAGTTGAATTAGAGGACGATATTGAAACGGTAGAAAGTTTCACATATTTAGGAGTTGCATTAAACACGGATGGAACAGAAGAACCAGAAATCCAAAGAAGAATAGTAAAGGGAAACAAAGCTTATTTTTCACTCGATCATGTGTTCCGCTCCAAAAACACACACTGGAGATCGAAAATCAGGGTCTACAAAACTATTATCAAACCAATAGTATGTTATGCATGCGAGATATGGGTGATGACAGAAGAGACAAAAAGAAAACTGGAAGTCTTCGAAAGAAAAGTCCTAACAAAGATATTTGGACCTATTAACGAAAACGGAATATGGAGATCCAGGTACAACCATGAACTCTACCAACTGTTCAAAGAGACACCGATCTCAGAATTCATTAAACTTCGGAGACTTCGCTGGGCTGGTCATGTAGTAAGAATGGAGACAGAAAGATTGTCGAAAAGAGCCCTAGATAGTAAAATGCAGGGCACAAGACCAAAAAGAACGCCACGGAAAAGATGGGAGGATGAAGTGGAAATTGTCAAGAAGCGTAAAACGTCTTATCTTGGACACATATTTAGACACGACAGGTATAACTTCCTTCAGCTTATTATAGAAGGGAAAATAGAAGGCAGACGCGGCCCGGGTAGACGACAAATGACCTAGCTGCGCAACATCAAAAATTGGACAGGATTAGACTTTCAAAGTTTAATAAGGAAAGCCCAAAATAGGGAAGACTTTGCAGAGGTCATCGCCAACCTTCGCTAAGAAGACGGCACCTAAAGAAGAGAAGAAGTGGCAGCAAACGCGCAAAATTTGCTAGACGTGAGAACCTGGAGAAGATCGGCGCGGTACCGACAAGGTTGGAGGCATAGTTTGGAGGAGGCCAAGGCCCGATTTGGGATGTAGCGCCATTGGAGAGAGAGAGGGTTCACGAATGATTCGAAACTCAACGCAGCAATATACCGGATATAGCGGGAAACATCTAGGGGTTTGGGTTGCCTCCCAAAACCTGTCGAAAATTAAATCACATCAGAACTTAACACGAACGATACGCACGCCTTTAGAAATGGGACAAATTACCAATTTTAGGGATATTGTCCCCAAAATGGTCTTAGTAAGAGTAGAATATTCATGATTATCTATAAATATGTATCTTGAAATCAGTTAGCAATAAATAAAACTTACCTTAACGATCGAAGACTCCACTTCGATATCCTGATCTTTAAAATTATCGGTAAGTCCTGTTGTAAGGTACAACATACTTTCCATGGCATATAGGGACACTACCATCTGAAAAAAACTTAAGTTTTTTTTTGGCCTCTTGTGCCAACTGTAACTGGTGGTATACAAAACCACAAGTTTATTAGGGCTGCAGTCAGAAGGTTGGCCGAGATGTTAGAGAAACACTCTTTTGATTTTTTGTCGAGCTTTTGGAATGGTTTTATTCCTTTTTCAAGACACTGTAATCTCGGCCAACCTTCTGACTGCAGCCCTAATAAACTTGTGTTTTTGTTTATATCGACAGTCATTAATATCCTGTATTTCTTATATATATATATATATATATATATATATATATATATATATATATATATATATAAAGGAAAGTGGAAAATTACGGAATCAAATGAAACTAATCAAATCACCACATCTTAATACAAGAGAAGAGAAACATGGTATGCCAAACAACGAAAAAATGTAAAGAACATCTTAAGGACGCGGAAAAGGAAGTATATCGATGATACAATAAAACGAATTGAGAAAATTACAAGAAAAACGAAATAAAAAATTTCTACATAGATAAAATACAGTTAAAACTGGATACCTGGGAAGAACAATGAATGTAAAAGATAAGCAAGGAAACTTGATAGTGGACGAAGGCCAAATATGTGAAAGATGGAAAAAATATTTCGAAGAGTTGCTAAATGGCGGAGTGACTATCGAAGAAAATTATAATGTTCCTAAACCCCAGCAGAACAGTAGAAACTAAATAGCAGTAGAAGAAATACCAAAGTCCACAAGAGAAGAAATTGAAGCAATAATAAAATATATGAAAAATCAAAAAATCACCGGTAATTAGGTTGTTAGAGGTAATATACAAACTGCTTGCCATACTAATTAAAAACGATTAGAAATATATGTGGAGAAGAATCTAGGAGAATACCAGGGAGGATTTCGCAAGTGAAGATCAACAACCGATCACATTTTTATGTTAAAACAAATCCTGATCAATTGCTATGAATACAACATTTCAGCACAAGTACTTTTCATTGATTACAAAGCCGCCTACGATACAATAGTTAGAAACAAATTAATAGAAACGCTAAAAGAATTCCAAGTGCCAGAAAAAAATAGTAAGATTGGTAAAAATGACAATTAGAAGAACCATTTGTGCTATGTAAAAAAGGTAAAAAAAGGTGTTCTGAAACTGAAATCAACCTAAGACTGACCAAAAGCAACAGATGTGCTGGGACCATAAACAAAATAATTAAGGCTAAAGATATATCTCGTAATACAAAAATAAGAGTATACAAAACTAGGGAAAATTGGAGAGTACCTGAGGGAAAAAAGGGAGAAAGACCAAGAAAGAAATGGAGAAATGTAGTGATGGAAGATGTCAGAGAGGTGGGAATCAGAGATTGAAAGCTGACAGCTAAGAACAGAAAACAGAAATTATCCATTCAGCAATGGGCCTAAAAGGCCTGTTAACGTTCTACATACATACATATTCCGTAATTTATGTCCTGTTACATAATATATGCCATAATTAAAATCCAAATTTTTATACTATACCTGAGCAATGCTGTCTCTTATTGCGTCAGTTTCATGTAACAAATTTCTATCGTCAGATTTGTTTCTTATGTCTGTAACGACATTATTAAGAATTTTTTTCGAGACACTGATAGCCATGGGACCTACACTTAATCTGAGATCTGTTATTATTTTTGATAAAATAAACTGTGCTTTGTTAACTTCTCCAATTACGTTTTCTAAAAAATATATTATTTGGTTTTGGTATTTGGTAAATTTAAACGTCGTTATAATAGGTGAAATTTAACTTATATTTAAACGTGGTCATAATAAGATGTCTTGGAAAATAAGACCTTCATTTATTTAGCTGTGTCTTCCGAAAAAGTTTGCTTTCAGAATCCTAATTTAGAAAACTTGTAGAGCATTCAATTCTGTTTCTTATCACTTTATATTGCAGTGATATCAAGTTAGATTTATATTAAGTATGAATTAGATTTATTTAAGTACCTAGAATAAATATTATTTTAATTAGGTTTACATTTAATCTTTTTCTGTCAAGAACATGGCATTTATTCCCTTTATACATATTTTACATAAATACCTTACGTAAAGTATGTATCGTATAATGCTGCATTGTGCCCCTTTTTAAAGACTTATTTCTCGCTTGCCTTATATTTCTTTTAGCGACGAGAAATTCTACAATAACCTCCAGCCTCGCCGAAAGTGAGATTTTAAGATTTCATCTCGCCAAGATGAGATCATTCTTGATAGTTTTCATGATAGTAGATTCACATTGTGTTTTCTGATAGTCATGTAGTGGTCTGTATTGTATCGGCCCTCAGGAGCTGAAAAATTAAGAATGCTTTCCAAATACCCCCAAACTATCGATTAGCATATGCATCGGCGGGTTAGAGGGACTCTTAGATCAAGTAGAGTAGAAGATCCAGTAAAGAACTTAAAAGACTCGGAATTTTGAATTTTGTTATTTGTAGCTTTAGATTTGTTCCATCTTTGTAAAGAAGTTTTCCTGTTATCTGAGTACAGTTATCATTACATATCAGTCAAGTGGCTTCATCCAGCATCCATTGTATGGCTTCCGGCGCATTCAACATTCAAGACCAGGTCTTTACATCTCACTATTTGGAATCGAGAACCAACAATTATCTACAACGTTAAGTAACACTTTTTCCAATTTTATTTCCATCGATAATAAAAATAGACCTCGAACTAGTACTTTCAGCCTAGGTTGCGAGGTTCCTCTTATCCATTCCACTTACCTAAACTTAATAGACCAATAGTATGCGGCACTCTTATATACGTCGGCGGTTTAAGAAGTAGAAGAAAAAATGTATTTATTTTTCAACATTCTTTCGGCTCTATACACTTTCCGAGTGATGTTCAATTAGATCGATATTCTATTTATAATAAGAACTGTCTTGCTCCTCAAAATTGCCATTAACATTACTTCTTCATGGTTGGAAAATCTTTGACCACTGCGTCATTTTTTCAAGTTTGCCAACAGAAAATAATCCGAGGGGGCTAAATCTGGCGAATCGGGTGCATTAAGTAGCAGTTCAAACTTTAATACATGAATTTTGACCATTTCAATAACGGATCCGGGAGATGGTGCATAGTATTGATGAAACAATAGTTTTGTCTTAACCAAATGCGACGTTTTTACTTGATTTATTCACTCAAACGGTGCAATAAGTTCTCATAATACTCACTGTTGTTATTTTTTCCCTTTTTTTTTTAATATCCAATGAAAATTAAACTAAAAAACCGATGGCATGATCTTGCCTGCCGATGAAACGATCTCGGGTGTAAAGTGATGAACCCATGTTCCATCAGTGGTGATGAAACAGCACAAAAATTCTGCTTTGTTATTGTGAAACTTTGCTAAACACTCAATTGAAACATCTTCACAACATTGTTTTCACTCGAGTGTGAGTAAACAATGCGGCACATATCTTGCACATAGCTTCATGTCCACATTTTCGGTTAATATGTGATATGAACACATTTTTTGAAATGCCTATCAAGTATGCTAGCTCACGTACTTTCAAAATATTTTTCTGTTGTAAATAAAGGAGCAGACTCACCCAGAGTAGAATCCAGTTCAGCTTTTATATTGGTTGAGCTGAGCCCATTCAAATAGAAATATTGTATCACATAACGATGACCAATTTTCTCAAATTTTCCCAAATGCACCGAAAACATTCACTGTTGATGGCTGCCACATACTAAACAACGTGGCGTCTTAAAACTTGAAACATATACCTTATATATTGTGCACTTTCTCATACAGATATATGTATTTTCAAACAACTACCGCCATCTCTAGATAAGGCCGGATACTTCTGGGACCACTCAGATACCATAATCTCATAGGAATATGTTAATGTCATTTCTGCTGATATTACTTTTGTGATCTTCAGAGAGCCTTTGAGACCATAAACCGAAATATTTTACTAACAAAATTGTGGCAATATAGCATTAGGGGTGGAGTGTTTGAATGGCTTAAAAATTATCTATCAAATCGCAAGCAGAATGTTAAATTCAATAATTTAATGTCAGATGAACTTAACATTGATATAGGTGTACCTCAGGGCAGTGCCCTAGGACCATTACTTTTTATACTCTACTTAAATGATATTGATCTATTTGTTGATTGTGGGTTTGTTATTCTTTTTGCTGACGATACATTAATAGCTTGTAGTGATGTCTGCTTAGAAAATGCAGTGGTAAAAATGAATACGATTCTGGAAGCTGTTTATAATTTTTTAACATTATTAAATAAGTTGAAATTAAATGTATCAAAAACTAAAGCTTTAATTATAACCAGTAAATATAAGTATAGCAAAATAACTATGAATAACATTAATTTGCCCCTAAATGGTAAAAAAATTGAAATAACAACTAATAAATATGTACGTAGGATTTGAAACATTTTGTTTAAATACACAAAAAACTAAATACACAAGCAAGAAATTATAGTTTTTTACAAGAGTAGCAAAAAATTTATCATTATTATCATATCAGAAACTAGGCTTGCTATATATAATTCAATAATCCAATCTCATTTTGATTATATTTATATGTTCAACCTAAATAAAATGGGGCAACTTCAGAAATTACAAAATCGTGGTAAACATATAATATTAAGAATGGGCCGATTGACACCAATAAATTTAATGCTGAATAGATTGAAGTGTTTTCGGTATATCACAGATTTCACTATTTTGCATTGATTTTGGCTTATAAAATTAAAAATAATGTGGCGCCGGATTATTTTCAGCAATTTATCAATTTTCCTAATACACGCGGACATGATACGAGAAATAAAAATGGCATATACTTTTTTAAAATCAATTATAGCAACTCAATGAACTCTTATTAATATTTAAAGGCTTCAAAGAATTCAATGAATGGCCTAATGAATTAAAAGACTGTAGGACTGTTAAAAGTTTTAAAGATAAATTAAAGGTTTTCCTTAATTTTTTTTTTATTATGACACAATCTTTAGCAATCAAAACACAAATAAAGTTCTATAAGCTAATTTGCTGGCTGCGGAGCAAGGAGCTCGTATTCTCGTGGTCAGGTCTTCTCCAGTGACAAGACCACTTTAACCGTTTTTCAGGTCAGCTGGCCAGTTCCTTTTGAGTCTCCTATTGGCTTGGTGTTCTAGCAGAGGTTGGAGTAAGGGGTTACTATGTGATTCCAGTGCTTCATGGTGCTTCGTGCTGTATTTAGTGTTACATCCTGTACGAACGGGATTCTTAGTTCTTCATGAAGTGTTAGGTTTGACACATACCAAAGTACATCAGCCATCGTTCGGAGTATTTTTGATTAGCATCTTTGAATTATAGCTGTGTTTGACTTTCTCGCACATCCCCGGAGTTGGATTCCATACGTCCAGATAGGTTTTATGACGGTTTTGTATACAATAATTTTGTTTTCAAGGCTGTTTCGATTTCCTGCCTACTAACCAGTTTAGATCTTTCATTCTTAGGTCAATTTGTTTCCGCTTCTTAAGAATATGTTCTTTCCAGGTGAGTTTTGAGTCAAGATGTATTCCTAGGTATTTATGTGCTAGAATATTGGGGAAGTTGGATATTGTTAAGTTAAACTGGGGGAGACGTGTCTCTTCTCAAGGTATAAGTCACTTGGACTGATTTTGTTTCATTCATTTTAATTCTCCACTTTTAAGACCATGTCTCGATTTCATTCAGTTGTACCTGTAGAATGTTAGATGCTGTAATTGGATTTTCGTCGGCTGCAAGGATGACAGCATCATCTGCAAACGTGCCAGTGATGGTTTCATTAGTGGAGGGTAGATCTGCTGTGTATAGCACATATAATATTGGTCCAAAAACGCTGCCCTGTGGAACACCAGACTTTATAGGAAAATTATTGGAATTACTTTCATTCACTCTTGTTCGGAATTCTCTCCCACTCAGATAGGATTTTAACAGTTTCGGACACAATACGGAGGCTCCTCCGTATTGGGGTCTGAGTTAATTTTTTGTAACAGTAACCTTTCAAGTATTTTGGATACGACTGGTAGTAGGCTTATTGGCCTATATGATGAAACCTCGTTTGGATTTTTTCCTGCTTTTGGGATTAGTATTATTTCAGCGGTTTTAAAGAGCTTTGGCCAGTAGTTTAATCGTACAATAGCATTGAAGATAAGAGTAATCAGTATGATTCCTTTATCTGGTAGTTCCTTCAACATCTTGGGTGTTATTTTGTCCAGCCCAGGAGCATTTCTAATGTTTAAATATTGGATTTCTTGTTGAACTTCATTTTTGGCTAGTGGTCTGATGAGTGGTATGTTCTCTGGAATGTTATTTATGTCCCTTTCAATTTCAATATCTGAAGCGTCGTTGTTGGGAGTAAATACTTGAGCTAGGTGCTCGGCAAATAGCGTTGTTTTTCTTCATCACTTCTGGCCCACTGTAGTGTTGGTGCCTATTCGTTTCTAATTGGAGATACCGGAGTCTTGGGTTTTTTGGAGTTTTTGATCGGTTTCCATATTGAGTTATTGTACCGGTTTAGATTTGTTACGTAGTTTGCAAATGACAGTTCTTGTGTCTCTTTAAGTTTGGATTGTAGTTGATTGCTTAGCAATCATGTTTCAATAGAAACAGACATACTAACATATATAGAACAAAAAAGATTAAAGTGGTATGGACATGTAAGAAGAACTAGCGACAGCAGATGGATAAAGAGAATAACCGAATGGAGCCCCATAGGAAGGAGGAAAAGAGGACGACCCCGAAAATCCTGGAGGAACGAAGTAGACGACGCCATGAGTAAGAGAGGCCTAAACGATGGAGAATGGAACAACAGAGAGAGATGGAAACGGTTGAGCGAGGGAAGGCAGTGAATACTGTAGAATCCCTAAATATATATATATGATTGCTTAGCCTGTTTAATGTAGTCTTGTCTGCTGGGGCATGTTTTTGGTGCCATTTGGTCCTAGCTTTCTTTTTTGAGCTACCAACTTTTTAATTTCAGCTGGGATGTATTGGGCTTTGCTACCTGTATTGTTCGCAGGTGTAGCATTTTGTACGACCTGTATAAGAGTGTTGCTTGAAGCCGTTCATGTTTCGTCTATCTCTCTTGTTGTTTTGAGGCTTACTTGTAGACTTATATCTTTTTCTAATTTACTGCGATATTTTTCCCAGTGTGTAGCCTTCGTGTGGCCGTTTTGTAGACTATAAAGCTGCTGATGGTTGCTATAATTGGGAAGTGGTCAGATGAGAGATCATAGTTCGGCATGACCTCCATGTAACCCTGAGTGATAAATAGATCCAGCAGATCAGGTGTTTTGTTTGGATCCGTTGGCCAGTATGTAGGAGAGCATGTTGGCAAAGGGTGGTAGTTGTTTTCATGTATTAGGCTTACTAGTTCTCTGCCTTTAGTTGTTGTGAGACGAGATCCAAATAATATATGTTTGCTGTTGAAGTCTCCTCCTGTAATCTAGAGTTTCGAAGAAGTTTTTAAAGTCTTCTTTCTTTAAGTTGTATCAGGGTGGACAGTAGACTGCTGCGACTGTTAGTTCGTAAGACCTCATACTGACTTTGATAACTGTAGGTTGCAAGCAATTTTCAGCATACTTTGGCAAACTTTTATGTTTAATAGTATTTTTTATCAGAATAGCTGATCCAGCGTGGGCTGTATTGTCTGGGTGGTTTGAGGAATAGGTTGTGTGGTGGGATATCTTGAAGTAAGTTTGACTTGTGAAATGACTTTCACTTATTAACAGAATCAATTTCGGTGTGTAGTAGAAATAACTCGACCTCATTTTTGTGCTTTGGAAGTCCATTGGCATTCCACTCTGCTATTTTAATGAAGCTATTGAGTTTTAGATATAAGCGTTGTCAGCATGTTTAGGACCACGCTGTTTTGTTGTAATAATTGTTGGAACATGTTTTTGAATTCCTCTAAGAATTTGTTCATCATGCCATTAACGTTTGATTGTTATTCAGTATTTCTTACTGCATTAGCATAGCTGCCTTGCGATTGTTTTGGGTAATGGGTTAGAGGCACTGATGTTGCTGTACGCATTGTAGGTCTAGTTGTTGTATTGTTAGCGTTTTGTTGAATATTCATACGATTGTTGACATTGTTTGGCTTGAGTAAATTATGATAGAATTGGCATCCTTTGTAGTTGACTGGAATTGGCAGAGAATGTGCACAATATTTTTTTTTTATTTTTATCGACTTTTTTTAGTTTTGGAATTTGCTGAATTTATTGCAATTTGTTATTGATTTTGGGAATCAATTAAAGGTTTTCCTTAGGAATATAAAGTGGTATTGGAAATGACAGTGAACATACACAATATTCTTGTATATTTTTATTAACTTTTTTTTATTTCAATTGGTTATTGATTGATTCTCTTTAGTTTATATGTAAAAAAAATATTTAAGTTGGAACTTTTTTTGAATATTAGGAAAAATGTTTGCTTATTGGAATCTGAACATCCATAAATTTGATATCTGCAAGTTCTAAAACACTACTGTTAACTGCGTGACAACTAATTTCTAGAAAATCTTTATCAACTGCAAAAACGGTTAATGTTGTTTCTACTAGAACATGTCATTTTACAACTTTTGTGATTCGCGATATTGTTGATAGTTCTATCGATAAAAATGCTTACCTACTGGAATCTGAACATCAGTAAAAGTTATATCTGCAAGTTCTAAACCACTGTTACTAACTTCACGACAACTAATTCCCGGCACATCTTTATCAATTGCAAAAACGGTTAATGCCGTTTCCACTAGATTATCCCGCTTTACAACTTGTGATACTGCATAAACAAAGAGAATATTCGCAGATATTCCATTTACCACAGCAGATTTCATGCCATTTAAAACCTAGAAAATAAAAAAAAGTCATTAGATTAATAACAATCTTATAAAACCATATAACTAAAATACTTTAACTAATTTTTGTATGTACCTGTTCAGCGAGAACCACTATAGGTATAATACAATATCACAACCATCACAATCTTCATATACAATTCTTCTTCCTGATAAAATGCTATTTATTGCATTTTTATTTTCACATATTTTTCAACACAATCTTTTGTTCCTATCAGGAAAACATGCAGGTTATATAATAATCAGTCTTCCACTCAAAATACAATTGTATGATCTATAATTTTTTAAGGAATTACTGTACACAGTCATAACAGTCAATATTCAGTGAGAAAGAGGGAGAGGGGGAGGCTACCAAAGGGCTTATCTTTTAGGACTAAATATATAATAACAATAAAGCGGAGAACACATCTAAGCGACCACTCCACGATGGCGATCTTGGTTTCTGTAGCAAACCGTTACAGAACAAATAGCACAGTAGTTGGAAATTTAGTTAATAAAATGTACAATTTACAAGAAGAAGAAGCATTGCAAAAATTTAATAAAAGGTATGCGTAGGCGTTTTATTTTTTCCATTTACAAATGCAGATATTTATGCAGCTTATTTTGCAGAAAAAGAAGAGATGTTTGGGTACATGACATTAACCTGAAGCGCAAGCAACAAGGAGAATTTAATAAATTGTACCCAGAACTTCACAGAGATGAGAACCGTTTCTATACATATTTTAGAATGAATTTTGAAAGTTTTGACGAAAGTTTAGATCAGACAAAAAATCATCAAACAACAAACAAATTTTAGGGAACCAGTTGATGCTAGAGAACGATTTTATTTTTAATAGAGTAGAGTAGAGTAGAGTAGAGTAAATTTTTATTTGCATAATTTTTTTTGAAATGTAATACATAATAATATGAATACAGGGACCGGCATTAAACTGGATAAAATCATTTCTCACAGATAGGTCGCAAAATGTATGCCTGGAGAAAAGGGGATGTAAGGTTTACTCTGATCCTATCAATTTAAAATTAGGCATACCACAGGGGAGTGTCCTGGGGCCTTTCCTCTTTTTGGTCTACATAAACGACCTTCCAAATGCGGTGGTTAGTAGTTCCTCAAACCTTGTAAATTTCGCTGATGACTCAAATGTGCTTTTCTGGGAAAAAACTTTAGAAACACTCCTCACAGTGGCAGAGCAAATTCTAAGCAAGGCTGAACAGTGGTTCAGTGGAAATCGGTTGTTGCTTAATACTGATAAGACAGTTTTTGTCTACTTTAGAACCAGCCAATCACGAGAGCAGTTTCCAGATACAATTAATTTCCTATCACAAAACACGGAACCTGCTAGATCAGTTAAATTTCTTGGTATTCATATTGACCAGAATCTGAATTGGGGGGAACAAATACAAAATACGACAAAAAAACTGAATAGAGCCTGCTACTCATTAAGGGTGTTAAAGAGCTATCTAGACCAGGGGATTTTACTATCAGTATATTATGCAAACTTTTATTCTATTATGCGATATGGGGTAATCTTCTGGGGTGCTGCAGTAGATAGCTCAACTGTCTTTATAGTCCAAAAAAAGGCAGTCCGTGTGATCTTAGGATTGAAGGCGGGAGAATCCTGTAGAGGCCGATTCAAATCACTCAATATACTCACTTTCTCAGCCATCTATATATTTGAATGTATTATGTTCCTTTTTAAAAATTTTTCTTTGGATTGTCACCTGCTTCCCAATCATGAATATAATACAAGAAGCCTTAATTTGAATTTGCCACTTCACAGATTGTCTATAACAGAGAGAAGTCCTTTGTATGCGTGTGTTAAATTTTATAATAGTCTACCATCTGACATTCAACAGGAAACGCACTATAGAGCTTTTAAAAGAAAGGTTTTTCAACACCTAGTTGACATTGAGCCCTACACTGTGGCGGAGTACCTGGCCTATCCTTCTCCTTGATCAGCATATTTAATTTGTAATGTTAATATATTTTAAATGTGTAATGTCAATATATATATATATATATATATATATATATATATTTTAATCTGTAATGAATAATGTGACGTTATTTGCTCAATTATGTTTAAAAATTTATGCAAATAAAAATTTACTCTACTCTCTCTATGTAATACATACATTCTTGTAATCTGGGTGGGACAGGTCGAACAATATATCATATTTTTTACAATTTCAATAAGTTTTTCGATTTCCATTTTTATTTACAACGACGCGACTAGTGATAAATTTAAACTGCTGTGTTCTGAACGCTAAACTACTTATATCGCCGCGATTGCCATCAGAACGCTGTATAAATTCCTTTGATTGCCAGCAGATCATGACCAGTATATGCTGATTCACTTGTTTGTTTCAGACGAGTCAAATGCGGTCTACATCGTGACGCCATCGTGTCATGATCGCTTAGGTGTGTTTTCCGCTTAAATAAAAAAATAGTGTTAATTACAATATAGTCATACTATTAAGTTTTAACCATAAAAGGACAGAAACTAAAAGAAAATTGTTTATGGTATTATATATTATATTGCTGATATGTAGATAATTTATTCAAATAGAGTTCTCACTGGATATCTACGGTGGGTGTTTTTGGGTATCTTCGTAATGTGAGACTCAATCATTTGCATCTTTCAGTTAATTTTAAATTTACACCTAATAAGGTGGACAAGTCACCAGGAGACATCTCTCTTATATGGGCAGGTGTGGGCCAGGACTCGCCGAACGCGTACTCTTGTATTAACGATAACTCTGGGCATTCACATAGGACATGCTCTACAGTTTCGTCTTCTCGTTCACACTTCCTATATAGAGGTGTGTCTGCTAGCCCCAGTGTGTGGAGGTCTTTGCTTGGTTGACAATGACCAGTTAAAAAACCAACTGTCAAACGTAGGTTTTTCCTGGTCATTCCCAAGTACTTCTTTGATGCTGACTCTTCAAGGTTACTTAGTGTTACCCTGGCAGGTTTACATCCTTGCCCTTCGCCCATCTTTTTACGGTTTGCGTACGGGAGTGACATTTGACAATTTCCGCGATTGTTGTAGTTGACCAACCAAAAAGATCCCCAGGTCCTAAAAGTCTTAGGCCTGCCGCCTTCCTAGATAATTGGTCAGCAATACGGTTGCCTTTATTCTTATTGTGTCCTTTAACTTTATAGTTTTCTCTGCTATACCTTTTTGGGTTATCTCTTTTGCGGCTATAGAGATACCAGTCAGTTCTGTCTGAACTAAGCTGGCATTTTTGCCCATACCCCACTTTATTCTTCAGTTCAGTGATCTGGAGTATATCCCGCATCCTGAGCCTTCTTTCATTTTGGAGCCATCAGTGTATATGCAATAGGCATTTGCCACATTTGTCTCCCTATACTGACTTGTTTCGATTTTGTAGGGTTTGGTTTAGAAATTATAAAGCAGTTTAATATTGAGACATTTTAAAAGATCGACTTACAAAGTGTGAGGAACACAATTTTCTGTGATAATTGTTACAGCTGTATATTATATAGTGTACTTATTCTAACTTCACTACAGTATAATTATCAAAACCAATAATACAAAAATACATATTTGTGAACAGAAACATATACAGATGATAAATAATGATTTGAGGATTAACTGTTAAAAGTAAATTAACAGCAACCAGAAATAAACAAAATAATAAATAAAATGTAGACATGATTGGAAGAAAATATATTAAATTAATAAAATATATATGAAAAATAAGTAAATGAAGAAATCCGATTTGAGCATCAAGGTATTAATGACAATGTAATAAATAAAGCTAGGAATAACAAAGGAAAACTGTAGAAAAAATGGCTAATTATGGTTTTTCGGCAATGAGCATAACCTAGAGATATAATTGACATTCAATGTAAGCTTAATATATGTATGTGTTGCCATATGGTCAATTATTTCATACTCACATCTAAAAATATGGGCAAGAGCACTTAATATAATTATATGAAATGAAAATTGAAAACAAACAAAAACATGAAATATCTGGTTAAATGTTAGTTAGCTCCCTGGGGCAACAATAAATGTAGCCCTGATAATAAAATATTTTATTTTCTCACAATATAACCACTGCCAATGCACTCTGAAAGTACACTGCATCTGCAAGTACTAACAAATACCTAACAAAAAGCAGGTCCATTTTTCCAAAAAAGATTTAAAAAATTGTCATCTGCTAACCATCTGTAGCAATCTAGCAATTCCTTTTTTGAGGTTTCTGGCTCCATTGCCAAATAATATCAGTTTACAAAATAATTGACAAATATATCAATTTACAAAATAATGTACGAGGCGACTGCGTTCGAAATATTTCGAACCTTCAAATGAAAATGTTAAGGGGTATCTTGCCTTGTGGAATAAAAATTGTTTTGAATAGAATAGAATTGAATAGAATAAATTAACAATCTCCATATGCTTATTCTACTATAACAAAATAAACAATCTTGGACAGTTAATATCAAAGTCATCAATATACATTAGATTAATGTGATTTTCTTTCTTATTACTCAAAGTAGAAGTTATTTATTCTCTATAGTAATGAATGTAACAACTATGTACCTGTAGAAATAAATATTTTAAAATTTCCGATTTTTATGCCTTTGTTTAAAAATCGTTTTATAAATTTGTTCAGATTTTTTTAGGTTGGAGATTGTCACTTTTGATGTCATTTCAAAGATTGCACATGCTCAGTTGATGGATCGGGTCCCTGTAATTAATCGCTTCTTATAATTCAGATGCTAAGGTTATGTCCATTGCATGAAATTCCTATATGACCGAAAAAAGTAACTGGTGAGATACAAACAAAAAAGAATAAAGAACTGGTTTGACAGTGAATGTAACCAGGTTTTACAAAATACGAACAGAGTAAAATTAACACCATTAAGAGATGACAACAGAAAATTATAAAAAAAAATAAGAATAACAAAAGAGCAATGTAAAGGTAATGTTACAGTGCTACATAACAGTTCCTATTAATATCTATCATGAAAAACAAGCAGTAAAGTGAAACTACAGTTGATGCTTAAAGCATACAAGTAATTTTTTACTAAATTTTTAGTGAATTTAGCTGAAAAAGTAGAAAATAAATTCAAATTTTAATGTTTTCTTAAAACACTTTTCTTCAATAATAAGCAATGATCATTGTTCACTAACTGAAACAGAATCCATTGATATAAATTTCAGGTTCATAGAGGTGTTATCCTCATACTACACTGGTATTCTGTCTATAAATTGCCCCTTCAATTTTTAAACTCTATATTAAATACAGTACACTTACCCAATACTTCCCATCTGAGGATAGTTGAGCTTTTGTCTTAAAAGAATTGAAATCTACTGCATGAGGCTCAGATATACATGTTGCGGATAACATATCACCATTCATTAGCTTTGTTAAATATTTTCCTTTTTGTTGATCATTTCCAAAACTATTTAGAGTCTGTATCCCCAACTGTTCATTGTTGACTATAGAATTTCTCAAGTTATGTTCAGATAAAGCCTCTACAAGCATTGAAAACTTAAGTAATTTAAAAATAATTGGCATTGGTGGATTTAATTTACAAGAAGATGTATAAATGAGTAGATAATAAATTATTCATCATGAAATTGATTTTAGAGCAAAATAGAAAACAACTACAATTAACATAAATGACAATCATGAGTACAAAAATGGATAGATGCAATGTTATGGATTATGAGTATTCATACTATAAGCTTACCTAAAAATACAGAAGCTTCAGTAACATTACATTCCCTTCCATTCATTAATTGGGCAGCTTGCAGTCCTAGAGCTTTAAAATCAGACAGATTCTGACGAAATTTCCTTGTCATTGAAGTAGAGTCTACCATATGATTTTGCTTCATTAAATTCCTAACTAAACTTACATCCTGTTCGAGGAGTTTAGTATCTTCTTTATTTAGCTCAGGAAAAGCGAGGAGATCAGTGTCAAATTTGCCTAGAAGGAAATTTTTAACAAAGGGAGGTTTCTGTGGTTTTTTAGTTCGTACTTTCTTCGTCACATTAGTTATGGTTTGGAAGTCTTTTAACTGCTTTTCGTACTTATCATCATGTGTGTCTTTTACAGCAGGTACTTGTTGATGGATGATATGTGTGGTTCCAAAATAACTTATGTCTGTATTAATTATTCTTTTTAAATGAATTCTATTCTTTAAAGACTTTCGTGTCCACATAATATCGAAATAATTTAAGCTGTAGCTATTATACTATTTATTAAAATAATAGGCACAGTATGTTATTTATACTGTGTAATAGGTCTCAGAATGACAGTTAAATGTAAGGTTAGGTTCAAAAACTGCAGGCAGTAAGGTGACAACTGACAAAGTTTGCACACAACACATTTTTTGACGCACAATCATAGAACCAGACAGATTTCAAAGATATAACAACTAATATTTTTACCATCCAGGATTTTAACAAATTTTTTCTAATATTTTTACACTATAAGTAAATTTATATCAAATATTTAATATATATTAAAATATTTATAATAATAAATATATTAAAATAGTGGTGGGTCAATTTTCTTTAAGTGAATCCAAAACGTCCGTTGATTCTGAATATGCCAAACAATGCAATTGATGCGATTCCAAAAGTTAAAATAAACATCACAACAAGTAGACGTTTATAAATTACAGGTTTTTCATAAACATGTCGGACTTGAGGAAAGGCAGGTACTACAACTTCATTGGGATTACTCTGTGTATGGCTTTGACGTTGCTGGATAGTTAATTTAAACATTTGTGAACTTTCAGGCTCATTCGTCATCCTAATTACTCATATAAAAATAATGACTCGTATTTCAGATTTAAAAGCACAGTATTATGCTATGTTTGAAAGTTGCTATCAAAAACTGACAGTGTGCAATCAGTCGTGTATAAAAAAATAACAGGAATATTAAAGGGTATTTTAACAAAATAGCCAAATATCCTACTGCAGGATCACTACTTTCATAACGTAGTAATTCAAACTCACATTTGTACATACATTTAAAAATAGGAGAATATATTGATAATAGGTTGCCAATCAAAAAGTGACCTCAAATATTTTTAATTCAATTAATAGTAATTAATTTGTGACAAAAATTTTTCGTTAATTTATTTCTTTAATAATATACGCTTCTCATAATGTATATGCATTAATATGATAATATAAGTTTACCTGATAAGATCGAAAATGAGTGTTTCCAGCTGTTAAAAACGCGAAGTGTCAAAGATAAAAGACAGCTAACGCGCAACGCTACTGGTTTGAAGTGTCAGTTATGTGAATTTTCAAAGCATGCGTCGATAGATATATAATAATATACATAATGAGTGATTCAGAGAGGGATCGGTTTTCTGTGATTTCCCGATCCCATTGCACAATGATACCTGTCTATTGCAGAAGATACAGCTACAGCTGCCCTCACGCAATTTACAACTCATATACTTATTAATTAAATTCAGTCAATTTATAACCATATATTTTTCACTAATAAAATTCTGAAAAGGACCGTTTTAGCTCAACAACCCTTTCGCCTCTGATTATTCAGGATGCTCCTCAGCAAGACTCATCCAACGAAGCGAACCACCACTAGAACCAATGCAGCGACAAAAGCCAGCCCAAAAAACAAACCACGTCCTGAAGAGGTGGACAACCTAAACAGGACAACAAAACATAAACAAAGACAAAATCCAACCAAAAGCAAAAACCATCGAGACAATGAACTAAAGTGGTCCATTTTAGAGGTTCGTTAAAGTAGCTTTACATCTAGGCCATGCAAGTCTCATGCTGTTTTGAATGGCATATCTCTCGCCTAGCATGATCTGTTTATAACAGAGCTATTTTAGTGCAATTTTGGGACACCACTTACTGTTGCCAATAAAAGAATATATCAAAACATTAGCTATAGATATTTCACTTAGAAATTTCAGTCCAGCATTAAATATATTAAAATGTAAATCCAATAATTAACATTTACACTTACACAATAAGGTTAAATTTTATTCTAAACTATAAATTTTGTTATATTGGCAACATGATGGGACATATATTGCATGGAAATATCGTCATAAACTGTCTTGAATAGTATAAAGTCGACTTTAGAGGTACTTTTTCAAGAAAAAAAAACATTAAAAAAAATGAATTATAATGAAAAAGACAGCAAAGATTTGATTTCACGTTCAAAGCGTCTATGTATCTGTTGATACGTATTTCGACTTAATAAGTCTCATCAGAACAGTTATTCATAGCCGTTCTAGAACGGCTTGACGGCATTATGTAGCTTGAACATCCACAACCAGAGCATACTTTTCTCCCTTCAACGCTTTTTACTTGTCTTCTTCCTTTTCTTTTCTGGTCCTATCCTTTTTTTCCAAATGATTCTTGTAGTCTGCTTCATTTATGCTATTGTTTTCGAAAGAGCAGCATACGTCGCATCTGTCTTTTTTGGCTTGTATAAAGATAGGTTCATTTGCCTAAATATGTCATCAAATATTGGAAAGCTTAAGACATATTTCTGCTTATTGTGATATTTACAATAATTTTCATAAGTCCGGAAAAAATCCATTTTAGTAGAAAAAATTTGTTCAAGATATAGCTTTTGGGTATTTTTTCTACAGTAATGCGAGCTCAGTTTTGGCAACGATTCTAGCCAATTTCTCAACCACTTTTTCTTATTAGTTTTTGAGGCATGATCTTGATCTTGCAGACGTAACCCCTTCTGGGTTATTAATTCTCAGTCCATGTTCTGTGTTAGCCACCTAATTGTGAACCATATCTTCCTTAATTCCTAAAGTTCCTAAAAACATTTTTTTGCATACCCTTTTTCTGTTATTCTCTTTTGTTCTTAGGTAGTAAAAATAAGTTCCCTTCCTACGGGAAGGACCTTCTCATTTTGCCACATACTCCACATTCCCGGTAACGTAGACCTTTTTCTCCTCCCACGAGTCCAAATCCACCCAGAATTTTTCAAAATCGAGGATTTGTCTTCTTTTGAAAACGTTTGGCAGAAGCGTTTCTTTGACTTTAAACATGCAGTAGATTTGCATGCGTTGGTTATTTTTCTTGCAGGTCTGGGTACCCCTTGTGTAAGAACGCCATTTTTATTCCTTTGATAACCTTTATACGCTTTACCAGTTAATCTTAGTTTCTTAATTTTATTTCTCGGCCATTCAGACTCAAGTGCTTTTCTCCCAGAACTTTCTTCTTCAGCGGAATAATTGTCAACAAACTCTATTATTAGAATATCTTTAGCCAGCCTCGAGATCAGTAATAGGAACAGATTGTTCTAGGTTCTCGAGCACCTCGTCGCATAATACTAGGAGCTGATCGTCATTTTGAATAGAAGTGAAAGCCAAATCGTCCGGAATATCGCTCTCTATATCATTGAGGGTCTGGTCTATTTGATCTTGATTATGTTTAGCATTCTTGTCGTCAATAGAAGTGGCACAGGAAGCTAGGTCCTCTGAATTATTATTTGTTATTTCATCAGCCATCTGATATACTTGATTCTGAATTTGTATCACTTGGTTCATATCCGGTTCTTCAGTACTACTTAAAGACTGATTGTCTGCAGCTACATTTGATTTTTCAGTGCAATTAGCATTAAGCCATCGATATACATTATAAAACATGCCAACACTGCTAAGCCAAAATTTTTTGTTCCATGTTTGACATTTGCCGCTATGATCAGCTTGTACTTTCGGAAAACTCAACCCTTTAGGCAAGAATCAGACTGCTCGACCAGACCGACCGTCCACGATCGACCAACATCGAGTCTATTAAAATGTATACGCAGAGTCAGACTGGTGGACCGTCCATCACTTACAGCGGCCGATCGCGATCGTCCAGTTTTGAAATTCGGACTTGTTGGAATTTTTGATCGTTTGGTCGATGAATATGGAACATTTCACATTCATTTAAACTGTTATGAGCAATGAAATTGACCATTGACATTTCAAACTTTGTAATTAATCTACAAGATTTGGACTTGCTCATGCGATAATAATTTTGAAATTTAATAGAATCATTTAATAGAATGGGATATAACACAAAGAATTCTCCTTGTTGTTGTCTTTTTAAAAAAATGTCACGCACCCAAACTGTCCTACGCCTACGAAGACATCTCCACATCAAATAAGTGATGAACAATTTATCAGTAGAATTATCGCTGCTAATTTTATATAAATTTTAATTTTGTACAAAAAGCCCTTAAAATAATATTACAAAAATGTGGTTATGTTGCTACACTTTCCTGGCATTTTGACGGTCGGTCGATGGAACACGAACCAGTAATGTGAGTTTAAAAATAAAAATACAAAAGTTATTTGTTCGCCGTTGGACGGTTGGTCGTGGTCGGTCGAACAGTCTGATGCCTACCTTAGGTTGTCTTCCTAGCAACACGACACACGAGTTGCAGCCTATGGACAAATCAATATTTAAAATCTTTGAGACATTTTAGGACCAAGAAGTCTTACAGTTTTTAACAACAAACCCTGGCAAGGCGATTACCACAATGAGGTTTGGAAAAAATTTTACTCCAGTTTGGATAAAAGTAATGACATCATCAAACATTATATCAGGTTTTGCAGCCACCGGCATTTATCGGTTTAGATCAGACGCTATACCTGAAGCTGCCTTTGCAAATATAAAAACGAGGCGAGTACAAGCGGATATCAAGTGCCAGAAAAAACTAATGACAAAAATAGCGTTTGATTACTGTCTTAAGTAGCGAATCATTATTAAAAATAGATTTTAAGACGGCTGCACAATTGCTCGGGAACGGGTGTGAGAACGGAAACGGGAAAAAAGTGAGTGACCATTTTATAACCTAACCCTCTTGTTTAAAAATATGTGAATGATATGCTTTTTATCTTTATGCTTTATAAAAAACGAAAATATTAAAAGCTCGTCCTCATTAAATACATATTTTCAGAGTTACCAGACAACCTCTTTTAATAAAATTAAAAAAAGATTGTTGCACAAAATTTATTTTGAGAAAAAAATAATTTATAGCACACGTAACAGTGACACAAAACATTTGAATATTCGTAGCACAAAACACCTTGTTTACCCTTAATTGTGAATTGTGCTGATGTTTTCAGTTTCCGTTCTCGTTCCCGTTTCCGGTCAATTGTGCAGCCGCCTTAAGTCTTTATACAGGCTTTACACCAACAATAAATTCACGAAGAAATTCATGAATTTATTCATCAATTTCTGTGTCAATAAATTCGTGAATTTCTTGGATGTAAAAGTTTCTTTGACTTCAAATAAATTTTTACATTAAATGTCATTATTTCAGTAGTACCAATGGTTTTATTATTGGATGTTATTTATTGTTGTTTGTTTGAATAAAGATATTTTGGATTTGGAAATATAATCAGAAAACAATATCGTTTTAAAAAGAAAATAGTGATTAAGATTGTACAAAAAATTATGCTGAATTTGGTAAAGAGTAAGAGCTTGAACAAAAGGTAAAAATTAGTGGAAATTACATGTAATTAATGAAAACTGTTGATTTTGGACACAGAAGATAATTTCAAATAACTTTAATAAGGACAACATAGCTAAAGAAACAGAAAAAGCGGTAATTTTATTTTTTTTTTTGTATGATAGAACAAGAAAATCTAGCATTCATTACATAATAAAAATTAACTGCTGTTAGCAGAAATGTTAATCAATTCATTGTGACTTTTAGAATGATGAAAGCCTTTATTTAAATACAATACCTGCCTGCACCAAGTCGAAGTAAAGAAGAAAGAAAGGTACAATACTTTTTATAATCTTTTAACCACTATTCATAATATTTTCTCAAGAGATACCTAATAAAAATAAATGGGTATGTTTATTGTTAGAATATTGAGATGTGTACAATTCTAATCAAAAAGAGAAGTTGTAAAGAAATGAATACTTAAAAACAAATAAAAAATGGAAATAACCAGTAATACTTTACCACTAGTTTGTGAGCTGATTCTTTACAATTTTAATAATTTGTCTAACATATTACAATTTGCTTTATTGAATAGTAGGGTAGGGTAGGACTAAACTAAATATATAAAAATACAATCATTTTTAAATATAATATAATTTAAATGGTAAATGAAGAATGATAATAACAGGAATAAAAGCTAGTTTTAATATTTGTTATACACAAACAACCAATTTTTTCTTAAAATAAAATTCGTATTTACCTATTTTATTCGTAGGATATGGAATTCTGCATTTTTAAAGAAAGATAGTCAACTTTGGAAGGAAACTATGAATAATAAAGTATAAGAGTAAGAAGAATTAATAGGAAAGAACAAAATTAGTAGCAGGCCAAAGTCTTCATGTAGAAAAAGCGGAGAAGAGAACACAACAGAAACATGTCAGAGAAATGAAACTGGCAGAAGACATGAATTGAAAAGAAATAGATTTATTACGTTTAAAAATTAGATTATGCAAAGAAAAATTTAATAAAAAATTTAAAAAAAAATTATATGTATATTAATGATCCTTCTGAGGTTTTCCCATAACAACAATATTTTATAGGGCTCTCAAACATCTTCAACTTAAGTTCAATAATGTCTTTATTTAGCAATTCATCTTCAAAATTGTCTCCACTTTGATTTTTCAATTAAATCATTTCAACTGTACAGCCACTTCCATTGACTAAAATGGGAAACTTTCTTCTTCCATACACATTTTGTTACATATCTGGAATTCATTATACAAAATTTCAGGATGTCTCAGTGAATTGTTTCAGTGGACTTCTGAATGTGAATTTAAAATTTTATCAATAATATAGAATAATCCATATCTGGTTCTAAAAAATAGATCAATGGACTCGATGCAAAGTTAATTTAACAATCCTATCAATAATACAGAATTATCCATACCAGTTCCATCCAATACTGGTTCAAAAAGAAAATATATCCAGCGAGTATCAGAATTTAAAATCAATCTTTGATGTATTTAAAGCATTTATTGTAAATTTTTAGAATTCCATGATACATCCTTGATATTATTTGGATAATTAATGATTAACAACTCTTTTTTGCAAGTTGCTGTTTTTGAGAATCATGAGCCGAATATGAAAACCTAGCTACTATCTCCATACTTTTCATTTTGAAATCTTATAATACTTGGCATTTCAAAGAAAACCATCCTTTCCTGTTTCTGAAATCAATAGCACCCATATCTCTTGGAAAACGTTGTTTAATCAATTTTTAAACTTTCAAGATGATAAAAACATTTACCTAATGACTAGACCAAGTAAAAGATAGGAGTGAAGAAAAAGGTAGAATTATATAATCTTTTATTAACAAATATTTAGGTACTATATATAATATATTCTCAAAGCATTAAATAAATAATATTTGAAAAAAAGATGTAAGAAAGGGAAAAGTAAACAATTTTTTAATAAAACTAGAGTTTTCTGTCTCGAAATTGTATGTTTTTCCTAAAAAAAAATACATAATATTATTTTCTGTCTTTTATTATAGAATATTAAACTTACCTCTTTTCCATAACTATTACTTGACACGACTTAAAAATGCAAAGTTCAATTTGGTTCAATCACAGTATTCTGTGGTTCAATAATCAAAAGCAAAATAATTATTATCCCTACTTCGCGCCAAATCAACACAGGTTGGTGACACTGAATTCACGTCCAATAAATGTGAAAAATAGAACATGTTCTATTTCGTCAATTTCTTCACGAATTTATTCATGAAGTTATTCACGGCAAAATTGGATGTCAAATTGGGCTTTACACACGTCAAATTTGACCTTGAAGCGACTTCATGAATTTCTTCATGAATTTATTGTTGGTGTAAAGCCCGTATTTTAGTCTTCGCGATAACTCACTTGACGATGTCTCTAGTGAAGATGAACCTATGAAGATGCCGCCTTTGAAGTGTGTCAGCACGCGATCGCCATATTTTAAACGGAAACATAGACTCGGATTGAGAAATTTGTGACAAGCTACGACAGAACTGTAATTTAAATTTTAAGAGATTAATAATGTAGTAAATTTGAAATAATTCAATCTATTCTTCAACTAAAAGTACGAATAAAATAGTGCATAATATGTCGATGGTTGCCGTAAATAAATTAAACCGGGTTAATTTTCCTATTCACATCAGATAAAATTTCACTGAACAGCACTGGTTCCGTCTAAAACATGGCTGATTTGGTTTGCGCGTATTTATCTTGACAAGCAGAGTGAAAATTCTGATTGTTTATTATTCTGTGCCTATGACAAGATCTAAGAGAGGAGCAGTAGCTCTAAAGATGACAGTCCACTAATTGAATTAAATTATAAACAGAAAGGCAGTACGGTTACAAAAGAAACTGTAATCTGGGGTCTAATCAAATAACAACTTCTGACTTTAAATGCTGAACATAAATACTCACTTAAAATGTTAAAATCAGGTTAAGAAAAACATTTGAAAAGTGAAACAAAATTAAAAGAGGTTTTTTTTAACTACAAATATTTAATTTATATATATACCCGGTATTTAGGCGTTCCACGCCCTTCCGGTAGGGATCTATGGAGGAGTATCACCTAGCCGCAAGCCCTTATCTCTTGCCGTACTGCTCCACCATAGGCCGATCAGATACCAGCATATTCTAAGCAAATATTTAATTTACTTAAATTAATAAAATTTAAAATTCGTAAACTCATTTTCGAAACCAAATTCAGATTTTTGCTTTTATCTGTGCCTTCTAAGAATTGCAAAGCAAAACAGACGTTCTAGTACTCGTACTCGTACAGAGTATATCGGAATAAAAGGAAAAAGACAGTTAAGATTTGATTTCACGTATAGTGAGTCTATGTATCCGCTTATACGTATTTCGCCCCAAAAGAGCTCTTCAGAACGGATATTCACAGTCGCTCTGAACGTGAAAATAAATCTCTTCTGTCTTAGGAAGCAACTCTAACATGACTTCGTATAGACGCAAATAGCATCTGATACTAAAATCCGTAAACTAATTTTCTATCTAATTATTTCTATCCGTAAACTAAATTACTATCTTATAATTAAGCTTAAGCTTTTAATCATTCCGTTATTAATAATTTAAAATAAATAGTTTTAATTTAAAAATTTATAATTCTATTATAAAAACATACTGCAATTGCCGTTAAACAAGAGGCCCGGAAAATATAGGAAAAGAAGAACGGTGACAACAACTATCTTCATATTGGAATCACAGTTTTTTTTTTATTATTCTCGTTGACTTAAATCTGAAATCTACCAGCCAGCAATTACAAAATCTGATCTACGATCTAGGACGCCGGTACAACGTGTTCTGTGATTTTATTTAACTGAAGTGTTGAAACTCAAAATGATTGTTTTTCTTTATATTAATATTAAAAATAGTTAAACAAGTAAGGCGCAACAAGTGATGTATATTAAAACATTACGTTTTTGTTAACTTTGTTGAAAAGTTTTTATATATATATTAAGAGGTAGTTGACTAATTTAAGTAAGTAATATCATTTGCATTTTTAAAACTCATAAATATTGTTTACCTTATAATTTAGGTCATCCTGCATTGCACTTTAATAAAGCAGTTTAGTGGTAACTAGTAAGGGTTTGCCTTTTTGAGCGTGTCCAAAGAATATAGAAGCTTCTGATGTAACACTGTCTGGAACTGATGTTACAGACAGTGTTATCATTTAACTATTTATACATATTTATAAATAATCCTTAGTTCTTGTTAGAGGTTAAGTTGTAAATTACCAGTAAATCTCTGATGTAAGATGTAACTGAACTGAAACTACTTTTCACTTAACTGTCATAGTATTGGTCACAACTGTGTTTTAGCAAAGACATTGATATTGATAGAAGATCAAACCAATCAAATACAAAAATAGCAATAAAATTAGTTTCCTTGGATTCATATTTCATAGGACTTTGTTTTTGCAGAGAAGGTATGCTAATTTGATCAACATGTCTATACCTTCCCATTGTGCTCATGAGAAAGCAACCTATAAGTATAATAAAGTACATATAAGGGTACTTAAATCTTGAATTTGTCATTTGCAATGTAGTGCAAACTCGCCACCAGAGGCGGAAGGTGATTGGTATAAACAACCAGTTAAAAATTAATAGGGTTTATTTTCTATTTTAACCCTTTTCAGGCAAATCTGATACTCTACTACAAATGTCTTGATAACTGAAAAATTAATATTATCTTTAATAAAAATTATAACACCCCCGGTATTTCGACTTGCAGAATAACATTCCACAATATAATATCCATCAATGTTAATATCGGAATCATGAATATCTTTTTGTGTTTTTTTTTTGGAGAATAAAATAAAAGCCCTGATTTGATCTGAACCATTTTTGGCAATAGACTTTGTGTGTTTAGTTAGATAAAGGATGTCTGTATTAACTTTAATATTAGAATTTATTATTAGTTTTTATTTGTCTGTTGTTTATCTGTTTATTAACAATATTTTGAGTTTGTTATTAAAATATTTAATACTTCTTGAATCATCTCCCACTTCTTGCAATGCTTATAACTCAGCTTTTACTTTTTTATAATAATCTTGTTAAACTTTATGTTTGATCAGATGCTATTTTAATACCAGGAATGTAAGTGGATCAATTTTTTAAAATACTTTTTACATCTTCAGGGAGATTTCAACAAACCTTTAATTGAGCAACTATTACCCATAGATAGGCTTACTTTACATCCTGATTTAACCGGGATTGTCTCGGCTCTGGCGTCCCGGCCGGTTTTGTATTTTGTCCCATTTGTACAAACCAGAAACCACAAATTCAGTAGTGGTCATTTTTCGTTAGTGCAAACCTGTTGTAAAATGAGAGGTACAGCACCTTGTTTTTCTATTTCTTGAGCTTTGCTCACTGTCAACTTAGTACATAGCTCTCAGTTTACTTTAATCACTTGCAGTTCAATTACGTTTCGTTTTTTTTTGTGAAAGGTGAACTGCGAAAAGATTATCCTTTTATAAAAAATCTTTATAGTGACGATAGCAGAGTGAACTGTCAGCAATGGTTTTCTTTTCTGAATTTTCAATTGCACACAGTGGCTGATCAGATATTAAAGATTACTTAAATAGTGCAAAAAACTCAAGGATGATGTAACAGCAACAGCAAGTACTTCATCCATTGAACATTTTTTTACAAATGATTTTTACAAATGATGATCCCATTCAAAATGATGTATTGTTGCAACAAAAGAGGTCACATTCATTTATCACACAGCAATGAACTATACAAGTTTTATGTTCTTATTGATCAGTTAGGTTAGATGTCTATAAACCTAGCAAATTAGAAAGAGATGCAGTGACTGATTTGTGTCAGTTTTTTCTGCCACACTGGGGGAACACCACTGTATTGCAGCAGTCATTATATCTTGTATTATATGTCTATACTATTACCATCATATTTAAATAACCTATAAAGCTCGAAGAGCTTTGGTATTTAATGATTATTTATGCTTTCTGATTTTGTTATTCTATTAGGTTCATTGACATTAAAAATTATAATAGAAGCTCTAGCTTTTGTATCCATTATTTCCAAAATGATATTCTCCATACTGGAATTGCTATTATTATTGACCTGGTTAATTAATTGCCACTACATTAGGATATTTCAGTGTATCAGATGAATTCTGCAACACATCAGATCCTACAGAGCATGTAGAAAGTTTCATAAATTATTGGTAATTATAATATAATAATTATAGTACCTATAATTATTAATAACTAGTAGTACTAATATGATTTCGACAACAAACTGAGTTAAAAACAGAAATGGCACACCTTGTGATTTTCGAAAGTTTAACCACATGTATGATATTTCTTTCATTATTCATCTTTAAACTGTAATAAAGTTTTTATTCATTGACTAGCATGAAATATGACACTTAGACTAATTTAAAGGTATAATCTGCAAGAAAAATATCTGCACCACATATTTACACACCAATAGATTTTAGAATCCTAACTGGTGTTACCCTAAAATTTGCAAAATTACATGGGATTCACAAAAATTGGATTTATATACATATGATAACACTCATTTATTTTTCTATTTTTCAGATTATGGATTCGGTTAAAACTATGGTAAGAAGTGTACTGACTTCTAGTCCAACATCATTATCAGTTGATCGGCTATGTAAAGAATATAGGGATATTTTAGGTGAAAATATTCCTTTTCAAAAATTAGGTTATAATTCAGTGGAACATTTTTTAAGGGATATTCCAGACACTGTACAAGTAAGTAGCTATTTTAATAAAAAACCTAATAGCTAATGAATTCAACTAAAACTTAATGATAACCCTTTATAAATAAAAACCTGAAGAAAATTACTGCATTATAAATTTTCCCATAAATTGTTAACAAACTAAACTACATCTGTATAAGACTTGATCCATCTCATGTAAAATATTTCAGCATGTGTACTATTATTTATGTTTTATTGATGAACATATTTAGGAAGCAAGAAATATGTGGCAAGACTCAAATTTTAGATCCTGAATTGTTGGGAAATTTCATACAAAAATCCTTTTTGTAACAAAAAGAAAATAATATTATGGCGACGTAATTATCTACACACAATTAGGGAATATCATGCAACAAAAGAAGTTTTTTTTACCTTGACTTGTGTTAGTTAGTTATTTATTCATGTAAATATATAATAAAATTTTTATATTCGTCAAACAATAGTATAAAATATTGGTTCACAAAAAAATATGAGTAGAAAGTATAACATCCCTAACATATTATAAACATAAGGCATACTATAAAATGCACACATTAGTTAAGACAAACATCCTCTGGATTCCCAGATATAACCGGAAATTCATCAATCCACAACCCAGTTCCAAACATTAAATTTAAAAATCCGTTACTGGTATAAAATGCCTGACTGATGAAAAAATTCTTGATCATTTTTGTAAACTGTAAATTTGGTAATTCAGTAATTGCAGAAGGCAGCTTGTTGTAAAATGTTATACCCTAAGAGTTGAGTCCATCTCTACTTATTTGGAGCCTGGTGTAGAACAGCATTAAAGCATGCTTATTCCTGGTTTCAAATTATTGTACATTCTTATGTCTGTGATGACGATCTATATTTTGTTTTACATGAACAATACTCTCTAGAATAAATAGTGAAGGTATAGTTGGTATATGCAGTGCAACAAATGCTTGCAGACATTATTTCTGGCTTCAGCAGTGTGACCCATGCCAAAATTGCATAGCTGATATCTGAATGACAGTGCAAAATATGCCAATTTTAGAGTTAATTAAGATACACATTCAGAGAGTCTTCTCATCAGAAAAGTTGCAAGTCCTAATTTATCAACAAGGGACCTTGTCTGAGCTTTCCAGCTCAGTCCTGCATCAAAATCTCTCTCTTTTCAATACTGACCCCCCGAAGGGAGTGTAGTGCTCCAAAGATCTCTGTCTCTGGTCATTTCTTTTTTACTCATGCATAGGTCTTTTGCATATGCTTGTAATTTGATTGATCCATCTTGTTGGAGATCTTCCTTGTAATGCCTTCTACCTCTCCTTGGATAATGAGTCTTTCCATGTTTTCTATATCCGCTCTCATAAGTATCCTCATGCATCCAAGTAAACCCCCAAAAATTTTATTTGTTTGTCTGCATCCCGGGAAGGAAGCTCCCTTATTGAAAAATCTAATTTTGGGTTTTATTGAGGTTTAGAAGCAATTTATTTGCTGCAAATGCCTGCAGAAGGCCTCTTGAATCTTCATCAGTAGACCCATTATGGCCTTTGTTGTATTTAGATCTCTTCTAAAACCAAACTGACTATTTGTAAACAAATTTTTGGATTCAAAATACTTAACAATCATTGCTGACATACATTTCTCAAATACCTTTGATATTATAGGAAAGAGTGGTATTGGCCTATAATTGGATGGGTCATCATTGTCACCCTTCCTATTGATCCATCTTGTTGGAGATCTTCCTTGTGATGCCTTCTACCTCTCCTTGGATAATGAGTCTTTCCATGTTTTCTATATCCGCTCTTATAAGTATCCTAATGCATTCAAGTAAACCCCCAAAAATTGTATTTGTTTGTCTGCATCCCAGGAAGGAAGCTGCCTTGTTGAAAAATCTAAGTTTGGGTTTTATTGAGGTTTGGTACCACCACTGTTTTTTGAGGAGATCAGGAAAGATGATTTCTTTAAAACAGTTATTTATAAGCGTTGTTGAGGACTATCAATGAGATGTATTAATGGAGGTCATACAGTTGGCAACATTTGGCAAGGTAAAACAGTAACAAATGTTCAGCCAGCCTTTGTTAATAGCTTATCAACAGGATTACGAGCACCATCAGGTAAGGACCAGCATCTAATTGCCATGCATATTGGCAGCAATACTGGTTTTGTGCAAAATGGTGCCCGTGTTTTTATATAGAAGAAATCAGGGGACTACCATGAAGAAATGCTTTAAGAACATTCTCCAGCATATTGATATTAATTCTGTCATGCAGTTTTGGATCATGCATCTTGTCACAGCTTCCTTGTTAAACGCATTTCAATGATGATACTTTTTGTATCTATTATTATCTATTTGTATAACTAGAGATTTAAAACAAAAGTAAAAATGTCAATTATTGTTTGTGTATTTAATTTAAAATATTCAGCTTCACAGAGTAGAACACTATAATTTATGACCATATAATAATATGTATATATGGTATGTTATTCTGGTAGATTCTACAACTGTCTGTGTTTAACTGATTTATTGACTGCATACAATTGAGTCATCACAATTAAAAATCTGTCCATTTACTATCAGATATTGGTATTCTAATTATTACAGTAAACTAAGCTTATAATGATATGGCATCGCCTAGTTATTTGTATCTAACACTGCAATAATTATTCCTCCAAGTTTTGTATCCATATCCAAATCTAAAAGTAGATATAGTATTATTTTGATTCAAAATTTAATAAATTAAATTATTCTGTCTCCAGTAGCTTTATTTTTTTTATTTTGGTCCTTCAGATAATTATTTTTTGCCTAAATAATTACTTTTTTAAAACCTTGCTTATTTCAGGAATTATGGAATTTTTCTGCATTTTATTTTAATTAATTTTATTTGGTGTATCTGAACTGAAAAGGTTCAAGTATTTTTTTATACTGTCACCTATGTCTGAAGACAACCGTTTCTCTGACTAGCTTTAATTCATGAAGGTGCATTTTTTATTAATCATACCTTATAAGTGATTCTTTTATCATAGTCTGTTTTGGTTTAGTCTTATGGAGAAATGTTTCAAATTGTTGGTTCCCACTGTTTCATTGTAAGTATTTTTAGCACACAGTATTGTGACCTACTGCTTTTTGATTTTCTTCTAGCATCATATTGCTATTGATCTCAGAAAAGAATCCATCTTTGATGAAGAGTGTTGCTGCCTTTTTTTGGCTAGCATATCTTGGAGTTGTCCTATATTTTCTTGTGTAGAGTTGTCATTGCTTACTTTAGCCTGTTTTTCATAAATGTATGTTATCGATTTTAACAATTTGAAAATATTAAGGGTTTGGTCAAACTTCCTGAGTTGGTTGGTAGGTTTTAGTCACATTATAATATTGTTATAGTTACAAGTAGAACATAATGTACACCCTTTTAAATTGTTCTATTCGTAAAGCCAAAAAAAGGGCCTGCAACTCTACTTCCAGGTTTCCAAATTGGTTCTCTCAAGATTTGATCCATAAAATTAAAAAGAAAAATAGTCTGCATCGTTTGTGTTTAAAATAAAGCCTCAGGGAGCCCAAATAGTGTTGAATTTCAGCTTTTAAGAACTGATATTAAAAACCAAACCAAATATGAGCATAACTTACAACATACAAATGTTCACTTGAAAACCATCTACGTGCTGACCCAAACAAATTTTGGACTTTCTTTACCTAAGTCAAAATATAAGAATAGTGGAATTCCCATAGAAATGACATTAAACAACTCCAAGTTTAATACACCTTTTGATATTGCGAGTGCCTTTGCTAAATATTTTGCATCAATGTATGATAGATCTGACTGCACACATTGTCATTCTCAAAGTACTGGGTGGGGTTCTTTTACCTTTAAATATATCACAGAATTAGATGTAAATCGTATTAAAAAACTTAAACCCAAAAAATTTACAGGCCCTGATGAAATACCACCCTATATCTATAAGGGAATAGCCGAATCCTTGGCTAAACCTCTGGCGTTTTTGTTTAATATGTCGATTGAACAGGAATATTTTCCAGATATTTTAAAAGTGGCAACAATTTCTCCAATACATAAAAAAGATAAAAAAAATGACATTCAAAACTACAGGCCTATCAGCGCGTTAAATAGTATTGCTAAGATTTTTGAAAGTATTCTTTATGATGATATTTGATGATTGATGGATTCGACCGTTACTTGATGGAAATTCATTTTGTGTAACAATAAAACACTGAAAACTTTGTTTTCAAACTTCCACAAAATTTATTTTAAATTCTTATCACTACAGCTGTTTCGGCTGATTGCCTTTCTCAAGTGACCATACCAAAAACAGATCACTTGAGAAAGGCAATCAGCCGAAACAGCTGTAGTGATAAGAATTTAAAATAAATTTTGTGCAAGTTTGAAAACAAAGTTTTCAGTGTTTTATTGTTACATTTATGATGATATATATGAGAATGTTAAGAGTAAAATCAGCAAATTCCAGCATGGTTTTGTAAGAGACAAATCAATGGTAACTAATCTCTGCATGCTCTCTGAACATATTGCTAAGGCTATTGAGGCAGGGGAACAGTTGGATGTTCTGTATACTGATTGCGAAAAAGCATTTGATAAGGTAAATCACTGTATTCTTTTAAATAAACTGGTACAGTTTGGTTTCTCAAGAAAAGCCTTTAATTTATTAAAATCTTATTTGTCAGATAGAAAGAATACAGTAAAAGTAGGTAATTGCTTTTCTCACCAATATGTGTCATCCTCAGGAGTCACACAGGGGAGCAAACTAGGACCATTGCTCTTTATTTTATTTATTAACGACTTGCCAGACTGTATTAAATCTTGTAACAGCTTAATGTATGCCGATGATTTTAAACCTTTTAAAACAATCTGTAATAAGAAAGATGCAGTCAAATTGTAAGATGATCTAAGATCAGTTATTCAATGGTTTAACGATTTAAAAATGACTCAATGTTAAAAAGTGTGCAGTAGTTTCATATACGCGAAAACTCAATAGTGTTATTGAAGATTATTATATTAATGATGATTGAGTTGAGAGAGTGAGTGTTATGAAGGATCTTGGAGTTAAATTCCAAATCAACATGAAGTTCAATATACACTTTTATGAAATAACTAACAGAGCTTATTGTGCTTTGGGTTTTGTCAGTAGAAGTAGCAAAAATTTCAGAATAAGCACAATTATAAAACTCGATAATGCCCTGGTGAGACCACATATGGAATATGCTTCAATCATCTGGTCTCCTACTACATTTTCAAACTCAGAAATCATTGAAAAAGTGCTAAACCGATTTTTTAGAATTCTATATGTAAGGAAAAATAAGAAATATCCATATGTGGTCTCATATAGGGCAATGTTAGACTCATTTCAGTTGCAGTCACTTGCCACTAGAAGAAACAGTCAGGCCATTATGTTCATATAATTGATTGTTAACAGTATTAAGTACACAAACTGTGGTTTAATTGAGTTCATTTACTTTAGAGTACCCAGGAGGAGGTTAAGAATATATATCCTTTATAAATTACTATAGAAACATATCACCAATAAACAATATGTTAAAAATTTGTGATGAAGTATTTAATAGACTGACTCATGTGGATATATTTAATGTAAAAAGCTGTGAACATTGCTTGCTCATCAGCCCTAGGTTTAAGGGGTTTATTGTATTTTTTCTTATTGTATTATTATTTTTCGTTTCTTTCATTCATTTATTGTATTTTTTTTTGTCTTAAACACTTTACATGTAATTACTATTAGTCTATAGGGTTTGTAAGGTGTCTAAATAAATAAATAAATAATTATATACTGTTATATTAATATTGTAAATTGTATTTTTTGTACTCAATATTGTACATTCTTTTATTTTTATTAACAGTTAGTTGGTAGCGGACGATTTGCTACAGTCAACTTGGTCTTTTCTGAAAAATCAGCCCATATTGCACAAATGGTGTCAAAACAAAAGTTAACCAAAAAGAAAAGGCAGCCCTACCAGTAAGTATAACAGTTCTTAATAGCGTAGAATTTTTAAATTTGCATTAATTGTAGTCATAGAAGTTGTGAATATAGACATATTTCTTAACCTACCTCCAAAGTCGGTCGTGGTTATTGACGATGCGGCTTATGAACATGTTCAAAAAGATAAATACCGAAATCTAAAGGCGGCTACAGACACACATGCAAGATTGTCCAAAATGCTTGTCCAATCTTTTTGTACAAGCACGCTGGAGTGACTGTAGGGAAATGTGGTGCAAGCTTTGTGATTGTACAAGCGGCTTGAAGATTAAAAGGATCTTAATTATGCATGCTTGAATTAATCGTGCTTGCTCAAGCAAAACGGTACGTGTTTACCCAAGGTTTTCAAGCTTGAACAAGACAACGGACAAGCGTCCGTTGTGTTGCTTTGTGAGGTAGCATTTGAGTAATTTTCGTCATGACTAGTGATCTCGAAAAGGTTAACCGTGAATTATTGGAGAGTTACAGCATACAAAATATTATTAGAAAAATCTAGGTTAATTGACGTTAATCCCGACAAGAATGCAGTTGTTAAAAAAATAAACTCCTTATGGACTAATTATAGAAGAGAAAAGAAAAAAGTTGAAGATGCTGACCACTCTGGAATGGGTGCAGATAAACGTTATGAGCTCACACTTTCTAGTTTTAAGGTCTAAGTCTAGTAAGCTAATGTGAGAATATGTTTTCCTTTTCATCAACCATTGTTTACACCACACCGCATGCGTTTTTATCCGGGTTTTTTTTTCACAAGAACAAAAGCGGCCAAAGCGAGCGTATCATCGTCCGAGCCCGACATATTTGATTAAACTACCTCTATTTTTATCAAGCATGCTTGTACGTGTGGTGCCAAAGGCAAATTGTGCATACTTGTACAAAAAGATTGAACAAGCTTGCAGTTGTGTCTGTAGCCGCCGTAACAGTAGAAAACAAAATATTAAAACCTGATTTTTACATTATTAAACTACATAAGCCAAAATTTAAAATGTTCGAGATATATGCAATTTTAACTTAACATGAGCACAGTGTCTTACGATTACCTCCCTACCATCCAGATGTAAATCTCCTCGAATTAGTTTGGGCATCACTGAAGCAATACCAGCATCAAATATTGTCGTTAATAAAAACCATACACCGCCACAATAATTCATAATCAATTCACAGCCAATAACACAAATTGACAGCAATGTTTAGTTTGGTACTAATATATTTGCTATCCGTGTGTCTTCATCATTTTGCTTCGTTCTTAATTTTGCATTAAAATCTCCGATGATCATTGTTCTCTTCTTCTTCCGCTTTATAAGCAATTATTTTTGTGCGGTCCTCCGATACTTCTGTCGATTGGTGACTTATCTCTTGCTATTTTGACGACACGGGTCTCCTCCATTTTGCTTATGTGGTTATTCCATTCGTTTTTTTCTATTTTTTGTCCATTCATTTATAAACTGTAGGTTACATTTTCTTCTAATGTCTTTACTTCTCTTTCGATCTCTCAGCGTATTTCTTGTAATTTTTCTCAGTACTCCCATCTCTGCCGTTTCCAGTAGGCTTTGCGGTGTCGCTGTATCGGGTCTTGTTTCTGAGGCATATGTCATTATTGGTCTTATACTGGCTTTATAAATTCTTTACTTCATCTCAGTGTTAATGTGTCTGTTTCGCCATATAGTGTTATTAAGCATCCTGTCAGTCTATTTGCTTTTTGTACTTGATCTCTCACTTCTTTGTCCAGGTCTCCATTGCTAGACAGTGTAATTCCCAGGTATTTTATTTCCATTACTCGTTCAACACTGTTGCTATCAATTTCTATTTTACATCTGGTTGGTTCTTTGCTGACTACTACTGTTTTAGTTTTCTGAGATGAGATTGTCATATTTAATTATTTTGCTCTTATGTTAAATCTTTGGACCACTCTTTGCAGACTATTCATCTTGGGCTATCAATATTGCGTCGTCTGCGTAACAAAGTATTTTGATTTCTTTGTTTCCCATTCTGCATCCTCTTCCTTTGTTAACGGTTTTGATGATTTCATCCATCATCAAATTGAAGAGCATGGGGCTCAATGAATCCCTTTGTTTTATTTCGCTGCGTATTTCTATAGTTTCTGTAAGTTGTCCATCTATTCTGACTGTCATTTGGTTGTTTTCGTAGATGTTTTCGATAGGTTTTATAATATTTAGGGGAACTTCTCTATTATACAGAAGATGGATTACATCTTTTAGTCTTATTCTGTCAAACGCTTTCTTTAGGTGAATCAGATACAGAAATGCTGGTCTATTATATTCTAGTGATTTCTCAGTAATTTGCTTTATAACGAATATTGCATCTGTACACGATCTTCCACTACGAAAACCCTGTTGTTCAACTGCTAAACTTATCCTCTGATTTATGAGCACTTGTAAAATTTTAGTTGTAAGTTTTAGCGTAGTATTTAACAAGTTTATACCTTTGTAGTTTTCTGGCCGTTTTTTATATTCTTTTTTGAATAGTAGAATTAGTTCGCTCGTTCTCCATTATTCCGATATTTTATTGTGTTTTATAATTTTATTAATTAATGTTGTTAATTGTTCTGTCATTGCTGCTCCACAATATTTCAGTAACTCGTTTGGTATCCCGTCTTTACCTGCTGCTTTTCTGTTCTTCAGTTTTTCAAGTATTTTCCGAACTTCCTGTACATTTATATTAAGTTCTTCAATTGTGGGAATTTATGGCGTCTCCCGTTCTAACGTCGTTTGTTCTTCCTCTGCATATAGCTTTTTTATTTAATCAATCCACGTATCCTTTTCTATGTGTTTTGGTTCTATTAGTTCCTTTACCCCCGTTCTTTGACCTCTTATGAAGCGCCATATTTCCTTTTGCAGACCGTAAAAATCATGTTACATTTCTTTCGAAAAGCGTTCCAGATGATCATTTTTTATTTATTATTTTATGATCATTGTTGTAAGAATATATTATCCATATTCTAGGATCCTTATATGTGAATATTACAATACCTCCTTTTATAAAATTTGTGTTTGTTTCAATTACTCAAGAGTTTATCTAAAAGTACTTATATTTATTATTTGCAGAAGAAGAACAGTAGTAGTTCCACCACAGCGTTCAGCGAACAATGTCGATAGTATCAGACCGGTTGAAAGACAAAAAATGGTATATCCACCAATTAAACCTTTATTTCCACCTACACAGAATATGGTAAATGCACCAATTAAACCTTTATTTCCACCTACACAGAATATGGTAAATCCACCAATTAAACCTTTATTTCCACCTAAACAGAATATGGTATATCCACCAACTAAACCGTCACATACACCTACACAGAATAATTTTGGAACAAATTCTTCTAATTACAAAAAAACTATCTATGGACCTTCTTCACCTTCAACTTCAGGACATTCAACTGCTGGCACAAGTAGTCCAGAACAGAATGAATCACCTGTCAAGCCATTTGAATATAAAAATAATTGCGTGAATACTGATCTTATTTCAAATGTACAAAATTTGTCAATTTCAAAAAGCAGTTTAAATCCGGTGAGAAGAACGAATAAAAGTTTATCGCAAAATAATTTTGGTACATTACAAAAATCTCAAGATAACCATACAAATATCGACAAACATACTTTAACTAAAAATAACCTATTTTCCGTAAAGGACGAAGAAGATAATGTGCCTGCCAATATAAAAAATAATCTAAGGCTATTAATACAACAACACCCTGAAGGTATGTGGTGTACAGAACTTCCTAATGCTTACAGGTAAGTTTGTTTAATTTTTACTAATAATAAAGTATTTTGCTGATGTTTATTAAAGATTTATTCATCATAAGATTATTCGATTCATATTCACTTCTTAATATTGTTCTGAAGCTATTTTCTTGTGGTCCTTTAATATTATTTACTATCTTCAATGTGAATTAACCACAATTTTAATTTAAAATACGTTTATTTTGACGTTTCCATTTTCACTTCGGAAATTTTCAGCACGATTTCCGAAGTGGAAGTCTAAGCATCAAAATAAACATATTTTAACTGAAGTTGTGGTTAATTCACATTAAATATAGTAAATATATTAATATCATTTCACTAATGTTAAAAATCGTCAATCGACAAAAAATCAAGTAGTACATTACATGTCAGCTATATAGAAAGAACCTGCATATATTTTTGTACCACTTCACCCCGAACGGTTGAATCTGTTCGTTGGCACATGAATAATCATTTAATTAATACGAATTAAATCAAAACTCGCAAGGGGAAAAAACGCAAAAAAAATCGATTTAGAAAATGTTTCAAAATCTCCTGGACCTCGTAAATACGCATGCCCGAAAAAATAAATGGATCCTAAAAACATGCACCATTTTAATTTCATAGGAAATTGGGCGACAGGGTAGGATTTGCACGTGCTAATGATGTCCAGTATTTCCAATAAACATGACATATTATGTTTCTCTAATCTTAAACATTCTACTTAGTCATCGCATTTTTATTTTATCTCACATTGAAAGATGTAATAACAATTAACGACTTCCCGTCTTCGGAATTGCTGTGTAAAAATGTAAAATATTTACATTGCACGAATTTGGCTTGTAAATAAACCTTTTAAGAACTGAAAAAAATCTAGAGGATAAATAAATAAATAACAAATTAATGTATGATAGAAAAATAATAGGATTTTGGTTTTAAATTCAGCAAAATATGTTTATACGAGACGAAAACCTCGAATTCATTGGGAAAAATATTCGCATGAGATTTTTTGCTTAATCACTTTCATAAAAGACCGCAGAATAATGTTCAAGAGGTCATACAAAAAGTGGTCCTAATTTATTAAACAGTTTTGTATAAATCCATTTTTAGGTTGGGATAAGGGCCTCAAACAACTAAAAACAATGTTTTAAAATCAAATCTTCTTCTTCTTCTTCTAATGGCGCTACAACCCTGTGTGAGTCTTGGCCTGCTTAACAATGTTCTTCCATTCTGCCCTGTCGGATACTTTCCTTCGCCACTGCCTGATGTTCATGGTTTTAAGATCCCTCTCTACGTCGTCTATCCATCTTTTACGGGGCCTTCCTCTTGTTCTGTTTCCTTGGGGCTTCCATCTCTGGACTACTTTTACAGCTCGATTATCTGACATTCTTTCTAGGTGACCAAGCCAGTTTAGTCTTTGTGATTTTACAAATCTGACAATATCTGCGCTCTGCATTAGTTCATCCAGCTCGTGGTTCATTTTAATTCTCCACGAACTATCGCTGCATTGGGTTGGTCCAAATATCTTCCTTAGTATTTTGCGCTCAAATATTCTCAGTTGATTTTCATCAGTGGTTGAGAGGGTCCACGTTTCACATCCATATGTGGCCACTGGTCTAATTACTGTTTTGTAGATTCTCAGCGTAGACTCACGATTCAGTAACTTACTTTTCATTAAGTCTTTGTATGCATAAAAACACTTATTACCGCTAAGAATCCGTGCTTGTATTTCTTGACTGATGTTGTTGTTGTCATTTATTATTGAGCCTAGGTAGGGAAAAGTGGAGGCATATTTGTAGGTATGGTTGTCTACCTTCAGATTCTCATGTTCATTCGATTCTGTGCCCTCCATATATTTTGTTTTGCTTTCATTTATATATAGACCAAACGTAGCAGCTTCTCGTTTCAGTTCTATGACTTTTTCGCTCAATACCCTTTTGTTGCGGCTTATTATGGCAACATCATCCGCATATGCGCATATTTGCATAGATCTTGTATTAATACAGCCGTTTACATCCAGTTTTCTAACAACAGCTTCTAAAGTTAGATTAAAAAGTGAACAAATTCCCTTCGTTGGCTCAGTGAAGATGTTCGTTCTGTTGTAATGGAAACACCAAATAATAGTAGCAGAGTTTATTGTTGAGACGTACACTATGGGTGTAGACCCGGGATTACTTTGAGTAGAGACTGATGAAGTTGATCGTTGAAGACTATATGTTCGTTGAGTGAATATTGATTGAATGCTTCTCTAGTCAAGAGATATTAGTTTTATATAAATTCTATTTGGGTCAATATTTTTCGCGTACCTAGCGTGATATGTGTATTTAATTTATGTAAATTGTTTAACTTTGTCAGTACTTTTGACTGATGTCCAAATTATTATTTATAATTGACCAAATGTGTATGTAACCTAATTAACTACGTGTGTGTATTTAATAACAAATAGATTCATTCGGTCTACTGGGTGATAAAATTATACTGTCCAATTTCGGATATGAATTATGAAGATTTGATATTGGACATACTGCGGAATCGGGCAATCTGGCCCAAGTGTCAATACTCAAAGTTTACATATAAGTATTACATAACATAGTAAAATTCAAACATGATAAATTATAAATAGTTTAAGAATAATCAATAATCTTCCAACCGTACCCTAGCTATCAATGTCCGACTCTATCTCTAGATTAAAATTAGGGCAATTGGATGAAAATGTGGAAAGTGGGATGTCAACTTGGGAAGTCGACCGTACATTGTTGTGCCGATTACTAACTAATACAGGTACTTCCTGTTCGTTAGTCTGAGTTTGTGGATTCCCTGAACGACATAGTCGTGCAACAGGACGGTACTTCCATAACGTGAGTATCCCAATTATTACCATTATAGTAATGATCCCGGTGGCCACAAAATAATGCCAATTAGATTCGTGAATCGATCGCCACTGCGTATGCGTCATTTCTTGTTCCAGACTCTCCTCCTCAAGTAACACATGACGTAGCTCTCCTCCTGGTATGTCAAGGTAGGTGTTTAGAGGCGTGTTAAACTTGCGGGGTGTCCTCGCCACCAGTTGGGCCACGGGAGTGATTGGCGACTTCAGGTAACTCGTCACTGCTCTGTCCACCCCACTGCTAGTGGGGAGTAATGTAATATTTTTCGTTTGGGCGATACATTTGGGTGAAAGCTTCAAGAATGTGACTCGTTCCAGTACTCTTTCGCTCCGATTTCCATCGCAAATAATGGATATGTGTATCGTGACTGGCGTGATAACTAGCCAGAGGTTGGGAGTACCCATCTTACTCCATTGAGCTGTCTGTATTGTCCTGGCTACCACTGGACATGTGCTATTCTTAGATCGCTCATAAATTTCTTCTAGTATGCAGTTTGGTTGGGTATCCATGTTTCTTATAGCCGTTGGTGAGCACGCTATCTGCGCCTTTGTCAACAGTAAGCACCTTTCTCTATCTTCCGTGGTCAATTCGAAGTAGTGCAGTGTGTTATAATCTACGACCAGTAGATTCCTTGGGGCGACAAATGTGCGCAACACCGACCCCTCAACGTTAAGTGGTATGGCCGTGACTTTGAGCATGCTGTACTTATTTTTCTCTGTCACTATGAAGTAGCCGATGACTGTTATATATCTGTCGTCATGACTGACTTCTGTTTCTATAATGGGTTGTCGTCGTATTTCGACCCCTTGAGGCAGTATCTGCCCTGCTTTCCCTATTAATTTGGTTATTTCACCCGGTTTCACTATATCAATGAAGTGTCCGTGGTTATAGTGAAGGTTTAATATTCCCTCGTAAAATTGAGTATATTCGTTTATGAAGTCCATAACTTGTAATGCTATCGTTTGTATTCGTAACGTGCTATATTCGGTTTCTAGTTTTTGTGCTTTGTCTTCTACTTCGTTAAGTCCTTTAGATATTTCTTGTAGACCTGTGATTAGTGCTTTGTTAAACTTGTTCATTTGCTCGTTTATCCTGTTCTCTGTGTGATTGATTGATGTTATTGTTTCTAACATTATCTTCGCCTGGTGCTGTGATCCCTTTATTAGCTCCTTTTGGTTATTATCTAATGCTTCAATGTTACTGTAGGCTTCGTCATTGACTCCAAATACTGAGGTTAATATTGTTCCTAATATTCCTCCAATTTCTCTATTATATCCTTACAATTCACGATTTTTATCTCATGACACAGTTCTCGTACGCCTTGTATCATATTTCCTATTAGTTGGTGCTCTGTTCGAATTCTTCCTTTTTTGAGTAACACCTTTATTCGAAATGTTCCCCGGTCTATGACGACCTCTCCAAGGTCTTCTGTGAAAAATCCTGGTACCGGATTATATATTTTATACGGTTCTGCCTTTATGGGTTTTAACATCGTTAAAAACATTATAGCTACTAGTATTTTCTTCCATCTTAGTGCTGCTGCCTTTTTCGGCTTTTCCTGTTTCTCTTCTTCCAGTCGTATTAGCTTATGTATGGGTCTTTTAGTCAGTTTCCCGTTTGCCTTTCTCACTGTTACTACTCTGGTTAATCCCTCCGCTCCAGGGTGTGTTTCTGTTACCCTCGCTAATGGCCATCTGCCTGGAGGTGTATCCTCTTCTTTAATTATAACTATTTCTTCTTCTTTTATGTTAGGGTGCGCCTTATGCCATCTATTTCTCTGTTGTAATTGGTGCAGGTATTCCTGTTTCCAAATTTTCCAGAAGTCTCTTTTTATTTTCTCCACTAATCTCCACCTCGTCGGCATCTTCAAATAAGTCGTAAGCTCTTCTTCCCGATTTGGTGATATAATTTCTCTCCCTATAAGGAAGTGAGCTGGTGTCAGGGCTATTTTCCCTTCAGGGTCTTCTGATGACCCACATAGTGGTCTCGAGTTCATACATGCTTCTATTTGTGCCAGCACCGTACTCAATTCTTCATATGTTAGAACTGTTTCCCCGATGATTCTTTTCAAGTGATATTTCATTATTCGCACTGCGCTCTCCCATAATCCTCCGAAATGTGGTGCATATGCAGGTATGACATGCCACTGGGTACCTAGTGCCAGTAATCCTTGTTTTATCTCGTCATCTATTTTTTGATTTTCTTTTTTCAACAAATTTGCTGTTCCTACGAATGTGGTTCCGTTATCGCTGTATACGTTGTTGCACTGTCCTCTGCGTGCCGTAAATCTCTTGAACGCTGCGATGAAAGCATCCGTAGACATATCGCTTACTACCTCAAGGTGTACTGCCTTCGTTGACAGACACACAAATACTGAGATGTAGCCCTTATAGCTCCTCTGTCCTCTGCCTCTCGTGGTACTTATTTTTATTGGCCCGGCATAATCTATCCCTGTGTTAGTAAAGGGATGACTCGGGTTCACTCTGTCTTTCGGTAGATCTCCCATTAATTGTTGTGCTGCTTGGCTTTTATACCTCCTGCACCTTAAACATTTTGCTAGATGATCTTTCACGGTTCTTCTGCCGTTGATTATCCAGTATTTCCTTTTTATGTACTGTAGTGTTTGTTGTAATCCGCTATGTAGATTTCTTGCGTGACTATCTGTTATAAGTAACTTTGTTAATGCACTATCCTTTGGCAAAATTATCGGATGTTTTTCTCCGTACTTTAGATTCGTGTGTCTCAGTCTTCCGGTGACTCTTAGAATTCCTTGTCTATCCAGGAATGGTACCAATGACGCTAATTTATTTTTCTTGTCTAATTGCTGTTTCTTCTCCAGCTTATTTATTTCTTGTTTGAAGTAGGCGTGCTGTGTGCTTTATCACCTTTAATAGCGTTTCCTCTAATTCTTGGACTGTAAGCTGACTTTGTCCATTGTCCTTCTTTTTTCTGCATTTGTCTGCAAATCTCCTACAATATGAAAGTACTCTTCTCATTCTTTCTAAATTTGAGAATCTCTCGCATATGTCCTCCTTTATCGTTGTCGTGTGCACCGTTATTTTCGTTTTGACTTCCTCCTCATTTGTCTCTGGTATTTCTTCTGATTCCTGAGTTAAAGTTTTGTTACTAGTCAGCCAAGTTGGTCCCTTCCACCATAGCTCTGCTTCTAATAATTCTGATGCGGTACTTCCACGTGAGAGGATGTCCGCTGGATTTTCCTTTGTATCTACCTTATGCCAATTTTTCGGTCCTATAACGCGTCTTATTTCCTCTACTCTGTTGGCGACGAACATTTTCCACCTTTTTGATGATCCCCTTATCCAAGCCAGGGTTATCGTTGAGTCCGACCATGCATATACCTCAATGTTTTCCCTGTTCAATGCTTGTAGGGTTTTCTTCATTAAATTTGCTAGTAGTACCGCGGCACACAGCTCGAGCCTCGGTAACGTCGTTTTCCCTTTCAATGGTGCGACTTTCGATTTTGCTATCATTAGATTCGTTTTAATTTCTGGGCCTAATACCCTTGAGTAGATTACCGCTCCATATCCTTTCATAGACGCATCTGCAAATCCATGCAGTTCTACTCTGTTTATCTTGCTTAAGTTGTTCCACCTGGGCAATGTTATTTTCTCCAGATTTACTAATTGCGCCTGGTATGTATTCCACCTGTTTGTTGGTTGCTAGTTAATTCTTTATCCCAACTGGTCTTTTGCTCCCATAATTCCTGTATGAACATTTTCGCCTGAATTACTACAGGTGCTATCCATCCCAGTGGGTCGTATAGTTTTGCTACTTCTGACAGTACGTGTCTTTTCGTTATTTTCTTTGCCGTCGTTATCCCTATTTTGAATGTGATTATATCCTCTTTAGGTGACCAGTGTATTCCTAACGTTTTCCGTACTTCTTCTTGTTTGAATGCCTTCGAGTCTACGTTCCTCATATCCTCCGGTACGTTCTCCATTATTTTTTCTTCGTTGCTCAACCATTTTCTAAGAGTGAAACCTCCTTTTCTGAACAGTTGTATTAATTCCTTTTGGGCTGTTTCTGCTTCCTGCACTGTCTCAGCTCCTCCTAGTATATCGTCTACATACATGTTTTCTTTTACAATTTTCGATGCCAACGGGAACCTCGCTCCTTCGTCTTCTTGTAATTGTTGTATTGTTCTTAACGCTAAAAAGGGTGCTGCGGCCGTGCCGTATGTCACCGTCGTTAAGTTATACTCTTGTATGTGGTCCTTTGTGTCCTTTCTCCACAAAATTTTTTGATATTTTTGGTCTTCTTCTGCCATTCTGATTTGTCTAAACATTTTTTCCAGATCCGCTGAGTATGCTACCTTATTGGATCTCCATCGTAATAGTATATTTGTCAAGTCTTGTTGTAATTTCGGCCCTGTGTGCATAACATCATTCAGGCTTACTGCCGATGAGCTTTTGCTTGATGCGTCAAACACGGCTCTTATTTTCGTTGTAGTACTGTCCTCTTTTCTCACTGGATGATGAGGTAAGTAGTACCCATCTCCCTGGTTTTCTGCTATTACCATATGACCTTGGTTTTCATAATCTTCCATGAATTGTCTGTAATTCGCTTCTAACTGTTTGTCTTTTGCAAACTTCCTTTCTAGTTGCATCAATCTGGCGAATGCTTGCTGTTTAGATTCTCCTAACTTTGCGACGTCTTCCCTAAACGGAATTTTTACTTCGTATCTCCCTTCTTCATTCCTTTTTACAGTCTGTCGATACAGTTCTTCACATTCTTGTTCTTCCACTGAGAAACTTGTATCCTGATTTACTTCTTCTAATTCCCAGAAGTTCTTTATTTGTACGTCCATTTCTTGTCTTGATATCATACAGCATACTTCTGCTTTTATATTCTCCCTTTCTCGTGCTATTCCCGAAACTATCCATCCTAGTTTGGTGTTTTGACTCAGGAGTCCATTACTTATTCTGTGCATCCCTTCTGTCAATATGTAACTGTATTCTTTTACTCCTAGTAGTAAGTCTATCTTCCCTACCTTGTAATATCTTGGATCTGCCAGTATTGCATTTTTCTCGTTATAGTCCGGTAGAATTATATCCTTTTCCGGTAAATTCCTTGTTATCTTCGGTAGTACTAGTGCTTCTATTTCCATCTCGAAGTCACTTTCGTAATGAGTTTCGATTAAAAGTTTCATACTCCAGTTGGCTGTTTTTTCTCCTGACGAGCCTATCCCGGATATGGTCGCCTGTATGGGCTTCCTTGTTGTTCCTAGCGTCGTCGCAGCTTGTTCCGTTATAAATGCGCATTGTGACCCTTGGCCGATTAGTGCTCTCATTATGTGTGAATCTCCTTTCGCATCTCTTATGCGTACCACAGCTGTCGCTAGTAATGCTTCACCTTCCTTATGGCTTGCACAGTTTACTGAATTCTGCCCTCTTTGCTGGTCGTTGCTATTCCTAGGCCCATTGGTATCTTGTGTATTTTCTCGCCTTCCGTAATTTTGTTCTCTGGCGTTGTATGGATTATTATTTCCTCCTCTGTACCTATCAGCTTGGTACCCGTTTATTCTATTGTTTGAATCTCTTCCATTTCTTTCTTGTGTTTGTTCTCGTTTCGTTTCATTGGAGTTTCTTTTGTTGCTTGTGTTTCCTTTTTCATAATGCAACATATGGTGGTGGTCTCCGCCACAGTGTCTGCACCTATATTGTGAATAACATTGTTTTTCTTTTTTATGTGCTAGGCAGTTTGTACACAATCCTTTTTCTTTTATCATCCTGTTCCGGTCTCTTACATTGAGTTCCTGAAATTCTCTGCAGTTCGGTACTCCGTGATCTCCGTTGCATATCACGCAATGTGTTCTTGGTTTCCTAAGAGATCCTCCTTGCTTCTCTTGTCTTTTTTCTGACTCCAGCAGTTCCAGTGTCTGAAATCTTCGCTGTAGGAATGTTTGTGTCGATTTGTACGTCGGTATCTCTCTACTGTCTCCAATGTGGTTTTCGTACAGCCTCCTAGTTTCATTGTCCCATTTCGTTATGATAATTCGGGCTATCAATGGGCTCCACGCTTCCGTGTCTGTTCCTAACCCTCCTATGGCTTCCAGACTTTCGTGGAAGGTGTCATGTAGTGATTTCAATGCTCTAGCAGAAGATTCCTTTACTTCCTGCGCTAGTAGCATCCTGTCTATTAATTTAAACAATATCATCCTTGGGTTCTCATACCTATCTTTTAGCATGTTCCAGGCCACTTCGTAGTTGGCCTCGGATATGTTTAAGTGTTGTATCATTCTGTTGGCTTCCCCTCTTACTTGAGTTTTTAGGTACTGCATTTTTTCTGCGTTTGATAACTGGTCGTTTTCATGTATTACTTTAGTAAACAGATCGTGGAAAGTTCTCCACGTTTCATATCTGCCTTCATACACAGGGATTTTTACCTGCGGCAATGTCACACCGTCCCTCCTCTGTGTGCTTTCTGGCCGTTGCATTCCTGGCCTTATTTTCTTTAAAACTTCCCTACTTTCCTCTTTAGATGATTTATTCTCTCTACTTCTCCAATATCTGTAGCGTCCAGTTCCTCATTTACTGCTGCTTCAATCATTAGTGTATTCACCTTTTCCATGTATTCTCTTAACTCTGACTGCAATTCTTCATCCTCCTGCAAGTCTTGTTCATTTTCTGGCCGTAATAATTCCTCGATTCTTTGTTTTCTTATCTGTATCTCCTTTACTTTCGGTGCTTTTCCTCTTTTCAGCACCCTTCCATATTCTTCCAACAGGGTTTTCCCCTCAATGTATGTCTTAAATACCTGATCATAGTATTTTGTTTCAAAATATTTTTCTTTCGTTATGCCCCCTTCTAGCAGCTTTTCGTGGTTATTTAAAAATTTTGCCCAATATTCTTCTAATTTTTCCTGTCTATCCCGGATGTATTGTTGATTTTTCCGAGATTGGGAATCCTTTTTTGTATTTGAAACGAGTTTCACTATTTCTGTTCCTATTTCCGCTTGCTTAACGTATAGACTCTCCATGATTATTTTAAAATTTTTTACATTCAGCGGTAAATATATTAGACAATACTAAATGTACGTTATGTATTAAATAAGTATACCTGTATTATAACACTTTCTTTTCTATCGGAATGTGCAATTTAGCGAAATATGAGTTTGACCTTGCCTGCTGTGCTATTCTTTGCATTGAGGTAGGTCAAGATGTAATCCACACACTCTTATAATGATATATATACATATATATATATATATTGTTATCAAAATAAATGAAATTATTTGCTACGTAATTATTTTAATTTTTCGAAATAAAATATTTAATTGTAATTAAAAGCAAGCTATATGTATGCACGTTTCTTTTTTCAAATTGTCATACAAAATTACTGTTTAGTTAATTATAGTTGTGAATGACGTTTATTTTTGTTTTATCAATTCTCTGTATTATTTAAATGGTATGCATTCTAAAGTACATTATTATACGATTGATAGAGTGGAGATTGTTGTTCTAAATTGTTAAATTGTAAGATTGTAAAAGTTGGAAGATTTTGTAATTATTCAAAAACTTACGGTTTTTTGTGTTCTTAGACGTTGAGGATCCCTCGCTTCTGGTGGGTTCTGCAATCGGTCCTGTCCTTTGGCTGCTCTGCGGCTCTAGTATGGCTCTCGGCTTTGGTACTGCTCTCGGCTCTAATATGGCTCTCGGCTTTGGTACTGCTCTCGGCTCTAGTATGGCTCTCGGCTTTGGTACTGCTCTCGGCTCTAGTATGGCTCTCGGCTTTGGTACTGCTCTCGGCTCTAGTCTGGCTCTCGGCTTTGGTACTGCTCTCGTTCTCCCGGTCTAGTGGTCTCTCTCTGCTACTGAGGGTGTTGCTGGCGTGGACTGTATAGGCTCTCTCAAACTTCCTTGAAGTATTCTGTTTCTCGATAGGACCATGAACAATTTCCCTTCGTTGGCTCAGTGAAGATGTTCGTTCTGTTGTAATGGAAACACCAAATAATAGTAGCAGAGTTTATTGTTGAGACGTACACTATGGGTGTAGACCCGGGATTACTTTGAGTAGAGACTGATGAAGTTGATCGTTGAAGACTATATGTTCGTTGAGTGAATATTGATTGAATGCTTCTCTAGTCAAGAGATATTAGTTTTATATAAATTCTATTTGGGTCAATATTTTTCGCGTACCTAGCGTGATATGTGTATTTAATTTATGTAAATTGTTTAACTTTGTCAGTACTTTTGACTGATGTCCAAATTATTATTTATAATTGACCAAATGTGTATGTAACCTAATTAACTACGTGTGTGTATTTAATAACAAATAGATTCATTCGGTCTACTGGGTGATAAAATTATACTGTCCAATTTCGGATATGAATTATGAAGATTTGATATTGGACAAAAAGTGTTGTTGATAAGGCATCCCCTTGTCTAACTCCATTTTCAATATCAAAGGCCTGCGTCATATCTCCATCTATTCTCACCATAGCTTTGGAACCCTCCAGAGTCATTCGTATAAGTTTAACCAACTTATTGGGTATCCCTAACATAGATAGTTGCTTTAAAATCTTTTGTCGATCTACTCCATCAAACGCCTGTTTGAAATCGATATACAAGTTGTAAATAGGTATGTTATATTCAACACATTTTTCATGTATACCTCTTAACATATGTATTTGGTCTGTAGTTGACCTCTTTGGTCTGAAGCCACATTGGTATTCACCAATAATCTCCTCCGAAAACGATTCCAGGCGGCTATATATAATTCCTGATAATATCTTGTAGATGACATTTAAAACTGTTATGCCCCTATAATTTTTGCAGAGTCGTTCGTCTCCCCCTTTGTACATAGGAAGTATGATTCCCACTTTCCAATCTTCTGGGATGACTTCTAGTGTCCATATGCGGTCGATTAGTTTGTGGATACGTCTCCATAGCGCATGTCCACCATTCTTTATCAGTTCTTCAGTTATCCCATCTGTGCCAGGTGCTTTGTTATTTTTTAGATGTTTTATGACGTTTATCGTTTCTTCCAATGTTGGTTGCTCAACTAGTTGTTCTGCTGTGTGGTGAATTATCTCTTCATCTTCGTTTTGTTCTTTTTCTGGGTTTAACAGCTCTTGAAAATGCTCCTTCCACCTTTCCATTATTTCCTCTTTCTCGCTGATAATTGCCCCATTTTTGTCCTTGCAAACTGTTGATCTTGTTATGTATCCTTGGGTGCATTGCTTGATTTCCTTGTAAAATTTTCTAGCCTCTCTTCTGTTATTATAATCTGTAATTTGTTGTATTTTTATATTCAATATCTTGATCCTAAAAACACGCACCATTTTAATTTCATGGGAAATTGGGCGACAGGGTAGGATTTGCACGTGCTAATGATGTCCAGTACTTCCAATAAACATGACATATTATGTTTCTCTAATCTTAAACATTCCACTTAGTCATCGCAGTGCTAATGATGTCCAGTATTTCCAATAAACATGGCATATTATGTTTCTCTAATCTTAAACATTCTACTTAGTCATCGCATTTTTATTTTATCTCACATTGAAAGATGTAATAACAATTAACGACTTCCCGTCTTCGGAATTGCTGTGTAAAAATGTAAAATATTTACATTGCACGAATTTGGCTTGTAAATAAACCTTTTAAGAACTGAAAAAAAACTAGAGGATAAATAAATAAATAACAAATTAATGTATGATAGAAAAATAATAGGATTTTGGTTTTAAATTCAGCAAAATATGTTTATACGAGACGAAAACCTCTAATTCATTGGGAAAAATATTCGCATGAGATTTTTTGCTTAATCACTTTCATAAAAGACCGCAGAATAATGTTCAAGAGGTCATACAAAAAGTGGTCCTAATTTATTAAACAGTTTTGTATAAATCCATTTTTAGGTTGGGATAAGGGCCTCAAACAACTAAAAACAATGTTTTAAAATCAAATAGGCGAAACTAAAGTATCAGAAACTGATAGAACAAGGTTTGGTGAATTCAAAAATAATAAATAATAAATAATTGTGTGTTTTTGAGCCTTAAAATTCATCATTATCGTTTTTTGTCAGCTTTAAATTGTATAAGTTGAAAACGATCAACTTTAGAGAAAAATTACAATAAACCTTTTTTTATTCAGAATGATCTAAAAAGACCGAAAATAAATTTGTGCGGGCAGATGAAATTGATTTATAGAATTTATTTTTTAATTATTAATTAATTAAATAATAATTAATTTAAGAATTAATTTTATTTATAGAGTGGCCGTGCTGTGCTAATAATTGGTCTACATCATATACTGGATTTTTAGGTTAAGCAATGAGTACCTTACTGTAGAGCTCCGGTTTTGTTTCGCTTTCATCGAAAAATATGTTTCTTTCTGTCAACCATTTTTTCATGATGTCTTTTTTCGAAGCCGATGTAGGACATTTTTCAAGAGTCACATTATGATATGAGGCGTTGTCTATTACTAAAACTGAATTGGAAGGTAAATTGGGAAGAAGTTTGTCTTTAAATCACTTCATATAATTCTGGTATAATCACCAGTTTTTTGTCCGGATTTGTTGTCTGTCCGGATTGATGTTTCTTTCTGTCAACCATTTTTTCATGATGTCTTTTTTCGAAGCCGATGTAGGACATTTTTCAAGAGTCACATTATGATATGAGGCGTTGTCTATTACTAAAACTGAATTGGAAGGTAAATTGGGAAGAAGTTTGTCTTTAAATCACTTCATATAATTCTGGTATAATCACCAGTTTTTTGTCCGGATTTGAAAATGAAAGCAGCATTTTCGACAAATCCATTTTTACCACCACAATATAAGATGATCGACAGTCGTTGTCCTTTATATACCGGAGATTTTATGCACTTGTTTCGTCCATCATCCCAACCTTTTGGAACTGTGTGGGAACTATGTATATAATCACTTCATCACTATATACAATATTTGTATCTACAAAAATATTGTGAATTACTTTAAAATTAGTTATAATGTAAATAAATAAATATCTTACTTTCAGATTTGTACTTTTTTACCATATGTTTTTGGAGTCACATGTCTTTGTTCATCTGTCGTTGTTTGATGCATTCGGAAAAGTGGCTGAATTTCATAGTTTTAGGCTTCTTAACTCGAAAATACACGACGCATGGCATCGTTTCTTTCTAGCCGGTGATTTTATTTGACGATTTATCTAAAAATTTACACTTTCGTCATAATTATTCTCTTTGTAATGTTTAAAAATATTCAATGTTAATGTTTAAACATTCTTCACTTGCCATTTATAATTACCGTTTAATGTATTATCAAGTAGTGTAGGCTTTCACGCCGGTGTTTTGTAATGATACAAATATATTTTTTGGGAGGTCTGTAAGTTGTGCTCTGGAAATATTTATTTTTGTCGTTTAATCTGTAAGGCCGGTAGATATTCACCGGCCCATCAGAAAGTAACTCTTCCACTTCCGCGATACTCAAAATGAATCCGCGACTGACTCATAGGTCGCAGAAAGTTGCGAGGGTAATTTCTTACAAAAAAAAAAAAAAGATTTCCGCTGAAATATGCCAGAAATGGATATTACGAAGAGAAGAGCTGTGTGCTATTCTTATTGGAGAAACATGATGAAGATGAGACATAGAATAATGCTGAAAATTAAAAAAAAAATTAATGGTGTTTATTTGTACTTATATCAATCGCAGAAAATTTGCAGTTTAAAGCGAAGGATGGTGTTTGAACAAATCAGCTTCGGTACATGCAAATTTTTGACCTATCTCTTTGAATTTGAAACACGCACGCTCGGTGGTAATTTTTACTACTAAATTATATTTCGGTTTAGAGCGGAAACTGAAAAGTTGTTGGAATTGTCCGTCACCAACTGCAGCTGAGCTTAGACAACTACCACTATATAATTATTCGCCGAAGTCGGCTACATTCGGTTTCCATTTATTTTAGTTAATCCATTTTTTTTTTGTAGGAAAATGTTTAAAACGGAGTTGAAATTTTTTGAGTTGGGTTTCCGAAATCTCATAGAGCTTTGTGTGTATTTAAAATCAGTATTTCATTGGGTAAGGCCGGGTCAAGGTGATTTTAAGTTATATGACAGAAGTAAACCATTACCTAACAATGCAGAAAAAAATTTCACTGTAGCTAGTTATACCAAACCAATAGAAACTATTAGTAAAACTCAAGTTGAAGGTGCCGTACCTCCTCTTGGCGTAAGTATTTGTATTGTAGTATATTGTTGCAATGTTATTTTTAATTTTCATGATTTATTTTTCATTATTGAAACTATTCTGTATATTCATTTTATTTTAATCATACCAGGGTTTAAAATATATCACATAAAAATAAACTACGAATTTTCAATACTCACGGGGACCAAGAAAAAAGGATACGGAACTGAAGAAGTAGGAAATTACATGCATATTTATAGCGGTGTTAATAAATATGTCAGGGCTAAGAGAGGTGTGTCTATAGCAATCCGGAAAAGTCTATAGAAATAACATCAGTACTTGGAGAACGGTCGAGGAGCAAATAATTATAGTAGAAATAAAGAAAAATGAGCACAATCTTGTAATTGTTGAAGTATATGCTCTGTAGTTCAGGCAAGTTGGGTGTCAAGCATATAAAAGCAAGTCAAGTATGTCAAGCATTATCATTAAAAAAATACTAAAAACAAACAGTTAATAAAAGGTTTTTGGTTAAGGTTTTATTATATTTAAAATCAAACTTAGGACCTTCATATTCAGAGAAAGAACACTTTTTAATAAATATGTTTAATCATCACATAATATGTCGATAGAATTGATTCAATAGTTTTTACAATCTAAATTTAAAAAAAATTGAATAATTTTGAAAATTGTTCAGGTCAAAAACTAAAACTTCTAGATACTTGAATTTTTTTACATATAGAAGAACATTCAAGCTTTCAAACCCATTTTGAAAAAATAAAATCTGTCGATTAGAAGAGCCTAGGGAATTAAAAAAAAAAATTTCAAGTATATAGAAGTTTTAGTTTTTAACCTGCATAGTTTTGAAAATTAATAATTTTTTTAAAATTTAGATTGCAAAATTATATTGTAAAAACTATTGAATCTATTGTATTTTGTGTGGATTAAACATATTAAAAAGTTTTCTTTCTCGGAATATTCTAAGGTCCTAAGTTTTATTTTAGTTTGAGAACTAAACTCGCAAAAAAAACCTTTTTTTAACTGTTTTTAGGATTTTTTTTAATAATAATTTTTAAGGTTTGAAACTAGCATTTTTTTTTAGCAAAATTGTTCTAAAACCAATAGTTCTTGAGATATATGCGAAAAAAGTATCACGTATAGTGAAATTATCATTTGTAGTGATATTTTGGAGGATTTATGCAAAAAAAACTGTTTATATGCTTCACACCAAAACATGGATATTTTAAACAGATACGAAAGAACAGATGTTAAAAGAACAAAGAAATTTATATATTAGATTTAAATGCACGAGTAAAGAGTAGAAAATGATTCTGTGGTAGGCAAATATGTACGCAAACAAATGCTATTTTGGACTGAGTAGACATATGAGAAGCAGAAACTTAAGCCAAAAAACAAAAATAACCATATACAAAACCCTTATACAACCAGTGTTGACATATGGGTCGGAGGCATGGACCATTTCCAAGGCAGATGAAAATCTCCTGCTTATATTTGAACGTAGGATCCTGAGAAGAATATTTGGTGGCATCTGTGAAAATGGTGTTTGAAGAAGGAGGTACAACTACGAGATGTATCACAGATATAAACATATATTTGGTGGTAAGGACGTAGTATCCTTTATAAAAATAGGAAGACTAAGATGGGCAGGACATCTGGCAAGATCACAGCAGAACAACCCTCCTAGAAGAATCCTTATGTCACAACCTGTGGGAAGTAGAAAAAGGGGTAGACCAAAACTCAGATGGAGGGATGGTGTAGATGAGGATGGTAGACAAATAGGCGCAGCAAACTGGCAACAGATGGCAATGGATAGAACTGACTGGCGTAATAGACTTGGGAAGGTCGAGGCTCTTTTATAGGGCTGTAGCACCAATGATGATGATGATGATTTAAATGCACGAGTAAAGAGTAGAAAATGATTCTGTGGTAGGCAAATATGTACGAAGTGATGAATGGAAATAGAATGCGCCTCAGAGATTTTTGCCCAAGCATGTCCCCAAAATAATAAATGAGTTTGTTGCTCAGAGGACATTCACGAATTTACGTCAATACAATCAACAAAAAATCTATGCTCAATTATTGGCTGTGATACAACGCCAAATGATAGATAAAAAGGATTGGGAAAATCATTACAAAACATTACTGACAGAGAATATGCACAAATTTCGAGTGGAATTGGTGTGCAAACAATAACCCAAGTAGAAGAAATAACTATGAAAGAATTGAAGAAAGTACCGAAGGAATGTAAAAATGGTAAAGCCTCGGACTCGGAAATATCTCCATTGGCCTAAAAGAAGATATCCCAGACAGGCATTTACTACGCTTACATATTACACGCGGACAATAATGGTTAAAATCTATGCTTGAAAGGCATACATTTCTAGTTACATTGACTGTTTGTTCACATTCGCACATCTGTCCTACAATATTTTGATTTTTTGCTACCTAAGGTCCTTTAGAGACTACACTCCGGACCAGTAACCCTCGTTGGGAGTTTAAGTTGTCATGAAGTGAATCTACTTAAAATTTTAACATCCAACATAATTATCAACAACCATGTAATATAATACCAATTAAATAACATTTACCACTAAACCCACTAAATACATGTGTTTTCATCCATGTACACTCGCGATCATAAAATCCGGGTCATCTTGAAAATTTCAAACTTCTTAAATATTTTTGCCTGTGGTGCAGTAATAACCTTTTTTTGGCTAATGTATTTTTTATTTGTCATCAATGTTTGCTTTGAAAGAAAAAAAAATGGTTTTTTGTTTTTATTGAAAAAAAAAAACAGAAAACAAATCAAATTGTTGATAAAACAGACATACGAAAAAAAATTGAAAATGCAGAACGTGGTAAAAAATCAGTGAAATTTCAATGACCAATATCGTGTATTGCCTCCCCTTGCTCTAATAACCTTTTGCAGACGACCGGGCATACTCTAAATTTTTCTCCGGATTACATGTTGTATGTTATTCCACTCTCTCACTAACAGATCCTTAAGCTCTTGTCCGTTGTTAGGAGGAGGTGTATGGGTTTGAATACATTTTTTTAAATCGTCCCAGAGATGTTCGATGGGATTCAGGTCCGGAGACCTAGCTGGCCAGGGTACCCTCGTAATTCCAACTTCGTCCAAGTATTACATACTGATCCTGGCAACGTGTGGTCGCACGTTGTCCTGCATAAAAACGGCGTTTTCTCCAAGCCCTTCCATGTTGGGCATAACATGGTCTTCCGGAATCTCCGTAATATACCTTCGTGCAGTTAGGGACCCATTTTCGATGAAGGGTAATTCTGTGTGGAAGTCGGAAGATATACCTCCCCAAGCCATGACCGAGCCTCCACCAAATGGCATTCTTGGAGCAATGCAAGCTTGTGAACATCGTTCACCGGTTCTCCTCCAAACTCTTACACGTCCATCGGATCCAGTTAGGCAGAAACGGGATTCATCTGAGAATAACACTTTGCTACAATCGTTAATTCCCCAATGCGCGTATTGTCGAGCAAAAGCTAGTTGTGCAACTCGAGGCACCCGGCGAAGTGGCGGTCCTCTAGCCATTACCCGAGAAAATAGTTAAGAAGAACGAAGTCTTCTTCTGACTGTTGCAACACTAAAATTGCGGTTTCGTACTTCCTCTAGTCGATTTTCATGCATAACCGCGGTTGAAGTCCGGTTTCGTAAAGCCTGAAACACAAGGAAACGGTCATCTACTGCCTTGGTCGTTCTTCTTCGTCCAGAGCCAGGTCGCCTGGTTAGCAAACTTACCTCCTGAAAGCATTGAAGCACTCGTTGAACCGTAGAAAGGCTTACGCCAACAATTCTTGCGACTTGCCGTTGAGTGTGACCGTCTTCCACAAGTGCAACAATTTGTGCCGTTTCAACAACAGTCAAAGGCATTTTTGTCAAAAAATAAACACTAATAATGGCACTAATAAACACTAATGGTGGCAATAATAAACGTTTGTCCGTTGCATTTGAACAGAAAGTCGAAGTACAAACGAGACATTTAAAACAAGCTGAGTTACAGGTAGCGTTCATTTTGGGAAGTGTGCACTTTACCGCGAAATCGGCACTATTGGAATTCTTTGTTAAAAAGGAAACTGCAACAATTCTCAGAAACATGCATTAGTTTGTATTTGTGTTATTATTATTTACGATAAAGCTCGTTAAAAATGAAATATCGGAGATTTTCAAGGTGACCCGGATTTTATGATCGCGAGTGTATTTAGTGGCTTTAAACATGATGCTACATTCAGTAGCAACACTGAAGATGAAATATTTATTCCGAAAACGTTCTGTAATTTAGCCCGAAAGGGATCTTTTAAATACATCTAACTTTTATAAGGGATTTTTTAATAAAAAAGTTTGTTTTTTAAAAAGCTAAAACAATTTTCTATTAATGTTCGTTTTGTAGTGGGACGACGTGTTATGCTTCCTACCGCAGAATATATTAGAACTAGGTGACGAAATTCCTCGTTATTTTGTGCCCTCCGAGACAACGGAAAATGACATTTTAGATGTAGTAGTCTGTGAAATATGCGATGCTTCCAAATTTTGGGTTTATGTCAATGATGGAAAGCTGGATAAACTTATGGATGATATGCAGTAAGTAAATGTAGTGTGCTTTTCACAACCTTCTTTCAATTGTGACATATTGTTATGTTTGGGACCTGTCGAGAACTATTGAATACAATTCGAGACAAATTTGTTTTCATAACATTGCAATGTATTGAAAAATTTTAGTGTTTGTGATTTTGAGTTTATTAATACCAGAAGGACGGAATGAAATGTCAGGGGTAGATATTTGTAAATAGATATTATGTATTTATTTTGTTCTTTTACCAATTAGAAACGTATACAGTGAATCGGATGTTTTTTGATAAATAAAATTAAAAAATGTAACTTTTAATCAACGAAACAGTCATTTTTAAGCAGCGTCGAGCTTCAATGTCTAACATACAACACGTTTCTGTTAATTCCAGTCGAAGGTAATCATTCCAAAATATGTATAAAAACAAAATACAAGAAATATTTAACCACCTCCAGGTTTTGTAGTAGTAAATTAGGAACAAAATAATAATAAAAACGGGTGTGGCAGTCCAGTGGGACTGCCGGTAGAAGTTATACTTCTATACACGCGTTCGCCGTTAAAAATTTATATAGGAGTCAATCTGCACAATCATTACATATGTAATGCTATAGATAAGAGAGAGCAGAAAGAGAAAAATAATTAGTTATATAGGTATATGGTGCATCGTTTGCTGTGTATAAACATTTGACATGTAAAAGGAGTATAGTAAATGAAGGATTGTATCAGTATTTTAATGAAAATATATATTTTTATTTTTATATATGTATAAAAGGAGTTGAATGCAAAAAAAAATTTTACACATACTCTGCAGTAAAATTCATTGTTTATTTTGTTATTAATATAAAAATTACAATACAATAAATACACTGCAACATAATTCAATATAATAATACAATATAAATTAAAATGTAATATTCACAAGTATTTAAAACTGCCAATATACAACAACTTACTTTACGAAGATAAAAATAGAAAACCAACAACTCGGATTATGTTGTACATTTTCATTTTATTTTAAGTGAGGTTTTTAAATATTTCAAAAATAAAAAAAGAAATTCATAATTGGGATTCGAACTCACAACCACCAGGGTATGAACCAAACACGTAGAGGATTTGCCCATTAGACATGACACCAACGGATTTCAAAATTGACAGTTCTCGGTAAAACAGTGATTATTTTGAAATAGAAAAGCCTAAAATAATTATACACGTTTAATTTTAAATAATACAAAACATATCACATAAATTATAATATTAATACATATTAATAATATACAATATTATATATATATATATATATATATATATATATATATATATATATATATATATATATATATATATATATATATATATATATATATATATATTCTAAAGTATTCAACTAGTGAATTCAGAGGTTTAATCGGTCATTCAGGTTGGCAAATAAAAAAAGAAGTCAACTACTTCATAAGTTTATCGAAGACGTTTCGCTTTATATTTCTAAAGCTTCATCAGTTCTAACTCAATATGTAGTATATTATCGATGTTATCATATATCTACTGTACACTTTACTCATTATTTAAAACTAACTTAACCAAAAAAGAAAAAACAAAAAACAACACACAAACTTTGCCGAAAATAATGTTCATATTCGTAGATATGAATATTTAAAAAATTTTAAACGAACATTTGGCTTCATTTAGATGGTTCTCCGCTGAAGACCAACAAAGTTCCTATATATATATATATATATATATATATATATATATATATATATATATATATATATATATATATATATATATATATATATATATATATATATAATATTAAATAAATATACAAAAGGAACATTTTTATTCTCGAGAGAGGAAGAGAGAGAAAATATATTTTCTGTCTCTCTCTTACTCATTATCTTACATATGTAATGGTTTCACAGATTCACTCTCATGCACATTTCCAACGCCGACCGTGCATATAGAAGTATAACTTCAAAAATAAATTAATTAACAAAGTGAAATAAATTTATTGTACGTGAAGTCAAGAGGTTCTTTTTGGAGTGATTTGATAATATTCGATATCAGTTTTCACTATTTTGAGATTCTCCTCAATTCAAGTCACGGACTGTATCCCCGATGATGAATACTTACCAAAGTACATAGTATATTATATAAAAATTACATTACAAATATACAGTAGTTATTGGTCAGGTCACTCATTTAAATTACTAATTAATATTCACAGGATATATATATATATATATATATATATATATATATATATATATATATATATATATATATATATATATATATATATATATATATATATAATTCGTGTAAAATTGTCAGCTCAGATAAGAAAATATATTTCGACTACAAGTAATAGTTTAAAAGTTAGTCTAATTGTTTATATGTTAAAAATAACAATAACTTTGCAAAACGATTTTTGGTTAATAAAATGATTCTTTTAACTTTGTTGTATATTAAAAGTAAAAGCCGTACCTTCCACACAGTACCCGTAGAATTGCCATACCTTCATTATTTATGTCATTTTATTACAAAAAATTATCTCCGGGATAAGCAATTTGAATAACTTTAACTAATTAATGGATCTAGATGAAATTTTTGAGGGTTTGTTAAGCACTGCAAGATACCCTTTTCAGAGCAATTACAAAAATGTTAGTTTTAAGTAATTAACAACGAACGATTTTGCTGTTTTGGAGCAACAAATTAATATACATTATTTTGAAAGTTTTTCTTTCTCATATAAAATGTTTATTTTTAAGAATAAATATAGATACCTTTTTAATGGTAAACGAGAGTTCGAAAAAATCACATTTTTCACACTAAATTATGAATAATTACAAAATATTTTCTGAATTGCAGGCAGTTTTACCACAAACATGGAGATAAATACAAAGTACCCAAAGAACTTATACGCAAAGGACTATATTGTGCAAGTATAATTTTTGGGGAGTATCACCGAGGTTTGGTTACAGAGATCATGAATAATGGTAAAAACAAAGTATGTATTTTTTTCCTATTTTAGGGCTTTCTTTTCCAAAATATCAATTAATCTTTTCACAAAAAATAATTATATTTTTATTTTTGTAGATATTTTACATCGATTATGGCACCATAAGAGTAGACAGTAATGAGTTATACTTCCTCCACAATCGGTTTTCAGAATTACCGGCCCAGACACTCAGATGTAGATTGACAGGCATCCATCCCGTTATCAAAGGAGCAGCGTGGTCTCCAGAATGTACAATTGAGTTTAAATCGTTAACTAAGAAAGGAAAATTTGTGGCTAAAATATCAAGGATTAAATGGGAGGTAAATATTGTAATATAATGTATTCTAAAAAGCAAAAATGTGACATCAGTTCTACAACTCACCGATGGAAACGTAACCTCCCCCATGTCGCGTGTAACTAGTAGCTCTGTTAGACACCAGACTCTGTAAAACACACGTTTAATTTAAATAAATTACCTAAACATCAAGGAGAAAGAATAATCACTACTTACTCTGGGTTAGAGGTGGTCGAATCAATCACTACTCGATCCAGACGAGGAACGGAAAGCGACCAATCAGTACTTGGTCGCGGGACGGGTGGCCGAATTGATCAATACTCGATCCGGCAAGAGACTGGAAGTGACCAATCAACAGTTGGTCACCGGCGGGTCGCTTTGGCCTTCGGTCAATACCCAAGGGCCCGATGAAGTTCTTATCAGATCAATACTCTGGTAGAACTCGCAGGACGGTCGGCATTTGGTCAATACCCAAAGGCCCGGTGGAGTTTCCAACAGATCAGTACTCTGGCGGAACTCGATTCTCTCTTGTGGTGGACTTCGTTTTATACCGTTACCGGTGATCCATCTCCAGCGCGCATCGATGAAAGTGAAAGGTAGCGGTGGAAGTGCGTGCGCACAGAGCAGTGGCAAGGCGGCGGTGAGAGAGCTGTCAATACTATTTTTAGACGCGTTTTAGTCGGTGAGCTGTAGTTGTTTAATCTTAGGCCACTTTTCCACGAAACGGACAGTTGAGTTTATGTTTTCTTTGTGTTTTTTAGAACTTGAAAAACAAAACTCAAACATAACCAAAAGTCTTATTTCCATCCAGCGGACTATATTTACATAGTTCGAATTTTGTTTTGGTTTTTGGATCTATTCCACTAGTTGTCACGAGGAAGTCAAAGTACAGTTTGTTTTTAATAACCGATCAACATTTTTAAAAAAACTCATTCTGTATCTGCCTGAATTTTCATGATTTTCTTCTTGAATTTCGTTAGGTCCACTTTCCTTCAAAATACCCTTGATAGCTTCGCGAAGATTGGTAAAGTTGGCCAAGCCAATCTTTCCGTCGTATATGAGTGACAAAGCTAAAGTTTTTAAGTAGAGCCGCCTCTGCGATACACTCGTCTTTTCTCTTGCTTCTGAACCCTTTAGCAGAATAAGCGTATTAACTCACACAATAGTCCTTAAAACATGCAGAGACCAACGACGGGTTCTCCTTGATACGGAGTATTGCTGACAAAGCTTTTCCATACTATCAACTCCCCCTTTTGTACTATTTTAAAACTGTATTATGTCGGGCAATTGAACACTGTTATCTTTATCCGCTTCCTCATGCATGCTGGATAGCAATATAACAGTTTTTTTAGTCTTAGATTTTGTAGGGCAATAAGAAACGAAAGCTAGATCTTCGCTAAATGCAAACATAGCGGTATTTCTATTTCTATGCTTTTTATTTATAAAGCTCGGTAATATTTCAGCTTTATTTACTTTCATAGCACCTACAATTGTTACCTGATGTTCTGTTAATAACTTTTGTTCCATCGGAATAGCAGTGAACCAATTATCAAATGAACAGTTTCTGTTTGTGCCATGGATCGGGTTGGTCATTTCAACTGAATAATATTCTGCAACGGGTATGCCTCCAGAAGTTAAACCTTTTCCAGTGTAAACCTTGGCATTTATCATATAAAATGTTTTTGCGTCACACATCAATATGATTTTAAAGCCATATCTATCAGGCTTTTGACGGAATGTACACCTTAAATGGACATTTTCCTCTGAATGCAAGTAGCTGCTCGTCTACAGTGCAATATTCGGATGGGACGTATAAATCCTGGCTTCTTTGAATTATATGATCAAACGGCTTTAATAGAGACTAAGCGATCTAGTTTCTTTCTTTTTTCTCTTGTATTGCGATCGTCAAATCTTAAGCAATTAGTCAGGTACTCAAATCGGGCTTGAGTCATGGTACAGCGAAAATACACTTGAATACCGATCAAATAATTCTTTTACTGTGATATGATTCATGTTCAGGACTTCTGCCTATATGTAGAGCCCAAGTGTGCCTTTAATTCAATTATGGTAGTATTTTTGGAAACAGTCTGTCTTACGGCAGCATTCGCAAACTCCGCTTGGTCTTCCACACTCACACGGTCACTTTTATACTGAGGACGCTGTCTATCTATTTCTTTGTTTGTGTAATCCTCTATCTGTTTCATGATGTCGTCAGTAAAAAATAAATAGAATGCTTCATACCCCGACTTGACATATCGGGCTTCATTTTTATTCTCTGGTAGATGAACTGCAGCGCGTCGAGTACGATTGATGGATCTCACTCTACTTCATTTAAATTTATATTTACCGCAAAGTCTCTTAGATACATTAACAACGTTTACCATGTTGCCAGAATTTCTCACTCGAATTTGATTTTGACCATCATTTTCCGCTTTATCGGTGCCTTCCATTTCTTTACTATGTTCGTTCTGAATATCTGTGTTTTCATCTATATCGAAAGGTTTTATTACTTCATCTTGTCCACTTTCTGAATTATCTTTTGGCTCTTGGTCACTTTCTTCAACAGATTTCTTTATTATTTCTTCCAACTCATGTTGTTTCAAATACTTTCGTTGCCACTTCTGTTCTTAGCACCTACTAGTACTGGGCTCTGGAGCATCCATAATTTTATTCTATAACAATACAAAATACGTCTAATTATGTATCTAAAACAGAAATTTTTTATGAACATATAACTAGGATTATGAAATAATATAACTTACAAAAAACACTTATTCAAACGTCTAAATAATAATGAAGATTTGTTACACTTTTCCTACCCAGATGTACTATTGTACCCCAACACGTCTATGGAGCGTAGAGTATCGGGAGCAACTGAACGAAACATACACTGTGCCGAGCCTAATAGCATTTTTGCTTGGGAGACTCCAGGACCCTGGGTAGGGTTTAAAGATCTTAATATATCCCTCCTGTTTGGAAAAAAGTATGCGTTTTTATATAATTCAACAAGGTCAGTTTACATAACATTACAACGCGGGAACATATGTTTAAAACTATTATGAATGCATTACAATATGCGTTATACTGACCTACTTTCAGTTACAACGAAAGTAAACATCTAGTTTTAAACTATGTTATAAATTACTTATTAATTTAAGGGCAATGCTACAAGTAGTCCGCTGCTTTTTGGAAACTTTGCCACCTTCAGACATGATCTATTAAGTTTCACTAAAACGTGCGAGTGATTTGGAGAAATTCTCCGAGCAACAACTAATTTGGTTCAAAATTCGTATTCAGAATAGTAAGGGAACAATAATAAAAACAACGTGACCATTTCCACTAAAGAGACTCGAGTTTCACAAAACACGCCGAAACCCTTTGATGTTACTGCTTCTGAGCGAGACCCGAAAAACAAAACTCCAACTGTTACAAAACACGTCAGCCTTCAAAAAGTTTGCGGAAAGTTTCAGTTTTGTTTTATTCCACACGAGTTTTTGTTTTGTTTTTGTTTTGTCCGTTTAGTGTAAAACCGCCATTATGTTCTGATGAAAATATGTACTTTTATTGACCCATTTTATATTTTAGGATCAAATATTGGAAGTTTTTTTAGCTGATGTAACGAGCTCGCCTGTTTTCTACATAAATGATCGTTTAGTGAAACGTGGTCATGCTGTATACGTTGATCAAGTAAGTACAGAGAAGAGAGTAAGCTTCAGAAGTGAGTTATTAAAACTGGCTAAAGAAGTTAAAGCAGAAAAAGATTAATTATACAGTTATTATCATGATACTATAAATGACAAGATATGATCTTCCCGTAGCGCAATTCGGTCGTGGTCGCGCATGGCGTCATTGGAGAGTAGAATTTGAATTCTTGTTAAAGTTAAATGAGATTTGTATCCATTCTGTGAGCAAATTATTCAATTAGCAAAATACTATTAAACGACTTTTTTCTGTTATTTGTTTATAAAAGACAAGTTCAATATGATATTAAAAAGACTATAAGAAGAAACTAGACGAAAAGAAGTTTTAAGAGGTTTAATAATTACAATAATCGTACACATAAGGATATCCCCAAACTATTTATTAAAGATTATTTTTATTGATACATAAAAAAAATAAACATTTTCAAAAATGTGCAATATACAAATTAAACTTCTATGTAGCTATTTGAAAACATTTTAGTGTTTGTTATATTACAGATAATTAATCACTATAAAATAATATATAAAGGTAATTTCAATACAGGCATTGTGGAAAAGGTCGAAGTTTCTGAAAAAAATATATTTCTCTTTCCATGGCCGACCCAGGAGGCAATACCTTTATGACAATGGACATAAAAATATTGGAGGAAATAAGGCCTCGTTAAGGTTTTCGGTTAAAAAGTAGAATATACAAAGGCGTATTAAAATATTTAAGCGGCCTACTTTACAAATACAATATTTGGAACCAATTTAGAAAATGTCTTAGCACCATTTCCCATTTAAGAATTAGAATGTTTTGATCATCTCACAACTCAATATGACCATATTTTCAAATGGTTAAAATGAATGAAGAATTAATTCTTGATCACGTCTAATCGGGGATGAAACTACAGAGAAACAGATTAAAATTAACTGCCCAACAAAATTACTGTAATCCGAATAGAAAATACCGGCCACTGGTGTTTTTGTAATCATTGAATTATTTTATTTAATTTTCGTTTGCGTGTCCTGGCACCCTCTTTCAACTCAATATTTCATGCACACTTTGCATGTAGATTGACATTTTCAGCAAGTTCGTATATTTTTTTTTTATATGAAATTTAGATATTTTCAACGAATTTTCATTTACTGCCAAAAATATATTTTCTAATTCATTTAATTTTGTCATCATCTCGCCTGATGGCTTCGATAATCCCCCTTCTGATAGTTGGTCTACCCATGTAAAACCATCTTCTGACCATTCTACATTTTTAATTTTTAATTTATGGCATATATATCCACCAACTTTTCCAAGCCATCATAATTAAATTTTTCCAATTCCTGACTTAGTTTGTCGTTTAAATCATGATTTTGGACTGTTTTTTTTTTCAATTTTTTAAAACACGAATCGCTTAGGTTGATATCAACTGTTGGCAACTCAGGAGTTGCATCTTCTTCGGTGTTTCCAGCCGTTGACAAATTGCCTTTATTTCTGCCTATAACATAGTTTTTTGAAAAGATATTTAAATTCTAACACATCAAGAACATCATAAAGTTCACCTTTGGCACGTTATTACTCCAAAAAAGTTTTCCAAAATGTCTTATTCAACCTATACGTCAAAATATATTTAAATCCAAATCGTTGTTGTATGTCAAAATATATTTAAATCCAAATCGTTGTTGTATGTCTGTAAAAAGCATTTTCAATGCATTATTTGACATGATAATAATTTTATTCAAACTAGGCAGTTTTAATATATTCGCTAACCATTTTGGAACGGCATAAGTGATTTCCTTTTTCCAACTCTACACGTCATTCATTCTATCTAAAATGGCAATGTGTTCATCTAATGCTAACCCAAAAGCCTGCATTCTGGGCCTACTGTCTTGTGCTGGTACCTTCTGATTAAACAAATCAAACCAATCATTAACCTGAAATAATGGCATTATTAAAATGTTAAAATTTTAATACAAAATAATGAAGTACTTACCAATTTAAAAAACTGTGAACATTCTATATAATTTATGTTGTCGATATAACCAAGACTTCCACATCTTAAAATGGCTTTAGAAATGGTGTGCGAAAATAGTTTTGCTGCATATTTCACCTTTTGTCGTTGAATTCCTTGAACATTCACCAAACTTTTCGTCATTTTATGTGTTATCGATAAAGAATGTTAAGAATTCTTTGTTTGTTTTAAAACTTCTATGTAGGCAAGCGCTTATTTCCTGGTCCCAGATCACTAACTATACCAACAATTGAAAATCCGGATGATTCAGCGAATTCAATAATCTGAAAAAGAATTTCTTTGGTCATGCGGCAATCATAATTATTAAAAATTGGTTGTTTCCACTTTCCAGATACACCACGTATCATTGCTACTTGTACATAATTAAAGGCTCTCAATGTTTTCATCATTACGTCTATCATAGGAATGACCTTTTCTCAATTTCATTTCGTCAAACGAAAGAATTGAAACTAATTTTTTTTATAACGTTAAAAACATTTTTTTAAATTCCTGGATTCGAGTCAATTTTTTTAACCCAGTTTTTTAACGTTGAAACTGCCGGAAAGGGATATCCTTTCTCCAATAACGGTCTGTACGCTCTTGGTCCAGCTGAAAGAATTACGATACCCTTTGATAACTCTTCTACAGACCAAGTAATTCTTTTTTTTTGGCTCGTAGTTTAGTAATTTGCTTGTTACTAAAAATATTTTTTATTGCTTCATTTTGCTGTTCAAGTAACCTGTTCTTTTGTTCAACTTGATGAAGTTTATTTTGAGGCTTTCCAATTCCTCATTAACATTTCTGAAAATTCTAAAAAACAAAAGAATTATGTATGATACATATTGGTGCTAGTAATAGTATGCGGTCTACCCCGAGGATACGGTCTACCTGAGCATATCTTGCAGAATAAGCGAATTTTGTTGTTTATTCCCTACTAAAATAGTAAATTGATATGAAAAAGTGTTAATTTGTAAAATTAAAATAATAATTCTTCTAATTTATGCGTTTTATTCAGTTTGTTATGATTTTATTACCGGCACTGTAACACAGGTTATACACCGCATACCTCGATAGGCAGCAAGCTATAGCAGAAACGCGACGGTAGACCACATACTATGTATAGAAGCACCTACATATTTCATTTCATGATCTAGAAGCTAATAAAAACATCCCAAATACCTACCCAGCACCATTATTAATACCACCATTCGTATTAGAAATTACTAATTGGGAATTATTTCCAGACTTTTCATCTTCTACTGTTCCTCTAAAAATAGTAATAAAAGTTATAAACAGTAAATGGAAGCTAAGAAAAGTATCCCAAACACCTACCCATCATCATTATCAATAATAGCATTAGGATTACAAATTACTAGTTGGGAATTATTTCCTGACATTTCACATTCTACAGTTCCCCTAAAAACATTAAGAAAAAATTAAGAAACACAAAATACAACATTATGAAAACAAGTTATGGTTATACTTACGTTGTTTCCTTCTCTAACATCTGCCAACACTGATTTTTAACATTTCTCTCCACTAATCTAGCATTACGTAATTTTTTACAGGGTTCCTGTAATCTGTTTACTAAAAGGGAAGGTACTGAATACTTTTTCAAAAGTTTTCTACACTTTTATAAAATATGCAGAAGACATTCTTGCAGTGAGCACATTGAATTTGTTAGACCGGCGACAAAAATGAACCCATTTCTTACATAAAACATTATCTTTAGGAATCCGAAAAAATCTAATTTCACCAGCAAAACCTTTATTTTGATTATCGTTATCACAATTGAAAACAGCACACCTCATTTTTATACTTTTTAGTAAGGCAAATCACACTTTTACTCAGATAAAATATAAAATATACCTAGCTAACAATCGCGAACCATTCAAACTAAATGGACATTACGAAATCGTAACTCTCCAATTACGTCACGACTTCAGTCTCCCCTCTCTTCAGTATGCGTAATATCTTATCTTGTTAGTCATAGTATTATGGTTATTATTACATTATGGCAGTTTATTCCTAGATTGTACAGTAAATTGTGAAATATAGCTAAAACAAACGTAAGTTTATAATAGTTCGCCTGGCAAAACTTCAGTCTTTCTTAAGGCATGTTTTACTGAAGGTTGCTTTAATAGCGACAAATAAATTGTTCTTTATACGATGCTGTACTAAGTAGGGAGTGTTTGTGTTCATGTTCGTCCATTTCATAAGTTCTATAGCTTGAGCATCTCGTCGTTCCTGATTCTCCTTTGCTTTTAAGACCTAACATGTGGTAGTTATCGATTTTTAACAAGTGTTTGATTATTTGTGAAAATTTTAAAAAAACTCATAACTCCATTAAAATGTAGACGTTTAACTTATAAAATTCATTATGAGGACATCGTGTCATTCAGTATCAAATATTGATATTCGAGAATCATTTACACCTACATACAAATTTGATGTATGTTCACCACATAATATCTTATTAAAATATAGATTTAATGGTTATTATGGTTATTAACGATTTTGATATTTAATTTACAATTTGTGAAATAGATAAAGAACAGGTACCACCGATAAGATGCCCTCACTACCAGAATTCTTTTTTTTTTTAATTTTTTTACGTTCTATGTGATTAATTGGGTGGCGCAATTTTAAGCCGCCACCCCCTACTCTCAAAAACGTATTTTTGTCCCGTATAGACCCGTATGTTGAGTGTACATAACATAAAAATTAATTTTTTTTGTTTTTTTTTTTTTCGAAAAAAGCGTTTTAACTTTATTTGGAGATGGCCCCGGACCTATTTTTTTTCTATTTTATATGTTTATTAAAAAAATATATTTGATTTTTCCAGATTTTTTCGTCATGTGCCTCACTTTTAAACACCCAAAAAGTGGTTTTTTAGGGTTTTTTTTTGGGGATTTTATTCATTTTATAGACTTCAAAATAGATCAAATCAAGGTTTTTTTATAGGTTATATATTATAATTTGATGTAATTGATTCTTTTCAGTCATTCAAAAATGAAGCAAAATACCTTTAAACCCCTAGAAAACTTTTTTTTTCAAGGTTTTTAAGGGCGTTGCGGGATCAATCATATTTTTGAGATCTATACCATCTAAATAAATTTTTTCATTTTTTTTACGTTTTATGTGATTAAAAAATAAAACTTAGATTAATTTTGGTGCAGAATATGTTGTAAATCGTCTTAACTTTGAGAGAATAGTATTGCGTCATCTGCATAGCAGATTATTGTATGTTGTTTTTCTCCCATTTGGTATCCTTTTTTAGTTCTTACTTTTTTTATTTCATCCATAAGGTTGAACAATAGAGTAGTTGAACAATAGAGTACTCAGGGAATTTCTCTGTCTTATTCCATTGTCAGATATGGCAAGTTAGTGCTTCTACTTTTATTGTGTTGTTTTGGTAGATATTTTCGATCGTTTTCATTATTCCTAGAGATATCTCTCTTGCAAAAAATAAATGGATAACTTCCTTTAATTTGCAGATCAAATGCCTTCTTAAGGTCCACGAAACATGTTTGTTATATTCTAATGATTTCTCTTGCACTTGCCTCATTATAAATATAGCGTCGGTGCATGATCTTCCTGATCTAAAACCTTTTTGTTCTTCTGCTAGTGTTATAATTTCATTCAGTTTATTTGTTATCACTTTGGTTGTTAGTGTTGTGTTTAATCCATTAATTCCTCTGTAATTTTGCTGTTCCGATTTGTCTCCCTTTTTGAAGAGAGGTATTAGGTTGTTTGATCTCCATTCTTGATTAGTTGTTTGGTCATACCCTCCGTACTTTAGGAGTTCATTTGTTTTCTGTCCTATCCTGGTGATTTTCTATTTTTTAATTTCCTTAATGCTTTTTTTACCTCTTCATCCTCAATATTTAATTCTTCGTTTGCCGTCGACTTCTGTGTTGGTGCGCCTTTAGCAAATAGGGATCGAAAATAGTCTGCCCATGTTTTCTTCTGAATGTGTTTCGTTTTTATTAGATCGTTCATTTCTTTTTTTTTTTTTTTTCTCTCTGATCATTCCCCATATTTCTGTTCGCGTTCCGTAGAAGTCGTGTTCCATCTGTTTTGAGAAGCTCTGCCAGTGTTCTCTTTTCATTTGTCTAACCAAAGTATTCCTTTTGGAGTTTTCTTTTTTGCTATGTTGTCACAATCTCTCCAAGTGATTCTGTTGCTGCGTTCATTATTTCTAATATTTTATTTCTAATACATATTTCATTCCTAGCGATCTTCTCTGATATTCTTTTTCTATAGAAGTATTCTGTGGATTCCGTTTTTAGTCCTTCGACTTTGATTTTTGTTTGCGATAATTAGCGTACTATTTTAAAATTCGGTTCCGTTTCCTATCATTTGATTACCATTTATTTATTTATTTTATTTCGGTTTATTTCGGTATCACTCATTGTGTAAATATAATTTTGTAAATATAATTTTATAAATATAATTTTGTAAATTTACTTTTTATTAGTTAAAAGTCTACATTTTATTATTGTACTGTTAAAACTTTTGTATTGGTATAGATTTCGAATATATTAAACCACTTATATTAAATATTTGCCTCCCGAACTATTGTGGCCTATATTTGTACAGTTCCCGTCATATAAAACTGGTACACTTTTTTTTCCCAACGTAAACCTGTGTTCAGACTTGATACAATGGTTCGTGAATCAATTCGTTGTTGCCATCACAGATAACGAAATTGCACTAAATCTAAATAAAAAAATAACGTTCAAAAATGTTTAAAGCTTTTATATAGGTATTATTATTATCAATAACAACAAAAAACCCTATCTAATAAAGTTAATAACCAGAGAGGGGGTTGAGTTAATGCCCAAAATGTTTAAAGGATCTTTAAACGTAGGCTATTGGCACAGGGAACATTGGAATGCATCTACTGTAATTTTATAATGTGTCTGTCGCAAAGCCCTCCTTTTAGCTGATTTGATACAATATTTTCGTTGAACTGACAAAGTTTCCCTAGAAATTAGAATGACATATGTGACAAGATCAACTTACACAACTTGAAAAACACGATTTTCGATAATAAGAGTTGTACCAGTTTTTTATGACGCGAACGGTACCATCTGCAGGCTTTACTATCTTCTATTCTTTTTATTTGCTGTGAGTTGAAAATCACTTCTTTAAGCGGAAGTTTTTGAGGTACCGATTTTTACACGTGTTAAATAGGTAAGATGAAAGGCAAATATTTATCAAAAGGCTGGAAATGATTAAAAACCACGTATATATATATATATATATATATATATATATATATATATATATATATATATATATATATATATATAGTAAACTCTTAAATATTGGGGAAATCTGCAAGAAAGACTCTAATGTGTATCAATTGTTTCGCCGAACGTTTTCGCCAAAGAGAATTAATTTGGCTTCTTCAGGGCTGAAAGAGAATAAATTATAATTAGCTACCATATATTATCTATTAAAACATTATTGATCTTACCGTAACTTAGAATTGTAGAGTTAGAATATTAAAAAACTTAGCTAGTAACATAGTGGTGTTTTTTGTTACTATGTGCAAAAAAGTTTTTTGTAAGGTTTGAAATGTATGGTAGCTTTGAACTTGACACGTAAAGGCTTACCCAAGGTTAATCGAAAAACCTTGGTAAGCCTTTACGTGTCAAGTTCAAAGCTACCATACATTTCAAACCTTACAAAAAACTTTTTTTGCACATAGTAACAAAAAACACCACTATGTTACTAGCTAAGTTTTTTAATATTCTAACTCTACAATTCTAAGTTACGGTAAGATCAATAATGTTTTAATAGATAATATATGGTAGCTAATTATAATTTGTTCTCTTTCAGCCCTGAAGAAGCCAAATTAATTCTCTTTGGCGAAAACGTTCGGCGAAACAATTGATACACATTAGAGTCTTTCTTGCAGATTTCCCCAATATTTAAGAGTTTACTATTTAACTAATCTGCAAAGATTAAATTTCTTTTATATATATATATATATATATATATATATATATATATATATATATATACCATATCGATCTTACTAAAGCTTTTTATCTAATGAACTGGAGGAAGGTGTGACAGATCCTCTTCTAAATGAAAGTGCCTCACCATCTGATCCCACGATCAGTTGTACATTACAGTGCCAATTTGTACAATAATAAGTCAGAGCGAAAGGAAAACTAATTGGAAGTTTCCATATTATTAAAGTATCAAGATAAAGTATTAGATAACCAAAGAAATATTTGTCACAACACTAAACAACGTAACATCTGGTAGTGATCATCGCATACTTAGGACGATAATAAATATTTACGAAAGAAGAGAGAAAAGATCTTTAAAAAACCAACGCGAAAATATACTTTCAAAGTAAAAACATACAAAAAAAATTTTATTTCAAAATTTTTAGTAAAAGGTATAAATAAAACACCCAAACGGGCTATAACACAAATACAGAACGTTTTCGGAATGTAAATTCCATCATCAGTGTAACAAGGTGCGCATTCTTTGAGCCACTAAAATATATGGGTAAAAACCCTTTAAATGATATAAATTTACAAATATGTTACATTTGGAGACACTTTTTCAAGATCAAAGAACGGATTATAGGCATCCATTTTCAGAGAGGATGACGGGCCCGGACATACTTAAATCCGAGGTAGAAGAAGCAATAAAACGGATGAAAAGCAGGAAAGCTGCAGGGCCTGATAATATCGAAGCTGAATTTTTAAAACTCTTGGAGGAAGAAGGAATAAATTGGATCACAGCTGTCTTCAATAAAATATACAATACAGGAATCATCCCTGATAAATGGCTAGAATCAGAATTCATAGCGATACCTAAAAAACAGGGGGCTAAAAAGTGCGAAGAATATCGAACAATCAGCCTAATGAGCCACATGTTGAAACTGTTTCTTAGAGTCATCCATGGAAGAATATATAAGAAGTGCGAGGAACAAATATCGGACAGACGGATCGGCTTCATTAACGCAGTGGGTGCCAGAGAGGCACTTTTCGGAGTACAGGTACTGATTCAAAGATGCAGGGACGTTAACTGCGACGTATACGCGTGCTTGATCGACTATGAAAAGGCATTTGACAGAGTTCAGCATCAAAAGATGATAAACATTTTAAAAGAAGCAGGCCTGGATGACAAAGACCTCAGAATAATTTCAGAACTATACTGGAATCAGACCGCATACATGAAAATTAACGGAGAAGAAACAGATCACATAAAAATACTACGTGGAGTTAGACAGGGATGTATCCTATCGCCGTTGATATTTAATATGTACTCAGAGAAAATTTTTAACGAGGCTCTTTACGGAATAGACGAAGGCATCCTTCTAAATGGTGAAAGAGTAAACAATGTTAGATATGGCGACGACACCATGGTGATAGCAGATAGTTTAGAGGGACTTCAGAGGCTAATGGAGAGAATAAACGAGTACAGTCAACAGTACGGACTAAACATTAAAACCCACAAAACCAAACAAATGATTATCAGCAAGGAGAATATAAATGGGGCTCATCTATACATTAATGGGACGCAGATAGAGCGAGTAAAACAGTATTGCTACCTGGGAACTATTATTATAAACGAACAGTGGAGCAATGTACAGGAAATAAAGTGCCGCATAGGAAAGGCAAGAACGGTCTTTAACAAAATGAGCGCCATCTTCAAAAGTCACAACATATCCCTAGATACAAAAATGAGACATTTGAGATGCTATGTTTTCTCTGTGTTGTTGTACGGGGCGGAGGCATGGACGCTTACAGACACCACTATTAAAAAACTTGAAGCATTTGAGATGTGGCTTTATAGAAGAATGCTGAGAATATCATGGACAGCAAGGATCACGAACAAAGAAGTTCTAGAAAAAATGAAGGGACCAGAGATTGTGTTTACGATCAAACGCATAAAATTGCAATATCTGGGACACGTTATGAGAAATCAGCACCGTTACTCCCTGCTGCAGTCTATATTGCAAAGTAAAGTCAAAGGTAAGCGAGGACCCGGTAGAAGGAGAATATCATGGCTGCGGAATTTAAGAACATGGTTTAAGAAAATCTCAACGGAGCTGTTTCGAGCCGCAGCGAGCAAGGTCATGATTGCCAATATGATTTCCAACATCCGAAACGGATAGGAACCAGAAGAAGAAGAATGTTACATTATGTACTATTAAAAATTAAGATGTCTAAGTTACTGTTGGAATTGGTAACATGGCAACGTAGGGCTCTACATCTCAGGATGTCGTAATCGTAATATTTAAAGTGTAGAATCTACTGTTTCCTTTTTGTAAATTTCGAATACATTTAGGGATTCGAAATGGAAAGAGCTTTAAAAGATCTAAAAAATAATGAAGCTGCAGGATACGTCGATATAATTGGCGAGCTTTTGAAAACAAGCAAGATAATAACAATCTCAATATTAACAGAGCTATTTAATAGAAGTTTCCATAATGGCAAAATTGTACTAAAGACTGAAATCAGAGTTTAGTAATACTCCTACACAAAAAGGGGACAAATGTGACCTAAATAGTTATAGATCTATATCGTTGCTCAGTCAAGTGTACAAACTGTTTATGGGAATTATTAATAATCAGTTGACTTACAAAATGGATAATTACCAACCGGTAGAACGGGCTGGTTTCCGCAAAGAATATAGTACATCAGACCATCTGCGGACAATGAGAACTTTGATAGAGAAGGGAAATGAATATCCGTATTTCTTGTCTTCGTAGACTATGAAAAAGCATTTGGCAGTATCAAGATGTGGACAATCGAACAAGATGTCAATAATTATAGAAATATTCGAGATATAGGCAACTAATACATAATATACATATATGACAACGCTACTGTGATATTACAATTAGACGAAAATACAAATCCCATCACCATTAAGAGAGGAGTTCGACAAGGCGACGTAATATCGCTAAAGCTGTTTAATATAGTCCTAGAAGGTGTCTTCAAAACTATAAATTAGTCAACATATGGCATCAGCATTAATTGCAACAAGTTAAACCACCTCAGATTCGCTGATACCTTCATTATGAGCACATTAGAGGAATTACAAATTATGGTGAATGAGTTCCCAATACGTAAGCCTAAAAATGAATATGACAATAGCAAAAATAATGACAAACACAGACGACCCCCAATATATAACTATAAATGGCAATGAGATAGAACAAGACCAAGAATATATCCACCTAGGCCAAACTATGAAATTTGAAAAAGAGAAACAAAGTGCGGAAATCACTAGAAGAGCAAGACTGGCGTGAGCGTAAATTTGGAAAACTGAGTTGGATACTTAAGAACCGTAAAATACCTCAATACTTGAGGAGCAAATTGTTCATCCAGTGCATCCCTCCAATCATGACGTACGGATATCAAACCCGAACTCTAACTAAGGCAAATATGAGCAAACTAGCCACAATGGAAAGGGCAGTGTTAGGTATACGACTGTCAGATAGAAAGAGGAACGACCGGGTAAGATCAAAAACACTCGAGGATATCTCAACAAAAATTGCCAAACTCAAATGGAGACATTTGCTAGACGCTACTAGACAAAAAAGCAACATTGGAACGCCACAAGACAATATTGGAGACCTTAAAAAGGAGATGACCAAGGAAAGACCACAGATTAAAAAAATAGCTGGAACAAATTGGAAGTATGTTGTAGACTAGAAATCGATGGAATGAATTGGCAGAGGCCTATGTCCAAAAATGGACGATAGCAGGATTTCTGTAATTTCAAATTGTACATGGTCACTTAGATGTAGAAACAATAAATTCGAGTTGGATTTCACACAAATTAACTGAAGATCAAAAACAAGCTTGTCACGTGTTGCAAAGAAATAGTTAAAGTCGAGGACATCAAATTTGAATACATTTTAGTGGCATGAAAGTTGGATTTATGCATAACCCGAAAACTAAACCACAGTCAACGTTTTGAGTATTCCAGGAAGCAAAACCAACAAAAATCAGGCCCGTCACAGAGTTTTCGAGTTTTGAAGAAAATGAGAGGCCGTTTTGTACCGAAAACTGAACATGTGGCTCCTATTTCATGAGAAGATAGAGGAACTCTAAATGCGAAGTGATATACAACAATTTTTTTTTCTCAGAAATGCGAAATAGAAATAAAAATCATTCGACACCAGGACGATAAAAGCTCCCATAAAGGATAACGAACTGGAAACCACTGAAATTTTTGACCACTGAAACGTAAAATCGATGTCACATTCTCTTTACAGTTCTAACTTTAGTTCTAATAATATATGTACGTTTTTAAAAGAATGAATTGCGTGTTCAACCCTTCAGCCCGACACGAAGCCGTTGAAGTATTTAAAAACGAATTTTTGCTTATTTCATCTTCTGAAAAAACGTTTTGACAATTGGTTTACTCGCATGCAAAAAAGTGTAGAACGAACCAGCGAATATTTATTCACCGTTGACGCTGGAATCTAAATGTTTTTGTTTTTTTCTGTCCCAAAATTAAAGGACTGATCTTCACCATTTTATAAATCCAAGTGGTTTTTAACCCCACATTTTTGCATGAGTGCGTCTGGCTACCATTACGGTAGTTATCGCTCTTTTGTTTTACTCGTTCTATCGGCTGGTTCCATGTAAGCTGCGAGTTCTTTACTCAGTAATTTACTACCCACTACTGTAATATTACTTGAAGTTACTTTACTTTGCTCCTCAAATTTAGACTTGTACTACTCAGCTTTAGAGGACCTAATCTCTATTCCTCCTTTTGGTACATTTCATGATCTTTGACTTCTAGGGGCTTATGTTCAGTCATACATTTGAGATACATTCTCTAAATACCGCAAAACCTTGTAAATATCCACCTTCAGCTTGTTTCCTCTATTCCTTTCAGCCGAATCTATATTTTTGTGTCTTCGTATGGTTTGAAGTTTGGTAGGTAATCTTAATTTGTACAACAGTCTTGTTATTTGATATTGCAAACTGTCAAAATGAAATTTTCAAATATTGATTTCATATATTAGTTTTTAGCAAATTTATTAGTGAACTCCTTTTACGAACAATTTAAATATAAAATTACAAAACCAATACATGAGACTATTGTTAAACATAATAATTTCAAGATAAAATGATTATTGAAAAAGTCATTTGAATGTCAAACTTTGTAATGTGATCACAGTTACGCCACATTCGGACAAATGGAGAGTTTTGAGTTTTTGCTATCGCTCCCACCATCATTTTACAGTGAATATTTAAACATGCGAATCTTTGGTCTGTAAAGCATGGAAATAAGAACTTATAAAATTTTTAGCAATCTCGTCCATTTTAAAATAAGTCTGTAAATAATAATAACTTAAATGACTTAAAATAAGTAATTTTAATTACTTAAATGTAATAAGTAATTAAAATTAAGATCCACAATAGAATTCAGCATATTTAATTTTATTATGTTATTTTTATCGATTACATGACTTTATTGTACATCTAACGAAAGATATTTGTATAATAGTTTAAGATTTATTGTTGCTTTTTGTTTATTAGAACATATTGATTTTGCTTTGAGTTGTAATTTATTGTACATATTTCTATAATGTAAATAAACGTTATTTTTAGAGCAGTGATATATTTTTGTATTTATTATATAATAATTTACATGTTACCAGATTACCTTTAGATTTTATTGATATAAATTCTAACACACGCATACACACTATATCAACATCATCAGGGTGCTACAGGTTGAGCCCTGAAAGGACCTCGACCTTCTCAAGTCATTGCTTGGATTTTCCAGTTGGCAACAGCGATCTTCTCAGCATCCTGTGTTACCCCGATTCAGGAGCACGAGCTATATGTCCTTTAACATTTAACTTAATCGAAAAACAATTTTTATTTGATTAATAATTTTTTTCAGTTTTCTGGCAGCAGTAAAATGTATTTTGTATTATTATGTATAAATATATAAAAAAATTATATATGTTTTGACCACCCTGTATAAATCTTTATGTTTATTTAACTGGATCGAGAATTCAGTAAACTATCAATTGAGCTAACAGACCACCCCTATTCTCGTTAAAAAAAAATCATCCATTACGTCATTATGATCACATGGATAACGTCACTAGTATGATATAATGCCAAAAAACAAAAAAATAAGTTTTTATCCGGAGAAAAATGCAAACAAAATAATGCTTAATGTTAGGTAAATAAGGTTATTTTACTCTAAACTTAAATGCTAATTTAAATTGCTTAGACAAGTCTTTTTAACTGAAACAAGTGCATGATCAGTAACCAGTATTACCCTCCCCCTAGCTCTTATTACTGCTTACATCTTTCCCGGCATGCTTGCGAGTAAATTTTGGACACACGCTTAAGGAATTGCATTCCTTTCGTCCTGTGTTATATACCACCATATATCCGTATCTTATTTCCTAATCCCACATGTGCTCTATTGCATTTAAATCCGAGCTATATGGTGGCCAATCCAATCTTCGAATTTGGACCTCATCAAGATAATTATTCACTATGGCAGAGGCATGTGGTCGAGCATTATCGTGCATTTACCTGAATCTGTCATATCCAATGTAATCTAATATCTGGCAAAATATGATCTTGCAGGATGCTATAAACGTAAGAGTTACTAGTCGTCTGTCCAGTCACTTCCACAAGTACGGTGTGTCCCTCCGAACAAATACCTCTCCAAAGCACTATGCCACCACCGCCAAAACTAGCGGTATGGGCGAGATTGCAGGTGGCAAATCGTTGTCTAACTCTTCTGTAGACGTGGTTTCAACCATCTGACTTCCATAATGGGAGTCTGATCTTATCAGTGAAAAGAATATTTTTCCAGTTTTCAATATTCCACTAAATATGTGTTCTTGCACATTTTTAAACGACAAGATTTTAGAGAAGACGTGGAACTTTGTCAGAGCGTCTAGTCTTTAAGTTTGCTTCTTTTGATCTATGTCTAACTGTTTTTGAACTCACATTAACTTATGTAACATTTAGTAGATCATTTCTGAGGTGCATCAATGTCAATGAGCGATTTCGTGTAGAATTAAGAACCAAAAAATGGTCATCAATTGCGGTTTCGCGCGCCTTGAGCATCCTGGACCAGGCTTTCGTACAAAATTTCCTGTCTCGTGGTACCTTTTTAACGTATTTGAAACTGTAGATTGACTTCTTAGACGACATGAGGTATATTTTTGTGTATATCCTTCTTTGTACATTACAATCTGTGCTGCTTGAGCTTCATTGCCGTTTCGAATTGGTGGCATACTTGTTTTAACCTTAGTTAAATCAAAGCAATATTTAATTAAACCTGATAAATTAAACTAAAAATAACCTAATTACTCTGGTATTACCTTTACGTGAAGGTTTTTTATGATAAAATGCACGAATGACACTAAACTCTGAATAAACTTCAAAATAGTGCAAACTAATTGATTACATCAGCCTACTATATGACTACCTCAGTAATCTAAAATTATTTTGAAATAATGGTGACTACATAAAAAATTTAAAAATTCCAAACGATTCGATATTTTTGTGATTCGATATTTTTGTGATATATATATATATATATATATATATATATATATATATATATATATATATATATATATATATATATATATATATATATATATATATATACAAAATCAGCCAATAAACGCTAGAAGTCATTTGGTAAATCTATTTAAAGTTCTGAATTATTCTTTAATCCTAAGCACTGATAATGTGGTGTTGGATGACTACTTTAACATTTTCTAATGAAACTTTAGAATGTGACGTGAAATTCTAAAGGTAATTTGTTAACATGTCAGAAGGGTGTTCTTCCGTCGAGAATTTGGTTTCCTGTCGGTACAGAGGGTTTGTAGACGTTTCGGCAAAATCTCATTCTTCGCCACGGTGAATATACGTGAAACTGAAGTAAAAAAGTTTATTTTGAAGCACATTGTATATTATGGCAGTGGCGAATGTGAGTCCGTCGAAACTTTTACAAATCTCTTGTCTCAAAAGTAAACCAAATTCTCAATAGATATATGTATTTATATATACATACATCATTGAGTTAGAATCTATGGAGAAGCTATGAGCATATTAACGTGTGTATTAAAAACGGCGTAGGTAGGCGTGGCTAACTGTGAAACCAATATGGCGGTGGGATCATGGCCGGACTCAATAATATTAAAACTACTATAAAAATATGAGTAGTTATTCAGAAGATTTAATCATAATCTACAAAGTGCAATACATTTTTAATAAACTATGATTTATTTATCCCACGGTAAACACAAAAAACACGATATATTATACATAAAGATAAATTAATACAGTCAAATACTATTAATTTATTCTCTGAAGTACGGGCCATTACTTTGTTTACATATTTGTATACTAACCTGTAGAACGTTATTCCTGAAGATTTTTTATTAACATTGCTTCTGCCACTGCAACTACGTTGAGAACAAGAAACCATTATTATGCATTATCACAATATATTATTACAGTTTCTATAAAAGTATTATAAAACTAAAAATATTCGAAAAACAACAAACGTAAATAATCATATACGATCTGTCAAAAGTGTCAAAACAATATGGCCGAAGTGAGGTCGTTTTTAGTCACGTGATGCCCTCTCCATAGATTCTAACTCGATGACATACATACATACGTACACTATCGGGCAAAAGTAGGGCAACAATTTGACAAAAAGACAAAAAAATTTGACAATTTTCCAATTCTATATACCAACAAATGTGTTTAAATATGCATTTAAACATATTTGTTAGCCACCACGATCGCCTGATCTGTCTCCAATTGAACATGTTTCATGATAAGTCGCAAGCTCTTGAATTTGCAACCCCCTTCCCCCCCCCCCCCCCCCAGCTCTTACTCTCGAAGTTGCAACAGAATGAGATAACCCAACATTAAATTTAAAAAAAAACTGTTGAATATGATGTGTTGCTTTACGTTTTAGCACCTATCAGTTTGTTGTATTTTTCTGAAACATTTTAACCAGAAATAATCGGATAACTTTTTTTCTATTTAAATAAACAAAGCAAATTTTTGCTCGACTTTTGTCCGATAGTGTATACAATATGAAGGTACCAATCCATTGTCGGGTTTTGTAAACGTTTTCTTCAATTAAATTCAAATGATAAATTTAAAGAACAAACACATTTTTACAAAATATTTATTCTAATGTATTATTCTGCTAGTTTTCATACTTTTCACATTGATCTTTGTTCACAGGAGCAGCAGACAATTAAAGTAGATTCTTTAAGCACACAAATAGTATCCAATTTGCATTTGTTTCCGACTTTCATGGAATTAGAATATGGATTGGCACCTTCCTACGAAATGGACAATTTTTATGATTTGAACGTTCCTATAAAATTTTGTTATCCCCAATATTTTGATATGGATTATACTAATGAAGAACTTTCAAATGAAGAACGTTTCGAAAACTATGAAAATATGATATTGCAAACAATAAGAACTCAAAAATTCCAGTTTTCGAGAAAAGATATTGCATATTTCGAAGACAAATCAGTTAGTTACGACTTTTTTGGCGCATTAAGAAAAGAAATCGAAGAATTCTCCGTAAAAAATAATCTGGATAATGCACAAGAAAACGATTCTGTCAAAGAATTAAATTATCATGGTCAAGAAGAAAATCAAAATAAATTATATACAGAGGAACAAGATTTAAAAATTAAAGCTTTAAATGAACTTACGATAAATCGACTGCTTTCAGAAGATATTCTCAAAGATATCACAACTATAGGTACATATTCGGATGCAAGCGCAGAAGATTTAATGAAAGAATTAGACGGTATGTCAGAATATGCTGAAAGCCATCAGTCTATCGTTGCGGAAGAGGAATTTCAAGAAATAAATCATAGGTATTATGACTATGAAAAAAATAGTGAACCTTCTGTTTATCAAAACCGTCAAGATCGGGTACTTTCATCAATGACTAGTACACAAGGTTCAGATTACGATAGTGATAATTATCATGATTTATCTGTTGTTAATATGAGTCGACATAACTCTCAATATCCACCATTTAAAAATAGATTTGATTACTCTGAAGACAATTTAACGTCGCTCCAGTTACAACCTGAAGGCACGGCAAGTGAAACGAACGTCGAGGAAAATATTACTGCCAAAATCTGTGGAGATAGTTACACAGAAAAACAGAAGTCTACCAATCCTTTTTGGAATTCTGACAAGAATAGCGAGCATATTAGCAGGTTAGTGATCGTTTTATTTGAAAAGAACTCGTTTATTTGTTGAATATATATATATATATATATATATATATATATATATATATATATATATATATATATATATATATATATATATATATATATATATATATATATATATATATACTGTAGGTCATACGTCCCATTTCTGATATGGTACGTCTTGATTTTTCAATTTTGAACCACCTGCCCCTATCAACATTTTTAGATAGTTGTAAAGTATTATTATAAAGTCGCCTGCCCACTGATTCTTATTAGATTTCATTTCTTTAAGTAAATCATAAAATTTTCTCAAATTAGGCCCAAATTTCCCAAATTAGATGGAGCGTGTCATCTCTGAGAACCGGTAAATTCGGTTAAGAATCCTTCCTTTATCTCTCCGAGCCGATCTTCGAGTTCTATCACTACCTGAAGAGATCTAACATAGGCCAAAATGTAGTGTGAACTAACAACGGACTTTTTACAGAAATTTGTTTCTGGAAAACATATATATTTTCAAATATTTTAATGACTGCTACGCAGTTTGCTGTAATCCAAGCAAACCTTTCTTGTCTAGCCTTTCTCTTTTGGGTCATTTTTCTCTTTTCGCCTTTTTTGAGTCTTCCTTTTCTTCGATTGGAGTCAGGTTTGTATAAGAGTCAGAGTGTACTTTCAGAGAATTTAAGTTTTTTGATCCGTCGTTATTTTTTAGTTCCATATATTGGTTCTTTTCTTGATTTATTTGCAAACCGTATTCCTTTGTTGTGTCAATTAGATTCTTAAGTATCTGTTCTAGTATCTTTGTGCCTATTGTTACCTTAAAGCTTCAGATCTAGTATTATATCAGCAGTGTGTTTTTTATAACCTCTACAATAACTTACTTTGTTTTTTAATGGTTTATAAACCAAAAAGTGTTATTTATCAAATAACAATTATTGATAAATTAATTAAAAAGATACTTATTTTTTAATAAGATACTTAAATGCGTTTTCTGCGTCAATTTACAAGTTTTTTGGTTACGAAGCGATCGAACTCACAAAATCTTGTTTGAAAGATTGTAGGGGCTAGATTCTTTCATCCGTAGGTGCAATACATGCTTTCCTCACAATATCGCAACGAACAGAAAGTGGCGATTTTTTCACCTAATCGTTAAAAAACAATAACCCCCTCCAACACTTTCTTTTAACAAAAAATCACAGTAGCTTCTGTAATATTTCTTACACGTTATTTCTTGGTCTATTTTCAGTTGAATGTTAACTAAAAAACGTCGATAACAGATCAGCGATAACTTCGGTATCGCATTGCCTTTTGATAGTGATTGTCGCAGTCGCAGAAAAAACGCTAGGAGGAAATAGTTTTAGGCTACGTCTAGTATGCCCCGAAAACAACCTATCGTAAATAATCTTTCGTTTAAAAGTTATTTAAGACGGCAAAATAAAGACGTTTCATATCAGAAATTTTGGGTTAGCTAAAATATTGTGGACTATTTTTATAAGCAAATTTAATCTTTTAGGCTACATCCAACAAATCCCTTTTTATATTTTCTCAAGAACGAAGAAGAACATTCGGATCAAAGAACGCTTGATGTGTCTACTTCAGTGTCCTCGAATAGTGAAGTTGAAATTCAAAGAAGATTGAATGCGGTGGTTAGCAGTGCAAATTCCGTATTAACGACTACAAATAATCCAATAAAGACTAAAAATACAAATGTTTCTACTGCTTGCCAAACGAATAGGAACAGTGCTCAATCAAGTTTAGATGTTAATGCTATTCCATTTTATCCAGCTTATAATTGCGCAGTTCCAATCAATCCGTTATGTGGATATAACTTCCCTGTCTATGATCCAACTGTTTATTATAACCCTTATTATCATCGAACGCCAGCTTTTATGACACCTTCATTTACGCAGCAGTTCGAAATACCCACCAGTTTCAACACACCCAGATGTCCTCCTCCTCCGGGTTTTACACCGAAGTAAATGTAATAAATTGGTGGAATTTTTCCATCATCGTCAATGATGTAATGACAGTTTTAAAGAAATCAAATGGATGTACCTATGTGTGCATTGGAGTGTCTTTTTTATTTGCTACATATATATTTAAGACTATTGCAGTTTGGATTGTATTCACTGTCAGTCTCCTTAATTATTTTTTTAATACAATTATTTCTTTTCAAGCGCTTGCTACATTCCAGTGATTAAAATAGCTTATTTAGTTCTATTCATGCATTTGAATCTCAATATCTAATGATCTGATAATATCTGTTGAGTTATGGTATTGACTCTAATCCTTGCAACAATTCAGATCCTACACTGAGGATTTCCAAAGTAGAAAGATATTGATGTCACTAGTTTTAATTCAATGTTAAATTTTGTATTAAAAGCTTTTTCATTTGATTGAACTTTGGATCGTTCATCCATTTCACTTTCTTCAGTGCAATAATTGTCAGTGATTGCTACACTGATCTTAAGTTAGATGTTCAGCGTTATCGTAAATTATAATGATGATGCCCTCAATGATGTTTCTAAGGTTTGTTTTAATAACATGTATAGTTCCTAAGTAAGTCTTTTGATATGTGTGATCAAACTAATGCTCATCATAATATCTTCTTTACTATCTTTGGTGAATTGACTTTTACAAATAAACATCAAGATGTAACGAATCTCCAAGGATTTAGTCATACTAAACGCCCATATGACACAATCAACAATGTTTACAAAGGAAAAACGACTGTTTACGCTTATAGTTTACTTTGCTTACTTGTTATGTATAAAATTTTATTTTATTTTTCAAACCTTTGTGCCTTGTGTTGATGTTAAATTCTACCTCTGACTTTAATGAGTGTCAATAATGTTTGTCATCATTAAATTCCTAAGACTTAACAGTATGTAAATATGTGATATAAATACAAAACCCCGATGTACTTTCTAAATATGATAAAATAATGAATATCATAGCACTTAACATAACATTAATATGTAACGATTGTATATACCACTGCTCTGAACAGTCGACTTAACCAATAGTTACCAGTTTATTCAGTTTTCATGTGAAGTTGCCGTTTTCATTATGTAGCTAATATTAGTATTGATAATATCTGAAATATGATGAATGTTTATATAATATTCGCAGGAGCTTGAAATTATAAAATACATAATTATAAAAACGTAAAATGATCCCATACAGCTACGCCGATTAAATTAAATGTATATAAAATTCTGTAATTTGATGGAAAGACCAAATATGTCGATATTTACACTATTTCATGAATGCAAATTAAAGTTTCAAGACTTAATTCGTGGAAACACTTCACAGTAGAAAAGAGGATCACACTGATAGCGGAGTGATCCATTAATGCGCTAGTTTTGGATTTTTCCCGTCAAAGATCTAAAGTTCTGAAAGGTACTTGTTCGTCTTGTGTACTTCAATTTGACAACCCTAAATTCTTCAGTGAATCTCAGCTACTTGCTTGTTAACCAAAACAGTTTTTCACATTTTAGAAATTTATGTTTACCTCTAACTGACCACGCAAGTCTAGTCACGTGGCACTGTAGTAATTATAACATTCGAGGCGAGTGTGCCCTGGTAACAAACTGTTGATCTAGAATATAAATGTACGGTTTTTTAACAATAACATATAGTATATATGTTACTATCATATTAATGTTTCGTTTCTGACGATTGCATGGATCAGAATATTTTTTAACGTGTTTGTGCCTGAAGAGCTGTGGTGAAACTACATCCCCATGTTTTAGTCTATTGTTTATTTCAAATGCCTCTGAGTATTGTTGTTCAACTCTAACCTTGCATCGTAACCCTTCCATACGCGTCCGTATCAAGATGACTAGTTTTTTTGGAAAGCCAAGTTCTTGAATCGCTGTCCACAGTCTATTCTGCATACTCATGTCAAATGCGTCTTTTAAGTCTACTAACATCTGATGAAGCTCACGATGAAACTCCCAGCATTTTTCCTTTATCTGTTTTATTGTGAATATCAGGTCAATAGTATAGCTGCCCGGTCTAAGGCCGCATTGATAATTCTCAATGATTTCTTCTGTATATGTTTTGGTTCTTTTTAACAGGATTTTTGTAAGGCCTTTGTAGGTGGTATTTCGGAGCGTTATTCCCCGGTAGTTAATACACTGCCTTTTGTTTTCTTTTTTGTGGATTACTACGATAACCCTTTCTTTCCATTCACTTGTCATTGTTTCTTCTCAACAACTGCCTTGAATTAGCTTGTATATAGATATTTTCAACGCTTCTCCTCCGTGTTTTAAGTACTCTACGGGTATTTCATCGCTGCCTGGTGCCTTAATATTTTTAATTGCTCGGGTTACTTCTTAGTATGTCGGGTATTGGTCTTCATAGCTGTATGGACTTTTATGCTTGATGTATTTCTGCTAGATTGGTCGTTTAACAGTTGATAGGAGTATTCCTTCCAGATTTTTAGAATATTCTTGTCATCAGTAATAAGCTGTGCGCTGTCGTTTTGAAGGAAGTTTCCTGTTCTTGCTTGGATCCCAGCCTTGATCTCTGAAACTCCTTTGAAGATTTCTTTTGTCATTAGTTTTTTTGTCTCTGTTCTTATCTGTGTATACCTTTCACTGTTGTTGTGCGAGGGATTTTGTAGCATGTCCCTTCTAACCATGTTTTTTTCTTTTATGGATTTCAGACAATCGTTATCGGGCTATTTTTTTTGCTGTTCTCTTTTTGTATTCTAATATTTCATCTGATACGCTTGTCAAAGTTAATTTTATATTCTTCCAAGGCGAGTGTATGTTGTTATAATTCTATATCGGTGTTAGCGCTATCTGTATAGTCTTTTGAAATTTCTGCTCAGAGTTCTGATAATGAGACTTTATCCCTCAGAATTTGGATATTCCATAATTGTTGGCTTCTGGATTTTTTTGGGACGCTATTCGTGGTCTCATCTTCGTTTTTACCAGAAAACGATCCATGTCTCCATCCGACCCTCTTAGACTTCTTACGTCTAAGCGGTTACTACCGCTCCTTGCATCTACCAAATCATGATCAATCTGATTTCTTGTGACGTCGTAGTTGGAAACCCAAGTTTCTTTGGGTATTTTCTTGTATTCGAACATTGTTGATTTTATTAGTATGTTGTGGAATGCTGCAAAGTCTTTGTTCCATAAGTAGGTATCTATATGTTAGTAGGAAGTATCTCCTCCTTCAGCAGAAATCTCCTCCCTAACACGTCTTTGCATTGACTCCACTAGTTTAGTGCACATGTTCTTAACTTCTTCATCGTGAAACCATACTTGTATAGCACTTGTTATCATTTTTTCTTTTGTAGTATAATAAATTCATCTTGCTAACCGTTTCTTGAGAATATGCTATAAGTTCTGGATGCGATGTAGCTCTGGTGATGTACCTTACCAGGCCAAACAAGCACTTTTACTTTATTTTCCCGCATAAAAGTCTCGTCGAATTTCGAATTATGACAATGGACCCAGTCATGTTGAGATATTCCATCAAATGTTTCTATGAATGAAACAATTCTGCGTAATATTTTAATTTATTTGGCATATTTCATCATGCCTTTAATAAAAACTAAGCTTCTATTGCTATTTGTTGTGAAAAACCCCAAAACTTCTGTTTAGAAGGATATTTTAGAATCTGCTGGATATGATCTCGTCGCAGAGGATCATCTTCACTTGGTCTAACAAAACTTGAGTTATATCTCTGCATAAATGGGATTCGTCACTGAAAATCGGTATTTTTTAGCAATGCTAAGCGTTTTTTCATCGTTTTCTGTGTTATTAATTGTTTTTTTTTTAGCTTTTCTTACCTTCCGGCCAACTTCCAGAAGACTTTTCCGCACAGTTGCCGTACTCACTTTAACACCATAATTCAATAAATCTCTTCGAAGGTCTGTGCTTGTGTTTCTTGGATTTTGTTTGCTAGTTCTTATTAGAATTTTATCAGTTCTTGAAGTTGTTTTCTATTTGCGCCCATATTTTTTCCTTTTCTTTTTGAATACAAGAGATAATTCGGAATCTTAAAATGTTCTTAAAATTTTTGAAACATTTGATTTTCCCACGCCAACTGCCTTCGCTATATAACTCACAATTATAGACGTCTGTTCATTAAGATGGATTACTTTAACATGCTTCGTAGAATCTATGAATAATCAAAAGTAACACGGAATACAACATTATAACCACCGACTGCCACGCATAGAAGCTCGCAACTGAACTACTGACACTCTGAAGCCAGTCAAACAAGTAAATTTTAGTCAAGGTTGATCCGTCACACAGCCTCCGGGCATAAATTACCGGTTTGTGGCGGTTCCTACCGCCATCACCTACTAACTCAGACCAGAAAAACATGTTTTTCCCAATTAATTCGAATAGGGTAATTGGTTTGCGTTATCTCTTCTTGTATAATACCTCTCGTGTCGTGGGTGGGTATCGCACTATCAAATCTCTTTTTGTTCTTAGGTTAACTTACTTAGAGGAATATGCTTTTCTCTTAAATCAGAATGCAGAAGATTTACTCGATTATACTCAAGCCGTGTAATTTGGTATAAAATTAAACACTATTATCTGAGACCTAAATTTACCGATAATGGTCTCATGATTATGTTATATTTCATTTATGACCATTATTGCAAAAGTTATTAACATTTATCAAAAAAATACAAACAATTTTCCGCCGATATTGGTGGGTATCGGTTGAATGCACAACTTACTTACATCTCAAATGGTCATCCATGATAGTTGAGTCAGTGGGTAGCTCCATTACTCTTAAATCTGATCATATGTTATCTCTTCTCCGCATTCGTGGGCGTCCCAAAGTCTTCCTTTTGGATCCTATGGACATGTCAGCCCATCTTAGAAGTGGGATTTCATTTTTTGGACTACGTCGCTAGCCTTATATATCTGTTTGACCTCGAGCTTTGTTTTCATTCAGTATTGGTTAGTATTTGGGTCGCGATAGGATCAAAAGATCCTTTTGATAATTTTTCTCTCAAAAGATCCCAGTTTTATTTCCATTGTCTTCTAATTTATCCTATACTAATGTTTGAGGTTCGTGTCCAGCTCTTGGATTTAATAGTGTTGTTGAGGCTGTACATACGTGTTTTCTGCCTGAATCCTCCCTTTTATAGGTTTTTTTTTATTTGAAATATAATAGATCGATACACACAAATCTCTAAATGTCTAAATATTGACAAGTTTTTTTTCTTACCATCTACCTACAGAATTAATAGTCTGATCATTACAAAAGTCAAAGCAATAGCCTATCGTGCTTGCTGATTTAATACAATGTGAATATTGTAGGGGAGTTAAACATAGTAGCATAGCATCCGAAGTCATTTGCAACTTTGAATTGAAATTCGCCAGCGATCAAGTTTTTATAGAAATTTCTATTGTATAAAGTTAAGTACGTGCCACTATTAATTTACAAAAGTTTAGTCACTTTTGTAATAGCTCATTCAAGATTCAGCATAATGAATAAATATTTGTAATATGCAGCTGTCGAAACGTACCTTATAGTTCATAGTTCGGCAATTATTATATACATTTTTCGTCTTGTGTTTTTCGTTTATGTTATTCATATTATCATTGATTGTAAATATTTTTTTTATACTAAATTAGTAGTTTTGTTATTAAACGTGTAAAAATAGCCTTGTTTGTAAGCAGACATGTTGTGCCAGATTTTCACTTTTGTTTTATGATCGAATAAGTTTATTTTGTTATTGAATTATGAGTATTTGTTTAATGCCATTACAGTTTTGACGCTACCTTAATTGCGTTTTTAGATTTAGGTGTTTCTTTTTTTATTTTTTTTATAAAGAAATAAAAATTATATTTTTTAACAGTGAGTTATTTTTTTCCCTTTTTGGAAATAGCAAAAAAAATACCAAGAACAAAATCAGAAATATCTCAGGATGTAATGCAACAACTAAAAGCAATAAGAGAAGTAGGTTAAAAGAGAAATAATGCATGATTTCTTGACTAACAGCAAGACGTTCAAAACTTACAAAAAGAAAATAAAGTTCTCAAAAGTAATAATGAAACGATTAAAAAAAAAAGAGAAAATCCAAGAAAAAATAGAAAATAGATTTAAAATTATGAAAAGTCACGTAAGGAAGAGAACGGCACAGTACAGGGCCTACGGTCTACGATTGATACAAGCGAAGTTAATATATTAAGCGAAGGAATGGAAAATATTTTTAATAAATAATTGATGGATTCGACCGTTACTTGATGGAAATTCATTTTATGTAACAATAAAACACTGAAAACTTTGTTTTCAAAACTTCCACAAAATTTATTTTAAATTCTTATCACTACAGCTGTTTCGGCTGATTGCCTTTCTCAAGTGATCTGTTTTTGGCATAGGTTTACACTTTATAGTCTCTAATGAAATAGATTGAGGAGGGGAGAACTGTTTGTCTCAAGCTGGTCATTCAGAATTATATCTGTGTTTTTTAATTTGTTGATTCTTTGTTAGAATCTATGGAAATCAACAAGTTAAAAAACACAGATATAATTCTGAATGACCAGCTTGAGACAAACAGTTCTCCCCTCCTCAACCTATTTCATTAGAGACTATAAAGTGTAAACCCATGCCAAAAACAGATCACTTGAGAAAGGCAATCAGCCGAAACAGTTGTAGTGATAAGAATTTAAAATAAATTTTGTGGAAGTTTTGAAAACAAAGTTTTCAGTGTTTTATTGTTACATTTTTAATAAACATTTACAAATACAATACAAGAATGCAGGTAACCTACGGGGAAACACGTGCCTAATAGAACATGAAAATATGGAGGACAAACAATTAGTTATATAAAATAAACAAAGGATGTGAGAAATAAAAGAATCCTCATCACTAATTATGTAACCAAGCAATAGCAAGAACACAAGAGAAGAATAGCAAAAAAGGATAAACAAAATGGAAAAAAGCTTAAAATGTAGTTCTGGAGGAACAGCAAACAAATGCTAGAAGCCATCTAAGCCAAAACGGATATCTTAAGAAATTGAACTGGAAAAAATAAATAAAGTAAAACAAAAAAAACCAAAGATAGGAACTTGGAATGTAAGAGGTACATACAATGAAGAAGCGCTTAAATATTTGTCAAAAAAATTAAACAAATATAGGTTTTACATACTGACTATAAGAAACAAAGCAGAAGAGAACAATTGAAGTAGACTAATTACTATTTAAATGGGTATAAACCACAATTAAAGGTTAAAGTACGTTTATTGACGTTTCAATTTCCACTTCGGAAATCGTTCTCAAAATACAAACATTGTAAATTAAACAAATGTTTGTTTTTTTGTTGCTTAGTGAAAAATTCTTCTAATAATTTACATTCTGCCGAGGAATTTGTGACACAATTGGTCTCATTTAGCATAATTAGAGCCGCTTCTTTGATTTTTCTCCTTTTACCATCCGTTTCTTTTAGGACTATATTTGAATCATTCCATTGAATCCTATGTTCATTATCCCATGCGTGTTTACATATTTGAGATCTATCAAAGTCTCTATTTTTAATATAAGATTGATGTTCACTTATTCTAACATTTAATGGCCTTGATGTTTCACCTAAATAAAACTGATCGCATTCACAAGGTATTTTATAAATGCAATTCTTTGTCATTTCTTGTTCATTGTTAGGTTTTGTTTTGGACAAAATAGATCTCAACGTGTTTGTTGTTTTGAATGTTGTTGAAATGTTGAATTATTAAAAAATGATTATCGTTTATAAATAAGGAGTTTTCAACAATCGATCGAATAGAACAGAACAATTTAGAACGATATCCTACAGCATACACAAGGAATAATACGAGGAAAATAACAATACCATACATAAAAGGATTATCAGAAAAACTTAAAAGGATAGGAAATAAATTCAACATTCAAAACAACAAACACGTTGAGATCTATTTTGTCCAAAACCAAACCTAACAATGACAAAGAATTGCATTTATAAAACACCTTGTGAATGCGATCAGTTTTATTTAGGTGAAACATCAAGGTCATTAAATGTTAGAATAAGTGAACATCAATCTTATATTAAAAATAGAGAATTTGATAGATCTCAAATATGTAAACACGCATGGGATAATAATCATAGGATTCAATGGAATGATTCAAATATAGTCCTAAAAGAAACGGATGGTAAAAAGAGAAAAATCAAAGAAGCGGCTCTAATTATGCTAAATGAAACCAATTGTGTCGCAAATTCCTCGGCAGAATGCAGTAGGATCTGGTTACCCATATTGAAAGAGGAAGTTATTAAAAGGAAAATACCATTATTAGTAAGTCAGTAACATATAGAGCATACATCATTTATGTTTTTTTAAATAACAAACATATAAAATCAGAATTTGGTGTTTATTGAAGGTAAACTAAATGCACGACCAAATACTTACCATGTCGGAATAGTATTATGAGGTTTTTTTTCTGGTTTTTCCCTCATAATTTACTATGGAATCACTAACAGGAGAATTTTACTGTCATCATGGCATGTATTTGTCTTTTTAAAGACGAATTACATGCTATGATCTTTTCTGATGGATCTTCTCAAGTTAAAGTTGATTTCATGTAATCGAATGAACTATATTATAAGTAAAGTCGTCCCAGGAGCGCAACTCAACAATATTGGCAATATCATTTTAAAGTTGTCTACTTTAAAATGTATAATGTATGTCTGAATTGTCAATATAAATGAGTCAGATAAAATTATTAGAAGAATTTTTCACTAAGTAATAAAAAAAACAAAATTTGTTTAATTTACTAATGTTTGTATTTTGAGAACGATTTCCGAAGTGGAAATTGAAACTTCAATAAACGTACTTTAACCTTTAATTGTGGCTTATTCCCATTTAAATAGTAATTAATTTAAAATGCCACAAGAAAATAGCTTCAGAACAAAATTGAAGTAGACGATTGTATCTATTTTAATAGAGTGGGAGAAGATAAAAGGCTCGGAGAAGAGTTTTTGAACACTGTTTTTCATAAAACCAATATTTTAGGGTTATTTTAACAGAATGTGTACTATAAGAAGCGAAATGGAAGATATTTTTGTATCCTAAATGTACGTCTGAGACGACTACGTATCCGAAAGTCTGAGACAAAAAAGGTGAAAACGTAACAGAACCAGCAGAAAATTTAAACGGAAAATCCAGATGGGAAAAGTTAAAAATGGAATAAAACTCGAATAAGCTATAAATTACACTTACCTAGGAGTAAATTTAACCAAAAAGGAGAAAATAACGGCAATAACCGAAATATATACAATTGGACAGAACATTACCATCGATCAGAATGGCGGAAAATCCTAGAACAAGCCAGGACCCAGAAAGGGTTGTCGAGCTACTGATGATGATGATGATTACCATCGATAACTTTAACTTTGAGTGCGTCAGAGAATTTAAGTATCTTGGAACAACAATAATGGATCACAAGAAATAAACAATAGGATACAAACCGGCAACTTTTATGTCTTTATGCCCTTCAAAACCTTATAAAATCGAAATAAATAACAAGATATACAAAGATACAACTATATAAAACAGTCATACGACCCGTAGTGATGTATGTTGTATGTAGTAAAAAACGTGGACGATAACAAAGGAAAACGAACAGCGACTAACATAATATACAGAAAGTAGGTGAGTCAAATAAGGATGAAATATAATGTATCAAAGAGATAAAATAATTCCTTTCTAGAGACGACGTAATGAAAACAGCAGTCAATAAAGTGAAAACGGATCAAGTAAGTTTGGGACCTACTATTAAAAGTCAGACATGAAATAATACTGAATATTTTCTTCTTTTTTATTACCGTTCCTGTTTTCAGGCGTGCTATCTCCATAACAATTTCGTGGCATTGGTCCCCATTCCTTGCTGCCTGGGACAACTGCTCTACTCCTTGTCTGGTCCAATGTTGTATTTTCGTACATATGAGAGTTTTTTACGGCCTTAACCTTTAAACCTTTAATATAAGTAGCTAACTTTTGTTGTTTTGACAATAGTCGGGGGTTCTTGAACTTTGTTTTGCTGTCTGAGGACATCTTCATTACTGGTATGGCTGTAAATAGAGTAAATTTTGAAAATTCACCGTAAAACCCCATTTCAAAGGCTTCTATTTTATTCATAGTATCAAGTTTAAGCTTGCATGTCGTCTCACATCTACAAAATAATGCTCCACATATACAGCTGGTTACTAAAAAAACTGATACGACTTTTAAAGCGTATTTTGTAGAAAATTGAGCAGTGTATTTTGAAGGATAAACACTTATTATTTACATACTGTCACTGCCAAATCTTAAAATTTGTCAGATAACTTATTGTGTTCAACTTCAAAAAATGGCTCCACATTCTAGCAAAGAACTAAAAGCAAGAATTGTAACGAAATTGGAAGATGGTTGGTCACTATCTGCCGTAGCGAACCATTTTAACGTAAGCAGAACAACAGTTTTTAATATTAATAAAATATAGAGAGAACAAGAAACTCTCGAAAGAAAGCAAGGTTCTGGAAGACCAAAAATATCTACCGGTCATGAAGATCGTACGCTTTTGGAGAGATAAGAAGAGAATCCTTTTGAAGATGCGAAAACTGCAAGAATTATGTCACAGTTTCCAGGAAAAAAGACAACTTGGCGCAGAATTAAAGCATCGCGTCTTAGTTACCGAACTGCAACAAAAAACAAGCTCTTGCATCACAACAGAAGCAATCAAGACTTATATGTGCTTTAAACCATCAGCTACAAAATCAAGATTTTTGGGACAGGGTAATATTTATAGATGAGAAAATTTTTCAATCTTCTAAAAAGTACAAAATTGGGGTGTATAGACCATATAATAGTAGATTTAATCCTTTATATGTTGATAGATATCGACCAGCTGGTCATTTCAGCGCCAATGTATGGGGATGGATTTCATCTAGAGGAATGGGAATGGTATGGTGTATTGATGGCAGGTTTGTTGGGTAGACTTATCTAAATACTCTAGAAAACATCATGTTGCCCAGTGTAGAACAGTTGTATCCAGAAAATAAGTTTATCCTCCAACAAGAGAATTGTCCTGTTTACACTGCAAATATAATAAACCAGTGGCTCCAGAATAACAACATCTAAACCTTACCAAGATTGGCTGGAGTCAATATTCATCCCACTACCAAAAAAGCCAAACACACAACACTGCAATGAGTTCCGTCTGATAAGCCTTATGAGTCATGCAGTAAAAGTCCTACTAAAAATCGTACATAATCGTATCTACAGAAAGTGCGAAACAATCATCGGAGACGATCAGTTTGGATTCAGAGCCGGCATGGGAACGAGAGAAGCCCTGTTCAGTTTACTAGTTCTCGCCCAAAAATGCTACGACCAACAGAAAGATATATTTATATGCTTTATAGACTTCGAAAAAGCATTTGATAGAGTAAGACACGACCTACTATTAGAGCGTTTGCAAGAAGTCGGTTTAGATGGAAAAGACATCAAGTTCTTAAAAAACTTGTACTGGAACCAAAACGCCAGAGTTAGGATCGAAGGTTCCACATCCGCAGAAGTAGAAATTAGGAGGGGAGTTAGACAGGGATGTGTTCTGTCGCCTCTGCTGTTTAATCTTTACTCCGAGTTTCTATTTAAAGAAGCATTGGAGGATTCCAAGGATGGAGTCAATGTGAATGGCGTAAATATCAACAGTATCAGATACGCCGATGATACAGTGCTAATTGCGGATTCCGACTTAGGTCGACAAGACCAACTCGACCGGCGAACAATTTGGTATGAAAATAAACATTAAAAAAACCAAAGTGATGTCAATCCGAAAAAACCAAAACGTACCTCAACCTTGCACAATAAATGGGCACATTTTAGAACAGGTCAATAGATTTAAGTACCTGGGATGTTGGATCGATAGCAGCCTAAATCCTGATCTAGAAATAAGATCGAGAATAGAACAGGCCAGAAAATCTTTCGAAAAAATAAAAAAAACTTTGTGACACAACTGCTTTGTGATTCTCGAATAAAACTCGAAATTCGACTACGTTTATCAGAATGCTACGTCTGGTCGACTCTTCTATATGCAGTTGAAACGTGGACCCTTAAAACATCAACCGTAAATAAATTGGAGGCCTTTGAAATGTGGATCTACCGGAGAATACTCAAAATTTCATGGACATCGCATACCTCAAACGAAGAAGTGTTGCATAGAATAGGCAAGGAAAGAGAACTTTTTAACACAGTAAAAGTTAGAAAAACATCATACCTAGGCCACATACTAAGAAATAATAAGTACCAATATGCCCAACTTATAGTGAAAGGAAAAATCGAGGGAAAGAGAGGCCTAGGAAGGAAAAGACTGTCGTGGCTCAGAAACATCCGACAATGGACAGGGCTAAATTTTGAACAGCTAATAAGAACAGCTGAAGATAGAGAAGAGTTTAAAATTGTAGTAGCCAATCTCCAGTGAGGAGAGGGCACTTTAAGAAGAAGAAGAAACCTTACCATGGCCCAGCTACAGTCCAGATTTAAACCTAATCGAGAATGTGTGGGGGGTTCTTATAAAACGGTTGTATCGGCGTAATTTGATACCTCAAAATGCTGAAGAACTGTGACACGGTATACCACAGGTTTACACCTAAGCGTGAAGCGTTTGTCCATGTTTAATCATATTTGTATTATCAATATTGTTTTCAAAGGCGGTTAGGAAATGGGGTGGGCCTATGAACGTTAAGTAATTTAAATTAAATGTCTCCTATAAATTTAAAGCAAGTATTTAATTTTAAACTGTTTTTCTTTAGCAAATCAATAATGTGGCTAAATAGTTTTTGAACCTAAGGCCAAAAAATCGAGTATTGAATTTTTTTTATTAGTCGGCAATCTTTATTAGAGTTATAAGTTACATTAAATCATAAAAGCAAAGAGGTTGGTCTATTGCAAAAGCGAAACCAGCTTGTTTTTTTTTAAATGAACGATTTAAAACTTTTAAAGAAAAGTCAGATAAAAAAAATCCTCAATGAATCTATTCTCGAGTGAACACGTGTTTAGAAGATAATATGTAAATGTCTAATATGTGATAAAACAAAACAATAAGAATTTTTTATAGATTTAATCCTTGTCAATAAAAAAAATATTACTCTACTCAGTAACGTACTAGTTAATCTTCTATTAACCATATGGGATAAAATTATAAATTAATATTTATCTACCCTCTTATAATTGTTAGTATAAATTTAAATGCAAATCTATGGAATCACGAACTAGAAATCCGAAGATTTCTAATTGACGAAACCGAAATCCAGATTTTTGCTTTAATCTGTGCCTTCTATGAATTGCAAGGCAAAACAGACGTTGATAAAGGTGTAATTAGAGAAAATGGGGAATCTAAAATTGCATTCCACAACATATCTCCTCAACTGATTTAATATTAGATGTAGCTGTTGCGTCCATAGTGAAGCCATTTTATCGTTGCTTCCTTTTCGACAGAAAAGATTGTTTTCACTTTCAGAGCTTCTGTAAATAGTAGTTCCGAAGATTTCTTTTAGGATGAAATACGTATAAGCGAATATACAGAGGCACTATACCTGAAATCAAATCTGAACTGTCTTTCTTTTTGCAAATCTATGAGTATTTTTGTTCCTTCTTTGTAATGACTGCGGGAACTGAACCCATTTGTAGTGACAAACTACTTATTGTTGAAAATCTATGAGTATGTATAGTAAAAAATATAAATTGGAATTTTTGATAAACGCTTAGTCAAAAGAAAGCATAATTTTGCTATTCGTAACCTTCAGTTAATTTTTTTAAACCAATCATTCTTTTATCGCCAATAAATTACCATAAAGAAATTTGACAATTGAGGAACAAAAAATATTACACGTAAATGAGTAGTAGAGAATGGTAGTATTTGTATGGTTACCATTTCTTGCATTAATTATGTGAAGTAAAATGACGTGTGTTCCAAATTTTTGACAAATCGCTATTTATCAAAGGGTTAAAAAGGTTAGGTTAGGTTCAATCTACAGCATAGACATCTATATATCTATCTATCTATCTATACAGCCCTTGCTGTCCAATTTTGGACATAGGCCTCCTCTTCCTTCTTCCACGTTTCTCTATTGTAGGCAGTTTGTATCCACTTCGGGCCTGCGTGTTTCTTCAAGTCATCTGACCATCTCATTTGTAGCCTTCCTCTTTTTCGTTTGTAACTGTATGTTCTCCAGTGTATAATCTTATTCCATCTGTCGTCTTTCTATCTTATGGTATGTCCAGCGAACTTTCACTTCAGTTTTGCTATCTGCGTTAATACATCGGTCACTTTTGTTTTGTTGTGGATCCAAGTATTTATTTTCTTGTCTGATAGCCTGATGTTCAGCATTTGCCTTTCCATGGCTCTTTGGGTATTTGCTATTCTTTCCATGTTTTCCTTTGTAAACGTCCAAGTTTACGAACCGTTAGTGAGAACAGGAAGTATGCATTGGTTGAAGACTCTTGTTTTTAAATATTGGGGGTATTTTCTATTTTTTAGTATATAGGAAAGTTTTCCGAAGGATACCCAAGCCAACCGTATCCTTCTCTTTATTTCTGCCGTCTGATTTTCTTTATTTAATTTTAGTTGTCCCAAATATACATATTCTTTTACTTGTTCTATAGTTGATTGTGTAATTGTAATTATTAATTCTTCTGGTTGGTTGGTCATAATTTTCGTTTTATTATAATTCATTTGTAGACCTATTTTTGTTGATTCGCTATTTAATATATCCATCATATTTTGTAATTCTTCCTTTTTATCTGTTATTAACACAATGCCGTCTGCATATCTCAAGTGATTCAAGTATTGGCCATTTATGTTAATACAATAATGTTTTTCCCATTGTAATTTCCTCATAACGTCTTACAAAACTTGATTGAATAGTTTGGGTGATATAGTGTCACCCTGTCTGACTCCTCGCTGTATCTTAACTTCGTATCCGTTTGTTCAACTATTTTGATAGATGTTGTTGCTTAATCATATATATTGGAAATTAAGTCCGTATATCTATAGTTTATTCTTCCATTTTGTAAAGACTTCTTTACTGCCCAATATTCCACCTTATCTAATGCTTTTTCAAAGTCTACAAATGCCATATACATTGGGATTTGATATTCGTTGGCCTTTTCCATTAATATTTTTATCGTAAGCAGATGGTCGCTTGTACTGAATCTTCTATAGCATTCTACAGCATAGACATATAATATAAAATTGACTGATCGTTGCAATACATTACCCTTCCCCCAGTGCTACAGAGAATACTGACGCAAAGTAGTCCTTACGCGCTTCTTAACCTTTTTCAGTCCTCGGACCCCTAGAAAATCAAGCACAATTTCAAGGACCACCTTAATAAAAAAACAATTAAATTAGGCCAATTTATTGGAGTACTGAAAAAATTATCATTTTAATGAAAATAAAAAATATTGTATTAATGTGAAGGTTGGTGCTGTTTTCTTGCTACTAAATTCAGTGTATTTGGGTTGATATTTTTACTTAGTTGTAATCTTAAATCGGATTCCAGTTGTAGCCTGTTTCTGTACTTGTTTTTGATATATACAAGAGCAGAGAATCTCTTCTCACAGAGGTATGTAGATGAGAAAAGCAGTAAATGTTTCAGTGCTTCTTCTAATAATTCTTTATAAACTGTTTTTAAATTCACCCAAAAACTTGATAAGGAAGATTCTTTAAAATTACGTTTTAAAGCTGAATCACTTGATATTTCTATTGATTGATTTCTATTAATTGATTTTCCTGTATCGTTGTCAAGCCGATGATATCGGAAACATCTGCGTTGAAAGGGTCTGCTATCCAGTTTTTATTTCTGTCAAGTTTTGGAAAATAATCTCAAAAAGAACACCTCAAACCGCGGAGGTGTATAATTATTTCTTCTTCTACTTGCTTTGGAAATATTTCCCCACCAGAGGATTCCAAAAACTTTATCAGAGTAGGAAAATTATTATAGTTTCTATTTTATCTTCAGTTTGGAAGATGTTGTTATCTCTTCTTTGTAGATTTAAGTTCAGTTCGTTAAGAGCACTGAAGATATCAACCAAATATGCCACCATTGTAAACCATTCAAAGTTATTAAAATTATTAGCATGTTTATTTGCACTGTCTACAGAATTTTTCAAAAAAAAACATTCTGATCTCATCTCTGAGCTCAAAAACACGCGACACGACTTTGCCACGAGACAACCAACGCCCCTCAGCATGCAATAATAACTGCTTATGAATGATTCCCATTTCTTCACAAATCATACTGAAAATACGGGAATTTAGGGGCCTGGCTTTAATAAAATTCACGGCCTTCACTACTTCGTCTAACACTGTTTTTAATTTTTCGGGTTTTTTTTAGGAGTTAATGCCTCTCTGTGAATACAACAATGATGCCAGATAATAAATGTGTTCATATTACAAAATACTTCAAATATCGCCTCACCTGTAGTATGCGAAAGCAGAAGCAGCCTACAAAACAGAAAATCCTCAATTATGTCGTCGTTATATTCGTAGCGAACAAATGCAAGCAAATTGCTTAATATCTGTGCTCTTATCTAATTGCAAAGCATACAATCTGCTCGCTTTAACATTCAAAATCACTTGCTCCTTTTAACATTTCCTGACATGTCATTAATTGGATTCTTTACTGTACTATTAGATAACGATATAACGTCCAATTCTCTTGAAGCTTTTTCTCCCAACATGGCGGAAACCATAATAGCATAAACCGTATGCAGCAGTATGCCGATAATTTTGCCTTGGGTGATCGATTGTGTAACTAGCATTGGTTAATTAAATTGGCATATTTAAAAGATATTTTTAACAAGGTCATTGAAGTTAGTCTCTCAACTTCAGGGAAAGACAATAACTGTCTTTATTGCCAATGATAAAATACAAGCTTATAGGAAGAAATCAATTTTTTGGACAGAATCGGTGAAAAATAAAAATCTGGATAGCTTTTCACCAATCACAGAATTTAGAGAAGAACTGGAATCGGACATACCTGAAGCTGTCTTTAACGAGTTCCACACTCATCTGATAGATTTACTTGAAAACTATAATTATTTTCCTGAGGAATTTCATAATAAAATTACTTCTGGATTGCAGATCCATACCTTGCAATGTTAAAAAAACAGCTTCCTTAACATCTTAGCAGTATGAATGCCTAATAGATTTGACATCAGATTCTGCGATAAAAAAACATTTTGAAAGTAATCGCTAGTAGATTTTTGGTGTCAACTCAAAGACGAATTTAAAATTTTGTCAAATAAAGCGAAAATTATTCTTCTCCCTTTTGCATACATACTTATGTGAAGCAGCATTCTCTGCCTATGTGACCACTAAAACAAAATATAGATCTCGACTGAATGCGGAACCTGACATTCGATTGCAGTTATCCCGTATTCAACCGGATTTTACTAACCTGTGCAAATCAAGGCAGCCCCATTCTTCATGGTGTATTTTTTATTTGAAAACCATTTGCAAGTCATTTTTCCGCTTTTAATTGAGAATTCTATAAATTAATAAAAGATATTAAAAGAATTATTATTTATTTATTAATGAATTAAAATGTTTATTTATGATACTGTTTTGTGATTTATAACAAATAATTGTTTTATTGAACTGTGTCATCAGTTTTATTTCAGCTACTTATTGAAATATAATAAAAAATTCTTTTCATTTTATTAAGGTTTACCTTATCAAATTTATTGTGAATAGTATTTATTTTTTATCTTTTTATATTTACTATTTATCAATAACAACAGTGTGTTCAGAGATCTGTTATCATAATAGTTATTTTCAGAAATGAACAGGTGTTTTGAAAATATCGATTAAAACCTTCAATATTCTGTCCATTTAACTAAATCTTGAGGATAGAAATTTGTTATACAGTAGTATCCCATTATTTGCGGAAAATTCGTTCCTCAATTCCGCATATTTATTCAACCACAGATAATAACGATTACATATACCTATATATATATATATATATATATATATATATATATATATATATATATTCTTTCTTTTCTTGCGCACCCTGTATATATATCCATAATCGAAATATAAGAACTAAAGGTAACGGAATTATGAAAATTGGAATAAAGAATGAAGATATTTTCATCTATTTGCTTATAACTTCGTTTTTTTAATGGGATACCCTGTATATTTTTTAATTTTAGAAATATTCATATTTCTTATAAAGGTTTTTGTATGAAAATTACACTTTTCTACCATCTATATAAAATTCAATATGTAATTTGAATAAAAGTATAAATTACTTATGAACTTATTAACCAGATACAGCATTATCGTTTACAGTGTAAAGTTGCCTTTTTAATAATACAGGGTGCTGTCAAAATTGGCATAAAACCGGCATCCTAAATTTTCGCTTAATTCTTTTTTTGTTTTCAAATAGGACAATACAATACAATTTTTCAAAATAATACATTCATACATACATAATACACATACAATTATTTTAGAAAAATAAGTTGTTTACTATCGATCTCGCAGTTTTCAAATAAATTAACTTTATACATTTTTGTCATTTTTTCGTAAACTATGTTGTGTTAATTTAAAACTTTCATATTGTAACCTGTTAACATTGAACAATTAAAAAGATGCTATCAAAGAAAATAGGCACTAGCTTATTAATGTAATAAATGTTCACAATGTTACCTATCAACATTAAAATCATTAATAAACTCTCTTAATCAGATTTTCATTAGTAGATCTTGATATTTCTCCATTTATTTATATATATATATATATATATATATATATATATATATATATATATATATATATATATATATATATATATATAGTGGCCTGCGTTCTTGACGTAAGAATCCGCTTCCTCTGCGTACGGTTGTAACTGATTGGCTAAGAACTTTGCGAGCGGCTGTGTGGGTGATCCGATTGAACTAACTATTGGTCGTAGTGGCATCCCAACTACTACAACTGGCTACGACCAATAGTTAGTTCAATCGGATCACCCACACAGCCGCTCGCAAAGTTCTTAGCCAATCAGTTACAACCGTACGCAGAGGAAGCGGATTCTTACGTCAAGAACGCAGGCCACTTCATCGAGCGTATAAAGGACGTGACTCTTGACCCGGGACATTTGCTAGTGAGTTTTGACGTGGTGTCACTTTTTACTAACGTCCCAGTAGAAGAATCGTTAGAGATTATAGGAAAAAAATACCCAATACCACCGGATACACTAAACCTAACGAGACACTGCCTCAACAACACATATTTCATATACAAAGACCAAAGGTACAAAAAAGTCGAGGGAGCACCCATGGGTTCACCACTGTCACCGGTGATAGCAAATCTGTTTATGCAAGAAATAGAAATACGAGCAATAACAACGGCAGAGTATAAACCGAAACTATGGTTGAGATACGTGGACGACACCTTCATTATCTGGACACATGGGGAAGAAAAACTAAATACATTCCTAAATCACATTAACACCATCCACCCCAAAATTCAGTTTACTATGGAACTAGAGAAAGACCAACAGCTACCGTTTTTGGATGTTTTAATAATCAAGAAAACAGATGGAACTTTAGGATACACGGTATACAGAAAACCAACACACACCGACAGATATCTACACGCTGACTCACACCACCATCCTGCACAACTGCAGTCAGTCATCAAAACCCTGACTATAAGATCAGAAAGATTAACAGATGAAGAACACAGGAACAAAGAAATGAAAACGGTCAAAACAGCATTAAGAAAAAATGGCTTCACCACGTACACAATTGAAAAGGCACAAAAATCACAAGGAGGAAAAAGCAAAGAATCAACAGAAGAAAAAGAAAAACCTATTGCTAAGACGATTTTACCGTACGTGAAGGGCACTACGGAAAAAATCAGTAGAGTCCTAAGAAAACATAAAATAGAGACAATATTCAACACGGATAAGAAAATTTCTAATATGCTTAACTCCGCAAAAACCAAAATCCCACTAGAAAACCAAGGAGTGTATAAGATTCCCTGTGGAGACTGCGACAAATCCTACATCGGACAGACTAATCGAAGAATTCAAGTAAGACGAGAAGAACATCGAAACGCTATTGCAAAGCAAGAAAAGACATCTTCCCTTGCACAACATGCCCTAACAACAGGACACACAATCGATCTAGAACAGACAACAATGCTAGCGAACATCGAACACAAAACCAAGCGAATAATCAGGGAAGCCATAGAAATAGAAAAATATCCAAATAACCTAAACACTCGAGATGATGCCCAAAGACTACCAACAACATGGAAACCAGCTCTGCAAAGAACCGTCCAAAAAAATTCAACTTCAGTTAACGCACAGAAAAAACAAACAGCGAGACCGCCAGACAAGGCCCCGCCCACTCGCACACAGGCAGGACCAATCACAAGAGCCCGCGCGCCGCCGAGAGAGTATTTAAACGAGCGCCGAAATGCCCAGTCGACCAGTACTAATCGAGTAACGACGAGAAGTAGATCCACCAGGCTTGAGAATGGCAAGTGAGACCTTGCCGAAACGTCGCCAAAACAATGGTTTTCAAGAAAACCAGCATTTTACAACGCGGAGTCAATCCCGGAAAAATAGTGACAGCACATATAGCTCCCGCGGAAACCTCAAAACAAACATATATATCATCATCATGTGCAGCTTTATCAACCGTTTCCAATTACGGTGCAGCCTCCCTTATTTCAATGTTATTTTATGTTCTTATTATTATTCGACGATGTCTTAGTTATACGTTGTTCTAATAATTTGCGCTCATTTGCGCCCATATTTTTCTATCTTGTGCTATTCGAGACCACGTTGTTCATATATATATATATATATATATATATATATATATATATATATATATGAACATATATATATATATATATATATATGAACATATATATATATATATATATATATATATATATATATATATATATATATATATATATATATATATCTACAAGCGACCCCCTTGTAGATCATAGCATCCATCATGTGAGTTATGAATGTTCTACAACATTATTCTAGTTATTTCTATAGGAATTGCTTACTTTGAGCCATTGAAGAAATATAGAACTTCAACTTTTTCCGAGTGGAAAGGTTCTCTTCTGATCTTAAAAGACAGGCTCTGGAGAAGAAACACGCTCACTATATTTATGTTAATAATCGTTCTGAATATATATATATATATATATATATATATATATATATATATATATATATATATATATATATATATATATATATATATATATATATATATATATATATATATCTATATATATCTAGGACATGCAATTAAAAACGAAAAGGAAAATCAAACCCTAGAAATTAAAAGGACACAATTGTCATGGGCTGCTTTTTTTAAGTTGAGCTTTATTCTAAAAGACAGAAAAATCCCAATACACTTAAAACGAAAAACCTATGACACTTGTATACTAGCAGTTGCAACTTGGCTGCGAGAAAAATGGCAGAACAATTAAGAGTAACTCAACGGGCCATGGAGAGCGCCATGTTAAATATAAGCCTCAGAGACAAAATTCCTAACACCCAAAATACGTCGAAGAACTAAAGTAACCGAAATCATGGAAAAAATAGCGACATTGAGATGGCAATGGGTAGCACATGTAGCAAGACAAGACACCAACAGATGGTCTCATAAAGCGACATTCTGAAGACCTCGATAAACAAAAAGAAGCATGGGAAGACCCAAAAAGAGATGGATAGACGATATAACAGCCTCAGAACTATTTTCAGAACAATATTGATACCATAGAAAGAGCCCAGCATACATTTTTGAGATATTGTGCTTACTATATCCATACTACTATTGAACATCATGATTATTCTCGTATTGAACAACAATTATCTTTATCCTCAATGAAGAACCATCGTGATAATGCCAGGAGCTATATTTGTATATAGTATGTATGTATATTTGTATATAGCTCCTGACATTATAAGATCATACATGAATTTATTGATTGTCCAAACCTGTTAATCTAGATTAACTTTAACATTTCCCATCAAGCTCTACGTTACCAAAATGTTTTCAATATTCCTTTCTACAGAACAATCTATGGTATTCACAATGCATTGGATGGATACATGTGGCTATTAAATACTCTCGATTTTGATATTTTCAATATAACTTTAACTCAGTCAAAAAGATCTCTTATTTTGTGATATATATATTGGTATTGTTAAATTTTGTTCTTGTTATATTTTTAGTATCTAGACTTTTAGTCTCATTTTTTAAACTTTTTGATATTGATTTTATATTATAAGTAATTTCAAGTGTTGAATCCTAACTGTGATATTGTATAACTTTAAACTGTTAATGTGGTTATCCTGTGTATTAAATAAATAAATAAAATAAATTTAATTCAAGTGGCATATGTTGGCTAACACTACGTTTTCTCCCAGATATTTTTTGCACCCTTTGGGTATTTAAAGTTTGCTAGGGACTAAGGCTCGTTGTATTTCTACTTGCTATGTAATTGTGGTTGAAAAAATTAATTTTAGCTGAAATGTTCAAATTTTAAGGCGCGTTATACTGTTATTTGCTATAAGACGTATTGACGTCATGTCGTGTGCACATGAAGATTGGAAGTGGGAATGCATGCCTCATCCTCTAGGTTAAATATTACTATTTCACACCATTTAATCAATTTCTTTCTGAGTTTTAGATCATTCAAAAGACGACAGCAATTGTTACTCCCAGCAAAGTACCTCAAGTGAAGCAACCGAGGTAAGCAAACACCTTTTGCCAAATCGGCAGTCGATCGTCCGGCACACACAAACCCTAGTGTGGAGAGCCAGTGACCAAGATCAAAAACCAAAAGGTGACTGGCTCGCTTGACGGCTACATATTTGAAGAAGATGCAATTATAGAGGATTCACAAAAAGAAAGGTAAACATATTAGAAAAGCGCATAATACGGAATCTGCGGACTGCTGAATCACCGTAGAAGAGCCTCTCAAATCCCCATTTCCCAGGACATCCAAGATTAAAACAAGTAAAGTCTCCCCAACGTTATGTCTGCGATTACGGAGGGGTTGGAAGTAGCTTGGGGGTCTGGAAGGTACCGTTTCCATGAGGCGTGACCTCTTTGACCTCGAATATGATAACACCCTACTCCAAGAATCTCATGTCCCCTGGAGCTGAGATTTACTTTGTTGTATGTATGTGTGTGTGTGTGTGTGTGTGTGTGTGTGTGTGTGTGTGTGTGTGTGTGAGTGCGCGCGTGTGTGTGTGTGTGTGTGTAGGTGTGTGTGTGTGTGTGTGTGTGTGTGTGTGTGTGTGTGTGTGTGTGTGTGTGTGTGTACGTTTCAACGGGTTTTAGTTAAGTAGTCACCATCGGCAAGTGTCTACTTCCCCGAAGCTATACCAACCTTTAATCCTGGTAGATTTATCATAATAGCTATATTCCAAAGTCTCTATAAAATTATCTTTTATCTTAAAAATAGATAAATGCCATAAACTAAAATTATAGCATATATAAAGTGTAAATTTTGTGTATTTTATTCAATTACACGCCGAAAATGGTGAAAATCCTAGGTATAGTACTGCTATTACAGGCAGTCGCGTACTGTGTAGATTCATATATTATTTCAGAAGATTATACCGTAACTGTGGATACCAATAATGGAAAAGTAAAAGGTGGCTTTGGAGCTAGATCACATGCAAATAAATCTGAAATTCTATATTGGTTTAGAAGTATTCCATTCGCCGAACCTCCAGTTGGAGATTTAAGATTTGCTGTAAGTGTATTAACTTTTTTCTTTTGCCGAGAGTTATTATCTAATTTGTCTCTTATAGAGTTCGTAATTATAAAAAAAATAAAATAGTAATAATTCTGGAGTGGTTCTAGTTTAAACACAACGTTTGCAGTCATTAAATACAAAGGTAAACTATAATTTAAAAATACATAATGCAATATATTAACTAAAATATATAAGGGTACATGTCCTATATACTGACACTTTTAAGAGACAGCCGAAGGCAAATAATTATTATTGACATTGTAGTTTTTATATTTTATGAATAATGTCGTGATATTTAAAGAAATAGTAACATTTAAGTGTTATGAATGACCAATACTTTATCTTAATGCTTTTATGCATTTGTTACAATCGATTTTTTTATTTTTTTATAATTATGAAAATGCACATTGATTTGACCCTTTGAAATTCAATATTCTGCAAGTTTTGATACCATTTTGTACCAATATGTTTGTACTATACCTATAACTGGGAAAAGTTCTAACACAGTGCTTTATTTTTTTTATACTGCATTTTATTAATGAATATTACATGAAATATTCAGATACTTAACCAGAACTTGAGATTACGATATTTCAAAAATGATAATAATTCAATAAATTATCGTTTTATTAATAAAACCAAATTTATAAAATCGTTCATCTCAAAAATAAGAAAAAATCCCCTGTTGCTAACTTGTACAAACTTTTCAATCTTTTGGAAAATATCGTCAAATTCATAGTACAGCTAATCGCTTTCATTGTGGAGGATTTCCTTTTGTTGATGCCAATCATAGTCATCACACTTATAATATGGTTAAATAGGTTTTAATTTTAATATATTTTTTTATATTTTTATACTATTTAACCAAATCAATTTGATTAAATAGTATAAAGCTTTGGTTTATTGCGATTTTTCTTCGTTAATTTTTTCGTGTTTACATTTTTTTAGTATTATTTCTGTATTTACCTGTGCAATGTCTTCAGATTTATAAAGTAACTTTTATTTTGGTTAACTGGCTTAACTAATACACGCAGTTTTTTCTATTATTAGTAATTTTTTAATTTTATTTTATATTTCTTCTATAGTTCCTGTAGTTTCATATCAAGGCTGTATAATTTTAATAGCTGCTCATTAGTCAGAGTAAGAATATCTTAAACGTCAATTATTATATTAGTAGAATACGTTGTTGAATTTTAGTTTGACTTCAGTATATTCCTTTCAAGTGATTGCCACAAATAGAAAATATGTATCATCTTTATTTCCTTGCCAAGTATCATTAGAAAAATTCTTTTATAATTTCCCTAGTTTATGTTTACCAATACGAATTTTAAAAAACATCTTGATTTAAGTATTCGGGAGAGATATGTTGTACATCATTTTAAAGATAATAAACCAACACAATAAAATATATATGACTAAAGCGTTCTCCATAGTAATATAGGACTTCGTTCATGCAATTAAAGATATAAAATGTCATAAAGAAGACTCAGGTGAAGATTCAGTCACAGCTAAATATATTCAACATGTAAGTGATCACATCCACGCGCTCATCAAAGACATATAGCAAAAAGAGAAAATACCCGACGACTGGAAGAAAACTATAGTATGCCCGATCTATAAAAAAGGAGACAAACTCCAGTGCAAAAACTACCGTGGAATTTCTCTACTATGTACAGCATATAAAGTCTACGTATATTATAAACCAGCGGCTCCAACCACTAGCAGAAAATATTATTGGAGAGTATAAGATGGGTTTCCGACGGGGAAGATCGACACTGGATCAAATATTTACAGTCAAACAGATCTTGAGTAAATCATGGGAACATGACATTGATGTTCACAAAGGGTTTGTAGATTTCAAACAGGCATGAGACTCAGTCAAAAGGGACAAACTCTACAACATATTGGCTGAATTGGCAATACCACATAAGCTAATTGGACTTATTAAAGCTACAATGGATGAAACTCAGGCATGTGTACGAATACAAAACCACCGAACGGACTTTTTCAAAATTTCGCAGGGATTAAAGCAAAGAGATGGGCTGGCCCCAACTTTGTTTAACCTGGCACTGGAGTATGTGGTTAGGCAAATACAAACTGGACGAGGAAACCTACTGACCAACCGAACGGTTCAACTGGCCACTTATGCCGATAATATTAATATTATGAGTAGACCATTAATAGGAGCACAGGAAACATACGCAGAGTAAAAACGCAAACAAAATGCTAGGTCTGGAAATTAACACATAAAAAACACAATAATGGTACAGACGAGAAGAAATAAAGTCCCACAAAACATTATATATGCAGATGACATTGAAACGGTTGGAAAGTTTACATACCTGGGAGTAGAAATATATGCCGACGGATCAGAAGATGCAGAAATACGGAAGAGAATAACGCAGGCAAACAGAGCTTATTTTGCCCTCTCCCATATATTTCGGTCTAAAAATGTTCACCGAAATACAAAGATGAGAATCTATAAAACCTTAATTCGAACAATAGCATGCTATGGCAGTGAAGCATGGGTCCTGAAAGAAACATCCAAAAGCAAACTCGAAAGGAAAGTACTGAGGAGAATACTAGGACCTGTGAGGGAAAACGGAATCTTCAGAAGTCGATACACCAACTAGCTTTACCAACTTTATAAGGAAGCACCACTGTCAGACTTCATTAGAATACAAAGATTGCAATGGGCCGGACATGTGATAAGAATGGGAGAGGATAGGCTACCAAAAAGAGCACTAAATAGTAGAATGCAGGGAAAGAGACCGGTTGGAAAGCCAAGAAAGCGCTGGGAAGACACAGTAAACAGCGACGCACAAGCCCTTTTAGGAGTCTGTGTATGGAGAAGATCAGCCACAGACGAGCAAGGGTGGAGGCAAAAAATAAAAGAGGGCAAGGCTCAATTTGGGCTGTAGTGTCGTAGAAGAAGAAGAAGAACTCTAAAAGAAATCTAAATTTATTGTCATTGTATAAATAAATAATTAAAAATTGCTTGAATTAACAAATCTAAGCAAATCTAAAAAATAAAAAGCAACCAACGGTATAAGTCCAATTTTGAAGTGGAAGGTAAGTATAACCTAAATACAAATTTCCATACAAATCATGGAGACAAGGTATTCAATGACAGTGTTTTCATTATAATAAATCCTGGGATGTCAGATTTAGGGGTTAAACTGTGATAAAATATTTAATTATTTTGTTTAATGGTAATTGACATTCATTCACTTCATTAAAAGATGATTTGAATCAATCAATACTTTTTTATTAATGGGGTTTTATTCACCATTAAAAATAAAAAAACAACCAACGGCATAAGTTCAACAGTGAAGTAAATTCAAAATTTCATGCAATTTGGTGGTGACACGAAAAATTACGCGGTATCGCCGTAATTCATATTTATTTACTGACCTATAATACATACAACTATTTTTTATCTAAGAGGTGTTACAGAAAATACGAAGGTACAATTGTGTCTATGTCATATGTTATCTGTTTTAAAATTATCCCAACCGAATTTATAAATGCAGTATATGATAGCCAGCGCCAAGGTCAACGGCAAAAGCCAGCGCTAACGAAAACGTAAAGTTTATAAATCAGCCATAACGTAAAAATTTTTTAAAAAGTGCCAGTTTTATTAGTATATTAATTTTTGTAGGCACCTGTACCAAAAGCCAAATGGTCAGGAGTTTTAGATGTACGACATAAATCGCAGGAATGTATTCAAGGTTCTTCACCTGTATCCGGCAAAGAAGATTGCTTGTATTTAAAAATATACAGCCGTCACGTAAGTACTTTTTAATTAAAATCATGAATGTGTTGCTTGTGTGAGTCCATTTCAAAAGGTAAAAGAAATAATAAATTAGACTTACACACAATCAATTTAATTTAACTATCCAGACGACCGGTTTCGCTTTCTACAATATGCAAAGCATCTTCAGGTCTCGATACAAAGTTAAATAAATGCTGAAATAATAAACCCATATTAGGGTGTTGTCTAATAAAGATAAACAAAGATAGATGATATAAATTATATAAATTACAGTAATTATGTCTGTGGTTTTTTTTTGTGGTTTTTCAAAATGAAAAAAAAAACACAGACATGTAATATTGGCATAATTACTGTAATTTATATAATTTATATCATCTATCTTTGATTATCTTTATTAGACAACACCCTAATATGGGTTTATTATTTCAGCATTTATTTAACTTTGTATCGAGATCTGAAGATGCTTTGCATATTGTAGAAAGCGAAACCGGTCGTCTGGATAGTTAAATTAAATTGATTGTAAGTCTAATTTATTATTTCTTTTACTTTTTAATTAATTTACAAAGAAAAGTATTGTATTCTGGAATCATTTATCTATAGACAAGGCGAAAAGCTGGGGTTCGTTCGGAAAAATATTCCCATAAGAATTTTTTACACAATCAATTTCATGAGATACTCCAAAAAAGTTTTAAAAGTTCGCCCAGGCGAAAAGTTGTTTAAATTTTTTTTTTTTTAATTGTAACAATAATTTTTTTGGCTCGTACAATTTGTTTTTGCATTTTTTGGATCATTATGAACAAAATAAGCCTCTTGTAATTTTTCTGCAAACTTCATCATTTTCGACTTATAAATAATTTAACGTAAAATTACTACTTTCAAGCCTTAAAAACACAAGTAAAAGAACGTTATTTTTGAATTCACCACGAACCTAAATTCAAGTTCAAACCTTGTTCTATTATTTTACGATAGGTATGTTGGGCCTATTTCATTTTAAAACATTGTTTTTTAATCGTTAATAAAGCGCTTATGACAGGACGAGCGCTCGGGCTGCAGCGTGTTTAAGAGAGAGAAAGAAGATCTTGGGCACAAATTTTTACTGGTTTAAATTCTTATTGTACAACTGAGCACCTGCCCTGCCATACGAGCTTCATTATTAATTAATGGCCTCCTCGTTCGGCCGATTTAAATCCTAAATAATATTTTTATTGGGGATACATTAAAAGTAGTATTTATAAAACTAAAGGAGCAAGTGTTGCAGACGTAAGGTCAAGAATTATCCTAAGAAGAATCATCATCATTCAATCTTCGCTTATCCACTGCTGGACATAGATCTTCCTCATAATTTTCCATCTATTTCGATCTTGTGCCTCTTGCATCCAATTCCTATGACAACGTTTTAGATCGTCAGTCCAATGTGTTGGTGGACGACCTCTGCTTCGGTAGGCATCATCTCTTGGTCTCCATTCCAGTATCCGTTTTGTCCATCTATTATCTGTCATTCGAGCCACGTGACCTGCCCAGTTCCATTTCAGTGTTGCTACTCTCTCTACTGCATCAGCCACTCCTGTTCTTTGTCGTAGCTGGCGATTTGGGATCTTGTCTCCATCTCCATCGCCCTTTGTCTCCATCGTCCTTTGACACACACGGATCTTTTGAACTGTTCTCCTTGTCATGGTCAACGTTTCGGCACCGGCAACTAAGAAGAATATGAATCCATATTAATTTATAGAGAAACAAGGAGAAATTTAATAGAGGCATTCTATTATCGTTTAGGATACTGTTCAGTGTCGTCCTCTTTTCCTCCTTCCTATTGTGCTTCATTCGGTTATTCTCTTTATCCATCTGCTATCGCTAGTTCTTCTTACATGTCCATACCACTTTAGTCTTTTTTGTTCTATTATTATGTCTGTTTCTATTGATGTTCTTTGCTTTATTTCGTCATTACTGCTCCTATCCATTCTTGTTACTCTGCAGCATCTTCGCAGGCATTCCATCTCTGTTGCTACTATCTTATTGCTGTTTTTCTTGTTTATAATCCAATTTTCAGCCCCATATGCCATAATACTTCGCACTAATGTTTTATAGATCAATGTGACTAATGCTATTAGAAAAATGGAAATCTGGCAACGTTACCAACATCAAATTTCAAATCTTCATATAGAAATATATGAAAATTTTAAATCTTCATATTGAAAAATAGGCGTATCTCTCTTTTGTATAATTCGGACCATTCATTTAAAAGATTAGGCGTTTCCAGACTTTTGTTCGACTCTGTATATTCTAAAATATATCATAAAACTATAAAAATATTCGGTTTATGTAAGCATCACGTTAATAGCTTTTTATTTTTCAATCAGAGACCAAACAAATACCTCAAACTTCCAGTAGTCGTATGGATTTACGGAGGGGCTTTCTTCGAAGGCTCTGCAGATTTTGATGATCACCGACCTGATTTCCTTCTTAATGAAGATGTCATCGTCGCAGCTGTTCAGTATCGACTTGGATTTTTGGGTTTCATGTCGCTTGGAGATACTGTAGCTCCAGGAAATAATGGGATTAAGGACCAGATATTAGGGCTTAAATGGATTAAGGAAAATATTAAAAACTTTGGAGGAGATCCGGATAAAATAACCATTTGGGGTCAAAGCGCGGGAGCCGCTTCTGTGGCTTATTTATTGCAGGCTAAACAAACAAAAGGTGAGTTTATATTATACTCTTTTACATTAATAATGAACTCATGCTAAAAATTAAAATAACATTCACGTTTCTCGACAGGCTCCAATTTAAATTTTATCTTACAATTTTGTATGTACTTATCACTGCTAGATCTTCCCATGCTTTTAAATCATGTTTAAATGATGTATTAAAGAATCTGTTTATTAAACCATATATCATTTAACATACCAAGAAGTTAAAAAGAGAATACCTAGCATATCCAAGTTTCCACGTTGTAGTATGTTCTTCTGTTTTAAATGCTCTATTAGTACCTCTTCATTCAATCTGCTTTGAGATCTCTTATAATAATTATTCTATCAATGATCCTTATGTTTTCGCGCTTGCCTTTTTTTTAAAGCTGTAGATTCTTCAGGCGTGTAGATGGCTATAAAACTATAGCAACTTCATCGTACAAAAATCGTCATAAGATTTAATTTTTGGATATTTTGGTATTATCCACGAAAGTAACGTAAGTCAGACTTTGGATATCTGGCTAGTGTTAAATATGTTACTTAAAAATGGGTTAAGTAACTTTATGCTTTTATTCTTCTTATTGTTTCTCTTTATAAGTAATTCTGCTAAAATAAAAGGTATTTTGAGAACGATTTACGAAGTGGAAATTGAAACGTCAATAAACGTATTTTAACCTTTAATTGTGGCTTATTCCCATTTAAATAGTAATTAATTTAAAATGCCACAAGAAAATAGCTTCAGAACAATATTAAGTAAAATAGGTAGCCCAAATGATTTCAAGAGAGAAAATAAAAAAACATCATTTTTCAACTTCCGTTAGATGAATGACGACAAAACTATTAAGAGACGAGGAAAAAGAGGAAAAGAAAAAAAAAGATGAAAAACATTATTCCAGTCTTTTTAGAGATAGTAATAACAACGCTAGGAAATGGTACGAAATAATACGATTAATGAGAAAATGAGTTTGTTTAACGTTTAAAGCTAGAAATATGTTCATTATCATTCTGGATTTACAACCCTACGTGGGTCCTAGCCTCCTCAAGAATTTCTCTCCAGTCGTCCCTATCCATCTCCTTTCTCCGCTAACACGTATTCCCGTATTTCTCATGTATTCATCGATGTTATCAAAGAACCTTTTTCTGCGTCTTCCTCTTCTTCTCTGACCAATGGTCAGAGCGTATCAAGGAGCGTTTTTTCTAGCCGGGTCATTTTGTTCCATTCGCATTACATGCCCTATCCACCTCAGACGTCCTATCTTAATATGTTTTACAATATCTGGTTCCTGGCATATTCTTTAAAGTTCGAAGACACACTTCATTGTCATTTACTACTCCATAGTACTTTTCTTTCGAAATATCCAAACATGTTTTCTTTACTTTTTGTTAGAGACCAGGTCTCTGAACCATATGTTAGGACTGGGCGTATTATTGTTTTGTAGAGTTTTCTTTTTGTATTTCTCGATATAATTCTGTATTTAAGGAGGAGATTGAGCCCAAAATAGCATCTGTTGGTTGCGCAAATTCTGCGGTTTTTCTCTGCGGTAGTATTAAATTCGTTCACTATTAGATTCTACCAACAATATTAATATCATTAGCATAGGCAAGCATTTGCACTGATTTATTATATATTGAACCTATGGTTGTGATTTGTGACATACGTATTACTTTTGCCAGAGCCAGATTAAACAGTACATAGGAGAGAGAGTCTCCCTGACGCAGCCCGTTATTTGTTTTAAAAGGTTTAGACAGTTTCCCCTGAATTCGTATCCTACATTCAACTTTTTCAACAGTTAGTTTTCTTAAATTTACCAACTGATTTGGTATTCTTAGCTCTTTAATTACTGAACATTTCTCTACTATTCACAGTATCGTAGGCTGCCTTTGTAGTCTATACCAAATTTAAAACTTAGATATAAAAAGTACCATCTCACTAATATATATATATATATATATATATATATATATATATATATATATACATATATATATATATACATATATATATATATATATATATATATATATATATATATATATGGAAAAGAAAGTTAAGATTTGATTTCACGTATAGTGCGTCTGTGTATCCGCTTATACGTATTTCGCCCTAAAAGGGCTCTTCAGAACGGCTATTCACAGTCGCTCTGAACGTGAAAATAAATCTCTTCTGTCTTAGGAAGCAACTCTAACATGGCATCGTATGGACGCAAATAGCGACATCTGATATTAAAATCCGTAAACTAATTTTCGAAACCAAATTTCTGGACAAATATTGGAGAAACGTCCAGAAATTTGTCCGAAAGGTTAACATCGCACAAGAGTGACATTAATTTGAATAAAATACAAGCGTGTGCATTAAGTGAACATTCTATTACGATGGGCCACACGCCTAACTATGATCAAGCAGAAATATTGAGAAGGGAAAGAAATTACAACAAAATACTATTTCTAGAAATGTGTTTGGTTAAAACCATATAAAACACCTTAAACTAAAGAGAAGACATTGAAAATTTTAGTGCTATATACAGTAATCTTCTTTTAAATAAAAGAACAACAATTATATAAAAGTTCTTTAAAAGTTACACAAAAAAAAGGGATTATTCCAAGTTCATATAAGATAAAATTTATTGTTTATTTGTGTTTGGTTTTTTTCCCTTCTTAATTACCTACGTATTAACACAAACTCTGTTGCTTGTTTAATAAATGCAAACGAAATTGGCAATCTAATTGGCAATTATAGTAGAATAATATAGCAAAGTATGCAATTTTATTATATTATAGATTTTACTTTATATATTTTTTTCTTTATTAGGCCTGTTTAGTAAAGCAATTCTCAACTCTGGATCTAGTTTAAGCCCATGGTCGTTAGCAAAAGATCTTCCAGATTCCACCAAAGAAGTGGCGAAAAAATTAAACGTAAATACGGGAACATCTTCGAATATTGTAGAATCATTAAGAAAAGTTGATGCCAAAGAATTGCAAGAAGCTGCGTCTTCTGTAATGAAGCAGGCAAGTGTATTATTTTTTATGTTTACATTATACGATCACAATATATTATTATTTAATTATTTTATTTCAGAAATTGATTTTAAGTAATCCACTGCAAGGTTTGGTTTTTACCCCGGTTATAGAACCAAATCACGACGATGCAGTAATAACTGAATATTCCCACGAACTACTAAAAGAAGGGAAATTTCACCATGTACCCATTCTAGCAGGTTATACATCATTGGAGGGATATTTCGATCAATTAACAGGTAATTATAATTAATTTCTGATGGATATTCTCAAGTTAAAGTTGATTTCATGAAATCGAATAAACTTACGAATGATCTTACAAGTAAAGTCGTCCCAGGAACGCAACTCAACAATATTGGCAATATCATTTTAAAGTCGTCTACTTTAAAATGTATAATGTATGTATGAATTGTCAATATAAATGAGTCAGATAAAATTAAATTATTAGAAGAATTTTTCACCAAGTAACAAAAAAACAAAATTTGTTTAATTTACTAATGTTTGTATTTTGAGAACGATTTCCGAAGTGGAAATTGAAACGTCAATAAACTTACTTTAACCTTTAATTGTGGCTTATTTCCATTTAAATAGTAATTACTTTAAAATGCCACAAGAAAATAGCTTCAGAACAAATTGTGGATTCTTTTTAACTCTATTCCATACGCTCTGATGTTCACTGGTTGGAACTCTGTTTTGCTGACAACCTAATAGGTCTATATTATTTAATGTCTTTTGTAGGTTTCCTTGGCTTAGGAATTGCAATAACTTGTGCAACTTTCCATGAAATAGGGTAGTCGTTCTTAGGATTGCATCTAAGTCAAGTACAGAATCCCTTTTTTTTTCGTATCCGGGACACTTTTTAGTGTTCTAGTCGTATCATCTACAGAGCTTGTTTGGTAGTAAATTGATCCTAAAAATTTTAGGGTGCCGTTTATTATTTCAAGGTTTTTGTTGCCCAAAGAGTTTGGCTGGAACACGTTTACCAGGTTATCGGCAAACGCTTCGGCTTTTTCTTTGTTTCTCCTAGCCCATTATCCATTACCTATTTAAATAGCAGGGTTGGTTAATCGAGGTCGATTTAATTTCCGTGTTGCCTTCCAAAGTAAGTACTCGGTGATTTCCGTTGCTAATAGGTTTTTCAGGCAACACTGAATACTATTATCCTTATGATGTAGTTTCCAATGGTCTGGTTGGTGTTCACTTCCAAGCTGCCTCTTGTATTATTTTAGTAAATTGTTTAACAGCTTCGTCTATATCGGTGTTACTTTTTAGAGGTACTTTTGTATCCAATTTGTTATCAATAATATTCCGAAATATTTCCCAATTCGTGAACTTATTATCTAGGAATGGTGGATGATCCTTCCCAAGAATTCCCATATAAACACATTATTTAACTGTCACAAGAAAACAGTTTTAGAACATTGTTAAATAAAATATATTGTTAATTCTTAATAAAAACCTGCAGGTCTTGCTGAATAGTTGTAAAATTGTAAAGATTACCTATCAAAAATAATGCTGCTCGCCCCTTTTTAATTTGTAACATCTGTTTTTGAGAAAATACTATATATTAAAAACAGTATATACCAAAGATACAATTGGTGTCAAGAAATATAAAATAATAACAGATATTGTATTTTTACAGCAATTTTTAGACTATGGGTAGCGCAATATGATTTATATCATCCACAACTTGTTCCTGATGACATGAACCTTCGTCCAATTACAAAAGCTATTATAGCCGAAAGTATTAAGAGTAAATATTTTGGTATACTACCAGTTGCTTTAAGTACAGAAAAACTCATGAGGGTAAGTCAGTGCACTATATTATTTGTTTTAATTGTATTATTAGTCTATTCTCATATTCTAGGGTCAAAAATAACACGATTAAACCTAACTTAGGATCAATGTGTATGAAAAAAATTGCGGTTCTTTAAAGTGAAAAAAATGAAAACCAACTTTTCTTAATTTTATTTGAATTGTTTGAAATTTGCCCATGCAAATGGAAATTTTCCATGTAAATGGACTAGTTTTTAGTCATAAAATGTTGCTAATTTCAGAATCTCTTGCCTACGATGTCTTTTTCTAAAAAACTACTTTTTGTATTGTTATTTTTTTAATAATATTTTGCCAATCTAATATTAAGGTATTTCGATTTTATTAATAATATATTTTTCAAATTATTTGTGTTCTTCTAAAATTCTCATCATTATACGTGGTATATTACCTTAGGTATCGTATAGAGGTTAACCACTCAAAAGATTTCACCCTTATATTTCGCAATATTCAGTGGATTTTGTGAAAATTCTAAAACAGGTCGATTTTTATTCCATTGGAGACATCTTTTAATGATTTGCATGTTTGTCATTAATTAGGGAATATACCATATGTGGTACATAATTAGACAGGTATTTCAATTGAGAATTCAGGCGTCCATGATTTTTTCAATATTCTCTCTTCTTGTGAAAAAGTATCAGTTTATGTGTTACAGTGTTACACCACTTAAAAACTAAATGTAACGCTACTGTTTTGCTAGTGTCAATTAAAAATTTTTCCCGTCACGTCTAAACTACATTAAAATAAAATTTTAAATCTGAATAGGAAACTTTATAAAATGCAATATAATAAAATAAACTAAATTTTAAATTAATAAATTTATAATTCAAAACAGTTTACTCATCAATTAAATATTCAAAAAGGTAGGGGAAAGTCGGCTATTGGTGCGCTCCTAAGGCTAATTCAGGATATTGCAAAAACTTAAAACATTTCAGTTTTCAACTTTTTTGAAGATATACTTCAAGAGCCTAGGTATATTGGTAAGGACCGAATTTAATGAATGGTTGAACATTAGAATAGTGAGAAACGAAATGTTCAATTGGTGTAACGCGCATATCAACCTATTCGGCTAATGGTGAGCATATGTCGGATAACGTGCGCGCAATAATAGAACTTAAAAATGACTTTTAAAAATGTAGATTATTGAACATAAATATTAAAGGTACAAACAAATATACGGGAAAAGATCAGAAACCAAGTTAAAGATATATTAAAAAAAATCTAAACATCGCAGAGGTCAAAAATATATCCTTCTGGACTAGCCTGTCCTGTACACATGGCATGCGCTCATTGACAATATATCGAACACTTGTACGATACCTCGTCTTTTTTGCTACCATTACCACATAATACACCAAAGTCATTTTCATCTAACACGAGATCGTCCAACTCATCACCATCACACTTCAGTTCACTTTCTGAAACATCTTCGGACCTGCTGTCTTCAAAAGTCTTCATTTTTATACCTTTTTTCAATCTCTTGGTTTTCTTTTTGCCCCTTTGTCCATTTTAACGCGTATTCCATATTGCCTTTCTGTATTTTTTTCAATTACCATCTCAAGTTTTTTTCCGTTAGGAATTTCTGTTAATATCTGAGATTTTTGTTTTTTTTCCGGCAAGCCTTTTTTGTTTGGGGTGATCTCAAAACCGGACTTAGAATTTTCAAAATGCTGCTGTTGGATGTACGTGGAACTGCATCATCATTATTTTTTGTATTAGAGACTTGAGTTTGGTTGTTACTGGAACAGTTGGACGGAAACAGTTTATCATTAATTACAATAGATAAATGAAGTTGCAGCTTAAAAATTATCATCCGTGAATTAATTTTTTTGGAAAGGCCAGATGCCAGCTTCCTTAAAGCCTAATTGTGCTTTGTGCATTGTAGCAGTATGCAGGTATGCTTTATTAAATACCTCGACTAAATCATATTGAGTTATTCTCTCTGCTGTCAATAAGTGATAGTCACAATACCTGCTGAATGCTGATTTTGGAGTGGTTATCCAAAATTAAAATGACTGTATCATCTTTCGACGGTTTTACGTCATTTTATAAAATGCTGAAGCCATTCATAAAAAAGACCTTTGTTACTCCAATAAATAGATTTAGATGGATTCTATTTTTGTTCATGTGTCTGTCATTCTAATCCGTGGAAAGATAAACATTGGTGGAATATAACAGGTGCCTGATGCGTTGAAGCAGCAAATAATTATGACTGCCTTCCCTCTTTCACCGGATGTTTTCCCGCCAAAATGATTGGTACCCTTAGGTCTCAGTTTTTTCGGTCTTCCTTGAAGATAAATTTCATGTATAATTGTTGAAAATTATTAAAAAATGGTAATTTGCTCTTTAATAAAAGTTAGGATCCTATTTACGCTGATGAGTTCAGGCTTTCTTAGAGAAATTTCTGGATATCTCTTTAGAAAGCCATAATACCAGTATTTGCCTGCCATTTGTATCTGACCATTAAACTTATGTTTAATATGACTAACATTCGCAAATGAGAAATCAAGTCTTCTCAGCTGGTTTCTGGTCAAACCATAAAATAATTTCGCCATCTTTAAAACGTGCGGTATTAATTGTTTTTCTTGATCGATGGAAAAGATGCAACGCTTCTCAACATGAGGATTTACAATGTCACGTTTATCATCAACACATTTCTTAAATTTTCTAATAGAAGATTCTTGAATATTGAATCTTCTTCTAACTTCTCGTATTTTATCACCATTTTTTACGAAGTCTAGAGCTCTGCTCATAGTTTTAGCATCTCAGGGCGCCTTTGTGGGTATTCGCTGATATTCTGATACCTGGAAAATAATGGCTTTTCTAAATAAAACATGTTTTATGAACGTTTAGACTTGACAGAATTTATGGCAGTCACAAAACGTAACAAAATGCCTTTGTATACCTTGCCCGTTAATGATGTACAATGCCCACTATTAGACAACCTTTCACTTCACCACATAACACAAAATTGGATAAAAACAAAAAGAATCGGGAAAAACTAAATATACCAGCGTCTAAAATGGTAAATAAATAACGTGTATATGTACTTTTTAAACTATATTTCTATCAGGAAAAAAACTTACCGATTTTTTTCTCAGATACACAAACAATAACATACCACGCGAAAACATGTAAACCGGTAAAGTATCTCCCGCCATTCGTTTGTGTGGGATAGATCTGGCAGTTGCAAATAGATGGCGCGACAATATATAGTTCTTGCCATTTTATTAAATAAAAGATTAAAAACATTGATGCGCACAATTACCCGACGCACAGCATTAGCCGACTCTCCACTATCCACCAACGTCCTTACTAGATTAAATTCATACACTATTTGTTGTCTTAGTTCTTCTAAGGAAGCAGTAATGATATTCTAAATCTTGCCTTTTAAATAACCTAACAGGTAGAAGTCAAGTAGTTAAATCGGAGGATCTTGCTGGCCATAAATAAAACCACTTCGTCTAATTCATTGCATAGAAAACCGGTCATTATGGTATCGCGTTACACTTATGCTATAATTCGAAGATGTACCGTCTTGTTGAAAAAAAAATTTTCTGAGTACCTGTTAATTTCGATTATATCTGTCAAAATGGGAACTTGTGGCAGTAGGGTATTTGTTCGTGGATAACGGCAATTGTATCAATTTAGAGTACCATTTAGAAAAAAAATAACATTCATCCAAAAAACAAATATTAAATATAAAGTTTGGATTGTTTAAATAATTTGGATGTTCACATAAATAATTTTATCAGTAGTAGTGGGTCTACTGATTTTTCAGTAGATCTACTGATTTCAACTTCAATTTACTGATTTACTGAAACACTATATCTATCTACTAAAAAATATGTAGTCATAAAATCATGTTCAAAAAGTGATCATTATGTCAGTGTTCAATTATAAATTTTGAAAAAAATTTTATTGTAAAATATATAAAAAAAACTTACCAAAACGAAAAACAGGGACTCTGACATTAATGAATTGACTGAAGTAAAATTGATATCTGATATCTCATGGTTTACTGTCATTAGTATATAATTATTTTAATATGGGCGTATCGTTAGTGTTTTCGAAAAAGTTAAAGTGGAGATATGTTATGACTTTAGGAGTTTTTTATGTTGTTATATTTATTATTGTTTAAATCAGATTGAAATATATTTTATTTAGGTTATGTGTATCTTTTTCGTAATTGATTGCGTTGGTATTTCTTTTTATTTCTATTTATTCGTATATCTCCCCCTTCTTTTTGTTTTGCTCAATTTTTAAAATTTTGATTTTTTTGAAAGTCAAATTTATGCTTCTTCTCATTTTCATGTTTTGTGAGCGCAGTGACGTTGTTTTTGTCATATTTGTGAGACCGAATTTTGGATTGAAGCAGTTGACTGGTTTGTCCGATATATAGTCATAAGCTAACGTCTAAAGGTGGGGAATTTTCGATAATTCTAATGTAATGTAAAGTAAATTATAGGTTTATATCGATAATTTCTCACCTCTACTACTTTCATCTCTTTTTATTTCACAACGTATTATGTTTTCTATCTTTTGCGTTATTTTGCCGGTTCTTAAGGCACTCATCACTGTATATATATATATATATATATATATATATATATATATATATATATATATATATTCTTCTTCTTCTTCTTCTTAACATGCCATACACCAAAGTGCGTAGGCGACTATCTCATTACTAGAATTCTGTTCTTGGCGGCATGACACAGCTCGCCTGTATTGTGTATTCCTGTCCATTCTTTAATATTTCTTAACCAGGATAATTGTTTGCGGCCGGCTCCTCTCCTACCTTCGATCTTCCCTTGTAGGATTAACTGTGGTATTTCATATTTTGCTCCTCTCAATATGTGCCCAAGGTAACCAATCTTGCGTTTTTTAATTAATTTAAAGAGTTCTCTTTCCACGCCGGCTCTCTTAAGGACGTCATCGTTTCGAACTCTATCCATCCAAGGTATGCGCATCATCCTTCTTAATGACCACATTTCAAATGCTTCAAGTTTGTTGATAGATGTTTTTTTCAAAGTCCACGTTTCCATGCCATAAAGCAAGATGGACCATATGTAGCACTTGACCATTCTGTAGCGTATTTCGAAATTTAGGTTTTGATTACATAGGAGCGGTCTGAATTTCACAAAAGCTTGTCTTGCCATTTGTATTCGGGTTTTTATCTCTTGTTGTGGATCCGATTGGTCATTGATTGTGGTGCCAATATTATATATATATATATATATATATATATATATATATATATATATATATATATATATATATATATATATATATATATCCATTATTCGCAATCTACTGAAGAAATAAAATATGACCTGGCAACCTGGTGCCAGTTTGGTGGCGGTTTGACTTCAGTCAATTCCATGGGATTACGCGCCCCCTTTCATTCCTTGTTTGAGGCGTTAGCAGATGACCTCTTTTTAATAAAAATCAACCTATTTTAGCATTTCACAAAATCCAAAAAATATTGACAAATAACAGGGTGGACTCTTTTGAGTGGACAACCCTGTATAACGGCCTTTTTGTAGTAATATTCACAGTATGCATTCGTATAGAAGTTAACTACGTTATTTAGTGGCATAGGTAAATTGGTAAATTGGCAACGAACTCACTAAAAGTGTGCAGATCAAAAGAGGTGTCCGTCAGGGTTGTATATTATCCCCACTCCTATTCAATATTTATACCGAAGAAATATTTAATAAATGTATGGAAAATGCAAATGAGGGCATAAAAATAAACGGCGAGTTAACAAACAATATAAGATATGCCGACGACACGGTGATCCTTGCCAGTACCATAGACGAATTACAGCAGGTAATGGAAAGAGTTTATTCAGTTAGTGAGGAATACGGCCTGAGCCTCAACTTCAAGAAGACAAAGTGGATGCTGATAAGCAGGAAACAACAGCCTGCTCGACAGTTACGGATAAGTAACATACTAATTGACCATGTAGAATCTTATGTGTACCTTGGCACCAACGTAAATGCAAAATGGGAACAGGCCACAGAAATTAAGGCGAGAATAGAACGAGCTAGAGCAGCATTTAGCAATATGAAAAAGCTCCTCATAAGCAGGGATTTGTCTCTTCCCCTAAAACTACGTCTAGTTAAATGCTACATTTTTCCGATCTTACTGTATGGTGTGGAGGCCTGGACGCTGACGGAGACGCTCACGAGAAAACTAGAAGCATTCGAAATGTGGGTGTACCGACGCATTCTTCGTATATCCTGGACCGAACATGTCACCAACACAGAGGTAATCCAAAGAATCGGAAAGGAGAAAGAAATCGTGAACACAATTAAACAAAGAAAGCTTGAATATCTAGGCCACATATTGAGACACGATAAGTACCGTCTACTGCAATTGATTGTCCAGGGAAAAATAGACAGTAAGCGAGGGCCAGGCAGGAGAAGACACTCGTGGCTCCAAAATCTGAGGAAGTGGTTCGGGCTCACATCGGTCGAACTATTCAGAAGCGCCGCAAATAAGATCAGAATTGCCATGTTAATAGCCAACGTTCGCAACGGACAGGGCACTTGAAGAAGAAGAAGAAGAAGGTAAATTGGTAACAATTCTGGTGAAGATGATCATAAAAATAAAAAATCTTAATCTATTGGAAAACGGGCTGAATACATTTTTGTAGATATGACAGTGGAACAGATTACAGTGTGTTTCATACTAAATTACTATTATTTAAGTTTATGTCATTAAAAAGTAACTGCTACCTTATTTTATCATACTCAATAATGTCTTGTGTAAGGATTGTGGGCATTAGCTTACTAACTTTACATTCTTGTTAAACAATTTTCCAATTCTCATGATGCAAACTATAAGTTTACTGTGCTTTTGCTCTTCAAACATAATAGTGCTAACATTTGCTTTTTGCCTTTTAGTTTATTGCAGACACCCAATTTGAAAAACCAATTCAAGAAGCTCTTAGACTTTATTCTGCTTACACAAAAGTATATGCTTATCATTTCTCTTATGAAGGGCCACTATGGGGTCGCACCAATCGTACTTATAACGGTAAGTGTGTATTGTTTATTAAATCTAAAGAAACTGAGTGTAACTATTAGTTTTATTTAAAATGTATTTTTTTGGTTTTAGGTGTTGGTCATAGTGAAGATTTGGCCTATATATTTGACTATAACATAAAAGGAAGTGAAGAAGATTACTTGACAAGAAAACGAGTAGTGAAACTATGGGCTAACTTCATTAAATACGGTAACCCAACTCCAAAGCGTGAATCATTATTGCAGAACGTCATCTGGCCAGAAAATTCTGTTATAGAAAAGGCCGAAAATTTGGAATTTTTAGAAATTAACACTGATCTAAAGATGAAAGGTATTCCAAATGATGACAAAATTTTGTTTTGGAACGATTTGTATAGGAAATATGGAAGACCTCCTTATTCTACTTATTAATGCGTATAGATTACTTACTGCTGTCGATTTTATGTTATTTTAGCTAAAATCTGTGAATGAATAAATAAACCAAATTATTATACGAAGAACATTTTTTGCCAATCCCCACGCTAACCCCCACGACAACCTCCACCCAAACCACGTCTACATCAACGGTATAAATGTTCCGTCCTCTGTTCCCAGTACCAAAAATGAATTGGTTAGTGATCAGTATAGTAGTGGCTGGGGGCTCGGGAGACTGAGACCTCGAAAGCCATGAAGAAGACATGAAATAGGATGTCGAAAGCTCGGCGCAATGATAATTGACACGGTTCAACCCTTAATCTTAATCTATATATATATATATATATATATATATATATATATATATATATATATATATATATATATATTTGTTAGGACTACGACCGTCAATTTATATTTCTAAAGAATTCAACTAGTGAATTCAGAGGTTTAATCGGTCATTCAGGTTGGCGAATAAAAAAAGAAGTCAACTACTTCATAAGTTTATCGAAGACGTTTCGCTTAATATTTCTAAAGCTTCATCCTTTCTCTAAAATATAATAGATGACATAGAGTTTATAAGAAATACAGATGTTAATAGTTCATAACTTACAACTCAATATGTAGTATATTATCGATGTTATTATATATGTACTGTAAACTTTACTCATTACTTAAAACTAACTTAACAAAAAAAAAAACAAAAAACACACAAACTCTGCAGAAAATGATGTTCATATTCGTAGATAAGAAGATTTAAAAATTTTTAAACGGACATTTGGCTTCATTTAGAGATGGTTCTCCACTGAAGACAAACAAAGCACTGATTTATTTGCAATCTATGCAAAACGCGATACCGAAAATTTTTTAAGGGCCATATGTCACCAAATTCAAAGGTTTGAGACAATTATGAACTTCTACAGTCGTCATTTCATGATTAGTTGGACGGGTGGATTTCTATGGCGGAAATATTTCATATATTATTTTTAATTTATGTTTTAATGAAACTTGGAAATATGGGCTGATTGTGTTATTATTTTTAATGGAAAATAAGCCACATTCACATGTAAATTGAAGGTGAGGATCAACGCTATTGTAAAGCGTTATGTCGACGACTTGATCCTAGCAACACCACCTAATAAGATTTTAAGCACCTTATCAGTCTTCTTCTTCAATATATTATTATTACATATTATATAATAAGGGATATTCCTATCCCTTATTACGTTTTACTTTTCTTTGGTTTTTTTTGTATTCAGATGATTTTCGTTTTCGCCAACGGGATGATTTTTTTGCATTTTCGCCTATTACGTTTTCTAGTTTATTGCCGTTGGAAATGTTCTCACTCGAAACATTTTCCGAATCATCCTGAAAAAAAAAAGATTATTTTCAATATGCTATATAATGACAAGCCACAGTAAATTCGACACGATAAGGTTAACAAAGAAAAATTTACTACAAACATAAGTAAAAATCATAATAATAATAATAATAAATTATTATAATAATGATTGTTGCCATTCTTAATATTTTTACAAATTCGCACAATAAAATCGGAAAATGTCGTAAAATACATAGTTATTAAAATATTTAAAAGGTAGAATATGATAAGCCACACTTCAAAAAAAATACGCTTACCGTTGAATCTGGATCATAATTTGGATCCTGATCACTATCATCTAATTGTGGATCACTATTTCCATCCAAAAATACCGTTTTTATCGTCACAGGTTGTCAGGGGCGAGTAGGCGGCGGCCATATTAGAAAATGGCTTGTCATTATCTGCATAAAATATTTCACAGAAACACCACTGTGCAATATAATGATACGGTTCCTGTACTGCCATCTGTGATTTGATTGCGGAACTACTTACCCTGCGGCTTAGCATTATATTTCTAAACAGATTATATATATATATATATATATATATATATATATATATATATATATATATATATATATATATATATATATATATATATATATATATATATATATATATTGTAGATGAATCCTTCAATAATCTAGATAAATAAAACAAAAACTAACAAGATCTTAGCATATAACGTAAACATATTTTTGTACTTTTACTTAATATGAATGAAATTTTAAAGAATGTGATTCGTTATCGCCTTAATTATTAGTTATTATCATTTTTATATATTGTTTATTTACTTAATTAAAAAGATACCAAAAATCATAATTTGTTTAAACCTTTCGATCATCACCTGTGTTTATTATCTTAAAGGGAGATAAAACACTTAAAAAAATACTATATAACTTATTTCAAACTCATTAAAATCAGTGCGGATACACAATGATGAAAATTTGTGTAATTGGAACGCTCCTGTTGGGAGTTATCTATTGCGCAGTGTTGCCTGAATACTTAGATGATGATAGCGTAGTAGTTGAAACCACAAATGGATTAGTTAGGGGTAGTTTCGGACGCCGGTCACACGCTGACAAAAATGAACAACTTTACTGGTTCAGAAGCATTCCTTATGCCGAACCTCCGGTAGGAGAATTGAGATTTGAGGTGAGTTTAATTAATAGTATTAATGGAAGGAATAAAATCTCTGAGATTATTGTTAACAACTTGTAAACACTTATACATAAACTTTTTAGGCACCAGTACCAAAGGTAAATTGGTCAGGAATATTAGATGTAAGAGCAAAGCCTAACATTTGTATCCAAGGATCACCTGCTCAAGGTTCTGAGGATTGCTTAACCTTAAAAATCTACACCAGCAATGTAAGTTCTCTATTTTTTGATTTTATACTAATTTACAAAGTTTCTTCACACGAAAAATTTAATTTTTAAATTCAGTCTTACTGGAATTAAAGATAATGTTATAAAACAAAAAATGTTCTTTTTTATTTCATTTTAATAGGTATTTTTTCTTCTTTTGTCTGTTATATCTCATAAGATTATAATGTCAGTATGCCTTGATTTCTCGTATCTTTGTTTTAAATCTTATGCCTTGAGCTATTAGGAAATATTCGTGTAAAATATGGCCAATACCTCCTCAAACCTGATCCACCTAGTGTGTGGAAGACCTTCCTCGCGATCGTTTGCCATTAATGTTTGCCTTTTTTGCTGAGTTTGCCCTCTAAGACCAATTATAGATATTAGCAACATTGTGCTTTGGACTCAAATGTCGAATATGTTTATTTTTCTTCGATTGGCGTCCATGTCTCAGATCCAATGTGGTAATCTATCTCTTTATTCCTGGTCCCTCGGGGGAGTGAAGTGGTTATCGTGATGTCGCTTATTGTCTGTCTCTAAAGATCTGTGTCTCTGGTCATTTCTTTTAACTCATGCATAGGTCTTTTGTATATTCCTGTAATTTGGTCGATCCATCTTGTTGGGGATCTTCCTCATGATGTTAAGACTTCTATCTTTCCATAAATAATAAGTCTTTTCATGTTTTTTGTGTCTGTTCTCATAACATGTTCAAAGTATCTTAATTGTTGGAGATAGACTTTGCTGGAGGGCCGTCTGCTGACGTTTACTCATTTGAAATTGAATTATTTGTCCGGTGATTGGTTCACGGAATTGCGTTACAAATTATTACCAATTTATGTTTTATTTCTTCCTCACTTCTTCTTCTGGTTCCTATCCGTTTCGGATGTTGGAAATCATATTGGCAATCATGACCTTGCTTGCTGCGGCTCGAAACAGCTCCGTTGAGGTTTTCTTAAACCATGTTCTTAAATTCCGCAGCCATGATATTCTCCTTCTACCGGGTCCTCGCTTACCTTTGACTTTACCTTGCAATATAGACTGCAGCAGGGAGTAACGGTGCTGATTTCTCATAACGTGTCCCAGATATTGCAATTTTATGCGTTTGATCGTAAACACAATCTCTGGTTCCTTCTTCATTTTTTCTAGAACTTTGTTGTTCGTGATCCTTGCTGTCCATGATATTCTCAGCATTCTTCTATAAAGCCACATCTCAAATGCTTCAAGTTTTTTAATAGTGGTGTCTGTAAGCGTCCATGCCTCCGCCCCGTACAACAACACAGAGAAAACATAGCATCTCAAATGTCTCATTTTTGTATCCAGGGATATGTTGTGACTTTTGAAGATGGCGCTCATTTTGTTAAAGACCGTTCTTGCCTTTCCTATGCGGCACTTTATTTCCTGTACATTGCTCCACTGTTCGTTTATAATAGTTCCCAGGTAGCAATACTGTTTTACTCGCTCTATCTGCGTCCCATTAATGTATAGATGAGCCCCATTTATATTCTCCTTGCTGACAATCATTTGTTTGGTTTTGTGGGTATTAATGTTTAGTCCGTACTGTTGACTGTACTCGTTTATTCTGTCCATTAGCCTCTGGAGTCCCTCTAAACTATCTGCTATTACCATGGTGATTCTTCCTCACAGTCTTCTTTATTTTTTATAAGCGATTAGAGGTAGTTAAACTTCTTGATCATTTTAAAATCAGCACTAAATTGACTTGCACCATTCTTTGAAGATTCCATGTCGTTCTGACTAGAATCTGGATTATTATTCACGGTTGCGTCAGTATCATGTAACAATTGTTCGGATTATTGTTTTCATACTCCAGCACTTATTGATATTTATAATTGTTTCTCCGTCACTCATTATAATTGGTGCTTTGACTTCATTTAATTTCTCTACATAAATATTTAACTTTATTAATATGTCTGTTTTGGTCTTCCTTACACATCTTTTGTATTTATTTGTTAAGTATTATCATATTTTATAGGTATAAGCTTGTATAAACGCCGATTTAGGCTCTATTAATACTCTCTGCCCATATTTTTCTTGTGCTTCCCGTTGTCCTTCTTTTAATTGGCGATCGGTATCTTGTTATTAGGGTTACGGATGTCTGTTCTGACTGCTCTCTATATATTGATTCCATTATACTTTCCTGTTTTTTGTCCATTGTATATATCTTGTATAGTAATTACTCGTTCTAATTTCGTCATTACTTACTTTGTTTCTCAGTGCTTTGTTTGAAAGAAAATAGTCAATGCGAGTAATTGAAATTTTGGTGAATTCACCAAATGAATTTTTTTTTATTTTTTTACGAATTAGGCCTAAGTCGTTTCTTGTTTTATTAAAATAACAAAAGTATTCAAATTCAATTGTATTTTTATTACAATTTTTTTATGAAATACAGTATTATTCGACATTTAGAAAATCAAAAAAACTATCGATAAAATGGGGCATTCGGAACCTAGGACTATTTCCAAGTTACAAACATTGAGAACATTATCATTTAAATATTGTATAATTGATAATTTGAAAGAGTGTAACTATTTTAAATACCTTTGGAAAATTTATTTTACTTGATATTGTAAATATTACCTAAAATATTGTCTGAAAATATGTTTTAAAAATTGAAATATTTTTTCGATTTCATCCCACATATACAAAAATCGGTTGAATAAATATCCTTTATATTTATATTTTTAACTAGAAACCCGATAGCAATCTCAATCTGCCAGTAGTGGTATGGATATACGGAGGAGCTTTCTTTGGAGGATCTGCCGATTTTGACGATCACAGTCCAGACTTTCTTCTCTATGAAGATGTTATCGTAGTAGCCGTCCACTACAGAGTAGGCTTTTTGGGTTTTATGTCACTCGGAGATACTGTAGCACCAGGAAACAACGGTATCAAGGATCAAGTATTAGCTCTTCAATGGATCAAGAAAAATATTAAAAACTTTGGAGGTGATCCAGAAAAAATAACTATTTGGGGACAAAGTGCTGGAGCAGCTTCGGTTGCTTACTTGTTACAGGCTCCACAAACCAAGGGTAAGAGTTTATCTCAACATATAGTTTGTTATAATCTATAATATATAAAATTAATATATTATAAATATTTTTGAATAATGTTTTAATAGTAGTCGTAATTTTCCACTGTGTTTCGACTCACGTTATGCAATGTATGAGTCTCAAACTTTCAAATATGTGTTTTGTTTATTATAATTATTATCAATTACTATTTCTTCCCCTTTTAAATATCCAAATAAAACTTTCTTCTACAACATAAACGATTTCTCGTAAAAGACAATAAAGATTCTTAAAACTTTTGTATCCAGTAATTGGACACTGCCACCAATGTTGCTAGTTTTTAAGTCTTGATCGAAAGTGAATATAACCGAAGAAGCGTATCAGAGCGAAGTCGAGTTGGGCATGCCATATTCTACCCACTTAAAGACTTTCCGGTACTTGGGTTGGTAATATGAGTTGCCTTACTCTTCATCATCATCATCATCCAGCCTCAAGAGTCCACTGCTGAACATAGACCTCATCCTCATGTTTGAAACCCCGTCTATCTTGCGCCGCTCTCATCCAGTTTTTATCGAGTCTTCTTAAATCGTCAGTCCATCTTGTAGGTGGTCGACCGACGCTTCTCTTGTCTTCCCTTGGCCTCCATTCCAATAACCTCTTTGTCCATCGCCCATCTGTCATTCTGGCTATGTGTCCTGCCCATCTCCATTTTAGTCTGGCTATCTTCTCGATGATGTCAGTCACTCCGGTTCTTCTCCTGATGTCTTCGTTGGTTATTCTGTCTCGCAGAGTTATTCCTAACATGGACCGCTCCATTCTTCTCTGCGTGACTCTCAGTTTGGTAGCTGCTGCTTTTGTTAAGGTAAGTGTTTCTGCTCCGTACGTCAAGACTGGGAGGACGCACTGATCAAATACCGTTCTCTTTAGGCATGTGGGCAGCTCACTTTTAAAAGTTTCTCTCAGTTTTCCAAATGCTGCCCACCCAAGGCCGATTCTTCTCTTCAGTTCATGAGTCTGGTTATCCCTGCCAATCATAATTTCATGTCCCAGGTATTTATATCTATCTACGAGTTCTATTTCTTTTCCACCAATACTGATGTTCTGGTTGGGTACCAAATTGGTCATGATTTTTGTTTTCGAGATATTTATATTTAAACCTACACTTTCTGTAGCCACAACGAGTTCCTGTACCATCTCTCTTGCCATTCCTAGATCTTCAGCTATTATAAGTATATCATCGGCGAAACGTAAGTTGTTTAGATATTCTCCATCTATTTTTATTCCCTTTGTCATCCAATCCAAATTCTTAAAAGCATGTTCTAGCACCGTATTAAAAAGTTTAGGTGACATTGGGTCTCCTTGTCTAACCCCCCGTTCTATTTTTATGCGATTACTGTTAGTATGTAATCTGACAGTGGTTGTTGCCTGCAGGTATATTTTGTATAATAATTTAGTATATCTATAATCTAGCCTGCATTCTTTAAGCGCCTGTAATATTTTGCTTAGCTCAACTGTGTCAAAGGCTTTGTGAAAATCGATAAATATTAGAACTAGAGGTTTATTGTATTCCACTGCTTTCTCTATTAGGGTTTTTATACTTTGTAGATGGTCATTTGTTCCGTAACTTTTTCGGAATCCTGCCTGTTCCCTTGGTTGATAAGTCTCTAATTTTCTTTCCATTCTCTTAACTAGTATTCGCGTAAACAACTTATATTTATGGCTGAGGAGGCTAATCGGTCTGTAATTCTCTAAATTTGCTTTGTCTCCTGCTTTGTGTAATAGAATCATAGTAGCGTTGTTCCAGTCTGTTGGAATATTGGCGCTGTGAAGGCAGATATTGAAAAGTTGTTTAATTTTTTCAAGTAATACATCCCCTCCAATTTTTAGTGCTTCTGATACTATTCTATCTTCACCCGGGGTTCGATTATTTTTCATTTTCTTCAGAGCTTCTTTGATTTCTGATTTTGTTATATCGGGCATTAAACCTGACCCTTGGTTTAATACCCCAGTTTTTAGTGTAATTGGAGGTTCCGTATTGTTATCTTTTTTTCTTGATCTATATAACTCTGTGTAGAACTCTTCGACTATTCTTAATATTTCATCTCTGTTAGTTGTTTCTTCTTCAGTGCTGTTTCTCAGTTTGTTAATTTCTATTATCCCCTTTTGTACGCTCCTCTTCAAAACTTTCATGTTCTTATTTTTCTCTATTGCCTGTTTTGTTTTTTCTACATTGTAGTTTCTTATGTCTTTTCTTATTGCCTTTGTGATCGTTTTATTTATTTGATTTATCGCTTCTTTGCTTGTAGTGTTATCTCCTTTCATTTGTCGTCTTAGTTCTATAAGGGTTTTCGTGGGTTGACTCAGTTTTTCATCTTTTTTGCTTGTCGGACAATATTTAGTTTGAGCCTGTTGCATTGTGTTGACTATTTGTTTGTTCAATATATTGATGTCTGCTGTTGTTGTATCTTTCAATGAATTACCAATATATTTTTCGAACTCCTGAATGTTAGTTGGTTTTGTCCATTTCTTTGGTTGTTTCTTGTTTATCATTTTGAGTCTTTCTTTCTTTTTGAGCCTTACTCTTAGTACTCATAAATTACTATTTATATATTTTTTTAAATTATATTATTTTTACTGATTTACTATGTGACGGAACGTTACAGTATCCCGCCACTAGGAATCAAGTACTTTTTTCGGGATACCTTATTCGGTATACTTTAATCGGGATTATATATATAAGATTTGAGATCTTCGCTGAAGCTATATGTGATTTATATGGTTTTCCGGGTTTACCAATGCGTTGAATAACTTGGGTTTTTGAAAAAAAAACCATTGTTTTGGCGATGTTTCAGAAGGTCACATTTGCCATTGTCAAGTGAAGATTATTTCTGATAAAATAATTTATATATTAGAAATCTTATCATGTATGGGAAACATGTCCATATTTTAAAGTCAGTGAAGTATTTAGAAGTAATCCTGTATTTTAAACTGTCGTGGAAAAATCTCTTAATCTAAAAAGGTCAAGAAGAACGCTGCAGCCTTTTGGGTATGCAAAACGGCAAAATATTTGGATTTTTCTATCAATGTTAGGAACTACAGTGATTTACGCTGACGTGTGATCTCAGACTAATCCCGAGTAATAACGAAATCATCTCCAGCGGCTGATATGCGTTGGTATTTCAGGAGTACCTAATATGAACCGCACCCAAAGTTGCCCTTGAATTTTTGTTGTGTATACCGTTTTTACATATTATTATACAGCATGAAGTCATAATAGCCGCTGATGAAGTAGATCAACTGCTCTGAGAGTTTGGGGGGTTGGACTGATCATTTTGACAAGAAAGAAAACCGCGGATTGCTGCCTGTGTTTTCCGTGTTACATGATAGCATAGTGAAAATAATAATAAATTACTAGTTTTATCATGAAATAATTTTATTGTCATTTATGTTTTCTGTAATTTGTTCTCTTTTATCCATTAGATTTATTATTTTATTATTTTAGGCCTTTTTAGCAGAGCCATTTTAAATTCAGGGTCATCTTTAAGCCCATGGTCGTTGGCGAATGGCCTTCCAGAAGTTACTGAGGAACTGGCAGAAGAATTTCAAATTAATACCCAATCTTCTTCCACTATTTTAGCTGGTTTGAAAAAACTTGACGTTGCAGAATTACAAGAAGTTGCAAATAAAAAGATGAGCGATGTAAGAGTTTTTAAAGTCTTTGAAATCTGTTTAGATACAGCATAAATGATACTCAATAAATAAACAAATCTGGCAGAATAAAACATTGTTACAAAGGTCATAAATGATCAAAGTTGTGACATTACTAACTCAAATAGTTGATTTATTGGTTTTGAACTATTCTCGTATATTTTTTAGACATAAGTGTTTTTTGGATTGTTTCTACCCAAATCATCTTTCTCTTCTTTAGAAATTACAAAAATCGTTACTTCTCAACTAGGCAAATGTGCCTGGGGTCAAAAGTTTTTCTAGTGTTTAAAGAAATTTAGTACTTATTTAATATTATTTTCCCACTTATAAAGTGTTTTGAGTGCATTAAGAAGATACAAAGAATGGTTTTCATTCTGTAAAAAGTGTTTCTGTTATAATACTTTTGTGTTAATTTTTCACTAGATTTCTTTAGAATGCTTCCAATTTTCACTTAAGTTGGCTCCCAAATATGCAAAAATACTAAATCTGGAGGTCCGTCGCAAGACGGGATGAATAAAAGAAATTAATTAATAGCAAAACAAAGGCAGGGGTCGATGCTTGACCAGTCAGTGAAAAAGACGTGTTTTAGGCACTCATTTATGGTGCTAGTTAAATAGTAATTATTGAAGTAAATTTAAAAGTAATTAAGTAAAAAACTACGTGAAAGTAATTTGTATACTGAATATTGGAATCGTGAGTAGATAAAACATAGTTTTTTCATCTATTTTAATTTAGATATATAAGTAAATCACTGCAATTAGTTATAAGTATTATCCAATTTCCAGGAACTGGTATCACAGCGAAAGCTGTAAAACAGCACCGGTTTCAGTCGGATTTTAAATCCATTTAAAAGTTGTCATCTTCCAGTCAGCTACCACAAAATGCATCATACTTAAAAGCAGTTAGTCAACCACGTAGTATATTAATCCCAAACAGAGATCAAGCGATTTTTTAACACTCTAGAGAATTGTACAATTAATGGCTATCTTGAAGGATTGGGTCAGCATATACATAGAACCAAAAAATATAATTTTCGCATCCCGTATATCAAACGGTAGAATATGCATATATATAAATATATATATATATATATATATATATATATATATATATATATATATATATATATATATATATATATATATATATATATATATATCATCTATAAAATCTACTAGGTAAATTCATAGCAGAAACAAAGAAGATAATAGTAAATGGAAATATACTAGAAGCGGGAAGATTAATAACTCCATCGGTCCGCTTAATTCTATCTAATGCATGTCCAAGCATACCTTCTAACTTAATAATGGACGAATTAATAAAACTAGGTTTAAATCCTCTCAGACATATCATACCTACGGATAGGAGCAACCAATCCTGCTTTCAGTCATATTCTAAGCTTCCGAAGACAAATTTTCGTTTCACCTTTTCCAGACAACTTTGCACTACCTGAATCTTTTATCATCGAATTGGAACAAACATCATACCGCATATTTATAGTCCAAAACGAAACATGTTTCAAATGCAAATTAACTGGACACTAAGTAGCTAATTGTCCAAATATTTCACCTTCTAACCATTCTCACAATGATAGTGCAATGCAAACAGAAATAAGACAAAATTCATCAATAAATCATACTCAATAAGATAATCTACAAAATACTACCACAATATCAAATATCACTCCCTTCACACTTACTACGTCTTCTTAAACCACATTACAAACAGTAGCAATCCCAAATTTATCAATAAACCAAACTCAACAATGCTCACTACAAAATATACATTTGACCACTTCTTCAGTTAACACTACAATCGCAACACCTACATCGTCTGAGTCATCCTCTAATACCCAAAAACATAAATCAATCTCACCCGAAACAAGTCAATACTTACATCCAAATAAAAATACACATATCGAACAAAGCAACCGGAAAAAGAACCCTAGAAGATACAATCACGCCACCCTCCGAAGAAAACTTTGAAAGACCTAAGCTTCAATTAAAGAAAAAACCAAAACTGATGACAAAAACTTAAGAGATGAGATACCAAATCTCCAAACATTACTAGAACCAGTTAGAGAATATGTAGAAATGGAAAAGCAATCGTTAAGCTTCGATCAAGTAGTGGATCTATTCGAAAATATACAAGGATCAAAAGACATAATCAGCGTAACAAAATTGTACTTAGACGACTCTCATGCACTCATAAAGTTTCTAACGGAATTACATCCATACTACATCGAGAAATTAATGAAAACCAAAAGCACCAAATTAATACGAAAACTTTGCAAACACATAGGTTTACTCTCTGTAGTGAAAACTTCATTGTCTGAAGAAGATTCCGACTCATCGGTAAATAATTCCTCTAAAGAATAATAACATCACTGTTGACTTCATGTTTGTTCCATCACATTCAGGTATACAAGGAAATGAAGAAGTAAATGAACTAGCCCGCTTAGCATCCTTTAGCCAGGACTCCATTCTTATTAATGAAGTTTCTTCTGGTGACTTCAAGTAAGAAATAAAATATAAAGTGTTGAGTGCGTGGCGGAATGAGTGGAGTGCATCGCAAAGTAAACTCAAGGAAAACGATCAATTAGTGAAACTGTGGCTCCAACCCACAGCGAATAGACATGATCAAGTGAGAATAGCGCGTTTGCGGCTGGGACACAGTGATTTGACACATAAACGCCTCTTTGCGCGGACTGTGCCGCCAATGTGTGACAATTGTCAAGTAACACTCTCCGTGGAGCATATACTAACTCGGTGCAAAACATATGAAGCAGCAAGAGGGAAGCACACTATCCCAAATAATATAAAGGAAGCCTTAGGAAAAACATGAACATTAAAAAATACAATAAGTTATCTTAAAGACTCAGGACTGTATCAATTATTGTAATTTTTTCTAATAACTTTACCTGTGTTATATTATTTTTTAGGTCACTAATAACCCTTGTGGTTGCAGTGTAAATAAATTAAAAAAAGCAAAGGCAGAAATCCATTTTTATGTTTCTCTATTTAAAATAAAACTGTATATTAAGAAACAGATTTAAATCGATAACTGCAATCTCCTGAACCCTCCGCTTTTTTGTTTTTATGGTTTAAATTATTAGCTACTATGTCGTTACTTCATTTTTCTTCAAATATTATTTTGATGCATCGCATGCAATGAATTATCATTAATAGTTTAGTTGACTTACGTCCCAACCAGGTTGAAATCTGATTTACCCTTTCTGAGTTATGATTTTTGGCTTCATATATGTAGATGGTTAGCACATAGGTTTACGAATTTATGAATATCTGGTTAACATACATATTTACTATGTTAATTTGAATGTTCTGTTTTGTTAGTAATAAGAAAAAACTTGAATGTTACAATATGGAATTATACGGATGTTTAATACTTTTAGAAAGTAATGGCTTCAAATCCTGTACAAGGTTTAGTATTTACGCCAGTCAAAGAACCTAATCATTCAGGAGCAGTTATAACTGGAAATTCGCACCAACTTTTAAAGGAAGGCAAATTCCACCATGTGCCTATTTTGGCAGGTTACACATCATTGGAAGGATATTTTGACGACTTGCCACGTAAGTTTTTTAATAATTGTATTGTTGTACATGAGTATTTGAGCTTTTGTCTCTAAAAGCCTATTTTATATTTACACTACATGTTTAGGCCTAGTTGGAAGGGACAAAGTAAAAATAGGGAAACAGCCTATTAGCACGCGATGGAAAGTTAAAATAATTTGTAAGAATAACAACATACTATTTATCTTACAGAATAAAGACATAACTACTAAAGGTAGCAAAATGTAGAGTCTGCAGCTTGTTTCGTCTATTAATTTTGGACAAATCGCCTCCTTATGATTACTTCGTACGAGGTGTTGTCGAATGCTCCTTATAAATCGAAAAATAAACCCAACATCACCTCTTCGTTTTCCAGAATAATCTCCGCCCACTGTAAGAGATGGACTAATGCTGTTTTAGTGAATAATCCTGCTCGGTACGTATACTGGTTCCTGATGTATCGAATTTTTAACGAATACGCCATTTCTAATATGCCTATTGAGCAGTTTTTCTAGAGTCTTCAGTACGAATGACATTAGACTTTAGGGACTTAGCTTTTTCTCGTCTGGGTTTACCAGGTTAAGATACAAACAATGGCTTTTGGCGTTTGGCTTTAATACTCAATAGTGAGCATTGGCATTATATCTTAATTAATTGGCTATATTGGCTAAGGTTGGCTATAACCATTGCAAATTCGTCTCTATCTTCTGATTTTCTTAAGAGCGTCTGTGAGTTTAACCCGGTCCAGTCGCGAATGTTTTTCAGCCAGGATATTTGTCGTCTACCAGGACCCCTTTTTCCTTCGATTTTACCCTCCATAATCAGCTGCAACAACTGGTACTTATCATTTCTAAGCGTGTGCCCCAAATATGCTGTCTTTCGCCTTTTAATGGTGGCCAAAAGTTCTCTGTCTCTTCCCATTCTGTGCAACACCATTTCGTTCGTAATATGATCGGTCCATGGTATCTTCAAAATTCTCCTAAAAAGCCTCATCTCAAAAGCTTCCAGTTTTCTCAATAAGTCAACATTAACACTCCAGGCTTCGACCCCATAAAGAAGAATAGAATGGATATAACATTTTACCATCCGATATCGGATTTGCAGATTGAGTCTTTGGTTACTCAGAAATTTCCTCATTTTCAAAAAGGCTCCTTTTGATTGCTCTATTCTTGAGCTAATTTCTGATTTCGGATTCAAATCTTCTGTAATCCAGACTCCTAAGTATTTCATTTTGTCCACTTGCTCAATATCTTCATTTTTTATCTGAATCCTTGTAATGACTTTGCCCCTCTTACTGATAACCATGGTTTTTGTTTTCTTTATGTTTATTGTTAAACCAAACTGTTCTCCAGTATCACAAATTGTGTTTAGTAACGTCTGCAGGTCTATCTCACATTCAGCGATAGTGACTGTATTGTCAGCATAACGGATGTTATTTATATTTTCACCATTTATTTTGATCCCGTCTGTACGGTTTTCAAGGGCTTGCGTAAATAACTCTTCGGAATATATATTAAATAGTAATGGTGAAAATACACAGCCCTGTCTCACTCCTCTACTTATCTGTTGCGCATTCGTGCGATTTCTCACTTCTCACTTTCTTGTTAATGTCATTTTTGTCAAGTCCTTTTCACTTTAGACATTCCATGCGAATGTTATGTTTAACTTTGTCGAAAACTTTCTTATAGTCTATAAACGCAACGAAAAGTTCTTTTTGTTGGTCTCGACATTTTTGGGTAAGAGTTGTGAAATACAGACAAACTATACAGAGCTTCCACTGTTCCGAAGCCGTTACAAAAACCAAACTGTCTATTACTTATATCCGCTTCATACTTTCTGAATATTCTTGCATGTATAATCTTTAAAAATGTTTTTAATAAGTGTGACATTAAGCTGATTAATCTATAGACATTACAGTGTTTGAAGTTCTCGGTTTTTGGTAGCGGAACAAATGTCGATAGCAGCCATTCTGTAGGTATCTCACCGGATTTGTATATGTTGTTAAAGAGTATAGTTATTGCACTTAAATTGTCTTCGTCTATAAATTTAATCAGCTCGATATAAACTTCATCTCGCTCAGGGGCTCTGTCAGGTTTTGAGTTGTTTATAACATGTTGGACTTCAGATTTTAATATTATTAGAGCTTCCTCGTTATCAATTTGTGTTGGTTCCGTTCTTGTGTCCATGAAAGCAATTTCTCACTTGCTTTATTTCTTTGGCATTTGTAACACGTGGCCCAATCATCTTACTTCATGCATCCTAATTGTTTATTAATTTGGGTGGCCCATATCTTTAGTTTTCCTAATTTTTCTTTCAATATTTATACTGGTTTTCCTCTTTCTTCTGTGTTTTTATTGTTTTAATGTATCTCTTACTTATTTTATTGTCTCTACTGTCTGATCTTATATTTACTCTTCGTTTTGTTCTTGTGTGTTGTCCTTGTGTTTATATGACTATTTGTTTCACGTGGGCTAGTAAGTATTCACGATACTTTGTCCATTGGTTTAGTTTTTCTGTTTAATCTCTCTGAATTGAAAGTTTTTTACTTCTTTGCTTTTTCCAGTTCTTTACTTTTTTGCTCACACATTTATTTTGCTGTTCTCTTCTCAGCATCATATTATGCTTTACTTTTGTCTATTTTAATAACTTTTGTTATTTAAATTCTTCCTAATTCTGCATTATTCCTCTGGTTTGTGGCGCTTTTGCAGTATTCATTAAATTGTAGACTTTATTCCGCTCCTATCGGAGATTGGAACTCATTCTGGCAATTAAAATTTTGTTGGTTACGCGCCTGAATAGTTTAATTGAACTGCATCCAAACAATTCACGGAGATTGCGTAGCCACGAGATTTTACGTCTACCTACGCTTCTTCTGCCTTTGATTTTACCCTGCATTATATTCCTTAGTAGTTCGTATTTTTCACCTCTCATGATGTGCCCCATGTATTCCAAATCCGTGATTTTTATGGATTTTAAAACTTCGCATTGTTTTCCTAGTTGTTCGAGAACTTGTTCGTTTGTTTTGCGATCCATCCATGATATTTTCAAAATACGTCGGTAACACCACATTTCGAATGTTTCTAGGTTTTTAATGTTGGATTTTTTAAGTGTCCAAGTTTTAACCCCAAAAGGGTAAAGAAAATATAACGTCGAAGCATTCTTATTCGGAGCGATATATTGATATCGCGATTATTATAAAAGTTTTCTCATTCTATTAAAAGTTGACCGTGCATTTTCAATGCGGCATCTTATTTCTTTTGTCTGAGCAATATCTTCTGTGATCCATGCTCCAAGGTATTTGTACGAAGATATTTGTTCAATTTCTGTATTATCTAGTACTAGCTTAACTTTGAAGTTTTGTGCTTTTGTAAATACCATGAACTTGGTTTTTTTTCACATTTATTTTTAGTCCATAATCGTTGCAATATATATTTAGTTGTTCAGCAAGGTGTTGCAGTTCTTCTAGTGTTCCTGCCAGAAGGGCGGTGTCGTCAGCATATCTTATGTTATTAAGTGGCTCACCGTTTATTATAAGGCCCTCACTGACCTCGGCAAGCGCTAATTCTGAGGTGGCTTCACTGTATAAATTGAATAACAAGTGTGATAAAATACACCCTTGGCGGACCCCACGGCGAATCTGGATATTCTCGGTCAGTTCATTTTCAACTTTCACTTTTGCTGTTTGGTTCCAATAGAGGTTACATATGATTCTAATGTCTCTACTGTCTATGTTTTCATTTAATAAAATCTTTAAGCCGATTATGCTGCACTCTGTCAAATGCCTTCTCAAAATCAATGAAACAGGCATATACTTCCTGATTTATATCTAAGCATCTCTGCGAAAGAACACTTACTGCAAACAGTGCACCTCGTGTTCCCAGAGCATCTCGTGTTTCCATGAGAATCATAAAAAATTTAAAAAATCGCGCCACGTTTATTTAACTTCTTTTTTTTCTTCTTCTTCTTCTTCTACGGCACTATAGCCCAAATTGAGCCTTGGCCTCTTTTATTTTTTGCCTCCACCCTTGCTTGTCTGTGGCTGATCTTCTCACGTTTATTTAACACCTTTATAAAATCCAAGTTTATCTTTATCTTTAAAACGCATCTTGATTTTTGTCGATAGGACACTTGAAGCAAAAGTTATCACATTTTTACCATCGAGCTAATATAAATTTTATTACACATAGATTTCGTGCGCGTAACTGACATTTAAAATCGACGATCACTTTAAGAGTTGTTTCTGAGAGAACGGCTCATTCTACACAAAAAGTGCTAATAAGCATTTTTGTTTAAAATTACCTCTGCTACATTTTTTATTTAAAACTTTTTTTCTACAGCCTACCGATTCTTGGTAGCTTAATCGATTTTTTTGCGTTTTTACTCCCCTAACAGGGGGTTTTAGGGGGAAACACGGTGATAAAAGTGCTAAATTTTTTTGCATCTTTTTTGTGGTTAAAAAATAAATACGCTTGGCAAAATTTAGCTTGTTTTTTATGATTTTTGAAGGTTCAGTGGCATTTTCGACTCTGACAACTGGAGTATTATGCTATAATCTTTTCTCAATATGAAGTTTGCAACTAAATATTAATATTAATTTTAGTACTACTAAAACTATGGTTATTGAAATTTGATTCGAATAACAAGCTATTGGTTCCTGATGATTTGAACGCTGATGAATATGATAAGGAAGAGCTGGGTAATAATATCAAAAAGCAATATTTTGGCTTTCTTCCAATCGCTATAACTACCACCAGACTTATGAGGGTAAGTGAATATATACATATGTATACAATTTATATTATAAAATACTATATTGTACGACATTGTACGGTTTCATGATATATTTCATCGATTATTGATAATTAATTGTTAAATCATATTAATTTTTTAATGTAAATTTGAATTTTTTATTATACTTTTTTAGTTTATTTCTGACTCGCAATTCGAAAGACCAATCCAAGAGGCCATTAGGCTTTACTCAGCTTACACCAATGTGTATGCTTATCACTTCGGATACGAAGGAGCTCTATGGGGCCGAACCGAAAGGTCTACAAGCGGTAAGTACAATTCGAAGATTTTTATATATTGATTTTATTTTAGTATTTAAATGGGACATAACTTTGCCAGTCTCCGACTACATGCAGTCATAATGGTTATAAAATGCTAATAATAAAGTATTTTCGATATTCTGGGGACAAAGGGGTAGAATGCGAAAACATGGAGTTGATTCCAGTTAATTCCAATTAGCCTTTTCTACTCAAATCCGATTATCACCTTTATGCTGGTGTTCCCTGTAAATCGAGCAACCCAACTGGTGATCCGGTATCCAACCCGATTGGAAAGTTGGGTCGGAAACTGATGAAACCTACGACGAACTTGCAAACGAAATAAAGATAATAATTAGCCTTTATTACCCTGGAGCTACGGCTCTGCTCATACAAGAAATTAATAAAGCCAAAGCAGATATCATTGCTTTACAAGAAATGAGGTGGGCTAGCTCAGGCATCCTGGAAAAAATAATTGCAATATTTACTACCGTGGACATCCTACCCGACACGAATTTTGTACCGGATTTATTGTAAACAGCAAGGTCAAACACAGTGTAATTGATTTTAAAGCTATTGATCATAGGATATGTCGAATAAGACTTAAAGGGAAGTTGTTTATCTTTGGAAATACAATAAAAGTGGTAGTCATTCAATATATTGTCTTCGTTCAACAACTTTAGAAGTTTCACAGGCATCTAGTAAGATCCGGAGTTTTCCCATTCTTTATATTCGTGGGTGCTTATATGACCTCTTTATTTCTTATCTTTAACCCGCTCTCTGTTTTTCCGTTATTTTCCATCCTGGGGTAGCTGTTCTATATATTTCTTCCATTTTCTTCCATTTTAATGACATTAAGTCATTAGAAGCCGACCAGTGCGAAGGTGTTTTCAAGGTACTGTTATCATTTTTTAAAAAAACTCGTGTAATGAGGTGAAAGTGATTGTGAAGCCACACAAATATTTGCAGTTAAATATATGGACATAAACAGTAAGAAATTTATCTTCCTAAAAGTAGTTTTTGGTAGAATTTTTAGTCAATATTTAGTATTTATACGTCCTAACCTATATCGTCTATTAAAATAGTATCGTCTATTAAAATAGTTAAAACACGTATTTACGTAAATATAGCTATTTTATTAAATTAAATCAAACTCGTTCACAATGGTCATAATTAAATCACACCAAATTATTATCTCTCGTTCCGCTGTGTTTATGTGTCATCACCGAACAACCCGTGACCATATAAGGTAATTAGTGACCCAAGCCAATCACCGTATTAGAAGTTGAGTGTGTCTTCACAATGTCATAACAGAACTACCAGTATTCCATCTTAAGCTGATTAGGACATTAGGAAGTTAGTGACTTAAGCTGATCAGCGTATTAGGATAATAGTGTGACTGCATTCGACCATCCTGACGTCACGATCGTCCTCGATCGTACAACACCTATTAAAAAAAATAATATGTTCTTTATTATTAAGAATGCTAATTTATAGAAAGGCTCCATCATTCTGCAGAATGACATAGTCTAAATCAATTAGTTTCAGATAGCTACACTTATCCATACAAGCTCATTTTTAAACATTAAAACATATGGCTGTCATTTTTCAGAATGACAATGTGAATAAATTTGTTTCGAATAGCTACGGCTATTCAAACAAACTCATTCAAGACATTAAAATATTTGGGGGTCATTCTGCAGAATGGTGAACTGAATATCCATTCAGAACATTAAAACATTTATTTGTCATTTTTCAGAATGACGAACTGAAAATCCATTCAGAACATTAGAACATTTATTTGTCATTTTTCAGAATGACGAACTGAAAATCCATTCAGAACATTAAAACATTTATTGGTCATTTTTCAGAATGACGAACTGAAAATCCATTCAGAACACTATAACATTTATTTGTCATTTTTCAGAATGACGAACTGAAAATCCATTCAGAACATTAGAACATTTATTTGTCATTTTTCAGAATGACGAACTGAAAATCCATTCAGAACATTAGAACATTTATTTGTCATTTTGCAGAATGACGAACTGAAAATCCATTCAGAACATTAAAACATTTATTTGTCATTTTGCAGAATGACGAACTGAAAATCCATTCAGAACATTAAAACATTTATTTGTCATTTTTCAGAATGACGAACTGAAAATCCATTCAGAACACTATAACAACATTTATTTGTCATTTTGCAGAATGACGAACTGAAAATCCATTCAGAACATTAAAACATTTATTTGTCATTTTGCAGAATGACGAACTGAAAATCCATTCAGAACATTAAAACATTTATTTGTCATTTTTCAGAATGACGAACTGAAAATCCATTCAGAACACTATAACAACATTTATTTGTCATTTTGCATAATGGCGAATAAAATAAATTTGCTTCAAATAGTCAGAATTACTCAAATAAACCCATTCAGATCATTGAAACACTTTGTTGTCATTTTTCAGAATGACAATTAAAATATATTTTTTTTTTAGTTCCAGCTATTCAAACAAATTCCTTTTAAACAATAGAATATCTTTATGTCATTCTACAAAATGACTACACTATCATGTAACTAACCTGAATAATTTTAAGATCTTTGAATCTTAAATCTCTTGATGTTTTCTCCACCAACAACTCCTTCATAAGGACGCCTTTTTCTTGATGAATGTACATCTTTTGTTACACGATATCTATCATTTGGTAGAACCTCAACAATCCTGAATGGCCCTCTATACTTTTCTAAAAGCTTCTTACTTTCATTGTTTGCTGGAAAACTTGTAACTTTTGTCAATACCAGGTCACCAACAGCATATTTCACTGGAGAGCATCTTTTTTTATTAAATTCGTTATTCTGTTTGATTCTGTTTTCTTCTAATCGTTTAGCTACATCCTTTCTCAATAACATTACATCAATAATGTCCATATCATTATCATCTATGTATTTGTCTCCATCAACTCTTAATTTGTACCCGAAAAACACTTCACTGGGAGAAGATTTAGTTATTCGGTGTTTTGTCTCGTTTATTCCTTGTTGAATGTTTTTTAAATTCTTATCCCACATATCGGACTCAAACTTTGCACCCATTGTGGCCATGGTATCCAGTAATGTTTTATTTGCCCTTTCTCCTTGGCCGTTGCCTCTTGCCATTCCTACTGCAGTTGTAAACACTCTAATTCCTCTCTCTGCCATATAATTCAAAAATTCTTTTGAAACAAAAGCTGATCCTGCATCTGATATCATTCGTTTGGTGTTACCAAATATTTTAAAAATTTCTTCTAAAGCACGAATAACATGTTTACTTGATGTATCTGGGACAGCTTCAACAAACACAAATTTAGAAAAGGCATCAATCAAAACCAAGATGTATTTATTTTGAGATTTCGTTAACACAAATGGCCCTAAATGATCGGCATGGAGTGTATGAAACGGTCTAGCATATTTTGGAATGGAATGTAGATAGCCAGGCTTTTTTTCTCCCGGTTATTTATGGTATAAACAGGCAAGACAAGCCGAAATGTATTTCTTAATAAATCTTCGCATTCGTGGGAACCAATACCGTTCTTTTATTCTTTTAATTGTTTTATCCAACGCAAAATGTCCAATATCGTCATGATTCATTTTGACAATTTGCCAACGACAATCTTTAGGCACATACCATCTTCTACCATATTCCGCTATTTTATAAACTTTGTTTCCTCTTAAATCATATTTCTTGAAAGTATCCTTATGATTTTCCTGATCTCCTGACAAAAGAATAATCTTTTTTTATTTATTTCCGTATCTGTATCCTGTGCTTCTCTTAGATAGTCGTCTTCTTTGATGAGCATCACTTTAATTTCAAGACTTTCCCCTGCTTCAGTTCTTTCAAAGTTCCTACTTAAGGCATCTACATGTTGTAGTTGTACTCCTGATTTATGTTTTATTTCAAAACAAAAATTTTGTAAACACAAAACCCATCTTGCTGTTCTTGGGATTATTGTTTGTTTTACTAATGCATTTTTAACGGAATTGCAGTCTGTTATTACAGTAAAAGATCTTCCTGCTAAATATTATCTATACCTTTCTAGGGTTTTGACAATAGCCAAAAGCTCTAATTCAAGAGAATGATATTTCTTTTCTTCTTTTGTGGTTTGCTTGCTAAAATAGGCAATTGACTTTTCACGACCATCAACAATTTGAGTTATTATGCCTCCAAATCCTTCTCTACTTGCATCCGTGTAAACTATTATGTCATGTTTCGGATTAAATATTGTTAAAATTGGTTCTGAGACTATAACTTTCTTTATTTCTTTAACAATTTTTGTTTCTTCTTATGTCCATGTCCAATTTACATCTTTTTTTTATCAATAAGAAAAGGCTTGCGAACGATGAATTACTCTTTCGAATAATATTTGCATCCAATAATTCTTGTACTGTTTTTTGTAAAATTTCTTTGTCAGCTGCAGGTGTTCTGTAGGGACGAAACTTAACTACATCTGAACTTGTAATATCGATTCTCATAACAACAGAATGCGATTTTTTTTTAGAGCTTTCAAATTTATATAAAAACAGTCCTCGTGATTTAGCAAAATATTTTCCAACATCATTTTCTCGTGTTTAGATATATTTCCGGTACTTATTTCTTTATCTAAGTCTCTCTTATATTTAAATGTTAAACTATTATCTATCCTATAGTACATAATATTTACATCTTCTGTAAAATTTCTTCCTATTAGAAGGTCATTAACCCAATCTTTATCCATGACATATAACATAATATTTAATTCTACAAAATCGATTTTTATTTTAGCAAATACATAATATTCAACTGATAAAGAATTTCCCAAAAATCCAGAAAGTTTTACATCTTTAGTTAACGATTTTGTTTCTAATTTAAACTTATCTGCCAATTCTTTTGAAATTAGCGAACAATCGCTGCCAAAATCAATGAATGCAGTATGGGTGTTCATTTAAGAAAATAATTTTATTAAATTTATTTTCGGAAGAATCAAACTGTATTTGTTTAACAGATTTATTTTTTTCTAAATTTTTGTTCGTTTTATTTACTTTTGTCTCTTGACATTCTTTGTTCTTTTTAAAACAGTATTGTTCAATATGACCTTTAATTTTAAAAAAAAAACCTGCATATTTGGTTTCTGTGGTGACAATCTTTTTTTAAATGACCCTGAATTCCACAGCACATACAAGGTTTATTCTTGTTAAATTTGTTATTAACAAATTTGTTATTATGTACAAATTTTGATTTGGAAAAACAATTGGATTTGTTAAATCAGGCAATTTTTCTGGACTTTTGTGATAAAGCTTATTTCTTAAATAAACTGCCAATAAATTGACATCTTTGATTTGAGCAACTTCAATAGCAGATTTAATATGTTCGTCTCTAATAGCACCAATTATTAAAGAAATCTCATCTGACTTGGAAAAATTTACTTTAAGTTTATTAATTTTTGCTAAATGTTCAAAATAAAATTCATATAATGAAGAACCCTCTGTTGGTTTATGATGGGCTACGTCCATAAAAAGATCATAAGTATTTCGTGTACTTTGAAAAGTATTTTCTAACACTGATCTCCATTGTGCCCAAGAAAATTGAGACCATGCAACTTCATTTTCAATAAAACTAGCGTACCATGTTTTAGAGGTACTTTTAAGCTTAGAAATCGCTTGAAATATCGTCGGTATACTGCGAAAACCAGGTAAATGACAAATTTTAAAATATTGAGTTAAGTATACCAAAATTCTCAGCTTTTTCCGCTCTACATACAGGTAAAACCAAATAAATGATACGACTTACCATTCAGCAGATAATTTGTGTAATAAACAAATAAGTTACACCTAATCAACTTTTCGTTTTCAAATAAAACAATATATCGCTACTTACTTCCATAAAATTAAAGTTCTGTTGCATGTAAAACAAAGTAAGCCCACATATATTATTATGCCGGACAACAATATATTTCTACTACTGCAAACCATATTCAGTAAAAAGGTGATAAGTGTCTTTAATACATTTTACGTGTATGATTTATTAAAATTTCTCTTCCATATCGACTAGTAAAAACCTTTAAGTACACTTACTTCATTCTACGTGTTCTTTTCGTTTTTGTATACCTTGACTACCTTCTCGGCGAAGAATCGGTAGACGAAATTGTTGTGGTTTCACTACTGGAACTACTATTTCGCTTGGACTTTTTCCTTTTCGGCATTTTGGACACTTTCAATCACTTAACATTAAAAACAGTTCACTAAATTCTACCGTAGGTTCTTTAACACACTTCTGATATCGTCTATTAAAATAGTATCGTCTATTAAAATAGTTAAAACACGTATTTACGTAAATATAGCTATTTTATTAAATTAAATCAAACTCGTTCACAATGGTCATAATTAAATCACACCAAATTATTATCTCTCGTTCCGCTGTGTTTATGTGTCATCACCGAACAACCCGTGACCATATAAGGTAATTAGTGACCCAAGCCAATCACCGTATTAGAAGTTGAGTGTGTCTTCACAATGTCATAACAGAACTACCAGTATTCCATCTTAAGCTGATTAGGACATTAGGAAGTTAGTGACTTAAGCTGATCAGCGTATTAGGATAATAGTGTGACTGCACCTACAATTATAACACCACTTAAGATAATAATAACAACAACGAGAATTCTTAATTACTATATAAATACATAGGCGTATCTTCAACGGTTTTTATCATGCCTTCGACTTCGAATATGATTTGTTCCTGCTGTAGTAAATCGTATAAATCGAATTTAATGATAAAATGTTCCGTTTGCAATAGAATTTTTAGACATACCTGTGTGAATGTTAGTAATGTAGAACTGGAATTGTTTAATGATAATGATAAAGGATTCGATTGGTCCTGCATGAGTTGTAGGCAGGTTGGAAACCAAATAAAAGATCTAAAAGCATTAATTTTAACTTTACAAACTGATATTCAAGCACTTAAAAATGAAAACCAATCAATGAAGAATTCTTCAACCATGTTGGTTATGGAAGAAGTCATTCAGGAAATAAATGAGCGTAGAAAACGCAAACGCAATGTTATTTTATTTGGTGTACCTGAGCAAAATACTCAGCTCCCTCCCAATAGTCGCAATGATAATGATACACAGGAAGTCCAAACAATAAGTCAAAGTATGAATACTAGCGTGAATGTCAATGAACTCAAAATATTTAGGCTTGGACAACCAGCACTAGGTAAAAATCGTCTGATCAAGATTACACTTAAAGATGAAAATGACGTCTCAGCATTAATCAGACAATCCAAGGTTCTAAAAACTGGTATCTACAGCCAATTTAGAATTAAATACTTGGATTACATCCCAAAAATTGTACCTATAAACAGATAGGTCCCAACAGTTTTACAAGCCAAGATCTTCAGGTTTACTATCAGAATGTGCGTGGTTTGAATTCCAAAGTAATTGATTTTTACTCTAGTGTTAGTGAATGTGAATTTGATGTCATTGCTCTAACTGAGACTTGGCTCAACTATGTTGTTATTAGTTCGGAATTGTTTAATGATGACTATCAGGTTTTTAGAAAAGATCGAAAGTTCGATGTAGTTAATAAATCGACTGGTGGAGGTATTATATATTCCTGACAAATTAAAGTTGAATGATTTTGAATATTGTTTTGAAATGTTAGAGCAACTTGAATTATTTAATGACACTGTTATTCTCCTGGGCGACCTTAACATTCCAAAGTATATTGATCAAAATAGGTCTGATGTGAAGACATCGGCAGTGCTAGACTTCATGTGTTTGTTTAATTTAAATCAGTATAATCAGGTGGGAAATAATTTAAATCGATTGTTAGACTTAGTTATATCATCAGATACATGTCATGTAAGTCGCGATAATGCACCACTTGTTCAAGAAGATTTACATCATCCAGCATTAATGATAAATATTAATGATTTTCAGAAAAAGGAAACCAGTTTTATGGCTCATTCTAAAACTAAAAGATATAATTTTAAAAAAGCAAATTTTCCTTTACTGTACTCAGAATTTCTTAATTGCGACTGGAATTTTTTAGATATGTCTGATGATGTAAATACAGTCCTAAAATTATTTTATGCTAAGATATATGAATTATTTGATATGTGTGTACCAGAAATTACAATATACAGAAATTATAAACGTCAATATCCTACATGGTACAATGCCGAAATAATTATGATAAAGTTGAAATCAAAAAATATCACAAATTATAAGAAAACAGGTAATATACTTTATATGCATGAATTTAAAAGGTTGCGAAAAATAATTAAACGAATGATTCAAACTCAATATAATGTTTATCTTGAAAAAATTCAGAATAGTATTTCTAATGAATCTAATAATTTCTGGGCATATGTTCATGCAAAGAATAAAACTTCTAGAATCCCAGGTGAAATGTGTTACAACGGCGATACATTTAATAATCCTCGCGATATAATCCATGGTTTTAAGATTTTTTTTGAAAAAGTTTATTTACCTGTCGACAACAATGTATTTAATAATCAAGAATGTAGTGATATCTACTTACCCACTATTAATTTTAACGAATTTCAAGAAAACGAAATTTTAGTAGCATTTAAAAGAATTAAAAATAAAATGACGTCCGGACCGGATAATATTCCAGCATTTTTAGTGAAAGATTGTTCTCGGGTATTTGTAAAGCCACTTCAAAAAATTTTTAACTTATCAATAAAAACGGGAACTTATCCCGAATTATGGAAAAATGCAAAAATATGCCCTGTATTCAAAAACGGAACGAAATCTGATGTATCCAATTACAGACCGGTATCTTTGTTATCCAATTTTTCAAAGGTTTTCGAAGTAACTCTATATAATCGTATTTACCCTTCTGTTAGGGGATGGATATCACCTTATCAACATGGCTTTATAGATAAACGTTCTACTGTATCAAACTTAGCTGTAATAACTCAATATATTTGTTGTGTCAAATAACACTCTTTATTTTGTTTTTCACCTGCTTACTTTTTTCTTATTTTTTTATTTTTTTTACTTGATATTTTTGTATCACCTACTAAAGATTATATACTAATTAAAAATGTATCTTAAATTTTTACCCTAGAAATGGGAAACTGTTGGGTAATAAAGCTATTACTTATTTATTTATTTTCTTTTTGTCAAAGTTTTGTCTTTGTATCTACTATTATTTGCCCATTGCCGTCTATTAGTCTGTTGCATTTTGTTGTAGGTAATTTCTTTAATACATCGTCGTGTAATTACTGTAGTTTTTCTATTTCACCACATTTAACATTCAAATAATTTTCCTTTGCACTTTGCATTTTCTTCTGTAGCTCTCGGTATATTGTACTGTGTCTTAGTTTGTCTACATTTTTCACTATCCTTTCACCTCCTATTGACATAAGTATTTTGACATTAATCCAGCCGTTTGACACATTTGATATTCGAGATAATTTAACATTCTGTCACTAATTGTCTGCGGTTTTATTTTTCCTGTGATTCACTAAAAGTGATATCACTTTTAGTACTTTATTGGTAATTCTTGATTTGTTCCATTTACTTAAAATTTCCAATTTCAAGATACGTATCTATTATCATTATGCGCAGGTACCTATCAGCAAATTCTAACTTACTTAAAAGTCAGCAGAACGCTTGATACCCTTGTTTCTACCGTCGCGCGTCGTGATAACCTGCTGACATTAAACATACATATTTCGCATACATGTACTGATAAACCGTTTTTGTGTGCATAGATAGGTAGATAGTGTCTTTATAAGCTAATACTATGGTAGCAAAAACCACACTATGCTGGTCTGTGCGTTTGAATTTGTAGATGCCTGTGTATTTCTAATGTAAGGCGAGTACGTTGAAATCACAAAAACAAGCAGATATTAAACAAATTTCATATAAAGAGACTGGCAAAGCATTATTTTTCTGATTCATAGACTGTCCCATATAAATCCAAGTTACAAAAAACGTTTCTAAAAGATTTATTTTGCATATATTTTAATGTTTTGTAGGTGTTGGCCACACCGAAGATCTGGGCTATCTTTTTGACTTCGGTCACAAAGGCAGTGAAGCAGATTATCTAACACGTTCGCGCACAGTTAAACTCTGGACTAACTTTATCAAACAAGGCAATCCCACTCCCTCAAAAGATTCCTTGCTACAGAATGTAACCTGGCCAGCTAATTCCAAAGTTAGCACAGCTGATAGACTCAAGTACCTGGAGATCAACAAAAGTTTAAAGGTTGTTGGACTTCCTAACTCATCAAAAATAAAGTTTTGGAATAATATGTACCAAGAGTATGGCTATCCCCCGTATTCAACTTATTGATATCTAAGCGTTTGTAAACTTATACTTTTACAAAAATAAATATGGTTAAAATGAAAATATGATTTATGTTTTGTTAATAAAGAATATATTAACCCTTTCAGAACCCTTTTCCATTACGATGGACATAAACTTATGCACCTTTAATTTCTCAGTGAAGTAATGGTGGTTGCCTAGAGAATATTTCTGTATTTTGCTTGATCTTCACGCAATGATTTACTGGACACAGATCTCATCAGAGTACAAGCAAAGAATATATACTTTGGCTGAAAGTGACTAGTCTGTACAGGGTAAGATATGCAATGCTAACCTTATGGGAATTTCGCCAAGACGTTGCCAGTTTTATGCAGTGATCGATGGCGTTCTCTATTGTCTATCTTTCAAAATAAACGGAATAAACCAGGAGTTCTTAACAAGTCCTCACGTACAATTTTATGTAATTTACAAATATCGTTTGCTAATAATTTTACATAATACTATACATTATTTGTTTCCAATAGTAACTTATCAACTTTTATTTTTTATTAGTAGTAGTAGTATAATAAAACGTGCATTAAATAAACATTTGTTTCAAAGTTTAAAATAATTCCGGTAATTTCTACTAACTGCCAAATTTATGTCCCTGCGTTGGTAATTACTGCCATAATGTGTCAGGAATTTGTAATTTTGGTTGATATCAACTGCAAATACTTTCTTCTAAGTTATTCAGTAATTAAGAAGCAATTAGAGTTGTTCTTGTACAGAATAGGTTTCAAAGCTTGATACATCCAGGGCCTTAATTAGTCTTTATTTGTTCTTCAGAGCGCGTAAACATATTCGAGTTACGATTATTTGTACCATCTTGGATGTACTGTTACTGTTTTGTTATTGTTATTATTTGTTGGTGGGTGTTGTTGTGATTTGCTGTTGGCAATTATTATTATTTTCTGTTGTTGGCTATTGTTATATTTGACGCCGAATTTTTACCGCAAAATGGAGGAAATTGTTCAATGGAAACGTGGAAAAGCTCTGAAACTTTCAGAGAAGCAGATACTAATGAATATTATTAATTATCATCTTAATCAGGATAACGATTATGTATCAAGTGTAATTAGAAAAGTGTCAGAAATGCGTGGTGTTTGCGAAAAGACTCTGTTTTGCATACGACAGGAATATTCATCACCTGCTGGATTACAATCTCCAAAGAGCAGGCCCAAGAAGCGAAAGGTTGGTAATTCTGGTGACAACAAGTACGATGAAGGTGTCAGGGGCCAAATTCGTAGAATAGTTCGTCAATTTTTTCGTGACAACATACCACCAACAATAAACACCATATTAGCTGTTGTAAATGTAGAAGAAACTTTGCCCAACTTTTCACGGGCCACGCTACATTGCTTGTTGAGTGATATGAATTTTGTAGAAATTCAATTTTGATTGAAAAACCAGAAATCATCTCGTGGCGTCATCGTTATTTACGCGCAATTCGTAAATACCGTTCAAAAGGATACAACATAGTGTATTTGGATGAATCATAGGTAAATATCGGGCACAGTGTAAAAAAAGAATCGGTTGATAAAACAATTACATCTCATCGTGATGCGTTTGTTCGTGGTCTGACAACAGGATTAAAAACTCCAACAGTTTGTGGAGCACGGTTCGTTTTATTGCACGCAGGATCTACCAGTGGATTTGTTGATGGAGCAGAGCTCACATTTTTGGCAAAGAGAAATACTCAGGACTACCACGACGAAATGAATGGACCGACCTTCGAAGATTGGTTCGAAAATAACTTAATGCTAAATTTGCCACAAAAACTGTTGTGGTAATGGACAATGCCTCCTATCACAGCATAAAGTCAGAAGAAATTCCCAACAGTTCAACACTAAAAAAAGGTATTCAAGAATGGCTTCTGTCAAAGGACTTATTTTTTGAAGAAGACTACCTAAAATGCGAGTTACTTGATGTAGTCAAGGCCTTTAAAGCAAAATATGACAGGTACATAATAGAAGATATTGCCAAAAAACACAATGTGAAGATTCTGAGGCTCCCACCCTATCACTATGAAGTCAATCCCATCGAAATAGTTTGGGAGTGAAGTGAAACGGTATATAGCTGGCCGCAACGCGAATTTTAAAGAAGCTGAAATGCGAAATTTAATTACAGCAGCGTACCAGGTCATTACGCCAGAGAGATGGAAAAACTACGTAAACCACGTAATAGCAACAGAAAAAAAATGTGGGAAATTGACAATTTGTTGGATGATATCGAACCAATTATTATAAATATAAATATCGAAGATAGTGATGACAGTGACGATAATAATGATGATGATGATGATAGTGAAGCAGAAACTAAATATGACAGCGATTGACAGAAAAAGGAACTAAATATAATGGTCTACAATTACGATTGCTTACACACGAAATTAAATACAATGACTTCTTTTATTTTCAACTTATTTATTAGTTTTATTTTCGGGTATTTCTACGTTTTGTTACTGCCTACATATACAGTGCGGTTTTTAAAAGTCCTTCCTCCCTTAATTTTTGAACGGAACAATACATAAATAAAATGTTTCTTTATATTTTAGTTTTATTTTATTCGATTTTATTTAAATCTATAAAAAAATGGTTTGTATCGCTAGCACATACTGTAGAATTAAAAACAAACTGCTTGTGTGATATAAATAAAAGGCATTTCTTAATTTCTGTTTTATTTTAATTTAACCCAAGTATGTTGTAGCAAATATTATCTATGTTTGAGAACCACTGACAGAAGGAAGCCAGGCAGGGTCTTTAGTGGGCATTAGTACTTAAGCTACCTTCAACACAAAAGATGGATTAGGCTAAGTAGTAAGAAGTAAAGTTTATTTTAATACAAGTTTGCAAAGAAGTACGGCATCGATGTTGTGCATTTACCCTGTACAGACTAGTCACTTTTGAGACAATCTATATACGCATAGTACAAGATCCCAGTGAAGGATCACTACGTTCATAAAGTAGTTCATCAAACTCACATTTTTACATATATTTAAAATTAGGAGAATACATTGATCATAGGTTACCAATCAAAAAGTGGCCGCAAATATTTTTAATTTAATTGATAGTAATTAGTTTTTGACAAATATTTTATTTCGTTAATATATTTTTAAAATAAAATATGCTTCTCATGACGTGCATAACTGAGTTTAATTGCGGCAAAATAAAATATGCTTTTTAATTTTTTATCGATAACAGACTGATCAAAATATATCAAATTTTTACCGTCGAATTGATACAAATTTTATTTAGAATTGATTTCGCACTCGTAGCCGCGTCTCTTCAAGCGATATTTTGGATAGAACGGTTAATTTGTTTCACAAAAAGTGCTAATGAAAAATTGTCTCCGCTAAATTTTTTATTTTAAATATTTTTTTCTACTCAGATTTTTTGTTAATCGATTTTTTCAGGTTTCCCTTACGTGGAGAGGGTGGTTTTAAGAGAAAGCCGGAGGTAGGAATAGTACACTTTTTTGTATATTTTTGGGGTCCCGAAATTACCATTCTTGGACAAATTTAGCTTGTTCGTATAATTAGCGGTTCAGTAGCATTTTCGTCACTGACGACTGGAGTATAAATAAATTAATATATTTATAACAAAACTAAAGCATCTTTGGCATCTATACGGTAATGCGTTTTTTAGATGGGTCTATGCGATTTACGTTAGCTACTTTAGTAATCTAAGCTTTATTAATATTAATTTAATAAATAAAGAGTTAAATAATAAAAGAAATTACAATTAAGTTATGCATAATATTTTATTTCCTTCTACATTAAGTTGTATGCGGTGTCCAAGATATAACTTCCAATAATTTGTCTTTGTGTACTTTGATATTGGGATCAAAACCAACCTGAATTTTTTCAACTTCGTGAGAAAACTCTACATTTATTTGCTTTCTTATAGCTGGATGCTCACAAATATTAGTCAATGCCTAAAAATGATAAAACTATAGATAGTGACATATTACGCATATAGAAGGCATGAAAGACCATTATTTATGTCTAAACAGATTGGATTTTAGCGGTCGGTGCATAGTTGGGAGAAAAATCATGGTTTAAACTTTCTTCCATCCAAGGTAGATGGCGCACACATCGCACCTTGAAAACCATATGGCAATATCTGCAATTTTTTCGTAAAATGACCTTTTAATGCAGTCTAATAGATAAAAAAATCTATTTTTTAATTCTATTTAGCAGCATCTGCAACGAATTTTAAATTCGGCACCAGAAAGATACGTCCTTATGGCTTTTGTAAAAAATCCATTCATCTTTTTATACCATCAGGCATTATCTGCAGTTGTTGCTCTATGGTTCTAAAATAGAAACAAAAACTCAGATCTATCTGGCAATATTAGCAGTTAATGCCAAATGGTTTTTCAAGCCTGGCAAAAATGTAACATTGCCTGTAACTACTTTTATCTGTTGTGTTGTGAGTAAACAATCGTTTTTAATTTAGTTAAACGTAGTAAGAAGCAATTCAAGAACCATAAACCATAGAAGATTGAATTTTCTACAATCTTTGCGAGATAACATACTACGCAAGGCACGTACTTATATTTATATGTTTTATTTGAAGAAATTCGTGTATTAAATGATGTTGGATTAAACCTTTGTCGACCAACTTTACTTAAAAGTATCATCATGTTGTCAGGGAAAATTTATAAAAGTTTCTACATTACTTAAATACCAATATAATATATAACAATAACAATAATTATTATGTTGAAGGAATTATTCCAAACAACCATAATACAAATTTTATTTAATAAAATAAAGAACGGGACCAAAGTGCTCACATCAACTATTTGAAACAATTAAGTTTTATTATATTTTGAGGAATAGCATTTAGGTCATAATATTTACATAAAAGTTTAAGAGTAAGTGAATGATTTATTATTACCGATACCGGAATGATGTTATAAATATGTTACGATTAGGTTTGAAATTTTTTATTACGAATTTCCGGGGATTTCTCTTTCTTTGTAAGTAATTTTTAAACAATACAGGGAAGTATCAAATAAATACAAACGCATTAAAAAGACTAACGAAAAAAAATGAAATATCTGTTTATAAGGATCTAAGTGATATTTAACCGTCATCAAAATCATGGACGACGATCGTACCTGGCACCCTCAAACCAAATCGAATTCACCTTCGGATGACAACACAGATGAGGAAATTTGTCCAAGACTGAATATTGTTACTGATTCTAATACTCAAGTTGTGCAGATAAGCTCTAAAAAGTAAAGTAAAAAGAGGAAATGTCAACCGGAGGAATGGACAAAAAATAATGAAAGAAATTACGCAATTCAGGAATGGATTATGTTAATGTAAAAAAAAAATGTTACCCTTGCTCGTAAAATTAAAGCAAGAAGTACTGAGGGAAAATGCAAATTTAAATGCAAAAATGTAACTGATGAACAAAGAACGCAATTATTTAAAAATTATTGGGCATTAGGAGACTTACATCTTCAGTGGAATTTTATAGGAAGATCAATGGAAAAAACTAATGTGAAATATAGAATAGTAAATCCAGACAGTAATCGTCGAGCAAACTATGCCTATTTCTTCGAAGTGAACGGCAAGAAACATAGAGGGTATAAGCACAATTTTATTGCAACACTGGGAATAAGCGAAAAGACTATAACAAATATACAACGTCGTACTGTAGATGGGTTTATCCCAAAAGACAAGCGAGGAACTCACAATAATGGAAAAAGAATCGACGGAGTCGTGAAACAAAACATAATGAGTTACATCGAATCCCTTCCTAGAGTGGAATCTCACTGCTTAAGAAAACAAACTACCAGAGAATTGGTCAGTGGTGATAAAACTCTGACTGATATTCATTGCGATTATATAAAATTTTGAAAAGAAAAAGGTTCGGTGTTCGGAAATTACGCTACGTTTAGGACCATATTTAACACGGAATTTAATATAAGTTTCTTTAAGCCCAAAAAAGACATCTGCTCGCTATATGAAAGTTACAAAATTTCATTAGATAAATCTACATTAGACGCAGCCTATAATACTCACCGTTAAGAAGTGGAACTTAGTAGAAAAGAAAAAAAAATGACTCAAAATCTGCAAAATCCAATACTTGCATTACTGCTTGTTTTGACTTACAAGCCGTATTACCAACACCTTCAGGCGATGTCTCCTTATTTTATTACAAAGGGAGATTATCAACATTTAATTTCACAATTAAACCCACAGACAATTAAAGACCTGACCACAAATGCAGGACACTGCTACCTTTGGTTCGAGGGAATTGCTAATCGTGGTCCAAACGAAATAGCCTCATGCCTGTTACAATTTCTGAGGAACCATGCCAGAGAACAGAAAATAATATTATATTTGTATAACTCCAGTGGGCAAAATAAGAATAAGAATATTGTCTGTCTTTATCTCTATGCAGTACAGAAATTGAACATACCTAAAATTACCCACAAACTTTTGATAACAGGTCACTCCCAAAATGGGGGAGAGAACATGCATTCTTTGATTGAGAAACAAAAAAAAAGGCATTAAAAGGAGGACCAATTTATATACCTGCGCAAGGTCACCCTTACAAAATTAATGAAATGTCTACATCGGATATATTGGACTTTAAAAAATTATGTAAGGAAATGGGGAAAAATTATAACATTGACGAAGAAGGAAATCAGGTCGTCTGGAATGAGATTAAGATGATCAAGGTGGAGAAGATACTTAAAAATAAGTTTCAGGTTAAGACAAGCTACAACGATACAGACTTTAGAACCATTAATATAAGACGAAGACAACGAGGGTTGGTGGCTAATATGGAACTAAGTAAAGCATATGGAAGGAATATCCAATCTAAAAAACCAAGATCTGCTCTAACTATGTAAGGCTAATGTTATTCAAGAGCACTACCATAGGTTTTATGAAGATTTACATGTGAACAATGGAACAGTAGAAACCGAGCAAATAGAATACAATATGCATGATTTTGATTAAGTGTTAAAACCAAAAAATTGTAATAAATAAGTACAATCTTAAATAAAAAATTTTTTATTTGATATTAATTTTTACAGCATCATTTTCCAAAATTGATATATAATTTAAAACCATATGGCCGTATGTGCTAAAATACCTATTTCGTGAAATAAATTTCACATACTCCTTCTTACTGCATATAAAAATATGCAAAATTAAAGACAATTATGTTAAATACCAGATTTGTAACTTAATTTTTGGAACAACAGTAAATAATATTAACTTTAAAAAAAATTGAAACGCTCATAAATCAACATTATGATTTTTGCAGTTACTGCCCTATGGTTTTCAAGGTGCGACATACGCGTATCCACTTCGCGATGGGAAATATGAATGAGAGTGCCTACCCTTGTCTTCGAGTTTGTGTTTGACTATCTGATTATCTGATAGATTGTCAGATAACTCTGTGATAATGCTCAAAGATGTGAATAGAACGTAAAATTGTAGACAGGGCAAGCATGTCTTCTAGATGCATAATACGCACCCTCTATAGAGAAAATTGGAGAAATTTAAAATTTTGTAGATTAACAATATTTTTGTTAAATAAAATCCTCAAATTTCGGCTATATTTAATTTTCCATGCAAGTTTTACTAGAATAATGTAGTAGGAAAAGAATTCATTATTATAGTAAAATGTAGAATGGTAGAGGTGGGATCATTAACTGAGAAGTAAGGCCAATGAAAACAAGAAGAAAGAACCCAGGGGTCAAGAAAATGTTGATCTGATAATAATAGTACATCTGATGATGTACTAATATTAACAGATCAGATCAGATATGATGAGTAGTACAATGGAATTATTATGAATAAGATTTACCTGTAATGCAAATAATTGTGTATTAACATTTTCCTTATTTTGACATAGTTGAATTAATCTGGGAACAATTCTCGGACGCTTACTAGCTAAAATTTTTCCAGTTCCTTTTACTGTACAGAACATCATGACATGCGCTGTTTGGGTATGAACTTCTTTTCTCTAACAAAATGTATGGAAATATGGGTATAAATATATTGGTTATAGTGAAAAAGAATGCCAAAGTTGGTATAACAAATTGCACTTTAATGCCTTAATAGTAATATTGGTCATTATTATTCATTACCAAAAGATCGTATAATATTGTTATCAGAAAAATACTGTGATTATCGTTATAGCTTAAGCACAAAAAAATGTTAACCAACTTGCATTATTTTTCAAGATTGTTGCTCTTTTTATCAACCTATTGATGAAATTTGTCATTACTATAAGTATTAAGTAGCTATATACATACCTCGTCTTGTAGCAATTTGTCTAATATATCAAGAAGATTAACTTCTCTTGCAAATTTTTCTCCAAGACAAGTTGAAGTTAGCATGGCTAAGCATTCCAAAGCAACAGACAATATTGGACCATTTTCATCGTTTAAAAACGTTAACTATAAAATGTTTAGTAATAATCTGAATAAAATAAAATTAAAACAATAATCAAAATAATGTTAGACCACTGATAACCATATATTAAACAAATGGGACAAATGTATTACAGCGAAAAATGACATGATTTTTCGCATGTGAAAAAATTGAACAGAAATATTCATTTAGAAAATAGGGTTGGCAGAGAAAGTTTTAACGAAACATTTCATCATATAATATGTGTGTATAAAAATAATATCCTCCTTTTATAAAGTGCATCGTTTATAATAATTTAAATTCTGGTCACCTTATATTATGGACGACCTTTAAAATAGAAAAAAAAACCTTTAATTTAGAAATATCATAAAGGTTTTGTTACTTTACAATTAGTTTTAAATTTTTTAGGTACTTAACGTAATCGCTTATTATTATAAGGTGATAAATAAAATAAATCACAAGCTACTTTTAATACATTAGATAAGGTTAATGTTCGTTGTAAATATGGTTTTAAAAATAATAACCAAATATTGAATGATTAACGAGAATAGTTCAAAAGTACCAGGCATATCCACTGAATTTTTGCAATGTCTAAGTCAATGGTAAGTACAGTAGCCCCTAATTGTATAATTATAATATTCTTAGAAATTTCAACGACGTATGTAAATGGAAACATAGTGTGTAAATAATTGATTATATAAAACATTTTCTCTACTTATTTTTATAATATTTCCTTTACATACATAATATTCTATTATCTCGCCCATTACCTATCTCGGCACTGTCTCAGTACATAACTTTTTTTAACTTTGTGCTTGGCTGTGCGTGACTTACGTATCTTTTCTCTTTGTACAGGAGATATAATACATGTTATATATACGTTACGAGCAATGTCCGAAATTGGACAAACCTAGTATTGTACGGAAAATCTTGTCCACTTTTAGCATTGTACCCCTTTACTGTACAATCTCCGAAATAGACAAAATCGTCGGACTTTGTATAAAAGAAATACTGTACAATGTTTAAATTTTAATAAGTAGCTATACGTCAAAGTTTGGGAGAATATGACAGATATCGATTCGTATCAATTTTTACGATTATTTCCCATTTGTTATTAAAAATAAACAAACATCAATAAAGTTATAAATCCATAATTAATTTGGGCTGGATTGTAGGATTAAATTATTTTAAATTATCATACACATCTCTTGAAAATCTTAAATGTTTCACAAACACATGCCTGTATTATAATGATGTATACATCTCTTGAAGCTTTAAATGTTTCACTAACATTTCACTGTATTGTAGAACAATTTCTTCTTATTATTTACATTTTAGTTTGACACAGCATTTCATCACATTGTCGATTCGAAAAAGAACAACTCTATATATAAATATAAAATATAAAAATATCAGATAATTAACAGGAACTGTTCGATTTTTGATTTGGTGTGCTTGCCAATAATAATCAATTCGAATCGATGAGCGTTTCGATAATAGAAGTGAATAATAATTTCCATACAATGCTAGGATTGTCCAATTTCGGGCTTTGCTCGTAACATTCCTCTATTCCTCCCTATTCTGCAAAAGGTGGTCATTTCTGACATCTCTTGCGCTTATCGCTTTGAGGATGTCGGCTGTGCCTTTCTTTGAGAGCATCTGGTCAGTTATTATATTTACGTGTCTATACGAACCATATCAACTATTTTGCTTTCCATATCTTTTATGATTGTTACTTTTATACGTCTAATATCTTTCATTTATTATTCTCATCTAGATTTCTGAATTTAATTGCATCAATTTTTACTCCTAGGACCATATGTTTATGCTTTTTTATTAGACTCACAAGTTTCTTCACCATATAATAGACTGGTTTTAATCATAACCTTGTAGATGTAAATTTTGTTTTTTATAATATATGTGAGTACTCCATAAAATAGTATTATCCAGATTCAGCCATACTGAACTTACTCCCTCTAAGGAAAAAATTTCCTGATCCCAGTTACCTACGGTAACAAAAGGGTCGAGCTCTGGTGAGGCTCTTTCCGTATTATCTAGTCCTAGAAAACTTGGTATGTTGGATTATCTCCCAAAAATTTTCGTTCTCATCTGGACGTCGCGAATATTGCAGTTTTCTGCATTATCTAATAGAAATTCAGAAATTCAGACCCAGATTTTTTATGTTTCGTAGGAGGTTCTTCGAAATGACTCCAGTAGTAGAGGGAATAATAGGTATTGCCTGGGTACCTTCCATTCTCCATGTTCTTGTTATCTTTAACACGCAGATTCTTGTTGTTATTTATCTCCAGATCAATTAGTGTTTTTGTCTCGTTATTTTAATAACTAATATGATCTGTCCTACTGGGTCACGCCGTTCCTTATATTCAGTTGCAGCAAATGCCTGGCAACTTCCGGTTATATGTTAATTGGTTTGTTGGTTTGACCCATATCGGCAGTTGTTGTTTTGGACCTGAGGATCTTTGACGATATATTTTAGATAATCTTTGGTTGGTCTAACCTAATCCTGAAAATAGTTAGACGTTGTATTATCGACATTGTCTTGTGTTTTGTATAAAACTTAATGAGGTCGCTGGTTAAATGATATTCGATAAATAATAATAACGAAAAAATGAAATAATTTGTTTGTAAATCAATTAGCGAAAAATAGCAAATATAACTGTCAATAAATTAGGAAATTAACTGGTCTTACTCATTATTGATGTCTGTACAAAGAATATAGACTTACCCTTTGAAATACTGGAATCGTAGCCAAGGAAATCTCGTTGGTACCGTCGGGGCGCCGGCCGACGCGGCTCTATGGCACGAGAGCCAACAAACTTGATGTGTTTCGTTCGCTGTCTTGAGATAAAGTGTCTTGAGATTGCAGGTCAGAAAATAATCTTTTGGCCGTTGGGTAGAAGAGGGTACATCAATAAATCACCCTATTGTATTGTGATTTAGAATGCGATACTTTAAGTTAATTGAGACCGTAATACGAAACCGTACACTTGTGTGCATATTTGTGACACAGAATACAAAGGAGTCAAATTCTTCGCACTTAAGCATAATAGATGAGACGACCAGGTTTTACAGGAAGCAATATATTTACCAAAGTCGTTAGGATACATAGCATTGAATTTAGATCACATTACAGTACCGTAACAGAAATATTAAGAGTAAAAATAAGAAAGAAATAGTAAGTACATACTTTCCCAAACATCTTGATTGACTTCATTGGGATGTCGCCCATGTCGAGGTTTATTTATCCAGGTGCGCATTTTTCGTCCTTATGAAGGTGGTTTATGCGCATTTCTGGTTCCCTCAGTTTAAGCTATGGTGTTGTGTCATGTACTGCGCAAATCGCTTGATGTAAAGTAGATGTCTCAGCCTGCTTTCGAAAATAATTTCTTAAATTAGCAATCTGTTTTTCTAATTGCTTATCCAAGTCCCTTCCTGCCGTAATGTTATTCTTTCTATTGCATTACAGGGATGGAGTTTTTGTGCCTTTGTGAGGTGTGTTTAAAAATATTTGTATGCAACAGGACGTCGAAAGTAGAATAGCTTTCTGCATGGTCTTATAAAGATGTTCACAAAGATCGAGCTGTTTTATGTCTTCTAGAATTTTCTTCGGAATGACTACTCCAGTAGTAGAGAGGATAATAGGTATCGCCTGCGTACTTTCCATTCTCCGTTGTCTCCATTGTTTCCACTGCCTTATTTGTATCTTAAGATCTTTTGACTAGAGGGTCTTTGACAATATATTTGAGCTAATTTTTGGCTAAAATAACCTGCTCTTGAATGGCAAGTATATAATCCTCAGTCTCGGGAAACATCTTTCCTGTTGTCAGCGAATAGTTCGACGCTGTATTGTCGACATATTCTTGGCTTATGACGACCATGCAAAGGTTTACTCAAACCCGATGCACACTGTTTCTTGCTTAGATAAGTGGTTTATGCTTATTATTATTATTATTATTATTATTATTTTTAGAGAAATATACTTGTCATTAGTGTCAGTTTTTTTCGTCATCAAGAATTAGTATCTCTCGCGTACTGCCGATTTCTTTAAATTCTTTGAGCTTTTTAAAGAATTCTTGTTTTATAGCTGCTGGCTTAACATAAGATGGAGCATATACGAAAGTAACACTGATTTTTTTATGCGTGTTTACGTTTATCCCAAGAATATTTCACTGACTGCTTTCCAGTCCGTAATATGTTTTTGAACTTATGGTTAATGAGTATAAAAACTCCTATTTTTTGTTCTTCCTTCTCAAGATATTCCACATTACAATTATACGTATTGTCCTTTTTTGCATTTATGTTTTTGTTTGCATTTATGTTTTTTTTTTAATGTCTAGTTCCTTTTTCATTATCCCCAGTTTCCCATTTGGCGCTTTTGTAGTCCAAGTTCCAATGTTTATTATTCTGTTCTGTAACTATTTTCTGTCTTAAAAGTTTGTTATCTACATTTCTGAGACAAACTTTGGGTTTTTTGTTAGGCTGTTTTCCTAGTGCTGGAGAACCGAATCAACTCATACCGATTCATTCGATGAAAACTATTAAAAATTAAATACTTACTAAAATATTATATCCTGAATTATCTAGTGCTACCATTTTACCCTGAATTCCGTACATCAACGCTCGTAACGTTTTTAGATGGATAAGCTTAATACAATTGTCTTCGTTATTTTTAAGAATGTGTAACACTATTGAAATGAATCCAAATTCTACCAAAGTATCAGCAGCTAAAAATTTATAAAAATTACTTTAATATTAATTGGTAAAGATGAACCAATTAAAGATTGGAAGATCAAATCATTGTTGATTCAGATCTTACATAAGGCTGCGAAGTTTGAACAATGAAAGAAGAAGACAAAAGACGACCTAAATCAGTCGAAATGAACTACCTATGACGATCTGCCATAATTTCTAGAGTATGCCAGATTCTCAACGAAGAAATCAGAAAAAAATGTTAACGTCAGAAACTACTGCTAAACGTATCGAGAAAAAAGTCTTAGATGATTGGTTCATTTACTTAGAATGGAGGAATCAATGAGGGCGAAACGAATATTCTTCTGGCAACCTTCATGAATAAATAAAAGAGGCCGACCCCTTAATTCGTGGAGCGACTGAATAAATCGTGCTATAAGGGCTCATGATTTGGAAGAAGACCTGGCCCAAGATCAGATAACTTTGAGGCGCGGACGCATCTAAATCAATAGAAGGGACTGGCTGTGCCTATTTTCTACCCTCAGGAGGTTCTGAATTTAAGTACAAACTTTCCAATGAGTTTTCAATTTTCTCGGCTGAATCATTGGCCATACTCGAAGCTTTAAAATATGTCTAAAATCTAAAATATGTTTAAAATCTCTTATATTAAAAAATCGTTAATTCTTTCAGATTGTCTTTCAGTTTTACAGAACATAAAAAATACTTGTTTGCCCAAAACATTTAGTAATCCTTATATTTTTTAAATAAAGGATCAATTAAAGCACTTAGCAGACTCTGGCTTTAATATAAAATTTATTTGGGTTAAGGCACATATTGGACTCAAAGATAATGAATATGTAGATTACTTAGCTAAAACCAGTATAATATCAGGCACTTTATTGTCATATTCTTTATGTGTATCAGATGCCATTACGATTTAAAAAAAAATCAGCTATCGACATGGAAAGATCAATGGAATCTTTACTGCTTTACAAACCTAACAAGATACACCACTTTACAACCAGTTATTCCACAAACTACTTGGTTTAAGAATTTTAAATCTCCACGTAAATATATAACTACCATAAATAGACTACGCTTTGGACATGCGTGTTATCCAAGTCATTTATATAAAATAAATGTGATTGAAGATGATAATTGCAAACATTGCGGAAAACTAGGTGATCTTGATCACATCTTTTTTGAATGTCCCAAGTTTCAACAGCATTCAAACTCTCTCTACAAAAAATTAATTGAATTTAATATGTATGCACCATTCAATATCCAGTCGCTACTGGCTACAGGCTCACAACAAAAATATAATATTATAGATTTCTTGTCAGACACATGCACAGTTCTATAGAATTTGTACGCGAGAATGGAATTTTTCATGATCGTGTGGAAATTTAGATTTGTATCCTTTGTTTACCCTAAAGGTTATAACACCTTATCCGTGGTCCAGTTTTGTTTGTCTACTGTGGGCCCCTAGACGAGAAGCAAGTGACCCTGTAAGTTTCCTTGTCGTATATTCTTCTATTAATTATCCGTTAGTTTTCTATTAGGGGTAGAGTTGTGTATTTGTCTGATTGGAGAATCTATTGCAACTGGCTGAATGACTAAGGTCTATGCCATTAAAAAAAAAACTTTGAGGCAAAGACTGGGAACGAGAACGAACCGACCAGATGTGTGATTATTGTGCAATGTATAAGTATAATTGTAATGTGATTTTTAGTTGTACATGAGGTTTGATCTGAATGTTTGAGATTTGTATCCTTTGTTTACCCTAAAGGTTATAACACCTTATCCGTGGTCCAGTTTTGTTTGTCTACTGTGGGCCCCTAGACGAGAAGCAAGTGACCCTGTAAGTTTCCTTGTCGTATATTCTTCTATTAATTATCCGTTAGTTTTCTATTAGGGGTAGAGTTGTGTATTTGTCTGATTGGAGAATCTATTGCAACTGGCTGAATGACTAAGGTCTATGCCATTAAAAAAAAAACTTTGAGGCAAAGACTGGGAACGAGAACGAACCGACCAGATGTGTGATTATTGTGCAATGTATAAGTATAATTGTAATGTGATTTTTAGTTGTACATGAGGTTTGATCTGAATGTTTGAGGCTTTAACAGATGGAATAACAATATTAATTTTAAATATATTGATAAACTGATTCTAAAAAACATCCAGAGATGACATAATAAACATATAAATTTTTTTGTACAAATTGAGCAAAATATAGTATGAGAGTTAGACATTAGCCTTGAATCGAATATTCTTAAGAAGGGTCGTGAAAAGAAAATATCTGTGGGGTAGACGATACTAATGGTTGGGTGCTAAACAGGAAAAAAGAGTGGAATAGACACACTAGCAGAATAAAAGGAAGATTTGGCGCAGGATTTGTTGTTGCGTGCTTATTTTCATGTACTTTGTTGTACGTTTCATATACGTTTTTGTTGGTGTTTATTATTAAACCCATTTTTGTAGCTTATTCTTTTATTGCTACACACGCCTCTCGTACAGCGTTTTCCATTCTCCTAACAATATTAATATCATCAGCATAGGAAAGGATTTGCACTGATTTATTATATATTGAACCAATGGTTGTGATTTGTGACATACGTATTATTTTTTCCATAGTCATATTGAACAGTATACAAGAGAGAGGGTCTCCATGGCGCAGCCCGTTATTTGTTTTAAAGGGTTCAGGCACTTCCCTCTGAATTCGTACTCTACATTAAACTTTTTCAAGAGTTAATTTTGTTAAAGTACCAACATATTTGGTATTCCTAGCTCTTTCATTGCTTTGAACCATATGTATATGGTTTATAGTATTTTTTTTACTAAAATCATGTCAAGTCACGATTTATACAAACTGACGTCACTTGTATTAATGACGTGACTAGTGTATTCTTAAATAGTTGACATTTTGAAAATTCTTCACTTATTAACTATTCTGATGTTTTGACAACGCTGTGGGGTTCTGACGTCGTAAATCTTGAATGACGTGACATGATTTTTGTATGAAAAATTCTATATGATGTTTATATAACACTATTTATAAATAATAACTCATGTAACTGTTTTACGTACTCATCCAAAATTCAGCAATATTTTGTAATACAAGAGCCACTTGAAGTCGAACTTTTTTATTATTATCTTCTGAACATGCCGCAAGATTATGTAAAAGTGTGCTGTTTTTAACAATTTTCGTTTTACCATCTGCTAATTTTGCCAAAATTTTTAACGCTCTTGCAGTTCTTTCCCTAATAGCTGGATTTTCGTCCATTAACAAATCGGTCAATCTAAAATAAATAATCGAATTTATTGATATATAATGAAGCTTTGGATATCATCAATAACTTGGTGAATAAGTACTGAGTTAATTATAAAATTTTTATATACTTATTCTTTTAAGATAAATACATATATTATGCTATCAAACAAGGTTTAACGTCCGGACTGAGAGTCCGATAACAAAAAACTACTCCGCTAGTTGTAAAACCGTTTTATATTACTAAAGTTATAAAAAAAATTTAAACTTATACACTTGATTTACAAAAATAATACAAAAATTAATAAAAACACGTATAGGTAAAAACATTTCGTATAACCTACTTTCTAGGGAACAATTATTGCAAATAACACTGGCATGTTCTAAGCACAGATACTTTTTGCAGGAAATACAAAAATAATTTGTTGGTCGATTTTTCTTAGAATCACAAATACTGCAACGTCCCCTTTTGTTAGCTGTCGGTTGTACCGGAACAGCTTCTTCTTCTGTACCGCAAAGTTCTTGTAGTCTCACTTTTAGAGTTTTCGGAAGATTTGGCAAAGTCGCACGTACTTTCTGTTGGTCATATGCTAATGACTGGAAAAGTTGTAAAAGGAAATTTCTACGTTTAATTTTTAAATTAGGATTGTTTGCAGAATATATTATAAGACTATTTATCCCTGCAACATTCAGCATACTATAAAATATTACAAGTGGCCATCTTCTTGTATTTATGGCAACATTATATTAAGCACAACACTGGTCCACAACGTCCATTCCGCACTTTGTTGAATTATACCACTCTATAATTTCTGGCTTATTGCCAACTGAATTTATATCATCATCATCGTGTAAAGAAGATATGAGCAAAACATTCTTTTTTTTTTCGGTATAAAAGATACCAATGTTTAATCTGGCCTAAACGCAAACATACTAGATCCAACTGGTTTCTTACCTTGTATGAACTCTGGGGGTAATTCCGATTTATTTTTGCGTATCGTCCCTAAAAAAATAAGCTTATGTGACTTGAGACTCATAGCAAGAGGTAAACTGGTAAACCAGTTGTCAGTTGTTACATTCCGGTTGGATCCATATATCCGTTCACACAAACGTTCTACAATAGATTTTATAGTATTATCTGTTTTGTATGGACCATCTGGTTGAGTGTCTACGTAAACTTCCATATTACTCGTGTAGAACATTTTGGCATCACATAGTGCAAAAATTTTGATAAAATACTTATTTGGTTTAGACGGTATGTACTGTCGAAATGTACATCGACCTCTAAATCCTTCTAATTTCTCGTCCACCGTGACATACTCAGAATGAACATAATTTGTTTTGCAGCTATGAATGAACTGGTCAAAAATGTCTCTGATAGACGCTAATTTGTCTAGTTGCTTGCGCTGATCACGAGTATTTAGATCATCAAATCGAAGGTAACGCATTAGAAATCTAAATCTGCTTATACTCATAGTTAGACGAAATGCTTCGATTCCTGTGCCGTCGGTCTTCCAGAGATCTTCAGTGTTGAGACGATTTGCTTTACGAACACCTGCAAGTTAAAGCAGACCAAGTAATGCTTTAATTTCAGCAGTATTGGTTGGTTTATGGTCCCTCTCACGAACAAAGCTAGTAGTCACTGCTTCTATCTTTGATTTGTATGCAGAATTATATTATTGAGAATTTCATTTGTAAAAAATGTATTCCATATATCAACAGGAGATTTTAAATATTGAAGATTACGAGGTACTCCCGGTAAAACTTTTATTAAATTTTTGCTTCTGGTTTTTACTTTCTTGTTTTTAGGCGCACAATGTTTTTTCCACTTTGGAACTTTATCTTTAAAGACAAAAAAATTTCATTGTCGTCAATAATTTTACATGTCTCTTCGTACTCCGTTTCACCCAATTCCTGTTCGCTGTCTGAACCTTCGGATCGTTCCTCAATGAAATCATCCTCACTTTCAAATTCCTCGACCTCACTTTCTGACTTTGCGTCACTTTCAACTTCTTCCATGAGCTTTCGAAGCCGGTTCTGTTCTCTTTCATAATCACACAGCCGGTTCTGTTCTCTTTCATAATCACACAGCCGGTTCTGTTCTCTTTCATAATCACACATCTGTACAAAAAAATAATATTAGTTTTAGGACAAGTATTATAAAATATTTTAATTATTTTACCTGATTTTTGAAATTCTTCGTATACAAATAAATATAATTCACACTCCGAAAATGATAATATATCTTGTTCTGAAGCTATTTTCTTGTGGCATTTTAAATTAATTACTATTTAAATGGGAATAAGCCACAATTAAAGGATAAAATACGTTTATTGTCGTTTCAATATATATTTATTTATAAGTTTACAGCACGAAAATATCTTATAAACTAACTCAACTCATAACAGCGTTACATATACAAATATACCAAAAGTATTATTCTAGAATCATCTGGAGTAATCCATCTCTAGACTTCGCGTTGGAAGCGTCTCGAAGACAGGCGCTATTGAGAATGCCATCGATTGTATATTCGAGATTCATCCTTCTAAGAATTGTGACAAGTACCCCGCATCGGAGATGGGCTATTTCGTTACAGTATTTTTAGATTAAAAGCAAGCGATCACCTTGTGGATCCTAGCATCCTTCATGTGGGTTATGAATGTTGCTTAAACCTCGATTTGAAAGAAACAAATAGAAATAAGTTGGTTTATGATTTTCGGAATGGCGATTACATAGCGCTTAACAACTTCCCTGCTTCCGTAGACTGGCAGGTATGTATGCTTAATGATATTGATGTTGCTACAAAATTATTCTATATAGTTCTATCTATAGGAATTGCTTACTTTTTGCCATTTTAGAAATATAGAACTTCAACTTTGGTTGAAGTGGTTCTGTGCTGATATTAGAAGACTGACTCTGGAGAAAAAAACATGATCACTATATTTATGTTAATAGTCGTTCTGATGATGACTATGTTCATTATATTTTCCCACCAAAGAACTGAATGTAAACAACTGTCTGACATTTGGTTCAGGAACTATATCAAAGGTATAGATACTGGCCTAAAAAATGATCCAAAATCATTTTGGAAGTACAATAATGATAAGTAATCTAGTCATACTCTATCTAACCCTTATTTTATCAAGTCCAATCTGCAACAAATGGCCAAGACATAGCTAATTTATTTATGAACTTCTTCCAAACTGTGTATTCACCAAATGACAACAATGTTTACGTACCTATCCATCCATTAAATAGCAACTTTGGTACAAATATTTGTCCTTTCAAGATTACCATGACTCATATTTTTAATGGTATAAATGAGCTGCCCGATAAGCTTACTGCTGACCCAGATGGACTGCTTAATTTTAGATTAAAAAAGTGTATCTGTACCCTTGTAATGCCGTTTGTTATATTGTTTAATAAATCTCTGGAAACCTCTATGTTTCCTTCTTCATGGAAAGAAAGTTCCGATATTGTCAGAAAGACAACATTGAAAATAATCGTAGCATTTGTATACACCTAAGCTCTTCGATTGTCTTGTCGAATCAATAGCAACTTTCGTGGTTATGTAAAGGATTAATATATCTATCACAACATGGTTTTCATAGCAAAAAATCCAATACTACAAACTTGGTTTGCTATCAGTCTGATATATTATCTTAAATGGAAGACCGTAAACAGGTAGATGCAATATACACAGATTTTTCCAAAGCATTTGATCGTGTAGATCACTAAATACTTTTTGGCAAATTAATTAATGTAGGCTGTCATATCAGGTTTGTTGAATGGATTAAATACTCTACATCTGGTAGAAGTCAAAGAGTCAAGATAGATCGTCATATGTCTGACAGTATCTCACTAACATCTGGAGTTCCTCAAGCAGGCCACAGTTCTCCACTCCTTTTTAATATCTTTGTTAACGACATCACTTTCTGTTTCCCAAATAGCAAATGTCTAATGTTGGCAGGTGACTTGAAATTTTGGAAAGTTATAGATAGCTTAAAAGATTAAGCCTTGTTGCAAGATGACTTAGACTACAAAATTGGTAAAATCAGAACAAACTTCACTTGAATGTAAAAAAAAGTTGTTTTATGAGTTTTTCTCGTAAAATCAATAGAATTGAAACAAGCTATAATATTAATAACCAGCCACTGAATTATGTTTTATCTATTCGGGATTTGGGTTTAATTTTTGATGAGAAGCTTACTTTCTATGACCACGTAAACTCTATTTCAACAAAGGTATCTAAACTTCATGGTTTTGATACTAAGAATTGCAAGTATTTTTTCATTGACTCAACAATATTAGTGTATTGTTGCTTAGTTTGAATTATTTTGGAATTAATTATTTTGGAACATTATTCCCAAACAACAAAACAACAACAATTATCTTTACCCTCACTCAAGAACCGTCGTGATATATCAGGAGCTATATTTTTTATATAAGATCATACATGGATTTATTGATTGTCTAAACCTGTTAAGCCAGATTAACTTGAATGTTCCACATCAAGCTGTACGTTACCACAACGCTTTTAATATTCCTTTCCACAGAACCACCTATGGTATTCAAACAAAGAAAACCAACTGAATAAAATTGTTCAACATGAAAATTGATAAATGGAACTTCAACAGAAATGAGTAGACTAAATGTATACATATTAGGAACAGGTCCGAGATGGTGGCCTAATTCAGAATACATTTGGACAAAACTGGTACATTCTTCTTCAGCCTTCATTCATCCATTGTTGGACATAGGCCTCTTCCAATTGTTTCCACGCTTCCCTATCTTTTGCAATTCTCATCCATTGCTTTCCAGCTACAGCTGTTATATCGTCTATCCGTCTCTTTTTGGGTCTTCCCACGCTTCTTTTTGTTTCTCGAGGTCTCCAGAATGTCACTTTATGAGACCATCTGTTGGTGTCTTGTCTTGCTACATGTGCTACCCATTGCCATCTCAATGTCGCTATTTTTTCCATGATGTCGGTTACTTTCGTTCTTCGACGTATTTCGGTGTTATTTTGTCTCTGAGGCTTATATTTAACATGGCCCTCTCCATGGCCCGTTGAGTTACTCTTAATTGTTCTGCCATTTTTCTTGTTATTGCCATAGTTTCCAATCCATAAGTTGCAACTGGTAGTATACAAGTGTCATAGGTTTTTCGTTTTAAGTGTATTGGGATTTTTCTGTCTTTTAAAATGAAGCTCAACTTCCCAAAAGCAGCCCATGATAATTGTGTCCTTCTTTTAATTTCTAGGGTTTGATTTTCCTTTTCGTTTTTAATTGCATGTCCTAGATATACAGATTGAACGAATTAAAAACGGAACATACGAAATCAATGTATTTCGGCTCAACTCCGCTCTAGGTGGTTGGCCAACAAAAGGTTGTCAAATAATTATATTATAAAAATCCAATACTTCAGCGGGCTGCTGGATTCGGAACTCATTCAAGAACAAGTCAAAACTCCACCCAAATAGGTTGCCTAGAATCACTGAAAAAACTAGACTAAACAAGCAGTTATGCTGTCAAACCACTTATCGCTTCCTTATAGTCCAAGAGATAGAGCCGAAATTTTGAACTGATCAGTAATATGACATTTCTCTATTGGAATATATTCATTGTAACTGGGTTAAGACTTTGCCTTACAGGCGAGCGCCTCTCGTGGTACAGGGGGTGGCTATACAGGGATAAAGTTGTCATTTTTTTCGGAAAAATTAACGATCGATAATATGACAGCTGGGTTGGTACAGAGAGCCACAAAACGGGGTCAAATGTACCACTTTCCTGCGCATTTTAGGTCTCGGTAACAATTTTCAAACTGATTTTATTATGATATTTTTATACCGATTGATTTGAAAATTTGTATGCTCACTTCTGTTCTGAGAAGCGTCAAGTAGAGTTTTCCTCAAAATTTTCGAAAAAAAATTTCCGTAAATGAAAATTTTCTTAATTTTTTGAGGTAAAATCTAATTTGTAGAATCCTTTCGATTTTCTGTAAGTGATACCATGATTTTTTTCGAAAAATTTTCAAACGATTTTTCCGATAAGAAAAAAAAATGAGAAAAACTTTTCTAAAACATTTGATAAAACTCTACGTCATCGTCTGAATCTTTTATAGAATATTTTGTAGTATTAAAATGATATTATGATAATGTTTTTTTTTTCCAAACCAAAGTCATATTTACTTTACAAATCACATTTTTTTCTTAAATATAAATATTTTACGAATTAATTTTTAATTGAATAAATGTTTGATATTTGATATTTTATTAAATTAAAGTAATTTTATAACGTTAATTATTAAATATTTGTGGCATAACAAATAGTAATTTTACTTATTTTTTATTACAATAAAAAGGTTTTTAAATTTATATTGCATAAATAATGATTGTTCAGATATAAGAAAAATTTGATTTATTATTACATTAATAATCAAATACAAAATATATTATTTCTATTTCTCAATAGATAAAATTCAATTTGTAGAATTCCTTTAACATTTTACAAAAAATTATTAATAAAAATCAATTTAATAGTGGAATTATCAATTTTTTAAGTTTTGAAATTCAAATTTCAAACTTTCAAATTGATTGAATTTTTTTTCATTAGTTAATTATAATTTTACTTATTCTGTTTGGACATTAATTTTGCATCATTATTATTTTAAAATATTAAAATAATAATGATGCGCGTTCATTTAGATCAGTAATTCTAGACGCATGCGCTAAATGTAATAAGTATCAAGATGCTTTTATTCAACTTGGTGAAACTGACTTCGATTGTAATGAAGTTTTTGAAACCTTAGAAACTTTCGTATGTCACTTATATGGAACAGGACTGTCGAGAACAATTCCAAAAAGGAAAGTAAACGATGTCAGATTTTCACTATTTAACCGGCAATATAAGTTGCATGATGTGAACGAACCTTAAAAAAAAAACTAAAAAACTTCGATGCTTCAAGCTTACCACCATGTCAAGATGAATTACACCAACATCTACTGCGAGCTCATTATATTTCAAATATTTGGACAAATGCTCATAAAAAAGTACCAACAGAATTGATTGTTGAAGAACATGGTTGGGAGTTTGAAGATGAAACATATAAATTCAAATGGTTTAGTGGACCTCAGATGCCAGAATCTGAGATTGGTGATTGATAGTGATTGAAAATGAAGCAGATAATGAATGTGATATTATTGAAAGTGAAAGTGACGAAGATGATGAATGTAATGACATCAATGAGAGTGAGAAAAATGACGAAATTTTTAAAGTTTTTCTAAATTTTTTTTTCTTATCGGAAAAATCGTTTGAAAATTTTTGGAAAAATATCATGGTATAACTGACAGAAAATCGAAAGAATTCTACAAATTAGATTTTACCTCAAAAAATTAAGAAAATTTTCATTTACGGAAATTTTTTTTCGAAAATTTTGAGGAAAACTCTACTTGACGCTTCTCAGAACAGAAGTGAGCATACAAATTTTCAAATCAATCGGTATAAAAATATCATAATAAACTCAGTTTGAAAATTGTTGCCGAGACCTAAAATGCGCAGGTAGGTGGTACATTTGACTCCGTTTTATGGCTCTCTGTACCAACCCAGCTGTCCGCCCTTTTGGATTTATAGTTTTTAGGGGCTAAATAATGAGCCATGAAAATGGCGGACATATTACTTATCGATAATTTTTCCCCAAAAAATTGCAACTTCACCCCTGTCCGTCACCCCTTATGTATCTATCCACTCTCGCGTCAGCCCTTTGGGATTTCGTCAATTTGGGATTACTGATCAGTTCAAAATTTCGGCTCTATCTCTCCGACTATTAGGCAAGCTCCTCTTTCCTTTAAAGGAGACTGATAGTTGAACGATATTTTATACAATGTCTATCACCGGGTATGGATTTATTTTTGTCCAAGTTTTATATTGGTCCACTATTTCAAATGCAGTTCAAACAGATATATATTAAATTGTATGTTCCGTTTTAAATTGGTTCAATCTGTATATATTGTTCTACCTTTTCTACATTGATGTTATCTATCGTGATGTTTTCTAGGCTGTTGCTTAATATCTTTGTTTTGTCGAGATTCATTTTTAATCCTATTTGATTCGATTTGTGATTTAAATCTTGTAGCATTGATTTTAGTTCATGGATATCTGTGCTTATTAGTACTATGTCGTCTGCGAAACGCAAATGGTTAAGATATACTCCATCTATTTTTAATCCCTTTTCGACCCAATTTAGTTTTTTGAAGACATTTTCTAATGCCAAAGTAAATAACTTGGGTGAGATGGTGTCACCCTGTCTCACGCCTTTGCCAAGGTCTATTTTCATAGTTTCCAGATCATCATCTATTTTTACGTGAAAAGTAGCATCATCGTATATATTCTTAAGGAGGGCAGCATATCTTGAATCTACTCTGGCGTCGTCCAATGCTGTTAAGAAATCCCATTTCTCGATACTGTCGAATGCTTTGTGATAATCGACAAATGCCAGATGTAGTGGTATGTTGTACTCTATTGTTTTTTCAATAACTGTCAGGATTGTTTGCAAGTGATCGATAGTGCTAAAACCCTTACGAAAGCCTGCTTGCTCCACCGGTTGGTATGCATCTAGCTTAGCTGTCAATCTATTTGTTATTATTCGGGTTAGTAGTTTGTAAAGGTGTGACAACAAGCTTATTGGTCGGTAGTTTTCTATATTTGCGGCGTCTCCTTTTTTATGGAGTAGAATGACTTCCGCATTTTTCCATGCTTTTGGTATTTGTCCTTCCAATAGGCATTTATTCAGTAATGCTCTCATTGCCTCTTCTAATGCAGTGCCTCCCATTTTTAGCATCTCTGAAGTAATTTTATCTTCTCCTGGTGTTTTCCCATTTTTCATTTGTTTTAGGGCGGCTCTAATTTCTGATGTTATTATTTCAGGGAGATCCTCTGAGCCCACATTTAAGATATGTTTTGTTGGTATACCGGGGTTCGGAATAGTAGAAGTATACAGCTTCTCGTAAAATTTTCGGATTTCTCTAACGATCTCTTCCTTATGTTCCACGGTCGTCTTTTATCTTTATGATTTTATTCCTGCCAGCGGATTTACATGTTTTTAGTACTTTCATGTTCTTATTTTTCTCTATGGTTTCAAGAATCTGGTTTGTTCTATAAGCTCTGAGGTCTTTTCGAATATTTTTCTTAACGCTTCTGTTGAGCGCTTTATAGTCCGGATTATCTCTGTTCGTTCTTCTTCTTTTCTCTATCTGTTCTAGAGTCTCGGGTTTTAGTTTAGCTTCTTTTTGTTTTCTTATTCTGCAACAAAGTTTCTTAGTGACTGTTTGTATGTCTTTAGTTATTTTCTCAGCTAGTTCATCTATATTCTTGTGCTCAAAGGTATTTGCTACTAGTTTCCGTGCTAATTCCTCTTGATATTTCTCTTTATTACTGGCTAGGATGTCTGCCGTCGGTAAAGGGTTTGTTGTTAATAGTTTTCGTCTTTCTCTCTTTACGTTAATATGTATATCGGCACGAACTAGTCTATGGTCACTGCCAGTATTAAATTTGTTCAGCACCTCGATGTTTTTACATATTGATCTATCACTGGAAAGGATAAAATCTATTTCATTCTTAACCTGGCCGTTCGGGCTACGCCATGTCCACTTTCTTTGTATTTGTTTTTTATAGAACGTGTTCAGGCAAAACATTTTTTCGGTTCTTATGAAATTTGCTAATGTCTCTCCTCTGGTGTTTCTGTTGCCTAGACCGGGTACGTCCAAACTGAACTTTGGTTTTCGGAGTCATGACAGCATGTGCTAAACGTCGCCGAGTCTGTGTGCGAATAATCCTTCGTATTTAGGCGGGCCCGGCAAAATGCGCCAATGCGCTGACACCATGTGCTCTGATAGGTAGTCTGTTTATGACGTTTACCGGAATGAACCTTCTATTCTCGTTTCAGACACTGATGAGTGTTGATGTTTAAGGTCGTGGCATATTATCATGCACGTTGCGTTTCCAGCACGTAGCGTTTAGTTTCCGAAAAATATAATTTCAATGGTTTTAAATATGATTTTCGTTCAGTGTATTCTAAAACAATATTTTACGGTTGCCGACGGCTACGGAACGAGTCGAAACCTGTTGGTACGGATAATGTGACTTATGGGTCCGTCGTTTTCTCCTCGTTGTTTATTTAGGTATTTGTTTAGTTTGGATACAGAATATTAAAAAAAAATTTGGTTGATATGTATGACTTCGTTAAATGTAGTATGTACTTAGTTTTTTAACTAAAGGTGTAATTAAATTTAAAATATATTTAATCTGAATCCTATTTATTCTAAAATGTCCATAATATTGTGAATGTCCAGTATTCACCTTCCTTTTTGCCTTCTCTTAGCATTGGATGTACTTCAAACCTTCTTTTTACTACAGTTTTTCTTTCTTCATCGTTAAGTAGAAGAGCAATTGCATATAATTTTTGTCGAGAAAAGCGAGATCACATCTTCACCGAGATGAAAATGTGAACGTGCAGTCCGATTGCTGAACTGGAAACGCTACGTGCCGGAAAGTATAAGTGCATGATAATATGCCGCGACCTTTATTCGTTTAAAGTCATGCATGATGGATATCGACGATTTAAAAACAAAGGTTCAGCTTTATTCTACTATATAGGATATAAGAGTAAAAGATTATTTCCATAGAAATATAGTTGAGCCCTGTTGGGGAAAGATATCATCTCAAACGGAAATAAAAGGTGGGCGGATTCGTTCTGAAATATTCGAAAAATCGGTTTTCGTCGAATCGTTTTATTTAAAAAAATCGGTTTTCGTCGAATCTTTTTATTTGGATGTGTTTTTCGTCTGATTGGGTAAACTCTGTTTAACTTTATAAATCTTTGTTTACTTTGTAAAAATTGTCACTAAGCAGCAAGAGAGCTGCAACCTGCTCTCTTGTAAGTTCCATGCTACAGCTACACTGATCAGTCACCGCTCTGCACTGCCGATATCGGCGCAGAAATCCAGCGTTCATAATGGCAATATCCTAACCGCCGCGCAATAATTGTCTATAAAGAGATCAACAAAGTAGTTATCTTTTATCTCAATTTCAAAAAAGTGGTGCTCCTAAAAATTAGGACATATCACACTAAACTAAATTTAATTCAGCTATACGTGCCGTGGGAAACCAGGAATAATGGGAACATAATGAAAGAAGAGATCGGTTTATACTGTTCTGCTAATAAAAAGGACTAGTAATCACAAACACGTTCTTTAAATTACCTATGACGCGGTTATATACATGGCGCTTGCTACGTGAGCTGGAAAAGTGGTAACGAACCAAATAGGTTAAACCCCGATTAAAGAGACATATCGGAATACCATCAAATTAGTGAAGACATGTCCAGGAGCAAATAGTCTGATCTCATCAGACCATAACCCACTAACCGTTTATCGTTGCGCTTACGCTTAGACATAATTAAAATCACCAAACAATCCCAAAACTAGTAGTAAGAGAAGCAAGAAAACTAAAGAAATGTATAAGACATTATTGTAGGAGAGCCATGATTATAAGGATTAGCAAAGAAAGTTTAACTTCCAATCTGGAGGTTGAGACATTAAATGAAGCGGTTATTCACGAGATATTGGAGAAAAGCTGAGATTAACCGTTTCAGCAAAAATACTTAATTAAAAAGACGATCTCGCATACCTTTCATCTACTTGTAATTTAAGCGCTTCATATCCTCTTGTAGAATCTATTACCAATTCTGATATGCTTTCCAGGGCAGCTATAACCACTTTTGGATCTTTGTGGTGTAGTTCCCGTCTCTAGAAATGTGTTAGGTTAATAATTGCCAGTGCATAGAAGATATAATTTTAACAAATTGCGATTTATTTACCAATTTTGTCATAGCACAACGGCCAAATCCCACAGGTCTGTGGATTATGTCCAAGTCAGCGATGGGTATATTAGGCTGTTCTGAGCATAAGCGGTTAAAAGGTGGTTCTAGGTCATGTTCATCTAGTATCTTCCGTCCAAGAGCTGAAACATATAATACAGTATACTCCCTCTATAACGAACACGGTTATTACGAGGTTTCGCTTATAACAAGGTACATTAGATGTCCCGTGAAATTTCTATTGAACTATAACCCTCTATAGCGAGGTAAATTTGCTTATAACGAGATAAAATAAGATTGAAAAACGTGTTTTATACGTTTTGGCCCGGCCGTAGCTATAAATAAATACCCTTTTTAACTGCTGGCCGCCCGCAATAAACTTCTTACAATTTATGATTCTTAGTCGGAAATGTAAAATTTATGATTCATAAGTGTCATTGTAGGGGATTGACCATTCACATCTAATAATATGGGTCCTAATAGACAAGATGTGAAAGTGTTTTAAAGGTTGTCAGAAATTTTATCCAAGGACAAAACGCAAATGAAGAAGCATAAAACTGTTTCACATCTTTAGAAAATATGATAGATAGAATACTGGACAATTTAAAGCTTGAAAATACGCTTTATACATATTTACAGAATACAGATTTTTTGTTTTAACGTATATCATTGACAATAAAAGTAAACAACCCTTTTTTGTTTTAATACATTTTATTGACAGTAAAAGTAAACAACTTTGTTTTAAAAACGCCATTCAAACAATATTTATTAGCATCTTATATTGCTCCGAATGGCTTCACTATAGAAAGTAAGTGTTTTAGAAAACTACATATTCATATGTATGCACAGTATTATTGTTGTTGGATATAACGAGATCCGCTTATAACGAGGTAATTAGTCTGCCATTTCAGTTCTCGTTATAGAGGGAGTCTACTGTATTTAATAAACATAAGTTGAGTTTTTTTAATGTGAAAAACCCAAAGAAGTAAACACTACATGACTTCAACCAAAAATAGAAATAGATAATAGATAAAATTAGCATAAAGCAATTACAGTAATTCCTAACTCGTAACAATTTAAATATATTCAATAATATTGTTTAAAAAGGAATAGTGACAATTTTTACATACATAGATATAAATTTTATGTGAATTTAAACATTACAAACATATATTTAATATTAACAATTTAAGAAACGAAAAACAAACTAAATAAAAATATAAAAACATGAAATATCGTCATAATATCCTGACCAAACTAATACTATTGTGTAAAAGCTATAGTTAGGTGCTCTGTTTTTGAATAGAAACAATGTTTCAAAAAGTGTGATTTATTATTTATTAGCCATATTTTAAACGGAACCAGTGCTGTTCAGTGAAATTTTATCTGGTATGCATAGAAAAATTAACCCGGTTTCATTGATTTGCGGCAACCATAGACCTAATATGCAATATTTTCTGTCGTACTTTTAGTTGAAGAATAGATTAAATTATTTCAAATTTACTAAATTATTAATCTCTAAAAAATTAAATTAAATCGCCCCAAACAGTTATTCTGTGCTGTAGATGGCTGTAGAAGATTTTTTCCTTACATGACGCATCAACCACGCAGGGTTATTAGCGTGTATGGATTTACAAGGATTGATTTTTCTGTTTATTGATAAATCTTCTTAGTCAATTAAGTATACGCTAAAATCTACGATTTTAAAATTTTTTGCAATGTGAGGTAGTTTTCGTCCATAAAAAATTAAAAGCGCACCCCAACACATGGTAAATTTTGAAGTAAAGAGGAAGTAAAGCTTAAACCCAAATTTTTATGAAAATCGGTCAATATTTAATATGAAGTTAACAAAATTACAGTAATTCTGTATTTTACCACAAATGTCTGGACTACCTATCGTATATTTTTTATTAATACCATTCTCTTTTGTTACTCTACTCAACCACCAAAGCGTCTAATCATTCTGTAATCTGTATTTTTTTTTGAAGTTCTCGCATTCAGTGCCCACAGTCGTAAGGTGTAGAATTTACCTATCAGTTTTATTGAAATTTTTCTGTCTCCGACATATTATCTCTAATTTAGTATTTCTTCTAACATAAATAAATAAGTCGATCAAAAACTACGTTGAAAAACTCAAGACGATTTAGTAAGAGTGTTACTACGTATTAGAAAATTTGTTTTAAGTATTATTTTCTTAAATAGATTTTTAAAATCAGTCATTAGTTCTATTTGTATGGTTCTATCTTGTGTTCATTCTTTTTAAGTACAGAAACTCAATTTTAAGAATAAAGCATATTATCAAACCAATAAAGTGATAAGGACTATAAAGGTAAAGAATAATAAAAAATGTCTTACCTTTTTCCACACATCTATTAATAAGTCGTGGATTGATATCCTTAAAGTAATTGTGTAAATATGAATTTTTGTTGATTGAATGCATTGTTGTATAAAATTGTTATAATACTTGTATATACATAAAAAAACTTTATTCTTTCTTTCTTTCTCCCCTTCCTTTTACCCTAACAGGGTGTCGATAGTAATATTATAGTAAAGACGTTTGACAAATAAAAGTCGTACAGAAACATTTTGTGACATTTGGGTGTGTCAATCCTTATTTTGTTCATTTGCAGCAAAGTAATATTTATTTACGATAATGAGAATAAAAGAAGGTGCACCTATTATCAACTGGAGATTCTTAATCACTATTTAAATGGGAACAAGCCACAATTAAAGGTCAAAGCACGCTCATTGACGTTTCAATTTCCACTTCGGAAATCGTTCTCAAATTTTGAGAACGATTCTTTAAGACTTAAACTATCTCAGAAGTTAAATGCATATTGCGTTTCCCTCGAAAATATTTACAAAATAAACGTTTGAAAAAGGGGTGTGTTTTTTACTTATAAACAATTGTAATAACTTCTATTTTTTCAAGCTACAGACTTGTACGTACAACCATTGGATAGCTGGTAAAAAAACTCGTATTAAGAAAACAACCTTCTATAACCAATAGGAACAAAGTTAGGGACTATTTTTAAAAAAATCATATCTCCATTGTTTATAAACATTAAGAAGTAAAATTTGCACAAGTTTTAAATAAAAATCTAAACTTTATATTGAAACTTAGAGCTATAAAATTCATCCAATTTTTCGAATTTTAAAGCCCTTCTTATCTCGCCTTCCATTGCAGCTAGAAGCCTTTTTTTAATCTGGGGTAGCCCGTCGAAATATGAATAACTACATAGGTTTCACTGGCCGAGAAATATGAGAAACCTCAAAAAAATTGAGTCCATTTAAAATTCACCGTATTAATAATGACATAATTTTCACCCGAAGAAAATCCCGAAAAGTCAACATAATTATAATTAATATAAGGATTATAATAATATAATGTGTAAAAAATTACCTGAAATTTAATTTATAAAATATAAAGTATTATTACATCATTGATATAAAATGAAAAAAAATATTTCTTCATTTTCCGGGATTTTCCGAGATTTCCGGGGGGTGAAAATTATGTCATCATTATTAATACTGCGACAGACTATTTCAGCCAAAAAGTAAGTTTTTAGGGTGAATTTCAAATGGACTCAATTTTTCCAAGGTTTCCCATATTTCCCGGTCAGTGAAAACTATGTAGTTATTTCTATTTCGTCGAGCTACCCCAGATTAAAAAAAAGAGGCTTCTATCTGCAATGGAAGCCGAGATAACGTAAATTTTTCGTACGTGTTTCAATTTGAAGTTCCGATCTCGAAAAAAAAAACGGAGATGAAACAGTTATCCCCTCCACTTTCATATATCGATCTTTCGAAAGTACTTTTATAGCTATAAGTTTCAATATAAAGTTTGGATTTTCGTTCAAAATTTGTGCAAATTTTACTTCTTAATGTTTATAAACAATGGAGATATGATTTTTTTTTAAATAGTACTTAACTTCGTTCCTATTTGTCATAGAAGATTTTTTTTAATGTGAGTTTTTTTACCAGCTATCCAATGGTTGTACGTACAAGTCTGTAGCTTGAAAAATATAGAAGTTATTACAATAATTGTTTATAAGTATAAAACATACCCCTTTTTCAAACGTTTATTTTGTAAATAATTTCGATGAAAACGCAATATACATTTAACTTCTGAGATAGTTTCAAGTCTTAAAGAATCCTATGAAATTTGCTGAATGTGTCTAGCATCATTAATAGAGCAAGTTCAATAGTTTAAAAATTTAGCCTCAGGGATAAACACATTAAATAACTTTTAAACTATTTGACCGATTGGGGGGAAATTTCAAAGCTTCAGATATCTGTGAAAAATTTTTCCGTGAAATCGATGATTTTTATATAACTAAACTGGGCTATGGTGTTTTAATTACATTTCGGCAATTATAAATCAACCAAGTACGAACCCGATACCTATGTGTTTTAGATCGTTGTCCTGATAAAACCGGTAATTATTATTAAGAGCGTAGGGGCCAAATTTCGGGCCAATGCTTTTTAAATGCAATCATTTTTTTCGAATCCTGAGAAAACTAACAAATATTTTCAACAAAGTAATCAAATAATAAATTTTTAATAAGGAGACTATTAATAGAACTTGCAGTTTTGTTCTTAAAAAACAATTAATCTGTATAGGTATTCAAGAAACTATCTATCAAAACAATCTGTATAATTCGTAGTTAAAATTCTTTGTTCATAAACAAAGCAAACAAACATAGATGCTAACAGCTGATTTTGACGTTCACCGCTCAATGCAATATCGGTGTTGCCATGCGTTCGATAATTATGGTACATCTACGAAATGCATAGTACAATCTACAATATAGAAACTTCATAGTCAAAATATCTGATGCGTACCAAAAATAATTTTAACAACGTAGTGTTTGTTATATATTAGTTTCTATAAAACTAAACATTATCTTCAGTTATACAAAATTCTAATATCTCTAAATAGTTGTTTATACATTTAAGATTTGTCTTTAAATTCACACTGCGTTTAATTGCATATTATTAACTGTTTAATTGATTATGTTATTAGATATTTAAAGAAATGTACTCTTGGTTGTGTCATTTGTAAATAGATAAACTTACATGAATTCTTTGGTATTGCTTTAATAAGTTCTTTGTAAGCATATGGCTCTTGATTCAGTCCAAAATTACTTAGATTTTTATTGAAGATCTTTCTAAACACGCTACATGCAGGTTTTGAAAATGTTGCATTTAGTTGCAGAAACGTAATAGGTTTTACGGAAATCATTTTTTTACGGATTCTTGGTATCTTTCTTTGATTCCTTGTAATTCTTACAAGTCTTATTTAGTCTTTTTCTTTGGTGGATTTTGTTGTAGCTCGGCTTGGGGACACATAACTTGACTTAAGCTGGTCAAAATAGCTTTTTGTGGTAACAGGAAGATAAGTCACAGAAATCTCGGTATGAGGAATATTATTGTCCTCTATGTGTCTGAGTAATATACCTGAGAGTAAAAGTCCCTTAAATTGTAGTTTTAAGGCATTCAATGGTGACTTTGACTTACCGCAAGACAGCAGTATCCAGTTCGCTCTGAACTGTAGGTTGCTGAACTTAGGTTTTATCTGCTTTTGAATCCATGTCCACTATTTTATCCAGAATCATTTCTTTTTGTGATTTTTGTGATTTCTTGGTGGACTTTAGAGTCTGCTTTCATCATTTCGCTCAACAGGTACTTAAACATTTTCCTTGCTGCACTACTTAAACTTACTATCTTGACCTCATTCCGTTGCTAACCTTGCTAATCACCCTCCACATTTTATATGGGCTTGGGTCCGGGCTTGGAACCGACTGTGGTAACCTCAGAACTACTCAATCCACCCCGCAATCACCCCAGGCAGTGTTACAGAATGTTGAATGTACATATTATAGAATGTCGCCTTAGCAATAATATGATTATGCCTACGAGTCAGAGCCTACTTATATCGAAGTCGCATATGAGTTCATTTTAATAACAAACCAAAAATATCATCAAAAATAAATTGGAAGATTTAGAAAAAATGGCATATCTGTATAGTCATCAAAAAAAAATATTCCTACTTTATTTTTGAAGATCAGAAGGAATTCAATCGTAAGATTAACAAGGTCAAGACCGAGGCGTTTCTTTAACAATCCAGAAAGGAGACTGATTCGAAACATAAACCTTTTTCTTAGTTTTCTAAGTTACAAAGTTTATATTTTTAAGACATCATTAATTTGGTTGCGCAAATAAAGTAATTTATCTACAAACGTGTGGCAACACCGGATAGTTCGTTGTTTTGATCAGTATTCGGCAGAAGGAAAACGCGTTTATATGTGCCGATCAAAACAGTTCAAAATAAAAAATCGCTCTAGTTGACCATTAACTTTTAGAAATAAAGTGGACATGTCTTCAGTGGCCAAAGTCGTAAGTTACATTAATTTATAGATCTTAAATATAAAGTCTTTCTGAGGTTTATTAAACTAGCTTATTATTGAGCGCACACACATGTTTCAATGAACTTGATCTATTTGTAGCTTTGTTACCATTGGTGGGATTTTGTTTAGGAAATAATCTATTAATTTCTGCCAGTATATTTACTATTTATTGCTTATATAAGTCTTTATTATAGTATACTATAATCTTTACAATTTAGCGTAGTTTTTATTATAAATTTTAGCTAAACAATTGCAACTACATATTAATTTAATGAGTAGTGTTTGCTGGCACTTACATTCAGTACAGTACATGTGCACCAAATAATTTATTTGGATGTAAGACTTTAAAGAGTGAGTTTATATGTTTTGGATTTAAACTGAATAATTTAGTATTTATTGTATGACTGAAAATACGCAGTTAGCGCAATTTTTTTAGAGATGTGAAACATCTTTTGTTCTATTGCTTTACCCTTTTTCATAAATCAAATTGACGACTTGCGATTCTTAAAATATTTTTTTAATTGTCGGGATTTCTCTTCTCTTTCCTCTTTATTCGGTTTTCCTATGTATGAAATATTGTAAAAATGAGATATACTTATACCTTTTTTTGTAAAATAAAGTATATCGTCCACGTATCGAAGTTATAGCTTTCACAATTAATTTTTATATCCTGTCTTATTTCGTTTCGTTAGAGTCTCTCTGAACAGTACCTTGCAGTCCATACTGAATAATATCGGTGATAAAATCTTGGCAGCTTTGACAAATTCTCTGTTTTACTATAAGTTCAGTCGCCCTTTGTTGTAAGTATAAGTTTCTGATTAGTCGTAAACCTTTGTTATCGATTGCATATTCCTTTAATGCCTATATATTTGAAGCAATCTGTGATGTACTTTCTCGTATGCTTTCTCTAAATCAATAAAGCACACATCGTTCACAGTATATCTACGTCATGAGCCCTTTATATCAAAACAAGGGGTCCCGCGTCTCAAATCCGCTTCTAAAGCCAAACTGGACATTGCTAATAATAATCAATGTACTAAGTAGAAACTGGTGGTAGTATACTGGTACTGGGAATGTGGGAATAGAGGGCAGGTCATTTATACTGTCGATGGTGACGTAACTTGGAAGAAGGTTGGCGTGGGGGCCAGCGTGGGGATTGGCGCGAATATTTTTGACAGTAGGATTTTGATTGACGGGTGGGGCGGACGGTATTTTCTTTGTGAGAGGTCTCCAAGTCGAAGGTAATCGTATGCGGTCATCTCTTTTATTGAGACAATTTTACCTTTTTTCAATTTCTATAGCTTCTCGGATAATTCTTGGTTTATAGAAGCGGATGGAAAGCTATGGTTCTGGAGTTTTCAAAATCAATTTTATGACCTGTATGAAGATGATGTTGGCCTAGAACTGAAATTTAGTCGGAATTGTGAATAGAAATGGAATGTTCATAAATCCTATTTTGGATTCTAAGATTTGTTTGGCCTATATAAGATGGGGCAGTCCGCACAAGAGATGACAATTTTTGTTGGGGGTAAATATTGTCTTTATTCCTCTTAATTTTAGAATTTTGTCGATTTTGTCAGCTTTGCTATATGATTTAGTGAGCTGGTAAAATGCCTCTCGGTAGAGGCGACGATGTGAAATAACTAGACAAGACATCGCTAGAGTTATGTTCAGTCAGTTTAGTATTGCTACTAATAGATCAATTCCGTTAAGTTTGTACACCCTTTTGTGTTATAATTTCCTTTATGTTCTCATGTCATTCAATTCCTCTATAGAGTACCAATTCAGTATATCAATAAGTATTTCTGTTTGATTTAATCCTAACTTGTTTTAATTTTCTGCAATGTTTTCTTTTTTGTTTCAGATTAGAAGCGTTGGACCCAAATTGGTTCCATTCTTCAAAACCGTAGCTATATATTTCGTGATATTCATTCCACAAGATAAACCATCCATATTCAGCGTTATATTAAAATGTCTACCAATAGTAAGCCTAATGTTATTCGTGATACTCAATGGGATGAGTTTAGGAAATGAGTAAGTATAAAAATACATGTTTGATCATCTTTAAGATATATAATTTAATTTAAGATAATTGTTGTAATATACAAAATTGAGTAGTTTTTTATTTCGTGCATTGTTTTCGAATTGATTTTGAGGTAACTGTCAATATTAGCATATGTCAGTTGATGAGAGGAGTATGACGTTATATATATATATATATATATATATATATATATATATATATATATATATATATATATATATATATATGTTATATATATATATATACATATATATATATACATATATATATATATATATATATATATATATATATATATATATATATGTTTATAAACAGATTGATTGTATTTAAACGTTTATTACAAAAATTATACACAATAATTTATCTATAACCTAAAACGAAACTTAGACAACCGAATTAGAGTTATTAAACGTTACGTTTGGTAAGTCCTTGTGTATGGAGTTGAAGCGTAGACATTAAAATTAAATACCACGAGACGGCTAGAAGCCTTTGAAATGTGGCTTTATTACAGAATGATCATAATATCATAGACACAACACATTACAATTCGAACAGTAATAAGTACCATAAATAGAGAGTTAAAACTTATAACGATTAAGAAAAGAAAGACCTTGTACCTAGGCCACATAATGAGAAATGTCAAATATAACCTGCTACAATTATTAATTGAAGGGAAGATAGAGGGCCGGAGCGGAGTTGGCAGAAGAGCCACGTCATGCCTTAGCAATATCAGAACTTGGACGGGCATGAACGTTCAACAATTACTAAGAGTTGCGCAGACTAGAGAACATTTTGATATGGTGATCTTAAACCTCCAGTAATGGAGTTCAGTAGTAGAGCATATTCTTTGCTCATCTTCTACTGTACAGCCTGCTTAATATTCGGACTAGTTTCTCTTCTGGGCAAGCTAATATTAGGGTATCGTCCGGGTATCTAAGGTTCATGAATCATCCTGGATAAAGCTAATGTTAGAGATAAAGGTCTAACTCTAACTTCACTTATATTTATAATTATATAGATATTTGATCAAATTTGTTGTATGTTCTGTTTTATTTTAATAAGTATTGTTTTTATCATTATTATTATTACTAATTAGTAAATCTTTATGATTTTTGTTTTACGTTATACCGTTATACCGATAATATTCTTCAGTAACAACTCTCTTTCTTCGTCATTTGCGCCAGCTAAACTAGCTGTATCTAATTTAATGGTTCTTCTCAATTGTAAGATGAGTATTATGAAGTACTATAGACTTCTTTAAATAAAAATTTCATTAAATTGAACGTTTTACACTTTTCAATGATCTTATTTTAATTTTTAATCTATGTTTACCTATATAAGTAACCAAATTTGTTAGGATTTAATATGCATTTATATGTTATTTATATTATACAAAAATATTTAACGTCAGTTGTCAAAATAAAAGATTTCTTTAATACGTTAGCTATAACTCTCTTTTAGACATAAATTATTTTTTACTGTATTAAAGGATCCTATAATAAAAGCGGTTGTCATCTTATGGTTTCAATAACTCTCTAATCACTATTTTTCTGATCAATTTAATTTGACTGTATTTATAAAGAAATGCACCAAGTAGAAAATCTAAAATACTGATTTTTTTTGTGTTCAATAAACATTTTTTAATCCCACAATACTACTTACTATCTCATAATGATATATCCCATATTACTACTATTATCGATATTAAAAAAACAAGCTATTTAAAGTAATATCTAGCATCGTCGATTTTATTGTCTAATTCTGATTAATCTTATCTAGCATGCAGTTATACTAAATTATTGTAAACAGGTTGTAATTTATTTGTTTTAATAAATACTACCACAAAGTACACCAACGTAGAGGTCAATGCCGTACACAACGCTCATAAAACTTAAATTAAAAACGTAATAAAAACACGAATCGGCGAATCATAAGAAACGATCCCACTGCATTTTGTGACTAACACCTTATCGTAAACTATAAAAAATTTACCACTGGAATATTTAGAACGAAACAAAAACAAAAGGTTGCAGTAACAAAGCCAGAGGAAAAAATTTAAAAGATATTTAGCACCTCTCACCAGATTAGGATCGTAAAATGCACATAATTAAAAAATGATGTACAATTTCTATGTAAATTGAGAACAAGAGTCTTTAAGGCGGGTACACATTTGCGAGCAGAACTGTTCGCGAACCGTTTGTGAACGCTATATTCGTTAATGTGTACGGCAGAAAAAACCGCTTGCGTACTGTTTCATCGTGACTCGTCGCGAACCAAATTGTTGCGGTTTATTTCACGACTTCAAAGGAAGCTCGGCTTTCAGTTTGGACGGTGCTTACTAGACGCAGCGAACATTTTTATTGTGTCATCAAATCGACATTGTGTGAATGACGTGTTCCTTCCTAGAGAGACGTGAGAAAACAGTAAACTGATTATTGTCATGGACGTATAAATAAAGATAAAATCTTTATTTATACGTCGATGATTACTGTACATAATTTTATTTTTGTTAAACAAGCAAAAACAGGAACATAAATCAGTACCCAAATTATAAATAAAATGAATCATTTCGCACATGTTTGTTCGTTGTTGGTTTGTCGCTTTCCACGGATCGAGATAAGTATGATGAAGATTATAGTACGATGTAGAATATTTTTCAAGGATCTGTACGCGTACTGTACGTATACCGTTCGGCTCGCATATGTGTACCCACCTTTAGAAAGTTTCAAATATTGACAGGTTAGATAGACATACAGTCGCGTATTCATTATAGTTATTAATGTTACCTAATCTAATCCTATATTATAAGACATAATCCAATAGTCCCAAAATATTTTTTTAAGTCGTGTAAAATTTGCTAGTCTTTCAAATACGAAAAAATATTTTGTTTACGAGTAATACTTTAACACTTCCACTGCCTAAGCTATGTAGTCTAAGTGGCACAAAGGCCAATTTTTTTTGTCACAATATTTTAAAAATAGCATAAATTACTTTTTTAAGGTAAATTAAAACACAGAAATTATAACGTTCATATTTTTTTTACAAAAGAACGCTTATAAGTGGCGCTGGACCGAGCTATAGTGTCTGATGCTTTTTAGACCAGTCTGGTTATGCAAAAATCATCGATTTCACGGCAAAATTTTTCGCAGATATCTGAAACTTTCAAGCCATAGGTGGGGGTTACTAGATGACAAATAGATGAAAAAGTACTCGTATTTTTACCTTACGTTTTTTTAAACAATAATTTATGGTCACAATTTGATTTTTTGTCTATAAGTTTTTTCCCTTATATTTTACATAAACAATATTTATATCATTTTTTTAAATCAAGAATATCTTTATTTTTCCGTTTGTTGCATTAAAATTGATAAAATAATTTACGGAGATATTTGCAAAAAAGCAGTTTTTTTGCACTAATTTAAATTAATAAATTTTATTAATTTTTTTATTAACAAAATAAAATTAACCCCCTAACCCCCTTCTTCGGTCAAATAGTTTAAAAGTTATTTAATTTATTTATCATTTAGGCTAAATATTTAAACTATTGAACTTGCTCTATTAAGGATGCTAGACACATTTAGCAAATTCCATAGGATTCTTTAAGACTTAAACTATCTCAGAAGTTAATGCATATTGCGTTTTCATCGAAATTATGTACAAAATAAACGTTTGAATAAGGGGTATATTTTTTAATTATAAACAATTGTAATAACTTTTATATTTTTCAAGCTACAGACTTGTACGTACAACCGTTGGATAACTGGTAAAAAAACTCACATTTAAAAAAAACCTATGACCAATAGGAACGAAGTTAGGGACTATTTTTTAAAAAATCATATCTTCATTATTTATAAACATTAAGAAGTAAAATTTGCACAAATTTTAAATGAAAATCTAAACTTTATATTGAAACTTATCGCGAAGGTACTTTCGAAAGATCGGCATAGGAAAGTGGAGGAACTTCAAATTGAAACACGTAGGAAAAATTTACATTATATCGGCTTCCATTGCAGTTACAAGCCTCTTTTTTTAATCTGGTGTAGAAATATGGGAAACCTCGGAAAAATTAAGTCCATTTAAAATTCACGTAAAAACTTATTTTTTTTTAATTTGCTGGAATAGTCTGTCGCAGTATTAATAATTTCACCCCCCCCCCCCTACCCTCCCCTTCCCCTCCCCCCGGAAATCTCGAAAAACATATGCTCAATATATATATATATATATATATATATATATATATATATATATATATATATATACTCAATGATGTAATAATACGTATATATTTTATAAATTAAATTTCGGGGGATTTTCCGAGATTTCCAGGGGGTGAAAATTATGTCGTCATTATTAATACTGCTAAAGACTATTTTAGCCAAATTAAAAAAAAGTAAGTTTTTACGGTGAATTTCAAATTGACTCAATTTTTCCGACGTTTTCCATATTTCCCGGCCAGTGAAAACTATGTAATTATTCATATTTCGACGAGCTACCCCAGATTAAAAAAAAAGAGGCTTCTAGCTGCAATGGAAGCCGAGATAATGTAGCCTGAGTATGAAAAATATAGAAGTTATTAAAATGGTTTATAAGTAAAAAACATACCCCTTTTTAAACGTTTATTTTGTAAATAATTTCGATGAAAACACAATATGCATTTAACTTCTGAGATAATTTAAGTCTTAAAGAATCCTATAAAATTTAACTAAATGTGTCTAGCATCATTAATAGAGCAAGTTCAATAGTTTAAATATTTAGCCTCAGAGATAAATAAATTAAATAACTTTTAATGGGGGGGGGGGGGAGTAATTTCGCACAAATTTAAAAGAAGGTAATTCCTTGAACAAACATTTTACTTTGTTAATAAAACAATTAATAAAATTTATTAATTTAAATTAATGAAAAAAAACTGCTTTTTTGCAAATATCTCTATTATCTATCAATTTTAATTTAAAAAAACGGGAAAATCAAGATATTCTTGATATAAAAAAATGCTATAAATATTGTTTATGTAAAATATAAGGGAAAAAACTTATAGAAAAAATCAAATATTGTGACCATAAATTATTGTTTAAAAAAAAACGCAATGTAAAATACGAGTGCTTTTTCATCTATTCGTCATCTAGTAACCCCCACCTATGTCTTAAAAGTTTCAGATATCTGCGAAAAAATTTTCGACCGTTTTTTTTTTTAACCAGACTGGGCTATTTGACACTCAAAGCATCCAAATCAGTTCTGAAATTTAATTAGAATTAAAAAATTTAATTTGATTAAATAATTTTATTTTTAATTAAATAATCTATTTATTGGATGATTATATAAATACAAATAAAACGCAAAATACACATAAAAGAAATAAAATTTTATACAAAGAGAACAAACATCGAAATAAAAATCTAATTATGGGTTATAAAACTGCAATTTAGATCGGGCGAAAAGATCGGGTTCGTTACAAAAAATATTCTCATGAGATTTTTTGCATAATCGCTTTCGTGAGATACCCCAAAATAAGGTTCAAGAGGTCGCCTAAGCGAAAAGTTGTTCAAATTTATTTAAACAATTTTTTTTTAAACAAATTGTAACAATCATTTTTTTCGACCCGAACAATTTTTTTTTTCAATTTTTTGGATGATTCTAAACAAATCTTGTAGTTTTTCTGTAAACTTGAACGTTTTCGAGTTCGAGAAAACTGAGAAAAACACGAAAATTGCAATTTTCAAGGCTCAAAAACATCAGTAAAAACATTATTTTTGAATTCACCAAGAACCTAAATTCAAGTTTAAACCTTGTTCTATATTTTCCGATAAGCATTTTGGACATATTTCATTTTAAAACATTGTTTTTTAATTGTTAATGAATCGCTTATGACAGGACGACGGATGTTCGGGCTGCGGCGTGCATAAGAGAGAGAAAGAAGATCTAGGACACAAATTTTTATTATGCAATTCTCATTGTACAACTGAGAGCCTGCTCTGCCATACGCGCTGTCTAGAACATGTCTCACATTCATAAATCGTATTTGTACGCTTTTATGTTGCTTCATACACATTTTGCACCTTTTTTTTTATCTGTTTATTTCCTTTAATATGTACTCGTTTTCTTAGCTGACGTTCACGTTTATGTGTTAATTATGGAGTATATTTTAGTAACGGGAGGCAATAGCTGTTTTATAATATACAACCTATAAATAAAAATTAACAAAAAAGGATACACAAAATGAGATATGCTAAATTAAAATCGAATGATAAACAAAAAAGTTACTGCAAAATTAACAACAAAATCGATGTTTTTAAATATTGTTAATAAATTTTTTATTATTTATTAAAATTTGTTTAAATTTACCTGAATTTGATGGTCCTAAGGTATGTTTACACGTATCCAGTAGCTGACGCCAGTCTCACTGGTAAGCCAGTGCTTGGGACAGCGCTAAACAGTCACGTTTACACCTATCCAGTAGTTGGTGTAGTCTCACTAGCACGCTAGTTTCTACTTGGCGAAGTCAGTCATTTTTTGCACCCTTTAAAGGTACGCCAGCGACTAGAACGATGTGTTTGCACATGTCTAAAACCGCTAGCGCGGGGTCAGAGGAGACGCGAACGATACCACTAACATAAAAAATCTGTATCAGACCTATAATGTTCTTTGGAACAGAAGCAGGAAAACAACAATAAAACCCAAAGTATAAGTAAAGATTTTCTTCTTCACGTGCCATATCCTCTAAGAAGGTTGGCAACCATCATGGCAATTCGCACTTTCGACGCCGCTGCTCTAAAGAGGTCAGCAGAAGTGCAGTTAAACCAAGCTCTCAAATTATTCAACCAGGAGATGCGTCTTCTTCCGCGACTCCTTCTACCCTGTATTCTTCCTTGCATTATTAATTGCAACAAGTTATAACGCTCGCCCCTCATGACATGTCCCAGATATTGCAGTTTTCTGACTTTAATTGTATTTAAAACCTCTTTATCTTTTCCTCTTTATCTTTATCTATAAGTATAGATACTACTACTATAGTAAAGATACTAACAGCAATATTAGAAAAAAAAAAGAATAAAAACATCATCGAGGAATAATGCGGCGTACAAGATGTAGGGAAATGGGGTAGACAAAGACTAATAGAATGGTACAAACATGTAAAAAGGATGTAGGATCACAGGCTACCAAGAATTGCTCTAGAAGGAAAACCAGCTGGCAAAGCGACCACCAAAGAAATGAAGAGACAGCTGGCAGTCTATCTCCCACGTAATACTTCAGCAATGGAATTAACAGATCTTCAGATCTACAGCAAGTACAACAAGAAGAAAAAGGAAAATATTCAGATTTGTGAGAATGGATAATATTTTTAAGTCAAATAGCTATATCGTTTTCTTACAAAAGTAATTAGGATTTTTCATTAAAATATACATTGTAGAATAGCAAAAAGTTTTTTTAAAAGCTATTAGATGACACCTCACACGTCACGATCGGACCAATATCAACGGAGATACGCGAATCCACACACGACAAAGAACAAGAACGATCCTGTGGCGACACGTTCACAACGACTGTGACGTCGTCGATGCCGATCCTAAGTAAAGTTCTGAACCGTACGCCTCGGCTGGAAATGCAGATCCAATGCTTACCGACATTGGCGCGATTCCTGTCTGGCTCAAGTGGTTCAACCTCTGCAATAGACCAGCTCTCTATACGAGTCAGCGCTGGCAAACAGCGCTGGACTGGCGCAAAAAAGTGTTTACGGGATGCCACTACTATGCTATGTCATGCCAGTGCTACTGGCGCCAATTACTTCTTCTTCATGTACCAAGTCCTTTCAGAACGTTGGTTACCATCATAGGTATCTTAATTTTATTCAAAAAAAAAACTTTTAAAATTCTTCTATAGCACCACATTTCGAAAGCCTCAAGGCGATTTAGATCGATTTTATTCACAGTCCATACTCGACACCATAAAGTAAGACCGAGAACACGTAGCAGCGAAGTAGGCGGATCCTCAATTCCAATTTTAGGTCTCTGTTACATAACACCTTGGACATCCTTCTAAAAGCCGCTCTAGCCTGCTTTATCCTAGATCTAATTTCGCCGTGACTTTCTGCGTTACAATTTAGTTGCTGTCCAAGGTAAACGATTTTATCAACTTGCTCAAGTTTGGTATTATTTACATATATAGACGGTTTTATATGCTGTTGTTTACTTATTACGAGTATTTTGGTTTTCCGTATGTTCAGATTCAGACCTGCCTCCCTACAACTCTCAACGACACTATCAAGTAGTGTTTGCAAATCTTCTTGACTAGAAGCTAGGAGTACTGTATCGTCCGCATATCGCAAATTATTGATGACTTCACCGTTCACAAGTATTCTTTCTTGTTTTTCAGAAAGTTTTTTCTGAAAATTCTTTCGGAGTAAACGTTGAAAAGCAGGGGTGACAAGAGGCATCCCTGCCGTATTCCTCTTTTAATATTAAGAGCCTGTGATTCCACGCCATCTACTAAAACTGATGTTGTTTGATTCCAATATAAATTTGCAATTATTCGAACATCTCTGTCGTCCAAGCCAATGTCTTTTAGAGCTTTGATCAATACAGAGTGCTTAACACGATCAAATGCCTTTTGGAAGTCAATAAAACAACAGTATATGTCTACAGATATATCTCGACATCTTTGAGCAAGTACGTTCATTCCAAACAGTGCCTCTCTCGTTCCAAACCCGTTACGGAAACCAAACTGTGTGCCATACAGGTATTCTTCGCATTTATTGTAGATACGACCATGTATTATCTTCAGAAAAATTTTCAATAAGTTATTGGATACGTGTAAACCTGCCTTTATTATGTTTGAATTGTTTGCAAAATATGGGCCAGATCGGTTGAATCGTTTTTGCACAATTTAATTTGTTTCCAAGATTTTTTGAAAAATGAACTAATTTTTTAAGTCGGTCCAGATAATTTGACTGAATGTATCTAAGTACTCCGGGGCTTATTTTTTTGTTAACACGTTTATTAATAACTTATGAAAAAAAGTTACATTAAACTTGGAGATATTTCTCCACCAAAAGAAGAGGTCAAGTGACAATAACCCGTCTCAGATTAGGTCATACCAGTGCTACACATAAGTTTTTAATTACAAAAGAATCTGAACCGAAATGTGAGCAGTGTAACTGTGTGATTTATTCAAATTTAATAAATAAGAGTTTTAATAATTATAATAGTAAATAAATAAAAAATAACAATAAAAAGAGACTTAAGAAAAGGTTTGTACATCCCGTAGTTATTAGCTGCTTTGTTTTGGGTAATTTCGTAATGAAAATACGATAAATGTTATTATTTTAACGTTGTACCCCAGTTTAAAAGAAGAAATAGCAAATTTAGTCCAGTAGAACCCGTGATATGTCATTTTTTCCGCGCGCTCTATCTTGAAACTCTGTTGGATTTTTTAAAGTTGTTGAATTAGACCAGCCCCACTCATTTTACTCTAGTCAGAACGAAAAGAACTCTTTAATTTAAGCACTCGTGTTTAAACAACTTTCAATAATTTTGTTTGCTAAAAGTTTTGTTAAAAATTTTTCTCATAAAATAATCGTTAATATCAGCCCTTAATTTACACAGTGATTTAAAAAAAAGGGGGCTATCTTGACCAAAGCTAAGACCACCAAAGTGATCTCTACATAGCTGGCAAAAGAACCTGAACCTACAACCTAAATACAAGTAATGAACCTAACGTAAGAAGAAAAAAAAGGAAGATTATTGCCCATGTTTTTTTTTTGTTCAATCTTAAAATAAAAACTTTCAAGTAAACCTGTGGGTAGCTACAAAAACCATAACATAATTTCATAGCCTAAAAAAGCTCAAATCAATACGTTAAATATACTCCAAAAGCAAATATCAATTTCATTCATAAATAATTTATAACGTTCATAATTGGGCCATGCCCATGACTTTGTTGACCCCATAGAAATAAAACTAATGTTGGTTCATATTTTGCCTAAATGTAATTTAAAGCGAAATTAGGTAGTTTTTAAATAATATAAAAATGTTTGTTGCACTTTAATTAAAAAAAAAACAATTTTGCACAGAAAATTACAACTTTTTTTATTTAAAAACCCGCTTTAACCTAATAAGGTTATTAGCAGAGCGATAACAACTAACTTCACAGTTGTATAAAACATTATTTGAATTTGACAGCAAACTATTTACTACAAAGATTAAAATGAAATGAGTTCATGATACACAAAGGATCTCATGATAAAACGTAGCAAATTCTTTTACTTTAAATTATTACTGTACCAAAACCTTCAAAGTATATGATAAATAAGTTTGCAGTACTTGCTTTTCAACTGAAGCAAAACCATTTTCTGCACTGTAAGCAATTACTTCAAAATATATGAATAAAGATGAAGGTACTTATCTACAGTGCAGACTTCGCCTAAGGGGAATTAACTCTCTCTCTTCAGTCCTAACCCCCGGAGGGAGTGTAGTGGTCATATCGTGTATTGTCCGTCTCCAAAGATCTCTGTCTCTGGTTATTTCTTTTAACTCATACATAGGTCTTTTGCATATGCTTGTAATTTGATCGGTCCATCTTGTTGGAGATCGACCTCATGATTTTCGGCCTTCTACTTTTACTTGGATAATAAATCTTTCCATGTTTTCTGTCTCTGGTCTTATAACATGTCCAAAGTATTTTAATTGTTGGAGATGGACTTTGCTGGACAGCCGTTTGCTGACCTTTAGCTCATCTTCTTCTTCTTTGTGTGCCGTGCTTGTATTCAAGCGTTGGCTATCGTCATATTGACAAGCTGATGAAATGATTCTGGGTCGGCAGCTAGATGAAACAGTTCCTCGACCGTTCGACCTGTCCATTGTCTAATGTTACGCAGCCAGGACAGTTGTAAGCGATATTTAGGTCCTCTCATTATATGACCGAAGTATTGGACCTTTCTTATTTTGATAATGTTGATCAATGCTCGCTCTTTGTGCACGGTCTCTAGCATGCGTTCGTTAGATATGTATGCTGTTCACGGGATTCTGAGCATGCGACGGTAACACCATAACTCAAACGCTTCTAATTTGTTAAGATTTTTTATTTTTGTTGTCCAGGTTTGTAACGCTTGCCGTGCTACAATAATATTACACAAGGCCTGAATCGCTCGTTGTCGAAGAGAATAGGGCGGGGTTATAGAAACTATATCGTATTTTAAATTCAAGCACAATTAGATAATATGAAATTATTATTTATTATTGGACGCCACCCCTGGTTTATCCTCGAAGGGGAAGAGCAAAAAAAAATTAAGATTTATTGAAAGTTTACAAGAAAACTATTCTTTATTATTTCTTAGTAATGAACAAAAAGAAAACATTAAAAGTTACGTTATCCCAAAGGGATTCCAAAATATTATTTTATGTTAACATTATCATAAACAAAAAATCTTTGTATCGTATTAAATTAAGAATTGGTTATAAAGAAAATGAATGTATATATATATTAACCCCAAATTTCGAAATTTGTTTACATTGAAAATAATAGTTATTTATCAACTAGGAACAATGAAGAAAATAAACCTTTAAATTAAATTAGAACACTTCACTATATTTTCATTTTTTTTTGAGTTCATAATCATTTCTGTTGTCTTGAAAGTAGGTATAATAAAAATTGGTACAACCTTAATCTGCTCTGTTTCTCTTCTTATTCAATCAGTCACCAAATTGATTCAGCTACGTACTATATCAAATCACCACCATCCTAGATAAGAGGGGTTAGGGATTCCATAAAAAGATACTGCTACTGGGCCATGATCTGGAATAACTCCATAGCAATACTATCTTGCGACGAGTATTAGAAATATAATATCAGCATTATAGCCTCTCCAATAAGGGTCTAAAAAAATAAATATCTATCTGAAATATGGACAAGAAAAGGATTTATTTGCTCACCTCTGAATTGAGATCCACTTTGGAAACACGTCTTAACGGTTGGACGGTCTTAACAGAAAAGAGCGAAGCGCTGTCATGGCGCCTGAATCTGGAAATTGGGCGTGAGTGACAAGTTGAAAAATATGCTCATCTACCGGAGATATTTGGGAATTACAGAAGAATCCTTGAGTCGGCTACAGGTAGGTACTTGACAGATAGATGGGGCTATTAGTTTTATTAAAAAAAAATATAATCGAAATATATAATGAGTTTCTTTTAAATCTTTTGAAACGGTTACACAGCCCTCCCCACGATTTCAACTGGGTACCAGCGTGGAATCGGACTAGGCATGGTGGCACACCATACTAACCTTTTCAAAAGTAGGAATAGATATACGGAGAGGTAAGACAAACAGAATGGACAAATATAGCTACAATCTGGATTCACAGAATCCTTCTTTCACAACTCACGTGGGAACAACTCAAAGATTTCAGAACAAAGCGAAACAGAACGCATAGAAATGACTCAACTATAAAAATGTAAACAAAAAAAAAATTGCATTCTCACTCTCAAAATGCATAGGGTATTTCACCTATAACCAATATCATGAACAAAGCGGAATAAAACAAAACATATCTACAAATCATTATTTGAGACCAAATGCTCGCATTCAATCGAAACAATATAATTAAGATATTATTATTTGAAATTTCATAAGTAATATAAAGCAAAACATACTAGTGTTGTCACCAAGATACAAAACAGATAATTTACTGCGTAGTCGTTATGAGACCTAACACAATAAAACACAAAAAAATAATGTTATCGTTTGATCGGAAGCGTAGAGTCTTTCATTTATGACTTAATCCACGAATAACATAAGAATAATAATACAATCGTATCATTAACGCCATAAGATACAAAATACAAATGTGTCATCGTTTGTTCGGAAGCATAGAGTCTTTCATCTATGACTTAATCCACGAATAACATAAGGTAATAACGCAGCGCGTCATTATAGACACATTTAGAAATACACAAATAAAAGGAAAGAGTTACTAATAGTTCAAAATTGGGTACATTAAAGTTCTACAAAGACAAGCCTTAATAAGTTTACTGGGAAAGGTAGACATCAGAATTTCTGTAAGACACATCTATATTTAGAAACAAAAAAAGCTGATGTTTAGTTATTAGTATGACAACTAGAATTTGTGATAACTAACGTGTATCATCCGCCTATAATAGGGACAACATTGGTAGGTCAACTTCGGGTAGGGTCAACTTCGGGTAGGGTCTAAATAATTCTAGATTACATAACTAAACAGGTATTGGAGAACTAAAAAAAGTTTCCTGACGCGGGAGGCTGTTATTCTAGATTTATTACTGAAATACAATTATGAATGGCTTATCATTCCGACGAGTCAACTAGCGGGAATCCGCTTACTTCATCCCTAGCCTTCCTCAGTGTCTGGCCATTCAGAATATAGGATGTTCGACAGCAATAATCTTTTCAAACATTATTTTGGGGGGTTTCGAATAGAGAGTCGAAATTCGAAGATCTCCACACTAAGAGTAAAACTTAGGCAAATGAACAGATACTATAATGAACTATCATTGGTAACTAGACAGAGGAATCTTGATATCTTTGGTATAGATATCAAAAAAAATTACTTGGATTTATAAATCCGTAAAATAAGATAAATTGAATTCTGTATCCACTTGAAGACAACTAAAGGTATGTACAATTTATTGTAATATAAACTAACATAAGCATAAAAATATCACACTCTACCAAGGCATTCTAAAAATAAAATGAGATTAAATTTTGCAAACACCCTTAAAATCAATATAGGTTCTTGGTCGGGGTAGCATAAACTTAAGATCTCGATCAATACAAACTAGAGAGAGAATAATACCGAAGTAGAATAAGATAAGATAAAAATAAAATTTATGTCGAAAAGAAATACGACATATATACATATATATATAGACATATTGAACACAATAAATGATCAATATTATAATAATAAAAAGTAAAACAGTTCAACGAACTGGGGTGCGAGCCAAACTGAGTTGCTCTGGAGATCGACGTGCGGAGTCTCCTACACTACTTCCAGAGGCTCGTCTCTTTGCGACAACATCTGAGATACACAAAATTATTAATTGGAATAGGGATAGGTCCACTAATCCACTTGACTATAGCAGGATGCTCCCTGACTAATAGTCAACACCACCGACATAAAACAAGGGTTGTCGAGACAGCTCAAAAAAAAATTGAAACGTGTCAACTTCCTGAAGGGAAAGAAGCACTAGGGGACAGATTTGCCGAAGCAAAGTGGTATTCAATGTACTAAGTACTAGGGTATCAGTGCTGTACTGACCCCACGCCAAAAAAATTTGGAAAGGAAACGAATCCTCTCCAGGATAAAGTTCGCGTTAGCGCAACTCTTCCTGTACACGGGCTACGGAGGGATTGAATAGTCGCTGGAGAAGGTAGCAAAGATTAAGTACGCAAAGGCGTAAAGGGAATCAACCAAAAAATTAAAAATTAAGAATGGACTGAACATTTTAGAAGAAAGGTAGGATGGCCAATAGTTCCATAAGAATATCCTCTGGGATTGATCACAGCGGAAAATTTCCAAGCAAGGAAACTTCCAGAAGGACAAAAGAAGAAAATAAATCCAAACCGTTAATACACAATCTTGGAGAAGAAGAAAGAAAATGGGTTTATGGCATACAAACCATAATCGATACACAAACAGTTTAGTCTAAAACTGTTGTTTCCAAAAGAAACAAAAAAAAATCGTAAGAGTCTTCCACGAAACAAAAACTTACGATAAGACTTAAAAGGAACGGAAGAATCATTACAATCTTCCAAATAAATAGAAAAATATTACAGTCCGTCGTCAATAATAAAAAATCATGATGTTGGATGTAACACACCACAACAATAAAAAAAGTTGAACAGTAAAACATTTTTGACACCTAATTGAATCCAATATGGTCGTCATACAAATCACAAAGAAATGTTTACCATTCTTTAGCAGAACTTTAACAGAGTCAAAATAATATAGAATTTTAATTCTCAGTGGGTCATTTAACGGTAGTACCAGAACTATCTCAATTGTTAAACAAACGTGGTCTTAACGTCGACATAAAGATAAAAGATAAATTCACAATAGGCGGCAGCGGGTTGTTTCACCTCTGTATATACAAAGAGTCACAATAGACAACAGCAAACTACTTCAACCTCACTTGTACCATATCGTGAACACAAGATAATAAATGAAAGCTTTTGAGCCTTAACCAAAATCTCAAAGCAAAAAGATATATGTGGTCTAATAAACTATTAGAAGACCGCAAAAATGTCAACGACAAAAAAAAAGAAAGCTGCTGCGTATACAACAGTCTGACATCACACAAATAACTCAAGATACAATAATACAGGTCACGTGCCTGTACGTCCTACAGGACATCTCGAGAAAAGAAAAAGGTAAAACCACAAATAACAATAAATTCCAGTACCAAAAACATACTTCTACTACATCTGACCACACAAAGACATAAAATTAACATAACAGAAGGAGAATAACAATATTTCCGCTCTATATTCTCAACAAAGACGCCTTAGGCAGAGAGAAACGAAGTCATATCATTACTTCCTTATACTTTTAAAACAAAAGAACCATGGACTGTAAAATATAGAAAGCATTTTCCTTTTCAGGAAATAAAATTTTCTTTTCAAAGTACGAAAAAGTTAAACTATGAAAAAATAAATTTTTAAAATAAACGAAAGACAAATTAAAAAGAAAATTTAACAGATAACAGATATTATATCAAAAACACCCAAAAAAGTATTCTGCAAAAATCCAGATAACACATTTTAAAATTACGTAGGTCGGGACAGCCTGTATATAGGTATAATTCCCGGCTGTTTGCCGCAAATAAAAACCATGAATCAAGGTTAAGAAATAAAATTCACTTAATTGATTTTTCAAATAACGAACGCTAAAAGCCATTTCGTTTATTTAAAATAAACACATTGAGGAATATAATTATTATGGTTCTTATAAACAAAATAAAACTGAACTGCAAAGAAAATGAATTGAGGACTAGAATACAAAATGCTTGAACATATTAGCCGGAATAAATTCAAGGTTTCAATCCATACCAAACACTTATAAAGAAATAAACAAAATTAATTTTTCACTTATGGAATGTTTACTTTAGGCAGACGGGGAATAAACAGACGATTATCTTACCATTCAAAATACGACCATTAAAATGCACACGTAATAAACATTCCAAATACGTATTATGTATTTCACAAAATTAAAAATACGACGAGAATATTTCTACGCAATTTTACGAAGATTAAATTAAAGGAAAACGAAAATCGTACCAGTTAAACTGATTAAACAAAAATTGGGTAAAAGCAAATACACAAACAACTTGAGTCTAAAATACGAAATGTAAACAGAAATCATAAACATATTACGTTGTTTTTATAATGAAGATACACGCCCCACGTTGGGCGCCATTTTGTAACGCTTGCCGTGCTACAATAATATTACACAAGGCCTGAATCGCTCGTTGTCGAAGAGAATAGGGCGGGGTTATAGAAACTATATCGTATTTTAAATTCAAGCACAATTAGATAATATGAAATTATTATTTATTATTGGACGCCACCCCTGGTTTATCCTCGAAGGGGAAGAGCAAAAAAAAATTAAGATTTATTGAAAGTTTACAAGAAAACTATTCTTTATTATTTCTTAGTAATGAACAAAAAGAAAACATTAAAAGTTACGTTATCCCAAAGGGATTCCAAAATATTATTTTATGTTAACATTATCATAAACAAAAAATCTTTGTATCGTATTAAATTAAGAATTGGTTATAAAGAAAATGAATGTATATATATATTAACCCCAAATTTCGAAATTTGTTTACATTGAAAATAATAGTTATTTATCAACTAGGAACAATGAAGAAAATAAACCTTTAAATTAAATTAGAACACTTCACTATATTTTCATTTTTTTTTGAGTTCATAATCATTTCTGTTGTCTTGAAAGTAGGTATAATAAAAATTGGTACAACCTTAATCTGCTCTGTTTCTCTTCTTATTCAATCAGTCACCAAATTGATTCAGCTACGTACTATATCAAATCACCACCATCCTAGATAAGAGGGGTTAGGGATTCCATAAAAAGATACTGCTACTGGGCCATGATCTGGAATAACTCCATAGCAATACTATCTTGCGACGAGTATTAGAAATATAATATCAGCATTATAGCCTCTCCAATAAGGGTCTAAAAAAATAAATATCTATCTGAAATATGGACAAGAAAAGGATTTATTTGCTCACCTCTGAATTGAGATCCACTTTGGAAACACGTCTTAACGGTTGGACGGTCTTAACAGAAAAGAGCGAAGCGCTGTCATGGCGCCTGAATCTGGAAATTGGGCGTGAGTGACAAGTTGAAAAATATGCTCATCTACCGGAGATATTTGGGAATTACAGAAGAATCCTTGAGTCGGCTACAGGTAGGTACTTGACAGATAGATGGGGCTATTAGTTTTATTAAAAAAAAATATAATCGAAATATATAATGAGTTTCTTTTAAATCTTTTGAAACGGTTACACAGCCCTCCCCACGATTTCAACTGGGTACCAGCGTGGAATCGGACTAGGCATGGTGGCACACCATACTAACCTTTTCAAAAGTAGGAATAGATATACGGAGAGGTAAGACAAACAGAATGGACAAATATAGCTACAATCTGGATTCACAGAATCCTTCTTTCACAACTCACGTGGGAACAACTCAAAGATTTCAGAACAAAGCGAAACAGAACGCATAGAAATGACTCAACTATAAAAATGTAAACAAAAAAAAAATTGCATTCTCACTCTCAAAATGCATAGGGTATTTCACCTATAACCAATATCATGAACAAAGCGGAATAAAACAAAACATATCTACAAATCATTATTTGAGACCAAATGCTCGCATTCAATCGAAACAATATAATTAAGATATTATTATTTGAAATTTCATAAGTAATATAAAGCAAAACATACTAGTGTTGTCACCAAGATACAAAACAGATAATTTACTGCGTAGTCGTTATGAGACCTAACACAATAAAACACAAAAAAATAATGTTATCGTTTGATCGGAAGCGTAGAGTCTTTCATTTATGACTTAATCCACGAATAACATAAGAATAATAATACAATCGTATCATTAACGCCATAAGATACAAAATACAAATGTGTCATCGTTTGTTCGGAAGCATAGAGTCTTTCATCTATGACTTAATCCACGAATAACATAAGGTAATAACGCAGCGCGTCATTATAGACACATTTAGAAATACACAAATAAAAGGAAAGAGTTACTAATAGTTCAAAATTGGGTACATTAAAGTTCTACAAAGACAAGCCTTAATAAGTTTACTGGGAAAGGTAGACATCAGAATTTCTGTAAGACACATCTATATTTAGAAACAAAAAAAGCTGATGTTTAGTTATTAGTATGACAACTAGAATTTGTGATAACTAACGTGTATCATCCGCCTATAATAGGGACAACATTGGTAGGTCAACTTCGGGTAGGGTCAACTTCGGGTAGGGTCTAAATAATTCTAGATTACATAACTAAACAGGTATTGGAGAACTAAAAAAAGTTTCCTGACGCGGGAGGCTGTTATTCTAGATTTATTACTGAAATACAATTATGAATGGCTACGTACTATATCAAATCACCACCATCCTAGATAAGAGGGGTTAGGGATTCCATAAAAAGATACTGCTACTGGGCCATGATCTGGAATAACTCCATAGCAATACTATCTTGCGACGAGTATTAGAAATATAATATCAGCATTATAGCCTCTCCAATAAGGGTCTAAAAAAATAAATATCTATCTGAAATATGGACAAGAAAAGGATTTATTTGCTCACCTCTGAATTGAGACCCACTTTGGAAACACGTCTTAACGGTTGGACGGTCTTAACAGAAAAGAGCGAAGCGCTGTCATGGCGCCTGAATCTGGAAATTGGGCGTGAGTGACAAGTTGAAAAATATGCTCATCTACCGGAGATATTTGGGAATTACAGAAGAATCCTTGAGTCGGCTACAGGTAGGTACTTGACAGATAGATGGGGCTATTAGTTTTATTAAAAAAAAATATAATCGAAATATATAATGAGTTTCTTTTAAATCTTTTGAAACGGTTACAGGTTTCACATCCATAGAACAAAGTGGACCAGACGTAGCACTTCAATACTCTTAGACGTGTGGTCAACGACAGACTTCTACTGCATAATACAGAACGCCAGTTAATAAAGTTTTTCCGTGCGAGTTCTATTCTGGTCGAAATTTCCTCGTCACTTTCAACCCTGCAGTCAATCCAGCTACCCAGATATCTAAAGTGTTCCACCCTTTCCAGGATTTTGTTATCTGATCTAAGTACTGAGTCTTCAATATTAATTTTTCCGACCACCATCCATTTTGTTTTTTTTGCGTTGATTGTTAAGCCCTTTTCAGTGCATTCGTTGTTTACAGCATTCAACAGGGTTTGAAGATCTTCTAGACTTTCTGCCATTATTGCGGTGTCATCGGCGTATCTGATGTTGTTAATAATTTCACCACCGAGCTTAACACCTTCGCGGCGATTATTTAACGCTATTTAAAAAACTGGTTCAGTGTAGGCATTAAACAACATCGGTGACATAACACATCCCTGTCTGACACCACGCTTAATAGAAACTTTAGCTGAAACCTCTTGGTCCACCTTAACACAAGCGGTCTGATTGTAGTAAAGATTTTTAAGGAATCTAATGTTATACGTGTCCAGACGAACTGAGTCTAAGCATTGAAATAATAATGTTTGTGATACTCTATCAAAGACTTTTTCGAAATCTATAAAATATACGTAAATATTTTTCCTAAACTCAATGCTCTTTTGTAAGAGTATTCGCATGCAAAAAAGAGCTTCTCGAGTACCCATACCGTTTCGGAAACCAAACTGCTCATCATCAGTTATCCCCTCACAAAGTTTATATATGCGACAATGCAATATTTTCATAAAAATTTTGAGCGTGTGACTCATTAAACTGATAAGTCGATAGTCGCTACACTGTCTGGCATTCTTTTTCTTGGGAATAGTTATAAATATCGATTCTAACCAGTTGTCTGGTAATTTGCCGCTGCTGTATATCTTATTAAAGAAGGATGTGATAATCGCAACACTCTCATTATCTAATAGTTTTAACAATTCTGCAGATATTTCGTCAGGACCAGAAGCTTTCCTTCGTTTCGCTTGGTCGATAGCCTTCTGAACTTCTGAGATTAGAATCGGTGGGCCTGTATCTCGGTTAGATGTTATTTCTTGGTAGATTCTTTGGTCATAGTTAAATAATTCTATTATGTAATTTTCCCACTCGGTACAGCGCTCTTTTTTATCACTTAAAATTCTACCACCAGAGTCTTGTTTTGCCCATAAGTTCTGCTTTTGCCTGTTAATTCTTTTAGTTTTTTATGCAAATGGAAGCTGTCGTATTGTTGCTCCAGTTTCTCAATTTCTAAACAGGATTCTTGTAGCCATCGGTCTTTTGCTACTTTAATTCTTTTTCGGATTTCTTTATGTATTTCATTGTATTTTTCTCTGTTTATGGATTTATACTGCCTTCGAACGTCCATTAGATCTAAGATGTCTTGTGTCATCCAGTCATTTTTAACTGTTGGTCGTCTTAGAAGATTTTCTCGAGATGCAGTGGTTATTGTCGTTTTCATTTGTTCCCAGCAATCATCTATGTTGTTGGTATCTTCTAGTCTAATTTCGTGGAACTTGTCGTTAATTTCTTGAGAAACCTTATTTAGAGTGCATGGGTCTTGGAGTGTATCTAGTGATATTTTGGAGGTTTTCTGATTTTTACAGATTCTCTTTAGCTTAACTGTGATTGTAGAGCACAGTAGAGTATGGTCTGACCGAATATCGGCACCCGGGTAAGTCTTGACCGATTTTATTCAGTTTTTAAATCGTTCATTAACTGTTATATAATCAATTTGATTTCTTACAATATTGTCTCCTCGATCGCTTGGAGACTTCCAAGTATATAGTCTACGTTTTGGTAGACAAAACCATGTATTCATAATTACAAATTTTTCCTCTTGGCAGAACTGCACCAACCGTTCTCCTCTTTCATTGCGTTGTCCTAGACTTAGCTCATATAAAATTGAATTATCCATCCGGTGATCGGTCCACAGAATTCGTAACATTCTTCTCCAACAGAACATTTCAGTTTCGTCTAACTTTCTTCTTTTAGCTTGTCGTAGGGTCCAATATTCACATCCGTTTGTCCGTATTGTGAATATTAAGCAGTTGATCAACCTCATTTTTAGAGATCGTGAAATTTGAGTGTTCTTCCATATTTTGGCCATCTTTTCTACGGCAACTTTGCTAGATCACATCTGCGTTTTATTTCTTTCTGTAGTGATGCTGACTTCACAACCTCAAGCTGGTATCCATCATTATCTTTGTCATTGATATGTTTAACTGCAGGTCAAATATATGACTTTCATTTTCAAATTCAAATTAACTATCTGCAAAACGTAGGTTGTTGTTCATAATAACACGTGTGTGGTAATTATGACGTTTCTAAATAATGTAAGTTGATACTTCTTATTGCGCATCACATGCCCTAAGTATGTCATCTTTCTGATTTTCACGATACGCATAATTTCCAGATCTTTATTCATACGTTGGATCACGGTGTTGTTTGTAACATGATGGATATAGGAAATTCTGAGCATGCATCGGTAGCACCACATTTTGAAGGCTTCTAATCGTTTGGATGTTGCCTCCGTCAAGGTCCAGGCTTCGAGTCTATATAAAAGGGTAGAAAATACATAGCATCTCAAGACTCGTGTTCTTATATTAATGTTCAGGTGCATATTATATAAAATCTTCCTGAGGCGATTGAAGACAGCTCTCGCCTTTTCTATACATCTTATTTCCTGTGAGTGGTCCCATTCCTTATTAGGCTGCATCCAGGATATGTAATTTTGTCGATTATTTTCAAGGGTTCATTATTAGCTGTGAATTGATGCTGTATTACGTCGTTTTTACTTACTACAGGAATTTTGGTATTCTTACAGTGTAATTTCATGCCGTATCTGTCACAGGCTTCCACTAGACGGTCTATTAATGGTTGCAGATCCTCCGCATTATAAGCAATCAAAACCGTATCGTCCGCATATCTTAAATTGTTTATGATTTTACCATTGATTTTTATACCTTCTCTTAAACCATCAATAACTTTCCTGAACAGCATTTATGAGTAAGTATTGAACAATGCATCCCTGACGTACTCCCCCTTTTATCGTGAATTATTGTGAGGTTTCGTTGTCTACTCGTACAGTTGCCCTTTGCTGTAAGTATAAATTTTTAATTAGAAATATTTTTTGATGTTGCACCTTGTCAAATGCTTTTTCAAAGTCTATAAAGCATGCGTAGACTTCGCAATTTACGTCTCGAGCTCTTTGTATCAATACTTGCATGGAAAATTGGGCCTCTCGCGTTCAGCTTCTAAACCCAAACTGAACACTGCTTATGTTTTCTATATATGCGAGAGTGAATAACAGAAAGAAGGATTTTGAGTGCATGGCTCATTAAGCTTATAATTCTGTGATCAGAGCATCTGGTGGCATTTGCCTTTTTGGGTATGAAGCTGGAAACTAGCCAATCTGTAGGAAATTCTGCAGTTTCATAGGTTTTGTTCAGTAGACTCGTTAGGAGTTTGAATTGGTTGTTTTTCAGCTTGTATGTTATCAGGTCCAGGTGCTTTGTTGGTTTTTAGTCTTTTTATTGCATATGTTACTTCACTGAGCGTTATTTCTGGTACTGAACATCCAGAAACACTGACTTCTCTTCCTTCAATAATTTTTCCATGTATTGCCTACATCTCTCAAGTATTCTCTCATTTTCGTAGAACAGATTGTTGTGCTCGTCTAGTATTAAGTTATGACTTCGTGATCCGTTTCCTCCCGTTAAGTTTTTGATCTTTTTATGTAGGTTAAAAGTGTCATGCTTCTGTTCTAGGTACTCTATTTCTATGCATTGATCTTATAGCCATGATTCTTTTGCTGCTTTAATCTTTTTCTTAATGATTTTATTTATTTCTTTGTACCTTTCCTCATTCTTATTTCTGTGTTTTCTTCGTTCTTCCATTAGCTCCAATATTTCTTGTCTCATCCATGGCTGTTTCTTTATATTGTTTTCTGGTTTAAGTTTATTATCTACCACTGAATTACAGATATTTTTGATTTTATTCTACATATCATCCACACGTTTTCTTGATTAATATCTGAGATTACCATGCTGTTTATTTTGTTGTTGATCTCCTCTTTGACTTCTTCTCTTGTGGTTTAACATGCGACATAGCAAATAAAAGGGGAGGATATAACGAATATATTTAGATAGAAAAAACAAACAAAGAGACTATTAAAAGGGCAATACACATCGTCTTCGTTATTAATGAACGTATAGCGACATACGACATATCACATAACACTATGGATGATAATAGACATATTTTCTTTATAGGTAAATAAAGCATAAGGTAAATACAAGGTAAATTTGCTTTATTCACCTGAAAATGTCTCTGACTGATTACAAAATGAACAACTAGCCTAATAAATAAACAACTAGTACATATAATTTATATAGCGTGCCACCAATATATATATACATATATATATATATATATATATATATATATATATATATATATATATATATATATATATATATATTGAGATGATTGGTGTTTAAAGAAAATAATTTATAAATTATATACTAGATACTATTAGATATAAAAAGTATTTGGTTATTTTAAGAAGTTATATACTAGAGAATTTAATAAAAATTATTTATGTGAGGGCATTTTTAAGAAATTAGCATGTAATAAGTGTAAAAAAAGTTTTATTTTAGTAATTATAATGTTGTAGATATATTTAAGTGAGCCATGTGACTAGGCAACCAAAAATACTCTTTAAAGTGACGTTTAGATAATAATTACGAATATAAAGTGGGGTTATAATAATATGTTGTTTAAAATGTGTAGTTTATTAAATTAGAGTGTTAGTTACTGATTTAAGTGTATATTCTGATCTGAAAAGCCTAAATGTCAACAAAATTATCAATAGAAAATTAAAGAATTCTCCAGAATACAGAATTTGACCTTTGTTTACGAGAGAACATTCTCGAATAATGGTTATGTCTGTGGTTCGAACATATACTTTTTCCAGAACATCCATATAGAAGAAATAGAACAAAATTGAATAGGATTTCTTACCAGATGGTTCTAGAAGATTGAAAAGGTATAAATACTCGGTGATTTGGATTCAAGAGGGCCAGTTTAGTATGAAAGTTAGTTAGAGTTCATTCAGTTAGTAAGAAGAATTCAGATCAGTTACAGTTTAGTCAGAATTAGGAAGAAAGTATAAAGTATGTAATAATCGGTGATTTAGTATTAAAATTTGATAATATTGGAAAGTATATTAGAAGAATATTGGTTGGATATTGGAAGAAATTAAAAATTATATTATGATTGGAGATTAGTATAAATCAACTTATGATAATTATATGGTGATTGGATATTGGTATATTGAAAAGAAGAATAAATATAAATGCTGTTTGCTGGTTTGCTTGGTGGTTTATAAATGCTTAAGAAGAAATATATTTTAAATTGGTGGAAGCTGATAATTGGAAAAAGTAATTTCACAAAAACAAGGATAACCGAAGCACGAAGACATTGAGTAGTGATTAGAATCTATATAGTGGAAAACAGTTCATTTAGGCATTCAGTGACAGAAAGGTACAAAATTTTGTTAATATAATTTAGTTAGTGTCATAACAATTACAATTTTGAAGATAGTTTGTTTAAATTTTACATTGTCTATAGAATTTAATTAGTTTCATAAGAATTTCAATTTAAAGATAGTTTATTTTAAATTTACATTGGCTAGGTTAGATATATATGTGTGTTTCATAGTAGATATAATAAAGATAATTTAAAAAAGTACTTACAAACTAATTCTTTGAGAACCGCGATAAAAACCCTATATATTATATTATTAAAAATTATGTTTATATTGTAATTATGTATATTATATTATGTTTTGGATGGGTTGGAGTCATTAAAAGGGGCTATTGGCTAACTATTTTTTATCTCGAGCTTTCAATTGTGTTTACAATTATTTTGAAGAGCTGCTAAAAAATACAAAATATCTTACAAAGTGGAACTAGAAAAAAAATTATATTAACTCACCAAATAAAATTAGTTTTGTTAATAAATTTCTGCTAAACATATTTTAAAAAAACTATTCTAAAAATTTTCTTATCTAATAAATGTTTCTTAAATTTTGTAAAAAAAACATGATGTCAGGTCAGATGTGCACCAGATCATACTTTATATTTACTTGGATTATATGCAAAAAGTTTATTATTTTAAAAATTTAACGACTGTCTCTAGATGACAATTGATTGGATTTCCCGTCGCATGCGACGGGTAAAGTTACTTATAGTATTTTATATAAGCTGAAAACCCAAAAAAAATAGTTTCCAAATAGTTTTTTTTTTTGTTTCAGATATAAATATTCCAGAAAAATTCTTCTAGGATTAATATTTTGTTGTATAGGTGACGCTCTACTCGTATGGAATCAATATTTTGACTTAGGAATGTTTGCGTTTATGATAGGCCACCTCCAGTATATTATGGCTTTTGGATTTAAACCTCTACAAATTCCACTTGCTACAGTTTTGTATACATTAGGCACAATGGGTAAGTGTAATCGATATTGTATTTAACTTTAAATATTTTCTCTTTAAAAAAGGCCGTTGTTTAGCTATACATTATTAATAAAATTAAATAAACGGCTAAAAATTATTATTATTATCCAGATTTAGCCATACCGCTCACACTCTTTCTAAGGCGAAAATTCACTCATCCCAGATACCTACGGTATCAAAAGGATTGAGCTCTGGTGGGACTCTTTCCGTGTTATCAAGCCCTAGGTGACTTGGTTTGCTGGAGTATATTCCAAAAATTTTCATACACATCTGGACGTCGCAAGGAGTACAGCTTTCTGCATGGCCTCATTAAGATGTTCATTTAGACCCAGCTGTTTGATGTTCGCTAGGAGGTTTTTGGGAATAACACCAGTAGTAGATAGAATAATAGGTACTGTCTGGGTACTTTCCATTCTTCATTGTCTCCTGATTTGTATTTCTAGATCTCTATACTTAGCGATCTTTTCATTGTATTTAACACGCAAATTATTGTTAGGTATCGCCACATCAATAAGTGTTTGCCTGGTAAGTTTATTAACTAGTATGAGATCCAGTCTATTATGTGCCACTGGTTGGTCTGTGAGCACAGTGCGGTCCCAGTATAGCTGGTAGTTGTCATTTTCAAGCATTCTGTCAGGTACATATTGATAATAAGGAAGATGGTCGGTTTGGAGAAGTTCCAGTTTGTCAGCTAGTTCTTGGTGGATAACCTTTCCTACTGAGTCACGGCGTTCTTTATAATCAGTTCCGACAAACGCCTGGCAGCCCCCGGTAAGATTTTGGATGGTTTCTTGGGCTTGGCATCCATATCGGCATTTGTCATTTTGGACTTGAGGATCTTTAACAATATATTTCAGGTAATTTTTAGTTGGAATAACCTGATCCTGAATGGCAAGTAGAAAGCCCTCAGTCTCGGGAAACATCTTTCCTGATGTCAACCAATAGTTCGACGCTGTATTGTCGACATATTCTTGGCTGATCTCATTATATATCTCATTATTATTATATAACCAATGAGGGCAGAGGAACGAGCTCCTATTATGCCCAAAAAAACAAAGAAAAATATCCTTATAAAACGAATGCAAATTCAATAAGAACACTTCTGTTTACATGGAGCTTTAACCCCCCGGGCTTCCCATAAAATCCCCTTCACAGGGGGGTAAAAACACAAAAAAACCATTTACCAAGAATCTGTACGCCGTAGAAAAAAAATATTTCAAATAAAAATTGTAGCTGAGATTAATTTAAATAAAAATGTTTATTAGCACTTTTTACGTAGAATGAACCGTTCTCTCAGAAACAACACTTGAAGCGACCGGTGATTTTAAATGTGAGTTCCATATGCGAAATCAATGTTGAATACAATTTGTATCAACTAGGCATCAGAGTTTTTGATCAGAGTTTCCTATCGACAAAAATCAAAATGCGTTTTAAAGGTGAAGAGTGCAGCTTTCGTATGAATTTTTGTATTTTGCCGCAAATGATGTCAGTTTCTATAAAGCTGTTCAATAAATAAACTTTTTTTTTAAATAAATTTTTTACGATTCTCGCGAGATCAATAAAATTTATTACTTTCATTGACCGCTTGTAGTGAAATTTTCATTATTGCAGATCAGTCTTCAAAACCTATAACATGAAAATTCAATTTTGATTTTTGGCAACCAATGTGAGGCATTTGAAGTATGACTAAAAACGCAGAAACAACTACAAACGATCGCACGTCATAGGAAATGCCTCCAAGAGGACGGTTTTGGGTGTAATTTATAGCATAAGTTATGTACTTTTGAAAAATGTACTAGTGTAATTAAAAAAGGGCGTTTTAAACGCGATAGATCGTTTGCAATGTAAAAGTTTAAATTCAGCGTTTTTTTAAGCATATTTCAAATGCTTCACATTTGTTGTCAAAACTCAAAACTACAATTTCATGCTATACGTTATGAAGTTATTGTCGATAGGATCAAAAGATATTGAATTTTTACCGTATTTTTACCGTCGAGCTGGTACAAATTTTAATGAGAATTGATTTCGCGCACGTAACACATTCAAAATTACTGATCGCTTCAATCGTTGTTTCTGTGAGAACCATTCATTCTACACAAAAAATACTAATAAATGTTTTTGTTCAAAATTATCTCAGCTACATTTTATATTTAATAGATTTTTTTTTTTTTTCGTTTTTCCCGCTATACGTGGGGGGTTTTAGGGAAAACCCGGGAGTAAAAGTGTTTACATCTTATTTAGCGTCCTAAAATTGATATTTTCGGCAAAATTGAGCTTGTTTGTATGACTTTTTGGGGTTCGGTGGCTTTTTCGACATAAATATTTCGCAACAAGTTTATATTTAGTCATCTCGTTAAGAGATTATAAAACATAAAGATTAGTGCAGCGGTTCTTAACAGTACCTAGATAGAAAATACAACTGAAACAAAGTATATTCCATTATATACAATTATAGTATACCAAAAAAGTATACCAGCGATAAAATATGACACGATACTAATACTAAATAGAAAGACGATTATATAATTCTTCCGGAAGCCATCTATTATACACCGGTCGTACTTCAGCTAATTGGTTTATTGTACATAGGATTGATACATACACCACAAATAACATTAAGTTCGTTGATTACATATTAAGTCCATTGAAATTTTACATTTTTTATGCCTTCGCGTGCATTTCTTAGAGGTACAATTTTATTTTTTTTTATGTGTTGGGAGGGTAAGTATAATCTTAAGTTCAAGTTTGTGGGACCACCCTTGTCCCCCGATCGCCATCTTAGAAAATAAGGGGAAGGGTTTTCGCTCTGACAATTTGTAATATCGTTAAATTCTCATTAAAATATAGAGACAATATCAAGTAAATCTAACTTGGATTAACAAAAAATAATACATAAATTTTAAAATACCTATTTGAGTATTTAGACTATTTTGTTTGTTAACAATAAGTACACAACGGATGTCGGTACATCAAGGATAAAAAATATGAATTGGTATCGGAAACCGCTGATAAAAACCACTGGGTGTTATTAATTTTGCAATACTACAACGAACAAACAAGTTGATATTACTTATTAATTTTACTAAAAAGTGTAATTACCCAAAATTTATTTTGCCACATTCCTGACAATTCATATCGGATTCGTCATAATAATCATAAATAATTGTTTGTGTGTGCTATGCTTTTCTAGTTTTTTTTTTTTTACTAGACACAGAAGTGTACTTACATTAAAATCTGGTCAGTAAGACCAATTATCAATTTGTTTCTTACTAGTGAAATCTTAAAATTAGGTGTCTACTCACTAGTATCTTTCCTATTATTTCTAATAACTAGCAATAAATTTAGCATGCATACTCGCACAACACTTTACTCTGCTTTTCACTCACTCATTATACCAGTTCAAAAGGCTTTGTTCTTTTGAGCCTTCTCTCTAGGTTCGTATTGTCGAGGAGCTGGATAGCTTCGACGTTTACATGATGGTGGAGTCGTTGTTCATGGCTCCATGCAAATTTCTTGATTATCTGATTGACGTCTTCCATCTTGAGGTCCCGGTGAAGGTCGTTGTTCCTAACGTACCAAGGCGCATCTACGATGTTCCTCAGTACTTTATTCTGGAATATCTGGATTACTTTGATATTACTAGGCTTGGCACAGCCCCAGAGTTGGCAGCCATAGGTCCATACTGGTCTCAGTATTTGTTTATAGATTAGGAGTTTATTATTTATGGATAGAGAGGAATGTCTTCCCATTAACCAATACATTTTCTTGTAGCGGATGCCTAGTTCTTCTCTTTTCTTCTTCACGTGAGCTTTCCAGCGAAGTTTCGCATCAAGAGTGATCCCCAAGTACTTTGCTGATGTTGCAATAGGCACTTGGACATCATTTATTCTAATAGGAATATTATTAATTCTCTTATTGGTAAAATTTATATGGACTGATTTATTCTCATTCAGCTTAATTTTCCATTTTTTGGTCCATTCATGGATTTTATTTATTGAATTTTGTAGTTTTTCTGTATCTTCTTCGACGGTTTCACTTACCGCTAAGAGAGCAGTGTCATCTGCGAAGGTAGCTATGGTGTCGTCTTCTAGTTCAGGTATATCACACGTGTATATTAGATATAGGACTGGACCCAATACACTCCCTTGTGGAATACCTGCTTCAATATCCTTGAGATCAGTGTATGCATCTTCTTGTTTAACTCTAAAATGTCTGTTCGCTAGATATGATTGTAATATATTTGAATATTGTTTAGGCATGAATGATTTAAGTTTATGTATCAAACCCTTATGCTTTTCTAGTGACTATAATCATAATATATATAATCATAAATAATTACATATGCTTTTCTGGTGACAATAGTTTGTATAGCCAGAATGAAGATTATTGTGTCATAATAAGAAAAGTTGACCCGTCGAAGTGTGAACTAGTTTTCAGTTAGATGATTTTTATGACATATTTTGTATGCTTTAGGAGATGTTTTAAGTCATGATATTTTTTTCCTAGAATGCTTACGGACTTTACTACACATATTTAAATTTGGGCACGTTCGTAACATTAGATATGGAAATTATGATAAATTTTTTTAAGTATCCATGGTTCACACTTTCCCGTCAATTTGGGGTAAGTGTGACAATGGACTTTAGTTTACAACAGCGTGTGTTATTTTTGGGGCAAGTGTAAATAATTTAAAATTGCAAGAAAAAACGAATTTTTTAGTGTTTGAAAAATTTTAATTTATTTATTTTTAAGCAAGTTACAAACTTTTTAAGATTTAAAGGTTTAACCCGACAAAATTTACGTCAAAAATAAAATGATCCCTTCTGTCTTTAACGGATTCTGGTAAAGTTTTTACGATATCGTCTTCAACTATTATATCTGTGTCTTCTATATCAGGCCAAAAAAAGGTATTACTACTCTTTTTATATCTTAAAAAGCAACTTTTCCATTCATTTTCAATCTTTTTATCAATTCTTTCAATAAAATGTTTAATATGTTTTTTAGATGTGTACTCCACAACAACCCAAATACTAAGCGCGATTTGGGTCTTTCCCAACTCTCCAACTGTTGTCACTTCCTTCTCAATTATTTGCTCGTTTTCTTCAAATATTTCAGGATCTAAATCATCTTCAGAGTCAGTATATTCTACCAAATCTTCTTCCGATTCTGAGCTACTAAAATTTTCTTCTCGTTTCTTAATTCTCTTCGGTTTTTGAATTTTTGCTTCTTTTTTCTTTTTGCGTTCTTCTTCTTTTGTTTGTTTTCCTATTTCTTTTGTGTTCTTCAATCTATTTTCTTCTATAAGTTTATTCAGAACTTCTTCGGAAGTAACGACTTCTGCCCCTGCAGCCCCTTTTTTTGAGACTTTGCTTATTTGTCTGTTTAACAGTGTTTAATAGCAGCTCCTCAAAACTTATTTGTGAAGAACTACTACTTGGAATTGCATCAGAAATATTGGTTGTATGGTTTTCTACAATCTGGTCTTTATTTACCGACTGATCAATATTGCCGACGGTAATAGCATCCATATTAGTATTTGCGGTTTCAGCTACAACTATTGTTTGGTCTTCTAAACTCTCTGGTTCTTTACATCTTTTTAGGCTTTCAGGGTGGTATTTTTCCTCTGGTATGACATAACGGTTAAATGGATACATACCAGCTTTTCTAAATCCGTATTTGATAATTTCTACGCTTACGTTTTTCCATTTAGTGCTTATCGTCAGAGAAAACTCTTTTTTTAGAATTTTAAGACCAGTATTATGTCTCTGCCAGGTTACGAGTTGTTGGTCCCAAGCGTCTTTTAGAGACTTCTTCTTCTTAGTCGTTAACCTGATGCAGGTATCGTGATATCATGAAGCTATTAGCTAAATTTTCCAATGTTCCTCCACGTTTTTCTATCTTCTGCCATTCTAGCACATTCTGACAATGGAGCGCCAATGGTAGCAACAATATGGTCCGTGTATCGTGTAGGAGATCTACCTCTATTTCTTTTGCCTTCTACTTTTCCCTGGATGGTAAGTTTTTCAAGACCATTTCTTCGAAGCACATGTCCAAAATAGCTTATTATTTGTTCTGATATTTGTGTTCTTAGTCTTTTCTTTATGTTTAGCTGGTCCAGTATGGATTCATTTGTTCTTCGGGCCACCCATGGTATTCTCAGCATTCGTCTCCAGCAGTACATCTCAAATACATCTATGTTCTTTTTGTCTTTCTCAGTAAGGGTCCAGCATTCCGATGCATAAGTAAAAACTGGAAAAACTAGACTTCTTACTAGTCTCATTTTTGTATCGGTAGTTATTTCATGGCTTTTCCAAATTTTTGTTAATTTTGCCATAGCGCTTTTTGCGATTGCTGACCGCCGCTTTATTTCTTCAGTACAGCCTCCTTTGTTCGGTATTAATGAGCCCAGATACACAAATTTATCTACAACAGCGATATTGTTTATTATGACCAGATGATTTTGATTGTTGTTAGCTCTGTCAATTATCATGATTCTCGTTTTATCTATGTTTATTTTAAGGCCCATCGTATAGTTCTTGGGGCAAAGTAACGCAGTGGGGCCCCACTTCCTTCTGCGTGGTAGAAAATAGTTTTATAGACTTAAATACGGTTAAATCCAAAGGCTGCAGAAGGTGGCTGGTATGAGGAGGAAGTTTGATGATTGTGATATCATTATGTCGTGTTAATTCAACTATTTCAATACTAATATGGGTACTATGACCGTCATATATCAACAGTACCGGCCTGTTTTCTCCTAATGCGGGAATAAACGCTTTTTTAAAATAATTAAAAAATACGTCCTCTCCATCCATCCATTGGGACTGGCTGCATAAGCAGTTCCCGGAAATGATTTCTTGTTATCTGGTAGCCAGGAATCCCAAATATTTTTTCCCTTGAATACGATTAGTGGTGGGGCCTTCGTCCCTGATGCAGACACTGCTGAAAGAACCGTGGTGTTTTCTCTTCCTGGACCGAAAGTAGTTTGGAACTTGGTTTACCTTTACCTCCCACGACTGTGGTTTTTTTGGGATCGTGAGAAATGGATGTTTCGACCATATTCCACACGAGTTGCGGCTTGTCCTCTAATTTTAGCTGAACTAAAGTTTTTTTGAGAATATCAAAATATTCTTGGATGATGAAAGGATCTGTCATTTTTTTCTTGAGTACTCTACAGCTTAGGGTTTTTTATGCTAAGTTGGTGACGTCTTTTAAAACTCCCGAACCACTCATCCCCAGGAGTGTTATCTTTAAATGAAGTTTTTATGTCATTTTTGGTAACAAATTCGCAAACAATCTCTAGTAGTTCCAATCTGGATATTCCAAATCCCCGCCGTTCCATAGTTTTTAGTCCTTGGGTCAATCTAGTCTCATCTTGGAGTGGAATCGCTGGAGCCCTCCCTTGCGATTTGCTTTTAACTCCTCGAGCACCAGTCACATGGTAGAATAATGTTGTTTTAGGAATATTATACAATTTATGTGCCCGGTATATCGAACACATGATACTATAACAAACAAGATATGCTAGGAAAAATATATTCCAGTTCACTACATTTAGTTACAAATTCCAGTGTTGGTTTGAATAAACCACCCTCAGAAACGTGGTTTACCCAAGTAAACGATTTATCGTTAGCGTCCGGAATATATCCAAGTATTTCTTTTTTTTTGTAACTGCAATGAAACCGGCTAAATTTTCCAATCCATCCCATTCCAGGTCTTTTATATTCTAATTAATAAAATCTTGATGACTGTCATTTAAATCTTCAGGGTTAATTTCTGCATCACCACTAGAAAGGTTTAAGAGAAAAAGATCTCTTCAGTGACAATTTCATCATTAATTATATTATTAATAGTAATATTTCACTGTTTGTCAGGCAATCCCAATAGTTTTTCTTTTAAACAATAGTCATAAATACATCAAAATTCGCATTATTGACCATTCAAGAACTTTAATAATGTTTTCTGTTATCTCCTAACGTGACCAATTTCCACGAATGCATTTAACAATTTCAAATATGTTTATGGCTCATACTGTGAATGTTGATGAATCACATTGAAATCACGAGCTAAAACTGTTTTTTATGTTCGTAATAAAAAACAACTATTTCAATAAATTCAAAATTAAATTAAAAAATTATCGATTACCTCATCATGCCCAGATGGATAATGTAACTATAGTATGATATATATATATATATATATATATATATATATATATATATATATATATATATATATGCTAAAAAATCATAATTTAAAAATAAAATTAACATGATTCGGGATTTGTCTTCAAAGTCGGTTGTTTCCGAAAAAATGAATTTATTCCGTAATTTTGCCCCACAAAATATATATATATATATATATATATATATATATATATATATATATATATATATATATATATATATATGTAAATACACTTATTACAATCTCAAATCGAGTTTTAGCCAGAGTAATAATCTATGTATTAAAGCAAGCAAAAACAATGGAATGATCTTATCATAGACATGCTATAATGATTTAGATATAGTGCGTAGACATGCACCTTCATGGTATTTTCGATTTGTTCTTTCAGGCTTTCAGGAATTATGTATCTGGGAGCTTTTCCAACTTTGTTCTTTTAAAATCATTTTAAATATATCAAGAAGAAACTTTTTAAATATATTTATATTTTTATATTTATATATTTATTTATATATTTATAAAAATTTATAAATTGTGACGTGCAAGCATTTTTATATGAAAAATACTATAAATTAATATTTTTAACTTACAAATTCTTTATTTTCAGTTGTATTCTATTTACTGCCTGATCTCTACGGTGTGTTCTCATTCGGTGTTCCTATTTACATTTTCATAATAACTACAATGTTATGGAGAGCAATTGCAAGAGTACAATTCTTTGAGGTAAGTACTTATAAAAAATCCTTAAAAAATTGACATTTATCCGGTAATTCTAAGAAATTCAAAAATAAAAGGGATTTGCTCTGTAATCAGTTATTCTACGCGCTCTGTAGCTCAGTGGGTTGGCTAATGGCGACAGTCACTTCATTGTGAGTACTTGAATCGACCCTTACAAGCCAAAAATATTTCATACGTCTTGCGGCATTCAGGTAAAAAAGTTTTACATCTAGTTGATTGGTTTTTAAGTACCTAATACGATGAGAGATAAGGTGTCATATTTTTTTATAGTCACCGATATGTTCAACTAATCTCTTTTGTACTGTTGTCTGTCATACTACTGTGTTAGTGAACTTCATCTTGATCTGAGCCATGTCTATTAGCTTCTTATTCTACTTCATGGGGATCGAATATTTTATTTTGGTATTAAAATTGCTCTTCTTCTTTTTCCAGTGTATGTAGTTTGTTTTCTTCGACTATTAAGCGCAGCAATCTTATTCGTCTTCATGATGGTATATAGAGCTGTAACGAAATGTGATTAAGGTTTTTTAATTATTACAGGTAAAAGTGGCTCAGTTGGGAGGAGTATTTGACATTTTTATTTATAACTGTTTTCAGTTTCAGAATGTCTATACCTTTATGATAATTTTGATTAAAAAAAATTTATCGATTAAAAGTAACCGCAACATAGACTTGTTAAAATACCTTAGATTTGGTCATACAGCAATGTCACAAAACCATTCAAGATGGTGGTAGTGCACAGACACTATTCTGATGGTCTACTAGATCCGGCTTAAACAGACTTGATCGTCAACGAATTGTAACAAGCAGTGGATCAACAAGACTTTTCTATCGCAAGTTATACTCAACTTCTACAGTCCAATAAAACAACGTTTATTGCAGGGACCCTATAGGTGAACTGTGCTAACGAATATATCGATAAATGAACTGTTGATGAGGTAAGGGCTATGGCGGGGTTGTACGAGGGAGCAGACTTGACTATAGTCGACCTCAATAACATGCTTAAGTGCCCCGTGGTCCTTGGATGCTCTGATAAATAGACTGTCGAAGCAATTATATCAGAAACCGCCCAAGGAAACAAAATCATGATTTTGAAAAATAAAGTATTGACGGCTCCTTATGTTAAGGCCTATTACAGTGTTAAAAATATATTATTTAAGACGATCAGTGGCTTCGATGGCTCCAACCAGAGTCCTGCAGGCGAACTTTCAGCATAAGTCAGCTTCAGTAGAACTTACTGCTGCTGGGAGATGGTTCGATGCAGTTTTGATACAAGAGCCCTGGGTTTTATCATTGTTATTAGCACTACAGCCTTTTATGATCCAAAGCCTGCTTTAGAAAATTCCTCATTCCTTCATATGATAATCCCACTACCACCGAAAGATTGCAGCATAAATAACTACACAATGAAATAGTTACACGATAATTGATATAATAGTGGTCGATTAACGTGGTTAGAACTCAGATAAGATCTTTTGTTTAGACAATCAGCATATCTGTTTTGAACTTCTACCAAGTAAACTAAACTAAAGTAAACTCATAAAACAGACTGGGAACCTTATCAAGCATACCTAGAATATGATTTAGGTAGAGTTAAACGGACAACAAGGCAGACACTGGACCTAGATAGATTTTATAACAGACGTCCCCAAAAAAATATCATTAAACAGCCTATAGTGTTCACTGCTCCAGTGCTCTCAATGTTGTACCGTGCATATCCAGTTTGTTGTAACCCTCTTCTATAACCTTCTTTCCCTAACTTTTATATGCCTGTAATTTTTAATGCCACACCATTATGATTTTAGTCTACCTAACGGTATTTATTTTCTCTAATCTGTTCCACAGCATTTGTAATACCTGTTTTGGCTTTTAAAATAAGTTGTATCTCAAGTAAATATGTCATACTAGGGTATTGACCATGGACGTATAAAGATTTATACGTCCATGGTATTGACAGTAGTCACATCCTTAAGACATTTGATCACGTTATTTTAGGACTTAGTCTTTAGAGTTCTAAAATCGACATTTTTGAGCTCCTTAATTTACCGTTTGCGGTTTACTTATAAATATATTTTTTATATACGTAAATATATACTTTTTATATAAAATTGGTTATAGTTATAAGATATATAGTTATTATATATTTTCCTTTTAGGACCTGTGGACATGGAGTAAGCTTTGTACATGTGCTGGTGGAATCTTATTTGCACTATCTGATCTCCTTATCGGCATCGATAGATTCAAATTTAATATTGAATATGCACAAGTAAGTACGTCTACTAAGTCTGGATATGATATATTAGATAAGGTTTTACATCATAACCATTATCTCCTGAAATGAAATAAATTAAAATAAAATAATGATTTAAAGAAAAATATCAAACATGTGACATTTATAATGTTACAAGGAGTACCTACCCACTCCTCTAAATAGTAGATTCACCAATTTCCATCATATTGGCACCTGTTAAGGCTGTATTTCTAATAGGTAGTCGAACAAATAAAGTAACGTTTTGTTTATGACTAATTTGTTGAATTTCTTGTTATTGTGAAATAAGTCTTATAAACATTTTATTATTTTTTTTTTGATTATGTTTTTTTTTAATTGGGCATGTGATTTTTCTCTTTTTCAGGTATTAGTTATGTCAACGTATTACGCAGGCCAGTTTGGAATAGCTGTAAGTGTTGTCGATGCCACGGCTCCTATAAATCTTGAAAAAAATAAAAAGGCGTAATGTGTGCAACTACTTACTGGGATAATTAGCTCAAGATTTAGGCCAAATATATAAAATATAATTTAAGTAAAATGAATATTAGAAAAGTTGCATCTACTAGAATTCGATATATTAGAAAGTTATTTGATAAAGAATGATCAAACTGACTGTTGTCAATTTTTAGTTTCATATATAATTTATATTTTGTACTATTTTTAACATAGTTACAAAAAACATAGTTACTATAGGAACAAAAATATCAAACGAAAAGTGCCAATAAATCTTTACAAACCTATGAAATATCAATGTTTGTTTGTCTTAGTGGCGGGATAAGGGCCCCGGTGCACTATCTGGTAGGGAATGCAATTATAAGTGTTATTATGATGAGATATTGTTACGTAGAACTCTTATAAAATTTTTGCCTTTTTTTATTGTGTAACATCAATGCTGGGCTCTTGCTTCATACATTGGATACTTTTTAAGGGCGTAATTTCATCATATGCGTTTTCTATCACGTTAAGTTTTGGATTAGATATTGCATACTACATACAGCGCCAAAATCGGCAACATTGCCTCTCAGATCTACTTAATTATAATTCTCCGATCCCGTCCGACACCTAAACAGGAAACAAGAAAACCATTTAGTAACACATAACAATATACTTCATCTAATTTACTTACCGTTGCACGTCATCCACGTCATAGCCCGTGAGGTCACATGATACCAACACGAAATATTTAGGCGGTAGGTGTGTTTCTTTTTAGAACCACTTTGCCGAGTACACTGGCATTACTGTTACTAGACATATTTTATGATATACGCATAGAAATAATATTTAAAGATTTCTATTAATGTTAACTTAAATAAAAAAGAAATACACAATAATATGTTTCATTTAATTTGTATAAATGCATTATAAAGCGTTTTTATCAACAACATTTGTTCATAACACACTGTAACTGTAATCGAACGAAGGTTATATTTTGGCATAAATTGGTAACACTTATTTGACAGTTGCGGTGTTGACACTTTTTGTACTTTAATATTTTGAATGTGAAAGTGAATACCTCTTGTTTTATATTTTTACCTATTTAATAAAATCTGTTCTTTTTAGAACAAAATTGGTGTGTTTTATTTAAAAAATGTCACGTAAGAATTTAAATAGTCGTTGTAAAGAGATGGTAGCTCTTTTGCAATAATTATGTGACCTATTTGTTTTAAAATGGATTCAGGATTTTTTTATACTTTGGCAACTATGTCAACTTCGATCTCTGTCAATGATAATGACGTGCAACGGTAAGTAAATTAGATGGACTGTACATGGGAGACACACCTCCGTCCGTTGATTTTTGTTTTCATTACTTATTCTCATTTCTTATAATATAAACTTAAACCTCTTATAATATAAACTCGATAAAAATACACTGACCTTTATACTGCTATGCATTTGTATCGGTTTTTAATAATGTGAACAATGTTTTGTGGTTGAATTAAAAATAAAAGCGTAAGGTACAACAAAAAATATACTCTTATTGAAAATAAAAAATAATTCCTAATAAAATAAGAAATAATTCTTTATGCCCTACAGAAATGATTCAAATATTTGAACTTCTACGGCTGAACAGTATCCCAATCTGTCATAAAAACTTCTGCTGACAGATGAAAGAGTCTTCTCTTATTCGGTTTTTTAATTCATCCAAATTTTGGGCTCTAGCCTCAGGATGATCATAGATGGTGCTTTGGTGCAACAATGTCCCTAAAAAAAAGAAGTTTATGGGTGTAACATCTGAAGATCCCGCAGGCTACTTAATATCACCTGTTCCACTGATAACTCGATTCGGGAAAGTATTGTTTAAGTACTCCCTAATTATTCGAGCGTTTTGAACTGAACAGCCATCTTGATGAAATCAAATATTCTTCAGATTTACATCAGGAAGATTGAGAATAGCGGGAAGAACATGATTTTGTAACAAATCGAGATATACTCTACTATTCAAGTTGCCCTCAATAAAAAATGGACCTATTATGTGGTCTCCTAAAATGTCAGTCCAGACGTTAACTTTTTGAGGTCGTTGAGTTCGGTAAACAACTCTTGTTGTAAAAACCAATACCTCGTAATGGAAGGATTGTGTCTCCCTACTAACGAAACAGAAGATTCCTCAGTGAATTAAATGTTTTTAATAAAATTGAGTTCAACATTAGCCTTCGTTATTAGAGTTTCATAAAACTCCATTCTTCAAAAGTAGTCGTCTAGATAAAGCTGCTACGTTTTCGAATATTTAAAATTCTTGTAACCGTGCTTTTTTCATACTTTCGTTACAGTAACATCGCTAACATCTAACTCTCTAGCAAGGCTTCTACTTAAACGTGTTGAATTTACCTCAATTGCTGCACAAATTCCCGGTATTCTCTGTACTCAAATTTTTCAGGTGACACTTCTTAAGCGTTACATTTTCTACAATTTTTGAGACAATAACAACTCTCAAAATTTTTAACAATAATATGAATTCTGTATGCAAGGAATTGGTCTCCCCTCAAAAAACACAGAAAATAAATGTACACACTGTTGTCCAGAATTACCACCATAAAACCTTTTTATTATTTGAACCTTTTCTGCGGGCATATAAAGAGACATTTTGTTTGCAAAAATAAATTAAAAATCTATGCTGTTATTGCTTTAAACAACCACGGTATAATGACAAATTATTGACAACGGTTCAACGAAAGTTCGTGGAAACAGTGGAAAGTCGAAGGCGCGCAGTGTTGCCATTTATGGGGTGTATATCTAATTTAAAACTTAACGTACCATATCCAAAAGATCCTGTATTGATTATTATATTGTCTAGTCTATGATTTGTCAATACAGTTCCCGTTATTCTCCATATTTCTATGCTACGGCACAAGGCATTAGACCGATCACATTAGACTAATCCTGTTGTTCAATTTTTTAGTGCTGTTCATATTTCTTAAGGCATTGGTTATCCATGTTCCCAAATGCCAAAAATGGTGTATTGTTATATTTGTTAATCATTATCACATCTTTTTTGGATGTTTTCAAGCCCTGTTTTCCCATTATATTCGCATTTTTCCGTTTTATACAGTGTGACCCATTTAGATTGGAAACACCTCTATAAAATTTGAAGTTGTTAACCGATTTTAACCAAATTTTTTTTAAAGTCATGTAATAAAAGGTCTATTGCGGGACAAAATATAAAATATTTAGTTAAATTTTCACGGCAATCTACGATACTTTTTCTTCGTCGAAAACGGAGAATTTGTATTAGCGATTTTTTTAGTAAAAAAAATTCTACGCCACTGGATTTAGAGTGGCTTCAAATAGCTATAACAAAAATTTCATTAAAATATATTTATTAATAACGAAGTTATGACAACTTAAAATTTTAAAACTCACAAGAAAAAAACTCTGTATTAACGTTAAAAAAAACACTCTGTATTAACAGAAACATGGAAACATAATTTTAGTTTAAATCCCAGTCGCCTTGACCAATCCACCATCTAATTGGATACATTTGTCGTAGCGTTTATAAATATTTCTAATTACATTTCTTAGTTGTTGGGGAGTAATTTCTGCACATGCCTGTCGAATTCTTGTACAAAGTTCGTTTACGTCTCTTGCACGGGTTTGGTGAACTTTTTGTTTGATAATTCCCCAGAGAAAAAGTCTAAAATTGTGAGATCTGGGTGGCCAATCTATCAACGGACTACCCCGTCCTATCCAACGGTTCGGATAATTTTCATTTAGCCATTGCTCACGGTTCTGGAGTAATGAACAGGACACCCATCCAACTGGATATACAAATTTAATCGTCCATTAATTGGGAGCTCATGAAGAGTATTCCACAAGTGGGTGTTTAAAAATTCTAAAAAGTTCTGTGAGTTCAAGTTTTCTTCAAAAAAGAAAGGACCAATAACACGCTCGTTCAGTATACCACATCAGACATTGATTTTTTGAGAATACTGGCTTTTACAGTTTATTACCCAATGGGGATTATCTGCTGTCCAATAGCGACAATTCTGTGATGATACTTCTCCATTTGTAGTGAAAGTGGCTTCGTCGGTAAACAACACGTTTTTTAGAAAATTTATATTGTTTAAATATTCCCCTTGGGCCCATAAACAATATTCTAAACGTTTTGCTTCGTCGCCTTCTTGTAATGTGTGTAAGAATTTTGGTTTGAAAGGTTTAATATTATTTACCTTAATACATCGCCGAATACTCTCTCGAGGCACATTCAAATATAAACTGGCATTCCTTAAACTGGCATTAGGGTTATTTCTGATATGATCTAAAATGATTTGATCATTTCCTCTTCTTCTTTGTAACGGGTTATTTTTTAAAATTAGTTTTGATACTGCACCATATTCATTAAATATTCTATTTATTTTGTTTGCCGTACCGCAACTAATATTAGGACGATCCACATGTCTGTCATTAAATATTGTACAAACTTCCCTGGCACTTCTATCGTTATCTCCCAAAAGACGTATAATTTCAATTTTGTCTCTCAAACTTAATCTTGCAGCCATGACACAAAATATTGTTAAAAGAATTTGAAGTAAATATTGTTGCAGATATTATGGATAAATTTATGCTAGCACTGAAATTTGTACGACACAAATAATGTCATACAGTAATATCGTTGTCATGGCAACTGAGATTTAAGTTGTAGCATGTAAAGTTAATAATAATGTAAGTGCGTTACTTGCATTAAATTTTTATGCTATTTTAAACATTTTTTGTCTAGTAGTGGTTTATTATTAAAATTATTTGAAAAATAATTAGTTTTATGGTTATCTGTTGATACAGGGTGTTCTTTTTTGACTCGTAGCTTAGTGAGTTTTAAAATTTTAAGTTGTCATAACTTCGTTATTAATAAATATATTTTAGTGAAATTTTTGTCATAGCTATTTGAAGACACTCTAAATCCAGTGGCGTAGAAATTTTTTTAATAAAAAAATCGCTAATACAAATTCTCCATTTTCGACGAAGAAAAAGTATCGTAGACTGCCGTGAAAATTTAAAAAAAATATTTCATATTTTGTCCCGCAATAGGCCTTTTATTACATGACATTAAAAGAAAATTTGGTTAAAATCGGTTAACAACTTCAAATTTTATAGAGGTGTTTCCAATCTAAATGGGTCACACTGTATAAGACTTTTTAGTTTCACTAGATATTTCTACTGTATATTTTTTTATAGACTTTTCTTTATACACAAAACATTTTTATTGGTACTTCTACGTCTGCACAACAGCTGTGAGGGCAAGCAAAACTTTACCAGTTATAACAATCTTATTACTGACAGTAAGAGATCCTCTTCTATATCATTATCCTTCGAACTTCATTAACTTAGTCTTGATGTAGTGGAGATAAAGGATATTTGCCTCTAACACCGCTTAAGTTTAAAGAAACTACTTTTGTTGCCTATATTCTCATAACTTAATGTTGAAAAAAAAAAATGAAATCAAAAATTGACAACGTTAAAAATTTATGGTTTTTTAAACTAAAATTTTTATATAAACTACATTGTTGAATATTTATATAAACTTTCGTAAATTTTAACCAATTTCTACGAGGGCTGATCCCATTGGTCCATTCATTACCCAACAGTAAAAAATTGACAAATATCTCATTTTTATTTTCAACGAATAATTACATATTTCCCATCTGTCCTTGCATTGCTAATGCTTCTCAAAAGAGAAATTGTTTGACCTCTACAAACCACTTGTTTACTGATTTACCGCACATATGACATTATCTGAAGAAAATACAAATGTTCAAGTTTTGGAAACAATTGGTAATCACTCGGGAACAAATGTGAAGAATATGGCAGATGCTTCACTTATTCGTAAATTCCTTGAGCGATTTTAGCTATCGCAATAGAAAACCTGTGTCTAGGCGCTTTATTCTGATGCAAAAATTTACCTTAATTGGCATTAAATTGGCATAATAAGCACCTGTAATTATGGCTTCTTTTTGCAAGAAATCTACTGAAATTGTGCCTTTAGAATCCTACTAGGGCGGTGCGACATGTACTTAGCCTACAAAAGAAAAACGAAAATTTTGGAAAAAGTGCGATTCATTTTTTACGATGCTCCAACTTCTTTAACCCCTCTGAAAGAAAAGTTTTCTCGAGGTCTGGAAAGTAAGCTTCCGTGGCGGCGATGACTTCCTGTTTCGACTTAAATTTCTGCCCGGCGAGTTTCTTTTTTTAAGTATGGAAACAAAAAGAAGTCACACGGGGCCAAATCCAGGGAATATGGTGAATGGGGCAACAGTTCGTAACCCAATTTTACCAATTTCGCCATGGCGACGGCGGAGGTATGAGCAGGTCCGTTTTCATGGTGGAGGAGCACTGTCTGAGCTTTGAATTATTCTAATAATTTGGCGTAGTAGAGCCCTGTGACCGTTTTACCATTCTCCAGATAGTCGACATAGATCACCCCTTGTGAACCCCAGAAAATCACCTTTCCAGCTGATAGGACAGTCTTCGCCTACTTCTGAGCACGTTTGCCTGGTGCCGCCACTGTTTCGAATGTTTCTTAGTCGCTGGTGTGTACCAATGGATTCATTTTTCGTCAATGGTTACGAAACGACGTAAAAACTCCTTCGGATTACGCTTAAATAGCATCAAACACTGCTCTGAAGTGGTCTCGGTCCATACACATACACGGTCTTTTGAGATGCATACTGTCTCAGCTATCTCAGATTTTTGTCACGTTATTCTCCGTGATAGCCGATGTCGGGACACCTGGGCGTGGCTCATCAAAAACAGACATGCGACCCCTTTGAAACTCGTTAAAATAATTTTTGAGGGTTGCCATCGAAGGAGAAGAGTCACCGTACACAATATCCAAGCGCTCTTCGTTTTCGCTGCGCGATTTCCCTTCCAAAAACAAGAATCGAATCACCGACCGATATTGCTCTTTTTCCATTTTTCGAAAGTCCGCGGACACGCCCGCTTTCACACGTGGTCGAAATAAAACTACTAGCCCGATTCGGCTGAAATTTTGATATTAGCGATTAGCCGTCTACGAGAATATATTATATGATAGTAGAAGTCTCTTGAGATAGTGGCACGATCAGGCGGTAAGGCTAACTACTTATCAGATCGTCTACCTTAGTATTAGCATGTAAAATACTATTCCCATGACCTTCCCTGCTGAAGATTGCATCTTAAATTTTTTCAGTGATGGTGAACCTGGATGATTCCACTTCTTACTCTCAATTTGGATATCCACATCATAGTTATAAATTCAAAAAACATGATAAAAAGGAGCGTCCAGGAAAAGCCTCCTTAAAAAACTCGCAGGGACTCGATAGAGAGCAAACCCTACAATTCTTAAAACCAACAGCGCAAGGCCTGTGTTACTCGGCAGGGGAAATAGTCATGCTCGGTGTAGAGCAAATCTGTACATGCAAAACAGGTAGACATAGTCTTAAACGAAACATGCCGATTAAATACCGGATGCATGAAACCGCAGGCTTCGCTGCCCTCCCCCATAAGTACTACGGAAGGTCGTAGAATACGTCGAAAAATTCAAACAATAGTTCAATGGTAGACACCCACTATATGGAGCAACACTACACGAACAGTCTGGACAAAGATCAATGAAAGGCTTCCTAAAGATAATCCCACCTGACGACTAGCCGCTTCACCAAGATAACCGGCGATCCTGGCGGTACGCGCCTCGAACCCGTCTTGCCCCTATCAAGACAAATAAAATCAGGTGGGGTAGGATCGACACACAGGACTTACTATGCGAATACTGTAAAGTTCAAAATATGGAACTACTGAAGTGCAGACTATGCCCTGGTAAATGCACCCTCAAAGAATCTTGGCATACCAACAACAGTACCATTGACGTCGCCCATCACTGGCGAAGAAACTTTAAACATTTGAATCCGGACAATGAAAAGTGAAGTAGAGTAAGTTATGAATGCACGACTTACCAGGACAAGAAAACTTTCTGTTTGTCTATACCGCGTTTGAAGATGACTGCACATGGTTGGGGCGCTTCAACTGCACAATCATCTGTACACTATGGTCTGTCACATTTAAACTTACAACACCACCTTTTCACTATGTAATATGATACTGCAGATTCGCTTAATGTATCCTACACACCTTTATGAATTTGCGTCACACTCAATCATTGCTTGACACAATCTATTTTGATACTGATGTGACTTGTGGCTCCCTCGAATTAGGGCATCTACTGTAGGCACGCATAAACAGGTTCACGCCTTCAATTTTTAGCTATACATAACAGTTATAACGACACGTGAAGATAATGTTTTGATTTATAAATGGGAAAAGTACGGAGCAAGAGGATCAACCTGGTAAAACCTAGCCAATATAAATGTGTTTAATGAAAGTATATTGTCACTATATATATATATATATATATATATATATATATATATATATATATATATATATATGTTATTTATAGGTTAATTAGGACAATATTTTTATATAAGACAATGGAAGACGTATACCTATTTAATCGGAAAGATTATGAGAAGTTTTCAAGCTTTTAGGTCTATTTTAATTTTAGCGAAATTTGAAAGAAATCATTTTTATAATATTAACTACTAAATTTTCAACAAATTGCAATTAGGAATTTTGTATGTGAAATCACTATGAGTTATCGATATACTCGTATATAACTCTTCAGCACACCCCATAGAACACAAATGGCTTTTTTATGATTTGTATGATATCGAGTAATCGGCCCATTTGGTTAATTAGCATCTTCTCTCTTTTTAACATTTAATTATAAATCTCTTCTGTACTATCAAATAACGTGACTTATTTACTTTTTAAATACCTCTATAAAATTTTTATAATCAACTTTAACCAATTTTTTTTTAATATTATGTATGGGAAGGTCTACTTCGGGATATAATTTCAAATGTTTATTTAAATTTCCTACGATACTATTACTTAGTTAAAAATGAAGAATTTTTATTAGCAATTTTAATGGAAAAAATTTCTACGCCACTGGATTTAGAGTGGCTTCAAAGAGCTCTGACACAAATTTCATTAATATATATATTTATTAATAATGAAGTTATGACAACTTGAAATTTTGAAACTCACTAAGCTACGAGTTACCAAATACATCAACAAATATCGCTGAAAATTATTATTTTTTATCATAATTACTTTTAATAATAATCCACCACTGCATGAAAAAAATGTTTAAAATATGTAACTTAAAAATTTAATGAAAATAACGCACTTACATTATTAGGGAGACTGGAATACAATGAAAAATTTTTTAGGAAATGTAATCTAACATCGGAATGCAATCTTCGAAAAAATTTCTATTTAAAGTTCTGTTATCTGTGTACATTTGTCTATAAATTTGATAGTTATTATGAGTAAAGTAAAAATAGTAACTTGAAAATTTTCAGAAATATGTAATACTGAATTTGCTTCAATGGGTACCACCGGTGGTACAGTTTGAAACATAAGGTAGTACACAATGAAACGTGTTAAAAACAATGATTAAATACAAAAAATATTTATTATTTCTTCAAGTTACCGTACAATAAAATTGTTAAACTTCAAACCAAATCTATAATAGCAAGATAGTCGTTTGTTTTCTGTATATATAGGTGCTGGCAATAACGACAAAATCAGATTTCAAACCCATATGAATGTCACGAACATCTGGAAAGTAAAATGAATTGGAAACTTTCGTACTTCTTCTCAAATATGAAATTTTACATTCATGAGAGTTTACAATTTCCAAAATTTTAGCTACATATTTTATTATCTTCTCAAATTTCACTAACACAAACGAGTCTTAAAATTTCAGTATTTTCAGCAATTGCGTAAGATTCTGAGTCATCCTTTTGTTCCTGCAGCAAAGAAGAACTTAATTCATCATCTGAAGAGTCTGCCAACTCTAAAATGAGTTTATCGGAAATCCGTTTCTGAATCACTTTCACCTGGCTTAATCTTTTTTCTGGGAGGGTCCTTTTTACAGCCTTTTGTGCTTAATAAAGCTTTACAAATATTTCGTTTCACTTTCTTGACCGCTGCTGTTGTGGTGGGTTTTCTTATCTTTCGTTTTATAAGAAGACTATTTCAAGAGTTGAGTTCGGTTCGGAGTCTTGGGTTGTATTAGATGAAGTAGAAGCAATATTAACTGAAGATGAAGATACAGATGCATTTTCTTCATGATTGGTAGAATCTCTTAGTTCATTCATAGCTTTTTGTCCGTCATAGTTTTCAAAATAATCAATCTGTCTGTCAGTAACTGACGATAATAGAAAATCAGTTTCACTAAAAATATGTTTATTAAAAGGATAGATACCTGTAGATTTGAATCCGTTCATAATATTTTCAGGTGTCATTGATTTTGAGTGGGCAATACCAGCATATTCTGGCAAATGGTATAGAATATTGTTTATGTGGCCCAAGAGAGATATTTAAAAAATATAAATGTTCCCAAAAAATAGTTTTGTTGTTTAGCAACAAAGCCATTTTCGCTCTAAAAGCAGAAGCACCACCTCAAAATTGTCACTATTAGACAGCAGATAATCCCCATTGGGTTATAAATTGTAAAATCCAGTTTTCTATAAAAAGAAATAATCTGGTATGATATACTTAACGAGCGAATTATTAGTAGTTTCATCTTTAAGGAAAACATGAACTCACAGTACCTACTTTTTAGAATTTTTAAACACCGACTTGTGGAATGCTGTTCATGATTTTGCACTGAATGAATGATTCAATTTGTTTATCCAGTTAGATGGGTGGTTTGTTCATTTTCATGGCAACTAAGGTTAAAATATTATGTTGTATAGCGGGTACCTAAAATTAATAATCTACATAGGAGCGTCACTTTCATTAAATTTGTATATTGATATTATTTGTGTTCTTTAATGACTCGTAGCTTAGTAAGTTTTAAATTTTTAAGTTGTCAACTTCGTTATTAATAAATTTATCCTAATGAAATTTTTGTCATAGATCTTTGAATTTCTACTTGGCATATTATTGAATTTTTAAAGATTACCATACTTTTTTCTGTTTGTTGGTATTATTATATTAAATGTTCTTGCTGTTGGATATAGGAGTTTCTGTAGATCCTATTCACCCTTTCTAATAAGTATGAGATCGTGTGCATAGTGTAAAATAGAGGTAATGTTAGGTTAGGTTATGTTAACCTATTTGTTTATTTAATTTCAAAAATATTAGTTATTAATTAATTACAATTCTAATAAAGCCAATGAAATCATGAAAACTTCTTATGAATCTGCCATTACTTTTCCTAGATCTAAACTCTTTCACTATTAGGTATTTTTTATTTAATAGATTAATAAAACAGTAATGTCGACTAACATATACATTCTCAACTATAAATAAATATGAAATAATATCATATAGTAAGTGTCGCACTGGATTGAAATAATAGGTAAAAATATTTAATTGTTTTCGTTAAGAATTTGTTATAACGGAAATGGTTTTAACGGAGATCGTTATATTATAGGGGAGAGGCGGGAACAGTGACACACAGGGAACAGTGACACATTTAAAATCCTAGTAGAAAATATGTTAGCAAGTTGGTGATATTGTGGAATTTTACAGTTGGTATAATAAGAATACTACTTGTCTTATAAAAAGTTGACAGAATCTGTTGTGTTTGGAGAAAATCGCATGTTTGTGTTTTGTTAGTGCAGAAGTATTTTGTCAAGGGTGTTTTTAGTTGTTTACTACGAGGAAACAAACCTGAATTATTGGATTGTGTTCTGGGTCGTAAAAAAGTCGTATAAAATGTAAGTAATAGCAATAAAATTTCTTTAAAATCTTTGTAGATTAACAAAAAATTTACAAATTTTTGTATAAAACAGCATTGTGGGTACAGTGACACGAATATTGATAGGGAATAGTGACACGATGTGTCACTGTACCCTTCTTGTGAATTTCATAAAATCTTGACAGCAAATGAGTGCTGGAAAATCATATTAGGGTCTAAGAAGCTTTTGTTAATTATGAATTTACATTACAGATGGTACGTCAGAAGAAAACGGATAAGACAGTGGGTAGATTCAATGAAGATTCTATGAGGGAAGCAGTCAATCTGGTTATCAGTGGTATATCAATTCGTCAAGCTGCTAGAGAGAAAAACTTAAGCTTTAAAACCGTAAGCAGATACGTAAAGAAATACAGAGATGATCCCGAATGCCGAATGGCTCCTAACTATAAAATAAACCAAATATTTTCTTTGGAACTAGAGGAAGCTCTCGTTGATTATATCATAACGTGTTCAAAAATGTTTTACAGTTTAACAATTACCGATTGTCGCAAACTTTCATATGACTTAGCGAAAGCAAATAAATTAAAAATTCCAAAAAATTGGGAGGAGGAAAAAAAAGCTTCAGTCGACTGGTATAAAGGATTTCGCCATAGACATCGTACAATATCCTTAAGAACTCCAGAGGGATGTAGTCTAGCAAGAGCAGCAGGATTCAATAAAGAAAATGTAAACTTATTTTTTAATAAGTTGGAAATAGTTTTGCAGCGACATCCAAATTTTTCAAATGGATTCAGAATTTACAATTTAGACGAAACCGGAACTTTGACAGTTCAAAACAATTCGACAAAGGTGCTAGCCAAAAAAGGCACTAGACAAGTGTCTAAAATTCAAAGCAGTGAAAGAGGTACACTTGTTACCACATGCTGCATTGTAAGTGCAAATGGAAGTGCAATCCCACCCGTAATGGTATTTCCGAGAGTCCATTTTAAAAGCCATATGTTGGCAGGAGCGCCATGTGGGACGTTAGGCTTGGCTACGAAAGCAGGATGGATGAACACAGAATGTTTTATTGAAGTTTTAAAACATTTCATTAAACATACTTGTAGTTTAAAAGCTAACCCTTCACTATTTATTAATCATGGACAACCATGAGAGCCATATATCTCTTGAAGCTATCATTCTGTGCAAAGATAATGGGGTCACTGTTTTGACTGTGCCTCCTCATTGCACCCATCGGTTGCAACCATTAGATGTGGGTCTGCTAAAACCGTTTCATATATTTTACAACGATGCTTTAAGTTCGTGGGAAAAAGCTAATCCGGGCACACCTGTGACAATCTACCATGTAGCATCATTTGTGGGACTCGCTTACCCCAGATCTATGACACCTGTAAATATATCGGCAGCTTTTAAAAAAACTGGAATATTTCCCTTTGACCGTCACGTATTTAATGATGATGATTATTTCGCAAGCCAAGTTACAGAACGACCATTAGTTAATTCACCAAATATTGATCCAAAACCATCTACCTCGACAGGAGGTACCACAGATAACTCTACCAAGAACCAGGACGTAACTCCATTACAGAAATTGTCACCTTCATCCACAAGTGGAAGAAAATTGACATTTGTAAGTCCATCAGCTATTCGTGAATATCCAAAAAAAAGTCTGACAATTTCGGTTAAAACTAGAAGAAAAAAAGGCAAGACTATGATTGCTACTGACACTCCAGAGAAAAACGAAATTGAAAGTAATAGAGCCAAAAAAGCGAAAACAGTTAAAAGAAGCATAATCTCAGAAGACATTAAAAACAATGATGATGTTATTGAGTCGGAAGAGGAAGATGGTAAAACTTATAGTCTCCATAATTCTGACACGTCAGAGGGAAGTGAAATATTTTCAGATAGTGATGATGAAGACCTATGTGATTTGACATTAGATCCAGCCAAAATTTGCGACATTAAGATCAATGATTTCTTATTAGTGAGACTCAAATATGAAGCCCATTCCAATAAAGAAATCGAAAAATATTATATTGGGAAAGTTGTGGTGATAAACACCATTGGTACGATGGAAGTCAGTTTTTTACGTAAAAATTCAAAAAATGTCACATGCTTTGTGTTTCCATGTGTCACAGACATTGGTGTTATATTCAACAACCAGATTATAAAAATTTTGGACCATCCAAAAATTAGCAGGGGTCGACACTTTTTTCCTAATGTTAAAACGGACTTGATTTCATAGAAAACAACAAGCATTTATAATATTTTTCTATAGATCAATAATAAAGATACGTTTTTATTGTTTAATTAGTCCTAAATAATAATACTTACATATTACAGTTGAAAAATGTCTTTGTGTCAGTGTACCCTTCATACCAGGGAACACTGACACAATGCAAAGTTTCAGACTTTTTTTTAAATCTATTTGTTTTCTTAATTTATAGCAATGTAGTCATTCATGATGTATTTGCAACACAATAACACGTCCAAATTGATATTTGCAAGTAAAATCCTATTAATGGTCTAGCGATGACAGAAATTCAAATTTTTCTGTGTCACTGTACCCACCTCTCCCCTACAGTATAGCCTATTTATATTGGAAACGCCTCTATAAGATTTGAACCTCACTGGAAACTATTAGACGATGTTGAGAATAACCTTTTATTACGACAATACGTCTACAGTTTCCTTTGAAAAACATCATCTTTACACTCTTCTCGTTGCTCCATATAGAGATCGCTACTAGCTTACTCAGGCAGGCTATGTTACTATAATGGCCATATATTTTCTTGTGGCATCTTAATGCAATTTACAACTAACAAAAAGGCGAAAGTAAACCAAAAAATTAACAAAACTCGAGGAGACTCGAGATCCGAGTAGCAAATTCAGTTTGAAGATGCGTCAATAGAGAAAACAGGAAAAATGCACCTCACACTAGCCTGCATTGATCGGGTTACGATATCGTTTTGGAGTTTTTGTACCCAGGATCCCACACGACAAGCACTTGACTGATAAGAGAGCCCCTAGGGGGGAAAGGGATGGTCTGGAGCATTGGAGCGCTGTGGAGTGGTTCCTGGTTTCACGAATTAATACACCTCGCTCCAATGAATTGTAACACCCGAATGTTATTCAAAGGGATGTGCAAGTCTCTCAGGCTGGGTTTAATCAAATTTCTGCTGCTGCTTAATGTAATTTACTATTTTTATTGGGAATAAGTCACAATTTAAAATTAAGTTTATTAGACGTTTTGATTTCCACTTCGGAAATTGTTTCCAAAAAAAAACATTAACGGCTATATAGTTAGAGCATTTCACTTCAGTTTAATCTACCACAAGTGCTCCTGATGAGAGGTGAATACTTCGAAACACGTGTAGAGCAATGGTGGAGCTTTTGAATTGAAAAGAAATACAATCGTCTGCTTTCATATACCTATACATACATATATATATATATATATATATATATATATATATATATATATATATATATATATATATATATACATCAAATCAAGTCGTCTTTTCTTAAGCCCTTTGCAAGTCCTATTAATTACATTCTGCCACAATGGTCTTGCCAACGGCTGTCGAATGTCTTTTTAATTGCAATTTTGTTTGTTTAAAGTTGAAAATGTATTATGTGAACATCCTGTAGTGATGTAATCAATAGTATTTGAATAGGTGACGTATGACACAAACAATACAGGATTTATACGTCAATGACATATATGTATTTTTTCATATTGAAAAGTAAATCTTACTAAATTATATATTTTAATGCACATTGATAATAATCCAATTGTATTATCTCAATAAAGAAAAATAATCATATACAGTGCGTGATGATGACTAATATAACTCTTTTTAATTATGACTGTATTTTGCTTAGACAGTTTGTATTGATTGTTTATTTATTGTTAAAACTGCAGTGCTTAGTTAATATAAAATAAACAGTCGATGATTTACTTTTTGACAACATGGAAAACCAACAATTTTTGCAAAAATTTTGTTTTTATTGTGTTGGATTTACAGGAATTTGTTTTATTGGTAGTTGTATCTGCGAAGTAGTGTATCAAATTTGGAGTTTTTAACTGTATAAAGAAGATTATTGTTTACCAAGGACAATTATTACACGAAAATGGCTACAGTTTTGTTATCTTACAGTGGAAATAAATGGGGAATAAAAGTTGATCCTGGTAACTGCAAATGAAATGCTTTGTAATGCTACTAGAAATACAGATAATTTGTCCACACCATAAATATTTCAACAGATATGTATCCTTATATATTTTTTTCTTTATTCTTAGGAGTTCTTGTTTAGGAATGCCTTGCAGAAATAATCACGTATGTTTATATTTTACAGGTACCTTCAAAAATCTTATCCTCCTGAACTAAGTTTATGGGTTTTTGGCTAGGATGTGAGTTTTGCTTAATATTGCCATGATTATAGTAATAATAATAGTCTCACTTTACACTGGCATTAAGCAGCATAGAAGTGTAACAAGGGGGTTTGTTATTTCTTGAACCTACGGTACACAAGAGTAAAAGGGTCAGTGCTATAGTTCAAGCACCCATTATTATCTAGATGTTGCCCAAGGTACTACTCAGGCTAAGGCGGTCTGGTGAACTTTAGATTTTTTTATGTGAACGGTACGTCCTAATCATTAAACACTTTTTGTTTGAGATATCAGGTCAATACCACAGTTGTAGTACTATACTTAAATGATCCATTTTCTTGTCAGTGTACTTTCACAAATTGACGAACAAGTAATAAGTTAATGAGCTCCTGTATTACGAAGTAGTGTAAAATATCCTAAAAACATAACTAAAGCAGTTAGAAGAAGGTGCAGATATTATGCCGTCAAAAGTAATTTACGCGATAAAAATTGCTAAAACCAAAAAACTATACAAACTAACAACAGGGATAACATCCCTGTTGAACTCGTCAAAATAGTGGACAAAGACAATGTTCAGTGTACAGTTAAACCATGTGATACCTAGCGATTGGCTAATACCTACATTTGTATCGCTGATAAAAAAAAACAGAGAAGTTGAGAATGCAGCGATTACAGGCTTATTGGTTTTATGAGCCATACTCTAAAAGCATTGTGTCTTACAACTAACAATAATTTGGGTCGAACTAAAGGAGGAAGATGAGAAAACAAGCATCATAGCTGAATAACATTCGCGACTATACGGGTATCCCTACTATCTGTCGAACAACTCGTTTGTAAGATCGAGAAAAGATCTTAGGTATTTGATATATCTCGCCAATGGTAATGTATGTAATTCTACTGTTTTCTTTATATCGTTACAGAGCATTACAAAAAAACCCGGCATAAACTATTATATTGATCAGAAAACTAGACGTAACCGGAAAATATAAATAGGGGGATGGTTACTTCTTATCCCCTATCTAAAACCATTGGCTTCATTTGTATTCAAATCATTTTTTCCACCAAATGAAGAAAATCGTTATCATTAACAAAGTAACAGATTTGATTGGCTCTTTAAATGGCAATGAAAAGTCCATATTTTAGCAAAAATTTCTCTTATCTCTAAATTTTTACAATTATTAAATGAATAACCTCTCTCAAAAGTTCAAAGACAATTCAAATCATCAGATTTCACAAAACACCATCTTCAAAAAAACTGCTGACTGCTATCGGTACCTATCGAACATCTAAAATGTTTGAAAACCACCTTGACATTTTTAAATTCTTTATTTTTAATATAAATGATCACTATTTTTCCCGCCAAATGAAGAAACTCGTTATCGTTAACAAAGTAATAGATTTGATTGGCTCTGTAAGTGGCAATGAAAGGTATCTTTAAGTCCATGTTTCAGCAAAAGTTTCTCTCATCTCTAAATTTTTACAATTATTAAATGAATAACCTCTCCCAAAAGTTCAAAGACAATTCAACTCATTATATTTCACAAAACACCATCTTCGAAAAAACTACTGATTGCTATCAGTACCAAAGATCTAAAACGCTTGAAAACCTTGACATTTTTGAACCGTTTAAAAGAAAAGAAGAAAAGAAAAGAAACTTAAACAGGAACAGAACTAAAACTGAAATCTCCAACAGCCTGCATTAGGCTGATTGTGTGTTGTAACTACGTCCGTATAGAGGCGACAGCGCAGGACCAGCAACCCCAGTGTTACGTTGTCATGAAGTGAATCTGTTTAAAACTTTAATATCCTATGAAATTATCAGCAACAATGTAATATACAACCAATTTAACAACATTTAAAAGGTTTTTACCCATATATTTAATAGCTTTACACACATATACCTAGTAGCACCACTGATGATGAAATAGTCATTCCGAAAATGTTCTGTGATGTAGCCCGAAAGGGTTATTTTAAATAAATATATCTTTTTATAAAGGATATTTTCATTAAAATTTTTGTAATTTATGGTATATAGATGACTACAGGATCACTTTCCTTGTGGATCTTAACTGTTAATGTTTCTGGATCTGTTGTTGGGAAAAAATGTAATTAGTACTTTTAAATAAATTAATAAAAAGCTCCATTATCCAAATCATAAACACGATTTATTCTAGTTGAACCTTAAAAACCTATATTCTTATTTTTATGTGAGTTTTAGCGTTGACATAGCGTTTTATATAGATGATGTTAAAATGAAAATACTAGTAAGTATATATTGTTATGGAAATACTGGTACCTAAAAATAATATAATCAATACAATATTTCCAGTCGTTTTTGACCAAATAGGTTATTAATGCCACTGATTACTTAAAATTAATCGCAGGCATGAAAGTCTTATTAAATATTTATTATTATGTAAATGATAAAGCCTAAAAATAATATAATCAATATTTCCCTTTATGTATTTCGGGGTCAATGTCAATAATACATTACATTAAGACATTAGTTATTACGTGGGTCATTTTATATAGGTATAAGGGTTATTTCTGTAAATGAACAATAAATTACATTTAAAAATTCATCTAATTGAACGTGTATTATGTGGCATTGGGAATTTCTTCAACGTAATCAAACTATTTTAATCTAAGATAAGTTTCCTTAAACAAAACAATAACTGGATCTAGATGAACCAACTTTCCAGACTTAAGAGAATACAAGCGGTTTAACCAGTTAAATCTGCATTAGCGAAGAACTCTTTTTCTTTGAAAAAAATAATGAAAATATATCATAAAGAAGAATATGATAGGAAGAATAAGAAGGTGATATTAGATGGTAAAGTACGTATATGTAAATCATGTGTAAGACCAATAGTGACATATCCGATAAAGACTAAAGCAGATAGCTACAGCAAAAACAAAAATAATACTCGCAACGTTAAAAACGAGAGCCTTAAGCTCAATTGCTGGGAACATAAAAGACAGAATACCAGATAAGAGATCTGTGTAAAATACAGGATATTTGCAAATAGCAAGAGATTTAAGGCCAACAGACACCAGACCAGCAGAAAGACACTTTAAAAGATGGGGAGATTACCTTGTTCATATACTTGCCAAGTACTAGGACTTGTCAATTGTCTCATAATTAGACGCAGCCTTACTAAAGGCGGCTACTTAATTTACATTTTATCTGTTTGCCTATTTCACTCGTTAATCAAAGTATTCCGACTCCTTTTTATTTTTAATTATTCTGATTACATCTGCTGCATATCACATTATCTGTTTTCCTTTTGCGTTATTCGTGCCACTCCTTGATACTTTAAGCTGTCTGTTATTATAATGGTCAATGGTTAATATGGTCAACAAATTTGTATTATAACTAATCTATCTGATATAGCTAAATAACATACATTAAGAATTTATTTACGAAAAGTCTCGTGGTATTAAAATTTTTTTATTGTTATTATGATCATTATATTTGATTTTATCCCTATGCGGATCGGCATCCGTAATTACATTTCTCCATAAGTTTATATTTTGTATTAGACTCATTAAAGCCACAATGGATAAAACTGAGGCATGCAAACACAAAACCACCGGACAGACTTTTTTAAAATTTCGCAGCAATTAAAGCAGGGAGATGGGCTGGCCCCAACTTTGTTTAACCTGGCGCTGGAGTATGCGGTTAGGCAAATGCAAACTGGACGAGGAAACCTACTGACCAACCGAAAGGTTCAATTGGCCGCTTATGCCGATGATATTAATATTATGAGTAGAACATCATCAGGAGCACAAGAAACATACGCAAAGTTAAAAACGCAAACAAAAAGACTAGGTCTGGAAATTAACACAGAAAAAACAAAAATAATAATACAGACGAGAAGAAATATAGTCCCACTAAACATAATAAATGAAGATGACATTGAAACGGTTGGAAAGTTAAGATACCTGGGAGTAGAAATATATGCTGACGGATCAGAAGATGGAGAAATACGGAAGAGACTAACGCAGACAAACAGAGCTTATTTTGCCCTCTCCCATATATTTCGGTCTAAAAATGTCCACCGAAGTACAAAGATGAGAATCTATAAAACCTTAATTCTACCAATAGCATGCTATGGCAGTGAAGCATGGGTCTTAAAGAAACAACCAAAAGCAAACTCGACACATTCGAAAGGAGAGTACTGAGGAGAATACTAGGACCTGTGAGGGAAAACGGAATCTTCAGAAGTCGATACAACAACGAGCTTTACCAATTTTATAAGGAAGCACCACTGTCAGACTTCATTAGAATACAAATATTTCAATCGACCGGACATGTGATAAGAATGGGATAGGATAGGCTACCAAAAAAGCACTGAATGCTAGAATGCATGGAAAGAGACTGGTTGGAAAGCCAAGAAAGCGCTGGAAAGACAGTAAACAGAGACACACAAGCCCTTGTGTGGAGAAGATCGTGGAGAAGATCAGCCACAGACAAGCAAGGGTGGAGGCAAAAAATAAAGGAGACAAAGGCTCAATTTGGGCTGCAGTGCCGTAGAAGAAGAAGAAAAATAAGTTTATATTTGTCTACCAATATCAATCCCCTTTAGTGACATGTCCTACCAAAGCGTCTTCCCAGGTCTTCTTTGATCTTCCTCTGCTACTTTTTCTAGGACTTATTAGATCAGCGATTCTTCGTATTGAGTGATGAGCGTCTCGACGTTGAACAAGCCTGAACCATCTTAACCTATATCAGTGGGTGCAACCACTAGACGTCCCCTAATATACTTATTCTTAATTTTCTCCTTTTTTGTTTCTCCACTCACCCATCTAATCATTCTCCTTTCTACCACATGCATTCGTTATCCTTTTTTCTTTTTAACTACTCAAAATTTAGTTCCGTATATCATAGCTGGTCTTATTGTAGTTTTATAGAATTTTATTCACTTCACTTTATTCCGCCCTAACTCTACTGCATGCCTCTTGCAACCTCTTGTACCAACCGTTTTAATAATCTCCATATATGTTCCCATTACTCTGTAATACCTATCCTATGTACTTAACACTATTAGCTTTCATCATTTTACCATCCAAAGTTCTCATTTCATTTGTTGTGCTAATTTAATCTTTAAATGAACATTCCAAATACTCTGTTTTTGTCCTACGAAATTTTAAACTTTTTTGGTCAACAGCTTGTCTCCACTGTTCTACTTTTTGTTCTAAAAGCACTGTCTGTAACAATCTTCACATACTTACTGGAAACTCCTTTCTTATTGAGCGCCTACCACAGAATCGTTCCAGGAACGCTATCATAATATACTTTCTCAAGATCAATATACCATTTGAACGTATGTTTCTTTATTCCTGTATTTGTTCATCTCTATGTATACCTCTATGCATAGAAGCAGAGCACAAACAGATGCAATTTTCATTATAAGACAGCTAATGGAAAAATATGGGAATAAAGAAACGAACTCTCAAATGGTATTCATTTATCTTGTAAAAGCATAATATTATAGAGTTCCTCGAGAGATTCTGTGGTGTTAGCTCAATAAGAACGGAGTAGCCCTGTAAAAAATTTTGTATATTTTTTTAATAATTATTGTTGCATATCTGCGGTCTACTTTACTAAATCAACTAGTTTTTTTTGTCTTGGTCTTCCGAGTCAAACGCTTTGTAGTATTACCAAGGATAACCATAACCCGGATGCGAAAACTCTTTTACCACAATACGCTCAACTAAGCTGCTCTTTTACCTACCGTTTTGGTAATCTCTGTCCACTCCGTTACCGATAGGGTATTTAGAGTTAGTCTGTAGGCCCAAGCTTATTGTAAGTTCCTAAATAATCGCGCTGCAATTCAGACAATATTATGCGCTTATTGGGAATTTTTTTCTATTCAACAAGTGTTAAATTTAAATAGTTTTGCTAGATTTTTAAAAATGGTTGGATGCACGTGTATTTGTGAAGGGTGTTCTGTTCATCTAAGACGGGTCAAGGAATGTCTCAAGTTTTAAGTGGGATAGTTGGAAGCGGTATGGAGACTTACATGACCTAAGAAGCAATTAAAAAAAAAGAGGTTAATCTTTGTATATGGGTATATTTTATAAAAACCCTAAAAGGGCTACATTAAAAACACGAACGTTTTCGGAACAACAGTTCCATCATCAGGTTAAAATACAGGTTACCATGCCTGAGCCACCAAAATATTTGGGTAAATACCCTTTAAAATATATTGTGTTACCGAAGATTCGGACTTCAGCTGGTAAGTTACCAGCTGAAGTCCGTTTGAAGAAGTTTACTCTCCGGACACTGGAACTCACTTAAAGCATAGGTGTATGTTACCTGAAGTAAAATTTAATTAAAATATTAAACATCAAATAATATTATCAACATTATGTACTATCTTCGGTAACACAATATATTTTAAAGGGTATTTACCCAAATATTTTGGTGGCTCAGGCATGGTAACCTGTATTTTAACCTGATAATGGAACTGTTGTTCCGAAAACGTTCGTGTTTTTAATGTAGCACTTTTAGGGTTTTTATAAAATATACCCATATACAAAGATTAACCTCTTTTTGTGATACGTGGTATACAGCCAGCTGCAGGAATTATTTTCCTTGTAGATTTTTTTTAAGAAGCAATTGACTAAGACCTCTTGATGCTGCAAGTACTATTAAAGTAATAAATAAGTTTGATAAATTATTTGATATATTCAATCCACCAATATATGTCGCCCAAATAAATTTAAAAATGTTTTTAAAGGTTTAGACTACCAGCTCAATCATCTCGACGAGATGGGGACATTTTTTGATAACTTAAAAATATGTAAAAAAACATCGATGTAACATCAAAATTCCGTACCGGTTGGATGGTGGCAATAAAAGGTCTAAACGTTCTTTGGTAGCGACTGGAAAGGGTAGGATTTATTTACTTAAAAGTCAGGCGAATAAACCAAGACAGTTTAGACATTTTTTTCTGCAATTTAAGACAACAAGAATAAAACTCTGTAAACCCTACCCCAATTTAATGTGCAAAGAGCATTCAGAAAATTATTTTGTCTTAATTTTTTACACCTGGAACATATGAATTGTGCACATGACTTAGGGATTATATTAACAGGCTTAAATAATATTAAACATAATATTTTCGAAGCAATAAATGTTACAAACAATATAAATACTGTTATATCCATTCCTGATTCCAACGACCGGCCCGAAAATATAGGTACAGAAAATGACTTTATTTAAATTATTTGATCAAAAAAGCTTTACAAATGCATAATTGCACTGTTTGTAATATAGTTTTTCAAGAGGCTGAAATTAAGAATGACAATAATTTATTTACTAGACTAAATGCATACAGTACTAAAAAAGTTGTTTTGGCAATTTAAAATTGGCAATTTAAAAAAACGATTTGTTTCCCATTTCGATCAATTTTCTTACAAAAGTGGAATTTCTAAAAGTTTGTTTAAAGATATGTCAAAAATACATTTTGACCATCCATGTCTTAATTTTTCAATATCGTACATTGTCAAACTATTTATCAGATTTAAAAAAAAATATTCGTTGAAATATACCAATAGAGATGCAGTATTTAAAACAATTTAAACCTACTAATTTGCTGTGTATTGTACGCAAAAATTGTTTTTTATTTCAAGAATGTATTAAAAATTAAATAGTTATATTTTATTAATAAAATTCTGGTTTTGTAAGATTAACTTGATTATAATTTTATTAAATGACCATCTTTAAAGATTGTCACTTTTATAACAGCCAGTTTACTACTTTCCCGTGTTTTATTAATATTTATCAATTATTGCACCGATCTAATCGCTTAGCTTTCGTATCCAAGCTATGGTCATCTGTGGTATTACACAAATATTAAGAAAGACCAATGGTTTGTTGTATTCCACTGTTTTTCTATAAGCATTTTCGTAACTTGTAAGTGATCGTTTATACCAGAACCATATCTGAAACTTTTTTTTATACATATTTGTTCTTTAGGTTGATATCAATCTAGTTTGAGAGTTAACCGTACAACACGGCGGCTGCAGTTAAGAATGAATCGTAACCTTTGCATAATAAATATCTTCAAAATAGGCACCGGTAAAAAATGGACGTAGGCAAATGTCCAAATGTCACTAGATAGTGTCACTGAAAATGAAATAGATTAAATATTATCTAATCGAAAAGATATAGCCCAATACGTGAGTGTGTTGTATGCAACGTTTTCAGTAGGCAATGATTGCCAGGCTGCGAGCGAAAAACTAGTGATAAATGTAGATAAAGAAATAACGAAACTTGTAACAATCAAGAAGTTAAGAAAGTGGGCATTGCCAGAAAACTCTTCCAAATACGTAGATTATATGGAGGACTATAGAAGAAATGTTCAAAAGGGTAGTTTGCTTGTATTATTAATAGTAATATAATGTGTAAATTGTTTTTTGCCTAATTCCTTCATTTTTAAAATGTCTATTTCAAGTACTGTTACCTTTCATTGATTTAAAAGACTTTTTTTATTTGTGTCAAGTGCCTATTAGTCCAACAAAGTTATATCTGTAAGAATTAGGAACGAGATATTTAAATGCGTGGAGTAAAAGAATATTAGGTAATTATTTATAAAATATATTTATTAAAATGCTTTGATATTTTTAAATGACTTAATTACAAAAAGTGTACAAGTATTTTATGATTTTTTCTTTTAAAATGCAATTCAATAATAAAATAATAACACACACTGTTGTGGTAACAAGTTACGTAGATTAAATTTTGGAATATTGTTAAATAGTTCATATAGGCTCACTTAGTCTTCCTATTTCTCAATGTTATATTTTCAAATTGTCGTTGTATATTTAAACTAGACTGCACTTATAGACTTTTTGTATCTGTGATTACATATTTCCCTAAATATTTGAGTAGGTACATGTATAAAAGTAAATGTATATCAATTGAATAAAACTATATCAAAATGTTTCCGTTATTTTAATGAAATAAGACTTTCTCTTTCGACCCAGTAGCTTGGTTTGCAGGTTTGTAGAAACGTGAAGCTTCATCAACAAGATGATCTTAATGTACGAGTAATTTTCAGGTCAAAGACAAGCAAAAAGATTTGTAAAATTATCACTTGAACCAAAAGATAAAAGTCAATCATGGCGTACCTATATATTTTACCATATAGTATACCACTCAGGAAATAATAACGTCAATATGTTACAAATGTTATACCTGTTTCTGAACGACTGATAATAATTCAACTGAATACTACTTTTGTCAAATTGAATGTTTTAGAAGTGTATGGATAAACCAAAGAAGAGGTAAAGCAACTCTATGAGCTGTTGATAAATTCGTTTAAACAACTTAAAAAAAGATATAGCTATTATAATGGGTGACTTGAAAGCGAAAATTGGTGAATTGGTGAAAAAAGAGATACTCGTATATATATTCAGGGATTATACAGTATTCATTGCCTTCCCTCGCTCAACCGTTTCCATCTCTCTCTGTTGTCCCATTCTTCATTGTTTAGGCCTCTCTTACTCATGGCGTCCTCTACTTCGTTCCTCCAGGATTTTCGGGGTCGTCCTCTTTTCCTCCTTCCTATGGGACTTCATTCTGTTATTCTCTTTATCCATCTGCTGTCGCTAGTTCTTCTTACATGTCCATACCACTTTAGTCTTCTTTGTTCTATATATGTTAGTATGTCTGTTTCTATTGATGTTCTTTGCTTTATTTCGTCATTACTTCTCCTATTCATTTTTGTTACTCTGCAGCATCTTCGCAGGCATTCCATCTCTGTTGCTACTATTTTACTGCTGTTTTTCTTGTTTGTGATCCAATTTTCAGCCCCATATGTCATAATACTTCGCACTAATGTTTTATAAATCTGTGTTTTTGTTTTCATATTTAGGTGTCTATCCCACCATACTGAGTTAAGTTGTCGGATTGCTGTTCTTGTTTGTCCTAATCTTTGTGTAATTTCTTCCTCTGTTGTTGCCTTTTTCGTGATTATAAACCCCAAGTATTTGAATTTATCCTTTCCTTTGATTGTTACGTTGTCATCAATCTGTAGATCTTCTATGTCTTCTTCACTTGTAGATAGGTACTCTGTTTTCGCGAGGTTAATATCTAGGCCAGCCTTGGTATATTCTTCTTGTAGTTTCTTCATCATGTAGCTGAGGTCGTCTTGGTCTTGTGCAATCACTACTTGATCGTCTGCAAAGCTTAACGTATATAGGTACTCGTTCCGTACCGGTACTCCCATGCCTTCGCATTTTCTTTTCCATGTAGTCAAGGCTTTCTCTAAGTATATTTTGAATAGAGTTTTAGATGTTGAATAACCCTGCATGAGCCCTTTTATTGTGGTGAAGTCTCCTATGATTCTTGTTCCCATTTTAATGGACACTTTATTTTCTTTCTGCAGAGCTTTTGTAGCCTCTATGAGTTCCGTCTGTATTTCTAATTTGTACATTGCCTCCCATAGTTCTGACCTTGGTATAGAGTCATACGCCTTTCTCAGGTCCACAAATGCCAAATGTATATCTCTATTTTTGCTTTTTTCTTTTCCAACAGTTGTTCCAGTGTCTATATGTGGTCTATGCATGATCTTCCTGCCGTGAAGCCTGCCTGATCCTCCCCGATTTTGCCTTTTATCGCTTGCTCTATCTTTTCTCGCAGTATCTTCCCATATAATCTTCCTATTGATGATATTACGCTTATTCCTCTGTAGTTTTCGCATTGTTTTCTATCTCCTTGCTTAAATATAGATGTCATATATGCCTCCGTCCATTCCTTTGGGAGCTGTTCTCCATTTATGGCTTTCTGAAATATCCATTGTATCATCCGGTGTAATTTTTTTGATCCGTATTTTATAAGCTCAGGTGAAAAAAGAGAAAAGCGGTGAATTCATTGGTGATTTTGTCTAGGGAACAGAAAGAAAAGGGGAGAAAGATTAAAACTGTTTGTATAAAAAGAATAATTTGCATTACTAAATACATTCTTCAAACTACCACTAAGACGCTTATATACTTGGGTCTCTCCGCAAGATCAAACGGAAAACGTAATACGGAATCAAATTGATTATATAGAATGGTGAACAAGAGTTTCCATGATGGATACCTATCAGTTAAAAGTTACCCCGGTGTTTACATATCTTCAGATCATGTTCCTGTTATTGGTAAATTTAAGTTTAGATTTAAAAAGGTTACTAAAAAGAATAGTAACAAAAAATGCAATATGACAAGACCAAAAGGTAAGAACACAAAAGAGACAGTCGCGCGGATTCTTTCAAGGAAGCTAAAGTAAAGTGAAGAAAATATATAATGCAGAAGAATCACTCCAGATTATATGTGGTATAAACATTTAGCAAGATCAGAGGAAGCATTTAATAGAAAAAAAGAGGAAATGTTGGCTGAATGACACTGTATTGCAACTCATAAAAGAAAGGAGAAAATCAAAAAACAACAAAAGAATGTACAACAATATTCAGAGACAAATCTGAACCGAAATACGAAAGGCCAAAGGAAAATTGATTAAAATCATAGTGTGAAGAGATGGAGTTATTGGAACAAAAATACATGTTTAATATCTTTAAAAAGGTTAAACAAGCAGCTAGTCTTCAGAAATCCAACACAGCTTGCAAACTGCGAGATCAACAGGGGAGCATCATCACAGATAAAAATCAAGAAATTTGAACATGGACCAAATTCATACAAGAACTCTTTGATAATAATAGGTCCGAACAACCTTCATCCTAAATAATGTAATGAATACTTACCAATCACATCAGATGAAGTGGAAAAATCAATATCGCAACTAAAAGATAGAAAAGCTCCTGGACCTAACAATGTATAAGCTGAACTCATAAGACTATTTAATACCGACGGTACTCAACGCCTATCAAAAATATTTAATGACATATATTTAAGCGGAGTAATGTCGAGAACATTGCTGAAGTCGACCTTTATTGCTTTACCATATCCTCCAATGATTTCCGGATTATCAGTTATTTCTAAACATCAAAGGATATAAAGACTGCGAAGAAAAAATTCAGCCGTAGACAATTTGGTTTTCGGACTGCAGTGGGTACGATTGAAGCTTTTTTTTGCATAGAACTGCTATTTTAACGATGTAAAGACGTGAATTGCGATATTGATTCCTGCTTCAATGACTACCATAAAGCGTTCGACACAGTAGAGCACAAGCTAATGATATTAACAAATATTGGAATGAACACCTGTGATCTAAGAATAATTAGCAATCTTTACTGAAATCTATCCCTACAGAGGCAGGATAATCCGACGATATATCAAAATCAAACGTGGGGTACAACAGGGATGTATACTATCACCCCTGCTGTTCAACACATACTCTCAGTAAATCTTTTATGAAGGAGTAGAGGATGTTGAACCCGGAATTCAAATTAACCGAGAATGTATCAATAACATTAGATATGCGGACGACACGGTGGTATTCGCTGACAGTTATGAAGTGCTCCAGAAGTTAATGAATAGGATCACAGAAGTAAGTCAGATATATGAAGTTTCATTAAACATTAAGAAAACAAAATGTATGATGATCTCTAAGAAGGAACAGCAATTTGGACTAATCAGTGTGAACGTTCAACGAATATAAAGTGTAAAGCTAGATTTATAGTTTGACGGACTGTAGACGTAAACACACTGGAGACGTAACAAGCGAACTGTAAATATTATTTCAATTTATAAATCGACGTAGTTGAATTTTTGCGCATGGGTAGAAACAGTGACTAGAGTTTTTGACCATGATATCCTTTTATTATTAATTATTATTTTATAAATTCTTAACGTTCATTGTAACAAATAATCAACAAAATCAAAATTTGAATATGTTGATAAACAACTTTACAAAATAGAGGGAGGGCCAGACAGTTCACTTTGGTCACAGTATATTGCTAAAGATTCTTTCTTATTAGCTTAAGAATTCTTTATTAGCAATATACTGTGCTTTGGTTGAGAGCACAAAATTCTTCTATTTGATTGGTCAGACGCAAGTAACGCACTGTAAAAGATGAAAGTGGGCCAACTCTTCCGTTCCAGTCCGTTTCACTTACATTCCGTCATGGGTTTACGTTCATTTATAAATAAGAGTACACAAAATTCTATGTTGATCTTTTTCCAGTGGGTCTACGTTTACAGTCCGTCAAACTATAAATATAGCTTTAAAACATATACCTACCGTGGTACGAACGCCATTGATGAAAATTGAGACCATTCCTTAGAAATCAAATGAAGGAGATAGAGAAAGCAAGATCTGCATTTCAAAGAATCGCTAAGACATTCAAATGTCATGATTTATCAATACCCATAAAAATCATATTACTACTACGTTACTAATCAGGAGGTTTTATTAAAATTACAAAAAGAAAAAGAGCTTTAAGCACAATAAAAACAGCCAAAATCGAATACCTAGGTCACATCATGAGAAATGGCTTAAGATATGGATTGCTGCAACAAATTTTGCAGGGAAAAGTAAAAGGAAAACGGGACCAGGAAGGCAAAGGATTTCCTGGTTGAAAAATCAACTACAAATCTTTTCAAGACAGCAGTGTGCAAAGTACAGACTGCCATGATAGTCTCCAAAATCCGAAACGGATAGGCAGTACAAGAAGAATACATATTTGAATGGTAATTCACATGTTTCAATAGTGTCGTGCCGCTATTGCACTAGCCCATCAGGAGAGATATTTTGGACTTACAACAAACAGCTACACATACATTCAGTATGAAAATGAAAGTGAATTATTATTATTAACTATCATTTTTATCGTTGTCGTAAAAAGGAGAACGTCAATCTTGGATTTATTATATTTTGATAGAGCGCTCTATTAACGACACATTTCATTTCTTCAGTGACTTGAATGAACGTAGGATCATTTTACAAGCTCTTGGCACTTCTTCTTCTTCTTCTTCTCGTGCCACTCCTAGCGGAGATTGGAAATCATCATGGCCACTGCGACTTTGTTAGCAGCGCGCCTAAAAAGTTCAATCGAACTACACCCGAACCATTCACGTAGATTACGAAGCCTTATTAGACGTCAAATAGAAGGACAAAGTACCTACACATTTTCGAAACTGCATGAGTTCTGAAAGATAACTTATACATAGTAACTTTATGTTAGCAAATATTTTTAATATTTGAAAATATCTTAGATTTAATTCATTCAATTAAATCGGACATTTCCGAGTTCTCCGAGCTGTTAACTCCATGTGGCTGTATCGATGTGTAGGTATAATAAACAAGACTTGGACGATTAACGCAACTTTGTCTTGACGTACCTAAAGTTTGATTGTAAGGAAATGATTGGATGAATTTTAACTTGGAGTTTATGTTGGATTCGTATTATACCCTTCACTTGCTACAGCTATAGGTGCAATGGGATTATTCTAGTTCCACTATGTACTCTTTGACGTTGCAATAGGTTGTATGTATGAAAGAGTATGAGGTTGAAATTTGTTAACCGCATTTAGACTATATTACCAGTGTGTTTTACATTGCTTTTATATTTTTTAAAGCCATTAAGCAGCGATAGTAGAAGTAACTGGTCTCACTAATATAATATTCACTTTTTTCGTTTTTATGTGGTGCTTGACTGATCAAATAGGTTTTGATGTGTAATGAATCTTCAATTGCTGATTATTCTAAACACACATCGTTACTCTAAGAAGTATAAGCTGGTTATGTTACAGTATTCAAGAAAGACAGTCGTAAAATAATGTTTATCTTTTTTTTTTATGAAAAGTTTATTATCGAAATTAATGAATGTACAGTCTGATTATTTATGATCTGTTTGGGAAAGTATGTACTTACTATTTCTTTCTTATTTTTACATTTAATATTTTTCTGTTACGGTACTGTAATGTGATCTAATATAAAGCTATGTATTCTAACGACTTTGGTAGAATATAGTGTTTCCTGTTATTTCGTAAAATTGCTAAACTGGTTGTCTCATGTATTATGTTATAAGTGCGGAGAATTTGACTTCTCTTTTGTATTCTGTGTCACAAATATGCACACGTGTGTACGGTTTCGTATTACGGTCTCAATTAACTTAAATTATCGCATTCAAAAGCACAATACAATAGGGTGATTTATTGATGTACCCTCTTCCACCCAACGGCCAAAAGATTCTTTTCTGACCTGCAATCTCAAGACACTTCATCCCAAGACAGCGAACGAAACACACCAAGTTTGTTGGCTCTCGTGCCATAGAGCAGCGTCTGCGGGCGCCCCGACGCGGTACCAACGAGATTTCCTTGGCTAAGAATCCATCAATATTTCAAAGGGTAAGTCGATATTCTTTGTACAAACATCAATAATGAGTAAGACCAGTTAATTTCGTAATTTAGTGACAGTTGTGTTTGCTATTTGTCGCTAATTTATTCACAAACAAAATATCGCATTTTTACTTTATAATTATTTATCTATTATCATTTAACCAGCGACCTCTTAAGTTTTATACAAAACATGATCATTCTTCTTCTTTTAATAAAATAAGTCTGCAACAGTAAGTATATTTGAATTATTAAAAAAAACAGAGCTATTTATAGAAAATTGTTGTATGTTTTCGACAATGAAACTGTCAAAATATGCCCAAGCTGATTGAAAGAACTATAAGAAGTTTTATGTTTCCGATAAAAACTGTGTCAAATTCCAAGCTCAGTGAAACAACTAAACATAAAACCACAATCACAGATACTTGTTACATGCAATCAATTGTAATATAAAGCATATCTAGGATTATTTAACAAATTTCATTTCATTTCACAAATACATTTCAAAGAAATGACAGTTACAATATTGGTGAGAGCGATTTGGCAGTTTAAGTTTTTTTGCGAAAGCGCCAGTTTCATTGTTTAAAATTTGAGCTTACTGCTAAATACCACCACTAACGTTAGTGTATTACTAATTGGATAACCGCTAGGAACTGGCATGTATATATTGTTAGGAAATTCTCTGAGTGTAAAAAGTTTCAAAAATATATAAATTATTTAGAATTATATTTAAAAAATTGTAAATAAATTAATGAAGTGTAATATTATCTGGTGGAAGTATGTATTATTCTATAGTTTAGCAAAGGAAATACGAAGTAAATCAGAAAAAAGAACTATTTAAACAGAAGCTAAAATGCTAACCTTGTCAAGGATTTCAAAGGGACTCAAGTGGAGATTTCTTTTATCAACGTCCAACCCTCACCTCTGTATAACAGTGTACGTAGCATTTAATGACACGCTATCGAGTAGTTACGACTTACATGTATATTGCAAAATAGTGCTTTCATTTTGAAGAACGTACTCCTAGCTATTTTGATTCTAATATTGACTTCATCATCAGGATCCCATTTATCGTTTAACCAGCATCCCAAGTAGCCATCATTTACAAGGAGTGTGTCGTCAGCATATCGGAGTTTATTAATAAGTTTTCCATTCACCTTTTTTCCTCTAAGGCCTCCTGATAATGGATATTCAGGACATAAATCTAACTCATTTGAGAATTTTAATATCCGATGTTTGAATTTGAATATCCGAATATCCATATTTCCGACTTTTATGAGCTGACTGGTTATAATGCAAGGATCTTGATAATCCCTATGTCTTTATCATCTAACCCAACCTCTGAGCAGATTTATGAATGACACATAAGGCTTATCAAATGTTAATCGCTACATCTTTTTGAGTTAGATTTTTTAGGTGGCGTTACAAATGTATATTGGAGCCACTGCCTGAGTGTATTATAATTATATTCTGTTAAAGAACACAAGCATACTATTAGTATTTTCTTCGTCCAGTAGTTTTAGAACTTCAACACTGAAATCAGCTGGACCAGCCGCTTTTCCATCCTTAGTTTATTCCAATGCCTTAATTAATTATTCATTAAGTATCAGGTCTGTCTAACTCGCAATCTAATATTGATATGCTATTGTTATATTGATTCTCGATCATCAGCAACACATTTGGATATGTAGGTTTTCCATATTTCTGCTTCTTTCTGTTTGTCTATTATCAATTTGTTGTTTTCGTCGAAGTATGTGTTATCTCTTTGTTCTTCTTATATAGATTAAAACTATTGTGTTTTCTTTCTTAAGTGTTTTTATGTCCTTGCACTGTTCATTTACCCATTTTTCTTTGGTTTCTTTAATTTGTTTGTTGATGATTTTGTTGGTTTTATTATATTCTTTTTTTTATCTTTTTGTGGTCTTCTCTCTTCCATCAACACTATAATTTCAGTAGGATTGTTCGAGTATCACAATTAAATCAGATGTTGAATCTCAGACAATTATTTTTAATTTGTACCGCATTTGGTTATTGCAATGATTTTGTCTAAACCATAATTTGAATATTGGTATTTTTTATTTCTCAGCTTTAATTCATGTTATTGGATAGTTTCCCAGGTTAAACTACATAAATACACTTAAAATTAAAATAGGCTTCTTTATTCACAAATAAGTTCAGTTTTGCATGTACACATAAAATATCTAATTTTCCTTGTATAAAAATTTTTTCTAAATGTATACTTAGAGAATAGTTACAATTGTCTCACTATTTAAAACAGTGTGTCTATAACAAAAATGTAATAAATAAAATTGCATTATATTCATTATGGGGCGATTTATATTGAATAGTTCGCTTCATTTTTTTTTTAATTCACCGTCACTAAATTAAATATAACATTGGGATAGTTGTAAAAGAAATAATTTAAAAGAAATTGTGTTTCTTTTTTAACTAAGTGTTCTCAACTCAAGGAACGCCATGATTTCTACACCCAATACTTTTATGGGTAAAAATAAAATCATAACATAATATATGAACGATTTCCGTGGAAATCGAAACGTCAAATAAGCCTAATATATTGGTCATGAAATGATATATTTCGGTGTCTCGAAAAGAACTGCAAAAGCTACTACCCACAATCGCCAAACATATAATATATTTTCGCTTTAGCAGTACCTTACGAAGAAGGTAATTTAAGATATTGTATAAATATCGTAAGAAGTTAATAGACAGTTCAATGGCTACAGAAGCTAAATTTTTGACTAGCATAAAGGTCAACTTAATACGGATACCGGGTCACTCGGGTGTAGAGGGGAAGTGGAGTGCTCTTCAATACTGGCTGGGTTAGTCTCAATGAGCTTCTATCTAGGGCAGGATTCTAGAAGTGGAGAAGTTAAAAGACAGGCTAGGGTGTAGCGAGCCTTTTACGACCCTCACAACTCAACTCAGCACTCTCATCTACTTTGATTGGTAGATAACCCAAGGTGACGACTAGAATTTCTCTTATGCCCATGTAAGTGCCAGGCATTGGTCTACGCATCTAAGCCATAGACGCTAGACGGCTCGGACAGTAGTAGGATGAGCTGTGACTGATCTTAAAGTATAAGAGGTTTAGAATAGCTGACCCAGTCCGCATGGATGCGGGGTGATAAAATGGACCCATATAAAGTGTCTAAAGGTCTCCCAAATGCTCCGAACCTACCATAATCCTAACTAGACATCGAAGAACGCTGTTCAAGAGGTGTTGTGAGCAGATAAGCACATATTGAAGCCTTTTATTGACGTTCATATATCCATGTAGTGTGGATAGTGAGCACTCAGATATTATTTCTAATGCAAGATAGGTGTTCGCCAGCATACAAACGAATCTTTTGACACAAAAAAAGCAATTCCCTGTGTGAATAAATCTCCGATGAATATTTAGTACAAAATCAGTTCATGAAATTAAATATTAATTGTTTATTGTAAATATAAATACATAAATATAAATATATTAACTCAAAATATCAAATTACATATTACTTTTCGGACACACTGTTTGTACAGTTAATTTCTTATTAAAATAAACCTAAAACTAAATATAATTCGCTAATTTTTAAAAGGCAGTCTGAGATCGAGAATGTTGATTAAAAAAAAACAAGAAATTTTATTTCGTACTGCAATTTCAAAAAATTAAATGTTATGATAAAAATTCATAAAAAACACAAAATGTATCAGTTACCAAAACAAATCATAAAACTTAGAAACAATTGGTGTATTTTATTTAATTCGTAGGAAATAAAGATACAACTGTGTGATAAAAGTGTGTAGGCTTATGGTATTTTGTAATGGTACATTATCTGGAATCATTTCTTTCTAACGTTTCGTAGGAGACGCAGTGGACATTATCACAGGAAAAGAGTAAACTGAGGTAGATTGTAATCTCCTTTTGCTCCTGTTACTCACTGGTCACAGTGAGTCATGGGAGCGACAGGTATGTCTGCAGGAGAAAGTGATAATGAGGTCAGAGAAGAGGAAGACCCAGAACAAGGTTCCTGGATAACATCGATGAAGACATGACATACGTGCTTGACGGAGGAAGGCGATGGATAGGGACAACTGGAGAAAAATTTATGAAGAGGCTAGGACTCATGCAGGGTTATAAAGCTATAATGATCATGATAATGAAGCGAGGAAGTCACAAAAAAAAAAGAATTCATAGAGCACATGTACATTAAAAAACTGGAAAACCCATTATATCAGATCCATGAAGGACCTTTACTAAAAACTTGACGTAAACCGTAAAAAATCAAAGAAAACAACCCAAATAAAGAGGCTTAGGTATCAGGTCTGGGCATACCATATGGAGGAATAACGATATGAGTTTATATAGGAAAGTGCACATACACATGAGACTCATGACATACACAATCGAGACGAGAGTAAATACATCAAAAACAAAAACAAAATACTTAAAACGCCACAAATTGAATATTGAGATCAATGGCTTAGAAAACATTAAGAGACCAGATTTATGGCTAGAGACCAGATAAGAATACCAGATAACGAAATAAATTGTCTCTTTAACATTTACGATATGGTATGATGCAGAAAACGTAAAAGACAGTTGTATACGACGCTGTTATACGAATGGGTAGTGAGAGACTAGCCAGAATAGCACGTTATTTAAAACCAGCACGCATCAGAATACCAACAACATCAGAAAGGTGTTGTTAACTACACCCTTTTACTACGTTCATTCCCATTCATGTAATCGCAGCTTTTCATTGGTTAGAAATTAATTTCTAACCAATAGCTTAGGGTGCGAGCAACTAGATTATGGTGCACAAATAATATTGTTGGTTCGATGTGCAAACAGAATTAACAACATATATGACCTTACACAACCCTTTTCCTGTGGATCAAACAGTATCAATTTGATAATATTTATGTTTAAAGGTCCACAAATATAGTCCAAAATGTGCACTCGGTTGTCAGGAATTGCAATTCACTTTTTTACCTGTTCCTGATGTTATATTGTTTTAATGTAGAAATCGCGGGAAGGAAAGGAATACAGTTATGTGGAAACGTATTAGAAAATAATACATAATATCAAAACGATTTAATAATAAATAAATTTAATGTTTTCAGAAAACAAATACTCGTAAATGAATTTTAATATAAAGCTACCGCATTATTTTGAAACTATATCGATACATTCTATATCATGGTAATTAAAGGCAAAAATTGTATTCAGAACATCACTAAATTCCTAGAATTTATCGAAAAGCAAACCATAATGGACGTTTTCCGTAGGAGTCTATTTTTTTGCTGGAATCACTTCAGGATGTACCTGGTATCAATAATCATGATAATGCGCCAGTTGCAAACCTTGTGCTTAATTTTTTATTAAACAAAATCTGAAAAAAAAAATAGATAATTCTTGCTATTTTTTCACGTATAACTTAAGAGATATTGCTCCTACAAAAAAACTTATAGGAGATAAAAGTTTAGTCTTTTAATTCTACATAATTGACTAGTTAGAAATTAAAAATTTAATGTTTATTGCTTAAAAAACCGCAATAATTGGAAAAATAAGAGTTTTTCCTTAGAATTTTTTTGACCTCTTACACATACCTTACGTCCTTTATATTCCGACTAGAAAAACTTTATAATAGTACTAAAACGTGCGCTAAATTTCGTTAGGATCACTTTAATAGTTTTTGCATAATAATTTTGCAATATAGGGTCCGCAAAAAAATTGCAAATTTGCAAAATTATGCTGGGCCCCAAAATAAATACCTTAAATGGTCGACAATTTTTTTACATATACAAAAGGGCTCAGGATTTCAAACAAACTTAAAAAAAATGGAATCAGTAAACTACGACAGCCTAGGTAATTTTTTAAAGTTATAAACATTTTTTTCAAATTATACGTCGAATTTAATAAATTAAGAGCGTAGGCGCAAAATTTCGGGCCAATGCTTTTTAAATGCAATCATTTTTTTCGAATCCTGAGAAAACTAACAAATATTTTTGAAAAATTTAAACGCAGAATGAAAGGTTACATTATTACCGAGGGCCGAAAGCCCCTTAGAATAAACAAAAAGTTTTTTTGAATGAGATATTTGAAATTAAAAATCACACTAAATTTTCTCTTTTTTGTCACCCCTGTAACTTATTAAAATAAACATTATGGAAGTTTTCAGGGACTTTCGGCCCTCAATAATAATGTATTCTTTTATTCTGCGTTTAAATTTTTCTAAAATACTTATTAGTTTTTTTAGGATTCGAAAAAAATGAATGCATTTAAAAGGCATTGGCCCGAAATTTTGCGCCTACGCTTTTAATAATTATTATAAAAGTGCTGAAATCAATAACTTTTTAAAATATTTACACATTTGTAATTTTTTTGGCAGATCCTAGATGTCAAAATTATTATACAAAAACTGTTGAACCGATCCTAACGAAATTTAGCAAACGTGTCAGTAGTATTATAAAGTTTTTCTAGGCGAAATATGAAGGATATTTTGTATGTTTAAGAGCAGAGAAAATTTAAAGGAAAAACTATTTTTTTTTAACTTATTTTCCGAATTATTGCTGTTTTAAGCAATAAATATTAAATTTTTAATTTTTGAGCTAGTCAAATATGTAAAATTAAAAAACGAAACTTTTGTCGTATATAATTTTTTTTGTATGAGCAATATCTCTTTGAGTTATAGGCGAAAATATGGAGGCAAAAATGTTCGATTTTTTTCAAATTTTGTTGAATAAAAAAATTAAGTGATTCCAGCAAAAAATAGACTCCTATGGAAAATTCCAATTCAAAACAGATCTCGCCTGGCCTATTGGTTTTTTGTTTGGAGACGTGATTACAGACTTGACTATTGAACGATATCAAACTAAGGAACCAAATGGAATATAGTGTTATATTTGTACAAAAATATTATATTTTATGGAACTGTTATTGTATGGAACTGTTATTTTATGGAACTTAGGTTTTTTGTCGAAGGTTCACAAACATGTACATTCGTAACTGCTTAGTGATTTTGTCAGCGTATAAAAATAACAATCGTATAAAAAAGAAGTATTATCTACTATATTTCTTGGGAATTAACCATAATTTTAATTGAAACAATCATTTTGACGTTTCTAAAATAAATCATCAAAAAGAAAATTTAAATATTTGTAAGTCATCAAAATATCTAAGATACATGATTTATGTTTTAAAGTGATATACCTATAAAATTAAAATTTGATGTTTATATTAAGAGTAAACTAAGATGTAAGAGTAATGTAAGACCAAATACTTATGATGTCGGGATAGTATCGTATTTTTTATGGTTTTTTAATTATTTACAATGGTATTACTACAGAAGAGAATTATACTGTCATAATTGTGTGGTTATCCTTTTAAAAGACAAATCACATGCCAGATATTCTCAAGTTAAAGTTAATTTTATGTAATTAAATAAACTATCTTCCAATAAAGTCGTCCCAGAAACGCACCTCAAAAATATTGGCAATATCATTTTAAAGCCATCTACTTTAAAATATATCAGATAAAATAGAAATAGAAAAGTCAAGATAAAATTTAGTAGATAAGTTTAGTAAATACTTCAATATTTTTATTTATTGACAATGTCAATTAACTACGACAGGAGCTTAATAATATGATAAATATCTGATGATTTTTTTTAAGGTTCTGTTGAAAAAACAAACGGCTGAGTTTAATGTAAATTCTCTTATATGGCATAAATTCATGCTAATTATTTCAAATTATCACACGTAAGACTTAACAAAATATCCTAACGTACAATACATAAAGAAAAATTGACACAACTCTTTCAATTTGAATAAGAAAAATATGAAAGTGCAAATACCTTAAAGAAAAAAAAAACCTTAAAAATAATGAAAACAACAATACCACAATAGATTACATAGAACTATGCAAAATCTGACAAAAATTATGTATTAGATCATTTCTCTGACGATCGTAGATGCTAATAATCACAAACATATAATTACAATACGAGAACACAAAATTCTGTGTTCGAGAGCCATGACCTCACCCTAGAAACAAAAATAACACTCCTTAAATGTTACATGTACTAAGTACTTCTGTACGGAGTAGAAACGTGGACATTGAAGGCGAAAACTCTATCAAAACTTCAGGCTTTTGAGCTATGGTTATACCATGATCCTGAAGATACCATAGACAAAGTCACCAATGAAGAAGTACTACGGAAGATGAACACAACCGCGGATTTGGTCAACATCGTTAAGGGCCGTAAGCTGCAGTACTTGGGAAATATAATGAGAAATCAAGGCAGATATGAGCTACTCCAATGCATTTTGCAAGGTAAAATTGAAGGAAAAGGGGCCCCAGAACGAAGAAGAATATCCTGCTAACGTGAGAGCATGGTATAGAAAGATCTAAACAAAGATATTCCGTATAGCAACCAACAAAGTCATCGTAGCCAGAATGATCGCCAACGTTCGGAACGGACAGGCACCCTAAGAAGAACACAAAAGTAACTGGACTACCAAAATTGGAATCGGAAGTGGGATACGCGATCTCAAGTTTAATTAATAATACAGTTAAGTGAATGATAACATAAATGAGGAAATACTTAAACTGTTCAGCGTTAAACACCTAGCCAAACTGTTTAATGACATATCGATTGAAATCAACCTTCGTTACAATTTCAAATGAGCACAATGCCAGTCGTTGCGAAAATTACCGTCTAATCAGAACCACATACTCCAGGTGTTTCTAAAGATAATTTACCGATGGATTTATAATTAATATGAAGGGAGGACGGAAGACAATTTGGCTGCAAAAGTGACCAGAGAAATGATGTCTTTATTTGATTTATCGATTAACAAAACCTTTGACAATTTTAGACAAACTATTGATGCATATGTTAAAAAAGATTTACATATATTGATAATAAATATATGAACAACTATAGAAGGTAGCGAGACGCGTCATAGATGGCCGATTCTAATGTACGGTAGCGAGATAAGGTCACTGAGATAGGTCAATCACATAGAATCGTTCAAAATGTGGTCGCTTACAATTTTACTAAAAAGTTCAAGAACTAGTACCGTAAGACAGCTAGTAAACATAGTTAATCAGTGAAAAGTCTCATATTTAAGCCATATTCTAGGATGCAACAAATATTGTCTCTTAACTATCATCTTAATGGGTGAAATTGAATATGGAAAATAATAAGATGATAAGAGTATTTTCTGCGCATGTTCCAACCAGCAAGACAGCTGTATGAATGTACTTAAGTTACTTTGTTTATACTAGAGAAATGTAGATTATGAACATCAAAAACAAATAAAAAAGGTGGACTTTAAGAGAATAGCTTTACATCCATTTAAAACTATTTTATGGATACACTAAAAATTTTAAGACTAACTTTTGTAATCTCAGAAAAACGTTCTAAGTTAAGCTTGAAATATAAGACAGAAGATAATAATGGAATTGAATCAAAGAAAATAGCCTGGTTGTAGAGCTTGTGGATTGTCTAAGAGACTATGAAACTGCTACAGAGATAGGGTGAATGAATAATCGTGAGAGAAATACGAAGTGGAGGAAGAAACTGCCATACATGTAATTTTTTAATGTGAAATGATTAGTGGTATGAGGCAGGTATACACTGGCAAAACAATTGAGCTAGGAGAAATCCTTAAACTCCCCATAAAAAAGTTGCTGGTTTATCTCTAGAGTACAGAACTTCTTGGTGGAGTGTAATACAATAACATGGTTTATAGTACAAAGATTCACGATAACGTGCATGAGATAAATAGTTTCTTGACTGATTTAAGACGAAGAGAAGGAAAAACCATTGGGTTACATAAAACATTTTTAAATTATCTTATGTAGGTATGCTTTTCTTCGTATTACTCCTTTAACAAAGATTTCATGTTTTGCCAGTGTATTCATTGGCTATTTGAACCACAATAGTTCAATCCAATGTTTGTTGGTTTTACATTCTATTAATGTAGACTACTTTAGTTATAATTGCAATCTGCACTTCGTTTCGCCTCTGGAGTTCCAGTTGACCCTTTCGATTAAACACTTAAAGAAGCTAGATAAAAATGAAGTAGGGTATTTTCAATTTAAGTTGGGATTAATTCCTATTTAACATAATAAATAACATAGAAATTACATAACAAATAGTTTCAGGACAATTAGTTAATAATATCACCCATCAATTCGAACATATTGAAGATGGGAGGAGTTGTTCTCCCTAGCTGCCGATTAGAAACTACACAACCAACGGTTTAACCAAGAAAACTGCCTAAAAAATCCTATATTCTTTTATCCAGAGATAGTCATACCATCACACACTTTAGCCATGATCATGCTAGAGACATCCATAATCCTCAAAATGTCTCAAAACGCATTTGTAAATACTAAAAATGGATCAATATATATTCATACGGAAGAATCATATGAATCTCTACTGCTGACACAAATAATGTTTCTAAGGCCGAAATGAATACACGAACTAAGGTTAAATATTAAGGTTATAATAAGATAAATTATAATTCATTAGGAACTAAAAGGAATATGAAAACCCAAATCTTTTACTAAAATATTTACAGATAATCAGAAATGAAACTTAAACATATTTTGCAAATGAAATGAATTAATACTAATAAATAATATTTAAATATAATCAAATAAAAACTCAAATATTGATAATAATCGAAAATAAAAATATTTCTTGTCTCTTTTTGTTGTTAATATGCAATGAAAGATGAAATGTTACCGGTGCCGATTTTACCATGCTTCCAAGTCTATTAAAAGTGTCATAAATAAAAATGACCAATAAAATAAAACATAAATTAAATTACAATCACAAATTTACAGTTTTAGTACAAGTTCATTTGAGCTTTAAATCACCAATCAACATTATTACTTTAAGGCACTGTTTGCAGGGATACCACCTCTATTTTTAAAGCATTTTTTTTATATTTCAGGTACATTGGCAACACTGCTCATAAAAATGAAATAACATGCGGCGGAAATCCTTCAAAAATTTCAGATTTAATGAATCCATTAGGCTAATATCAACCGATTTTTGTCAGATGGGTATGATATGTATAATACACTTTAGATAATACAAGCAAATGATATAATTTGGACATATAAAGCTATAAGATACTGTTTTATGTCTTTGAGTCCTCATGATAATGCAACAGAATAAAAAAATTGAACTGTCCAGGAACATATGAATGAACACATTTCATATAATTTTTTCCCTTATAGACTGAATAAATATATTCATAAGAATAACTTATTAATAATTTAATAAAAGGGTACACAAGTAATTCATTTTAATGAAAAATTGTTACTCGGAAATAAAATTTTCATTACCAGAAGTGATTAAATAGATCAATACCACCAATTTCTTAATTATAGTGAAAATTTATTTTTAATTTATTGAACAAAAAAGATTACAGCTTCTAAACTTGATTCTATTCACCAACGGTAGTACTTAAAAAATATATTCAACGTTGTCAAAACAAAAACTCAAAAATCATGATAAACTAGTTATCATAGTGTACATGAAATTATGTTATTTTTAATTTTCGCCAAATTGGAAGTAAAAACCATTCGGTTTTATAATTTTTTCTGAATCCATCATGAATTTTTCTGTATCGATTGCACTTTTGGCTGTATTAATGTTTAGGCGGAGAGATTGATTTTTTATTTCGATCCAATTGAATTTACACACGAGCATTGAATTGCTATTCAACGCAACGAAAAAACACAACTTTTTTTGAGATTGAAGGAGTTTTATTCATGGATAAAACCAGAAAAAGATTTACATTTATATGAAAAGATCCATCCGAAACCGCGTTAATGAACCGTTGCTGTCAAGAAAGAAATGATACGAGGTAAACAAGTACTGAACTTCCACTTTGAAAAAAAGCTATACCAAATGAAAAGCTTCTTTCAAAACAAAAAACACAGAAGATGGATATTGGTGAGTCGGGTCAGTCAAATGGTGAGTCAGATGGAAGAACTGGTCTTTTCCTCCCCACATATTATCATAACGAACTTAAATATTTCAGTAAAAAAGGAATGCTGGAAAAGGAATGTGATAAAAAAAAAGAAAATTTCGAAGAGATGGAAAACGCTTCTAACTATCCAAGAATTCGAAAATTATATCGGAAATAAAGTGGAAAGTATAACATCAACTACATACATTAATGTACAGCAACCAAACAATAATAAATATATTCTGGCAGGATCAAACGACATATTTCCCCACAAACACAATGGATGAGAAAATAAGCCCATACATATATGAACAATAAAATCGGAGGTAGAATAAAGGAGACATGAATACAAGCAAAGAATCTGTCAGTGAAATATATAGCTAAGTAGCAAAGGTAATGAGATATAAAGAAAGAAAAACTTAAAACGGAGCAGGTAAAAAAACTACTAATAAAGAGGAAACACCAGCAATAACACGCGAATTCAAGCAAATACGGGGATATAGAACCAAGGATTAGAAATAATGTCAGATATAACAACTGAAATGTATTCAGAAGTAGCAAATCCAGATTAAAAAAATACAAATATCGATAAAAAATCTCTAGGATAATTTGATCAACTTCAATAAACGGGAAATTAAAACAAGTCACCAAAATGATGTCTGGACATTGTCGTTTAAGAAACACTTATACAAAATATGTAAGGTGAATGAACCATGGTGCAGAAAATGTAAAATGGAAAAAGAGTCTGACATTACAATGGTCAACTGAGGATTGAACCAGGAGAGATCCTAGAACTACCAATAAAGAAGCTGTTGGCGTTCTTTGAGGCCACAGGACGTATTTGAGTTTAGTTGAAAAAAAAAACAGGGTATGGTACAAAGATCTTATGACCAAATGCCAGAGATTAACCTGTCTCGTCTGAGCTAAGAACTGCATTCAAGAAAATCAAACGCAGCCAAACTCAAGGTGAAGACATAAGAGTGGTAAAATGAATAACAGGTCAAAATTAATTTAAACAATCAAATTACTTTTCAATTTACGCCTCAATAAGAATTAGATTCCAACAGAAACGAACAACTGCGTAATGACTTTGCTTCATAAAAAGGAAGATAATTCAATTTGGAGAAAATTGCAGATCAGAAAAATGGTGAAATACAATAGGTACCTTGGTCTTTATTGATTTTCGCAAAGCTTTCGACCCAATTAAATTACATAAAACACTAGAATCGCGCAAACAGAATAGATTATAAAAATATAAGAAATAACAACACACAAAAATTAAATGTAAAAACTAAAACATAACCAAGAAAATAAAAATGGAAAGGGGAGTAAGACAGTGGAATCCAATGTCACCTAAACTGTGCAACACGGTACCGAAGCATGCACATGAAGTTAACCTAAGAATAGGTATAAGATATGCATATGAAAAACTGGGAAAAAATTTTAAAAGTGAACTCCCTATAAATCTAAAGAGAAAGTTTGATCAATTCGTTTTGCCGGTGTATACATACAGAGCAGACACGTTCACTATAACAACGTCTCCGGTTACCAAATTATGAGTGGCAGAAAAAAATTGAACGATCTGTGCTTGGAATAACTTTAGAGACAAAATCAAAAATGAATCAAAATTGTCAGCATACAGTTTATCCTATTGTATGCTGGCGATACTGCACTTATTACCTCAGGTTCTGTTGACAGGACGCTGAAGACACAGTCTGTATTCAATAAAGCCCAAAATCATAGACAAAATTATTAAGTGGTGTAGCAAATGGAGAGGTACATTTAACCCGTCTAAAACACAGGCTATCCTATTTAAATATCCTGGAAGTGCTCCATATGAAGAGAAAGGTAACCAGATAATGCTCTATGGAGAAAGATTCCAATTCAGAAACTCGGTGTCCTATTTGGGAATTCAATTCCATCTGGGACACTGGCATCAAAAGCACCCAAAATTTGGCAAGAAACAGAGATAACCTCCTAGGAGCACTATCTAACAAATTTGGAAATACTCACCCAAAAACTGTCCTGCATACTTACAAGACATACATAAGAGCGATTATTGAGTACAGAGCGATCGTCTATATGCCTCTACACAAACGCCAAATTAATACTATCATGGCAACCGAAAGAAAAATCCTTAGAAGAATAATCGGGGGACATGCCGATTATTCGTCGGCACTTATCCATCGACTTGCTAATATCACCACAATAGAGGTCAGAATCCGTTCCCTCGGCAAAAAATACGTACAGCGTACGATAGATGGCACCTACACCAGAGCAAGAAATCCTAAAAACTCCTTGCCATCTCATAGATCACATACTCACCAGGCTCTCCAATAAAAAACTTCTATTTCTCCCAGCCTTCTCGACTTGGTTGGAAACGAACTTCCTGATGAGTACCACGACGCCCTAGAAACTACCCAACTAAGATAACGCAGATAATAACAAGCTACAAGCCAAAAATGTTGATCCAATAGCCATTCCCAAAGTATATCTGGTAACACACAAGGTATCTTCCTCACTACAAAATGGCTAAACAAAACTTCCTCACATTTTCAATCAAGTCAACATCTATCTGAGGTTCCTCTACAATAGTAGTCTACCATCCCCATCTGTAACTGACATTGCTCTTCCCCACTCTAAGCTCCCGCAAAAAAGAGAGCAGCTCTACCTTGAAGAGGCGCACCGCTTTAAAGAGGATTCATAACACTAGGTCCGCAAATAAAAAAAATGGGGTATAAGGAACAAGCGGTGAGACAGAAGGAAAGGCGAGACCAAAATGTGATGGGAGTAACGACAGTGAGGACAAGAGAAGTTTGGGACGACTCCCAACACAACGGAAGAATAACTTGAACTAGCTTAACAAAAATTGGGTAAGAGATTAAGTTTCGCACAAAAGTTATCGTAGTCAATATTCTTAAAAGAAATTTTACTCTTTTCATGTTCAACTATCCAAAAATCAAATAAGACTTATAGAAGATATACTTCTCTTAGAGCCCAAATAAGGCTATGAGTTATTAAATTAGCTAAATTAGATCATAAATAAGCAACGTCGTGTACTAGGATTCATTGCATCCCTTATATTATTATAAGTCTCATCTTATTGAAAATATTTAACTTATATGTCATGAGCTCACTTATTAGTACAATAGCGTAATGTTTCTACATATTTTTCTTGAAACAGACAGTTTGTTAACAAATGAATTCGTAGCTGCAAGCTGTTAGAAGGGAAAGAAAACATTAAATACATTTAGTGAAATATTTAGATTTTCATAAAAGCCAAATTCAATATATTCAAAATACTATTCAATCTAAACTTTTTTTCATTTGTAAGTTTATATAACAATGAATTATTGTATAAATTATCATCAGTTCGGAAAAGAAAAATTTTTGTAGGATAACCGCTTAAAAAATATTTACTTAAGTCATTCAAAGCTCAAATTGTTAAAACCTATTTAACTACTAAAAATCAAACGCTAGTCTGACTGATTAATCTCTATTAAATCTGGACTACTATCTATTTCCACTACAGGAATATTTTTTTTATTACACTTAACAATACCATCTAAAATTTCATCAAAGCTTAAAACAGCTTTGTCTTCTTGTTGCATTATCAGTTTCGCGTCTGACGCTTCTGGTGAAGAGATGGATATGTCTTCGCTGTCACTCAAGACATCAGCTTCGCAGGACAATTTTTGTAATTCATACATACATACATAGTTTTGTGGGTCATCCGCTTCCTCACTTTGTGTTCGGCTACACTCCGGACTGTTTTTAGGTGATGGTGATTTTTTATCTTTCTTCTTTTGTACATATGTTTTTTCTACCTTCAGACCCATCTGTTCCAGTCTTATTATTGCTGACTTTTCGAAATATTCCATATTCACTACATGGGTTTGAAGTGAATGGTTTTCATCTTTCACCAAAGACTTTACCTGAAATATAAACGATATAAGGACCACAATAAATTATATAAAATATTTAATAAATATTAAGAATTGACAGTCTTCTATTGAGCGACTAAGAAATGCCGACACGTCTTAATCTCAATGAGGGAAAAATCCAAATGTCCACCTCCACGAGGTAGAAGATGGGCAATATCCAATTGGATAACCAACGCAGATAGGGACTGAATGATTGTCGGTATAAACAACCCCCCGCTTCAAAAAGTTCTTAGACGTTTGTCATGGCAATTACCAGCCACAGAGAATCCATTACTGATCATGGACTTCGGAAACCAAGATTAGGCAGGGAAGATACAACTTACTTAAAGCACGAGGACTCCCAGGCCATTAGGAGGCGAAATCCTCGTGTAGAAAAGCTTTTAAGATTAAACAAGAAAAGCCAAAGACGATTCGCAACCAGGAACGTTAAGAGTTCCAGGCAGGAATGCTAGACAACCTGATCCAAGAAATGATACAGATGCATAAGAAATGGGCATAAGCGACGTTCAGTGGCTGTAGACAGGTAAACTCAAAACCAAAAACGTAATGATGTATTAAGTTGAAAATAGCGATCCCGCTCATCGATATGCAATCGCATTTTTATAGGACACAAATCAGATAGATCATTGATTAGCTTTAACCCGTACTCAAAGAATGATAATGGTTCAATTTAAGACGAATATACAGTAGAACTTCTTTAAGTCGAACCTGATTAGTCAAACATCCAAAACTTGAGAAAATGTTTTATTCCCTTCACTTCAAGCCACAAAACCTCCATTACTCGAAATAATCAGTGAGTTCCCTACAAGCCATTTTGGTACATATTAACTCGAAAAATCAAACTGGACCTCTGTATCTCGAACATGGCGATGTTTTATTTTATAACTTTTACAACTCAATTATTTGCAAGTTTTTACCTCTAAAGTTCGAAGAAAAATAAGTTACCAACTTTGAGAATTTGCCGACAATGTAAGTACACCATTGTTTCTTGAAAAACAATTTAAGAGTATATATTAATAACATTACCACTTAAGAAATTAATGACCCGTGTTAACACGTGCTTGCTTGCTTGGTGTCATGTGTTCAATTTTATTATTTTTGATTTGAACTTTAGCAAAGCAAGTCATTTTTTGTGGATTGAAAAATTGTCAGAAGTAGTTTGGTTCTGTCGCAATACACATCAATTTGTACAACAGTTCACAAATCAAATTGTTAAAACATGAGAGCTGTGAAACGTAAACTGAAAACTTTCGAGTCTCGCTGAAAAGTTAGAAGTATAACATGTTGGGCACAGGAAAACTCTCACCATTAGTCATCGGTGAATCTAAAAACACTCCGTTGTTTTTCAAGATGTTAATCAGTGCCTTTTTAATAAAAAGCAGATACAAAACATGGATGAATTCTGAAATTTTCAAAAACTGACATAAATATTGATAAGAAAATGACTAAAAAAAATCGTGTTATTTGTTGATAATTGTACAGCCCATAGTTATGGTCCACAAATGAAAGCAGTTACACCTGCCCGCCAATACCACATCAAAATTACAGCCTATCGATCAAGGTATCATAAAAACTTCAAGCTATTATATCAAAAAGAAGTTGTCAGGAACATGTTAGATAATATGGAAGAAAAAAAGAATACTACTATAGATGCATTGCAAACCATGAGAATGGTTGATAACGTTTGGCTAAATGTAACTACAACTACTATAAAAAAACTGTTATGTACACTGTGGTATTCCATCGTCGTCAACAGAAGAAGCTAAAAGCGAAGATATTTCTATTTCACGTCCTGCAGAATGGAATACAGTGATCTCTGAATTAGGGAAATCCTTCGAGGTCTTTGTTACGTGCGATAATGGATTTATGACTGCTGTGACATCTGAAATTATCGATTCAGTAGCTCAGAAAACAGATACTCGTGATTTAGATGTTTTGAAGACTTGACTACATGCACTCCATGGGTTTCCATCGTAGAGCAAACCAGCAACTCTAAAGAACACTACTTTTCTGCTCTTTATACATTAGACAATGCTATAGATAGAAAACAACCAAATTATCTAATATTGTTCTGAAGCTATTTTCTTATGGCATCTTAATGCAATAATGGCATCTTATGGCAGCTTAATGCAACGAATGCATCGTTCTCAAAATACAAAAAATTAGCAAATTTAACAAATTTTGTTTTTTGTTACTTGTTGAAAAACAAATAATAAAAAATAATTTGATTTAGATTTGAATTAGGTCTGCACGGCCTGTTGTACATTGTAAATAAAATGAATTGAATAATAATAAGGGCTACTAAATTACGAGTACAATTATATAATTACAATTTTGAGTACCTGTTATACTTAAGGGATAACCACATGGCATTTAACACTGTAAACACAAAATATGTGGATTTAAGCTTTTAGTGATTGTATAGTAATTCCTGCGTAATAATTATTTTATAAAGTATAAATGTTTAACATTTATACTTATTTAAAAGTACATACAGTAATTGTAATATTCAAGTTTCGTTTGGATGAGCTTAAAAATAAATAAATAAAAGATGTAGATTTCTTACCTTATGTCTTATGCTCTCCAATGATGTACTGGTCTGATCGTCTATAGGAGAGTCCTTGCAGCTTTGTAGTTTTGGATCTGGACTATCGCGAATAATGTGATAGAATACAGCCATATATTCGGCGCATGGTTGCAACTGATACCAAGATAATCCTGATGTAGTTAAAGCAACAGTTTTGCCATACATAAAATACATAGCAGCTGCTGCTATGGTACTGTAACTAAACTTTAGAAAACCTGGATCCAAACTTAACATATCTATTAATTGTGACGCTCTGGTAAACTGATATCCTGAGTATTGAGGAAAAAAGAAAGCTCTGTTTACATCAATGTGCAGTTTTTGTCTCGTTACATTGCCAACCTGGAAATGTATCTGCATATAAAGATTTAACCAATCGCTCGGTGTCATAATATTTAAGTCCCAACCTAAACTATTCAAAATTAACAATTCACAGGCTAAAATTTCATCTGGGCTACACGCCCCGTCACAAACATAAGAAAATTCTGATAATCTCGGTGGATATACTTCTTCTAACTTTGAAGCTAAAAATAGACACGTTACACCCACTAATTGTAATTGATTTTTTGGTACGTCTGGCCTTATGGATAAAAATCTATCAAAATAATCTACACAAAGATAATAGGTAACTCTACGTAAATGGTAGACTTCGCATACTTCCATAACCCAGTCTAACAATATGGCACGCATGCGAGGCATGAAGTTGGAGAAGTCTTCAAACAGGCAAGGATTGCGTAGATTTAAGGATGCTTCTTCCTTATATACCATATATAACCATACCTGAAATAAATAATTCTATAAAAATATACACGAGATTAAAAGCTGTGGAAATATATTTATCTTACTAAACTATCCAAAATAAAATAGCCCGCCGAAAATAAAAAATATTTTTTTGATGACGCCTTTTTTGATGACTTATTCTCCGGCATCTCTGAAGAATGCAGCAATGTTGGTATCTTCGGCAACAAAAATGGAAAATATTTCATCCTAGCGAGAGAAATCATTTCTCTCACGACCAACCCCAAAATACCCCAGAACAGTAAGAGACTACAAACAAGCAGACTGGAACCTCTTCAAACACTTTCTAACCAATAATACTCCACAGTTAGGTAACCTAGATTCCTAGATCGATATCGACAGAGGTATTAAGTTCTTCAAGAATGACAAATCTAGAAATTGATGATTCAGTCCCCAACAAGCTAATAAATCTTGCAAGACTACCGCTCCCACTCCACCATCATAAACAAAATCAAACATAAAGGGCACCTACGTCAATTGTAACAAACCCATGACCCCCCATCAAAACAGAATAACCGCGTCTCGACCCATATCAAGATGGAGTTGAATACCATTACAACCAATCAATGGCAAAGGGTGACCTCCAGTCTGGACTACAAAACCAGCTGTTCGTTCTAATCAAAATTTAAAATCCTAAAAAAACAAAAAACATCCAACCTTTCTCACCTAGTGGTGAATAACCAAATAATCAACTCAAACCATCAGAAAGCTGAAGCCATCAAAACACATCTTCAAAACATATTCACCACCCCAAGGTCCCATATTCGACCAAGACTTCCGTGTAATCACTGAGAGAGAAACAATAACTGCTCGAACCCCCTTTGAATCGACAGATACCTCATGAGCACCCACTCATGGCTACTGTAGATCTAATAACTACTGCCAAATAGGCACTTCCAATTCACCAGAACCTGACAGAATTCCGAGGAACTGCATGAGACAACTTCCGCCGAGCACTACTCACTACCTGACGAAAATATCAATGTCTCACTTAAACTCTGCTACTTTCCAAACCCTTGGAAGGTAGCAACACAATTTTGCTCTAAAAAACGAGCAAACCCCGGACCAATCCTAACTCTTACAGGCTAATTTCTCTTTTAAACGTTCTGGCAAGTCTTCGAGAGGGTCATCAAGGAAGGACTCGTAGACTTTCCCACAGAAAATAATATCATCTCTTAATTTCAATTCGGTTTTAGAGAAAGTCATGCTACCAGAATCGCGTTAACTGATCACCCATATCGCTCAAAAATTATACGACAAAAAATTATCTGGCATGCCGAACTGGTAAAGAAACTATTGAACATCGGCCTGTCCATTCCGTTTGTGAAAGGAATCAACTATTAACACCATTCACTCCTACCGCATGAGTGCCACAAAGTTCCATTATGGCACCCATACTTTACACAATATATACAACAGAAGGACATTTGCAACCTTTTTCATTTGTTCAAGGAGTTAACATATTTTAATATGTCTTTTATCAATATACTTATCATTCAAGAATTCTTTATTGAAGGGGGTGTCTGTCATTTCACGCCCGAGCAAAAACATTCTTTCGCCGTTTCACCAACCATTCCCTAATTCTTAAATCGACGACATACGTTTGACTTAAATGTTTTTATTTAATACATATAAATTGAATGGTGTTTGTGCAAAGACCAACGGACAGAGTTAGTGGTTAATGCTAGTTTATAAATTAATTACTACTAAGATAAGTGAGCTACTATTAAAGTGCAAGAAAAATTAAAAATTTTGAAAATTATAAAAGAGGCAGACATTAATGATTGATGACATGTGTAGCGTTTCAATCCTGAATTAGGAAAATAAAAGAATTTTATTTAGTACTTACTTCTTTAGAATCTGCCCAATCCATCAGAGGCAATGGAGCTTTTCTAGTTTTCTGTGGTGAAACAAAGTCGTTATTTGCTTTCGTGCTATTTTTCCTCTTTCCAGTTCTCCTCACACCCGTGCGTTTTCTACTGTGTGGTGTCGTGTGATCTTTCTCAGTCATACTTTTACAACTGCTAGTACTAGCAGTGTCACTATCTAAAATTGTTTGGAATTCTTCACATCTGTCACAATCAGACTCCTTACTTTTATTTTTATCTCTGGCTAGAGTGCTTTCCCTAGCTTCTTTACCGAATTGAAAACCCCATACTGTTTGCTTGTGGTGGATTCGTAGTAAATCTTGGAAGGATAACTTCGATGTTTCTGCATATTCGCCTTCAGAAGTGTGTCCAACTGCATTTAGCTTTCCTGTATCATAGTCCTTAATATTTTCTGTTGATTGCAACGACCGCTTCTCATCGGATCTGGACATCGTGAATTGTTATACAGTATATGGGGTTATGTATAAAACTGAAAGATAAAAGAAAAACATAAGAATACTTCGGTTAAGAACTTAGAAATGATAGAACTTTAGATAGAAATTGAAATATTAGATTGTGTAAAAACATATTGATGTTCGTATGAAAAATATGTTTGTATATTATAAATTGGTAACAGAAATATATTGTCTTAGATCCTTATTTTTATAAAACGTTTATTTTTTAATAATTAATGAAAGCCTTTTGATATAACTGACCCGGTCAAAAAACTTAGCCCAAAAAATAGGCGTGAGGATACAAAAATTCACAGAAAAAAATTTTACGAAAAATCGGGACACCATTATAAATAAAATCTGAAAAGTCTTACAGAATCCCACATCCCACGTGCAAAAAAAAGTTATTCAAGGTCAAATGTCGCAAATATAGGTTTTTTTCGTTTTCATCCAAACGGTAAATTTTATATCGTTAGAAAATCAAGGAATATACGGCGGTCAGATGAATGAAAATTACAAAGTTCTTGGGAAGAACCGCGTTGAGAATTGAAAATTCGACGTTTCGGCACCCATTTTGGAACCATTATCAAGAGTGATACAGTTCCGTTCGAGTTCGGGGTCTCAATCTGCCTACTTCCCTCACTCGTGACGTACCAGTATCGTGTGATGTATCACTCTTGATAATGGCTCCAAAATGGGTGCCGAAACGTCGAGTTTTCAATTCTCAACGCGGCTCTTCCCGAGAACTTAGTAATTATATATATATATATATATATATATATATATATATATATATATATATATATATATATATATATATATATATATATAAATGGGCCTGTCACTCCGCCCATAAATATGAGCTCTACTGATCCGTTTTTCGTGGGGTATCAGTCCGCCTTTTCTTTGTTTTCTTGTTCTCTGCTGTCATCATTCACGGGCTGTTCTGTGATTTCGCCCGATTGGTGATTAAGCTGCATTCCTTTCCGGGTATTTTTGTTCTCCAGGTCTTCATTCTGTTGAATATTTTCTTTATTAATTTATGTTCTTCTCGTCTTAGTGCGTGCCCGAGCCATTTCAATCTTTGAGCCTTATGAATCCGGTGCATCAGTTCTTTTCCATGTTTTACTAATTCAACTGTTCCTGCTGATTTTCGTGATTTTACCTTTTTCGCTGTTTTATTAAGTTCCTTATATAATGGAGCATTTTCTTCTCCGTATTTTTAATCCCATATTTCCCCAATAATCCTGCTTTATTTGATTTTATAAAAGTTAGAGAGCTTTACCCAGTTTTCTTTACTGATTTTAGATCTTAGTTATTTTATTGCTGTTACATTGTTTTTTAACATAATTAAATAGTTTTTGACGTTTTTGTTATTTACTTATATTGCAATCATCTGCTCTTTAATCCATATTCTGATTTTTTTTATATTGTTTTGCCGCTTCCTATTTTTTTTTGTATTCAATTAGTTTTTTAGCTGATCCGATTTTTATCCATGTCATCCATGCTTGTTTCTAATCTATGTTTTTATCACTCTTTTGCCTTTGTCCTATTGTTTCCTCTGCTGCCTCTACTAGACTTGTTTTGATGCTGTCCAAATCAGTTTCTATATCATCAGTTTCGACTGTTCGTAGTTTTTTGCTATGTCTCCTGTGTATTTATTGTTTACTGCTTCTGTTTTTAGCTAGTCAAGATTCCAGATTTTTTTCTTTTTTTTTGTTGAGATTGTAGTGCAATCGTCAGATTTGATCTCTAAAAACAATAGAGTATACAAAGGTATACTCTCTTGTTACACTTAGGTATACAAAATGTTAAACTGGCCATAATTTGTTATTTTCATTTTTGAAATGTTTCATAATTTCTTGTACAGGAAACGTAAAAAAGATCTTACTAGCGAATACGATAAATCGTGAAAAAAGGTTAAAAAAGATACACCTACAAAAGCTGCTGCTGAATAAAAATTTGACTGAAAATATTATGAAAGAGAATAGTAAAGACAGCAATTTTGTTGATAAATATAAAGCTTCGCGCTAGTCTACAGTACCGCCTACTGAACCCTTTTTTAAATTATAATTTGTATTAACTCGGCGGTAAAAATTCGATATCTTTTGATTAGACTGTCCTAATCAAAGTGCATTTTCACACAAATAAAGTCAGTTTCTATAAAGCTATTAAATAAATAAAAGCTAGTTTAGAGGGACTTCAGAGGCTAATGGACAGAATAAACGAGTACAGTCAACAGTACGGACTAAACATTAATACCCACAAAACGAAACAAATGATTATCAGCAAGGAGAATATAAATGGGGCTCATCTATACATTAATGGGACGCAGATAGAGCGAGTAAAACAGTATTGCTACCTGGGAACTATTATAAATGAACAGTGGAGCAATGTACAGGAAATAAAGTGCCGCATAGGAAAGGCAAGAATGGTCTTTAACAAAATGAGCGCCATCTTCAAAAGTCATAACATATCCCTAGATACAAAAATGAGACATTTGAGATGCTATGTTTTCTCTGTGTTGTTGTACGGGGCGGAGGCATGGACGCTTACAGACACCACTATTAAAAAACTTGAAGCATTTGAGATGTGGCTTTATAGAAGAATGCTGAGAATATCATGGACAGCAAGGACCACGAACAAGGAAGTTCTAGAAAAAATGAAGAAGGAACCAGAGATAGTGTTTACGATCAAACGCATAAAATTGCAATATCTGGGCCACGTTATGAGAAATCAGCACCGTTACTCCCTGCTGCAGTCTATATTGCAAGGTAAAGTCAAAGGTAAGCGAGGACCCAGTAGAAGGAGAATATCATGGCTGCGGAATTTAAGAACATGGTTTAAGAAAACCTCAACGGAGCTATTTCGAGCCGCAGCGAGCAAGGTCATGATTGCCAATATGATTTCCAACATCCGAAACGGATAGGAACCAGAAGAAGAAGAAGAATTAAATAAATAAAAGTTGCGCGATTTTTGCCATTATTACGATTCTTATGAGATCAATACAAGGTATCACTTCCATTGACCGGTCGCTGTGGAATTTCAATTACTATGGCCTAATTTTGCCTAATCTTCAAAACTCATAACATGAAATTTTGATTTTGAGTTTTGGCAATAAATATGAGATATTTAACATATGCCTAAAAAACACTGAATTTAAACTTTCAACTTACAAACGATCTCACGTCACGGGTTCGTACTTCACGGGAAATATCACCACAAAGACGGCATTGGGTGGAATTTGTAGCTTAACTTGTGTAGTTCCGAAAAATATACTTGTGCAATCAAAGAGAAGCAACTTTAAACCTTTTAGATCGTTTATAATGTGAAAGTTTAAATTCAGGCATATTTCTCATAAGTCTCATATTTGTTACAAAAACTTAAAATCAAAATTTCATAACTGTCATACTTAGGTTTTGAAGATTAAGCTCTAACAATTGAAATTCCATAGTGAGCGTACAATGGAAGTGATAAATTTTATTGAATTCATGAGAAATTACTATTTAAATGGGAATAAGCCACAATTAAAGCTTAAAGTAAGTTTATTGACGTTTCAATTTCAACTTCGAAAATCGTTCTCAAAATAGTAAACAAATTTTATTTTTTTGGTCCAAATTTACCAAAAAACAAGATTTGTTTAATTTATTAATGTTTGTATTTTGAGAATGATTTCCGAAGTGGAAATTGAAACGTCAATAAACTTACTTTAACCTTTATTTGTGGCTTATTCCCATTTAAATAGTAATTACTTTAAAATGCCACAAGAAAATAGCTTCAGAACAATATGAATTCATGAGAATTGTAAAAAATAGCGAAAATCGCATGTTTATTTATTTATTTAACAGCGTTATAGAAACTGACTGCATTTGCGGCAAAATGCAAAAATTGCATATTAAAGCTGTTCTATTTATTTTTAAAACACATTTTGATTTTGTCAAAAGGACACTGATCAAAAATATCGAATTTTTACATCGAGGTGAAACAAATTTTATTTAAAAATTTATTTCGCGCCAGTAACTGTCAAATTCAAAATGCCGGTCGTTGCAAGCATTTTTGAACTTTCATTTTACAGAAAAAGTGTTAATATAGTTTTTGTCCAAAGTTATCTCAGCTACATTTCTCGTTTGAAACATTTTTTTCTATGGCACACAGATTTTTGGAAAATCGATGTTTTCTGAGGTTTCCTCCCCCTACGAGAGGGTTTTAGAAGGAAGCTCGGGGTTAGGAATGGTAAACTTTTTTGCATCTTACTTGGTATCAAAATTGACATTCTCAGCAAAATTAAGCTTATTCATATGATCTTTGAGGTTCAGTGGCATTTTCATCTTTGATGACTGGACCATTATTTTCATTGGCGTTTTTATTATTTGTATTTTTTTAATTTTGCTATTACTAATATGTGGTCTGAATCAGCGTTTGTTCCCCTATATGATCTTACAGCTTGTGTTAGTCTTAGTCATTTTTTTAATAAGTACATGATCTATCTGGTTACCTTGTCTTCGGCCTGGGAGGAGACATGTTATTTTATGTTGTTTTGCTACTATTTGCTATGCCAAATATTTCAATTTATTAAAAAACATACTGAACGAATTTCCTTAAGATTTGCATCATATTAAAAATAATTGAAGGTGTTTGACAAAAGTAATAAATTACTTGAAACAAAAGGGATAAGTTTAAAAAAAAGGCATTGAAATCATAGAGGAAATAAGAATGTTATTGCAGAAAAACTGAACAATGTTCTAAAAAAAGAAAAATGAAAGTTTCATTTTAAATAGTGAACAGTGCACAAAAACAATGTAGTAGAATATACACCAATGTATGCTTTTGAATAACAAGAGGAAATTTGAATTTGAAGATTGAATGTATCACATGGTGATTAAATACAACCAAAACCATTAATCACTTTTTAGAATTGAGTTTACTTTTTATTTAGTTTTTGGGGCAATTTTTATTTTGATTTGCATATTTAAGTGCATATGTGCAAGCTTCTTAATGCACATATGCATGCATATTTTACCAATTTTAAATGCATAAGTAATTATCTTAACCGTAGTAATTAGAGTGCTGTAATAACTAGGTTATCAAAACTATGTCTATACTAAAGTCCAGCATCCACGACACAACTGTTTTAAAATAATGGTTGAAAACTAGTGGGAAACTAGCTTTAGGTGTATTGCCTCATGGGCGAATCCCAGTGCTTTTAAACTGCTGATGCTAAGAAAATAGTTGCGAGTGCAATCAGTATCAGAACATAGTTTTAAAACAGCTGCGCCATGGACACTTGACCTAAAAGAGAACTAAAACCAAAAGAGCTTGAGTTATCATCTAAAAGACAGAATATTAAAAATCCCACTCAACAATAACCATTACAGGAAGACAGTCAGATATTGAAAGGTGTCAAGAATATTTTATTTAAATATTAAGTATGTATCAACAATGAAAATGAGGGTGAGGAGGCAAATTATCAATAATTTATATATGTGACTGACATTGGTAACATCATTTAATTATCTATCAATATATACCAGTATTTCAATTATTATTTATTAATAAGTATTATTGGTTATTATTTATATTTAAGTAAAATTATTAATTAATCATCTACCAAACAATCTAAAGTTAAAAAATGATATATCAGACTTAAATTGTTTAGATCCATCGTCTTACTTAGAGAAGCAGGGTATTTAAGAGCATCTTTTAGCAAAATTATTTTCCTATAATGGATTTTGATACCAGAAAGTCTACATGATTGTTTATGGCGATTGTATGTTGGGCAAGGACACAGAAATGCTTGTCCTTGTGTAGAGAGGTTTTTTTCTTGGAAAATAAATTCCCAACAGATTTAGTATTCTTGATAGCAGTTTTCACTAATAAATTATTCAACAAGTTAGTGAATTTATCAATAAATAAGGTAAGTAAGGGAAGGAAGCATAGCGAGGAGTTAACAAAATCAAAGGAGTCTTATGTGCAAGTAACCTCCTAAAGAGTATTATTTAAAATAAATGGAAGTTCTTTACCATTGAATAAATCATTTGTAAATATATAATCTTGCCAAAAAATCATTAAACTCATTAAACAAATTCTTCTACTTTAAGATTTACATGTCTAAATCTCATAGAACAGAATGGTAATATAGGTTTGTAGTTTGTAATTATAATACATATTAAATTTGTAGAAAATGTATTTTGTAGAGGTCATTTACCTATATTGCCAACTATGTTATTATATGTGGGTATGTGGATGTGTCTAACTCACTGAACCAAAAAATACAAAATTTCTTTCAATAAAAATTCCTAATAAGAGCAAAATATGATCATTATGAAGACAAGTCAACAGTAATGCAAAATCCTTGAGAAGATCTACTGAATACTATTCACAGCAACAAATCTTCCCAAAATGCTACTTTTTTTAGTCTATGTAGAGCTATGAAACATCAAAAAGAATATAGAAATAAGCTTAAACCAATCCAAATGTGAATGTATAAACAGATCAGGCAAACCAAATTAGCAGAATCTGAAAAATTGTCATATGAAGGGTCAAAAGTTCACATAACTATTAATAATCCAATGCAATAATATATTTCTGATTCGTCAAACTTGGGAAAGAGAAGAATATGTCCCCTATCCCCTATCTTAGTCACCAAGTAGAGAATATATATATATATATATATATATATATATATATATATATATATATATATATATATATATATATATATATATATGCAATCTTGCTATATTGCCCATTAAACAAATTCTTCTACTGTAAAATTTACCTACCTAAAATATATCATAGGAAGAGTTGGTAATATAGGTAGATGACCTCTAGAAAGTACATTTTCCAGAAATTTAATATTGGGATTACCTACTATAAATAGAAGAAAATTTACTAATAGATAATAAGTTACAGGTTCCTCTTACTATTTATATTGTATATACCTAATAACTAAGTAACTAACAAATAATGCACATTCAACAAGATGGTTATATTTTTAAACATAGGAATGTAAGATAAATTATATAAAACTTGTCAAAATGAAGTTAAAAGTTTGAAATATAAAGAATATATTTATATTTTGATTACAAAGTTCCCAGCCCACAGCCCAGCCTTTTTGAGGAAAAATTACAAATTTTCTTTGTAGATATATAACCTGTGATTTGAGCCCAAAGACATTAAAATACATTACCAATTCAGTTGAAACTATATTAATAACTATTTTACAAACATATTACAGCTTTTAAGAGTAAATAAAAAGCTATAATAAATCCAAAAATGTGGAATTTTAACCTGAAGATGTAACCAAAACTAGTGACGTAAATCCTCCATGTTTTTTTAAAATTTAAAAGGCCAATTATCAGTTAAAACCTACTTTGATATCTATAAAAACACAAGGTGTTGTTTAGAATTAATAATAGTTAAAAATCTGACTATCCAAAACTAAAACTGACTTAGAATACTATTGCAAAGGTTAAAATTGTGTCTCTTTAAATGACCTTTGTTAAGATAACTGTAACAAAATTTAAGATAGAAAGAGATTTTTTTTTATTCTAATATTTTTGTAACTATATGATAAAGCGCAAAAAGAGCTACATTCTATCCAGAAAAACTAAAAGGAGAGCCCCTAGTACAATTTTCAAATTTAAATGTACCACACATACACCTGCAATGTGGCGATTATAAATCAAGCATTTTAAATGTTTAAAAAGGTATTAATTAAATCAAATTTACCTTCAATATATTGCTTAAAGTTCACTTTTATGGAAAAACTAAAACCGCGAATTTTTTCCTACGTGTACGATCCACCTAACCAAGCTCAAGCAACAGGACGTACTCTATATTGGCGCCATACAATATCCATTGTCCCGCCATAAAAAAATAAATGATTTGACAGGTTTCCATATCCCAAAAATAGATAGTTTACCAAAATTAAGTATTCTCATACTAATAAATGTAATATTATTCATAATATTTCTTTTATTATAATATTTAACACACATTTTACAAATGATTTAGTTTGATAGGATGCTAAAGTATTTTCGATCACAATAATAAAATTAATCCTAGAAATTATGATTTATATTATATTTCTAATAATATTTATCGTCTTTTTTAATACTTTTGCAAAACTTACCCACATTTCACTCACAAAACTCTTATTTAATTAATATAACGTTCATTGTTTTGATTTAACACCATATGATAAAACCCAGCTGACAATTGTTACGAAACTTATTTTGTTGATACATGTTGCGTTGGTAACACTGATGAGAGCGCGTAAATTTGACAAACCATTGTTGTCAAGTTTATTGCGCTGTTGTTGGTAAGTTTGCTCCAACAACTCCAATCTGCGTTTGCTTGAGTGATTCTATTCATATCAAAGAATCGTTGAATATCATGCTAATATCACTTAATTTGAAAAATCATAACTATATGATGATGGAATATGAAAATATAGTTATGGATGTAATAGTACAATGTATTCGGAGTTTTAAGCCGTTGTCTGGAATTTTTTCTTCTGGTCGTTTTTCTGCAATTGCCACAGACATTATCAAAAGCTATGTGAGAGCGGATGTAGACGTAATCTTCTGCTATAACTCAGCCACTGATGCTCTTTTCCAATTATCCGTACTATTATCATGTAGCTGTCTATTGTCTCCAGCATCTGCCAGCCGATCCGAATTTGTCAATCTGGTAGAATTTTCGGTGCGTCGGTACAAATTGGATTTGTATTGTTACGAGCCACATAATGTAAAGATGCAGATCCTCTGTGTTCCTATTAAAATTATTTGGGAGTTTTTCAATTTCGATAGTCTATCTTAACATCTATGGGTATTAGTTTGATATTCTACTAAGCACTAGTTTTTCTTCGATTACAATATATGGCGTTTATCTTGTGTGGTGATATATTCTGTAACGGCTGATTTTTCAGTGACCAGCTCTTGTATTCACTGAAACAAGTATTTACATTACTTTTTATTGTTGCAAAGTACACTGAGCTACATCTGTAGGGAGTAAGTAATGTTTTACAGTGCATAATGATTCTCTTGAATATTTGGCCGATTTTCTTGTATCGTTTTCGTTGGTTTGAAGATGGACCAGACGTCATGTTGTGCTAATGTTTTGCTGGTTCAAACTCTAATGGCAACGCTATGCACTTGCAGTATGTAAAACCACTGTCGATAACGTATTGGAAAAATCATAGATATTAATAATAGAAGCATATATTTGAAGTGGTTATTTATCCTTATTTATGTTTAATACAAAAAAATATTTAAATAATCGTGGATGGAACGGACTATAACGGTCTATATATAAAGCTACGTTACATTTCGTGCACATTGTTCGTATTAAAGATTTGCAGGTAGTGAGAGCACATCTTCTCTTTGTATTTGCCTCTCTATGTTAAAAAAAAAATGATCAGTTCGATCAAATCTAATGTTGTCTAAAATACGTGAATCTGACGATTCGATTGATAATCCTAGTCTTCTCGCTTGTTTAAAATAAACTTTGTATTTTTGTAAGTAGATGATAGCAGCTTCTGTTTTAAATTCAAATTTGTGATACTTTGTTTTTTTTATTCGTTGTATAAAAGCCAACTGTTTTACACAACTATATACATCTAGCATCCATGGCGACATGTTGCAAACTACAACAAGTGTTGTATTTTGCAACCTTTTTTGGCCCTATGTTCCGTTTTTTTTTTCTGCAAGGAACAACCTCTTGAGTGCGATATATTGATGAGATCATGGTCATCAGAATTGGCATTTAAATTAACCAAATGCATATATATTCTTTATATTCTCCTCATTGAGACTCCAAATTTTCAATTCAAACCTGATTGGTTTACCCCGGATAAACTATTTGCGGTCATGCTTTCTATAATATTTTACCACGCTTTCATCGTATGCCAATTTTTTTCGGGAAATAAAATTTCTTATAAATCGTACCTTTAGCATATAAATTATTCATGATAATCTTTCACATTAGAAGGTAAATTTATACAATTTATCTATATCCACTCACAAATAGTATTCCAATAAAACATCGAATATCGTAAGCAGTTATTTTGGGGTCAGGACAATTGAGAAACAAAGCATATCTTCTACTCTGTCACAAAGTGTTCAATAAGTTCTGTATGTATAAAAGTTTCAAATATGTAAACTATCGACATTTCTTCATAGAGAGAATAATTTTTTTTTGAAAATTGTGACTGGAAATTTTCAATATCAAAGTCAGTGTCTTTTCCCCTCAGTCCACCTTAGTTCAAAATTTTGTTTGATCTTGTAGACAGTTGGTTATGGTTCTTATATTATTGATTAAATATTTTAATCTCAATTGTTTTATTTAAAACATGGCAGTATTTGCCTGGTTTTAGATTTTGGTATAAATAATTATAGATAGTTCATTTCCTATTATAGGTTGAGAAAAATTTTCTAGTAAGTCTCTCGGGTGTGTTGTTCTAAAGTTAATACGATCTATAGGTATTACCTTGAAAATAATATATTACTCCACAATATTGTAGCGTTTTTAAATAAAACGAGCGGTTCGAATTTATATACATATATTTTTTTATAACTTTACAGTTCGGTACTCTCTTATCGACTAACTCTACTTCTAACACTGTTACCTATATATACTACAGTTACTGTATCGAGAATATTCTGGCGTTGTCCCACCTCTAATTCACCTACGTGACCGGTTATTCTCTCTCGCACTCGATACGCCGCGAACTTTCGAGAGTATTAGAGATGCAATGCAACCGTTACCTGGGCCATGCCAAAAGTATGTTCGTAACACTGCTCCCCTCTTAAATCTGATCGTCCCGATCAGCAACTCCGGTAGGCACAGCATGGCGGAATCTACAGGACTCTCCAGCTCTGCATGAGCCCTTTAGAAAGAAATAACAGTCTACTGACTTTGAAGGATACGATCCCATCGGGTTAATGCAACACACAGTAATTCGTACGCCGGTGTCTCGGAAGATCACTTCAAGCATGCTTCTGACAATCTTCCAGTCCAGATTATCTAGTGCATGGCCTAACTTGGGTAAGGCCAAATTCTTGATGTCGTAATTGCACACAATTTTCTTCAAATTAGTTAGAGCACGCCATATATCCTCGTAGCTTGCCCTGTCTGTATAAGACTTCCTGGTCACCATATACAGCAAAGATCGGGAACCATCTTCTAATCTCAGTACTCTTCCAACTTTAGGCTGCTGGTTTTTTAACTCGTCCAAACGACCGAATTTCTTATAAAATACGGATGAGATTCCTTTAGTCATCTCAAGATCTTGGGCAACACAGTGGGCTAGAGAGACGTTATGCGGAACACTAAAAAGATCCTGCTGAACTTCTGTGGTCACGCCGAATCTAGCACTCTTTCTCTCTGCGTAATTTGACATAAATTCATTAAAGCTTGGTCGCCGGTCATCTTTGATCTCATGTTGAAGGGTTCGTGCTTCTTCTGTTTCATTTGAGCCAGCATATGGTGCAAGACGATTTATGTGAACTACTTTTGGTTTACCTTTCGGCAACTTCTTAATTCGGTATATTACGTCATTTATTTTCTTTTTAATTTCATATGGACCTTCCCATTGTCTTTGCAGTTTGGGAGACAAGCCTCGACGACGTTGTGGATTATAAAGCCAAACAAGATCGCCTACTTCATAGCTTTCACTCTTACATCGAGAATCATATTGATCTTTCATTCTGTCACTGGCTATCTGGATGTGTTGTCGGGCAAGTTCATGAATGTTGTTCATTCTTAACTTCAGGCGGTCGACATAATCTTCGCTTGCAACATGTTCTTCGGAAGGTCTGCAGCCAAACTCTAGGTCGCAGGGTAAACGAACTTCACGACCTAACATCAGGCAGGTTGGAGTCTGGCCTGTAGTTTCATTCACGGCCGAGCGGTAGGCCATTAGGAATAAATGAATGTGCTGGTCCCAATCTCTTTGATGTTCTGATACAACTTTGGACAGGTGTTTACCCATTGTTCGGTTCATTCTCTCGACCATTCCATCTGATTGAGGATGCAGGGGTGTCGTTCTGGTCTTATTGACACCAATCAATTTACAAACGTTTTGGAAAAGGGTTGACTCGAAATTTCGCCCTTGGTCGGAGTGGATCTCCAAAGGAACACCAAATCGGCTAAAGAATTCTTTAACAAGTACCTCTGCAACGGTAGCAGCTTCTTGATTTGGTATCGCATAGGCCTCAGTCCATTTCGTAAAATAATCCATGGCTACCAGGATATATTTATTTCCATCATTTGTCTCTGGAAGTGGACCTGCAATGTCGATTGCTACTCTTTCCATAGGACTACCAACATTGTACTGTCTCATGGGTGCCCTCTTTTTACCAGCTGGACCATTACTGGTTGCACACAGTTCACATTTCCGGCACCATCTTCTTACATCATCTTTACAGTTCACCCAATAGAACCGTTCTCGAACCTTTTGCAGAGTCTTCGTGATACCAAAGTGTCCACCTGATGCACCGTCATGCAACTGACGCAATACTTCTGACACTTTACTTTTAGGTACAATCAACTGAAGCTTAGTTTCTGTACCATCATCGTTCTCAAAGGTTCTATACAGAAGATCATCTTTCAGCACTAGGCAATTCCATTGGCTCCAGTAACACTTGACTTCTGGACTACATGCACTAATGTCTTGCCAAGAAGGTCTCTCACTTCGACGCATCCAATCCAATACTCTTTTTATACATGGATCATCTGCTTGAGCGTCTTGTAGCTGTTGAGGCTGCCATTGCTCATTAATGACGGTGGTTCGTCTCACGGGGCAAAGTCGTTCTTCTAATTTAAGACAGTGATTACAATTTGCACTGCACGGCCGTCTCGAAAGGGCATCAGCATTTGAATGAACTCTGCCAGCCCTGTGTTCGATCTCGTAATCATATTCTTGTAATCGTTCTAACCATCTTGCCATCTGGCCCTCTGGATTACGAAATTGTAGGAGCCATTTTAGAGCAGCGTGATCCGTGCGAAGAAGAAACTTTCTGCCATACAAGTATTTATGGAAATGCTCACAAGCCTTCACTACGCCTAGCAATTCTCTTCTGGTAACGCAATAGTTTCTTTCTGGTTTTGACAAGACTTTGCTAAAGTAAGCGATGACTTTCTCCTGTCCATCTTGGATTTGGGAAAGAACAGCTCCTATTGCACTGTTGCTTGCATCGGTGTCCAACACAAATTTTCCTGCCTGTCTAGGGTAGCTTAAAATCGGTGCGCTGATCAGAGCCATTTGTAAGTGTTCAAAAGCTCTTTGACACTCTTCGCTCCATGTATATTCTTTGCCTTCTTCTGTCAACTTTGTTAATGGCTTGGAGATAGTGGCAAATCCTTTGACAAAACGGCGGTAATATGTACATAGGCCAAGAAAACTTCTAATTTCGTGTTTATCTCTTGGTACTGGCCAATCCTTAATCGCTGCAAGTTTTTCAGGATCAGCTGTTACACCATTACTTGCTACAATATGTCCCAAGTACTTCACTTCTCGTCGAAACAAGTGACATTTCTTCGGACTCAACTTCAGATTCGCTGCCCGCAATCGTTGAAAGACTTCTGTTAGATTATTGGCATGTTCATCGAAGGATCTTCCAACTACAATTACATCATCCAAATAAACCAGGCATGTTTTCCATGTTAGACCTCTTAAAACTGCATCCATTAATCTTTCAAATGTGGCCGGGGCATTACATAAACCAAAGGGCATAACTGTGAACTGCCAAAGCCCTGATCCTATCGAGAATGCGGTTTTTTCACGATCAGCTGGCTCCATGTCTACTTGCCAATATCCACTTTTCAGATCGAGTGTGGAGAACCAACGAGAACCAGAAAGTGTATCCAAAGTATCGTCTATTCTGGGCAAAGGATAACTATCTTTTTTAGTTACTGCATTGAGCTGTCGGTAGTCAATACAAAAACGTGTTGAACCATCTTTCTTCTTTACTAGGACTACTGGTGATGTCCATGGACTGTTTGATGGTTCAATTACCCCTTGTTTGTTCATATCTTTGATGATGTCTTCGGCTTCATCTCTTTTCGAAAATGGAAGTCGTCTAGGTTGTTGTCTGATTGGCTGAGCGTCTCCGGTATTAATTTTATGCTTTACTATGCTTGTTTTGCCATTATCCTTCTTATCCATGGCAAAAACATCTTGAAATTCTATCAGCATAGACTTCACTTTTTTAGTTCGTTCATCATCAAGATCTTGGCACGTTTTAATCATCGTCTCGACAAGCTCCTTTGGATACTTAGATTTCGACGGTTTCTCATTAGTATTCATGGAACAAATCGAAGCCACGGGAACACACTGTCCAATCAAAGTTCTTTTACTTAACTTAATAGCAGTTCCCTTTAAATTCATAACTCTTACAGGAACGAAATCTCGAATTCTCACCAAAGCTTTTGCCGTTAGGAACTCGGCATTATTCACATCTTCGACCATCCTTAAACTTCCCTCTCGGCAGTAACCATCAGGTCTGGTCATTAAAATTTTCTCACTATTACCGGGTATTGTTACGTCACAAGTAGTTATTAAGCTGATAACATCTTCTTGGTCTTCATGAAACGGCAACTCTTCACCACTGATCTCGAGAACTCCATCTTTGACATTCAATACAGCCCCAACTTTCCTTAGTAAATCCATCCCCAATATGAAATCATCGGAGATCTCTGCAATTAATACTGTATGTTGCACTGTGGTCTGGCCAATGGATACTGACATATTAGCCTCGCCATATGTATTAATTATCTCACCAGTTGCTGTTCTAAGCTTTACTGTTGCAGGCAATAATTTAAGATGGCCTCGTACTACTTCTGGCCGTGCAATAGTTCTCGTTGCACCTGTATCTACCAAAAACGATCTACTTTTATTATTGATACGACCCTCTATGTACAAGCTATGAATTCCACCTGAGGACGTAATGTTGACAGTTACTATGGGGGCTGTGTTTCTCGAGGTCGGCAGTTGCCCCTTGTTGTCGACCCGTTCTAGTTTTCTGACTGCTGTATTATTTTCTTGCAATTTACGACGAATGTGACCTACGTCGTTACCATTCCAACATCTGGGTTCACGTCTCTTCGGCATCATGTCACGAACTACTTTCCGTACGATTTCCTCCAGACGTTTCTCGTTTTGTTCGTCGCTCTCTTCAGAGGTTCGTACTCGATAGCTCCGTGAAGCTTGACTAGCTGTTTCATGTTCTAAGGCAATAGCGAGCGCTTCATCTAAAACTTTCGGTCTTGCTAGTCGTAAAGCTTTCTGTAGTTCAATGTCTCTTAACCCATTGACGAAGGCATCTACAGCAATTTCTTCCAAAATGTTGTCTGGTACCTCCGGATAAGCCAACCGCACTATACGAGCAACATCTGCTTCAAACTCTTGCAAACTCTCACTTGCTCGTTGGATTCTACTTCTTATTTGTACTTTGTACACTGGTTGTAGATGGGCATCTCCGTAACGTTTGTCTAGTCGAGTGAACAAGGTCTGGTAACATTTTTCTTGACCCTTAGGAATTGATCTTAGGATATCCGCAGCATCACCTCGTAAAGCAGCAGTCAAGGAAACAGCTTTTTCTTGTTCTGTCCAATGATTGGCTGTCGCAATAGCTTCAAATTGTCTAAGGTATATGGACCAAGAAGACTTTCCATCAAATGGTGGCAATTTGAATCTCATATTATGTGTCATTTCGTCTCTAGGTAATTCTTCTTTCACTACCGGATCTAAGGCTATTGTATTAACTGGTGGTAGCACTTTTGTATTAGTTATCATGCTCTCTAATTGTTTGATCTTCTCTTCTACGTTGTTTACATTCTTCTGTATGTTATCGAATGTTCTTGTGACTTCTTCAAATTTGTCATTGTTTTGATTACATACTTCGTCGAATCTTCTAGACATATTTTCGAATTTCTCGTCGTTTTGTCTAGCTATTTCTTTAATAGTTTGAGACGTTTCATTAAATCTTTCATCATTCTTTCGAGAAGATTCTTCAATCATTTGAGACGTTTCATCGAATCTTTTGGAAACAGTCTCGAATTTATCATCATTTTTTTTAGAAGATTCTTCTATCATTTGAGACGTTTCATCGAATCTTTTGGAAACAGTCTCGAATTTATCATCAGTTTTTTTAGAAGATTCTTCAATTTTGTTAGAAGTTTCTTCTATCTTCCTTAAAACTGCTTCATCCGCTGACTGAAACTGGAATGTCTCTGGGTCATCTCCATTCTTGTTAAGAACATTCTTCAGTCGTTCTTGGAGGATCTTCTTGGACCCGCTGCAATCTTCATCGCGTTCTTCTAGTTGCTCTCGCAACTGTTTTACTGAGAGTTGTACTAGCAGCATCTTTGGTCAGGCACACACGTACTTTTTAAATGTTCTTTCGTACAAAGATCACTACCGATCTACGCGGATGTTACCGACGAACAATACTTTTCAAAAGTTCAAAATTCTTTTTAAAAAGTCACTGCTGAATTTATTTCTTTTTTACTCACACCGTAACACCAACTGTAGCGTTTTTAAATAAAACGAGCGGTTCGAATTTATATACATATATTTTTTTATAACTTTACAGTTCGGTACTCTCTTATCGACTAACTCTACTTCTAACACTGTTACCTATATATACTACAGTTACTGTATCGAGAATATTCTGGCGTTGTCCCACCTCTAATTCACCTACGTGACCGGTTATTCTCTCTCGCACTCGATACGCCGCGAACTTTCGAGAGTATTAGAGATGCAATGCAACCGTTACCTGGGCCATGCCAAAAGTATGTTCGTAACAATATATTGCCCTAATTGGTTGCTTACATTTGTTGTACGCAAGTTATCCAAAATATCACAAATGAACGAATGGGAACTAGAGAGGCTTTGTTTGCGCTATCAATTATCTTAAAGAAGTGCCGATCCAACGAAAAGAAGTTTATCTACAGCCGGAAAAATGAAAGATTACCCATGAAGGATCATATCAATCACTTATTTTGTATTTGCTGTCTTTTTTTATAAATAACAAATGTTTGTTATAGAAAAAGACAGCAAATACAAAATAAGTGATTGATATGATCGTTTATGGGTAATCTTTCATTTTTCCGACTTGTATATGTCATAAATTATACTCATTATACTAAAGTATTTGACTGTGTCAAACATAGTACATGTTGAATATTCTGGAAAAAAAGGTTTGGACTTCAAGCATCTAACAATTATTCAGTACATCTACGAACACCAAATTCCTTTTACTGACTTCTTCTTTTAGTACTGATAACCAGAGTCTGCTACATTCTGTTGATGTTATACCAACATTATAGGTCCAATATACAAACATTAATGGATTAATAGATTAGAGACACGTAATCTACAATTAATTAGATAAACACAAAAATCAGAATATCAATCAGAGGGAACAACATCGCCCACAGAATTTAAATTTAAAACATAGCTATTTTACTACAAGTAAGTCGCCTGTCAAATCAATGCGAGGTACGATCGAAACCTGAAGTGGCGAAACCTTGCATTTTTATTAGCACATTTCATAACTACTAAGTTGAAGAAAATGGGTTTTCGCAAATGGTGTATTATAAATTGTAAAAATACAACAAGAAATAGTCAATTTAAGTTTAATTCGTTTCCAAATTATAAGCAAAAATTAATGCAAAGAGAAAAGTGGATTTCTAATATAAACTACAATAATGATTGTATTAAATAAACAAGTTTAAGTCATTCTGTCATTCTATTTGCAGTTTACTAAAAACTTCGCTGATCTATGACACTAGGTGTCGCTCTTTCGAAATGTCAGAGATATATAAGCTGCGAAATGTTTACCTTTTAACAACCTCTATCTTTAACGTTCAAATGATGAAATCAAAACATATTTACCCTTTTTACAATCAAAAATCAATTAAAAATTTTTCGAAGTTAAATATTCATATAAATGTATTTAATACAATCATTCATTACAATAATGATTGTATTAAATAAACAAGTTTAGGTCATTTTATTTGAACTTTACATACGAGTAATATATTAAAAGTGCTAACAATTTCACTGATCTATGACACTAGGTGTCACTCTTCCGAACTTGCACATAAGGAATATGGAGATACAAAACTAATTGGTAAACTTTATACTGTATTTTTGGTTTTTTATCTGATTGATTCAATATACTACACTCATCAAAAATATAGAAATCTTAATTTCCTGATTCTTCCCTTTATTTTTTTTTTTAATTTAGGTCCATTTTTCATGGCATTTAATTAACCTAGATAAAGTTAGTACTTAGTAGTTTTGAATAGGTATTAGTAACCATGTGAGAAAAGTTGCATAAGATAAAAAAATAATGAAGAATTTAAGTATAAAATAAACTTCTACTTAACAAGAGATTCATAATGACTATCATTTTTTAGAAAGTTTTTTCTCACTCATAAAGCTATAAGGATTTACAGAACTAATAACGATAAATGTAACATATATTGTATTATTTAAACCGATTTTATATTTATAACTATCCCTTTGTTATTACTTACCTCTCCCACAGCAGTTACTAGTTGTCAATGGCCATCCATTATCAGACTCTTTTTCATAATATTGAATTATTGAAGACACAAATTCCTTACAACTACTATTGAATTTTTTTTTGCATTTTGTTGATAGAAATAAAACACATAATTGCTTATTTACAGTATTTTAGCTTTTTTTTATGTTGCCGAAAACTTTTTGATATTAATATAAATCAATCTATTTGATAATTAATGACAATTATTGTTTTTGGAGTACTAAACTTAACAATATTTCTACAAATTTTATTTTATTGAGAATATGAGGTATATAAAAATATGTATGATTGGAATTTCTAAACAATTGATTGTACCATGACGACGTAGAAATATCTTAGTTATGTGCAACAAACGGTTTACAATTTATAATACAATAGATTAGGTATAATATCTAGCTATCATAGGTTATAACGAAATATGTTTTTTCTACATAGTTATGGTAAAAGTAAAAACTTCTGGTTGTATAATTTCCCTTAACATAACTTTTAATTCTCGATCTATCATAATCCTATGCAGAAGACAGATCGCATAAAACTATTTTTTTATCCAATTAAATATAATACAAAATTAGTTGAGAATGTTATTGCAGACATATCGTTGCACATACACAAACAAAAATAAATGAAATATCTATTTATGTCAACATCTTTTATTAAAAATATAAAATTGTAACAAAATAAATATCTGTTTTCAAATGTACATATAAATATTTGTTTATTGTGTAATAGACATGCAAGTAATAAATTAAAACACCTGTACACATAGGCTGAGTATTAAATATTGCATAGTGGGTTGTACATGGATCAGATTGACATCAACACAGATATACAAAATAATAAAAACAAAAAAGTAAAACTATACTTACATAAAAAAAAGCTATAAAAACTTAGTTCTTGATAATATATGAACACAAATAGTACTTTGTCTTTTGAGTTGATATGTAACAAAACCAAGAGTGCTATTACAAATAAAAAGAACATTTAAAATATGGCTTTGAAAGTTAACATGAATGAAATTTATAGCAAAATACTCCTAGTTATATAGTATAGATCTACATAATTACATAAGTCACCACATGTTTTTATTAATACATCAAATTAATAAATAAAAGAGAAAATATAGATAAGTACTGATAAAGTGGACCCCTTTAATTATTCTTAAATTGAAGGAAAGAAAATTAGCCTTTCCCACTACATATTAAGGCTTTATAAAGCTATATGTATAGACTTTTCATTTGATAAGATAATACAGACCATGTTTGGAATATATAGGTGAAAAGTGTCTTATGTAGGCAAGGAAAACATTAAATCTGATTAATTGATGACCAATGCTAATAAATAGAGATATTTAATTATAAATTTAACTTTTGCGGAGTTAAAACCTACATTTGGTTCCTCAAATTTTGTATTTGGTCCAATACAAAGATGAAAACTATACTGAACTGTTTGATCTAATAAACTTCTTTATTTAAAAATCAAATATATACAGTATACTCCCTCTATAACGAACACGGTTATTACGAGGTTTCGCTTATAAGGAGATACATTAGATGTCCCATGAAATTTCTATTGAACTATAACCGTCTATAGCGAGACAAATTTGGTTATAACGAGAGAAAATAAGATCCAAAAACGTGTTTTTTACGTTTTTGGTCGGTGTGTGGTACAAAGATGAACTAAACCATATTGAACTGTTTGATCTAATAAACTTCTTTATTCAGAAATCAAATATATATACTTATTAATATATATTAAATTTTATAACTGGTGCTTGGAAAAAGGTTTCTGATTTAGAAGGTAAAATGTCAAATAAAAATAAGTTTCTGCAATTGTGGGTTATTCAAAGTTCTATATTATGTACAATTATTTATAAATATTTGTAAATGCATGATTTGTTACATATCATACACATTATTAAAAAATTACATAAAAAGTAAACAAAATTAACCATGAAATTAATTAATTAATAGCTGGTAACTCCTGTATGGTTTATAAAAATGTATGTAAAAGCAATGCATCAAAAGTATCTAAAGTACATGCCACACAGGAAGAACCACTGTAGATTCTCAATGTTTATACTATTCCTACCCTAATGGCAATGAAATCTATCATTACACATAACTTTGTTAAGAATATCATTCACCAAGGGTAAAGTAACATCAAGAAAGAGTAAAGATGAGTGGGGTTGGATCTTCCTAACTGGCAATTACTGTACACATTATATTTAATTGGGGTTTTTAAGGAAAATGTCCTTAACAAAAAGTATCAGATTGGTTATAATTAAATTACATACTGAAGGAAGATTGTCAATATAAAGGAAATATGGAAATATTATTGAATACGTGATATATTTAAGAATGTTGTAAGTGTAGCATTCAAAAGCAAAGATGTATATTACATCAGGTAATATTACAAATAATCCTTAAATGTGTTCAAAACCCCTCATTTTAAGGTGAAAAATGTCACCTTAGAATTAAGCTGCATATCTTGGAGAACTATCAGTTCAGTTTAAGTTTAGGAATATGTCAAAAAAGCAAAAAAAGAACTAATAATATTTCAAAATACAGTGGTAATAAACAAGTAAATAATTTTTGGTACATTAGAAAGAGAAACCTACACATGAAATTATGTAGGAAGTAATTTAAAAATTTGCAAACAATTATAAAAAGAGAGACTTCATTAAAATATCAGTAGTAAAGACATTCAAAAGATACTAAAGTATCAAATGAGATTATTATAAAACATTAAAAACTAAACTACACAATTTAATTCTTTGAATATAAAAACAAATCACTATGGATAGTATAAAAAAAATTGAAACATATAAGTACTGTCTTAAACAAAAGATTTTTTTAGAGATTAAAGATAAATTGAATAATTCACTTATTAGACCACATAAATAAAAGGATTTATCAGTAGATATGCCATATAAGTAAATTATATCAAATTGTCTCTTGATTCAATCCCTGCATCTATTTAGCTTAATTTCTATATTGCCTTATAAATTACAATTCCACCCTATCATCTTGGAACATTGTCCCTACAGGTCCAAAGTTATTATGGGTTCCCTATGGGATTTTGTTATTATATTATAATTAGTTTGTAATTAATTTGTTATTTGTTGTAAATGTTATAGCAAATGATTGCTAACTATGTTGCTTCCTTTTACAGTTATGATATATTTGTACCTGATCATTTATACTATAATCATAGACTATTCCTCTACAATAAAAGCAGGATTCATAAGGTCGGTGAGTAATAATTTCTTTGTCAAAATGTACTCTAAGTCCTTCAAAGTTGGGGGCAAAATACAAATTGCACTGTCTACAATAATAGTAATTTTCTTTTTCATACTGAAGTACTTCTTCTTGACTTACTTTCGCAAATCTTGGATGAACTGCATCAAATTCTGACACTGTTTTTGGACGTTTATTTTCACTCATTTCTTAAATTTGGAAGTTAATTTATTAGGCTATTTTGAATATTGAATATGAACATAAGGAAGTCAACAACAACTTTGACGTTTTATTGGATAAGTGTCATGTGTCAAAAGTAGTGGCATATCTTGTCATTATTTGTCAATTTGATAACTATCTTTGTTTTACGTCGTGTATTAAACAGTGATAGTTTTCTTACTAATTTTATCGTATTCTTTTAATAAAATAGAAGTAACACTAACGATTTATGATTTAACTATGTAGAATACTTATGTTGAATAACGCTCATTAGACATAATTTATGGGTAGTTTTGTAGACCATTCCTTTCATGAAAACATTCATCAATAATAATGAAAGGCAATATAACCAACTGACTGCTGAAGTATTCAGAAATTCCATTGATGTCACTTTTTAATGGCTACACTGTTTACTCTATTTTGACAAATGGGCCCCATAATGGCTTCCAAGCAACAAGAAATAGAAGTTTTAGAAAACTGGGAAGAAATTGAAGAGACTGATGTAATTCTTTATTATCTTTAATTATTTTTACTATTAAAGAAATTCTAATATAATTATATCATTCCTAAGATTTACTTTATAGGTTATGTAAACTAATCCTTTTTTAGGTTTTAGAGAAAAAATTTAATAAAATCTTAGCACCAAGTAAAACGCTTGATAATAAGAGGTATGAAAGACACAGATTTACATAAAATTACAACCTAATGCCAATAGTTGTTTTATTAGAAAGTATTAAGAAGTCATTTCACTATTAAAAACTGTTATATTTACCCAAAAAATTGTTTTAAATAATTGACAATTGCATTTGTTGTGGCATTACGTTTTTTCATGTTTTTAGTACTAATGGTAGTATAGAAAACTCTGTAAAAATAATTCTAACAGGAGATGATGCCTTAAGAACACAATATGTGCCTCCTGAGCCAACAGTAAAAATTTTGAAGAGACCTTCAAAAGATCTAAACAGTAATGGTGATTCTAAGGTGTATCAACCTAAAAAAACTTTACAGCAACGAGAATTAGAATATGCCGAAGCTAGGCTAAGGATTTTAGGTGAAGCTAGTCCAGAGAAAATAGAAGAAGCAAGGTTAGTAGATATTATGTTATATTAATACCCACCTGTGAAATTAGAAAGTAGTTTTTGTAGTCACATCCATATTACCTGACTTCAAATGAAGCTCTACTTGTAGTCACAGTATAGTTTATTTAGTGGTACAGTCCATACAAGAAATACATAGAAGTATAGTTTCTATAGATATGCAATAAATGTGTAGAAGTGTATATTCTAAAATTTACTAATTATGGTTAATCAGAATTAATCTCAATTTAAATTGAAAATGTGTTTATTTTGACTTTTCAATTTCTAATACTAATTAGTATTCTGAAGTGGAAATTGAAGTTTCAAAATAAATGTATTTTCAACTGAAATTATGAAGTATTTATTTATATCCATCAATGTAGATGGCCCCTTTGTAAGCTACCACTACTGTATACTATAGGAAGAATGGTAACATTCACTACACTGGTCTCTGATTTTGAATATGAATTGTAGATTTTTACATATATCATTTTACATATCATTTGAGATGTGGTGCTATAGAAGGATTTTGAAAATACCATGGACCCAATGAGTTACAAATGCAGAGGTGTTAAGAAAGCTACAAAAGGATTACCAGAGGTGCGAAATATGAGATATTAAGGCTCATAATGCAAGGTAAAATCAAGGGTAAAAGATCCATAGGAAGACGAATAATTTTCTGGCTAAGTAAGAAACCTAAGAGTGGTATAGTTGCAGCTCAGTAGATCTTTTCAGAGCAGCAGCCAATAAGGTACTGATAGCTGTGATAATAGCCAACCTCTGATAGGAGAAGGAACTACAAGAAGAAGAAGACATATCAAAAAGTGGTAAGATGACAATTAATATATTGTATGTGTTTAAGAAAACAATACTTGAAAGCAAAATGTATAGGAAGATATAAACCATATAAAAAAAATGAAACTAGATAAATGAGTTCATCTATAATAATTAAGAGAAATATGAGAAAATTTTAACTAAGAATAAGAAGTAAAAAAGAAATATTACAGATGAGTAACACACAAACCTATAACAAGAAAAGATTATTGACAAGAAGACAAAGAAAGCAGAATATCAGCTTCGGGGGGCAGAGAAGTGTAAAAAATGTCATTTGTTTGAACTATGTTTGACTGTGAAATAAATTTGATTGTATAGTTTTTGATTATTATGTGTATATATTTTTTTTTTTATATATCTTTGTATTATTTTTTAGAATTAGTATAGTCAAACCAAATCATTTGGAAAGTATCAATGTTATTAGAATGCCAAGAGGTCCAGATGGTACAAAAGGATTCAATGAACGTAGGTAGTACATTTTGGTAGCAGTCATATGATCTATTATTATCACATATCCATTTTCACTTTCAAAAATGAAAACTTGAACAGGACTCAATGAAATAGATTATTTACTTCGAGTAAAAGGGTCCAAATTGTGATGCAAAGGCTCATGTATGAACATATTGTGGTCTGTATATAGAAAGTGTTTTGGAGGCTTTTCAGTGGACGTTATATTTAAGTTTATCTCATTTTAAGATAGTACATGAACATTTTTATATATAAATATTATGTAAATTTACGCCTCTGGATGCCAAACTGATTTTTGTGCTGTTGATTTTATTTGAACGTTTCAAGACTGAAAGTAGATAATAAGACACTAGTAATAGTTTTGTATATATACATATAAGTTTTATATGCATGTGAAATGTTTTGTTATTTTATCTCAAAATATCATGGCTAGTGATTACTAAAAAAGAGATTTTTGTATCAATAATAGAATAAAACAAACAGTTAAGACAATATCTGATCACACTTCATAAAACGCAAAAGTATATCTCTTTAAATAAGATTATATGTTCTAGAAGACCAAAGTACAATAATAAAGATTTTATATTGAAATATTTTAGTATGCAAAACATATAATCTATATATTTGCAATATCATACAAGAACACTAGATAAAGATTTAGAGAAGTATAAAAATTTAAGTTAAAAAATAAATCATATAAACATATTTTTGATGTTAAAAGTCTGGATAGGGTATAGTGAAATAACAAGTATTTTTTTTGAGCAAAAACAATGTTGTTACATGTGAAATGTAATATAGGTTAAAATATGATTGCACAGTTTTGACTAAAGGCTGAAACTGAAACCTGACTTTCAGTCACTAAATATGAAAATAAATTTTATTATAACATGCATGGTGTCAAGATTTAACTATATTAAAATACTAAGGTGTGAAGAATGATAATAAAATGGGTATTTCCAAAATGGATATTAAAGTAAGCCAGATACAAGTCTCTTTCATTAATTGAATTGAAGTAATAATTCAAAAAATCGATCAGTTAGTTTTTGAGATCCATTTGACTGTCTGTATGTCTGCAGATTAGATAGAACAATTTTGATAAGGAATTCATGATATATATGGAAAAACATATCTAAGTGATTATTTTACTTTTGATGAAGAGCATTTTTAACTTGTGAAAATTGTTGAAAATGTTGATTTTTATGATGAAATATTATAGAAATAAATTAGCTCCATGTTGGGTGATTTACTTATATTGATCGATAAACTTTTTTAAGTTAATATTGTCGTCCATTTCTTATTTAATAGTATGAAATATTTATTTGCCCTAAATACTAAGCATGATACAAATATGTTTCATGTAAACGCAAATTTTTATATATTTCATTGATTTACACAATTTCCAAAAAAGTTGTAAAATATGATCCCTTGATTAAAAGTTAATTAAATATGCCAATACACAGTATATACTCAGCTCAGAGTGTTAGATTTTATATAACAGGCACAACAAAGAGTTCTACATATATTTAAATATACAAGGTCAATCATTTAGCTAATGAAAGCTTAGCAATAGCTTATAAGACTGAAAAATTTAAGATAGGGAGTGTATTTTTAACAAAAAATAAAAAAGCAGATGGTTATTCCTGTCGTGGGGGGAAACCACCATAGTTGCTAAAAATTTGTGTGCCCATTGAAGCAACTGAAGTCAAATAGAGGACTTGTTTACATACAGGGAATTATCGTAAATTCAAGTAAACGATTAATTTACTAGTAAAATTGCTTTCTACCACAAGTTGTGTTTTATCAGTGATAATTGATCAGTTTGTTTCTTTATTTGAGTGTTGCTTTTGTTTACAACAAAAAATCCATTGAATGGTATGCCAAGTGTAATTCAATCTACTTCGACAAAAATTTGGGAAGGAACAACAAAATGTAATATATTTTTGACAGAGTTAGGTCAATGTTTCAGGACAGGAAACAACCTAAGTGGGAAGTGCTGTCTGCGCCCGTCCAACCGGCCACATCTTAGTAAACTGGTATCGTACTGAAAGGGTTAATAAAACTTTAAGTCCAAATTATATAAATTAATTTCTAAAATTAACTTTAACAAAATTGGTAAGATTAGTTTTAATATTTAACTGTTTCCATAAAAGTGACATGCAAGAACATTTCTGAGGGTTTTTGTATATATAATTCCTATCTGCTATTGGATGGCACTACTATTCGATAGCCCGGTTAAGATAGATATTTAAGCTACAAAAATTCGCATAAAGCTCAAAATTGGTACGAGTGTTGAGAACACCATTATACATCTGCCAAAAAAATCAAAATCATAGGTAGCAAATAAGGGTTATTTTGCGTTTTTGTGCCAAATTGCATAAAAATATATCAGAAAAACATTGCAGAATGTGCAGTTGTCTATGAAAATTGTCTATATACTTTTTCTCCTAAGAGTTACCATTTCAGAAATATAACGATTAAAAAAGTTGAGAAATCTGTGTTCTTGGCGCATTTTTTTTAACGTGGTGTATTATGATTCTTTTTAATTCAATACTATTCAATAATAAAAAAACGGTACTATTGGAAATTATGAAAGCAGTGTGGATGAAAAGAAATTGGGGAAATTTGAAAATTATTAGTTTTATTCATACTCATATAATACTTCTTGTTCTTCCAGCTGGGTGCTAGTAAATTGTCCTAGTTGCGATGCATCAGATTTCTTCTCTCTGATGAATTCAATATTGGAGCAGAACAAATAATTCAACTTCAAGTGCAGTTGCATTTTGTATCACATCCCTTTTAACAATTGGAAAAAATTGTGCTAAGAAGTTTTTTCGGTGCAAGTGGGAACAAAGTCTGGATTGGTTCCAATGTGTTGTCGATTAAACACCAACCTCAGTTTTTTTTGGGTTTAGTTGATTACCAAGCCACACTTCATCTTGATAATATACCCAAAATAGGTGTTGATGAACAGAAGCAAAAGTTTGAGCAGAATAAGCTAATTACACTCGCTTTTTATAGGAGTATTCTTTACAGACCTACATATTGTAACTTATCTAAGCAGATATCTTTTTTTTAAGCTGCATAGATCTAAAGTAGAAAGCGAATTGCTTAGTTGAAGAACAGTGGACTAAATCTTGTTTTTCATCTTATCAAACATTTTAAAAGCTGTTGTTTTACACCTCCTGGAAGAATGCTGATGTATCACAGCCAGTCACTGCGTATAAAAATAGTATTAGATTTTGACACTATGTGAAAGCAGATAAACTTTCGATGAATATATTTCTGACTGATATTGAGCTTTCCCAGGTTTCAAAAAATAAATTTTGTAGGTTGTAGTTCGAGCAGTAAGTAATACTAGTAAATCAACCTCTCCACCAACTGCAACAGTTGTACTTGACATGTCAATCTGTTCATTTTATATTAAATTTTAAATGTGGAGGACCCAACAACGCCCCTTCGTGGGGGGAGGTCTTGAAATCTTAAATAAAAGCTTCATTTCTTATGACAGATTTAGTTTCCTTGTGAAAAATAGTAACTTTTATTCCATACTTTTTTTTCGAATTGTCGATCGATGGCGCTATAATCGAAAAAAATATTTATCCTGGAAACCCTAGGAAAATTATAGAAATGGTCTAATATCTTGAAAAATACACGTCCAAATTACAAACACTTTAGGTGTTTAGATGAAACCTATAATTTTTTTTCCAGATTTGGATTCTACGTGAAAATCTAAACAAGTTTTATCTAAATTGTTTCTCTCAATTCGCGATAGATGTAATCGCAGAGAAACAGATACAGTTCAGAAGTAAAATTTTGAAAAGATTATCTAATGTTAAGACAGTAGACCGACAGATGTGCTCTAATTTCAAAAACAATTCTTTCTCGTAAGCACTGTTAGCAACCCTAGAGAGTGGGATTATTGTGCGAGGGCCGTAAAATTATAGTACATTATTAAATTAAAATAATATTAAAGTAAATAATAAAAAAGTAATATTATTAAAAATTATTGTAGATCAGAAAAAATGGTCGTCAAATTTAACTTTATTGGATCTTATAATGGTTAATCATTATTAATTGTTTTTATGAAACAGTTTTATCAATCGAAAGTTCAATTTAAAATCAATAGATTATTGAAAGTTTACTTATATTTTGATCACTTACAGACGAGTTTCTGTTTTGACGTATGATTCATGCTGGTTTATCCGCTCGAATACTTTGTGGTCTTGAGGTTTCGCCCACTTGAAAATTGTTTGGTTTGGTTTTGTACAACAACCAATACACTTAAATCTATTCTGTCCAAAACCAAACCAAACAACACACAGAATAGATCAAAGAACTGCATTTATAAAATATATTGTGAATGCAACAATTTTTATGTGGGAGAAACCTCAAGACCGCTAAGTGTTAGGATAAACGAACATGAATCATACATCAAAAACAGAAATTTCGACAGATCCCAGATATGCAAACATTCTGGGAGAATGAGCACAGAGTACAATGGTAACATGCATCAATGATGAAAGAAACATACTTCAAAACAAGAAAAATCAAATAAGGAGCCCTCATCTTAAATGGAGAAAAATATATAGTAAACCCATCAACAGAATGTAGCAGACTCTGGTTATCAACACTAAGAGAAGAAGTCAGCAACAAGAATATACCAACATTAATGTATTAATAGAAGGGTAGGGACACATCATCTACAATTAACTACTTAAACACACAAATCATAATTTTGTATCAAACAACATTGTAACTCAAGCAAACTATTTACTCAAGTACACAAACAATCTAGGCCTTTCTGCTTGTGTCGGGGAGTTTGGGTGCGGTTCTTTTAAAAATCATTTAGAAGCTGTTTGTATTATCTTTAAAATTAAAATGAGTTGGGCGCCATTCCTTAATAGTTTATCTTCGTAAAGAAACGAGCTCAGACAAAGAAATCAAATTAAAAATTTAAAACAAAACGAACCTTTTATTTTGTTACGAACAAAAAGTTATTAAAAGATTCTACGTTAAAAGTTACGTCATCCCAGAAAAGAAATAAACAAGTCTGTGTTTACGGTATTAAATTACAAATGAGAAGTGCTTATACGAAACTGAAATTAAAATCAAATCGTAAGAAAACAAACATTTTATATGTTTGCGTATTAGATTATGAATGAGAAGTATATGATAATAAAATTATACTTTATCCCATATTTCGAAATTCGTTCACATAAAAAAATATATTTGTATATTAGGTAGAATGTAGGTACTTATTGTAATTAAAAAATCAATAATAAAGCACTTCACTGTTATTTAATTCATAGATAATCTTCACTGTTCAATAAAAAAATATATAAAATGGGTACAACCTGAATTATCGAAATGCTTGTGTGGCGTGTAGAAAGGATATAATTTTTTACCCTTTATGTACACAGGCTAGCAGAAACGTTGAATCTATCGGCAGCAGAAACATAATATCCACCATAAAATATATAGGATTGGGCGGCTAAGCAAACGGGATATTTTTCGAATTGTTGGTTTCAGAACACATACCATAAATCCATAGTTATTTAGATAACCTCGGACCAATAAACATAGTTCTAGCAACTGTTGGGGCTCCCGGTAAGGGCCTAAAATAAATATTTAAAAATATATAAGAGAAAAGGAGTTTTTCGGCTTACCTCGTCAAAAGACCACTCAAATAAAATTTTCCTCCTATCTGTTGGACGTTCAAAGAGAGAAAGGGAGGGAGATCAATGGCGAGGATCAACGCTCCAATTTTGAGACGATGGTCGGAGCTATTAGGAACTAGAGTTGCGTGCTTGAGGTAATTTAAATGCACTCGGCGGATATATGGCGTGAGCAACATTGATTTGAATATTTACTAGGAATTATAATAATACTTTTTGAAACGGTTACAACACATCAGATTTAATATCACAACATCACCCTCGGAATTTCAATACAAAACATCCTATTTCCTTACAAGATCGAGGCCAACTAAGTCATCTGTCAAATTGTCTGAAACAAAGCGTCAATGTAATTTTTATTACAGTCAATCGTGGTTTAATCTCATATAAATACAATATTTAACTTGAAACATGCCACAAGAAAACAATTTCAGAACCTCTTTAATCTCCCATTTATATTTTTAAAATGATTTTACAATTTTTTTGTGTATATTTCTTACACTTTTTAGGTTTTTAGCGTGTAGTAAAAGATACTTAATTATTTATACGACAATATTTAAAAATAAAATATATTTTATTTTAATTTTGGACTCATGTCTTGTGTGCAATTTCTTTATAGCATCATTTATGCGAAGTGTTGATATACCATCTGATTAAATGTGTTGCTCTAGTAAACCGGTGCGTATGTTTTTCTAAAGTATGGTTGTCACAATAAATGCCATTATATGCTTCTCTGGATGATATACTCATATCACCACAAAGGCCTTTTCCGGAACATGTAGCAACTGATATGCTGTTTTATATGTGAAGTTGTCGCTAATTTCGGATTATTGCTAGTCTTTTTATTTCTTTACTTAACTGATGTTCCTTCAGCAGTTTTTGTTTTTTTTTCTATTAATGCACTCGAATATTTAGCGCATGAAGTTCATCTGTTCTATGTGTTGTGATTTTGGAACAAATAATCGTCATATTGGCTCACTTATATTTGTTCCATGATTTATTGATGGCTTGGTCACTTTTTATTGAGTATTAAAAAATACCAAGACCTTAAAAAATTCTGTGTGAAATATCGTGTTATTTTTGTTATTGTCCAGTTCGTCCTTTTTGGCCAATTTGATATTGAAAACCACTGAAGTAAGATGAACCTGTCAATCGAATTACCAATGGTGGAGAGAAATCTATTTTCTAAATTAAAATTAATCAACCGCAATTAAATTATAAATATGTACTCTATTTACTTCGATGGTCGAATAACCCTTTGAGGGTTTTGATCTCCTACATAAAGTCTCGCCATTATATATATATATATATATATATATATATATATATATATATATATATATATATATATATATATATAATTATGATTGACCTCACGCGTACTGATAAACAGATGGAACGACAATATTAGACAACATACAATACCGTTATTTAATTTAAACTGAAATCCTTTAAAAACAAGTCATACATGACGGCTTCTAGGAATATGAATTAAGTAAAGACTTCCGTATTGAATATTTTCTATTTACCGGTGAAACTAGATAGAGTTGCCTAGGTGCTGGATTAAAAAACATACGTCCATGTTTAAAATTCTAACTTTTCTGTATCTGACAGACTGATATCATTCGTAGGACAAAATCCGGGAACTGGAGTATAGTCAAAGTGCTTTCTTTATGTGGCTTGAATTCAATAATGCGGATTTATATTTTATAGTAATTAAAAAATAACACACCAGACAGTTACAGTCTAATAAATTACATAGTTCACAAATATTACCTCGTCTACGTCATTCGAAATAATTCCCATAGTTGCATTTAAAAAGACTGGTAAAGTAAACATAAGAACCAGACAACCGAAAATTAAGACCGAAAATAGATTCTTATAAAACATTGGCTTCTGAACAGAATACTTTTAAGAATGATGTCAGTCTTTATTAGGACTGTAAATAATATTTCAGCCTATGAATTGTTCAAATAGCATTTACAGACTTATTTAATATACTTGAACATTGTTAAATCTTGCAAAATTATTTCCTTAAGGCCTCATAATATGTAAACAATAATATATTTTCTATCTAGTTTATTGCTATATATGGTACATAAGTTAGTTTAAGATGCATTGATGTATAGTATATTAATCAAATGATAAGATTTGTTTTTTGATATATTTATTATCTAAATTTAACAACCAGCTTTTTCTTTAGGTACCGTCTTCTTTAACGCGTTTATGCCTACATTTTGAGCCAATTTATTTATTTATTTTTTTTTCATAACAACAGTATTTAACAGCGGCTCTTTTAAGTGGCGTTGGCTCTTATAAGAGCCAGCGGCAGTAAACGAGTTAAGAAGATTGGCAATCATCATGGCCACTTTTACTTTTGATACTGCAGCTCTAAATAGTTTTTTAGATTATTTTACCAGAAAATGCATCTTCTTCCAATACTTCCATTTCCATTTTTGAATTATCATCGGAAATACCAAACACTTATCTCAAAAATTTTTATTAAAAAATTCTTTATAAAAGGTATATTTATTTAAAAGTACCCTTACGGGCTAAATCACAGAACGTTTTCGGAATAAATATTCCATCTTCAGTGCTGCTACTAGGTATACATAGTTAAAGCCACTAAATATATGGGCGAAAACCCTTTAAGCTATTTAGTTGGTATTAGATTACATGGTTGCTGATAATTTTGTAGGATGTTATTAAAATTTTAAGTAGATTGGTAGATTCACTTCATGGCGAGGTATATAAACTCTCAGCTAGGGTTACTGGTCCTGAGACGTATATCCATATGTCATAGTCTCTAAACGAACTGTAGGTATCAACTGTTACATTTTAACCATGTTTAAACATGTATATCAAGAAGCAGTACTGAAATGGAATATTTATTCCGAAAAAATAGTATGTGCTACCATAAATCACCTGTGTTTAGAGATTCGCAATAAACTCAAATTATCAAGGAATGTAGACTTTCGCGGACGGTGTTTTTTAATGGTACATTGTTTTCGGGGTTTATAGACCGTGCTCTGGTATTGTTTCGTCTTTAACTGCAACAGACTTTAACAAAACGATACCGAAGCTGACGTAATCTTCCGCCGCTTACTGCTCATCTTGAGTATCGTACTATTTATAACCTTCGGATTCTCCCGGGATTCGTCGGTTGGTCCGAATCGGTTTTGTATTTCTTCTTCTTCCTCCTCTTTATCCTCAATTCTGCATGTTCATTGGTAGATTGATACTTAGAATTCTTTTATAAACTATACGTTACATTTTCTTCTAATGGCTTTACTCCTCTTTCGATCTCTCAGCGTATTTCCTGTACTTCTTCTCGGTACTCTCGTCTCTGTCGGTTCCAGTAGTCTTTGTGTTGTGGCTGTGTCGGGGCTTGTTTCTGTTATATGTCATATTGGTCTCACACTGAATTTACAAATTCTTGGCTTCATCTCAGTGTTAATACGAGTATGTCTATTTGCTTTGTATACTTGATCTCTTACTTCTTTGTTCAGGTCTCCACAGCTGGACCTTCTAATTCCAAGGTATTTTATTTCCGTTATTTTTTTAATACTGATGCCATCGTATTGCGACAATTAATTTTGGATTTCGTATTGCTAATAGCAACATCCCGTTTAGATGCTGACTCTTCTTTACGATTAAAGTTAATCAGATGTTTTTCACAGGCTAATTTTTCACAGAAAAAGTAATCAGTGCAACAGTTTCTCTTGGGTTCGGTCAAACGAGCATTTACACTGTTTTGTTGTTCCAACATACATTGAACCACAACTATAGAGAATGGGGTAAATCCCTGGAATGGACAACGGTTCTCTTGGATCTTTGGCCAGTCTTAGACTATTTCTAGATGTGTCAATTCTTATTCCAAATATTCAGGATCACATATTCGGGTACCACGAGTTGTTTTCTTCGCTGAACGTTATGAAAATCTCGCTTTAGGTACTATGCCTCTTCAAGGTATAGAGAATTTTACGTTTTTGGGTTTGTAAATTTTTATAAATTCGATTTCAAATTGCAAACCCCCGTCTATGTCCGCTCCGCCTCTATATTCGGTCCCGAGTGTGTAAGAGTCGCAAATTCAATTCACAAGGACAAGAAGAGATTGGTTTTCTGTGGTTTCCCAATCTCATTGCTCAATTATACCTGTGCCTAGGTGAGGATCCAGCCACAGCTGAACATATAATGTTGACGCCTATGAAAGATCGGGCAGCTCCGTGTAGCTTTTTTTAAGCTGTGTTAGGGAAATTTGAACTCGTAAGGTTGATGTTATGGAAATTTTAAATACACATGACGACAGAGTGTATAAATCATGACGAGAAATGATTTTACTGTGAAAAATACTATATTCCGTTTATCAGCAAGTAAAATTAAGGCAACATTGAAACCTTTATTAATTGCTGTCTTTTTCAAAGGCTTAAGATTACTTTCAGATAGTTTTGCTCCTCGAAGTATTCGTAAAGAATAGTACGACAGCCTATAAACTCCAAAAACAATGTACCATTACAAAATCAAATTAAAAGTTAAAATGGACATGACTTTGCAATTAATACATTAACCAATTTTATTCAGACAGACTATCCATAATGCTGATGATACATACATTTTTCTTTTCATATCCTTTTGGCATTATGCTGTACTGTAACTACTTCTACTAGGTTTAGATTTCGCAATATTAAGGAAGAATACAGCATTATTATTTTTTTATTCATAATTCCTGCGTTTTATTCTGATTTTAAAATAGTTTCCTAAAATCTGTCAAAATTTGTTTTTCTTGATTAGTTAATTTAACTATTTGTTACTTTCAAAATTTTTAGTGTATATTCAGATTAGTATTCTCCTAGCGCTAGATTAACATACTTTACTTACTAAGCTTTGGATCACGCTGACCAGACCAATTATGGTATACATTATATATTTTTATAAACTACCACGTAAGAATATTAAAATAATTTTGTAAGATTTTGTGCAATATATTTTTGTGTGCATGTATGCAATATATATATCTCATGACATATTTAGGTTAAGTATTTATAAAATTATGTTTTGTGTTTATAGACATTTAAGTATTACATCAAATAACAATATATTTTTTGTTTTTGTTATCTTATATAATTAGGACAATATCTATTATTTATCCTTAAAATTGTTGTAATATAGTCAAGGAATAGGTAACTCATTAAATTAGTAGCAGTGTTAAGAACAAGTAGTAACTATCTTTTCAAATTACATCTTCTGTCCGCTACCGGCCATTGAAAAACGCAAAAAAAATGGAGTAATAATCACAAAATTAAAAAAAAATTGACAAATTGACTGGGAATACCCAACAAAAGTTACCTTTACCTGTTACCTGGGGGTCCCGATTTGTTTAGTCTACTCTCATCTGTGGAAGTGCTGCGACTTTCAGTAATGTTTGTTAGTCCGCACGTGTCATAAAATATGAGTTCTTCAAAGATACGGTATACTAGGCAATACATTGAGTATCCGTTAACTGGTGCCCCTGCAGATTTTTAACGTAAAGTACTTCCTTCGAAAGCTGATGTTTTACAGTGTTATTTATGGACAAGGTATAATTTAAAAAATTTCCAAACTCAGGGAAGCAACCAACGGTTTTTGAGATATCTAACGTACTGTAAGACAAAATTTAATGAATTTTTAAGAATGTGGCAGAAAGTTTTAATTCCCACCATAACAAGAAATCGTGTTTTACAATTAATAAATACTCATCAGGATAAGTATTTAAAACTTTTGAGGTATCCGGAAGTTAAGAAAAATGATAGTTACAAAATACGTGTCCAGGAATTTCAAACTGACATCAAACACTCGTCTGTTTGATGTCAGCGATTATAAATGGGAAATTTTTGGACAATGTTCTTGCGACAAGGAAAAAAAGGTACCTACAATGAATGGGGGCTTTTACTAGATCGAAGAAGACCTAGAAAAATGATTATTGGAAATAGCGATGTAAAGGAAACCTTAAAGCTAACAAATAAGGCCAGAAGAATGAAAAAAGAGATGCAAAGAAAAGAACTACAACAATCCGTTTAACATGAAAGCAGCAATAAGTTATTAAGAAAGCGAAAACTAGAAATTGATATAGAAGTAGATCATTCACTTCGCATGCCAATGTCAATACAGAAATGCAGTGTACGCAAAATTATTTCAAACTTCCTACCTTGGCCAAAGTCTGTGACCGCTATGAACTATCGGACAGATCTGCAACAGCTGTTCTACACCTTGGAATTGTTACCAACGCTAACACGAAAATCGTAATAGACAGAAATAAACGGATAAGAGCAAGAAACCAATCAAGAAAAGGTTTTATGCAAAGCTCCCCCGAAACTTTTAAGGCCATATATTTTGACAGAAGGAAAGATAAAACCTTCGTTATCGAAAATATTGAAGGCAAGCCCCACAGAAGAACACCACTCGAAGAGCATGTTTCATTAGTTTAAGAGCCAGGCTCTATATTTTTAGGTCACACAGTACCCCTTTCTGGATCGGCTCTTAGCGTTTGTCAAAGTATTGTCAACTTTTTAGAGAGTTATAGATATAATCTAGAAGAACTAGTGGTAGTAGGCTGTGACGGAAATGATGTAATTTCTCAACTAGAGTTAAAGTTAGGACGTTCTTTATAAAAATTGTCTGTCGGCTTCATTAAATTAATACTTATATAATTATGAGAAAACGTTTGATAGAATGAGCTACACAACCAATTCATGATACTTTTGAAACAAAAACAAATAGATACACGAGATTTTTTTTGTTTGAGAGTGGAAATCTTCTAAAGAACGTACCAGGTAAATCGTACCTGGCGTGAGTTGGATTCAGAGTAGACGGAGTACATTCGAACGCAATTCTCCTTTTGGGGATCTTTCCCTCGGATGCATCCATGGTACAATGCATACCAACTAAAACCACTCTTGGCTTACGCGCGTAGACCGTTTTCTCACGTACGCAGCCAACCTTTTTGTTCTCTTTTCTTTTTCTCTCTGTTGCTTATGTTTACACCTATTCTCTCTTTGCATATAGTTCCACTCTTTCGTCATTAAACTTACTGTATTCGAGCACCCAGTATTCTGCTGTGTCGCTTACTCCTCGGTCCACACAACTAGCATATTTGCCTTGCCCATCTTCTCAAGTTATGCTCTAAATGCCCAATGTCCCTTAAGAAATTGCGTGAAGAAGTAGTTCGTGCTTTTACATTTGTGCTCCACAACCAGTATCAGAGTTCTTGTCCACGCAACTCTCCACTCATTTACCTACTGTTCCTGTCATTTTGTAATGGTTTCTTTTCTTTCTTCTACCTTCTCTTGATTACTCTTGTCGTATGTTTTGGCTCTCTCTTTTACCTGCAGGTGTATTAGTTGCATCCCAGCTATAACTTGTAGGGCTACAGTCGAGGTCGTTCTATAGGCGCACCTTAATAGGGCTTTTCTTTGGGCCTTCTCTAAAATTTGTTTGTTAGTTACTTCCGTAAAAAGCTTCCGTTTTTTGCGTAGCGAGTGCCAACTCTCCCCCACAACGCCCCCTTTATCTATGAAATGAAATATTTGGAGTGGTCATAAATGGAATTCCAGTTAATAAATTACTAGGTATATGCGAACGATATGGTACTAATGGCATAAACTGGAATGTTTACGAATAATTAATTTTCAAAAAAGTTCTTGTTCAAACATGAATGTAAAAACTACTAATCAATCAATGACGTGCAAGTCATAGTCGCCAATAAAACTATTCTGCATGTTTACATGTAGATACCTGGACACTAACAGTAATGATTTTTTCAACATAATTATCAAAAATTGAAATTTCACGTAAATAAAACCAATATCATACACGGTATGGAAACAGCCATCATTACTAAATCCATGATGAAAAATAGGAACCTTTGAGACGTGCATGTATAGAAGACCGCGTGTAAATATACGTAGCGAATAAAGATAGAATAATGCTGATATCTTATCCACGTAATGGTAGCAGTAAAATACCAACTCCTTTAAGATATACAGGGAACAGTCGTGGGAAAACCCAACTTTAGAGAGAGACAAATATTTTGCCTAGAAAACGTTACAAAATGGTTCAATAGCGCTTCAGAGCTGCAGGAAACAAAGATCAAATAATCAAGATAAGGGCTTTCAAAAAGAGACGGCGCATTAAAAACTATATATACTGTTTATTCAATAAAAATAATAAAACCAGGCGTAGTTCATTCCATTCTAGTACAGATAGTAATGATCTTTATGTAATCATGCCATTTTATGCGTCATATGAAACTGTGATATCTATATCGGCTAAAGAAGGAATGATTAAAATATTTTTTTAAAACAAAGATATACAACATACCCTTGAGTAACATTCAAGTTATGTGAAACATAGATACAAAGAAATGCGAACTGGATACTTCATAAAGTAGGGCCTCACATATTACAAATAAAGAGAAATAAACGAAATAATTCAAACGTTAATACAGAGTAAGGAAGTCAAAGACAGATTATATAAGTACAAGTGAACATTTGCAGGAAAACAACGAGGCAAAAATATTATGATGGACCAGAGCAATAACATGTTGGAAATAATATGAGATACAAACTAAAAAGAGAAGAACCAGTTGCATATACTGTTGTTATATGCAACCAATATTACAAATTACTAGTCACAATGTTCGTCACAAAGAAATTTTTTGGGAATTAACGTGTTCTTATATAAAGATTAAACTTCTTTACGTCTTTTAATATTGCAAAGTGACGTCATGAGATTTATCTTAAAGTAAAATATAGATTTGTTATGTTGGTGTTAGTGCTTGCCATGCCAGCAGTGAAATGTTGTCATGTGCCTACGTCAGGAGTAATGTCACATTTGTCAAAATAAAACCATAATTACAAAAATGGCTGAGAAAAAGAGAGGCAAGAAAAGAAAAGATGTAAGTGTTTAAACAATTATTGATATTTGTATTTATGTTTACAAAAACAAAGATAATGCTATAGTTTATTATAACAATATAAGACGTAGGTTTTTTCGGTTTCAACAGATCTTAAGTTAACATATTGCAAAAATTATTGTGCAGGTAATCAAAAGTCCATAAACAAGCAAAAAAAACTAAGAAAGATTTTTATTTTTAGAGGTATCAGATTATACATTCCACCTGCTTCTTATACGGTATACACGACCGACATTATTATGTTTCTGCAACGTTTTTGAGTGATCAGTTTCGCATTAAAATTCTTTAAATTCACTAATTCTGCGTCATATTTGAATACATTGGTTTTGCATGATGCATATTATTAAAATTATAAAGAAAGTCGAAAAGTACGTGTCCAATTGCCATTATATTACATTATTACTTATTGTAATCATTGTATCTTTAATTATTTTCAAATAGTCATATACTAATTAAATAATTAACTACAACATATTTTAGACAAACTTTTGTTATTTTAGAGTATTAAAATGCTGAAATATTTCATGTTTTAAAAATTAGACCATTGTACTTGTTTGTGACCATCCATGCATTTTAGAGTGATGACTAACTGTACTATTGTTATTTACATACCTGCTGGCTATAACAGTACACATTTATTTCCTGTGCTCTGGTTACACTAAAAAACGGGATTATTACATTTATACCTTGGTTGCTAAGTAGGGTTTGAACTTTAAATAATCATTGTGTGATTTATCAACTAGTCATTTATTTGATTTAATATTTCAATATATACTATTTTTTACTTGATTTTGTTGTATTTTTAGTATGTTCAGGCTCTGGTATAAACTGTATTTTGAAAATATTCAAACCAATGTAACTGTTGTGACTTTATTTTATGATGTTCTGTTCAGTATATCCTCTATTTACTTCATCATGAACACTATATTTTCTTTCTGCTTTTCTGTGCCCTATATTTTTTTAAAATATCAGTTTGAGATCTCTTTTGAGTCTTTCCATCATTAATTGTTAGGCATATAGCCCTTCTCCATATTTCCATTAGTTTTGTTGGTGTATTATAATATCTTTGGGATTGGAAAGATACATTAATTGTTTTATGTAAGTTCCTTAATTTAATTAATTATATATTTGACTTATATGGCTACTTCTCTGTAGCACAGGTTCAGGGTAACTAAAATGGTTAGCTTTTAAATCTGTTACTATCCAAACATATAATTAAATTTTCTGTTTTTTAGCTCTTATCTATTCACCTGTATTGTATTTTCTATTTTGTGTACTATGAGTGTACCTTATCAATAATTGCAGCAATTTATTGATAAATAATTTATATGGATGTATATTTTGTGGAACTTATGACTGCTTAAAGTTTAATTCCTGTAGAAACAGTATTCACAGTTGTGAAAGAAAATAATTCCAAAAGCAAAACATGTTATCTGTCATTTGTTGAAAATGAATTCTTTTTATATGCTTAAGTTATTGGAAATTCCAATATTAAAATCTAAGGACACTTGCCTATCACATCTTTACATTCATTTCTGTAATATTTTCTGTTTCCAGTGCTCTGAGTTTATATATAGACTTGAAAATGTAAAAACCAGTAATTTTAACTTTTCCATTGTTTAGCATAGTTTACTTATTAGTTCTTCATGTAAACATTCACTGTTATAAAGAGTACATAAAGTATTTTCATCAAGATGTTTTCATGTTTATTCTATAAATTGTAAATGATATTGTGTTAAAAGGATAACATATCAAATAATTTAGAGGTTTTTAAATGCTGTTAAAAGGTTTTAATTAAATTATATCATGGGTGAAGTCATTCAAGTGTTATAAACCCTTTTTTGGATAATTCTTCTTCTTCTTCTATTTATTGGCTTGTATACTAGTGTATCCACCAGAACATTTGTTAGCATTGCAGCTTGTTTTGCTCTAAGCAATGCTGCAATACAAAAAACTTTTTTTTCCACAAATAATGTTAAACTTCAACAATACCACCAAACAAACACAGTACAGAACTTTATTTTTACAGACTTTAACTAAAAAGATATATTTCAATAATGATGATCAAGATAATTTAAAATACACTTAATATTCTTTGAAAAAACTGTTTTGGAGGCATGACCGTCACAGTCCCATACCCACCAAATAAAACTCTTGTTACCTGAGTTAACATTTCGGATTGTGTGAGCTGTGCCGTTAACCCAGAGTGAGACGAGTTTCAACCCTATGCTGTATTATTTGTTTAAACTAACATCTCTCGAAAAAATACTTCAACAGTTTTCAAATGACCACCATTTTAACAAGCACCTTTAAGTAAAATACCTTACAATACAAATATATTATCCGAGATTCAACTTTCTTTTTTTTTGTCTTGTCTTTCATGTCAACTTTTTGTTGGTTCATTGATGACTGCTGATTGTTGACTCTTTGGATAATTACATTAGAATGTCTCTGATGAAGTTTCTTGTCTTATTCTGTGTTAGAATTTATTGTGTATATACTATGTATATATATATATATATATATATATATATATATATATATACTTATGTGCATATACTTTAGCTGTTAGTCAGTTTGATTGTTAAAATATTTCAAAAATTACTCAGAAAATATGATTCATCAACTAGCCTCTAACATCCACTGCTGAACATAGGCCTCTCGCATGCTTTTCCACTTAGTCCGATTTTGCGCCATCTGAATCCAATTTGTAGTCACTCTTTTATGTCATCTGTCCATCTCATTGGGGGTCGACCTCTATTTCTGTTGGCTTGTATTTGGGGTCTCCATTCCAAAATTCTTTTTGTCGACTGAGCATCAACTGATCTTGCTACATGACCTGCCCAGTTCCACTTCAGTGTTGTTATCCTTTCAAATTATTGTCTGCTACTCCTGATCTTTTGGGTATAGTAGCATTGGGTATTCTATCACGTAGAGAAATCCCTAACATTATTCTCTCCATTGCCCCTTCTGCAACTTGTAGTTTACTCACTGTTGTTCTTGTGAGTGTTAGGGTTTCTGCACCGTAGGTCATCACTGGCAAAATACACTGATTAAATACTTTTCTTTTCAGACACATTGGAGTCTTAGACCTAAAAATATCCTTCATCTTTCCAAATGCAGCCCAAGCGAGGTTTATTCTTCTTTTCAGCTTGATTGTTTGGTTGTCTCAACTTATTCTGATCTCATGGCCCAAGTATTTATAGGAGTCAACTGGCTCAATATTTTGTCTTCTACTGAGATGTTTTTGTTGTGGACTAAATTTGTCATAAATTGTGTTTTTGAAAAATTTATTTTAAGACCAACTCTTTTTGTGGTAGTATGGAGTTCTTGGAGCATTATCTGTGCCTGATCAAAGCTGTCTGCAATAAGAACAATACCATCTGCAAATTTAAGGTTATTTAAAAATACGCTTGTAAAACAATCTATTGTTTTACAAGCGTATTCTAGCAAAGTTGTAAATAATTTAGGAAACATGTTGTCTCCTTGCCGAACGCCCCTTTCAATACGAAAGGTCCCAGTATCTTCATTAAGTCTTACACTGGCTGTAGCATGCTGATAGATGTATCTGATGAGGGATATGTATCAGTGATCTATTCTACATTGTGTTAGAGCTTGGAGCATTTCACTTTGATTGACCATATCAAATGCTTTTTCAAAGTCGACAAAGACAAGTATCAGGGGTCTATTATATTCAATGGTTTTTTCAATCAACGACTTAATGGTTTACAAATGATCATTTGTTCCGTATCCAGCTCTAAATCCTGTGCTCGCAAGGTTGATAGAAGTCTAGTTTTGATGTCAACCTATTAGTTATTATCTTCATAAGCAACTTATAAACGTGAGATAGCCGTGAGATAATAGTGAGATAAACGTGAGATAAAATATGATTAATTTCTGCTTAATATGGGAGATATCAATGATTTATTTTACTGGATATGTCATTTATATGTAAATTATTATTTACTCTAAAAATAAACAATTATAGCCTAAGATCCAACTGCAGGATCACTACATTCATAATGTAGTTAATCAAACTCACATTTTTACATACATTTAAAATTAGAACACATTGATAATAGGTTGATAGTCAAAATGTGACCGCAAATATTTTCAATTCAATTAACCCTGCATTGGCGTGGTGCCTAAAACTTACGTGTCTTGTGTGACATATCCCATAGCAAAATACGTCTTGGAAAACTCAATACTTGAGTATCTGCATCAAAAGTATATACTTTTCGTTTGAAATAGTGAGTATTATTCAAAAAATTGAAAAAGTATTATCTGCTTAAACAATTTATTGCACAGTTTAAAAATAGCAGAAATAGCAACTTAAAATCATTACATTTTTCTGAAGTAAAATAAAAGAACTAAAGACTTCTGAACACAAAACACAACACAATTTTCTTTATTGACTTATAAACAAATAAACATTATAAAGAATAATACATACATCAACAAAAGTTACAACATCATTTACTGACTTTCCTCGTTGACGCAAGTATCGCATTTGAAACATGCGTGTTCTAAACAAACAAAATGTCTGCAATCATACCACACGTAGCGACTTTTTCTGTCTCTTGTTCTGGGACACACTACACATCTACCTTGTACTTTCTGACGTTTAGGCAACGGTTCATCACATTCTGCAGTGTTATATCCCGGTGTCTCACGCAGTTTTCTCGGCAACCGAGGATTGTGTTGTCTTTCTTCCATATAATCTGCTGTTAGTGACAAACTAAGATATTTCAACTATTTTCGACGCTTCAGTGTATAGTCATTATTGTTGATCTTATAGATTACTTGGGAGTTAATTCCATACATATTCAAGAGTGCATAGCATACCGTCAACGGTCACCTTCTGCTGTTTCGGGAAACGTCGTATGTATCTGAGAACTGGTCAACGGTGTCAACCCCCCCTTTAGTAACATTGTAGAATGTGACTATTTCTGGCTTCCTAGCGTTTCCTGTAGATGAGTCTATTCTGTCATCATGGTGTAGTGTTGATAACAACAGAACATTTGTGTTTTTCTGTGGGATATAGGATACTAAGGTTGTATTTTTTTGGAAACCCAAAAAGTGTAGAATACTGTTCTCGATTTTTTGTGTTGACCATTGTGGAAGGAATTTGCTTCTTGTTCTTTCGGACAGTACCCACAGACGTTAATTGGTGTTCTTCAAGAATTTGTTGCATTAATGGATAATTAGTGAACCAATTATCGAATGTGATATTTCGTTTGCTGTCAGACACATGTGAAATCAATCGTAAAACTACATCTGTAGGCTTCATACTCAGCTTGAAAGGACCATCCGGTTGAGATGGTCCTTTCAGACCTCAGAGTAATCAGTATCGGAAGTTCGTAAAATTATTCAGAAACTGTTTCCTTGTGGCATGTTTTATCAAATTTCTCGTTGGGAATGAACCTTCTTATTCCTCTTACATTTTTGTATGGTCATAGTTTTTTATCTTACCAGTTGATCTCCTTCCAGTGAGTGATTTGCATCTTGCTTTGGAATACTCTGCTGTTATGCGGTTTTTGTGTTGATTCCACCAATTTTTACATACGTCCCTGTCCAGTCGTCAAAGATTTGACCTCTAAAAATGAGACCAACAAGATGAATTGTCAATTCCTCTAAAACTCATACTCTTAGAAGGGGGGGGGGCAAAATATTATCCCTTTTTGTGTAAAATGAACAGTTCTGTAAGAAACAACGCTTGAAGCGACTGGTGATTTTTTTTAATGTCAGTTACGCGCGAAATAAATTTTTTAAATAAAAGTTGTAACTCGACGGTAAACATTCGATATCTTTTGATCAGACTCTATCGACAAAAATCAAAATTGCGTTTTAATGGTGAAGAGTGCAGCTTTCGTATGCAATTTTTGCATATTGCCGCAAATGGAGTTACTATAAAGCTGTTAAACGTTGCGCGATCTTTACAGTAATTGATTACGATTCTCATAAGATCAATAAAATGTATCACTTTCATTGACAGGCCACTATGGAATTTCCATTTTTAGAGCCTAATCTTTAAAACATATAACACAAAATTTCGATTTTTAGTTTTGGCAACAAATATGAGCCTAAAAACGCTGAATTTAAACTTTTACATTACAACTGATAATCTTTATAATATAGTTGAGTCCTGAAGATGGGTAAACTGAGTTCCGAGCTTACGTGGGGCTTAGTCGGGGTCTGTAATGTTTTCGAAGAATATAGAAACAAAAATTAATTTTATATCACATAATTTTGTTATTTTACCCTTGTACTAAAAATGTGGGGTGGTTTAGAGGTTTATTTAGTAGTATACTAGTATATAATTGGCTTGAGCAATATGAGCTTCGTCGATATTTTTCGACCAACTCGTTGATATTTCTCCAATTTTTATTCCAATTTGTATTTTTATCTCCAATTTTGCCGAGGACCTAAGTAGTGTAGAATTGTTTTCTGCAGTGAACTGACTATCATTGAATTTTCTTGTCATATTAAGCTTATTTCAATACGTCCCCTTACTTCGACTGATTCGACTTTTAAATGACCATCAGATCCAAGCATTTTTTCCGATTTTCAAAATAATAATTTTCGATAAATTTCAATAATATAAAACACGTGCTCACTTGATAAGTTTTCGAAAGGAATTGTCGAGTTGCAGGTGCACAGGTGAAGCGGGGCACGCGGTGTTATATACAGAGGAGTTGTAGCTCGGGTGCGTACCGTTATAAATACAGATATAACTTCGTCTCTGTTTCGAATTTATTAATACAATTTTAGGAGTGTAACTACAGCATTGGAAAATATGAAGAGAAATAAAGCTGCAGGAGAAGATAATATTACCACAGATATGATATTAGAAGGAGGTAAGGAACTAATTGCAATTGTAACTAAGCTTGTGGACAGTTGTTTACATCAGGGCAAAGTCCCTAAGAGCTGGAACAACTCTAAAGTAATCTTATTACACAAGAAAGGTGATAGTCGAAAATTGGAAAACTACAGACCCATCAGCCTACTGTCACACCTGTTTAAAATACTCACCAAAGTCATAACTACTCGACTAACAAGGAAATTAGACGAATACCAACCATATGAACAGGCAGGTTTTAGAAAAGGCTATTCAACTTCCGATCACCTGTTAACCACAAAAATATTAATAGAAAAATGTAACGAATACAAGTTTCCAGTTTTCCTAGCATTTGTAGACTACGAAAAAGCTTTCGATACCATAGAACACACGGCCGTAATAAACGCAATGCAAAATTGTAGAATAGACAGCAGATATATTAACTTAATAAAAGAAACTATGAACCAAGCTACAGCTACATACTACCTAAATGAAAATGAACACACGAACCCTGTACCATTAAACAGGGGAGTCAAACAGGGAGATACTTTATCACCCAAACTGTTCACCTTAGTTTTGGAGGACGTTTTTAAAAACCTAAATTGGAAATATAAGGGAATAAACATCAATGGCCGCTACCTCAGTAATCTACGATTTGCAGATGACATAATCCTGATAGCTACTGACCTACAAGAAATGCAAACCATGCTTTTAGAACTACATACCGAATCTTCTAAAATAGGACTGAAAATGAATTTAAACAAAACAACAGTCATGCACTCCGAAGACACCGTGACAATAATAAACGATAAAGTTATAGAAAAAGTTGAAGAATATATATACTTAGGACAAAAAATAATACTAAATAGGGAAATTCAAACTGAAGAAATAAAAAGAAGAAGAAAGTTAGCTTGGAAAGCATTCGGTAAACTGAACTATATACTCAGAAATCAACAAATTCAATTACATCTTAGATCTAAAGTTTTTGATGCATGCATTATTCCGATATTAACTTATGCGGCACAAACATGGACAATCACAAAAAATAATATGAATATACTTAGAGTCACTCAACACGCGATGGAAAGAGCAATGCTAGGTATATCACTTAAGGACAAGAAAACAAACACATGGATAAGACAGAAAACCAAAGTCACCGATGTGGTGCAAAAATCATTAAAGTTGAAATGGGAATACGCTGGACATGTAGCTAGGAGCGATCTAAACAAATGGCACAGATCAATTTTAACCTGGAGACCATACCAACACAAAAGACCCAGAGGCAGACCTCCTATGAGATGGACAGATGATCTGAAAAGGACTGCCGGGAAAAATTGGCTACAAGTAGCGTACAATAAAAAACAATGGAAAGGAAGACTTGAAGAGGCTTATGTTCAGATGTGGACGTGAATGGCTAGACGAAGAAGAAGAAGAAGAAGGATTGTATTTCTATGCTACTAAGTATTGTTTTTAAATAAAAAAATAAAAATCGATTTTTGAAAATTTAGAAAGTACTTAAAAGTTCCCTTAAAATATTGTAAAGATGCTAAAAAATATAAACACACGTATACCCCCTCGTATCTCTGAGTATGTATACGCTGCCAGTGCGATCAACATTATGTCAAAAAATGTCGCTATTTTAGTAGGTAATTCCTAATTCTATAATTAACGCACTGTATTTTCTGCTAATAGACCGCAATCATCTCAATATTTTTAATTTAAATTTTTTGTACAGGAGTACGTTCACCCAGGGGAAGAAATTGATGACAAACCGACAAAAGAAGAGATTACCGTCGCCAAATGGATGAGAAGTAATGTTCAGATCAAGAAAACTAAATTTGCTAACCACAATGTGGAATATTTTACAGGTGAGATTAATTTATATTTATTTTAAAAAGTACAATAAATCTATATCTGGGGCGGATTTTCAAGTACCAAAAATTAACGTAAAGCCTAACACAATACATAATAAAAAAAGTTGTCTTGAAATAAACATTAAAAATAAAAATCGTAATATTTTGTGTTAAACATAACATACAGTAGATATAGTGATCGTCCGCCAGGAAGAACCAACTTCAGCCTTTTTAATATTTCCGAATGTTGCCGAGAAGCTGCCTAACAAACTTTTGTATCGTGATCGGTATCAACATGATGCCGTTGGAAGGGTATGAAAATGAGGATCTGAAGATAAGTTGAGGGCCATTCAGAGTTATGTCTGTATTTTTAATTTGTTAATTTCCATAGATTCTAGTAAAGATAGCTTAAGACCTTTATTTTGAATGTGAAGAATTTGAAATTCCTCATCAAAAGAATGATTATAGTCTAGAAGGTCAGGTGCGTACGTAAAGTCTATTTTTCTATTATTTCATATTACATAAAGTCCTTCTATGTTTTGCTATACATTTGATAAAAGTTCTACCAGTTTGACCGATGTACTTGGTCATGTTTTTGGGCAGTCGCCACTTTTAAATTTATATACACCACTGTCTATATAAATTTAAAAATTGCGTCTGCCCAAAAACTTAAGTACATCGGTCAAATTGGTAGAACTTTTAACAAATGTATAGCAGAACATAAAAGGGCTTTATGTAATATGAAATAATAGAAATAAAAGATATAAAATAATAGAAATATTGCTCATCTCTGGGTTTTTACCATGGGTTTCGCATTGACGAAAAAACACTGCATATACTTTTAGATCTGTTCAACAAAGTATATACAACAGGAGTAATACCCGAAGATTGGTTGCTGTCCACGTTTGTAACACTACCAAAGTCAGTACATGCGACAGAATGCTCCCAGTACAGAACAATTTCCTTAATAAGCCACACACTTAAGATATTTCTCAAAATAATACATGGAAGACTATACAAAAAAATAGGAGAAGATATAGATGACACCCAGTTTGAATTCAGTGGAGGACTAGGAACGAGAGAGGCTCTCTTTGCTTTTAACGTTCTCGAGCAAAGACAACTAGATATGAACCAGGATGTCTATGTCTGCTTTTTAGATCATCAAAAGGTTTTTGATAGAGTACGACATCAGAAACTCGTAAAACTGTTAAAAGAAAAGAATGTGGATAGTTGAGATATACAGGTTATTGTCAATCTGTACTGGAATCAAAAAGCAAAGGTTAGAATCGAAAATGTCGATACAGAATTATAGAAATCAAAAGAGGTGTTAGACAGGGTTGTGTGCTGTCCCCATTGTTATTCAATCTGTACAGCGAAGCTATTTTTAAGGAAGCAATATCAGAGGAACGACAGGGTATATCAATAAATGGAAAAACATAGATTCGTAGACGACACCGCTGTTTTTGCAGACAGTCTAGAAGCACTGCAATGCTTAGTAAATAGATTACATCAACTCAGTATAAAATATGGACTACAAATGAATGTTAAGAAAACCAAGTGCATGATTATTTCTAAGCAACATACAGTAGGAAGGCTAGATATCGAGGGAAAACAAGAAAGAGTGAATAACCACAAATATCTGGGAACCTGTGTAAATGAAAACAATGACCAAGGTAGAGAAATAAGGACACGCATTGAAATTGCAAGATTGCAATTATAAAAATGAAAACAATGTTTGTTAATCGAGACCTTCTTCTGGTGCTGAAGATGAGCCTTAAGATAAAGAAGTTGGAATCATTTGAGATGTGGTGCCACAGAAGGATGTTGAAAATACAATGGACCCAACGAGTTACAAATGCAGAAGTGGGAAGAAGGCTACAAAAGGATTGCGAGGTCATAAAGCACATCAAAACAAGAAAGCTGGAAAATTTAGGCCACATTACCAGAGGTGCGAAATATGAGATATTAAGGCTCATAATCCAAGGTAAAATCAAGGGTAAAAGATCCATAGGAAGACGAAGAATTTCCTGGCTAAGGAACCTAAGAGTTACAGCTCAGTTGATCTTTTTAGAGCAGCCGCCAATAAGGTACGGATAGCTGTGCTGTGATGATAGCCAACCTCCGATAGGAGAAGAAACTACAACAAGAAGAAGGCAATATTTTTGCCTGGGATTGTAGAATTCCTCTTGCTAATTTATTTTACAATTATATCAAATATAATTTAATCATATATCAGTTATTCAAATATCTCAAAAATTTTGATTCCAAAATAAAAATGAATAATTCAGTTTTATTTCTGGAAAATTTTTACATTTAAAACATTTATTGCTCCTTTCATGTTAATAATTATGGTTAACGTAATATGAACACAATCGATGCAAATGAATTGCTTTAGTGTTTATCGCATGATAAAATTTAAATGCAAATATAGTAGCTATTCAGAAAGTAATTTGCAATGACGTCTTTTATTTAATTATGTTCAATTATTCTTAAATCAAAACGAATAATTATAAAGATATCAACAAAAATTGGAAAAACGTAAAGACCTTTTTGAAACAAGAAATTAAGAAATCATTTGAAGAATGTTTCGAAGGAGAAATGTAAACAGTAAATTTATTTATTTAGTTAGTTCTACAAGCTATTGTAGATATTGGTCTGTTTCGGAATCAGTTTGAATTCTGGCTGAAACTCATGGTATGATTTTACTTATCATGGATTTCGGAACACAAGATCCGGCAGGGGGGACATATTTCAAACAAAGCAAGGGTCCTCTAGGTCGTCATTAAGCAAAATCCCTGCGAAATAACAATTATCACGTCAACATCAAGTGGTACTGTAAAAATCTCAGAAATGAACATAAAGAAGAAACATGGGACGTCACCAACATGTACGAAGCAGGAAAAAGCCATAACATTGTCCGGGAAACGAACAGACTCTATATTGATATCTTAGGAGTCAGTGAAACAAGATGGCCAGGTACAGGGCAACAGAAAATAGGAAACGATGGAAACAATCATAACAACCAATATATGACAGTGGAGTTACTATCTAGATTATTGGGTGCTAATTGTTTAAGAATAAAATGACACCTTAGTCATGTAACTATAAAAAGACACTTGAAATACCAATTTTATTGTTGGGGCTTCGACTAGCTCTGTCTCAGGTCTAGGTACAGTACATTCAACCAACGTACACCTATAAACGATTAATGGAATTCGCAGAAAACCTTTCGTTGTAGTAAAAGGCACGGTAAACTGCACTGGAGTTCTCCATAATCTTTTTAATTACTTACTTTGTTTAGAATATTTTTGCCTGTATTATCAGTTAGAGTTAATTTGTATAAAATTAGGAGCAAAAAATTCAAATGGTATTTTAATTACTATTATTGTTTTTTTGGCTAATAATGAATGTATAAATATAATGGTTAACCTGCTGTACAATTATTTTGTATATAACATTAGAATAGTGTACTTACTGATTATTTAAATTTATAAATCATCATCATCGTCACTAAATTCACTACCGCTATCATTATGTAAATCTATAATCACTGGATTAATTCCACTAATTTTATTTTCCCGGATCCACCACACTTCTATTAATCTGTCACATTTATTTACAGTTTTGGCCCATATTTCTGGAGTTGCAGTTTTAAGAGCTTCTTGCCACATTTCCCTAACTGCATCGTCACTCTATCCACTGCATCCAACGTGATTATCATAAACCGTTTTACATATGCCCCAGATGTGTTTAGTACTTGATGAAGTACTACGGTCACCATGGTATTGACCACAGTACTTTTTGAATTTAAATCCTAAATCCCTCAACACTTTCCAAGGCTAGTTCTCTTAATTTCAGAAACTTGTCTTTCTTTTATTTTCGCCAGTAAAGTATCTAAACTGACCTGTTGATTGTTTTCACGTATTCGATACAAAATATTGCGAATTTCAAATTTTTCTCCATCAGGTAAGTCAATGCTCCTAGAATGTTTACAAGTTGTTTTCTTGTCTTCGTGATACTCAGTCACAGTAAGATCTTCTTGAGCATCTCTGACAGTCTTCATTACAGTTTTTGGCTTACTTTCACTTATCCCGAGTGCGTCACAAACGCGTTGATTAATACATAATAATGACTTTAAAGGTCCAATATTTTATTTACTAGCTATTTCGTCAGATTTGGGAAAAACATAATAATCAGAGGGGGCCAAATCAGATTAGAAAGCAATTCGAAGCCTAGCTCATGAATTTTTGTCATTTGTCTTTTTTCATTGTGTAAGGAGAATCAACACTTGTCTATTAATAGTCTAAACCCTTTTAACTCATTTAAAATTGTGCATTTTCAATCTCAAAATACAATAACCATATCTTTTCCAACCCATTGAGCCACTCTTTGCCCAGTATAACATAGTAAAACGACAGTTGAGAAACACCTATGGATCTTAACAATACTGTTAAAAATAATCGTTGAAATTGTAAAAAAAAAAGTAAAAAGTACCTAACATTGCGAACGATCGTGCTGCGGATAATCATTTATTAACCCAAATCACATCCGATTAATCTATCGCTAGTAAACTGAACAAGAGAACTGAACAAGTCAAAATATTTCAATAAATAGAAAATGATGAGTGGTGAGACAAGGGCACATCTTGTTGCCAATGTTATTTAATATTTATAGTGAAACTATTCGTTAACAAAATCAAACGGAAAAATAATAACCATCGAAGAGATGATATCTAATATTAATTAGAGGACAATACTGTGTTTTCGGCTATGTTTTTGTTCTCGGTTATAAAAACTTCGTCATTCGTATAACAGGACCTCCCGAGATAGATTTTCCATTTTGTCGCTGATATTGAAAGTGTAGGAATAGTTACAATCTGAATGGGTGTATTAACCAAATACTTTAAAAAAATAAAGCTGATCTTAAGATAATGAGTCTAAAGATTTTTAACCCTAGAACAACAACGTGAAAGTAGGGTTACGATACTAACAACGTGGCGTCGTATATGACTCCAAAAGAACTGGCTGTAAAGCATAACAAAAGTACTTTATTTTTTAAATAAAGTGTTTTTATTTTTGGTTATAAACATATTTATTCATAAATTTTATACAAAAATATTTTTGCATAAATAACAAATGAGAAACTTAAAATAAAACTGTGGTACTGGATAAAAGTATAAAAAAATATTGACAATAGTTTTTTGGCAAAATGCAATAACTGAACAATTTTTTTTTATATGTAATGACACATAACAAACCAAAGGATGCATTTTTATAAACAAAAAGTAATTTACTTGCAGTCACTGCAAATGCACAGGCGGTGTTCGGCGCAGACCATTTTCGGGCAGTGCTCACATTTATCGCGCGCTTTTCGGTTTTTGCTTCTTGGACAAAAGTCACAGCGACCCATTGAACCTTGGGGCTTTTGTTCTATTATTTCTTCATCTTTACAATTTAAAATGTCTTTGATACTGCTGCGGATTTGTCTTGGCAAGTGATTATTATACATTCGTTCTTTTAAACAATCTTTAACCAAAATGAACGAAGGCTCCTTTAGAAAGTTTGATCGAGACAGTGGTTTATTAACATTTAGTTTATCTATGACGTAACTGTTGACTCCTGCAATATCCAACATGCCATAGAAAATTCGCAATGGCCATCTGCAAGTTTTTCTGGCGACTGTTGTTAAATGGCAGAGTTGATCAAACGTATCTACACCACCTTTTGTACTATTGTAGAACAAGATTATCTCTGGCCTTTTCGATTCTTCATTTACATCATCTTGAGTATGACATAATATGTATAAAAGAATGACGTTTTTATTTTTTTTTTGGAACGTATGACACTAAAGTGTTTTTCTCATCAAAAGCAAATAGAGATGATGAAACTTGTTTTCCTTTTGTTTCAATTAGTTGTTTAGCTTAAAATTTGAGAAAAATGTTTAGTAATTCCGATGCCACTTCAATAAATTGCTTCGTTTTGAATGGGCATAGACAGCTGAACTTTGTTAGATGATCTTCATCATCATCATCAATCAGCCCTGAGTTGTCCATTGTTGAACATAGGCCTCCTCTAGACTTTTCCATCTGCTTCTGTTCTGCGCCTCTGCTATCCAATTGGTCACGATTCTTTTGAGGTCGTCGGTCCATCGCGTTGGGGGTCTTCCTCGGCTTCGCTTGTCAGCCCGTGGTCTCCACTCAAGCAATTTTTTTGTCCAAATGTCGTCTTTCATTCTTGCAACATGTCCTGCCCATCTCCATTTTTGCCTTGTAATATGTTCGATAATGTCTTCCACTCCGGTTCGTCTACGAACTTCCTCGTTTCTTATTCTATTTCTTAAGCTTATTCCAAGCATCGATCTCTCCATCTTTCGTTGTGTCCGTCTCAATTTTTCGGCTGATGTTTTTGTGAGAGTTACGGTTTCTTCTCCGTATGTGAGGACTGGTAGAACGCACTGGTTAAAAGCTTTTCTTTTTAAATGGATGATCTTGATAATTTAATAACCATTTGTAGTCTCCATCAAATTTATTTGAGCCCGAGAGCAAAATTCTCTTGAAATCTGCTTGGTTACAAGATTAGTATGTTTCTTAGCCTTTTTCAGGTAACAAACTACGCAAGAGCTTAAAAATAATTCTATAATTGGTCGTGAAATGTGATTTTTAGATTTCAGACCAAATATCATTTTATATCTGGACCCATGCCCGATAGAAATATGCAAAGAATATAATATGTCAAACAAATCTTCATACGGAATAAAGTATGTTTTCACTATCTTCTAACTTTCTCTTAATTATGACTTGTTTGTGTCTCACCTTCAATGTATCATATAGGAATAATAAGTGATACTGCCTTCGGTTTTTTTTGCCATTGGTTTGCTTGGCGAGCAAAATTTCCCGTGCAACCTAAAATAAACAAAATGATAGATACCTAGTTTCTGACAATTACTTAGGAACTAACTGCAGCACTTGCATACTACTTTATTTACTACTTCTTTTTCGAAATTATTAACCATGTTCTAATTAGACTGAGTTATAATCTGCGGTAGTGTATAGGAATGAACGGTCGTGCATTTCTTATATTTAAGGTTAGATTTCAGTTATTCTTACCTTATTCATTTCATCATAATTCCACGGCTTTTTGGCGTCTTTGATCACTTGATAATATTGGTTTACTTTTTCATAAAATACACCCTTGTGGATATCCATATTTATATAATAATAACACTAGCAACGATTTTATCACATGTATGTGATAAAATCGTAATTCGACAACTGAATTGACTAAACATACAACCTGTCAGACGCTGTAACGTTCAATCATTCGGACGGTATCACCGTTTGCCGTCTGCCAGGGACGGCAGTCCTGAAATGGCGCATAATTTCAGTCAAACAAAGTAATATGAAAGTAATACAGCGTTTGCCGGCAATACGTGTAATGACTAGGCTTTTCTCGGAATAACGTATTACACCTATTGTCTGCGACATATATATATATATATATATATATATATATATATATATATATATATATATATATATATATTTATTCCAGGAAAATATTATTCAAATCTCTAATAATATTACCACAAATCAAATTAGTGAATTCACTATTCTTAATTTAGCTAATGTTACTTTACTTTCCTTCTCTGCTAATCTACAAATTTGCTTCCTTTTAGGAGCTCGAGCAGTCGATGCACTCCTTAACTCGCCCTTCGCAACCAAAGACGATCCCCTCTTCAAGACTCGAGAAGGTATTGCCGATTATCTCCACGTCATGTTAACGCACAAACTCTTCCATCGGGCACGTAAAGTACCGGTAGACGAACAAGAATTGAAAGGAAAGAAAGGCAAGAAAAAAGAAAAGAAAGAGGATAAAGAGAAGAAAAATGTTGATTCTGGAGAAGACGAAAAGAAAAAGGAGAAAGAAAAGGAGAAGGTGACTGACGCCGAAAGCAGTGTCGTCGAAGGTAGCAAGGATCAAAAGGTTAGTCGATGTTTTTATTTCTTTATTTTAAAAATATAACTATTTAATGAGTAATGCAATGGTTTTTAAACGATACGTTATTTCAACAACAGATAGATGTAAACAATTATAAAAACGCATAGAACATGCTTAAATTTAGCAATCCTTTTTTATCCAATAAAAACTGAGGAGCGGACTCCAATAGTATTGAATCCAGTTCCACTTGGATTTCGATTTTTAGTTCTGAAATATAGACCAGAAATGTTAAGATGTGCCACATGATGAAATATTTTTTTGAATGAGCAATAATTTTCAATTAAAAAAATATATTACAAGAAAGAGGAAAAATTTCAGAAAAAAGAAATACGGTCGTTTTATCATGAAGTTTAAAAAACTGAAAGGGGATACCAGAATTACAATTCATAGAGGAATAAAGAAGATGGGACACACGAGTAAAAAAAAATTAGTGATAGGTATATGGGAGATGCATTTTAGTGAACTACTGAATGGGCGAAATACAGATGAGAATGAAGATTTCCTTATAGAGGAATTGAATAGAGTATGCTTGAGTTGAAATATCTAGGCCTCATTATCTAGCTGCGGAAAGCTCGAAACAGAAGTGGAAGATCAAGTGAATAGAGCAAACAGAGCCCAGGTTGTCTAAGTTAAACAATATGGAAACAGTCATCAGACCAATAATGACATACGCGACAGAAACACGACCTGACACCGAAAGGACAAAAAGAATGTTAGAAACAGCAGAGATGAAAACACTCAGAAAAATTGGTGGTAAAATACTATGGGACAGAGCTAGAAGAACAGATATACGACATAGATGCAAGGTGGAGAACATTAAGGACTGGGTAAGAAATAGAAGAGTAGAATGAAATTATCATATAAGCCGAATGATAATAAATAGAGTAGTAAAGACGGCAAGAGACGGTTACCCAATAGGAAGACGGATCAGAAGGAAGACCCCGAACGACAACTTACTAAAGACACGTTGATAAACAGACAGAGTCATGGCTACATAAAAAGAAGAAGAGGATGATGGCATAATAATAGAATTGTCTAGTGAAAAAGAGAGTAAAAGTATAATAAATGGGCTTAAAATAACAAAAGTCCAGGAGAAAACGAAATAGATGCGGAAAGGCTAAAGAATGGAGGGGAAGAACTACAAAAAAGGATGTAGCCTTATCAAGAGGATATGGGAAGAAGAAAATATGCCCAAAGATTGGACCAAGCTGTATTGTGCCTCATATACAAAAATAGGAATAAATTGGCATGTGAAAATTACAGAGGTATTGCTCTGTTGGATACTTATTACAAGCCATTAGCCAGGATGCTAATACATAAGGTAACCCTTCATGCATTGTTCATAGATTTTAAACAAGCGTGTAATAGGATAAGAAGGAATAAAATGTATGAAGCACTGAGCTCCTTGGGCATACCCGCAAAACTGGTTAGGTTAGTAAGAATGACTCCGAAATCATGTAGTATGGAGAGGATTTTCATCGGATGAGTTTGAAGTGAATAGAGGTCTTAGACAAGGAGATTCATTATCCACGGTGTTTTCAATTTGGTATTGGAAACAATAATCACAAATAGCAGAGTTAAAACGACCGGATCCATTTTCAACAATGAACATCAATGTCTGGCCTTGGCTGATGATCTTATTATTCTAACGAAAACAAGAAAATAATTAAGAAATTTTATAAAAAGATTAGAAAAGGACGCAAAATATTTTGACCTAGAAATACACCAGGAAAAGTCAAGTACGTAATACTAGGAAATACAAAAGAGGGATAGTTTACTTTAATCTCTAATGAATCAAGGGAATATAATTTCGAGAGAGTGGTCCGTTTTACGTATCTGGGGATTATTATAGAAGAGAAAGGTCAAGAAGAATGGAAATTGAATGCCAGATAGGCAAAGGAAAGTGAAAAGATGGGAAACTTAAGACCGCTGATGAAATCCAAATATGTATCAAAAGAAATAAAGTTAAGGATATATAAAACGGTAATAAGGCCCACAACGACTTATGGTAGTGAAGCATGGACAATGAAAAAAGCAAATATGGAAAATTAGAAATATGGGAAAAGAAACTGCTCACAGCTATATATATAGAGACAAAAACACGGTTGGATGCGACGAATAAGCAGAAACTGTATAACGAACCAAACATTAGTCGCTTCATAAAGTCACAGACAGTGAGATGGATAACACGTGATGAGAATGGAAAGGAAGAGGATGCCAAAGATGATCCTAAAACGGGAACCAATTACGAAAATAACGAAAGGGCGACCCAGACAAAGATGGTTTGATAGCGTACAGGAAGATCTAAGATGAGGCCTGTTGAGCTTTGTAAATAAATAAATAATTTTCATTTTACAGTCAGAAATTTTCTTTTTGCACAAACGGCGATTAAAAGTTTGGCAAACTAAAGCGATGTAATGTTACTAATATGTGTTACAAGATCTATCAGTTGTATATTAATTTTGGCGTTCCAATCTTGTAGTATAACTTATAACGCCATGTTAATTGAAAATTTAGACACATAAGTTTTATGTTTCTTGTAGGCACGTGTCAACCTGTACTTTGTAATATATACTGTTATTTTGTAATGTAAAGTAATATCAATGTAATACAGAAGAAGAGATAGAAGAACTATACCATAGCATTAATCAAATCGTGAAAAGGTTGAAAAAGCAGGACCTAACAATTGTCATGGGGGACTTCAACGCTAAAGTTGGGGCCAGCAAAACATTATCTGCAGTTGGACCATTTGGTCTAGGAAACCGGAACGAGCGGGGAGATAGGTTGGAGATTTTTGCGGAAGCAAATCAATTAGTAATAATGAACACCTGGTTTATGCTACACCTAAGGAAACTGTACACCTGGAAATCTCCACAGGATTCTTTGGGAAGGATTGTAAGAAATCAGATTGATTACATCCTAATAAATAAGAGGTTATAGGAACAGCTGTACATCTGTCAAAACATACCCGGGGCAGACATAAATTCTGATCATGTACCAGTTGTAGGTAATTTCAAAGTCAGAATGAAGAAGGTTACAAGTAAGTCGATGAAGAAGTATGATGTTAGAAAACTGAAAGATCCCAATGTTCGACTGAAGGTGAGTGAAAACCTCAATACAAAGGTACTAAAATGCAAAAATACAGGAACTATAGAGGAGAGTCTGACCATCATACAAGAAACAGTGAGAGAAATTAAAGAACAACACCTGAAGAAAGATACAGACAAACGGAAATCGTGGATGACCGATGAAATACTTGAACTTATGGACCAGAAAAAAAAAACAAAGAAAATATCCAAGAATATAAGAGAATACATACCATCGTCAGAAGAAAAATAAGAGAATCCAAAGAGAAACAAAAAACAGAACAATGCCAAGAAATAGAGGAGTATCCGAGTCGATATGATAACTTCAATGTTCATCGAAAGGTGAAGGAAATAGCTGGCAAGTTCCGAAAACGCAACAGCGCAAAAATAACAGATGATGAAGGCAATCTTGCCATAACCAAAGAAGATAAAAAGAAAGTATGGGAAGAATACTTGGAGAAGCTTGTCCATGACCTTAGAACAATACAAGAGCCTATCATTGAAGAAAATTCAGGTCCCGAAATCCTACCAGAAGAAATAACGGCAGCCGTCAGACAAATGAAAGATGGAAAGGCACCGGGACTTGATGAAATTCTTGCAGAACTGTTGAAGCTATTAGAATAAAACAGAACAAATAAAAATAATAACTGAAATATTTAATGAAATATACAAGGCAGGAAAAAGGAAAAATACCAGTAGAGTGGCTCAAATCGGAGTTCGTACCATTGCCCAAAAAAACAGGAGCAAAAGTTTGTGAAGATTATAGGACCATAAGCCTAATGAGCCGTGCTGAGCCTAATGAGCTGAAGCTGTTTTTAAAAGTCATCCACAAAAGTATTTACCGGAAATGCGAGGAACAAATTGCGCCCAATCAAAACACCATCAAAACCAAGCTAATGATCATCAGCAAGGAAAACATAACTGGAGCAAATCTGTATGTGAACCAAATGAGAATTGAACGTGTCTCATAATACAACTACTTGGGAACTATAATCAATGAGTCGTGGGACAATACCCAAGAGATTAAATGTCGCATCGGAAAGGCAAAAAGTGCATTCTTGACTATGAGTTCTGTGTTCAAGACCTCACCCTAGACACAAAAATACGGCTCCTTAAATGTTATGTGTACTCAGTGCTTCTGTACGTATTGAAACGTGGACATTGAAGGCGGAAACTCTATCAAAACTTCAGGCTTTTGAGCTATGGTCATACAGAAGGATCCTGAAGATACCATGAACAGACAAAGTCACCAATGAAGAAGTACTGCGGAGGATGAACACAACTGCGGCTTTGGTCAACATAGTCAAGGCAGATACGAGCTACTTCAATGCATTTTGCAAGGTAAAATTGAAGGAAAAAGGGCCCCCGGACGAAGAAGAATATCCTGGCTTGCTAACCTGAGAGCATGGTATAGAAAGACCTCAACACAGCTATTTCGTATAGCAACCAACAAAGTCATCATAGCCAGGATGATCGCCAACGTTCGGAACGGACAGGCACCCTAAGAAGAAGAAGAAAGTAATATCAAGCCAGCGATAAAACGTAATTAGAGGAAGCTGTCAATTTGATATTTAAATAACGTAATTTACCCATCCATTCAATTTCATCTAATGACATGACAGATATGATTTGACATTTTCAAAGTAAAGGTTTTTTGTAAAGTATACTTTGCAAACATTTTTTTAAGAAAATCAAATTTAAAAATGAAATTTAACAGAGGGAAAAGTATATGGCGAGTGGTAGTATTCATTTCCATAATTTGTGTTTGTTCTACACATCTTACAGTTTTACCATTGTATAGAAGGAGTATTTTTAAATTTAAATAGACAATATTTCTAACAACTGACAGAATGATAAAAGTTTTATTTTGTTTTCTTTCTTTCTTTAATCCAACTGTAGTCATCCATATATTTTTTGTTTTTTAATTTCATCTGTATTTATATTTTAGAAATTTTAGTTGTCTAAATTATTTTTATGTTCCTTTATTAAGCCTACATTAAAATTTATTCATATTTATTTTTTACACAAAGTTAGATTCTATTTTTTAAAATGACAAAGGGGGGAAATTTATTAAAATATGTAAATTTATGTATTTCTCTTGTTATAGCCTGAAAAGGAAAAGAAAAAGAAGAAAATTAAATTGGAAATGCACTATGATCAACGTTTTGAAGACAATTTAGATGCGTACGTTTGGATATACGATCCAATTCCTTTCCACTATTGGATAATCGGTACTTTCCTAGTTTTGGGAGCTATTGGAATCTGTCTCTTCCCCCTATGGCCACCATCTGTCAGGTATGTCAATGTTCCTACTATTTCCTATTAATTTAGTCTCAATTTAACACGTATTTTTCTTAACTGCCTTAAAGTATTATCTACTTAGTAGTAGAGTGGAATCCCGGAAATCTAAAATAATTTAGGCTGATCTCTGTGCTTATCACCAAAAATTCGAATTTTTCGCGAATATGGACTAAAATACACTGAAACTATATGCGAAAATTCAGAACCAGATGTATATAATTTTGATTTTTTTTAGACTGTGGTAAATTAACATGATACCTCTAATTGCCAAACACATGAGACTCCCGGCTAGTAACGAGTGGGGTAATCAGTAGTGAGAACCCTGCCTTGAACGCCACCGTCACTATGACAACACACGTAAAAAATATTTTAACTACCGTTCCTTGTTAATTTCGATAACCGTTATCGGTGATCAGGTAATAATATATCAGTTATCAATTTCACCGTCACCATCTAACAAAACGTGTTTATATAATAATTATGATATGATATTCTCGGTGAACGTGACCGTGACTAACATCTGGTAATTTAAAAACGATGAACTTTGGAAACGTGTAGTATTACTGGTTGCCTAATCGACTGAAAATTACAAGATTCTGAATTGAACAGTAAATAGGCTGTATTTTACGAAACGAATATCCATATAATTTATGTTATTATCTATTGATATTTCTCTTTTTAAAATAATGTCATTAAACGTATTGACTATTTTTTTCTTTCATAAAAATTCTTAAAAGCTTACAAAAAAAATTTAATCGAATTCTAAAGTTAATATTTAGTTTTATGAAGCGTTTTTAAGAAAGTTTTATAGTGATTTAAATAGATAGCTTTATTATTAGTGTTGTAAATTTATTATTAGTCGAACCATCTAGTTGCGTTAGTGAAATATATTCAATATCGACGATATGTTTTTATAGTACTACCTAATAAAGTGCGATCGTATATTTAGTTTACGATTACTGTGACCACCTGTTACTGTACATAAAAGAACAGTGATTACGGTCACCATTTAAAATCACCGTTATTCGAAAATCATGATAACTTATCACGGCCTGATTTAAAAATCACCACTTACACCATCACTAAGGCATATTGTATTTTCTGTTCTATTGATTCTCGGTTTCTCTATGTCTAGTTTAACTGTGTAAATAATGACAGGCAATCATAAAGACCGTTCTTGAACATTAACAAAAGTAAAAAGTGTTTAAAGGATTAGATAATGGGGCTGGATGGGCACCATCACATAAAGCACACCTAGCAGGGGTATCTTTACTTTTTTTGTAGGCTGACATATTGTGTTCTCCACCACATTTGATGCACACAAATGATCTGTTGCAGTTGATCTTGAGTGGCCATATTGCTGACATCTCATGCATTGGGTGATACCTTTTGTTATTTTTGGAGGTTCCACTTGTATAGCTCTATTTTGAAGATTTGTCAGTTTGTAAATGTCTTTGTTGTTTTCTACTGGTTCTAAGTCGACGAAGAATATATTTAAAGTTTTTTTTGTTATTCTATCTTTTTCAGTTTTTATTTCATCGATGTCCGTCGTATGGTGTAGGTGTTTGATGACTATTTTATAGGCACGCTCATCTTTAGGTTGATAAGTGTGGTGTACTACATTTTTGTCCCTCATGTATTTTATTATTTTCCTATATGTGTCTGGTGTATCGCAACTTATCTTTACCGTGTTGTCTGCTAAGGATTTTGTGATGTATTGTGTGTTTTCTGCTATTAGATCTGTTTGTTTTATCATTTCATTGTATTTAATTACTCTGTAGACGTATTTTGGAGGTGGTTTTGATGTTTTATTTGCATTTTCGTTAGTTTTAGTGGATTCTCCTTCCTCTTGATCTAGGAGTGTTAGAGAACTATATTTGTTATTTGTTACTGTCTCTGATGGTTATTGGTAACATCCACTTTTCTTCTTTTCAAGACTTTTTTAACTACTTGCCAAGGATTTTCTTTATTTTGCTCGCTCTCATCAAATCCTAAGAATTCTTCATCGCTAGTTGATGATCTTATATGGTGGTGTTGGCTATTATTTATTGCATACTGTGTGGGAATTGATTGAGCTTCAATATTCTTAGGTTGCTGGTGTTGTGGTGTGCATGTGTTGCAGGGTGGGACATCCTGTATAGTAAGTCCATTATTTGTTGACAACATTTGTTGGTTGTAATTAATTCCTGGCCCATTAAAAGCAGGTAATGTATTCATTTTTTATCTGCTAGTCAATTAGTTGACCACTTTTATCATTACGCTGATAATCTAATTTGTTTTGTTTTTGTTTTTGATTTACACTTTCCGTAGCACATTGATAACGGGAGCAATCAACTGTATACTACGAAAGTCGGGTATATAAAATTAAAATAAAATTAAAATGAAATTAAAATGAACTTAAAATGAAATTAAAATAAAACAAAACAGAATAAAATAAAATCGAATCGAATTAACTGCAATCGAATCCGAATCGATTTGATTGGATACAAATAATTGATTCGATTCGATTAGAGTGATTGGAATCAACTCAAATTGAATCGAATGGAATCGAATTGAACCGAATCATATCGAACCGATTTGAATCTAATATAATCGATTGCAATCGATTTGAATCTAATATAATCGATTGCAATCGAATTGAATCTAGTCCAATCGATTGGAATCGAATCAAATCGATTAGAATCAATTGGAATCGAATCAAATCATATATATTAAATTAAATAAATTAAATGAAATTCTAGATAATTTTTATTTTATGTGTATTTATAGCAACTTTATTAGAAATCATTATACTCTTTTAACTGTAGAAATGATGATTTGCTTATTTCAGATTGGGAGTATACTATCTCAGTGTAGCCGCAGCTGGTTTCTTGGTATCAATTATTGTATTAGCTGTTATCCGTTTAATAATATTCTGTTTGATATGGACGGTATCAATGGGAAAACATCATTTGTGGATCCTTCCGAATTTGACGGAAGACGTAGGATTCTTTGCATCGTTTTGGCCACTCTATACAGTAAGTATAACTTTGCAATTATATTTATTAGATAACGTGAAAGTTTTCGTATTTTAGATGAAATGAAATCATTTAAGTTCATATGACAACAATTTTTACAAAAAACTGAAATACACTTGAGATACCAACAGTAGTATAAATTTTGTCACTGAATATTTCATAAAATCATGTAATATGTTCTGAATTTATTTATCAAATCAAACAATAAATACACGGCGGATTTCAACATTGCAAATATTTAATGTTTATAAACATTTTCCGAACGACTTTTAACCGAAAAAAACTTTTTTAAAGGAACATAACACAAGTAATGTCGGGTTAAAAGGTCACAAAATATTAGATTACATAGGATTAGCTCGAGTAATGTGTAGAATGAACTCTAAGCACTATGGAGCTTAGTAACCAGCATGGCCCCGTATCATTTTTAAAAATAAAAATGTATTTGGTTGTGCCGAGATTCGAACTAGTTAAAGTAATATATTCTTGTTCTCCTATTCTCTCCTCTTTGCCACACCACTGATTTGCAAAGAGCGTCCATATTTGAATTGTCTCAACTCTATATAAGGTTCGACATCCATATTTAAATTGTCCCAACTCTATATAAGGTTCGACATCGTCATTTTGGATACTTACGGGGACTGGCAAGTTGTTAAGGATCTGCAGTAGGCTTGGAGAAGGTTTTCTACTATCTTTTATATTCATCGACAAATTTTCTCTCATGACCGCCTTTCACATTTGTTTTTATTCAACGATTTGGTCTGAATATTTACTTTTTCAGAACTAGTTTTTTAATATGAATGGCATTTTATATAAAATTATGAAAATAGTACGTAATTTTGTAAACATAAAATATTTTTTTAATTTCAGTATGAATATAAAGGAAACAAAGGAAAGAAAAAGAAAGAAAAGGATTCCGATGCAGAAGATGACGATAATAAAGAAGATGAGAATCCTGCCGATGAAGAGTCACCAAATTCAGGAGTAGCTGAAGTTGCGGAGTAAGTGTATCATTAAGAAGGTTCTGAATCTGTATTTTCTTGTGGCATCTTGAAGTTAAATATTATTTTATATGAGTTTAATGATATAATTAATTGTAATTACATTTTTCATTTATTTTGTCTTTTCGGTTTCCAATCCGAAAATCGTTTTCAAAAATTGTAAAATAAAATTATGAATGATCTGACTTAACCTATAAATATTTATAATTGGTGGCGGGTGGTAATACCAATTTGACAGTTGACTTGCACAAACATTTTTCAGTCCACAAACAGACTTCTTAACATGCTTTCACAAACAGTCAGTTTCAAATGAATCACCGCGCCAGATGTGAGCCAAACGTGAGAATAGGCCTGACTATAAAAACCCATAGAGTACCAAAAAGAAATAGCAAAAAGAAGTACATTAAGGATGGAAATGGTCACGATAGAAACAAGAAAGGCAAATAATATCCATGTAAAACAAAGGAAAAAATTAAAGAGAGTGTTAAGAGAAAAGAAGAGAAAGCACATAGAAAATAAATTGAAATAAATAGAAGAGAACTACGGAAATAAAGAAGTAAAAAACCTTTATCCAGGCCCAAGAGATGAGAAAAGAGGATACCAACAAAAACCTATATTCTTTAAAAATAAAGCGGAAATAACTTTAAAACAGAGAAGAAGAAATCCTAGGGATATGGAAAGAATATTTCGACGAATTACTAAATGTCAAGGACAAGTAAAACAAAAAAATAGAAGCAGAAACAGCAAATAAACTCTTAGAAGATGTAGAAGACAATTCACCTAGCAAAGAAAAAATCGAAGAAATGATAAAAAAGTTGAAAAGTAAAAAATGCCCTGAAAGTGATAACATAACAGCAGAGGTGCTGAAGTGTGGTGGAACATTTTTAAATGAATAGATATACAAAACAGAATGCAAGCAATAGAAGTTTAGGCAAGGAATGCAAAAATATAGCTATACACAACAACGATACAGCAAGTATTTACATAGTGCAGTGAGACATGAACAATGACATAAAATCAAAATTTACTGGAAATCTAGGAAAGAAGAGTTCTGAAGAAGATATATGGGAGAATCCTGAATATAGCCTATGGGTGAAATCAAACGACGAGCTAAAGGAATTATACAATCAACCAAACATAGGGTGATTAAGGACCAGAGTTGGAAAGGCCACCTAGAGGCTGCCGGATAGAGAACTCCAAAAATCCTAAACTACATTATATCCTCAAAAAAGAAAAAATGAAGACGAGAAATATTTGAAAGCAAGAAATCGAAAAAATATGGAAAAAATGGGGCTAGAAGGTTGGAGAGGAAAAATGAACAACAGAAAGAAGTGAAGAAAAATCACATATCAAGCCACGGAAAAACTCAGCAGATAAAGAAAAATATTACCCTTCATTGGAAACCTGACAAATAAAATTATTGTCCTCTTCAAACCAAATACTAACATCAAAATTGGTAGGTATAGCTGTATTAATAACAAAAGTTTGTTTTCTCATATTAAGTGCAAGATACGAGCAATGTGCACTACAATCTACAAACTACCATGTCTAGACTGTGAAGGTTGCTATATTGGACAGACAAGCCAATAGCTAAAACAACGTATTACTCAGCACAAAAGTGACTGTCACAAAGGTAGAAATACACGCGCTATTATCGAACATTTCATTAACACAGTTGTTGACTATAATAGTTTGAAAATCTTACAAACTGTAAATAATTATAAAAACAGGCTATTTCTCAAAATGCGTTACATTACAAAAACAAAAAATGTAATAAACTGTAAAGCAGACACCAACTAACTGGGTAACATCTACTGTATAATCTGTAAAAACAATTAGAGAATTGAAAAACGTCAACTTTTTGACAAGTAACTAGAGGCAGAGGTTTTAATATTTATTAATTAAATGCGAAACTACAATTTTAGTATTTATTTAATTTATTCATAAAAATGAGCTTAAACTTAAATAAAATTAGTATGGTTGAATAGGTATTTTCAATACCTTTCAAACGAGGTATCACTGCCATAAGGTCCTATTTAAAATTATCTGTCACAGTGGCGCTGTAACGTCATCTGTCACTATTGCGTCACTTGTTATGAGTAGTTAAGAAGCCTACGTCTGTTTATTACATCGAGCAAAAAGACAAAAGAGGGAATGTAAAGGTAGTGGGGGCAAAAATATTGTTAGACAGGAAGTGCCATCTTGAGAGGCCAAATTAAACAAGGAAAGAGAGTCTTTCCTTGTTTAAGAAATCAAATTTAGTTGGGTTATGTTATTATTTGTCCCAATTGTCACATAAAATCTTATTTATATTGAAGTTTTTTAACAATTGTTTCACATTTTAGATTGTTATCGTTAATATTTGATTAAAATTTTCCTGTCTGACACATTCTGAAAACTATTTTATAGCTACTGTTAATAAGTGTCGGAAAATTTAAATTTGGCGCATTCGCATTTCCGGATATGTCCGCCATCAGAGGCCACTTTTTTGGTCGCCTTTTCATAACGATTAGATTTCCTCTTTTGTCTTTTTGCTCGATGGTTTATTACCTCCCTCCAAATTTCCCTATTATAAGTATAACCGTTCAAAACAAACGAGGGGGGAGACGGACTTTTGACTAGCACTGTATATACGCTACATTACGTAAAATTTTGTTTTAATTTCAGACCTGACAACAGGGAGCAGCAACTTGATAACAATGGATCTGAAAGTGAGAGCGAATCCAGCCAACGATCCAGTACAGGCAAAGATTTCGAAATTATAGAGCAGGAAGATGTTGAATCCTAAGCAATTAGAGGACTTTAATGTTTAAATCTTTGTGCACATACTGTGGTAGAAAAAATTATATCGGGTTCCCTCGTGCGATTTGAACTAATTTCCATATTAAATGACCTTCTAATGGCAAGAGTTTTAATAGTCCCTTTTATTTAAATAAGAAGACTATTTTTGTTTATCTAGGTGAGCGTAATCCTGAATAGAGTGTCATAAGAAGGTTTTAACATTAAATCTAAAATTCGTTCGACTTTGTATTAAAACAACATTTTATTCTTCATTATAAAATAAATATTGGTCATAGGGTATCAAAAGTTTTTTATTGACTACCTGTTAATAAGATCAAATTTGTTACAGTTCTCCTGCTTCATGTATTTTACAAAAACTTTTTTTTATTATAGTTTTTTAGTATTATATTTTTAATATCGAAAAGATCTTTACCTAAACATAGAATGTCTTTATTATTTCCTTTTAATTGGCTAATTTTTTCCGCTGGATGGAAAACTTCTAATTTAAATAATACATTTTGATAGTTCTGGGACACAAATTTAAACTGACTATTGATAACTTGAATTAGATTGTTATTCGATGGCAAGTAGTTCAAAGAGCTCGAAATGTACTTGGTCGGTTAGTTTGATTGATTTCAGGCTAATAAAATATTTTTATAGGGGTACTTTGGTTTTTTTCTTTGGATTATTTTTGTTCCTGAATACCAAAAGGTATACACCTGTGTACAGAGTATATAGAGACAAACGGTTCAATTCGTAAATGTAGTACTAACTAATAAACTATTATTTTATTTAAATATGATTGCATATTGTACTTTTCAACAATCGTTAAAAATAAGACCATAAAACTGTCATGTTGATTATTATCTCGGTAGTGGGGTAAAATGATCTGCTGGTAGTGGTGTATTTTAATAGATTTTTACCCGTAGTGAACTACGATTTTGGATCAAATATAAATGGGAATCAAACAATTACTTTTGTAGATCGCACACAGGGAAGATATTTTTTTCTATATTATAAACGTTTTCATTGAAACATTTGTCGCTAACAAATGTCATCATTGTAAGTACTTTCTAATTTTTACATCGTTAAATCCGCTATATGCAGCTAAGCGTTATCGTCTATAAGAATCACATTCCTCCATATAGAAAGTTAAGATTTAACCTTAGGGGTGGTTTTCTTCCTGTTAATATGTGTACAGGTTGTTCAAATGTTTCTGTTGATGGTAAAGTGACTACACGTGTGCATTGCGCTACATCTGTCTTCTTATATATACTTACTGTTTATGTTTGACCCATCTTTGGAGATGATTGTTGAAGTTTTTAGGGTTCATGTTCCATAAGCAGTTTTTTATTTTCTATGTTAACTTGTAAAGTTCTCTCCGCAGATATATCGTCCGTTGAAGCTCTAATCCTTTCAAAGAAAATTAGTAATTTGATAAGCAAATAGACTGGTCTTTAGGTCATTAGCGGAAGCGAATTCTAAATGATTTGCAGAATGTAAACATTTGTTTAAAAAAAATTATTTTACTGTCGATACCGACTGTCAACGTGTTATATATTTTTGGGGAGAACTATACCATTTACTTTTTTTGTAAATAATAATACTAAAGAAGAAAATGCAATAACGACCTTAGAAAACATATCTTATGGATATTATTGTCAAAAAAATATGTTTATTGAATTCGATAAAGTAATACAACAAATCTTTTCCCTAATTGTAATTGATATACTCTGTAATACTTTTATATTATTCTAAATGAACATTGAGAGTTTTTTTTAAATTTTTGTTTATTTTAACTGGGAAATATATAACGATTATAAAAATACTCAACATTTTCTATCAAAAATTTTTGAAGTTAATGTTCTGATTTTTAGTGAGATTTTTTAAAATCAATTTTAGTGGTTGAAATCAATTTTTTTGAGATTTATAACGAATCTTGATATTTTTTATAAATAAAGTACTGATACTCGGTTTAAAGGCACACTTTGTGTACTTTGACATTGACTTTCTGTTATTTTCTTTTTATAATAAATCATTTTGCTGAAAATTTCTTGAGAAAAAAGTTATATGTATTTCCGTACATTATGATTGTTAAAAGTACAAGAAAAATTAAAAGAATGTTTCACACCACGTTTTACGTAATACGTACGTACGTACAAACGTAAAAAACAACAACATAACCTAAAAATTGGATAAAATTAGATTTTCTTAGAAAAATTCCCTTCGACATAAGCTATAATTAATACAGTACGTAAATTTTTCAGCTGGACATATATACATTGAGGTAAGTGTGGCAACTGCTTTTTCTCAAAACCACTGCTGTCATCAAGGCCACAGACGTTTTAGTTTTATTTAACTTTTAGTATCAATTACTATTCTATTGCATGTGTTGCATGTGCATCGAGGGAGTTAATTCTGCAACGTAAATCTACGTAAATAATAAAGTTATTGTCATGCAGTTAAAAACCTTTGAAAAGCTTTATTGTGGAATATGTCCACCGAAAAACGAATAAGTATTATTCTAAAAGTAGTTAAACACAAATAAATAAATTATTTAAAGAAATTTAATAACAAACAATACATTCTACAGTACAAAAAACAAGTAAACTAAATAAAAGGTTCAAATATACCACCTTATTTTGCAAGACAATAACCTAGTTTGTATCGTAGCACATTCATTTCTTATTTTATTTTCTAAATCAACTAGATTTATGTGTTCTTTCGAGATCTTTGCCATAGATGGTAGATTTTCGCAGAAAAATCAATGGGAGCAAAATCGGGAGATCTCGTAGGCCTTTTAGTTTGGCTTTTTCGGCTTATAATGCGATCCTTAAAAATTGTGTTTAAATAATTTCTAACAAACATCTTCTAAATGTACATCTGGGAGATTCTGAATAGCTGGAATAATGATAGCTTGTAAAAGAGCAAGCTATTTAGCTGAATTCAGAACTCCCTCAAAAAAAAAAAAAAGAAAAATACCGTGTTCTGGAAGGATTGTGATGACCCCGTACTGAAAATGACGATTCATGACAAGGATATTTTGTATAAACATATAATTTTCGTGAGATGCATTCATTGCAGCTTCACAAAACTTCATTCTACGAAATTGATCTCCGGGAAATAACTCCTAAGTTTTTGAATATTTAAAACTTTATTAACTGTGATATGCGAGACCTCAACTCCTCGGCAACACTTCTAGTGCTTCTGGAGTTATCAACCTCAATGGGAGCACAAATAATTTCATCTCTCCTTTTGATTTCCTGCTTTCTTTTCGAGGTTATCTTTTTGCTTTTGTGACATTTTGTACAATCTTGTAAACAATAATGTGTTTCAATACTATTTACAATATTTGCAATTGTTTGTCTACAGGCTATGGGACTATTACTATTTTCGAAAGTAGTAGCAAAAAGATCTACACATTCTGACAAAGAATTGCCTTGATAATACCATTTAATTATTTGAACCTTTTCTGGAGAAGTGTAAATAAAAGTTTTAAAACAATACTCTTCGCTTCACTATCACTAACGCTTCGTGTGTTGTAATATTGGTATAGACTCGAGAAACCGCAGTTGCCACACTTACCTCAATGTATATTACCTATGTCCAGCTGAAAGATTTACGCACCGTATATATTTTTATTAAAAAAAAAAAATAATAATAAAGAGAAATAAAATACGACTTGTTTGATTCATGACTTGTTATAAATTCATACGTTTAAAAGACGGTTAAACAGAGAGAAACAATTAAGAGAGTATAGAACATCTAGTTTTTTGCAGTATATTTCATACATTACGTAGTTATGAACTTATCATAACTTATTTAATACTGCTCTGATACTTTACTGTTTTTTCAGACTTGCCATGATCTACTATCAATTTTTAATAATTATGATATGAACTAAACATTTATATTAAACATAAAAATTGCACACAAATATAAAGTCTTTAGGAAGTTTGTTTTCAAATTGCTCAAAACGCTTCATTACTGTTTTAATATTCATTATTAAGGTGGTAATGTCAACTCCACTGGTTATATCAGACGTCGAAACTATATTCCTATCAACGATACGAATGTGTTATTGCATATTATGTATTACAAGTAACTAATTTTATCGCGAAATTTTCAAACAAATTCGCGGATGCCTGCATATTGATATAGTTAAAAATAAAAAAAGAAAATTACTATTCTTATTGTGCGTTAAGGCAGAAAAATAACTAGTACATTAGTAGAAGCAAATTCTAAATTATTGTGCACGTTGAATTTGAAAAATAATTGTCTTTAATTGTAGTGATAGCTTGTTGTAGATTAAAGGCGGCATTTGTTTGAACTCGAACTATCGACGAGTAATATAAAATTGGAGTTAACTGTACACTATGATATTGGTAATCAAAATTTACCGTGTTGGTAACTGTACCTACAGTTTTAATTTGCAAATGGAATCATTAAGAAAAACTATAAAAATGATGCAAAGTCAAGGAAGTGTATCTTTAAACCAGGCTACTTTAATCAAATTATTTATATAGTATTTAAATCTCTCTGATATATAGTTGAAATTGACCTTTTATTTATCTGGTATAATTTTATAGTTGGTGCTATTTATTTTGAGAGTGTATACAGGGTCCACTCCGAAAACGTCCTTTTATCTTTATGAAGAGATTTTAAGGGGCCGACCTATTTATTATAGTTATTAAAATGATTTACGACAGGTTAATGCATTTAAAATTATATTAAATAAAATATTATGGTGTACACTTAAATATATAATTAAACATACTTGTAAATAATATTTATTTTAATTTGTCCATCACTTGTCTTAGCATTTGATTGCATAATGCTGCATATGGATTTAACTCGACAAGCTGAAAAATAAATTATGGTTTAAGTAACTTAGTATTTTTATTACATTATATTTGGAAGCTATCATGATCAACATAAACCAAAAATCTAACAATAACTCAACTTTATAGTAACACAAATCCAGAACTAGAATCCAGTGGTAAGAAACCACTAAGTTTCAGGTACCTTCTTCTTCTTTTTTCTTCTAATGGCGCTACAACCCTTTGTGAGTCTTGACCTGCTTAACAATGTTCTTATATTCTGCCCTGTCGGATACTTTCCTTCGCCACTGCCTGATGTTCATGGTTTTAAGATCCCTCTCTACGTCGTCTGTCCATCTTTTACGGGACCTTCCTCTTGTTCTGTTTCCTTGAGGCTTCCATCTCTGAACTTCTTTTACAGCTCGATTATCTGGCATTCTTTCTAGGTGACCAAGCTAGTTTAGTCGTTGTGACTTTACAAATCAAACAATATCTGCGCTCTGCATTAGTTCATCCAGCTCGTGGTTCATTTTAATTCTCCACGAACCATCGCTGCATTGGATTGGTCCAAATATCTTCCTTAGTATTTTGCGCTCAAATATTCTCAGTTGATTTTCATCAGTGGTTGAGAGGGTCCACCTTTCATATCCATATGTGACCACTGGTCTAATTACTGTTTTGTAGATTCTAAGCTTAGACTTACGATTCAGTAACTTACTTTTCATTAAGTCTTTGTATGCATAAAAGCACTTATTAGCTAGTTTCAGGTACCTACATTCTACAATAACAAAAATCCTCACTGAGGAAACAAATATTGCACAGCTGCAGTCTTAGATATAGAACAGCCATTTGATAGAGTATGGCACAATGAACTCTTATTCGCTCCGTGCGTGACCATGGTAGGGGTACTTTGAAACGATGCCAGCGTGCGTAGCGGCGAAATATGACACAATTGGACCTACCTTTTTACGCATAAATTTTATCAAAAATGTGTGCAAATACATATTGCGTATTTAATTGTGCTAATAATAGCAAAAATAGTAAGTGTAGTTTTAATAGGTTCCCAAAGATTACATATAAATTAGAGAAAAGAAAAAGATGGATCCGTGCTATTAATATGAAAAATTAAATATCACATAACTTCATTTTTATGCAATTGAAATAGGAAATATTTAAATAATTTACCTTAAATGATATTTTATAAGGCTTCAAGGCTGCAGAGTGCCTGATGACTTAAGCTTTTATATCGTAACTTTTACTATAACTGTTTTTAAATATATATGCTCTTTCACGTGAAAAACTTGATTTGCCAGTACTAGATTTTTCCCTCTCTTTTCCGTTTGTGGTTGAAAAGATATATTATGATGAATTTTGAGAAACCCAGTTTTTAATACTACATTTATTTTGTACATAAACTGAAAAAATATAATTAAAAAGTTAATTATTAATAATTGTCAATTTCGCATGAATTTAACAATGTCAAACATATGTCATATGTTTAACCTGAAAATTGGTAGGTCCAAAACTGTCAGATGAAGGCGGTAGGTGTCGCGTCAGTCACGCACGGAGCGATATTCACTTCAAAGCACCCTTCCAACTTCCTACTACCTCATTAAAAAAATCCTCATTTTCAAACTCCTCATCAAAATTTGATAGAGTACGGTACAATGGACTTTTATATAAACTTCTAAGCATCCATTAAAAAATCCTATGTCGAAGATCGTTACCTCCAAGCAGAATATAACTCAGCAACCTCCACGTACTCTCCCATTAAATCATGGGTGCCACTAGCAGCAGTGTGTTAGGTTCTATCCCTTACCTGATATTTACTGCAGACATCCCGTCCACAAATACAACAGAAATCTTTAACATTTTTCGATGCAACAATAAATGGCACGCAGATACCAGTCAAAGAAAGGAGACCCTGACAAGACGTGGGAATACACAAAGAAATTGATCACTGAAGCCATCAACACTACTAATCCCAAAGACAAAACAGCCAAGAAAAAACATTGGATGACTGAAGAGACTCTCAATCTTGTAGAAAAAAGATGAAAACTTCAGAAACGGTACATCAAATTCAAAACAAAAAGAAATAGATATATGCACCATAAATACAACTATAAAACACTCGTGCAGAAGGGACAAAAATAATTATATTAAAAACATATGTGTACAATTAGAGGAACATGCTGCATAGCGAGAGAATTCAAACCGTAGACACAGATCATCAAAGATAATGGTGGAAATACCATAACAAACCCAGACGGTATCGCAGAGGTGTGGAAACAATATTATGAAATACTATTCTCTAACAACGACCCAGACAATAATACAGAGAAAAGAAGTTATGAAAAAGAACCTCAAATATTGAAATCAGAAATTGAGGCGGCAATTAAAAAGCTAAAATTCAGAAAAGCAGAAGAAGAAGATGGAATAAAAGATGGCAAAGTAATGCTTAGAATTTGCAATGAGATCTGGAATACCGGAAAGTGGCAAAATGATTGGGGTAAATTCACGTTTATTCCCATATATAAAAAAGGTTCACCGACAGATTTCAGTAATTACCGTACATTAGCATTGATATCACACGCGAGCAAAGTACTTCTAACCATCATCAATGAAAGACTAAAATCAATTCTCTTACACAAATTCCCCTAGAACAATGCAGATTCGTCCCAGGTAGAGGAACAAGAGAAAATATTCTTAATATTCATGAAATTATCGAAAAATATCGAGAGTTTAACATAGAAACATATTTATGCTTTGTAGACTATTCCAAGGCCTTCGATGTCGTAAAATGGGATAAAATGTGGCATATACTTAGAGAAATGGGTACGCCAGAACATCTAATCTATTTATTACAAAAACTATATGTAAATAATACTGCTAATGTAAGAGTTAATAATGTGGTTTCGAAAAACTCTAAATTAAAATCTGGAAAAAAGAGGTTTAATCTTTGTATGTAGGTATATTTAAAAACCCTTAAAAGGGCTACATAAAAAAAAACAAACATTTTCGGAATAATAATTCCATCATCAGGTTAAAAAGCAGGTTAACATGCCTGAGCCACCAAAATACTAGGGTACAACCCTTTACAAAAAATGTACATGTTGTTTAAAAGTGAGTGATGTTTAATACTATTAGATTTAACTTCAGGCAACACATAACCATGCCTCACGTGAGTTCCTGAGTCCGGAGAGTAAACCTCTTCAAACGGACATCAGCTGGTAACTGGAGAGTTACCAGCTGATGACCCGTTGTGTCCTAAACCTAAATCTAAGTGTGTCATTTACTTAATATTGTAGTAAGATTCCATTTAAGTGTTTTGTTTGTGGTTGTGGAAGTTCAAAAAGCTAAATATCTTTTTTCAGGTAAGTAATTTTTGAAATATATCTATAAGTATATTCTTTTAGAAACATTAGGTTATGTTTTGATAGTCAGTGAAGCCGTTTTGTTTATTTAATAAATAAATTATTATAAATTATACTGAATACTTAACAATTTCAATTAAATGTTTTTTTTGTTATTAAAATCATAGGGCAGGGTAGGGTACGTGTAAGACATGAGAAATATGGGAATATGTGCTTGACGAAGGAAGGCGATGGATACGGACGACTGGAGAGAAATTCTTAAGGATGCTAGACTCACGCAGGGTTGTAAAGCCAGATTGATGGTGACATTAAGGAGAATGCTTTATCTTTAGTATGTAATTATATGATATGATACTAGTTAAGAGTTTTGTAATAAATGAGTATATCGGTAAAAATATAGCTAAATCATTAATAAAACCAAAGTAAAAGATGGCAAACATGCTGGGATAAGTTTGCTCACAATAAAGACGATTAGAAAAAAGAAAGGTATTCCTATATCCACAGATAATTTTTTTATATTGTGAACTGATTAATAGATATATAACTATATTTTTTGACATGCTGTTCAACATACCTGCTTTCTAGCAAATTTATTACCCATTTTTGCCGATGTCTCAAAATCTTCTCTTGCCAAATCTATCTTTTCGAATATTTTATGAAGTATACCTCTTTGGCAGTATGCCAAACTTAACGTTTTTTTGTGTTTATCTGAACATAGTTGTATGGCTTTGGTTACATCTTCAAATGCATCTAAAACAAATTTAAAAATTAGCCATGACAAGCTCTATATATATATATATATATATATATATATATATATATATATATATATATATATATATATATATATATATATATATATATATATATATATTTATATATATTTATATATATTACTTAATGGAAGCATTGCTTCCATTAAGTCCTCGTAGACACACCGTCTCAGGACTTGCAACTTCAACGTGGAGTCATATGTCACCATGTTACCTAATCCAACGGTAACTTTAACATCCTAATAATTTATAAAATATAATGTAAAACAAATGTAACTAATTATTTGTTAACGGGTTTTTACCCATGTATTTAGTGGCTACATTCATGTACTCCTAGACACTGATGATGGAATAATGGATTCCGAAAACGTTTTGTCTAAAACAGCCCGTTTGGGTTTTTAAAAATATATACCTTTTACAAAGGATTTTAATAAATTTTTTTAATATATGGTATACAGCCAAATACAGGAACGTAGATTCCTTGTGGAGATCGTTAAGTATTCCCTACGTAAGTAAAACTGGTATAAAAAGTCCAAAAAAAACAAAAAAGGTCAACTGCAAAAACTGTAACTTTCAGTGTTCAACCAGTTTTTCTGAAGAAGAACGTGACAAGTTATGCGCAAGTTTCTGGAAGTTACAGTATGAAAGGCAAAAGGACTTTATTCTATCTTGTGTTTCGTGGACTAAGCCAAAATATCGAAGGGTTCGTACTGGAACAGGCACTAAGAAGGAAACATCTAGGAAATATCATTTCCAGAAGAATGAGCACAGAATTCAAGTGTGCAAAGTATTCTTTCTTAAAACTCTTTGCATTAGCCACGGGCCTGTGGATACAGCTTTGAAGGGAGCAAATGAACATGGATTGTTTGCTGTTTCAGATAACAGAGGTCATCATGTTCCATCTAACAAAACATCTGAAGACATGATAGTAATAGTAAGAGAACATATTGCCAGCTTTCCTGCGATGGACTCCCATTATTGCAGAAAATCTTCAAAGCGACAGTATCTAGATCCAAGTTTATCAATTTCCAAGATGTATGACTTATGACGTCAATAAATGCAAAGAAGATAATAAACCATACGTTTCCGAAATTACTTATCGTCGTATATTTGGGAAAGAATTTAATTTATCTTTCTTTCACCCGAAAAAGGATCTTTGTGAAGTATGCGAGAAACACAAAAAGAAATTAATATCGGATGAAGATTACACAGCTCATATTGCGCGACGTGACGAAGCAAATCAACTCAAGGCCAGTGACAAGGTTAGAGCAAATGCAGATACTAATTTTATAAGTGCAACTTTTGATCTACAAAGCGTTTTAAATATTCCAACTTCGGCCGTTTCTCAAATGTATTATACAAGGAAGTTATGTGCCTACAATTTGACTATTTATGAAGCTGCGAAACCCAATAATGCTCACTGCTTTTCTTGGACGGAATTAAATGGTCAAAGGGGAAGTTGTGAAATAGGAACTGCGTTACTCTGCTGGATAAAAAGTATTCCAACTACTATAAAAGAAATTAGTGTTTTTTCTGATAGCTGCAGTGGACAGAACCGAAATCAATTTATTTCTGCTTTCTTTCTGTATATTGTACACCACATGCATTTTGATGTTATCCAACATAATTTTTTGGAGAAAGGGCACACATACATGGAAGTGGACTCAATGCATTCTGCAATCGAAAAAGCAAAGAAAAATGTATGCATCTTTACACACAATGACCTTTTAAACATTTTCCGACTTGCACGTTCTAATCGCAATAAAAATAAAAGTTGTAGTCCCTATAATGTTCAAGAATTAAGATTTTCTGATTTCATTGACTTAAAAGCTCTAACAAATACCTTAATTAAAAATAAAAGCAAAGATGAGAAAGGAAACAAGGTTGAATGGCTAAGAATACAATGCATGAGGTATGAAAAGGCTAATCCAGGATGTATTTTATTTAAATACAGACCTTCAGAGACCGAGTTTCATGTGCTTCGGGTAGCTGGAAGAGGAAGACCAACAGCAACGGCGATGGATCTACAGCCATTATATAAATCGTTGTTACCAATAACGGAAAAGAAGAAAAACAGTTTGCTTAAACTTATAACAAGTAGCATAATTCCACCTGAATATCATGATTGGTACAAGTCTTTGCCTGTGAATAATAAGGCGCTTGATAGAGTTCCAGAACCAGCAGTATCAGATTCAGATAGCGATATTGATATTGATTATTTTTATTGTATGTAAGCAATAAACATCTATACTACAAACAATTTTTTTATTTTTATCGGTTCTTACGTTAGTTTTACCATGTCAAGTTAGACATGCCCAAGTCATATTGGTTAATTTTATCTTACATCGGAAGTGACCAAGTCATCTTTATTGCATTTTTGTTAGTGTACCATAAGAGTTATTTTATTATTAACTAAAGTAAAATCCACAAGGAAAATAATTCCTGTAGCTGGCTGTATACCACGTATAACAAAAGAGGTTAGTCTTTGTATGTGGGTATATTTTATTTTATAAAAACCCTTAAAAGGGCAACATTACAAGCACGAACGTTTTCGGAACAACTGTTCCATCATCAGGTTAAAATACAGGTTACCATGCCTGAGCCACCAAAATATTTGGGTAAAAACCCTTTAAAATGTAATGTGTTACCAAAGATTGTACATGATGTTGATAATATTATATGATGTTTAATATTTTAATTAGATTTTACTTCAGGTAACATACACCCATGCTTAAGTGAGTTCCAGTGTCCGGAGAGTAAACCTCTTCAAACGGACTTCGGCTGGCAACTCCAGCAACTCCTTCAGTTGCCAGCCGAAGTCCGTTTGAAGAGGTTTACTCTCCGGACACTGGAACTCACTTAAGCATGGGTGTATGTTACCTGAAGTAAAATCTAATTAAAATATTAAACATCATATAATATTATCAACATCATGTACAATCTTTGGTAACACATTACATTTTAAAGGGTTTTTACCCAAATATTTTGGTGGCTCAGGCATGGTAACCTGTATTTTAACCTGATGATGGAACAGTTGTTCCGAAAACGTTCGTGCTTGTAATGTTGCCCTTTTAAGGGTTTTTATAAAATAAAATATACCCACATACAAAGACTAACCTCTTTTATTAACTAAAGTATTTGCCTCTAGATGACTAACCCTCGAAACATAAAACCTTCAAAACTGTGTAGTTATTATGTTCGATTTTATAGGCACTTCTAAAACTTTACACTTCATTTTCTCGAAACTACCTAAACATGACTTGGTCACTTTTGGCAGTATGCCGACGATATATATATATGTTATATGAGAAAATATTAACCTTGAACTAGCTTAAGTTCGCCGACTTCAGATTTCATCATCCCATTCCCATAGAAACCGCTGAGCACGCATTAGAACTTTGTACGAACCGTTGGCCAACATTCATGGGAACAGCAATTCAGCACTTCATACCAAACCTATAAATTACCATTCTCAGATGCCGGAATCACTCTTAGCTGCAACTTCGACCAGTCCAGTTATTGTAGTCATTTTAAATTAATTTAATTTTGTACTATTATTTAATATTTAATTTGTAACAAATAAAGTTCTTTTTTTAAAAAGTCAAATAAGTGATTAGTGATCTAACAATTGGCGCAAAGTCAGTAGGATCCGGTTAACGTTGCTAGAACACGTGTATACTCACTGGCAGCGGCGGATTCTCATCCCTTAACGGAACAAAGAATCTACGGAAGTCCTCACTCCTGTGACCTACGGAAGGAACACCTAGTGAAGCCCCTGGTAGCCGAGCAGAGAGAACAAGACGACCCTTAAAGAAGAAAGCATCTCCGAACAACCTCACTCCTGTAATCTACGGAAGGAACACCTAGTGAAGCCCCTGGTAGCTGAGCAGAGAGAACAAGGCGTCCCGATGTTCTTCTTTATGTAAGTGGATTTTGAATCATCTCGTTAATAATTTTGTTATAATAATTTACGAAATTGACTATACTGCAAGTCAATTAATCAAGATACATGAAAAAAATACAAGTTGATTATCTAATATTTGAAATTATTGATATTTCTTTACATACTATTTTATACTGATATTTTATTGACATATTTTTTTTTACTTGCTATATTTTGGTATATTTTTCTTGATATATTTTTATTTGGTATATTTGATACAGTTTTGTTGATATATTATTTGATATTTTTATATTGATACATTTTTGCCCTTTATATACCACCACATTTTTTTTTCTCCCTTATATACTGATACATTTTATATTTCTCCATACTTCTATTTTCATTTTCGTTTAAAAATATCTCGAAAAATGCCCGAGACACGTTCCCAGACTCAACAAGAGATCGAACCATACAAGCTTTCGGAAATATTTTCTATTATCCCAGAATTTGAAGGCGATCCGATTTCTCTTTCTACATTTTTAGATGCGTGCGACTGTGCTTTTAAAATGGCCACAGGCGATCAGCGCGTTCTATTAACGATTCACGTAAAAAATAAACTCAAAGGTAAAGCTGCACAGCTTATTAATTCTAGAAAACCAATTTCTTATACAGAAATAAAACAATTACTAAATCTACATTTCGGAGACAGTAGAGACCTGACCTCTTTAATACAAGACTTACAAAGACTAAAACAACTATCTAACGAATCTCCTCTAACTTTCTTTAACCGTTTACAAGTTCTGAATGCAAAAATGCACGCCTCGATCCAAGTAGCAAATTTATCCCCAGATCAAAAAACTGCCCAATGTGACTTAATCGATACCATGGCCCTAAACACACTTTTAACCGGTTTAGAACCTCGTCTAGGACAAATTATTAGGGCTAGTAATCCAAAAGATCTCATTGAAGCAAGCAATCGTATTAGACGCGAACTTCAATTGTCATATTTTGAAGAACAAAAATCTAATTCTAGATCTACTATTCCTAAATCCTCTCAACCAATGAGAAGACCCTCATCTCAGTTTACAAAATGTACAAATTGTGGCCGCATTGGTCATCTAAACAGTGAATGCCGCTCTTCACGTTTCGTACAGCCAAACCAAACTTTTTCTAGGCCACACGGTTACCAAAACCAATATAATAATGGACCTAACAACTATCAAAACAATCAGAACCCTAATAGGAATCAATATTCCTCCAACAATCCAAATTTCAACCAACAGAGACATTCCTTTTCATCTCAAAATCAAAATCAAAATCGTCCATCTGTTATTCAAAGAAACCCAAACTTCCAAAGAGCACATGTTTTAAACGAATACCCTGATGAAATGACGACTAACTATTATACAGACGATTACTATACAGATAATTATTATAATACCGATAATTATGAAAACTATGAAACGGATTATTATACAGAAAATAATCCGCAAACTGATAACTTTTACGAAACCAATAACACACAAAATTATTCGGATTTTCTTTCACTTCAGAATCAAAATCATCCTCCCAATCATACGAACCCCTCAACGGATATTACGAATATCCAAGAACAAATCCAAGCACTCAACTTAGACAACTTTCATCCGGATCTCAATTTTCCCGAACAGACATTCATGTAACCCCATTTCATACAATGAGTTCCAAAAATTTATATTACATTAACGATGCTACCAACACTTTTAAACTTTTAATCGACACAGGTGCTGGAATCACTGTTTTCAAAGAAAACACAGCACGCAATTATCATAATAGATTTCCTGAAAATGTTACTATTCAAGGTATAACCGATCAAAAATTGTTAATAACAGAATCTGTCCTGATTCCCTTCACTGACAATAATCCTCACAAAGTCTTTATTTTCAATTTAGACATTGATTTCGATGGCATAATAGGCCTAGACTTTCTAGATCATTATGAATGCGTAATAGATCTTAAATCCCGACAGTTGCATACAAATTTTAAAACTGTCACCCTTCACAAAGTAGGACACGAGACAAACACACCTCCTAAAGACAAAACACCGACACACCCTACAGAAACAACACAAAACGAACCTAAAATAAAAATTAAATCAGATTCTAAACAGGAATCAAATTTAAAATATCAAAACCCTATAAATGAAAAATATACTATCGTAAACAATCGAGATCAAGACAAAAATCTTGAAAGACCAGAGAGAAAACGAATAAAAGGAAAAAACAGAATTACCATTGACAGCCGGACCGAACAAATATGCAGACTAAAATGCAACTTATCAAATACAGATGCCATATTATCAGCTCAAGAAATAGAAAAAGTTAGATTACCTCATGCATTAGTCCATGTAGATGAAAATGGAGAATTCTTAACTTCCGTACTAAATGCTAATGCTATGCCGAAGACAATCGAATTTTCAGACATTTCAATCGAACCTTTCAAAAATTCGGAGACAATCCTATCCTACAACGGAAATGATTTTGAAGAACCCGTAGTAGATAGAACACGAATAATTAAAGAACAACTAAGAATTGATCATCTAAATTGCGAAGAACAAGAACTAATTCTAGATATATGTACTGAATACGCAGATATATTTTATGTCGAAGGCGACAAACTGACCTTCACAAACGAAATCAAGCACAAAATCGAAACAAACAACGCTAAACCTGTCTTCACTAAATCCTATAGATATCCTCAAATACATAAGGAAGAGGTAAAGACGCAAATTAATAAAATGTTAGAAGAAGGAATAATCCAGAAAAGTGTCTCGCCCTGGTCGAGTCCAGTCTGGGTCGTACCGAAGAAATCAGATGCGTCAGGAAAACAAAAATGGCGAGTTGTTATTGATTATCGAAAACTCAACGAACTCACAGTACAAGACCGTTATCCTCTACCACAAATATCAGAACTATTGGACCAACTAGGAAGATGCCAATACTTCACAACACTAGATTTAGCGTCTGGATTTCACCAGATTGAAATCGAGCCACAAGACATCCAGAAAACGGCCTTTTCCGTCGAAAATGGACATTACGAATTTGTTCGCATGCCATTCGGACTAATGAATGCTCCATCTACTTTCCAAAGAGTAATGGACAACATCCTCTTAGGAATACAAAACGAAAGATGCTTAGTGTATATGGATGACATAATTATCTACTCACCCACTATTCATGATCACATGTCACGACTAACAGAAGTTTTTAAAAGGTTACGAAAAGCAAATTTAAAAATACAGCCAGACAAGTGCGAATTTTTAAGAAAAGAAGTAGCATATTTGGGCCACCTTGTAACAGAAAATGGTGTAAAAACAAATCCAGCTAAAATATCTTGTATCAAAAACTTCCCGGAACCAAAGAACACCAAAGAAATAAAATCATTCTTAGGCTTAGCCGGTTACTATAGAAGATTTATTCCAAATTTTGCCAAAATTTCTAAACCCCTTACGAAACTTCTTCAGAAAGACGTACCTTTTATTTTTAATTCTGATTGCAAAGAAGCCTTTAACGAACTCAAAAATATTTTAACTTCAGATCCAATACTTATATATCCCAATTTTGAGGAACCATTTTTACTAACAACTGACGCTAGTGCATTCGCGATTGGAGCTGTTCTATCGCAAGGCCCTATGGGAAAAGATTTACCCATAGCTTATGCCTCCAGAACATTATGCGGTGCCGAAAAAAAATATTCGACTATAGAGAGAGAACTATTAGCTATCGTATGGGCAGTCAAACATTTTAGACCATATCTTTTTGGCCGAAAATTCACCCTGATTACCGATCATCGACCCCTTACATGGCTTTTCTCGATAAAAGATCCCGGAAGCCGATTAGCGCGTTGGCGCCTAAAACTCGAAGAATACAATTATAAAATAGAACATCGCGCAGGAAAAATAAACAGAAATGCAGATGCCCTCTCAAGGATAAAGATTAACCATTTCAAGGATTGTGCAAACTTTCAATCAAAAATCTCATTACATGCATCGAATGAAGATGACACGGAAACTCAAGAAAACGACGACGACGATGAAGAAAATATAGAAAAAATGTCCGAAGAACTTGACAAGTTTATCGAACTGTATAGAACAAAGTCAATAATAGATTATTCTAAAATTGAAACATCGAATACGGACTTATTAGACAAATCCAACAAAAATATTGTTACATTTTTTTGGCAAAATAAACTTGAAGAACTCCACGAGAACATAATGAATGACATATTCGAAGAAAACATGGAATATAGTAACCGAAGAATTAATATTGTACACAGCAAAACTGTAAAAGATCGAAAATATTTTATTATACCATTACCGTTTGATCCCGAACGAGTAATATCACACTTGTTTCTTGTACTTTTTGCAAATAAAGATCAATTCGATGAATCAAAAATATATTGCGTCGAAAATAATCTCGAACTACCTATCCTAGAGATATTTTCTTATATTTTTGCTGACAAAGAATTAAAATTAAGAATCTGTCAAAATATAATTAAAACAGCCAGCGAAGACGAAATCCCTCAAATTTTAGATCATTACCATTGCGGTAAAAACAACTTACATCGAGGAATAAACGAAACTGTCAGAAGAATAAAGCAGAAATACAACTGGAAGAATTTAACAAAAGATGTAGAGAAATTTGTAAAAGCATGTGAAATTTGCCAAAAAGTTAAGATTTGCAGGAAAAACTTAAGTGGACCACTAGTCATAACAGAAACTCCAAAAACACCATTCGAAAGAATAAATATGGACATATTCGAATACCCTACTAGGAACTACGCTTTAACTATTCGTGACGAATTGACAAAATTCACGCAAGCCTATCCTTTGGAAGACAAAAAGGCAGTAACAGTAGTCAAGACACTCCTACTCTTTTTTCAACATTATGGAACACCACTAAGAATTCATTGTGACTGCGGTCGAGAATTCGAGAATGCTATAATCAAAGATCTATGCGAATTATACGACATTAAACTAACATTTTCTAGCGTTAACCATCCACAATCTAATGGATCTATAGAAAGGTTTCATGCCACACTCTCAGAAATGATTAGAGCAAATCAAGCCGAGAACCCAAACGATCATCCCTTCACTATACTTCCTTATGCAATAATATGCTATAACAACACAAAGAATAAGACCCACGGTTTCACACCATATGAACTTATATTTGGGCACACTGCAGGCCGACCACCAGAAACTCTATACAATCAAAAAACACTAATGAGTAAATATATTCGAGACCTGAATAACCGCATGGAATATTTTTACAAAGTAGCCAGAGCAAAAACAGAAAGACAGAAAGAAAAGGCGAAAGTAAGATTTGACGAGAATATTTCAGAACGAAGACCTGATTTTAAAATTGGTGACAAAGTTTACGTAAAAGAATCCCAAATTAAATCAAAATCGGATAATCTTTTTAATGGACCTTTCGAAATTCAAGAAGTTTTTACAAATTCCGCAATTATCCTTAACCCCAAAACTAACCAAACCTCTAAAGTAAATTTTGACAGACTCAAACCTTATTTTGAATAATTTTCCTTTACAGATTCTATGGACTCCTTCCTATCGTCCAATCCCAAATTCTCCTCACTCCAATTAATAACACAATTGGAATATTTTTTCATGAAAAAGGAACTATACGAATATCTAATGACAAATGGACTTTACTTGTTTACAAAGAATTATTACCTATCAAAACTACAATATCCAATAATGACAGAATTTTGGAAAACCTGTTAGAAAATTTATTAACGTGGATACACCGAGAAAACTTGCCTTTCAAGCCGAAGTACAGACACATGTTAGTCTGCTAAAACAAATCTCAAACTCCGTTAATTTAAAATATAAAGAAATAACCTCTGACACAGTACCTTATAATAAACGCCTAAAACGCGGTTTAGTAAATGGTATTGGAACAATCTGGAAATCTATTACTGGAAATTTAGATGCCTCTGATGGCGAATACTTTAATAAATGTATAAATAAGATAAATTCCGATGAAACTCAAATTGAAAATCTCCTAAAAAATCAAATATCTGTTACCACTTCAGTTATAAGAACTTTCAACACTACAATTCAAAAATTGCAAATAGACGAAGAAACTTTTAACAAAGACTTAAAAACTATCGAGACTACACTTCTGGACATTAATAATGACATCTCCTTTTACCAAGCACAATTACAAATACTAGATTTATGTGAGTCCTTAATGGAAAGCTACGTATTTTTAGAAAATTATTTAAATGATATACTAAATTCTATCACATTCTCTCGCCTGCAAATTCTACATAGTTCTATTATTTCGCCCATAGACTTAATGGACGCATTAAAAGAAATCTCACAGTCATTACAAAATAACGTATTGCCTCTACCCACTTATATGTCAAATATAGCTCAGTATATTGACATAATAAAACTACAAGCTTATCAGCTTGATTCAAAAATTGTTTTCGTTCTCGAAATTCCGTTAGTTGATCCCGAAATATTCACCTTGTATCAATTATATTCAATACCAATATTAGATAATCAAACTGGTTTTCATCATTTACTTTCAACTGTTCATAAATACATAGCGCGAGATGATGATTCAATTTCATATGTTTTACCCATGGACACCGAAAAATGCAAACAAATCAGTCAAAACCAAAGAATGTGTACAGACATTCTTCCGTATCCCATAGACACAGATGCTATATGTGAAGCCCAGCTTTTGAAACCTCTCAGCAACTTACCAAAAACTTGCCAGATGTCCATGCTTTTGGCACAAGGTTACAATGTACAAGAAATTGACCGAAATTTATGGTTACTAACCATTTCCGATCCATTACCAGTAACAATCAAATGTGCAAGGAAAGACGTCACTACACAAATAATAAAAACAAATTCAATCTTAAGATTAATTCCCGAATGTATTGCATTCATTGGCAGTACCAGAATTCATGCTAGAGACCAAATTGAGAAATATACAAATATCACGTATAGAAGTCACCCAGTTAACGTACCCTACAGATGCTGTGACCATTTTGAGACAAAGAGTCACCTATCAAAATTGAAACCACTAAAACTCAGTAAAATCAACGTAGATGACTTAAATATTGCACAACACAAATTGGACCAATATTCAGAAGAACTGGACCATATTATGAGCCAATCATTCATTGAGGAACATCTACCCTTATTCACTATATCAACCTTATCCCTGATTATTATCCTAGTTATCTTATACCTTTTCTGCAAATACCGAACCAAAATATTCCCAAAAATTGCAATCTCCTTGTCCCAGGATCAGCCTCCAACTCCACTACCACGCAGAAATTCCATTAGACAGAAACTTCAAAGCTTAACCTCCTTCAGAAGAAGACCCAATGTCCAACAGGAAAGCGAAGCAGAAACACCAATTACTCTGTAAAAGTCAAAGCAATGGCATTGACTTTTCACTAATAAGGGGAGCTGTTATATGAGAAAATATTAACCTTGAACTAGCTTAAGTTCGCCGACTTCAGATTTCATCATCCCATTCCCATAGAAACCGCTGAGCACGCATTAGAACTTTGTACGAACCGTTGGCCAACATTCATGGGAACAGCAATTCAGCACTTCATACCAAACCTATAAATTACCATTCTCAGATGCCGGAATCACTCTTAGCTGCAACTTCGACCAGTCCAGTTATTGTAGTCATTTTAAATTAATTTAATTTTGTACTATTATTTAATATTTAATTTGTAACAAATAAAGTTCTTTTTTTAAAAAGTCAAATAAGTGATTAGTGATCTAACATATATATATATATATATATATATATATATATATATATATATATATATATATATATATATATATATACATATATATATATATATATATATATATATACATATATATATATATATACATATATATATATATATATACATATATATATATATATATATATATATATATATATATATATATATATATATATAGGAGTTCAAGATTCCATTAGACGTATAAGTTAAAGGCCCAAAAATTAAAATATATAACATAAAAATAACATTCGAAAAATAATCGTATTGATTCACAAAAAGTAATCATACCTTCAAAATTACGTAAATACTGTAGTATTTGCGCCCGATTGTTATACAAAGATGGTCTATTAGAGGCTATTTCTATTGCGTCGTTTATAATCTTCAGCGCACCTGTTAAATTTCCCTTCTCCGCTAGATTTACAGCTTCGATTTCCATTTGTCTTGTAATTTCTTGATCTTCAGGCAAAGTTTCTTCATCTGCAAATTAGAGTTTTAAAAAAGTTGTCGAAAAAATTAAATAATTTGTTATATTAAAAATTTTCTTCTGGTACTAATAAAGAAAAAAAGTACCTACGTATGTTACCATACTAAATATTTTCAGCATTAAAAATTTTTTTCATATGTTAAAATTTATAGTAATTACCTATTCTTTATTAATAGAAGATAAAAGGCAACAAGCTATACTAAGCTCTCATTAACCTGTATGGTCGCAAAGAGTACTTACAGTTGTTACCAGAGTGAAAAAGTATTTAATTTATTTTATTTTTAATTCAATAATGCATTATATATATATATATATATATATATATATATATATATATATATATATATATATATATATCTCAAGTTATATATGTTGACCCGAAACAAATGGTTTAATTTTTAGTTTATTTCTGGAATGTTTGACGATTCAGGGGGGAAAGACAATGCTAATAAAGTGGTTTTGCACCTTTTAGAATGGAAACTCAATGTAGGCCATTGCGTTTATATGGACAATTTTTACAGCAGTTTTGATTTAGCCAAAAATTTGCCGGAACTTTCAACTTACTGCACAGGAACTCTTTGAATTGACTGTAAAAATAATCCTGCAGAAGTAAAGCAAGAAAAAATTTTAAAAGGTGCAACAATTGCCCGTTGCCAAAAGGAGGTATTAGTTGGCAAATGGAAGGATAAGAGAGACGTTTACTATATAACAATAGAATGCCAAAACACCTTACAACAAGAAGAGGACAGCATGTAATGAAACCAGAGCCTATTATCAGATATAATAAAAATATGTCTGGTATTGATCGAGAAGACCTGATGCTTGCCTATTATCCGTGTCAACGAAAAACTGTACGAAGGCCAACAAAAATATTTATACATATTATGCAGACGTTGGTTATAAATGCCCACATACTATACAAGTATTCTGAAAAAAAGATTGGTATTTACGAATTTTGTTTAGAACTCTTTAGATAACTTTTAAAAATTAATAATTCTGAAGACAAACGTGTTACAAAAGATCACCTAGTAATAAAACGAGAGGTAAAAGATCTAAAGGGAAAAGTTATAAGAAAACGCTGTAAAACTTGCAGCAAATGAAATATCCGTAAAGATATAATTTACGTGCTGAAGCTATTTTCTTGTGGCATTTTAAAGTAATTACTATTTAAATGGGAATAAGCCACAATTAAAGGTTAAAGTACGTTTATTGACGTTTCAATTTCCACTTCGGAAATCGTTCTCAAAATACAACAGTAAATTAAACAAATTTTGTTTTTTTGTTACTTAGTGAAAAATTCTTCTAATAATTTAATTTTATCTGACTCATCTATATTGACAATTCAGACATACATTATACATTTTAAAGTAGACGACTTTAAAATGATATTGCCAATATTGTTGAGTTGCGTTCCTGGGACGACTTTACTTATAAGATAGTTCATTTGATTACATGAAATCAACTTTAACTTGAGAGTAATTTGGTAAGTCAGTAACATATAGAAGATACATCATTTATGTTTTTTAAATAACAAACATATAAAATCAGAATTTGGTGTTTATTGAAGGTAAATTAAATGCACGACCAAATACTTACCATGTCGGGATAGTATTATGAGTTTTTTTTCCTGGGTTTTCCCTCATAATTTACTATGGAATCACTAACAGGAGAATTTTACTGTCATCATGACACGTATTTGTCTTTTTAAAGACGAATTACATGCTATGATCTTTTCTGACGGATATTCTCAAGTTCAAGTTGATTTCATGTAATCGAATGAACTATCTTATAAGTAAAGTCGTCCCAGGAACGCAACTCAACAATATTGGCAATATCATTTTAAAGTCGTCTACTTTAAAATGTATAATGTATGTCTGAATTGTCAATATAGATGAGTCAGATAAAATTAAATTATTAGAAGAATTTTTCACTAAGTAACAAAAAAACAAAATTTGTTTAATTTACTAATGTTTGTATTTTGAGAAAGATTTTCGAAGTGGAAATTGAAACGTCAATAAACGTACTTTAACCTTTAATTGTGGCTTATTCCCATTTAAATAGTAATTAATATAATTTACGAATGCAAAACCTGTCCCGATACCCCTGGATTGCTGTCAAATATCTTGTTTCATATTCCTATATTTTATGTTATTTTGTATTTCTTGTTTTGTTTTGTATTAGTAAATAAATGCTTTTATTAAAACTAACGCGTTCGCCAACAACCCTTCTTTTATATAAGTGCATTCATTTTAAAATACTTAATTTATTCGAACTTTTCCAAAAAATAATAAAATGTCAATGTATTAATTAAACAGTAAATGTATTAATCAACAGTAAGCGGCTCTTGGTAAAAACCTACCCAGAATAGGTCGACAGTTAACGCATTAAGTGGTACATTTCTAGAAATAATCATTTTTTATAGTTGCTTTCTACCTCGAAGATCTCGGCATCTGACAAATTAAATATAAGGCCTGTTGTGTTGGTCTGTTGTGACATTGACCGTCATATAAGTCTGAGTTGTATATTAGTTGCTTGAGAATTTTACTAGGATATCCGTTATTCAAAAATATGTTCTATAATGTTTTTAAACTCTTTTGTATGAAAATATCATTGCTAATGTGCAAAATTCTTCATCGCAACAACAGTCTTATGTTTTTGGCTTTTTGAGTGCTGAGAAATAATTTATAAATCTTCCAGAGTCAGTTGGTTTTTGATACCAATCCAAAATGATCTTATTCTCTGATGTGCTTGTAACCTTAGTGTCTAAAAAAGGAACATTTTGTTCTTGCTCAACTTCAACGGTAAATTGTAGGTGTTTTAGCAAATTACCTTTCTTATATATTATAAATTTGTTATACTTCTAAGAGCTGCTCTGGCTATATTAAAACCACCATTAAAATATATAAATTAATTAAAAAAGCATGCATAAATACAGCAATCTGTAATATTTTACCTTTCAATTCCTCACAACAATCGATACCTTCCCCAATGGGCAAATGTGGATTAAAAATACAATTCACAATGGCATTATCACGTTCACTTAAACGTTCACTCATCTTTAATATTCGTACTTACAGTTTATATAAATTAATAAAATTAAAAATAAAACACAGAAACCGTCAGCGGGGTCAATATGTTTATCGAACTATTGCAAATATTTCTCAATCAGAACAAAAACAAAAGTCATTTACAAAATATAAAAGTTTATTTCATAATAACATCTCAAGACCAGATAATTTTATTATCGTCTCCTAATCTAATTTTATCCGAAGCTAGAAGTTTTAATGCTTTCGGAAAAGCTCTGTGCTCGGCGGTTTTTATTCTTTCTGTAAGGGAATGTACTGTGTCATCCAGCTCTATAGGGACCGATTCTTGGGCTATTATAGCACCAGCATCAACGTCTTCCTAAAATGTTCAAAAAAAATTCATTAGGATTTTCATTGTCTCACTATTGATGCGATCAATTTTTAAATATTCAATTTTATACTCTAAATAAATTCATCAATTTCCTGACCGTGAATTTTAAATAATATTTTTGTCTTATCGGTGAATTGCGATTATCAATGAACACTTTATTATTTATAACTTAGGCTACATCTTACACGATTGTATGATTGAAGGGTATGATGGTATGATAGAAGGGTATGATGAGGTTGTATTTCTCTGAGTTGGCGATCCAAAGTTCTTACCACTTGCCTTGGATATTCCTTTTGAATTTTGATTTTATATCTTCTTGTAGCTATACGCTGTAGATGAGTAAGTTGGATGTAGAAGCTTCTTTTGCAGCGCTATTAGCCATCTTTCCTTGAATGCCGATATGAGAAGGCACCTATATTATTGTTATTGAATTACCTCGGGAAGAGTGGAGAAGGATCGGTTCTAGTATTCTTTACACTAAGTGATGTTGATTAAAAACATTTTCTATGGAATGAATTGCGAATATGGAATCCGTGCACAGAGATACATTTTGATGATTGTCAAAAGGACATATATTCAAGGGATTTTGAAATACTGAAGAGTTCTCCGGAAAACACGCTACAATCATTGTAACCCAATACTGTATCAACTGTAGTGATAAAACAACTAACTCCATCTGCATTTCGGGATGCATCGGTATAAAGCACTTTATCATAATGGGATGTATTCACAATATCCTTGAACGCTTGTCGAAAAATGATATTATTTGTTTGTTGCTTATTAAATTTACAGATGGAAGTGTTTATATAAGGAGGTGTTGCTATGCTGCCAGTGGCGCGGGACAGGGAGGACCTTATCTTTGGTGCACAGCGTACATGCAACTATAATAAGGCTATAATTCTCAAGGGACCAAGGAAAAGGGACGGGATAACATTCAAATGTGCAGGAAAGAGAGTGGTTCCAAAGAAATGCATGAGGTATTTAAGGGTGAGTCAAAACGGAATGTGGGGGGAGCACGTAAAAGAGGTGACAAAGAGCTGCGGTGAGATCCGCCGCGTTGGGGGGGATCATGCCCAACATCGGAGGGTCCAAAACTGAGAGGAGGGTCCTTCATTCTGTTGTGCAATCGATCGTCCCCTACGCTGCGCCTGTCTGGGGTACAGCAGTTTTAACAAAGGCGCACAGAAAGCAGCTCACCCGAGCAGATAGGAAGAGTGGTGGTGATATTGAGGGTGGTGTGTGCATACAGAACAGTCTCTGCCGAGGCGTTGGGAGTTATCACTGGTGTATTCCGATGCACGTGCTAGTGAAGGAAAGAGGAAGAAAAATAGGTAAGATAGTTTCGAAACGGCTATGAATAACTGTTCTGATGAGACTTATTAAGTCGAAATACGTATCAACAGATACATAGACGCTTTGTACGTGAAATCAAATCTTTGCTGTCTTTTTCATTTTGAAAGAGGAAGAATATACGAGAGAAGAAATCAAGACATAGCAACAGAACGTTTAAAAAAAGAAGAAAGGGAGAGGTCCGTAATGGTGTGGCAAGAGGAATGGAACGAGATGAGAAGGGTGGCGCAGTGGACGAAGTCGTTGGTTCCTAATCTGAGAAGATGGATGGATTGCGGGCACCGGCGTTTGGATTACTTCCTGATGCAGATGCTCACAGGACATTGTTGCTTCAGGGCATACCTTTACAGATTTCGAAAGGCAGAAAATGACAAATTTTGTGAAATATCACTGTCTCGCACACTCTATTGGTATGCGATATATGGATAGGTGAGAGGAGCCTGCTTGAGAGAGAGCTAGGAAGTAGAGTGAAATCAGTCACGGAACTAGTGGAGGAGAGTGAAATCAGATCGGTGGAGAGCAGTTCAGAGATATCTGAGGAGAACATTGGAAAAAAAGGAAAAAGAAGAAAGGCGACCCGAAGGGAGGCAGGATGCCCAGGAGCAAGCAAGAAGATAAGGCAGAATGAGAAGGGGTGAGATTGAACATGAACAGGGAGGAATAGAGGGAAAGAAGAATTCAGTCGTAGCGAGAAAGTGCTAGAATGCGTGAGAATTGTGCGTGAATGAGAGATCGGGTGAATGACGTGCCATTGAGTCCCAATCAGGGCGATCCAGCCGGTAATTCATCGCTGAGGAGGGTGTTTTTTTAGCAGGTAGGTCTCTGGTATTGACGGCGATGGTGTCCGAACAACCCTAGCGCGCGGCCTCGGATATCATCGTGGCCACGCTGGAGGAGTCCTGCATAACCGAGGGTGGAAGGCGGTTCTGCCCACCTTCTAGGACCGGGGTATGTTTCGAACATTTGGACCACCCCCCCTCATAAAAGAAGAAAAAAAATTTTTTTTTCTTCTTTTCGATCTTGAATCCATCAATTACCTCAACAGAAGTAAAGACAAAGTCATTAATTAATCCTGAAAACCATATTATAACTACTTACCTCAACAAAATGTACACTACAGCCTGCAATCCTAACACCAGATTCTAGAGCTTGCTTCTGAGCATCAACACCCTTAAAAAGTGGTAGCAACGCAGGATGTACGTTGAGCAACCTTCCTTTCCATTTTCTTGTAAATTCTCCGGTTAATATTCTCATGAATCCTGCTAAACAGATAATATCCACTCCTGCTGCTACCAGCTCTTTATGAAGTGACATGTCATATTCTAATCTACTGGAATAGTCTTTGTGGCTCAATACCTGCAAAAATATTCATGTTACCACCAAGTTTACCTTAATAGATTCAATTTCAGATATACAGCGCCCCGTCGAAACTCTAACCGTTTAAAATATAAGTGCGTGAAATTACCTATTACTTATTGGAAATTGGTAATTTTATCAATAAATCGGTATCTTCAAATATACTGGCGAGCATGCACATATTCGTATAGTTAAAAATATTTCACGATAAAAAATATGCAAAGGAAATTGCTTTTCTTTAGTTTTTTGACCATAAAAGGAGAAAATTGAGGAGACAAAAGTTAATTACCGGAAGCGAAATCTAAATTATTTTACATAAATCATCTCATTTTGGTAATTTTTCGGACTAAGGGGGTTTTTAATTGAACTCGATACCGACCTTCGATAGAAGATACATAGGTATATCTGGAGTCGACTATATTTCTATTTACTAACAGTATTTTAAATATGAATCTGAAAATCCAGATCAAATTTACCAACAGTAATAGTTAACGATAATATGTATGTATCTTACTTTTGTCGGAATGCCGGCCCTCTCGGCTCTCTTCAGCCCTTCAACACCTGGTTTATTCGAGATTACTAACACTATATCGGCTCCAATTTGTTGCAGAGGATCTTGAGTTGCGTCAATGAGCGCCTGCAAGTTGGTGCCGCTTCCTGAGATTAAAACTCCTACTCTTTTCTTCAAACTAGGTGTATTTTCAACGACGCTTGGGACGTATTTTCTCATCGAAGCTTCCATCACTTCAGAAAAGTTGTGAACTATCACTTGATCTGGAAAATATTAGAAGTAAATGATAGATAAGTAGCAAATTTTTCTTTTAAAGAGGGGAGATGAAAGAAAGAGTAGGTAATATAAACTCGTTTTTGGTGCGATTTAATATTATTTGGAATTACATATGAATATACAATAAAAATTGTGTTTCTATTAATAGTATGGTAAACTCTCATACATTGTATACAACACACAATATATTTTGTCAACACACCCCGAAGCGGATTGGGGCTATGGTTCTGGAGAGAAGGAAGAAAGAATTTTTCCTCTTAAATCAAGAGGAATAAAGACAAGATTTACCCCAACAAAATCATTCATCTCTTGTCCGATCAATCAAAGACAACATTCTAAATGAACAACATGGAGTTTATGAAATTCAAAAAATTAATTAAAATCCTTTGTAAAAGGTATACAGATTGAACCAATTTAAAACGGAACATACAATTTAATATATGTCTGTTTGAACTGCATTTGAAATAGTGGACCAATATAAAACTTGGACAAAAATAAATACATACCCGGTGATAGACATTGTATAAAATATCGTTCAACTATCTGTCTCCTTTAAAGGAAAGAGGAGTTTGCCTAATAGTCGGAGAGATAGAGCCGAAATTTTGAACTGATCAGTAATATGACATTTCTCTATTGGAATATATTCATTGTATCTGGGTTAAGACTTTGCCTTACAGGCGGACGTCCCTCGTGGTACAGGGGGTGGCTATACAGGGATGAAGTTGAAATTTTTTTCGGAAAAATTAACGATCGATAATATGGCTGAAAATTTGCCCAGAGTAAGATCTTGGTATAACTAGACGAAATCCCAAAGGGCGGGCGCGAGAGTGGATACATAAGGGGTGGCGGACAGGGGTGAAGTTGCAATTTTTTGGGGAAAAATTAACGATAAGTAATATGTCCGCCATTTTCATGGCTTATTATTTAGCCCCTAAAAACTCTAAATCCAAAAGGGCGGACAGCTGGGTTGGTACAGAGAGCCACAAAACGGGGTCAAATGTACCACTTGCCTGCGCATTTTAGGTCTCGGTAACAATTTTCAAACTGATTTTATTATGATATTTTTATACCGATTGATTTGAAAATTTGTATGCTCACTGCTGTTACTATTCTGAGAAGCGTCAAGTAGAGTTTTCCTCAAAATTTTCCAAAAAAATTTCCGTAAATGAAAATTTTCGTAATTTTTTGAGGTAAAATCTAATTTGTAGAATCCTTTCAATTTTCTGTAAGTTATACCATGATTTTTTTCCAAAAATTTTCAAACGATTTTTCCGATAAGAAAAAAAAAATTTAGAAAAACTTCGTCATTTTTCTCACTCTCATTGATGTTATCAAATTCATAATCTTCGTCACTTTTACTTTCAATAATATCACATTCATTATCTGCTTCATTTTCAATCACTACTTCTCGAACTGATTCTGGCATCTGAGGTCCACTAAACCATTTGAATTTATATGTTTCATCTTCAAACTCCCAACCATGTTCTTCAACAATCAATTCTGTTGGTACTTTTTATGAGCATTTGTCCAAATATTTGAAATATAATGAGCTCGCAGTAGATGTTGGTGTAATTCATCTTGACATGGTGGTAAGCTTGAAGCATCGAAATTTTTTAGTTTTTTTTTAAGGCTCGTTCACATCATGCAACTTATACTACCGGTTAAATAGTAAAAATCTGACATCGTTTACTTTTCTTTTTGGAATTGTTCTCGTCAGTCCTGTTCCATATAAGTGACTAAGGTTTCAAAAACTTCATTACAATCGAAGTCAGTCAAATCGAAGTTGAATAAAAGCATCTTGATACTTATTACATTTAGCGCATGCGTCTAGAATTACTGATCTAAATGAACGCGCATCATTATTATTTTAATATTTTAAAATAATAATGATGCAAAATTAATGTCCAAACAGAATTTGTAAAATTATAATTAACTAATGAAAAAAAATTCAATCAACTTGAAAGTTAAAAAAAAATCGGTTGCCTGTAAAGTCGGTTTTACGGGCGAAGATTTTACGTGACAACGTCTTTTTCTCGGTAGAATATTTATTGATATGAATATTATTAAATTGCACAATAGGAACAAGGAATTGAATGAAAATAAGAATTGCACAAATTTTAACTATAGAAATATATTTTGTTTACTAAAACATTGTACATGTAAATTTAAACTTAACTAATTTCTATTTGAGTGATTTTGTTGAGGATAGGACGATGATAGGAGAAATATGAAATGAAAGGAAGTGTTTCTGCTGTAATGTGTCTTGAACGCCAAGAACGCTCGAGAAAGACAGAGACACAAGCACGGAAGCACGCACCGATTCAACGCGCCTAATTCTCTAGTGCTGCGCGCGCAGCGGACCGATCATGTTTGAGTGGGAGAGAGACGCAAGGCATTCGCCGGTCCGGCGGGCCTCTCTCTCGTTCGGTGACTCACTGTAACAGACGTGAGCGGGCGTTACACTTTTTCATGAATGACTCCGAGCCACAACCTAATTTAAGACGTTGTCACGTCAAAAAAATATTGAAAATATCTACAAAGTAAATTTCAAAACTTAAAAAATTGATAATTCCACTATTAAATTGATTTTTATTAATAATTATTTATAAAATGTTAAAGGAATTCTACAATTTGAATTTTACCTATTGATAAATAGAAATAATATATTTTGTATTTGATTATTAATGTAATAATAAATCAAATTTTTCTTATATCTGAACAATCATTATTTATGCAATGTAAATTTAAAAACCTTTTTATTGTAATAAAAAATAAGTAAAATTACTATTTGTTATACCAAAAATATTTAATAGTTAACATTATAAATTCGGCCCTATCTCTTGGACTATAAGGAAGCGATAAGTGGATTGACAGCATAATAACTGCTTTTTAAGTCTAGTTTTTCAGTGATTCTAGGCAACCTATTTGGGTGGAGTTTTGACTTGTTCTTGAATGAGTTCCGAATCCAGTAGCCCGCTGAAGTATTGGATTTTTATAATATAATTATTTGACAACCTTTTGTTGGCCAACCACCTAGAGCGGAGTTGAGCCGAAATACATTGATTTCGTATGTTCCGTTTTAAATTCGTTCAATCTGTATATTTAGGTATATTATATATTTTAAATATATACCTTTTACAAAGGATTTTAATTAATTTTTTTAAATATGGTATACAGCCAACTACAGGAACGTAGATTCCTTGTGGATTTTATGAAATTCCTTGTGCAGACTGCCTCCGATCATATATAGGCCAAACAAATCGTAGAATCCAAAATAAGATTTATGAACATTTCAGTTCTGTTCGCAATTCCGATTTAATTTCAGCTCTATGTCAACACCATCTTCACACAGGTCACAAAATTGATTTTGAAAACTCTAGAACCATAGCCCCCTCCGCTTCTATAAACCACGAATTATCCAAGAAGCCATAGAAATTGAAAAAAGGCCAAATTGTCTCAATAAAGGAGATGACGGCATACGGTTACATTCGACATGGAGACATCTCATAAAGACAATATCGTCTGCTCCACCTGCGAATCAAAATCTTATTGTCAGCAATTTTCGCGCCAATCTCCACTCTAACCCCCACGCCAACCTCCACCTAAACCACGTTTAATCGACGGTATAAATGAACCCTCCTCTGTTCCCAGTGACAGTAATGCATTGGTTAGTGATCAGTGTAGTAGTCTGGGAGCTCGGGAGACAGATCTCAAAGAAGACTTCAAAGAGGATGTCGAAAGCTCGGCGCAATGATAATCCACGCGGTTAAACTCTGAAGGCTGTTGAGTTTAATATTAATTCTTGTAATAGTATTAATCTTAGCTCTAGGTTTAATTGTACTAACCGCAGAAATCTTCCGGAACATATATACAACATAATAGTAAAATGAACCATGATTCAGATCAGTGAACTTGTGAAAATAACTAAAAAATCCTTTTTCCATACACAATACATACCTTTTTCCTTTTTGACAACTTTTCCCACGATTGTAGCCCCTTCGTTCTTTACCAAATTCCAAACAGCATCGGAATCCTCTGACTTAACAACCAAAACTCCTCCAACTCCACAGTTAAAGGTCCTAAGAAGTTCTACTTGATGAACACCCCCGGCGGTTGCTAACCAGGGAAATACTTCGGGAATAGACCATTTGGTAGCATCGAGTTCAACCGCCACGTTATCCGGAAGTATTCTAGGGATATTTTCTAGCAAACCTCCTCCAGTAATGTGGGCGAAAGCTTTAACTTTGCCTGTCTTGATGGCTGGAATGACGGATTTTACGTAGATTTTCGTGGGAGTCAATAGTTCAGCACCTGTGGACAATAAAATATAAACATAAATGTTTCATGTTTACATTACTTATTAATTTTCATTTGTTTAATTAAAGAGGGGTATGAAGGTAATCTAACACACTCTGTATGTATGTGTGTTGTCTATATTGTGCCCATGTAAATTGTGGTCACTATTATGGCTGTAATATTATAACTTAAGAGACCTCCATCTCTCTTTCTCATTTTTGACATTAAGTATTTAGCTTGCTGACTTGTAAATCCTAAAAACTTATTTCACCAACATCCGGAGATCACCTCAACTCGCAGTTAGCGAGTTCTTTCAGAAAAGCAAGAAGCTTTTTTTAACAGATACTAGCGAACACCATGAAAACCCTGTAACAACACACTTAGACCTAACGACAAGAACATCTACATCTAAAGTGGGTAGTACTAGGCTATCAGCTATCCAACTTCATCTCCTATGGATCTGAGGCGGCAATTAACAGAGATAAGTACCGGTAGATAACCAAATGGACCACAACAGGCCATGCTTTGAATTGAATTGCTAAAAACTTGAATAAGCGAAATCGTTGGCTTACACTATTAAAGATGAATGTAGACATTTCGTTGATTGTACCAAACGACTTTTTTTCATTAATGATGATACAAATAATTGTAACACAAATAAATATATTTAAACTTACTAACTTACCAAATGTCCTATTTGATTTACTGAATGGAGCAATACTATTGTAATCTTTCCCCGCCAGTTTCATGACCTTTCTCACCAAACTAAAACCATTACTGTGAACTCCTGATGACGGTAAACCAATTACAACATCTCCAGGTTTAATATCTTGAATATGAGGCATTAACTGATTCCTTTCGACGGCTCCAACTGCAAAACCTGCCAGGTCGTAGTCTCCAGGCTTGTACATGTCAGGCATTTCTGCTGTTTCTCCACCTACAAAACAAGATACAATCAGTCTAAGGATATTTGTATAGGAAAATAATTATTACCTATCAGACAACATCCTGCTTGTTTACATCCATCTGCGATTCCTGTTACGACTTGCTTGGCTACTTGTACATCCAAATTACCACAGGCGAAGTAGTCCAAAAAGAATAAAGGTTCTGCTCCATGAGCTAAAATGTCATTAACGCACATGGCTACAAGATCTATTCCAATTGTATCGTGAACGCCAGTAGCTTGGGCAATCTGTAAAATCAATTTAACATTATAATATATATAATAAATATCTAAAATATATTAAACTGATATATTCACTATATTTCAGAAAAATCTCTACTTTGGCCAAAGTAATAATAAAAACAAAGCTCTCTTAGGTAAATATAACACAATATTTAAAACAGGAAATGTAGATAAATATATTAAAAACAATAAACAAAATTTAGATACAGTTAAAATTCGCACAAACAGTCATAAGTGTGTTCCAAATTTTATTATTCACCAAACTAAGAAAGAATCACGAAGGCGTGCAGTAACAAAACTGTTTTTGTAATGAAAACCTCATTATCGTTTAACACTCCAGGTTGCTTAACTACAGTGTTGTCATGCCGTGATACAAATGTGGAGAGTAAAGAAACGGCAGGTTCTAAATCACTAGACAAAAAAAATAATTCATGTTTTAAAACTCCCACAAGGAGAAGCATCTAGTCTAGAGTGGACGGCTACGCATAGCGTCTGACCCAGAGTAGGCGACTGAACAGTAGGTCCCCCATAATGGGATTTTAACGCCAAGAGTTAGCAACCTGGCAAATGTAACTGCTTAAGAGTGGAAAGACAAAGGAAAGAATACAAAAATAATACACCTCCTAAGAAATGAGCCCAATTGGATACAGAGAAAGAACGCATCTACTCTAAGTGTAAGAAAGCTAGCAAGATTGGAGAACGAAAGATACGGAGGTAAGAGCGGAGATTGGGATGATAAATCTCAATATAAGGGAAACAAATCGAGACAAAAAGCAGAGAAACGGAACCAAAAAAAAAGGAAGAATATGTAAATAGAAAGTGTCCTAATTCTAGAAGTACGCTCTACTGAGTTAGCAGATTTGTGTGATTGCAAGAATACACTTTTACGTTTAATTAAAGAACTAGAATGCTCTCAAATAATGCCTGCTCTAGCATTATTACAGGACGATCCTGTCAAACCATTTAAAATTATTACACGTCGATCCTGCGGTCTTTGTTAAGTAATTATTGTAAATATTTAAGTGTACAGTTTAGAAGTTAATTAATTACTTAATAAACGTAGAAATTAATTATTAGATAAGAAAATAAGAAAAAGTTAAGTAAATTTGAAGTAAGTTAAAGAGTAACAGAAGATGGAAGCGACCAAATCGATAAGAAATAATAGGTGCCAAAGAATAAACAGTGGACATAGCAAAAGTTTGAAAAGAGGATCATATGCAGCTGAAAAAATCATAATAAATAAAGAAGAAAGTGAAAAAGAAGGAAACAAAGGGTTTTGTGATTGTACAGTCTGACCAAATTTACTTTGTATTTAAGATTTTGATGCGCACTGGTGTTGACGTTCGGTAAACCAGGAGGTAATCAGTCGTAGACCCAACGTCGCGGACCAAACGGTATTAATTCTACAGTTGTTACAGTCGGTGAAAGAATTTTTGAAGACGGAGTTAAAATCGCTAATAAAACATAAAGTTCGAAGTGTACAAAGTCGTGAAATAGTAAACAATGTGTTAAATTTTACGAAATTTTAAGCAGAACATGCTGAGCCATTAGTTCCTGTATCAAAAGCACACAAACGGGTTGCACAAGTAGTTACTATTAGTCTGGGTACGGTAAGCAACATTTGTGAAGCAAAGCAAAAATATTGAGAAGGGGGACCTTTGTCATTTGAAACAAAACATAACAAAAATAAAACTACAAAAAAGATCGAGTTAGATGATGTTGATTCGAGAATATTTCGAAGACAAATTCACAATTGTAGAAAAATGTAACGTCAGACATCATTGGCAGTTTAAAAAAAAATTAAAGTTATTAAGAGAAGAGCGAAATGAAAATAAATTTGTAAATTTTTGTAGCATTTGTAAATTTGACATAATTATGAGATATTAATGTTGATTTTAAAAATTTAAGAAATTTCAACTTTAAATAAAATTTTACAATTAATTTTTATCAAATATATTATATAAATTGTAATTGTATACTTCTAATTGAATTGAATATAATTTGATTGGTTAATGTTAATTTCGTATATTTTAACTAATGGATTTTTTATTTTTTTGTATACAATTCTTCTCATAATATTTGCGATAATATTTTTGTAACCGTTTCAAAATTTTAAATTATTTTAAGTTTCAAAAATTTATTATTATGATTTCTAGTAAATATTCAAATTAATGTTGGTCGGAATTGTTCATGGTATTGGTCATAGGTGAAATACCCTACGCATTTTAAGAGTGAGAATGCTATTACCCCCTTGTGTGTTTTTTTATACTCCAATCGTCAGAGACGAAAATGCCACTGAACCTCTAAAAATCATACTAACAAGCTGAATTTTGCCGAGCATGTTCATTTTGGGACCCAAAAAAGATGCAAAAAAGTTTACCACTTTTACCCCCGGGCTGCCCTCTAAAATCCCCCTCCTAGGGGGGTAAAAACGCAAAAAAAATCGATTTACCAACAATCTGTACACTGTAGAAAAAAATGTTTAAAAAAAATGCAGCTGAGATTATTTTAAACAAAAATGTTTATAAGCATTTTTTGTGTAAAATGAACCGTTTTCTCTTAGAAACAACACATGAAGCGACCGTTGACTTTGCATGTCAGTTATGTGCGCGAAATCAATGTTTAATAAAATTTGTATCAGCTCGACGGTAAAAATTCGATATCTTTTGATTCAAGTGACCTATCGACAAAAATCACGATGCTTTTTAAATTTTACTACAACAGGTCAATGAAAGTGATCAATTTTATTGATCTCTCAAGATTCGTAAAAAATGGCAAACATCGCGCCACGTTTATTTATTTAACACCTGTATAAAATCTGAGTTTATTTGCGGCAAAATACAAAAACTGCATACGAAATCTGAACTCTTTACCTTCAGCACGCAACTTGATTTTTGTCGATAGGTCACTTGAATCAAAAGATATCGAATTTTTACCGACGAGCTGATACAAATTGTATTGAACATTGATTTCGCACGCGTAACTGGCATGCAAAATCAACGGTCACTTCAAGCGTTGTTTCTAAGAGAACTATTCATTCTACACAAAGTTTTCAAATTATATTTCAAAGTTTCAAAAATTTATTATTATGATTTCTAGTAAATATTCAAATTAATGTTGCTCAAGCCATCTATCCACCTAGTGAGGAAGCACCTAATTTCCTTAAGGATCCAACTTGGTCCCAAAAGCGAGAGTTCCTTCCCGCCATTCATTTTCCCTTTCTCTCTTTGAACGTCCAGCATACAGGACGAAATTTTGTTTGAGTGGTCTCTTGACGAGGTAAGCCGAAAAATTCCTTTTTTCTTTTATATTGCAAATAAATATTTATTTTAGACCGTTACCGGGAGCATTAATAGTTGCCAGAACTATGTTTATTGGCCCGATGTTATTTAAATAGCTATGGATTTATGGTATGTGTTCTGAAACCAGAATGTATAGTTGGCCGCCATTACATGACACCCTCAGCAATTTGACGAATTACCGTTATCTGGTATAAGTGCTTTTTATGGAATATCCCGTTTGCTTAGCCGCCCAATCCTATAGATTTTTATGGTGGATATATGTTTCTGCTACCAATAGATTCACCGTTTCGAAATCCCAGCCTGAGTACCTAGTTGGTAAAAATTATATCCTTTGGTTGGTAAAAATTTTATTTTTTTATTATCTATGAACTAAATAACAGTGATCTGATTTATTATTATTCTTTTAATTACATAAATATCTGCATAATATATGAATATCTTCTATATAATGAAATTCTTTTGTATGAACAAATTTCGAAATTTGGGATAAAGTATGATTTTATTTCCATACAAGTATTTCTCATTCATAATCTAATGCCAAGATATAAAATGTTTATTTTCTTATTATATGATTTTAATTTTAGTTTCGTATAAGCACTTCTCATTTGTAATTTAATACCTAAACAGAGACTGTTTATTTCTTTTCCGGGATGATCTAATTCTCCTAGAACCTTTTAATAACGTTTTGATCGTTATAAAATAATAAAGATTAACTTGTTAATAGCTTTGTTTCAAATTTTTCATTTTATTTCTTTGTCTGAGCTCGCTTCCTTACGAGGGTAAACTATTAAACGATGGTGCTCAATTCATTTTAATTTTAAAGATAATACAAAGAGTTTGTATATGGATTTTGAAAGAACCACACCCAACCTCTTACCGACGCGAAGAAAAGGGCCTAGAATATTTATGTACATAAGTAAATAGTTTACTTACGTTACATATTGTAATCAGAATTTTGCAGAAAAATCACGGAAAAGCCTAAATAATTTTACAGTTAAAAGGATTGTCACCCTGATCATCGTTGAATTATGAAACGCTTGAAATGATTGTGTTAAATTTAAGATACTATATAAGAGTGAATATAGCAAAATGAGGAATATATTGATTTATACACAAGATAAAACGTAAAGTGTAATGAAGATGATATTATTTATTTGATGCGAGATCCTTGATTAACGTCTGCACTACGAGCGTCATTGAGAGACTTTATACATACGTATACAAAAAGAATATTAAGGAAGTAGTGATTAGAAAAAGAAGAAGATAATAAAGAAAATAATTTGAGAATCCTTCACTCTATGAGTATGGTTGAGAGCCTTGACTAAAAATATGTGCACGAAGGAATTGTTAGTTACATAAAATCGTGAAAGAATCAAACTTTATTAGTATGAATTATTTGTATTTGTCAGAAATCTCGCCAGAGATCTGCAATTTACAATGGTCAAAATGCTCTACCGCAAAATACATTTCCAAAAGAGAAATGTAAAAAAACTATATAAAAAATATGAACAGAGGAGGGAAAAAATTAAAGATGAACTAGATATTCAAAATATAAAATTCATATCTACTCAGTAAATACTACATACACAGTATACATGTAAATTAAACAGAGGTGTTACCTTCAATTTAGTTCCGACTCCATCAGTACCAGAAACGAGAAGTGGGTCCTTGTAGCCTGCAACTTTGGTATCAAATAAACCTCCAAATCCACCTAAACTTCCCATAGTACCAGTTCTATTTGTCGATTTAGCTGCTGGTTTAATATGATTAACTAAATCGTTACCGGCATCTATGTCAACGCCGCTCTGTTTATAAGTGAGTTTTCCAGACTGAAGAATAGCCCTTAAAAAAATAAAAGTTTACAAAAATATGAATATAAGTTTAAATATATTTAACAGAAATTTTTCAAGAATTATTGTTGCGAACTTCGCAAAAAATTAACAAAACTGACTTGCAAGTCAATTTAGCAAGAAAACCTTTCTTTAAAAACAAAAAAATTAAAATTTTGTCATTTTTGAATAACTATTCTAAATAAATTCCAAATTAACCAATTCACAATACTTTATTCAAAAGTAAGTAAAAACAGAAACTCTGCTGTTTTAATTAAAATTGCGATAAACAACCACATAACTATTTCGCATTTGACTGAATACAATCCTGGCACCGGTCAGATTTGTATGCAATACCTCTCGATATGTTCAAAACTTAACAATCCTGTTACAATTGAAAGAAGGCTGTGAAAAGATAGTATATACAGCAAGTAACTGAAGAGCCATTAATTATGGTCCTATCTCTCAATATATATGATTTATTTCGTGTATTTTAAACCGAGCAGAGCATAGAAGGAATTTCACCAAGTTAAATATTCGAATTCAATTCAATGTGTCACCAAGTGTTTTACCTTGCAATTCCTTTATGTGATATATCTCTGCGATATTGTTGTCCATCAAATCGGATGATTTCACAAGATTTTGTAGCTTTCGCGGCAGCGACTGGAAGTTGTGGTGCTAACGCTACAGATATCAACACTCGACCACCATTTGTGACAACATGTCCGTCTTTTAGGGCTGTACCACAATGGAAAACAATATGGTCCGTATTTAATGCAACTTTTTCTATTCCTAAAACATAAACAAACATTAAAGCCTTAATTCGTTTGGATGGTTAGTCCCTCCCAAACAAGAAATTCAACATAAATATTACCTAGCTCAACTTGTATATACTTGATTATATGGTGTCTTTAAAACACATTTTAAAAAAATAATAAAATAGTCTAAAACGCGTCTAAATATTTTTGGCTACATTTGTAATATATATATATATATATATATATATATATATATATATATATATATATATATATATATATATATATATATATATATATATATAACATTTTTCAAAGTAAAACACTTGCACGTCACTGTATTTAAAATTTCCAGAACATCAACCTTAGAGTTCCAATGTTCCTAACACAGCTAATAATACGAAACCCATACGGAACTGCCCGATCTTTCATAGGCGTCAACATGGTGTAATAATCAGATAAATGTAATCATCATTATATTGGAAATTTTAGAATTATATTGATTAAATAACCAAAAACATTTGTTATTATTAATAATATAAATTTTATAAAATAACTCTTTAAGTCTAATATTCCACAAAATAATAATTTTAATTAAATATATTAGACAATTGTACGCAACTGATATGGAAATACTTCAAATTTTATTGACAGTTCAGCGTGTGGCAAAAGTGTATAAAGTGTTGCCGCTTTTTTAGAGTAAGAATTTTGTTTATGTTTCGATTTCTTACACAATTTGATCATAATATATTATATATTAATAAATTGTATTTATAAATACATATTAAATTTAGATTAATAGCTTAAAAAACTAATTATTGTTATGTATTGTGATTGTACTATGCAAAAACAAATAAATAGTACGTAGAAAGCTGATAAGCTTTCATATAAGATAGATTATTTTGAACAAGAAATAATGGCGGGACGTTTTTACTATTAAAGTCCTAAAAGAGGTAAGTTTAAAATGTAGAATATATAATTTAGTATTAACATTTTGTTTATGTAATTTAGTATATTGCAGTAGTCTTAAAACTAAGTGTATTTACTGTTAATATAATAGTTTGACAAAAGGTTGACATTTTAAAAATTCCTCACTTACTAACTATTCTGATGTTTTGGCAACGCTGTGGGGTTATGACGTCGTAAATCTTGAATGACATGCAAGCATTTTTATATCAAAAATGCTATAGAGAGTTATTTGTAAGTAATGTAATCAAATGCATTTATAAATGTGTAATAAAAGTAAATAGAATTAAATATCATTAAGCAAATAGCAGTAAACAATGGGTACAGCGAACAAACAATACATAAAATTTTAAATCAAAAACTAGATAAAGCCTTGTAAATTTTTTTCATTTTATGCACGTCTCTAAAAAATACGTTTATTTCGAAAACGGCGTACTTTTTTGATTTGAAACAAGAATACCTTTTTTGTGTAGAATTGAATGTTATTTCATGTTTTTTTTTCGTAGATGTTTATTCAAGGCGGACAAAAAATTATGGCCCAATTAATGAACCAATGTTATAGTAGGTGGCGCCACCTAGTGTCAATGGTAAAACTAATATAATTTTCATATTAAGCATACTAAATAATAGCAAGATACCAAATTTCACTTAAATCGGTTGAATAACTAGCAACATTTTGCCTCAGCAATTTGAGCTCAAACGCTTTATTTTGATGTCAGCTATTACCCATTAGCTAATGTTTAATTAATTATGGGACGCCCTGTAATTTGTCTATGTATTTCTAATTGGCACACTATTTACATAATTAAAAACTCGTTCACACTTAATGTTTACTTAATTTTCAATGGTTGAATACTTTTTTAAATAATTTTTCCAAAATTGTTTGTTAAAAATATTGGCTAAACCAAACTTTAACAATACCAAACAAAAAAGTCACGTCATCCAACATTGGTGACTAGGATACTACCGAGCAGTATATTTACGTAATTCCATGACCTATTTCAATTACAATTTTTTTTCGATTGCTGTTAAATTATAGTCTTCTTATAGATAACTATATTCAGATAATATCAAAATACTCGTCATTCAAGGTTAAGTTATGGGTCAAATGAAAGCCCTCAATTAAAGGATCAATTTGGATATATCCTCCAAGTTTGCTGTTGAGCAGTTACCGAAATAATAAAAAAATGCGTATACATTTATGTTCATATATTATTTACTTGACAATTCCATAATAAAAAAATTAACTTAAGTTTTTTTTAAATGAAATTAAATGTTTGTTTTAATGGAATTAATTATTTATGATATATAAAAATCTTATCTATTAAAATTCAAAACAACTCACAGATTTGTGTATTGTTTGTGTAAAAGCAAATGCTCTTATCTTCTCATTAACTTTTTATATCCATCAGGGCTTTTGATTATCTTATGGTATACAAATATTAAAATATAGTAACAGTACCAACCTGAAATTACTTGTCCTTTACTTGACGTTTCTGGATATCCCCTAGATGCTAACACTACTCCTACAGCACTAATGTTTTGCTTCCATGTTATATCTTGTTTATCCAAGGTTCCTTCAGCACAAGACAGCATAATGTCATATAAATCAGACTCAAGCAATGGTAATACGACTTCTGTTTCTGGGTCTCCAAAGCGGCAATTAAATTCTAAAGTTTTTGGACCATCTGGGGTCAACATTAAGCCTGCATATAATACACCTAAAATATTTTAAATGTTTTAGTACAACAGAGCATTTCCAGGGTCAAATTTTATAAATTCACCGATTTTAAATTATCTATGAATTATGTTCAAACACCTCTTAGCTGCTCTTTACATAGTTTATTGATCGGAGGGTTGAAGCAGATTAAGAGTGTGGATGGAAGAGGTTAAGAACCGATGTTGAAATAAAGCAAAGATGGTATGAGTACTTTAGAAAGTTACTAAATGAAGAACACCAGAGAAAAGACAGAGGATGCGTGATTCCCAAATGAGAATGTAATACCGGGGATAATGGGCGATGAGATTATCTAGGCATTAAATAGGATAAAAAATGGTAAGGAAGTAGGACCTGATGGAATACCTATAAAGGTTTGAAAGGCTCTAGGAGAGGGAGTTGATGTTTTGTGGCAAACAATGAGTAGAATATATGAGGAAGAAAGGATGCCCAATGCATGGAGATCATTGTGATGGTATGTATCATTATATAAGATAAAGGGGACATTCAGGACTCTAACAATTATAGAGGAATAAAGTTAATATCACACACAATGAATATTTGGTAGAGAACTATAGAGTGAAGGTTAAGGGGAGGAGACATCGAGAGGAGAAGAACAGTTTGAGTTTATGCCAGGAAGACACAGTTCCTAGACAAGAGCTATGGAGATGTATGAAAGAGAAATGGAGAAGTATTTAAGGCTCGGGAAGGATATGTATGAGGGAGCGTACACATCATGTGATAAGTAAGGACTTGTGTTGTATTGACCGAAAGTTTTCCAGTGACGGTTGGTTTGCATCAAGGCTTTTCACTGAGTCGCTACCTGTTTAATCTCGTTATTTATGTACTGACAGAGAAGGTAAGAGGGGGCTCCTTGGTGATGATATTGTTTTATTAGAGAAAAGCAAAGAAATGTTAGAGGAGAAGTTGGAGAGTTCTAGAAGGACTACTGAAGAGGGTTAAGGTTAGCAGGTAAAACGGAGTATATGTGGTTGGAAGGAACAGCAATGGTTGGGGACATCGAAATCCTCGGAGAAAAACTAGGATGAGTAGGAGAATTTAAATACCTTGCCTCCTACATAACGCAAAATGGGACACTAGATCAAGAAATTGACCACAATATACAGGCTGGTTGTTTACCTGTAATCGAAAAATCGGAGAAGGGCTGAAAGGAAAGATATACAAGAGTGTGGTGAGGCCTACGTTGGTGTACAGCGATGAAGTGTGGTCTATAAAGAAGATTCAAGAAAATAAGATGGAGATAGTTGAAATGAAAATGTTACGGTGGATGTTGGATAAAACTAGAAGGGACAGGATCAGGAACGACTTGATTAGGGGAAGAGCCGGGGTGACTACAGTCTCAAAAAAGATTCAATAACAAAGACTACAGTGGTTTGATCATGTCAGACGTAGAAATGAAGACTTTGTGGGACGAAGGATAGAGCTTTTAGAAAGAGAGGTAGAGAACCGAGGAGAAGATGGGAGGACTGTATGGCAGAGGACTTAAGGGAGAAAGGGAAAAGCTGGGGAAGAAAAAAGAATTGATCGGAGGGTCGATAAATGTTGATAAGGAGGAAATTAAGACTTGGAATCTAAATTAAAGAACTTTTCACTGTTTTCTGTCACATGAGAATAGTAGAGTATTGGATAAAAATATAACCAACACCCATTTCGTTTTCCTCAATGGCTTAGCATGTCATATTTAGTCTAAATATACTGACACAATACTGCTTGGATCTAAACTAAGATATGTTTGCTTGCGGATTATGAAAAAGCCTTTGATAGAGTGATATACCACAAATTCATGACAATTTTAGAACAAATCGACACACCAAATATTAAAATCATAGAAAACCTACACATATCCACAGAGCACAGATAAACCATACAACATAACATCAGAAAACATTAAAATTTTTTTTTTATTATTTGATTGAATATCCCAAACAGGAATATCCCAACGGACGAACAGACGTTTTTCAGAACTCATAGAAATGACTTTTGAAAACCTCATTGCAAAGACTGTTTAAATATTTTAGTTATTAACAGTATTGATTAGAAAATAATGTTTTACTTGTTAAAAATATCAGAATTTTTTTTTTAAATATCTTACCCACAAATTTTAAGTTATCTTTCTTAAAACCATCAATCGCTCTTTCAAGAATCTCCTTCTGTACAAATTTGTATTGTTCGTCGCTTAACAGTGGGCATGGACAATATGCCCCCATTCCTCCTGTGTTTGGTCCTTGATCATTATCAAAAATTCTCTTGTGATCTTGAGCCGGCAACATAGCTTTTACAGTTGTTCCGTCTGAAAACGCTAGGACTGACACTTCTTCGCCAGAAAGCAGTTCTTCAATGACGACTGTTTCTCCGGCAGATCCAAACTTTTTATCACCCAAGATTTCATCAACTGCTCTGCATGCTTCGATTTTGTCTTTTGCGACAACTACACCTTTACCAGCTGCTAATCCACTTGCTTTTACGACAAGAGCAGCATATGGGGCACTAAAAAAATTAAACAAACATATTGGAACCTCGCATATTTCGAATAATAAAATTTAAAACTTATTTTAACTAATTCAAATTAATAATAGAAAATCTTGATGAAGAAACGCGGTCGCCGATGAACATCAAAACATGAGACAATTATATACTATAATATTACTAAACAACTAGCCAACAAAAGATATGCCACCCACCAATCAATTGTGGAAAGCAATACAGATGAAGATATAACATCGCCAATGGAACAAGTCAAAAGATGGCATGAAAATTTTAGTGACTCTGTGCAGTTCTAGTACTACCCAAAGACGCACAAAATATACCATTAATGAACCAATAGCGCAAGAAATAGAAAGCAGCCGGCCTTGACAATATTCCACCAGAGTTGTTAAAAGTGTGCCCAAGCACAACAACAGTGCTAATCAAACCACTCTTGCGTAGGGTCTAAAGAGAGGAAAAGTTCCCCAAACAATGAAAAATATTACTTGAGCAGATACCAAGAAAGGACAACAAAAGATATTCCGAAAACTGGAGAGGAATCCAACTTCTGAATGTCATAATTAAATTAACAGCAATAATTATAAACAACTGATTGATAGACAGTGTGAAGGCAATGTTAAGGAAGGAATAGTCAGTTTCAGACCAAACCGATCATGCATAGATCAAATTAACACACTTAGTAATCATAGGACTTCAAAAGAACCTTGGACACACACACACACACACACACACACACACACACACACACACACACACACACACACACACACATATATATATATGGCTACATGGAAAGCACTGTGGGAAATAGGAACACCAGAAAAAACAATAAATATTATCAAATAATTCTACAGTGATACAGAAAGCAAAATCCTACACAACAGCATACACTAACCCAATAGCTGTGCTACATTACATTCTTCTTCTTAAAGTGCGTATCCGTTCCGGATGTTGGCGATCATCACGGCTATCTTTACTTTATTTATTGCAGCGCGGAACAGTTCAGTGGTAGTCGTGTTATACCACTTTCGTAAATTTTGAAGCCAGGAAATGCGTCTTCTTCCCAGTCCTCTCTTACCATTTACTTTCCCTTGGAGAATCAGCTGGAGAAGGCTGTAACGTTCTTGATTTCTCATTACATGTCCTAGATATTCCAACTTTTTAGTTTTGACGGTCATGAGAATTTCACATTCTTTCCCCATTCTACGCAGGACCTCCACATTAGTAACTCTGTCAATCCAGGATATACATAAGATGCGCCTATAACACCACATTTCGAAAGTTTCGAGCCAATTCATAGATGCAACAGTCAGTGTCCATGCTGCTATACACTAACCCAATACTCCATACACTAACCCAATAGCTGTGCTACATTACATCAATACACCAATTAAGAGTTTTACAAAAAAAACCTTCATATATTTTAGCCTAATCGAATCTTGAATGAAAATTTATGGAACCAACCCAAACAAGAAAATGTTATAAAGCAAATAAGGCGAAAAAAATGGAGATGGCTGGGACGCATACTAATAGCCCCAGATGACATTGCCAGGAATGCTGAATTGGAATCATCAAGGCAAACAAAAAGTAGACAGGCCTAAAAAAACTTGGACAATACTGGGCAAATGGAAAATCCTGGTTTGAAATCAAAGCACTAGCCAGAAATAGAGTTTGCTGAAGACACTTCATGTTTCTCTTAGGAATCTCGGGACTATATAAATAAGTCAATGACAGACCATTAGAAAATTGAGAAAAAGAATAAACTGTTTGACAATAATAAGACTGTACAGAATTGATTGATGAAAAAATGCAAAAATGAAAAAATATTTTGGTTTAAACTATGTAGCATTCTTATATTCATACTTTATAATATGCCACTCTCTATAAAATGAATTACAGGAATTTGTTATTTGGTATTTTCAAATATTTTTGAGGTTGCTATGTAGTTCAGACACACAATGGTCTTATTTTCTGTCATCATCTGTTTATAGATGGTTCAGTGACTAATTCTGTGAAGCACACATGGATGCTGTGTGTAGCATAATTGAAAGAGATTAATTTGACATATTCCATATCATGAGTGTGCTTAGGAATGAGTCAAATATAAACAATTATTTATATTGTTGCACAATTTCTTTAGAGAATGGTAGAACTGTCAATGCTGAAATATATACAACCATTTGTTTGCCAAAAGTGGTTGATAAATTCCCAAAAACAACTGGAATCATCTCATACCTGTGCATGATGAAAATGTCAGCTCTCACACAGTTCACATAACAAACAAGTATTTAAAGGAGAAAAACATTTATTTGGTGGGCCATCCTGCATATAGTCCTGACTTGGCACCATGTGATTTCCTTGTGTTCTCAAGAATCAAAAACAAATCATAATCATTTGTATCATATGTATCATTTTTAACCTTTGATAGTTCAATTAGGCCTGATGATAGGATACAAATTGTAAACCGCAAAACCAATAGCCCCAGTTTACATCAACAATATATTTAATTTGAATTGTGAATATCTATCCCTTCTGTGCTTAGTTAATTATGAGCTCTCAACAGCAACACTTTCATCATTTGAAAATTAAGAATTCTTGCAAATTTTAGTATAAGATAGTAACCTTGAATTTTACAGTAAATATTTTACTTTGTTCTTTTAAGCAAATATAGCAAAAATATGCATTTTTAGACTTGTAAGTGTTAATATTAAAAACCTTTATCTAATTTGTTGCAGCAAAGTAAAGGTTTTTCTCCTAAAAGCCAATACTATCTAGAAAACTTGTCAAATAGCTGGCTAGTTAGAGTCATAGAAAAAGTTTAGTTGGTTGAGACATTAAGTATTATTTTTATTAAACCTGGCTCAATGAGAGACATTTTTCTGATAGCTTAAAAGAACCACTGCCAGTTATTCTTGGCCCATAGTAAAAAGTATTTTTGCCTGTTTTATTATTTATTATTTATTTTTTTCTATAGAATATACACTAAGGGGAAATAAAAATTTAATATCAAAGTACACTGTTATTTTCCAAAATATCCTATGTGATCAATTATGTGATTTTCAGTTGTTTTTCATTTATTAACTTTTTCAATATGTAAATTTCAAAACAGATCTCAAATTTAGGATAAAGAAATTACCTGTTTATGAAATTCTTAGCCTGTTGGGCATTAGTAAAAGATTTCCACCTGGCAGTTGGTATTTGATGTTTATCCATAAAGGCTTTAGCCCAATTTTTATCTGATTCAATTTGTGCTGCATCTTTTTGTGGTCCAAAAACTTTAATTCCTGCTGCTAGAAGGGCATCAGCTATTCCATTTGCCAATGGATCCTCTGGACCAACTGCTACCAAGTCAATTTGGTTATCTTTACAAAACTTCACAATGTCCTAAAAATAAATGATGATGAAAAGTGCATAATAACAATAATAAGGATAACATAACTCGATCACAGCACACTCCCAATGGTATTTTGCTGTGAACTGGATTGTCAAAAGGAGAAATTTACAATTTACTAGCAATGTCCCAATAACAACTGAATGACTTCATGTGTTACTTATTTGCCTGATGAAGGTATTATTATACTCCAATGGAATCCTTTCCAGTATCTTTAAGTAGACAATGTCCTGGTATTAAGATAACTCTCTTTTAAATTCCTTAGGAAGAATAATATCCAGAATAGATATCAACGCGATTATAACATGTAGACATTGTGCCCCTCATTCCCCAAAGTTGTGAAACTAGGTAATAAGTATAATAATTAAACAAAAATCTTAATATTATATAAATTAAATATTTAACACTAAATTGAAAAGAAGAAATTATGTACCTATCTACTCACTTTAAATTGTTTAATATCCAAAGTTACCGACTCGGCTTTTGCCACCTGTTGAATTCCATAGCTACCTGGGCTGACAAATATTTTGTTTACTTTTGTACTTTGGGAAAGTTTCCAAACTATAGCATGTTCACGGCCTCCGCCACCAACAACTAGCACATTTTTTGACATCTTTGATTAATTTTCCAAGTTTTCCTATGGTGGCCAAGTTAATACTTTGTTAATACTCGTGGAATTAAATAACTTAATTTGACTTCTTGATTCTTGCGAAAGAGGTTAGTTAATCAAAATCAACACATGTTGCTGACCAATCACATTCGAGAGAATGACGTTAAAGTTGTAATAGGCCAATAACTTATCGTTGTGTTGATAACCTTGTTTAATCTGTTGATTGTCCCCTATGGTGTTTTCAATTTTAAAATTTCTCGAAATATGAAATAAATAAGTTTGCACAATTTCATGATGCAAGTACATCAAAATTAAAATGAAAACAGAATAAAAATAGATGTACCTCTGTATCCATAATAACCTCGTTTTTAATAAATTTGACAGGGCCGGTTTATTTTCATTTCTTGATTTTACCAAAGAATATAGACGCTTATAGCGTCTATATTCTTTGGTTTTTACTATTAATTATTGGTTATCTATTATTTTTCCCATATGGTTAAACCAAAAATTTTATATCTTCGGTGATTTCTTCGATGTGTTAACAATATTTTTTAATTATTTGGCTTTTCAGATTACTTTTCCTTTAAAACGTGGCAAATCAAATGACAAACCAGAGAACTTCAGACTCATATATTCATTAATATATTTCTGTAAACTTTTGGAAAAACTTAATAACAGAATCGCTGGAAGAATCTTACAGAGACTACCTGCGGAGCAAGCTGGTTTTGGATCCAATCGGAGCTATTGCGAACAGGTACTAGCATTAACAATCCAACCAATATCGTAGTCGGCTTACAGAATCGTCTTAAAACAAAGTAAAAAAACTGAACAATGGGCTCCAGCAGATTTCCGTTCTTGCACCACTTCTTTTAAACATGAAGGTAGGTAGGTACATCTCGGATCTTCCACATACCAATACTCACCAATTTTGCTACACTGAAGATGTAACACTTGCGACTAAAAACAGAAGAAACTTTAACGACAGATTTAAAAGGTATGGAATAAGATTTAAAAAAAATAGATGTGCTCAAGTGCTGGCAAAACTTCATCTCCATAATAAAATGGCACACAGAAAATTAAGCTGGAGTCAAGATATTCCAGACATAGAAAGAAATACGCTAAAATACCAGAAACTCGCCGCTGCTTACTTTCAGGTTTCTAATATCCGACAACTTTGAGACAAACAATTAGTAGAAAAATAGATAAAAACAAAGCACAGAGTCACACATTCATATAGTACGCAATCCTAGTCATCTGGTTTAAGGATTTTATATAAATTGTAAGACAATGGGTGATATTAAATAGAGCCTGTACCGTATGAGCATTAAATAAATTATAGCATTAAAATAATCAGCTAAAAATACAAAAATAAGTTTAATAATAAACACCAACAAAACGAAGTACATGAAAATAATCACGCAACCACAAATCCTACGGCCACTTGTTATAGACAACGACGTCAACGAAGCAGTTAACGAATTTGTTTACGTATTATGAATTTCTTATGTGACAGTAACTAACTATTCGTAAAAAGAAAAGCTTATTCCAAGATCTGCTTTAAATTACGTTTTTTTTTTCGATGGCTCGTTAGAATTTTCCTTAATTTGTGCCATAGGTTTAGGGCCGCCGAGAGGGATGGGATGAGTGGGCCCCGGTAAGAAGTGAAGAGCGGGCCTCCGGCAAAAAGTAAAGAGCAAAAAATGTTGTTTAATTTTTATAGAAATAAAATTATCTATAATAATACTATTTCAAATATAAAATTTAGATTATATTTATTAGAATGAAAATATTTATAATAGAAGCACTTTTTGAGATTTCTAATTGGCACAGATGTCTACAATTTTCGAAAAATCGCGTGATTTTACCAAATCATGCTCAATATACAAAGTTGCTAAGCCAGTTAACTAAAGGATCTTTCCGCTTCTGCGACTGTCACCGGCAATGTGGAAAATATTCAAAATGCAATAACGAAAGTTGAGATTCACCAATAGTATCCTTGTATATCGCTTTCAAATGAAAACTTTCATCTATTACTTTCTTTAATTATGTCTTCTTTATAAAATTCGCGCAATATATCAATTCTTTTCTTAGTATTGTCGTCATCTTCATCTCGGAATATCCATAAAATGTTAAATAGCGAATTAAATCTTCTGATTAAATTGCTTACTACTCCAGTCGTTAGAGACGAAAATGCCACTGAATCTTTTCTCAGAAACAACGATTGACACGATCGGCGATTTTGAATGTCCGTTACGCGCGCGAAATCAATGAATGCTCAATAAAATTTGTATCAGCTCGACGGTAAAAATTCAATATCTTTTGATCCAAGTGTCCTATTGACAAAAATCAACATGCGTTTCAAAGGTAAAGAGTGCAGCTTTCTTTCAGCGATTTTCATGAGATCAATACAATGTATCCCTTTCATTGAAATATGCTTAAAAATGCTGAATTTAAACTTTCACATTACAAACGATCTAAAACTTTCGAACTGCTCTTTTTTAATTACACTAGTACGTTTTTCACAAGTCATTAACTTATGCTATAAATTACACCTAAAATCGTCTTCTTGGAGGTATTTCCCGTGACGTGCGATCATTTGTCATGTAAAAGTTTAAATTCTACGTTTTTAGTCATATTTCAAATGCCTCATATTTGTTGCCAAAAATCAAAATCGAATTTTCATATTATAGATTTTGAAAACTGGCCTCCAACAATGGAAACTTCACTACGACCGGTCAATGAAAGTAATAAAGTTTATTAATCTCATGAGAATCGTAAAAAATGGCAAAAATCGCGCAAAAGTTATTTATTGAACAGCTTTAAAGAAGCTGACTTTTTTTGCGCCAAAATACAAAAATTGCATACAAAAGCTGCACTCTTCACCTTTAAAATGCCATTTGGTTTTTGTCGATAGGATGCTTGGATCAAAATATATCGAATTTTTACCGTCGAGCTGATGCAAATTTTATTTAAAATTGATTTCGCGCGCGTAACTGACATTCAAAACCACTGGTCGCTTCAAGCGTTGTTTCTGAGAGAACGGTTCATTCTACACAAAAAGTGCTAATAAACATTTTTGTTCAAAATTGTTTCAGCTACATTTTTTATTTGAAACATTGTTTTCTACGGCGTACAGATTCTTGGTAAATCGATTTTTTTTCGTTTTTACCCCACTACGCGGGAGTTTTAGGGGGAAGCCCAATGGTTAAAGTTTTAAACTTTTTGGAGTCCCAAAATGGATATTCTCGGCAAAATTCAGCTTGTTCGTATGATTTTTAGGGGTCAAATCTCTGATTTACTATACTGGACTGGACTATATTTCGAAATACCTCTAATTTTCAATAAATTAATATATGAGAATATTAAATATTTCACAGCGAAATATTACGTAGGACTCAACATTATCGGTCGCTACACTACTAGGCGTAGGCAAATGATCAAAAAACCTTGCAAGGATAAAAAAACCTGCAAGGCTTTTTGCGCCGTTTTTCTTTACTTGTAAATTCTGGATTTATTCCATAATTGCTGACAACTAATTTAAATTCTTCAATAATAACAGACCATTTTCTGATTTGAATTTCTGATTTTTTGTAAATATTTTAGAAACCCTGATATATTTTTAATCTCTATATCCATAGTTATCTGACTGCACTATAGTATGTGACCCCTGTGATTTATTGCAGTTAAACTTTTAAACCAAATCGATGACATTAGTACACATTCAAATTTGTTAATGTATTTTTTATTTGGTTTGAATTTGTTTTAATTCCGCTGTTATATTTAAATTTAGAACTTATTCTACAGCTTTATTAATTACAGGTAATTTCTGTTAATTACTATTTAAATGGGAATAAGCCACAATTAAAGGTTAAAATACGTTTATTGACGTTTCAATTTCCACTTCAGAAATCTTTCTCAAAATACAAACATTAGTAAATTGTGTTTTAACTTTTAATTGTGGCTTATTCCCATTTAAATAGTAATTAATTTAAAATGTCACAAGAAAATAGCTTCAGAACAATAATAGGTAATTTCTGTGTTCAGTAAAAATTAGTTCTTTGGTCTGGTCGACAGCAGGCCCCGGTAAAATGTACCGTCTGTACCGCCCTCTCGGCGGGCCTGCATATGTTAAACATTATATTCATTAACTGAAACTTTTGTGCCCCTATACATGCCAGCATTCTAGATTCACAACTATTTCTATATTTCAGACATGCTCAAAGTCTTTACAAGTTTTATTTTTTAAAAATTGATCTAATCTAAAAGCATTAAGGAATCAAAGGGGATACATATTGACAGGATCTGACATAGTTTTTCATCGCAACCCCAAGATTACAATGATTTTATTTATTAAAGAAACTACGAAGACTCAACTTCTACATTATGAACGTAATTGTTGAAATAATTTGATGTTTATTAATGTGAGCAATTCACGTTTTGTTTTTATCTCCTTCAAGGTAACTAAAACATCAAAATTGGATAAAAATCAAAACATATGTGCCATATATTAGTTGCAAGTCACATCCGCTAACATGCCTTTGTATCTGCTTCCTGTAGGGACTGCAGTTGCTGATTGTTTTTCATGACGTTCCTAAAGGTGATTTGGTAATATTTCTATATTACGTTTCTATAAAAATATTTGTTTATACGACTTGGTCTTGGACTTCAGGTTAGACAGGTTTTAATTAAAAAATAAAAAAAAGTCAATATTAATAAATAATATGTATATTTCACGAAGAAAAAAACGGCTTTTAAGACAGTAAACATTGTTTAAAAATTTCTTTATAGTGACTTAGATAAGTTAAACACCCTTTTTAAACATGATTCTAAAAAGCACCAGAATTTAAATTGGCTTTTTACAAGAACTACAGACAACAATTTTAATATTATAAAAATTGGTATATTACGGATTAGACGTTATGACAATATAACAAAAAAGGTATAATAAAACATAAACATAACAGTATTTTTTAATTTCCACATAATATCATCAATCTGACATTTTTCGCAGTACAGCAGCTTTGGCAGAAGAGAAATTTTGAACTAAAGCTCGCGGCATATAATCTTGCACGTATAGTTTCCGGCACGTAGCGTTTCCACTCCAGCAATCGGACTGCGCGTTCACATTTTCATACATAGAACGTTTCAGTTTGGTTCAGTGAAGATATGATCTCGCTTTTCTCGACAAAAATTATGTGCAATTGCCCTTCTACTTAACGATGAAGAATGAAAAGCTGTGTTAAAAAGAAGGTTTGAAGTACATCCAATGCTAAGAGAAAGGAAGAAGGAAGGTGAATACTGGACTTAATACAGAGAATTAATTGATGATGATAAGAAATATTATGGATATTTTAGAATGAATAGGATTCAGTTTAAATGTTTTAAATTTAATTACACCTTCAGTTAAAAAACAAAATACTACATTTAACGAAGCCATACATATCAAACCAAAAAGTATTTTTAAAAAGAAGAGGTATCACTTCCGTACAAAAGTCCTAATTGTTTATCACTTCCGTGATTAATTGTCACAAAGCAATAAAAACACATGCATAAATGACAAAATAGCCTCGAAAATTATTTTTTTAAATACTCTGTATCAAAATCAAACAAATACCTAAATAAACAACGGGGGGAAAACGACGGACATCTAATTCACATTATCCTTACCAACCGGTTACAACTCGTTATGTAGCCGTCAGCATCAGTAAAATATTGTTTTCAAATATACTGAACGGAAACGTTAAGTGTCTGAAACGCTATGTTCCGGAAACTGTGCGTTGTTCATATTTAAAACCATTTAAATTATATTTTTCGGAAACTAAACGCTATGTGCTGGAAACGCAACATGCATGGTATTAAGCCACAATCTTAAGAGATACAATGGACATTTTAAAGAAGTTAGATAGTGAAGGAAACATGTGTGAATTGGCAAAATATTATGGAGTTGGGCATGCTACTTTACATGATCTACAGGAAAAAAAATAAAAGATAGTGGACCATGTGAAGACAGTGGAACCTAGACCACGAAAGCATAAAACATTAATAGTTGAATATTCAAAGATGGAAAACACTCTCTATATGTGGTGCATGCAGTTTATAATGAAACTGGTGTCTGTTGAAGTCATTTTAACAGGTTGTTTATGGAAGCCCCAAAGAACAACCTATTAAAATGTACACTTCAAATCTTAAGGCTAGAATAGTGAGTTTTTTATTTATGAAATAAATCTGAATTTAGATCTGATGGTATTTGTTACCAATGTCAAAAATGTTTGCTTAATATTAGAACATGAAGAATGGTTATATAAATTAAAATTTTACTATTACAATTTGTTTTACTTACTTATGTTTTACCTATACAACTACTGTTTGAATATTTAAACATAATTTTTTACCATTAAAACAGCATATTTTCATTGTTATCAAAAGGGAGATGTAAGTATATAACTATATCAATAAAAAGTTGCAGATGATATTACTCTTTTCCAATAACGAAACTTGTGTAATAAAGTTTCTTATCAAACGAATGAAACTTTACTACATAATTTGGCTGTCATATTTAAAATAATATATGTAATTAGTAAATTATACTTTAAATATGATAGCCATAAATTATTAGTATTTATTTGTTTAAATAAACATTCTGCTCCAATCATCCATTGAAAAAAATCTATAGTAGTATTAAGTTAACTATGGACTAGTATCACCTTCAGCAGTTTCTTGGTTTTCTTCTTCTTCACCTATCACTATTTCCTCTGGATCTGGAGCTCTAGGAAGAAAATCTAAATCTGGATATATTTGTCTAAACATCTCTTCTGCCTTTTTTACTGAATAATCGTAATCCAAGTCAGTATCAGGACCAGGACATACAAACACATTGTCTGGAAGACCTTCTGTTAAATCTGCGTTATTGGTATCTGGCAGTGAAAAGTACATAGACCAAAGAATTAAAGGCTTTCGCTCATTTTCCATGTTGGTTTCTTCATTTTGATCAAACAAACTATCTATAACACTGCTGAAATCTTCTTGTGGAGTAGTGCCTTGTTTGGCTAACAAATGCACTACATATAAAGGTTTTGGGCAAGTACCTGTAAGACATCCTAGCTCAATTATCTTCACAAATGGTTTTCCATTTTCTGGAGGATAAAATGCTAGAGTCAAGTGTTCTTTTTCACTATCTAATATGGATTTATCAGTTATTAATACACATCTGGAAATATACTGTTGATTGTTTGACTTAAGGAATTGTTTTGGTACTTTTTCCATACTCATGACAAGATGTTCTGCTTGAATATTTTGAGACCTAACCGTTATTGATTTAAATTTATTATTGGATACAGTAAAACCTTGTATGCTTTGTCCCAGAGCAAATACACCACCAAACACAGCACTCAGTCTACAAAAAGCTTGTGGTATTTCTCCACTACCATACATTGAATATAAAAATGGAGTGTGCCCAAAACGTCCTAAACTATCTAAAAATCTTTTTACATTTACAACACCTACATTACAAGGTGTTTCATCAGAGCTCATTGAAATACCATACAGTAGGTAATGAATCAAATTTGGAGTTAGTTTTTGATCTGCAAGATATTGTTTGAATGTTTTATTTTCATACTCATTCAGTTTATCTAAAGTATTTAAAGCTGTTAAAACCTTCATTAGCATTCTTTTTTCTACCACAGATACTTTATTGTTTGCAAAAACATCAGAACGTGAGCAAGGTAAGAAGTCCAATTTTTTATTAAACCACGTCAGTATTCTACTAACACTTCTATATTCTGAATACCTTGCTATATTTGATGATATTAATAATTCTACAAAATGACCTCTGGCATACTGAAGTTTTGGTGTAAGATCAATATTAAATCTTCTGGATAATTTTAATAAAGCTTCCTTGTCCCAAACGTCAGTATCAGGTTTTTCTTTTTCTATCACTTCTTTATTTTCGCCTTTATCTTTACTTTCAGTCACTTGTTCTTGATTTTCACTATCTTCTTGTTTCTCTACTTGGATTTTTTCTTTTGGTATCACATGAAATTTGTAATCAACATTCTTAAGATCGTATACCTGATTTCCAAACACATACAAGTCTAGATTTCCCACATTTGCAACTGGATTTTCTTTGGACTTCTTTAATTCCATTACAGCTTCCAAGCTGAAAGAAGCCCAATGCCCACCATAATATTCCTTTTCATCAACGTGTAAAACTCGTTTTCCTACACGACTTGCAGCCGCCGATATTATAGATTCTATTATACCTGTTCCCACTATTACTATATCAAATTCTGTAGGAAATTCGTAATCCATTGTAACAATATAATTTATCAAGTTTTACCCACTATAATAACATGACATAAATACATAAAACACAGTCTGTGATATAAAATAGAACAGCTGATTTTTGTCATTCTGACAATTGGTATTCAGTATGACCATCTTACCACATCTTACTACAAGCACAGAATTACAAGTGTGGCATATGTGAAATGTAAAAAACGGATTGGCTAATTATCACTTTTTCAAATTCTAGTAACAACGTTTTAAAAGTTTAAATTGTCTTAATTTGTTGTTTATTAACGTTATTTTATTATTATCCTAGATTTTCAAACAGATGTCATATGTCATTTTTCAGGATGGGCAATAAAACGTCAATCAATTTTGACGTTTAATTTGATAAAAGTAAACATGTCTGTAAATATGACTAATAAAAGTTTTAGTTAGTAGAGGCGGATTCATCAAAAGTAATGTTAATTATTGTAAAAAATCAAAGTTGACGAACTTGGAAGTTTAAAAGTCGCCGAATAATTAATACTAAAATGGTTACAGGAGCGTTTATAGAAGCCGAATTTCCTTTGCACTGGTGTGTCTGGAATAATGACTATAAAAGTTTGGGGAGTCTTCTCTCATCCAAAGAGGTAATTTGAATATTTTTCATATCATAAGTTTATCATATATATTAAGAATATTTTTAGCATGATAAAGAAAAGCAGGATGTTAGGGGTAGGACTCCTCTAATGCTGGCTGTAACATTAGGTCATTTGGAATCTACTAGAACCTTGCTAAATCATGAAGCCAATGTTAATTGCGAGAATTTGAATGGATGGACAGGTTAGTGTGTTAATTTGATTAATTGAATTAAGACTAAACTTTCTACTTATAACCTTAATGTTTATTGGATCAGTTATTTTTGGCTTCTTGTCTAACTTTGAGTTATCTTAATTATCTAAATTATCTCACACTTTTTATTGATTTTCAAATTTTATATTACATCTAATTAATTTATATAGTCTGCATATATGTCTATAGTCCGTTAATTAAATCCAGTTAATTTTAATTTTTATTCCTTATATGACTATGAGACAGTAAATTTTAATTAAAAAAGGATGAAAGGTTTGTTTAATATTTAAAATGATTTGATGATTAGTTCTTTTCCCATTATATCATTTTCATACTGATTGGTATGCAACATATTTGGAAAAATTAAATTTGTCAGAAAGTTTTTCTAATTTTTTTATTTTTGTTTAAGAATTGCATCATGTGGTTTTTATAATCATTCTTTTATATAATTTATTCGTTATGTGTTTATTTGTACAACGAGAATTTAAACCAGCAAACATTTGTGTCCTAGATCTTGTTTCTCTCTCTTATACACGCTGCAGCCCGAGCGCCAGTCCTTCATAAGCACTTCATTAATGATTAAAAAATAATGTTTTAAAATAAAATAGGCTCAAAATATTTATCAGGAAATAATACAACAATCTTTGAACTCGAATATAGGTTCTTGGTGAATTGGAAAATAATGTTATTTAATTACTATTTAAATGGGAACAAGCGACAATTAAAGGTTAAAGTAAGTTTATTGAAGTTTCAATTTCCACTTCGGAAATTGTTCTCGCTCTTCTTCGGAAAGTGTGGCTCCGCTGGCTTAAACAACAAGTGGACGAGCATAATTAACAATTAAAAAACAACCGTCTAAATTGAAATAAACTGCGATTGCTCTTCAGAATCTTGAAACTGAATGTTTAAACTTCAATCTAAGCACCTGGCCACCTCAAAAATAATAATTCACACATGAGTTTTAAGCCTCGAAAATGCACCGAAAACAAAAAAAATTTAAAAAATGTTTTGCGGAGTAAAAAAACTTGATTTTTGGAAGTAAAAAAATTGTTTAAACAATTTATCACTCAAACATTTCACCCGGCGCCCTTCAGATTTGTTTAAAGGATACATTTTTAACAAGAATCTGCAAAGAAACCGAATCAGAAACATTTTTTCTACGGGAGCAGCCTCACAACATAAACTAATTATTCACTTTTATTTCTCTTATCAACATTTTTGAAATTTCCACTTGCTTCTGTTTGAAATTCTCCCTGTTTTTTTTTAAATTTATTATTTATATATTTCTTCTCACTTGTCTAGTTTAGGATTGATAGAGGCCCTGGTTTTATTCTTATGGTTTATTTAATATAACATTAACTCAAGTCTAGTGAAGTCATATTGGCCATATAAGAGCAACGTAATAACTTTAATATATCCTTTTGCAGTTTAAGGTTGTATGACAAGAATTTTTACAGAGGATTTTGTTAGTGAAGTGTCCTGTGAAAAGACGATGCAGCTAATTAATTAATAATTTAAACAAAACAGCAACACAGCTGTAACTAATTCCTCTTTCGAAATCTTTTTCTTTTAGTGGTGTGACCTCCCACAACTCTTTTACTAAAATAGTGTGGCATCTAATGAAGTAATTTTTACATTTTATAGAGTGATTAATAAAGGATGGTTATTATTTTACATTTTAAAGATTCCATTATGAAAAATATTTATTTTTTATTTAATAACTCCATAGAATAAGTCCATAAAAATAATTCAGTTTCAGTTTTCAGTATTTGAGTTCTATTTTCCATATAAAATAAAACTAAATGGAGTTAATACTGATTTTGTTTGAAGTTACATGAAATTCTTTCAGTTCAGTCAAAATTAATAAATGTATAGAGTTGTGGAAAAGCATTCAGAGCAATCTGATAAATTGACTCTCACTCCTTTTACTTTCAAAAATATTGTTTTAGTACCCAAAGTTTGTATTGAAGTATATAATCATATTTGGACAATCAAAGTCATTTGAGTTGGTATAAAATTGTGCCATAATTAACAAATATTGAAATCAATCATTGCACATTGAAGGGATACTGTTGGATAAACTCTATATTCTAGGAATTCTGGGACTGAATTCTATACTCTAGAAATCTAGGTAGAATTAAATTGCTCATTGGTCTAATTGACCAAATGTTGCTTGAATTGATTAACAGGTATTTTTGTAAAAAAATATTTAATAGATATGGCAGCCAGTGTCATATGGTAGACATTGTCACAGGATAACTCAGATACTACTATACTCTTACAATCTAGTAATATTTGCCTATTTCCTAAGTTACTGATCTCATTTTGAATGAACATCAACCTTTCAAAATTTTTTAAAATACCTGTTATTATTTATTAATTTTGTTTTTGTCTTTAATGTTTAGGATTGGCTGTAGTAAGATTTTTGTAGAAATGTCTACTGAACCTTATATACAACTAGAATTTGAATATGAACCATCTAAAAAGTTGTAGGAAATTTTTTTTGTACAGGTGCCTCCTGGATTATAGCACCAAACTACATTCATTTTACATATTCCCAATTGCTAACAGAAGCACATGAAAGCCAAACAGGGTCGTACTGATGTGTATCATATGATTTTTAAAAATATTTACTTTTGAAACTATTAGTGTAAGAACTTCTTGAAATTTAATCATTAAATCACAATTAAACTAAACTCTAAAAAATAACATGACCAGTAAATAACCTAACAATAACTATAACATAAATATAACACAATATATTAACTTAAAAATCAACACGATACAATTTGAATTTAAACATGCTGGCAAGTTTTGATCTGTAACATGAGAATCTGTCTGGCTTAAGGCAATAAATTATGTTTAATAGCCTCTTGACGAATGAGACGGCAAATATCAACACATGCGTTTGTTGTCAGATGGGAATTTGCTAAACAAATGAACTTTAATACTGAAATTATACTCTTTTTTATATCTTTTCAGTCGTACAAGAAGCGGTAGCTACAGGAGATCCGGAACTGCTGCAGATAGTTTTGGAAAGCAGAGATTTCCAGAGGTATACCAGTAGAATGGCAGGTATTCCTCAGTTACTGCACCGATTGAAAGAAGCTCCAGATTTTTATGTAGAAATGAAGTGGGAGTTTACCAGTTGGGGTAAGTATGCAATACTCATATAAAAGTTTTGAAATTTGAACTAAATAGTAGAATCTAGAAGACAACAATTATGGGTTGAGTCAGCCTTATCTGAGGTTACTTGTGAAAACTATACTAAAATGACTAACATATAGCTTATGTGACATTTATTTTCCAAGTAATTATTTTCGACCTTGACAACATATTCACACACTTTCTTCCAGTTATCGACAGTTACTTTGGCAAATTTCTGTTCCATAACACGTTTATAGCTCCTAATGTATAATTAACATTTTGTTTTGCAATTCCAATTTTTATTTGCACCCAAATAATTTCTGTAGGGTTCAAGTCTGGATGATATGGTGGAAGTTTTATGAAAATATGTCCATGTCTGCAGTCACTTGTCAAATTTATATTGAATATGATCTTGCTTGTGTCGTTTGATGATTTCATATAGTTGTGATTTTAACATTGATATTACAAATGGTATATTTTTTTCTGTCAACCAACATAACATTTTTTATAATTAGTGGTAGGTGCTCTTTTAATTTGAATATTATGGTAGGGAGCATTGCAAGTGACAACAAGAGATCCTACTGGCAAATTAGGGATTAACTGTTGTTTCAACAATTTTTCGTAATTTTCTGCATTCATATCATCATGATAATCTCCTAACTTGACACCTGATGTAAAAATCGCAAGGGCATTCAACCTACTTCCTTTAAAGAGGAGTGTAAACATTGCTCCAGTATCAATGACCACTACATGTCGATAAACTTAAATTTAGGTAAACAAAACCTCATTCTTAATTGAATCGCTTATTGTATAAAGGGTATAAGTCCACATTACTTAGTTTTGACAAAAACGAAAAAAACTATCTAGTTTAGGAACTTGATGACCTATCATATTTTGTTCTACATATGAAATGTAGCAGGAAACTAGTAGAGTGGCATGTGATACAGCAAATTTGGCTTTGAAAACTATTAAGGCCAAAAGGACGTTTTTAAGGTCTGGGACTTGTTTCCTTTATAAAATCAATGAATAAAAGACGTAATAATGTGCTGCTCTACAGGTAAAAATTATTAATTTATTTATAAAAATATGTTTATTTTTACAAACAAGACCTAAAGTACATCCTAAGACTTAGAACTTAAAAAAACTAATCACTATCATATTCTTCATTGGTCATCCAAGATCACCCAGTTTTTTGGCCTTGATTGGCACTTTTCCTTCGTAAGCCTTTTTATTTGGACACCAAGTAGCAGCAACATTTTTTTTGACAAATTAAATTTGGATGAAACAAATCCATCTATGAACTCTAATGCTATTATAACTCCGGGGGTCTCACTTGAATAAGTTAAGTAATTATATTTTGATATGGCAAAATGTTCTTTAATTTTATTTGTACCCATAACGAGTTCCTTTGTATTTTTTTTAATAGGCTAGCCACCACATTTTAAAGTCTAGAATTTCATGCGTGTCTACGATTTTAACAGTAAAATGTGCTCTCGATGATTTCGCGTTTACTATTATTGTCATGTACTGCATTGGAGTATAAACCCGGTGATGGCACCTGAGAACCCTTTTTATAAGTCCAAAATCTCTGTCACACGGTAGAAATGAATGCCCACGAACCAGAAAATATTAATGAATTATTTTAAATCTTTGATTCATGATACGATTTAAGAAAAATCGAACGAGGGTATGATTTCTATTTTGGCCCCCACACACAAGCATCACTAAATACATGTAATTCAGTAATAGTTTCTGGGATTTGTTTTATATAGTCCTGCAGGAAGCTAGCTACCTCATTGGCTCCGCGTTTAGTAGTGCCCTCATGGTACATATAAGATGTTGCAGCATTCGTTTTTATGTCGTGTGTCCCAAAAACATATTGCCATACTTTTCTTAGGTAAAACATATCATTCACTAACATAAATGGCAATGCCAAATTTTGCATAAAATCATAAACGATGGCTGCTACATTATCGTTTTTATTACACATATCTTTTGCCTATTTAATTTTTTTGTAAAACTTAGCTTCCCTCATCTTATGCACAAGTAATTCTGCAGATGCTACTCGTTTTGCGGTATCATTTAGTACCGATGATTTTAATTACCGTCGGGCATACGTTTACTTGCGATCTACCAAACCTATATCCAAAATTTTCATTGAAATGTTTCAAGTAGTACTCATATTTAACAAGCTTCGTCAAATCTATATTTTCAGAGCAAAAAATTTTGTACATCTTTTTTACGGTTAAAGAGGACTCAGTACTGGTGCACACATGTGTTAGAGATAACCGAAATAATAAAATAAACGACTCTGTAGACAAAATGACAGAAACGATGGTGGCGCCACAAGAATTATTGTATAAAGGTAACTAGTCCCGGACTAGTTTCCTTTATACGCTCAACAATAATTTTATCTTGCGATATTTCGCGTATGGTGAGAGATACAAATTTCCCTTATAGACTCATTGATCCGTCGACGTTGGTTTAACAAAATGTATATCTCACTTTAAATTCGTACTGATGTGGACTTATTCCCTTTATAAAATAAGCGATTCAATTTATCTTGCATTTTTTATCAGAATTTAGTATATTTTATGTTTTACCAATCAAAAACCTAATTTTGTCGTTTATTTGTTAATCATCATTTTAATTTCATTATTCCTTGTAGACATTATAATTACATCGTCATTGTTGTTTGGTTTGTGGTGGTTGGAAGTTTTTCGTTGGTAGATTTTTTGGGAGTCCTGTTTTAGGTGACTTTGTTGCCTCTTCAGGACGCGTTGTATGTTTTTGGATGGTGGCACTGGTTTGTCGTTGGTAACTGGTGGTATTCAGTGGTGTTTGTTGGTGTCCTGCGGAGAAGGTTACCTTTAGAGGGTGGTCAGAGGAGATAGGGCTTGGATGCTAAAATGTTTTTTTCATAATTATTATTTTTTGTTTAATTGTGAATCAGTTGGGAGAATACAACATAGAGGAGGTAAAAAACTTTATATACTTGGGATCACTAGTCACGTCTGATAATAACGTTACGGAGGAAGTGAAGAGGCGAATATTTATTGCAAATAAATGTTACCATGGCTTAATTAGACACCTAAGATCAGATAACGCCACAAGAAAGACAAAATGCCAAATATATAAAACCCTAATAAGACCGGTACTCACATACGGCTCAGAAACCTGGACACTCACTAAAAGAGAGGAAACGTTGTTAGCCACCTCCGAAAGAAAAATCTTGCGACACTTATATAAGGGCACAAAAGAAAACGGAATATGGCGAAGACGATACAACTCTGAACTATACAAAATATACCAGGGTCCGGATATTATAACATTCATCAAAATAGGACGGCTGCGTTGGATAGGACATGTAGAAAGAATGGAAGAAGGCGAAATACCAAACAAAATATTCAAACAGATGCCAGTAGGAAAAAGAACAAGAGGAAGACCGAAACTGAGATACTTAGAACAAATAGAAAATGATATAACAACCTTAAAAATAAAAAACTGGAGAAAAAAAGCACGAAACAGATCGGAATGGAGAAGAATCCTAGAACAGGCCAAGACCCAAAAAGGGTTGTCGAGCCAGTGATGATGATGATGTGAATCAGTTGAGTGTGAATGAAATTTTAAATGATTGATTATTTATGAAATTTTGACTGTATTTTGTGTTGGTAGAAGTTCTGGCTGTATCCTCCCTATGGACAGGTATAATTGTATTAATACATATAACCGAACTAACCAAAATGTGATATGTAACGGGTCACCAGCGACACCACATTGCCGTTGGTGTTGCATTTACGTCATGTTGTGGATTTAGAGTTAAAAGAAAAAGTGTAATGTTTTCTTTAAAAGACAGATAAAAATTAAAGCAGGCAAAATCAAACCATAAGAAGAATTTTTCTATGTAGAAAAAAGTGAATAATTTTCTAGTGAATCCTAGAATAAATAGGAATGTATATTTTTAAAAAAATTTTCAAGTAGGCCGGAAATTGTTATTAACAAATAACTTTTAACAAAAAAACAATTTACCGGATTGCTTCGCGTAAGTTTTTTTAGGCCTATCTCATCGAAATAAATACTTTTTCTATCTTGGTAATTTTTCGAAAAATACTTTTCCTTTTTGAGTTATTTGCAATTTTTTTATTGAAAAAATGCCTTAACCCATTAACGCCCAAAATTAAATTTTTATCAAAACGAAATCAAAACTTCTAAATGAAATAAAGAGAGGTTGTTTTTAATAGTAATGTACAAAATTTACGTTTTTTTTCTTTGTTACTGTCTCCTTTTTGACGTATGATATATCATGCATCGATATTTGGTACACATGCCACATTTGCCGCTCCTTTGTTGTTTTTCAATTTTGTCCACCAGATCATTCACATTATCCAAACGAATTTCGTCAGCAACATGTTTTGGGGATTTTGGACGTACTCCACGTGGCGTTGGAATATCTGGAGCTGTCAACAGGGCCTCCACAATTCGCCTGTAAAATTCTAATAAGGAAATTGCCTCAATGTTGCGGTAAAGAAGTCACATGTTGACTATTGCCCCATTCAAGCATAATTTAAATATCGCCCATATACTATTTTTTAGATCGAATTCGAATCCTATATAAACCTCTTAACTTATCGAATAAGTCTACATCACCCATTCCCTTTGAGGGAGCGCTATAATTTTTCTGTCTTTTCGGGACCACCTGTTACAGTTTCCTATAGTAAATATTTCTGGAGTTGAAATATTAGTTGCTATAGTAACTTCATTAATGTCATTCCAGCGAACAAGAGTGAGCTAATGTTCTTCGCTATGTAGAACGTGGGAAGTTCTACGAATTTGTTTTTTTATTTCTTTGAGAGGGGCTCTTTCAATCCTGTCTTTTTTAATTGTGTACAAACAGTGTTTCTTTTGATCTCTCAACCTTGTCAGTAAAGGTAAAGATGTAAAAAAATGATTAATATAGATAACAGATTCTTGTGGTAAAAACCATGTACACAGCTTTTCGGTTACGGAACTTCCTAACGAATTACCCTGTAATTTCCAGTATAGGGATTAAATTTTGCAAGGTAACCTTTATTGGTCGCAACGCACCAGAATTTATATGCGTAACGGATGGGTTTTCCTCGAATAAACTGCTTTATTCAATTATGTCCATAGTATGGCTCCATGGCTTTGTCCACTGTGAAACTTCCGTTCACTGGCTGGAGGTAATGATGAAAACGTTCATTTAGATGGTCAATTAGGGGTTGAACTTTGAACGCTTTATTGGTTTGTTGGTAAAACGGATTATCGTTAAAGTGTAAAAATCTATGAATCTGTTCAAATCTGTTTTGACTCATAGTATTACTAACTAGATGTAAGTGAAAAGATAGTCCATGAATTTTTTATTAAAAAATAATTTAAATACATCGATTGGCTTCAAATTTTGTTGCTTCTATTCATTTAGTATATGGGGTTTCATATTGTTTATGAAAATATCATGTATGGTTCTTTTTACAGTTTTTTTTTCTTCCCACTTACGATCGATTCTTTTCAGATTTTTTTTTCTCTTTTCAGAATCTTGTGAAATTTCTGCAACCTCCCTTTTTCTTTTGTTACCTGGTTCGTGAGTTTCAGTCACAGTTGCATTTGACAGCACTGTTTTAATAACAGCTGTAATATCCATGCTTTGAGATAGTGTACCTCGGCCAACACTTTGAAAAGTGTAATTGAACTTCCGGCATTATCTCTGTCAGAATCATTTCCGTCATTTGGATAATGCAACGTGAGTTGAACTTCGTTGCACTGATCAATTTTCTGAGCCAAAGTATCGCCATCTTCTAAACTCTCATATTTTTTAAACAATTCCTCCGCATCTTTGGGATTATTAGGATCATATTTTTTCGTCATTTTTTCTAAAACAGAAACAATATTGATTAGTTACCACGATTGCCCAGGGTATTATATATATCATACGCAAGAATCAAAGGCCTTCAAAATACTCACCAGTATAAATTTCAATACTATTTATATCACTATTTGATATTTAGTAGTTTTACTAGTTGAACACTACAAAATATTTTTCAAAATAAGTCGAAAGAGTCCTACAAACTCTCCTAAAATGCAACCGGTAATCTATAATATAACCTAAGAAAACTTAGCACAAAACTAATCACCCTTTACCGCCAAGCGGTTATACATTTCTAATGTTATAATAAACAGTTGTTCTAACATCTACTCTTTAACCTATATTGGGAAAACAACTAATGTTTACTTTTTTTTTGACTAGTAGATGGCGAAATATGTAGCAGTGTCTTGCATATTACATAAAATACGGTGGGCATTCATGGGCTAATTAGTGATTTGTTAGGATTTTTTTTCTAAAAACTACTAAATGAATTGCAATTCTATAAAAAGCTTTATAATATTTAAACATTTAAGTACAAGTAAGAATATTTTGACAAGGATAAGTGGTTTATATTTTGCTGAAAACATGGAACCAAATATTTCGAATATGCATTTTGAGCAATCTATCGCTAAGCGTGTAGGGTTGCAGCGACACAATCGCATGGCGCGTAGAAGTCTTTGTTTAAATTTAAAACTATGTTTTTAGCAAGATATAAACCACTTATCCTTGTCAAAATATTCTTACTCGTACGTGAAGGTTTAAAGACTATAAAGCTTTTTGTATAATTGCAATTCATTTAGTAGTTTCTTAAAAAAAAATCCCAAAAATCACTAATTACGGCATTTTTTCAACAAAAATTGCAAATAACTCAAAAAGGATGCATTTTTCGGAAAAATGCGTCATATTTATTTCATTGAGATACGCCTAAAGAAATTTTACTCGAAGCAATTCGGGAAATTGTTTTTTTGACGTGACAACGTCTTAAATTAGGTTGTGGCTCGGAGTCACTCATGAAAAAGTGTAACGCCCGTTCACGTCTGTTACGATGAGTCACCGAACGAGAGAGAGGCCCGCCGGACCGGCGAATGCCTTGCGTCTCTCTCCCACTCAAACATGATCGGTCCGCTGCGCACGCAGCACTAGAGAATTAGGCGCGTTGAATCGGAATAGAAATTAGTTAAGTTTAAGTTTACATGTACAATGTTTTAGTAAACAAAATATATTTCTATAGTTAAAATTTGTGCAATTCTTATTTTCATTCAATTCCTTGTTCCTATTGTGCAATTTAATAATATTCATATCAATAAATATTCTACCGAGAAAAAGACGTTGTCACGTAAAATCTTCGCCCGTAAAACCGACTTTACAGGCAACCGATTTTTTTAAGTTATTTGTTATTAAAAATTTCCGGACCACTTGGAAAAATTAAAAAAAATACATTTGAACTTGAAAAAATATATAGAATGGAAAAAAAGGTTTGATGCGATATAAATGTGCGATGGTTTCTAAGCGTATTTGTAGGGATAATTATATAAATACATTAATTTTTCCCATATAAACTCCTGGACAAAATTAACGCACCACTCATATTTTTCTCAATAATGTTTATTTATTGATAATTTACTGTACGACAAGTTGCCTATGGACCTTGTTTGACCGTGACAGTTGTTATGTAAGCTAATAATAGTCTTGTTTTAACAATAATTTGTATCAAACTTCGTTTTAGACTAAAAGTGAGTTAAACTTTTCATAAAAAGTGCCGATTAAAGCAAAGTGCTTGTGAGAAACAAGCTTTTTATTGTGATATTTTTCATCACATGCATGTTTGGAAGTTCATTTGTATAAAAATCAAATAAAAAAATGAACTGCCAAAGAAATTTGTCAATGGAGGAGGCAGTACGAGCATCGACTCTCCTAGATGAAGGATATTCAATGCGATACGTTGCAGGTTTGTTAGGAAGAAAACGTTGCACTAATCAAATTGATGATCGATTTTTGTGACAACGGGCTCTCAGAGATAGGAGAGTCACCAGCAATTTGCTAAAAAATGAACTAGCAGATGTTCGAAATGTCGCGATATCGTCTCGAACAGTTAAAAGACGTTTACATGAAGCAGAATTGAGCAACAGGAAACCGGCCAAAAAACCCTTGCTTACCAGAGAACACAGGGTTCAGAGATTGAATTTTGCAAGATTGCATCAAAATTGGACCATCGATGATTGGAAACGAGTTCTTTTTTCCGGTGAGACTAGAGTAAGCCTAAAAGCTCCATATGGTCGTTAGCGTGTCTGACGAAGGCGAGGATAAAGGTTTGCCAGCTGCAATATATCTCCAAAAGTACCTTTTGGTGGTGGCTCTAAAATGTTTTGGGGGGAATTTGTTTTGAAGCTCGTACGGAGTTGGTCCCCATACGTACGAGGTATATGAATGCCCATTATTACTTAGAACTTAGACAACATAATTGTCGAACATGTAATGACTTTTGCTCCGTTTCTTGGACCTAATTTTTTATTCATGCTCGTCCTCATGTGGCTCGACAGGTTATTGACTACCTAAATGATGTTGATATTCCATTATTAGAGTGGTCACCTAACAGTCCAGACATGAATCCTATAGAGCATCTATAGGACTATCTCAAAAAAAAAAAGATTCGAAGTCGTATACCCCATATTGCCAATCACAACCAACTCATTGAGGCCGTTATTGAAGAATGGGAGAATATTCCGCAATCTTTTGTTGAACATTTGATATCAAGCATGCCTCGACTCATAAATGCAGTCATAAGAAGTAGAAATGGGCCTACACGGTATTAGTGTTGACCCAGATGCATTTTATTGTGTTACTTTACTGATTTTTTTCTTTTTGCAATTTGGAGTTATGTTAGCTTATTTACGTATTCCGGCAAAAACAATTTTTTAAAGAAACAATAAGGCAAATTATGTCATGTTGGACTTATTTGTAGGTGTTTATTACTATTTCAATGTAACTTAGTTTTATTTTGTGTTCATATTGTATATATTTAGATTAATTAAAGTGGTGCGTTAATTTTGTCCAGTTTATATCAAATTGTTTTTATTTTATACTCATTTACTTTTCTACATTTACTTTTAGTTCCATTGGTATCTAGGATGTGCCCAAGTGATGTTTACAAGGTTTATAAGCAAGGATCTAGTGTTAGGATAGACACAACACTTTTAGGATTTGATCATACCAGTTGGCAAAGAGGAAATAGAAGCTATGTTTTTCAGGGACACAGTAAGTATTCAATTAATTTACATCTTTAAAACATTAAAAAATGATACATTGTCGTCTTACGTTTCTGTTATCAGTTCGTTGACTGACAGTTGGGAATAAAGATTGTAACTTATTTGAAAGTTGTATATAAGCATAATCAAAAAATAATAGATTTTCAATTTTTCACTTATGAAATATGTAATGTTGCAAAACCGTCATGAACCTTATACGACATACGCATGCCCGAAAAAAATTAACCCTAAAAACATTAACTATTGTAATTTCATACTGAATTGTGAGACAGGGCGGATCTGTACATAGTGTATAGTACAGCTCACATGATGTCAAGTATTTCCAACAAACTTTAATATTACGTTTATCTTAGCTTGAAAATTCCTCAATCAGTGCGATCCATTTATTTTATCTCTCACGCCGAAAGATGTTATACTGATGGCGAAAAAAATCCAACAGTTTGTATGCGGTTATTTATTTGGATCAAAAGGATTTCTATGTAAGTCTTATCTAAAAATATATATGTGATAATGTTTTTATCTCGCTATCTTTTCTTCAACTGAAGTTTTTTAATTTTTTTTTTTTCGAAAAAACCAAAAAAGAAAAGAAAGTTTATTTTTCTGTAATTTAATATAAATCTGTAATTCTTTTTATTTGTAATTAATTTTTAGTCATGTTGGATTGTTTTGATTTACCCAGGCATTTCACGAAGGGTTGAAGCTAATCCATAAGTGGTGTTAAAGAGTTTGGAGGAGGTGGTCCAATGATAAGACTTATTTAGATTTACGCCATCTTAGACTTCTTGCTCTCAAAAACAGACGGGGAGTGTACATCAAATAAGAGATGATTTAGTTGCAGCTACACGAAGAACAATTAATCAAATATTACTTGGAATGGAACTGAGAGCTTTTGGTGTTACTTTTGATACCATAGCAACTAAGGCTCGACGCTCAGAATACTGCAGAACTCGACACAATAGTCCTGGAATGGAAAATGGAATTTTGTCTGCTTCAGTGATGCATCTAGGTTTTGTTTGGGTTGTAGCAATGGACGCATAAGGGGTTTTCGAGGTGAGAGGCTAAATATAAACTTGTCTGTTGAACGTCATACAGCAAGACAACCAAGCATAATGGTATGGAGTGCTATATTTTGGGAAACAGATCACCTCTAGTTCTTATTAACGGCACTCTGACAGCTCGACGATATATTCTATAGCTCCCACGTCGCATAGGATTAGCCTAGGCAGCGTTTGGTAAATTAAACTATGTATTTAAATCCGATACACCCATGTGCCTCAAAAAGAAAATCTTAACAGCGGAAACATTAACACTTACAAAAAAGATAGTTAATGAGATTCGCGTGACTCAGATGGCTATGGAGCGCCAGATGTTGGGTCTCTCTGAGAGACCGAATCCCAAACGAAGAAATGCGTCGTAGAACAAAAACAACAGACGCCATCGAAAAAATCGCGTCGTTAAAATGGAATTGGGCAGGACACGTCGCCAGATTATCAGACAACCGATGGACAAAACGTATTTTAGAGTGGAAACCAAGACAAGAAGCAATACGGAGCAGAGAACGTCCACCAACTAGATGGGCTGACGACCTGAAGCGTGTTAGTAATAACTGGATGCAAGCCGCACAAAACAGAGACAGATGGAAAGAGCTGAGGAAGACCTATGTCCAGCAGTGGACGCATACAGGTTGATGATGATGATGACTACAACCGGTTTTACTACATCCCTACCTACAAACCATTTTAAATGTGATCTTTCAACAGGATAACGCAAGACCCCATATTGCTTGTGAAACCATGGAGGTCATACAAGAATCTAGTATAAAGACTTTGTTGTGGTCATCAAGATCAGCTGATTTTGTCACCCATCGAACATGTGTGGGATATGGTAGATTGAAACCTAAATCGATTGCCACGTCCTCCAGCAAACTTAAAGGACCTGTGGCATGCTATAAGAAGAATCTGGATGAGTAATCTGTAGTATGATATAGACCACTTAATTCGCTCAATCACTCATATATTAACTAAGTGTATAGAAAATCAAGGAGGAGCCACTCATTGTTAATTTTTTGAGGAAAATGACGTTGCAAGTTTGTTTATAATGTTATCAAATAATAAGAATATTATAATGTATACTTCCACAAACAAATATTTAAAAAAATATGTGTTCTGTGTACGTGACAACGTAATTGACCCTTTTTTCATTGTGGGCACTTTGTGTCGTCGTAAATACCTAGATCTCCTGAGAAATCACATAATTCCAGCATTACGTAATATTTTTTAAACATTACGTTTCCAGATAGAGTTATTAGTACAAAAGGTACCATAAAAATGCCACCTCGCTCTCCTGATCTTGCACCTTTGGACTTTTTCGTATGGGGTTATGTGAAGCAACAAATTTACCGATATGAGCATGAACGTGCCAGAAATTTAGACGAATTGCGTATATATATATATATATATATATATATATATATATATATATATATATATATATATATATATATATATATATATATATATATATAAAGTAGTTAGGTATTATTGACTGACACGTTATGTAAAATAAAGTTTTATTTTGAGGTTGCAGTCATTAATAGGGCAGGAAAGTAAAACTCTTTGTTCTTTAATCAAGCTTTCGCAAAATTTATTTGCTTCTTCAGGATATGCTAAAATATGGTATCAGTAAATACAACGAAATTAGAACTAAATAGCATTGTATAAAACTAGTAAAAAAACTTACAACATGAGGTTAATCCATTAAATTTTCAAATTTGCAAAACATTAAAACTTAACTTATTTTAAAAATTATACAGTTATGTAAGTACAATATTCCAATTTAATTTAATTTTGTAAAAATTCATTTTGACATTGATTATGTTGATGTTTGATTTATGTCAGAAAGACACTCGTTTCTGTTTATTATATTTTTTGTTGTTGATAACTAGTTCTTGATTGTTATTATGGTTACGTACAAAGTGGCGCCAAATATGAATATTTAAATTTTTTGAAATTCTAATATTTATAGTCAGAAAATCTAATATTGGAAAATTATAGTATTAATTTTCGTAAGACAGAATGTAATTATAGATATTGCTTAGTTTATCAATATCAGTTTTTTTATTAACGCATTGATATTTATTTATGCATACCATTTCTAAGAATTCTCTTTTATTTAATTGGTTTTCGCGTCTTAATATATTAGTTTCATTGAAATTAAATGAATGATTTTTATTAATTGCATGATCTATTAATGCACACGTATTTTTATTATTTCTAAGGTCACTTTTATGTGATGTTAGTCTGCCTATTAGATTTCTAGATGTGTGTCCGATGTATGACTTATCACAATTTTCACATGGTATTATATAAACTACATTTGAGCTTTCCATAATGCTAATAGGTGATTTAGTTTTTGTATACAATGATGCTAATGTTTTAACATTTTTAGTTGCAATTTTAATATCAGAATAGTTAGCAAAGACTTTAGTTAGTTTGGGTGTTAATGTTGGTATGTAAGGTAGTGATGTGAAAGTAAATTGAGATTGCACAATTTGTTGATTTGGTTCTCTTGTTTGATTCATGTGAATCATTCTATTATTAGGATTATTAAATAAAAATTTGTTAATTATTTTAATTGGGTACGAATTCTCTAATAAAATGTCTTTAAGTTCTAATAACCCTTTGTTGATGTTATTGATGTGTGATAATTTGACTATTCTGTTTTTTAAAGCCAATATCAAATTTATTTTCATATGAGGTGGATGTTGTGAATGATAATTAATAAATCTGTTACTAAATATAGGTTTTCTGTACCATTCAGTGCTTAATACATTTTGTGCATTACGTTTGATTTTTATGTCAAGATATGGGATGCTATTTTCTATCTCTTTTTCACATGTAAATTGTAAATGTTCACTATAATTATTAAAAGTTTGTAAAGTTTCATTTATTTTGTCTGCAGGTAAAGCAAGTATTAAGTCATCTACAAATCGTTTGATAAATGGGATATGAAAAGGCAACTTTTTTAAAGAATCTCTTATTAAATCGTCTAGTACATAATTACATAATATACACGATATACTTGAGCCCATAGGTGTGCCAAAAATTTGTTTATAGAATGCATTATCAAAAATCAATACATTAGAATCAAAAATGAATTCTAAAGTGCTTAAGAACGTTTTTTTGTTAATTTTGCAATTTATTTTGATTTTATCCCAATGTCTGTTTATACTATCATTAATAATATGTAGTGGTAAATTAGTAAATAAAGATATAACGTCAAAGCTTACTATTATATAATTATTTGGTAGTTGATAGTTATTGATAAAATTACTTAGTTCAAAGGAATCTTGTATAGAGAAACTATTATCTAAGTTATATGACCTTGTAAGAATATCATTCAAAAATTTTGCTAATTTACTGTTTGGTGAATTAATTGAACATACAATTGGTCTCATTGTTAAGTTAGGTTTATGTACTTTTGGTTGTGCATAAAAGCGTGGTGTGACAGAGTTATATATAGTGAGAGTTATGGCTTCTTCTTTAGTGATCATTTTTTTATTTTTCAATTCGGTAACTATTTTGTTAGCTTTCTGTTGCAAGGTACTTGTGAGATTGTTCTGTAATTTTTTATAATATTTAGGATCATTTAAAAGTTCATAACTTTTATTATAGTAATCATCTTTGTACATTACAACAGTCACATTTCCTTTATCACTTCTCACGATGTATATCTCATATATATATATATATATATATATATATATATATATATATTAAAATTGCAACTAAAAATGTTAAAACATTAGCATCATTGTATACAAAAACTAAATCACCTATTAGCATTATGGAAAGCTCAAATGTAGTTTATATAATACCATGTGAAAATTGTGATAAGTCATACATCGGACACACATCTAGAAATCTAATAGGCAGACTAACATCACATAAAAGTGACCTTAGAAATAATAAAAATACGTGTGCATTAATAGATCATGCAATTAATAAAAATCATTCATTTAATTTCAATGAAACTAATATATTAAGACGCGAAAACCAATTAAATAAAAGAGAATTCTTAGAAATGGTATGCATAAATAAATATCAATGCGTTAATAAAAAAACTGATATTGATACTATAATTACATTCTGTCTTACGAAAATTAATACTATAATTTTCCAATATTAGATTTTCTGACTATAAATATTAGAATTTCAAAAAATTTAAATATTCATATTTGGCGCCACTTTGTACGTAACCATAATAACAATCAAGAACTAGTTATCAACAACAAAAAATATAATAAACAGAAACGAGTGTCTTTCTGACATAAATCAAACATCAACATAATCAATGTCAAAATGAATTTTTACAAAATTAAATTAAATTGGAATATTGTACTTACATAACTGTATAATTTTTAAAATAAGTTAAGTTTTAATGTTTTGCAAATTTGAAAATTTAATGGATTAACCTCATGTTGTAAGTTTTTTTACTAGTTTTATACAATGCTATTTAGTTCTAATTTCGTTGTATTTACTGATACCATATTTTAGCATATCCTGAAGAAGCAAATAAATTTTGCGAAAGCTTGATTAAAGAACAAAGAGTTTTACTTTCCTGCCCTATTAATGACTGCAACCTCAAAATAAAACTTTATTTTATATATATATATATATATATATATATATATATATATATATATATATATATATATATATATATATATATAGAGAGAGAGAGAGAGAGAGAGAGAGAGAGAGAGAGAGAGAGAGAGAGAGGATGTTCCGATAGTCGCGCAAGATTTGAATTTGCCGCCATTTGTATAGTAAAGTGTTAAAAACAAAAAAGAAAAAAAGTTGCCAGCTGACAGTTTTAGGGGTTATTAAAAATAGAGCGTTAAACGAGAGAACAATGCGTTTTCATTGTTGAACAATATTTTAAAAATTATAAAAGTTTGGAAGCCACAGTTCAAACATTTCGTACAAAATATGGTCGGAATATTGATTTCGTCAACTTCTTTAACAAACTTGTGTGAAGTTTTTCGTCAACTGTGTGAAGAAATTAATTTGAAAATTCAGGGGGCTCGATCAATTGGTGATTCTAACCCACTGGTCGTCCCAAAACAAGCAGCGCAAATGTCAAGTGCTGGTGAAAGTCCAGGGACTTCAATTCGGTCTTGTGAACAATTTCAAATTTCAAGAAGCTTGGACAATTTCAAGACGCCTTCTACAGCATGTATTCACTGAAGATCTTCATTTCTATGCTTACAATGTTCAATTTACATAAGAACCGAAGCCTACACAGCACAGAAGAGTTTGTTGAATGGATTATTGAACATCAACAATTGAATGCTGATTTTTCGAACAAAATTATCCTAAGCGATGAAGCACATTTTTACCTTGATGGCTTTGTTAATCGTCAAAATTGCCGCATTTAGGGTTCTGAAAACCCACATGTGACAAAAAAAAGATGCATTCACAAGTTGTCACTGTTTGGTGCGGATTTTGGGCTGGAGGCATCATTGGACTATACTTTTTTGAAAATGAGACTGATCAAGCTAGTGAATGTTACTGGTGCTCAATATTGGAACATGATAACAGAGTTCTTTCAAATAGACGGTGCTCACATACCGTAGAGTAATGTTATCAGAAACTCTAGAATTAAAGGGCAAACATATATTAGCTACAAAAATAAGGCCATGGAAGCAAAGCAAATAGGATTTTTGAGTGTGTAAAATACATTTTTACGTGTCTCCTCAAATGTTTTGAAAAAGTGAACGGAGATCGAAGGAACATTATTTTTGGTAACTTTTACGGATAAACAAAAAACGAACAGGATATATATCTATAAGGATTAATAGAAGTAATGGAGGTGTCTAGAAGAAGAAAACGTAGTGAAGGAGGTAAAGATAGGATAAGAAGTTACAAGCTTTTTGTTAATGTTAATCAGACTAAAAGAAGATATGCGATGGTGCTTTTTTAAGTATTCACGCCATTGAAAGAGAAAGGCTAAAGAGAATTAAAAGACTTGTGGTATGTGGTGTGATACCTACAGTTAAAAGGGGAAAAATATAACTACATTTCCAGTCAAAGAGTCTCATTACTCTGGTAAGGAATTTATGTACGGAATTTAGATGCGAAACTTAATATAAAAATAATGCACGAATTATTTATGGAAAAGTATCCTGAGAGTACAGTAAAATACAGTTACTACAATAAATTTTTTCATGAAAATTTTAACCTGCATTTTGGTAGGCCACAAATTGACACATCCAATGTCTGTGAGGAGCTTAATTTAAAAATTAAAAGCCCTAGTCTTGGTGAAGCAGCAAAACAAGTAGCGGTTGCCGAAAAAGTCCTACACTGCCGCCGAAGAAAAAAAATTACACTGCCCTACATGTTCAAGTTGAGGAATGCATTCAACGATATGATGTATACACGGTTCACAATTTGTTGATAGCTCACTACAAGTTTAACCCTAATTAGAAAACTGAAATACAGAGAGGATAGGTAATACGATATAATAGTAAAAACCAACCAAAAACTGACGGTTTAAGACGTTTTCGACTAACCCACCTTATATCTGAAGGAATACAATACCTTATAATCCTATTACGGGCGTATTTTGAATGGTTAGAAATGAACGACCAGTGTCGTAGAGTATATGATTGAAACGTTTATTTGAACTAAATAAATATATTTTTTAAATTGTACTTATGTAAATTGTATTTTTTAATAAAACTTATTTATTTTATTCAAAAATAAAAAGTTTCTTGCCATTTGTAAAAGATACCTTTATTTAATTAAGGAAAAAGGCGCCAAATGTCGCCTGGCAAAATTTCCAATGTGTTTTAAATGTATCCATTATTTTCGAATCCGGAGAAAACTAATAAATATTTTTGAAAAATTTAAACGCAGAATGAAAGATAACATTATTACTCAGGGCAGAAAGTCCCTGAAAACTTCTACAATGTTTATTTTAATATGTTATGTAACAGGGGTGAAAATAAAAGAGAAAATATAGTATAATTTTTAATTGAAAATATTGCATGCAAAAGAAACTTTTTATTTATTCTAAAAAATATTTCATTCTGCCTTTAAATTTTTCAAAAATGCTTTTTAGTTTTCTCAGGATTTGAAAAAAAAATGGATACATTTAAAACACATTGAACATTTTGACAGGCGACATTTTGCGCCTTTCCCCTTTAATACCTTACGATTACAACTACTATTACTTACCTTATATAATTACGATTAGAAAACTATTCAAATTCAAAATAAATAGGATCAACTTCGGAATCCGAGTCGTCTTGAGGGTTAATAATTAGGTTAATAATCTCTACGGTCGTATCAATTATGTTATCAAGATCCCACATTTTTTGTTCTTCTTCTATTACATGTCTTACTGCATCTTTCCAGTTTTGTTTTGTAATATGTTATAAAGACTCGTATAACAATTCACGTACAGCTTGTATTTTATATGACGTATTTTTTCTAGCCACATAACTTTTCATTTGTGCCCAAATTAGTTCAATTGGATTTATTTCGCAGTGGTAGGGTGGAAGTCTAAAGACTGTGATGTTTCGCCTTTCCGCCATTTTGTCAACTACGTATTTCTTGAACTTAGATTTGTGTTGCCGGGCAATTTTTAAAAGTTCTGCTTTTAACATTCCATCTTCGTAAGGCAGATACTTATTCCGCAGCCAGTCAAGAATATCCTGTTTCTTCCACGCATTCGTTAGAAGTCTTTCTACTAGTCGTGAATGATAAGGTGCATTATCTAATACTATAATTGAATTTGGTGGTATGCGTTTAATCATTTGCTCAAAATACTCTTCGAAAACATCAGCTGTCATCTCCTCGTGATAGTCTTTTGTGCTTTTGGAATGAAATTCCAACAAACCATGCTTAACAAATCCTTTTTCACTGCCAATGTGAGAAATTATTAATCTACTGCCTTTACCAGAAGGTGGGGAGATACCAGTAGACCAACCTTCCATAAAGGCTTGCCTGGAGCTTAATATATTTTTATCTGACCAAATTTTTTTTATTGTATGACCTGAGTTTACCCACGTTTCATCCTGGTAGAAGATGGGCCTTTCTTCAGCCCGGAATTTTCGTATGAATCTTAGATAATTTCTTCTCCAACATCATCTTCTCCTCCCGGTCAATCAAAAGTGATTTTCGGTCTGATTTCTTCCACCGGAAATTTAATTCTTTTAAAACTTGCCACAATTTAGTTCGTCCGATATGAGGCAAATCCGGGTCGTCTCTAACTTCTTGTAAAATTTTGTTTAGGTTTGGTATTTCTTTTTTGAAAAAAAATCCATGAATTTTCCTTCGAATACCATTTTTGGCAAATTCATCAATTTCAATAGGCTTTTTCCCTGTCTTTAAGTGTTCGTTTGTGTTTGGGTTAGCTATACCGTGTTTTTTTCTTTCTGATAGGAACCTATATATAGTTGACTCTCCTACGCCAGTCATGTTGGCACAACTTTCGACTATGTTGCGAACAGTGTTTGTGGGATTCTGAGAAACCAGAGCATCGTGAACATTCAGGACAATAGTCTTCTCTCTTGGTGAATAGACAGACTTACTGACTGTACGCAACAATACCGGTGTAAAACTTGATGATGAAGCCATCACAAACAATCCAACAAAACGAGCACGAGCGAAAGGTACGTATATGTTCGTAGGTATATGGAATAAAAAATCACTCACGCACTGCATATAATTCGCAAAATAAATATTCGAGACGCTAATTACTGCCGTAGACGCGCCAACACCGACGAGCCGTAAATTACATGCGATCAAAAACGTACTAAACAAAAAAATTGTTTTCGTTCGTAATAACTTCACCCTTTCAAGTTAAGTTTCGAATATAATTATATTATTAAAAATCTGGGGAATTCCATCTTAATTATCTTGCAACGAATAGTACATTCGGATATAAATTCCAGGTTTTCTAGTAAAGTGATTAAACGCGAAGATTAGTATTGAAATATCCAAAGAGATAAGGTATTCTTATTTACAAAATTGTTAAAGGTTAAATTCTTATTTTTATTAATATAATATAATAACCAACATTAGTCGTGAAAGTTTTAATTGTTTTTTTGCTAAATATATTAGTATTAAAATATTATCAATATTATATATAACAGTATTAAAACATTATATTATTATTTAATGAATAAACACCTTAGGAACGCCTATGATTTACGACCGTTTTATGAGTTTGAGGCATATTTCGTGCTCTCAACAATTTGTGAACAGAATATAGAAGCAATCGCCTTCGATTTTATGCTGAACTTTCAACTTCCTACAATTTCTGTACAAGACCTATTTTATCTGTCGTAGCTTACGGGACTTGTGTTTTCGTGAAAAGGAGGACATTTTGAACATTTACTCCGATTGAATTTTATTTTATGTTTTTAGTCTTTATTTTAATTTTCTTGTGATTTTTTTTTAATTACTAAACTTTATTATTACTTTATACTAGCATGGGTTATTACTTCATAATTTTCAAATCAAAATATTCCGAAAACGGTCCACAGTATCGAGTTTTACCAAGAGTACATGTTTGGTGTAAAATTGTATGATTTTAGGTTCACTTGGAATTTTGATGAATATTTCTACCCTTAAAAAAGTTATGTTGAATAAAACTTGGTACGAACCTTGTAACTAGCGCCCTCAATTAGAATCAGATATAAAAACAAATTCATGGCATGTATCAGCTTCCAAAACATATTCGTATAAAATGTCATTAGAATGTTGCCAATAGTTTCGGCAAAATCGTAAAAAATAATTTTTTTTTTCTTCAAATCCCTTTATCTAGAAAACGGATGGCGTTACAAAATTTTTTTTTATTAAGCAAACCCCAATTATTTTTCAGTTTTTTACCTCTCCTAGAGACTGTGTTAGCTTTCATTGAAACATCCTGTATAGTTGTTAGGGCTCGTATTTATCGCTGATATAACTATTTTACTGTTAACATTAGTAAACATTTATATCAGACACAAATTTCATGCAATAACTGTCAGATCTAAACTTACCTTTAGATGGTAACGATATATTCTCGGTGATTGAGATATTTGTGTATCGCGGTGTATCAATAAAATACACGCTCAAACTACCAATCGACCACGATTCTAAAAACTCTTTCAGGAAGAAACGGAGGAGGAAGTCGAATTGCACCTTTATTGCAGTGTTCAATGGCTGTTCAATTGCGAATGCACTGGCAAGGTTTTCAAATTTGAAGAAATGTTTTACAATTTTTGGAGGAGAAGAACGAAGTACGAAAAGTGAAGTCTGGCTGTGAAATTTAGATTTCCTAACTGAAGTAACGAGACAAAAATACTCCCGACCGAGTATATATTTAATAAGAAAATAAAATAAATCTAAAAACCTAACCAGGCGCTAAAGAATTTCCGAAGCAAAGTTTTATATGGTTACCATTTAACCTATTTTGTGATGGCGATATATTCATATACATGATCAATATTTATATTACTATTTGTAATTTACTAATATTAAATTTAAATTCTCAAAGCAATTCAGATGTGTACACCGATAAGGGGAGAGAGGAGTTACATTTTTCAACTAAAATCTTTTAAAGAATGCGGTAATTTGGATTTTAATATTATGTGGTTTATCATATATGCTTCCTAAGGCATTTTATGTTAGATATAACGTGCTATTTGCTTTTTAAGCTAGATGCAGTTGCCATTTGTTTTTCAAATTAACCTTTAAATGCATCAAGAAATAATCAAACAATTTTGTTGTCCAATGTTTGAGTGGTTTTATATAAGATGAAAATTTCTTAGCAGAAATGGTTTTAGGTACGTAAAAGCAAACCAATGTTGAATAGTAATTATACAATTTTGAATGTAACTTGGAATAGCTCTGTAGTTACATCATATTTAAAGATTATTAGTTAAACTCTTCAGGGTGGTGTAGGTACTGTACCAAATAATCTGTGCAGTGAACAGATATGATCAAGAAACCATTACGGTTTTTATGTTATAATGTAATAATTATTCGATATTCTGAATTAATGTAGTTTCTCCATCTTGAACACATATATTCTGCTTTTTTTTCTGTGTAGGCATATTTGCCTCTTTTCCCTTCGGAATATTCAACGGTTTCACAGATTGTCTGACCATTGCTTATTTGGCCTTACAGTTAAGTTCCTGTAGCTGGGTGATTCATCTCTGTTATTTTTATTACCGTGTTTTTTTATGTGGTTTGTTTTAATTCCATTTATTTTGTGTATATTCTGACTGAATCGTGGTCTGTTCATTAAGTCGTCCCTTGCTCTTTATATCTTATCTCTCTTAGATCGATTTGCTTCTACGTTTTATTCGGTAATGATTTTTGTTGTTTCAGATTGTTTCATGGGCACGCACGGCCCATCCGCCTGTTTTCCAGGCTTAATCAGCTTTACTACATTAGGGTACGTCCAAGATGATCGCTGGTCAAAGGTAGTGAGATTCAGATTCTCTGACTCCTAGCGGCGGGTAGGATATGTCCATTATGAACGCTGGTTTTCCTCGCCGTCAGTGTAGAGCGTTGACTGATCAGTGTAGCATAGTACTTACAATAGATAAGTATGCAACTCTTTGCTGCTAACAAAGTTAAAACCAATCAGAAGGGAAACACATCCAATTAATAAATAGACATATTTAAGGGGGGATATTTAACACATTTTTCCGCAATTATTTGTCGACGAAAACCAATTTTTCTAATATTTAAGAATGAGTCTGTACACCTTTTATTTTATAAAAGGAAAGACAGTTAAGATTTGATTTCACGTACAGTGCGGTTGTGTATCCGCTTATACGTATTTCATCCTAAAGGGAATCTTCGGAGCGGCTATTATCAACCGCTCTGAACGTGAAATAAATATTTCCTGTCGTAGTAGAAGCAACACTAAAATGGCTTCGATATGGACGCAATAGCGACATCTGATGATAAATCACGAAACGAAATCCGAAGATTTCTAATTGTCGAAACCAAATTCAGATTTCTGATTTACTCTGTGCCTTTTAAAAATTGCAAGGCAAAACAGACGTTGATAAAGATGTAATTAGAGACATGGGAATCTAAAATTGCATTCCACAACATATCTCCTCAACTAAGCAAAAATCGTTGGGGAATTTGGTTTCTAGTACTCGTACAGAGTGTATCGGAATAAAAGTAAAAAGACAGTTAAGATTTGATTTTACGTACAGTGCGCTTGCGCATCCGCTTATACGTATTTCATCTTAAAAGGAATCTTCGGAGCGGTTATTCACAACCGCTCTTTTATTTTATATTGAAAATTTGTTTACAAAGAACTGGGCGAATTACCACAAAACCAGTTTGTTATTAATTCCTCGATATTCATCCTGAATCACACTTTAAACGAATAAAAATTGGCGTCAGGTGCCTGAAACCAGTATGAAATGTTCATTCCGGTAAACGTCTGAGTTATATTACCAGCACACAGGTTGTCAGCGCGCTGGTGCATTTTGGCCAGGCCCGCCTAAACACGAAGGATTACTTGCAAACCGACTCGGCGAGGCTTACAGTCATTTGAAATGTGGTGTTACAGAAGCATGCTTACAATAGCATGGACACACAAGCAAACAAACACAGAAGTATTGTGAAAAATAAGCAAAGAATACGAAATAATAAACACAATAAAAATAAGAAAGTTACAATATCTGGGACACGTAATGAGGAGACAACGATATGAAATGCCAAGATTGATAATACAGGGAAAGATAAGAGGAGGAAGGAGTATAGGAGGGAAGGGGATTGTCATGGTTGAAAAATTTATCGGTAGAGAGTAAAGATAGTAATGATGAAATCCAACCTCCTATTGGGAGACTGCACTTAAAATAAGAAGAAGCTACCAATGATAATTTTTTGATACCTCTTATAATGTATTCTTTGATTAGTTTGAATAAGATACATGATAGAGCGTCTTGTCCAACGCGGTTGGTCGCCCAGAAAGAGTCTGTCAAATTCCTTGGTCTTTCATCCTCCATTCTAGTTTTTTGTGATGTCTTTGATTAGTTCTATTAATTTACTTGGTATGTTAAAGCTTATTATTGCTTTCTACATCATATGGCGGATTATGTTGCCTTGCGCACTGCGGAGATATTCAAGGAATTGTTGTATCTCAACACTGAATTCATAGCATGTCCCTAAGATTTCAACAAAAATATAAAAGAAAACTTGAATTAAAACGCCGTGGTCACACTTTGCTATTTCTATGTAACTTTTTGGGTCGGTGGGGGTTGGCGCTTACCTATATTTTTTCTACTGTTTTTTTATGTCTACTGGTCGGCTTTTGCCGATTTATTATATACAAGTTTCATCTCCATATTGGTTTTTGTTGACCATAAAAGTCCTTTTTTATTTGTATTATTACTTCTTGGGTTTTGGTTCTTTCACTTGTATTCCTCGTAAGCTTCTGTGGTTCATAGTGCCTTGTACTTCATGTATGCCATAACTATATTGTGTTATACATAAAATACGGATGGCACAGCTTTTGTAAACCAAAAGTATGTATGTTCGTCCACACAATATCTAAAAATGAACCAATAAATTAAACCAGTAATGGAACATCACATTGAATGAGACAAGTCAATGCATATAAACTTCAGTAACAGAAAACTAAGTAGTCCAGCACCATTAATTAAAACTGTATAGTAAAATCATCATCATCATCATTCAATCTTCGCTTATCCACTGCTGGACATAGATCTCCCACATAATTTTCCATCTATTTCGATCTTGTGCCTCTTGCATCCAATTCCTATGACAACGTTTTAGATCGTCGTATAGTAAAATATGTTCATATAATTTTCTTTTTCATTTGCTAGTTTGCTAGACACTAACTGCATTATACTTTTACTACTATCATTAATCTTGTATTGTTATAAAAATACCTTTTTAGATGATGGTGCTATTATGATGGAGATTGATCACGATCTTCAACAAGTTTACTGTGAACAAATGAAGACTACAGAAGATTCTTTAAGTATATTAATGCCAAACGAAGAATCCGTTTCCCAGCGACTGACAACACCGATCGTTACCACATATATCGATACAGAAAAAATTAGTTTTGAAAGGTAATATGTTTTTTAGTTTTTTACAATAGTATTACCTACAATCAGCATTATTTTTCGCACGGATCAGCAAGATAACTTGCTGTTTCGTGTAACGACTTTCCTGGAAACACCAGGAATGTGAATTTGAAATATATCTTTTACTTGAGCTTATTTTCACTTATCCGTGTAAAAGATTAATTTATTTCCATTTTAGAAATAAGGCTGGTATGTGGGGATGGAGATCCGACAAGACTGAAGTTGTGAATGGGTACGAATGCAAAGTATTCGGCGCATCCAATGTAGAATTAGTGACCAAAACGAGAACCGAACACCTCACGGAAACCGACAAAGCTCGGAGTAAAAACAATAAAAACCCTCTACAGAATTTCTTAGGAATTGCAGAAGTTTCCGAGCCGCAAGCTTTGGCTTTACCTCAAAATGTAAGTAAAAATGTATCAGTTGGGTGGCATTATTAATTTTTGTTATAGTTACAGGACAGGTAAATGGAAGCGTCCGAAACAATAATTTTCTTTGCCACATGTAACAAGTTTGTTTAAGTTTATTATATAAGTAACCTAGGTGGTATAAATTTTTAGAATGTATATATTTTATATTTGTGTTATTAATGTTGAGTGTCATAGTTTATTTTAAATAATCTCAACGACTATGTCTTGGAAAAGGAATAAAACCATTCCGAAAGCTCGACAAAAAATCAAAAGAGTGTTTCTCTAACATCTCGGCCATCAGGTTTGGCCGGGATGTTATAGAAACACTATTTTGACTTTTGGTCGAGCTTTCGGAATTCTTTTATTCCTTCTTCAAGACACTGTAATTAGAAGACTGTGTAAATATTTACAACATATCACAAATTGTCATTGCAACTTACTAGTCGTTGAGATTATTTATGTAAAGCTATGACACTCAACATTAAAAACACACATATAAAATATAACATGTAAAATAATGGACAAAATACATTTTAAAATTTAGTTGGATAGTTAAAATTTTGTTAGTGACATCTTTTAATGGTGTCACTAACACGGTCCCGCGGACCCGAACAGAGGATCCATTTCCATTCCCACGCAATGCTAGTCATATACGTCAGAATCAAATCAGTCAGTTTGGAAGTAACACTTTGTTCTTTTGTAGAAATTTTGTAATGCTTTTTTTCATTTTAGAAAGAATACGTTAATTCTAGCAACCCTTGTAATATTACACCGGAGGAATACTTCGACAAAGACATTGATCTCAGCTCTCAGGGACGTGATATCGGTAGACCAAAAGAGATTCAAGTAAAAGTTCAAAAATTCAAAGCTAACTTGTGGCTGTGCGAAAACTATCCGCTTTCTTTGCCAGAACAGATACTTCCTATAGTCGATTTGATGGCGATATCGAGCTCACATTTTGCTAAGCTGAAAGATTTTATTCAGATGCAGCTTCCTTCTGGATTCCCTGTCAAAATTGGTAAGTAAAATTTGGGTTTCAAACGGAAATCATATATAATCTATTATCAATAAGTCCTATAAAATCTTTTACAAATTTTAGCTATCAATGAAAAATGAAATTAATGAGTAATTTTCTTGTTACATCAAATTCTTAGCTTATTTAAGTGTCTCCCATTCAATAGTTATTATTGAAATAGTCCACTTGTATCCATTCTAATACACTGTTTAATTTTTCTTATCTCCTATAATCAAGAAATACCATATCGGTTAACAAATTTGTGGAATTGAACTACGAACTGCTGCCCCATCCACCGTATTCTCCATATTTGACCCCGTGCGACTTCTTTTTATTTCCAAACCTAAGAAAGTTACTCACCGGGCAGAAATTTGAGTCGAATGACTATGTCATCATTTCGTTTTTCTTTTGCAAGCTAAGTATTGATCGGACCACCCTCGTATTTAATACATCTTGCGCTGATTATTATTCCTTTGGCTCATTTCTTGACCTCTTCCTTATAATTTTGCCAAGTTTTTTTAAACATACATTAATTATTAGTTTATAATATTCCCTGAAGTACATTTAAGTGAGCTTTAACAATTGAATTTTTAACAAAATTTGCAAATTTTAAGACCAGTACCACAAAAATGATTGTTGCCTACATCTAGAGATCACTATTTATTCCACTTCTTGATGTGTATGCATTTTAAATTTTTCTTTCAGAAATACCGCTATTTCACATTCTAAACGCAAGAATAACATTCGGAAACATCTTCGCTATGGATTCTGAGGTACCACATGTATCTCAACTTCAAGAAGAAGGTCGACTGACTTGTGTATTAGATGAAAGCTTATTCAAATGCCCATCTGGATATGCTCACATTGGTAAGAATATATTTATAAATATAAAAATTTAGCTTTGCTTTCAAAAAGGAGTATGAGATACTCTTACTAAATATTACAATTACTCAATAGAAGCATGTTTTATAAGGGCGTCAGTGATTTCGATGCGTTGACAAGGGAAATGTATTTCAGTGATTTTTATTTGGATGGTAATGACATATATAAGTTATATTGATGCACAAAATGAATTTTGCATAAACGCTAGAGTTTATTGTATCCTCTCCGAACTCCCCATTACCCTGTCGTTTTCTCTTCTACCTCTTGTTTTACTTTCCTTCTTAAGTCTTCTCCAATAGCGAATATCGTCGTCTATATTCTACATCCCGTTATATTTTATTATCCGTTTAGTGATATTATTTTTTTGACGTTCTTTGATGACCTCTGCAGCTTTTGTATTTCATCTCTGTATGTTCCCTGTTCCAATTGCAAATCTGCGTTTCCAATTGCAAATCAGTTGTGCTGTGTAAGTTAGTGACGTATTGTAAATGAATGCACAGGAACAACATTTATAGCTGATTTGGTCTGTTCAATATGCTTTAACAACCTATAGTTGTGATATCTTCTTCTTCTTATTGCGCCGTCTCCTTTCGAAGTTTGGCGATCCAAATGGCAATTGTAGTTTTGGAAACTGCTGCGCGAAAGATCTCTGCGGATGAGCGGTCGAACCATCTCCACAGGTCTTTCAGCCACGAGTTCTGGTGTCTTCCTACTGATCTTTTGCCCTGTACTTTTCCTTCCAGTATAACTTGAAGTAATTCATATCTTTCGCCTCTCAACACATGACCCAAGTATTGCATTTTCCTCTCTTTGATTATTCTTAGTAATTCTTTTTGTTTACACATGCGACGAAGTACCTCAACATTAGTAACTCTTTGTACCCATGGAATCCTCAACATCCGTCTGTATATATACATCTCAAAGGCATCTATTCTTTTTTCTATTTCAGAGTCCATTGTCCAACTTTCACAGCCATACAGTAAGACAGAAAAAACGTAACGTCTGATCATTCGGATTCTAAGCTGTAGACTAAGGTCTGATCTTGTAAAAAATGTTTTCATGCTCATGAATGTTTTCCTTGCTTGTTCGATTCTTGATATAACATCTTAGTTGTGATATAATATCAGAAATATATTATGGCGTCCACAATTATTCCAAAGGGGAATCTTTTAAAGATATAGAGATTAAGAATTAAAGCATCCATATTTTTTTCCATATTAATGGAAATCCTCTATGTTATATCATTTTGCAGAATTTCAATATGCTTCAAAACTTTTGCACATATTTAACATAAATCACACACAGCAAATGGTACAACTTTGAACGACCTTGTTTTTGTATTTTATTACACCACTGTCAAATAAATCTCTAGTACAAAAATTACCAAAGGACCTTAAACGGTTTTAGATTATCATATTTTCTTTAAAATTGTGTTTTAAAGGAACTAAAATATTGTGAACAACAAATTAGTTTATCATATATTTGCGTTTGAATTATTGTATTATAATAATTAACCTAGTAACCAAAGGAATGTTTATTGTATAGCCAACCCTAATTAATTTTTTTTTTCGATGGCTTGATAGTAAGTTTAAATATATTATAAAACATTATAATTAACGCAAAAGTTGCTGTAGTATTCTGTTAATTGTTATCATATTCTAAATGTAATTGTAGGTTTAGATGGTCGTCGACAGTTTAGTATGGAAGAAGAAGATGATTTGCTTCAATTCGCAATACAACAAAGTTTGGTCGAAGCTGGTACGGAGAGAGAAGAGGTAAGACCTATCTCTTTTTATATTCAGTTTCCTAGATCTTTTCACTAATTTTTTTTTTGAAACGGGTTATATTTTTAAATCATATCCGCTTTTATTATGTTTGTTATTATTTTGTACATTTAATGGTAATCATGAAGTAACCTTTGATAGAATATGATAGTTTAAAAGACCTACCAAGTCGAAGTAGGTAGAGATCTGAAGTGTATTGTTCAGTTTCAGCACAGGCCTCGACACTTTTAACCATGATTTTTGTTTTTTAGGTGGATATTTGGGAAGCCCTTAAAGCCCAGAAACCATCCCGACCAGAAACACCTAATTATGTAGGAGGAGAGGAGGAACGGCAATTACAAAGGTATGTATATTATTATAACTATCCCATCGTGTTCTCAGTTGTGAGTAAATTATTTTTCTATTTTTTTTTCTTTCAAGAAAACGTATAACATTAACCCCAGAACCTCGGTCTCTGAACAAAGAACGTATAAGAAAACAATCGCTTTAAAAGTAATTAATGTAGTTCATGCTTTATACAGTAGCCTGTTCATTTCATACATATTTTAAAAGATCATTTCCTCTTGTCTTTATATCCCATCCTCATCATCATTTCTCATTTTCTTTGATGTTTTTTCGTCAATTAATCTTTTTTTGGGTCTTCCTCTTCTTCTCTGCCCAATGTTTCTATCAAGAAGTGTTTGTTTTCCGTACTGGATCATTTTGCTCCATCCGCATTAAATGACAACTAATCTAGACGCCCTATTTTGATGGGTTTGACGATATCTGTTTGATAGTATATTCTGTACAGTTTTTTTTTGCAGTTCATCATACACCAGTATGGAATCATGTACTAGCATTTACAGGTCTAGTGGATCAGTACCATATGTTTTGGAATCACTTGGTAGTCTCCAAAGTGTTTGCCGTCTAAGATTTAATGCCGCGCAGTTATATACAAGACATGGTTGACTGTTTCAGTTTCCTTTTACAGTGGGAGCTATGTTGTGTTAGGATTCAGACTCTTTTCCAGTCGCAGACAGTGCTTTTTGGAACTTCTAACGTCGGCTCTAGGCCGAAGTATTTTATAGCTGTTCGTCTTTTAGCACATTCACCAGCTGTTTCATTTCCGTATATTTCACGACGACGTAGAATCTGTACCAGTGTGACACTGTTATATTCCGTCAGTCTATCAATTTCTCACGACATTCCCACGCTAGTCTAGAGACTACCTTAGAACTCCTGAGAGCCTTCATTGCACAAATCTCTGCCTGGAACTCTGTACAGTTTGAAATTGTGTCGTTTTTTTAATACACCATTGTCATTCACCGCTCCGTAAATTCCCCTCAGTACTTTTCTCCTAATGTTTTCATTACTTTTGTGTTACTGTTTTTTAGAGCTTCACCTTTGTATTTCTCGATATATTTGAGGATTTAAAAGAGGTATACAAATTCGTTCATTATTTCAATGGCGTCAATGGCATCAATGCTTAAACTCACATGTTGGCTACGATATGTTGACGATACATTCATCATTTGGCACCGCGCCCACGGCCGGATCCTTTGTTGTCATTTCAAGGCCATCTAAATGGTATACATCCTAGTATCTAGTTCACGATGAAGATGGAAACTGATTCATCGCTACCATTTCTCGACGTTCTAATAAAGAAAAACCAATCCCAAGGTTTTCATCACTCTATCGAGAAACCATCCATACCAACAGATACTTGCAGTTACTTGAGGTCTCACATGCAAATGTTGGCTTCATTGTAGTAGCAGCTATGGTATTGGGGATGTAGCTTGCTACATTTTGTGGATCACGTGGTTGTTTAGATTGTCCCATCAAAAAGGGGGACAAGAGAGATTCAAATATATAAGAAAAACTACAACAAGAGATCTTGTATTAGCGACAGTATAAATTTAAATATTGCCTTGCCATTATGTTGTAGATAAACAAATTTTTAAAAAGAAAATAGCAGTTGGCAAGAATAATTAAAATATATTTTATACAAATATGTATGAATTTAATTATTATTAAAACAAATTATGAAAGTTAAATGAATTAAATAAAAGATCCTATCTACATGTACCTATTAAGATTTTAAAATAACACATGGCTTACAGGTTAGTTAGATTATAAAATAAGTCAAAAGAGATTATAAAAAATTAACTGCAAATTGCAGCTTAATATTTGTAATACTCACCCCAAGAGAGATTAAAGAACAAAAATGGTTTTATAAACTAAAATTACACTTTAAATAGACGAAGATAAAAAACATTCCCACTTCTGTATCTTGAAGTGAAACTGACAGACGGAAGTTTAGAATTACCAACAAACGGATAAACTTTGTCGTTAGTTAAGCTAGCTACGGGGTTATACAAAAAGTAAATGGGAATATAACTGAAATAAATGAAAATTGAAAAATAATGATTAAAGAGAATACGTAGTTGGTAGAAAAGTTGATCTTCAACTCATTTTATAAGAAAAATAATAAAACAAAACAAAGTTAACAAATGAATGAGATCAACAGAAAGTAATAAACATGTGACGTTTCTAACGTTACAATACTACTTGCAGTATATTAGAGGAAAGTAAATGATTGCATTGATAGGTTATCAATATATTTTGAATGAAATTTTTTAAAATATCCAAATAACATGATTTATATAAATAAAGAATAATTTAGATTCTTTTAATTACTTCCTACTTCCACGTTTCTTGCATATCTTCTTTCTCCATTTAAGTGGTATATGATTTATAACAACATGAATTGTTTGTAATGTATTCTGCTAGTAGTAATGCGCTCCTTTATCTATTCGCTAGACATTGTTACTATTTATTTGTAGAGCTATTCAAGCCAGTTTAGAGCTTTATCAGCAAAACGCATCACCCAACACTCTGTCCACTTCCAACGCGAGTCCCGAAGCAGACTCAGATTTCCACTTAGCCCTGATGCTCTCTCAACAAGAGGAAGAAAAGAAGAGACAACGGGAAGAAAAGGAACGGCTAGATGAACAGAAACTGCTGGCGGAGATTTTGGAATTGTCGCTAAAAGAAAAATAAGATTTTGTCCAACTAGAAACGGTTGTATTTGGATGTTACCCAGGTACACTGATTTTGAGGAATGGTGGTATGTTCTGAAATTGTAGATATTTCTTTATTTTCTTCCAACAATAATTATGTTTATTATAACAATTTTTACATCGTGTTTGATGTAGAGTTTAATGGATATGATAATACGATCGTTTCTAATGACACAAGAATTAAAAAAGCAATAAATATTCTTATATTTACTCTTAAATTAAGAATTATAAACAATTTCTTAAGCATATCACGTGGATTAAACCAAATATCATCATAAATGTACCTTTAAAATGTACTATTTCTATTAAAAAGTATCAAATATCTCCAATTTATCCATATTTTACCAAATTCTCAATTTCGAACAATTTTGATTAACCTATCCAATACCTCATGTAACATGCCCATGGGATAATAAACTCATTCTTCACAACAGAACTACAATAGGTATTACTTATTTCATATTAGTCTGATCGGAGCACAACTATTGTTTGGCATACAAAATTATCTAAAACTCGACATAATGGAAAAGTTCTACTTGTAAGATAACTGCTACATGTGGAACTAATAATTCAAGCTACTAATGAGTCGTTGAGACAAAATTGCATCTTATTCGATATTATTGGTGCAGGGCAATGTTAATTGTTGTAAATGTTGTAAATGTTTTTTTTATAAACAAATGTTATTGCTTTTTTAATTCCAATAAACCATAAATTACCTCCAAAATAGGTAAGATAATAACGGCACATTAACATTATATCAGCCAAAATTCTAATCATAAATATGTAGATATATCAAAAGGTTTAGCTAGTCTACCGGATTAAAAAAATAAACCGAAGAGGCAATCAAATATCTATAGTTAATCTATAATCTTAATGAAGGGAATAGTCCCTGTTGGGAATAATGAAGTATTTGATTGTTAATGTAGGTTTATTTAAAAAAACTCGCCAGTTTTCTAAAGATTTTCGATAAATTGATTTCTAGTGTAATACGATACTGTGGTAAATTTAGTCAATCGAATGTGACTGAAATTAAAATGTATATACTATGTAAGATAATACATTTGGGATTAAATATTGTGTTAGATTTACTATTTCTGCTTACAAATTTATTTGAAACAATATTACAATTATTGTTATCAATAACTATCGTTGTAGCTCGGTTCTGTTAATATATAATAAATATAGTTCTGTCATTCCATGCTGATAGATAAGACATTTGCAAATGCAATGCCAAATTCAGTAATTAGATTGTTGTACAATATTTATTAGTTTTTTATTACAATTTAGACGAAGGTTCCTGTACAGAAGGACGAACTTAAAATAGAGGAGACCTGATAGCTACTACGTTTACTTCATTAATTGAGGGGTCCGGCAGTAAAAAATGGTAAGGGACGATAAAGAAGATTTGGGTTTTGAAGAGTTGAATTTTGAAAAATATTCTTATATTTTTTATTAAAATGCTAAATTAGCTAATTTTATGCTAAAATTAGCTGATTATGTTGTTAATCAGTAAGCAAAATATGAAATACCAAATATTTTTTTACAATGTTTATTGAGGAAAATATGAAAATATTGACTACAACTTAACATTATTTACCTAAAATATTTGAAAAAATTTAACGTAACGTGTTAAGTGGTGTTGACTTCACATAATTTGGTAGGTACTAGTTTATTTTAAATTTATATACCATTCGTGATAAACACTGGAATTCGTTCCAAGAATGATTTTACATCTTTCAGTTTTTCTGGATGAATACCAAGGGGATAAATATATTTTTGCATTATTTTATTTTATTTTTCTTCTTCAGCTATTGGTCTTCCTCTTTTATTCAAGGACATGGAATTAAATAATTCATTGTATGATGCTAAATATCTTTTTTTTATTTTATATAGTATATTTTTGGGAATTTCTGAAGGTAGGCATAATTTCACACTACTTTGTAAAATACCTATCGGTTGATTAAAATAGCTTTTCAGTACTCAACAATCGTATATAACCTCTTGCTGGACCCTAGTTACTAGAAAAGGTTTCTTTTTCTGACACTTCTTCAAAATATCATGGCGCCGTCTCCTTTCGAAGGTTGATGATCCAAATAGCAATTGTAGTTTTGGAAACTGCTGCGCGAAAGATTTCTGCGGATCAGTGGTCGAACCGTCTTCTCAGGTCTTTCAGCCACGAGTTCTGGCGTCTTCCTATTGATCTTTTGCCCTGTACTTTTCCTTCCAGTATAACTTGAAGTAATTCATATCTTTCGCCTATCAACACATGACCCAAGTATTGCATTTTCCTTTCTTTGATTATTCTTAGTAATTCTTTTTGTTTACACATGTGACGTAGTATATATATATAAATATATATATATATATATATATATATATATATATATATATACTTCGTCTATACTGTATATATACATCTCAAGGAAGGCATCTATTATTTTTTCTACTTCAGAGTCGATTGTCCAACTTTCACAGCCATACAGTAAGACAGAAAAAACGTAACATCTGATCATTCGGATTTTAAGCTGTAGACTAAGGTGTAATCTTGTAAAATATGTTTTCATGCTCATGAATGTTTTCCTTTCTTGTTCATCGATTCTTGATAGGATTTCTTTTTTTGGATTACACTGACTATTGATATTTGCTCCCAAATATTTTATGGAATTTACCTGTTCTATTATTTGACCCTTGGCATACACCTGTACGTTTATTGGTGTCTTTGAAAATACTAAAGTTTTAGTTTTGGAAACGTTTAGATTTAACCCTGTCTCACTCCTCGTCGGATTTGTATGTCTTCGGATGTTGTGTGCTCCATTTCAATTGTTGCCGTTTGGAGCCAGTATAGTTCTGAGATAATTCGCAAGTTTTGTTCGTCAACTCCAGTTGTTCTCAGAATTTCGATCATCTTTTGATGGTTAACGCAGTCAAATGCTTTTCGATAGTCAATAAAACATGCATATACATCTACATTCATGTCTCTGCATCGTTGCGTTAACACATTTAAAGCAAAAAGAGCCTCTCGTGTTCCCAATCTGTTTCGAAATCCGGTTGAGTGTCACTCATGTGGAACTCGCACTTCTTGTAAATTCGTGTATGGATAATTATGAGAAAAGTTTTAAGGACATGAGACATCAAGCTTAATATTCAATAATCATCGCATTGTGAGGAATTCGATTTTTTTGGTAATGTTACGAATGTTGATTTTAGCCAGTCTGTTGGCATTTTACCTGTGTCATATATCTTATTGAATAGTGCTGTTATTAAGTCTAGTCTTTTACTTTCGTTATCTGCAATTAGTTTTAGTATTTCGACATTGATATTGTCTGGACCGGTGGCTTTTCCATCTTTCTGAGATTTTACTGCGTGGATCACTTCTTCTTTGGTTATTTGTGGGCCTTTTTCTTTATTCGATTATCTGTGGATGGTGGAGAACAAGGTCTATCGTCGTCAAAAAGAGTTTGTATGTATTCTTTCCATCTCTCTAGTTTGTCTCTAGTAGAATATTGACCGAGTTTCAAATATTTACTTGATATCCGCAAAATTCATATTACTTCTCACATTTGTTTTACTTTCACATTTTCTTCAGAGTTAACTATTGTAGTTGACAAAAATATTAAGTTAGTATACACAAAATTTAACTACTAAACATAAATCAAATACCACAAATTTACAATGCATATAAGAATCATTAAAGTGTATCGGATATGTCACAAAGTTGACACCAGAGGATGAAGAGCATATCTGTAAGACCTGTCTTTTAACTTAACTTGTCAGAATATATAAATATTAATATCAATTTTCCAAAACAAAGAAAAAGTGCAATCTGAACTAATAATCCTTACTAAAAAATTTAAATATAAGATTTGTAAAACGGAAAGTACACGTTCCATATGTAAGTGCTATATGAAAATAGAATTATATGATATTCCATCTTTCCCTTTGTTTAAATCTGTACTGACTTTTAGGGATCTATAGAATCTAACCTGACTTGTTAGCGTTATTACCATCAAAACGTTGTGGATATCAAAAATATCTACTCACTTTTAATTAACTTTAATAGAAATTTAGAACTATATAAAACAAACTATTAAGCATATTCAACGATTGGTATTCAGATTTACAAATAAAAAAATCAACTTATTTATTTATACTCTAACACAGTATTTGATCACGATTGTACTTTCAATCTATTTCGGTAATAAAAAATAATGTTCTTATATTATAAATACAAAAAAATCTACAATATGTTTTAATACTAGGACGAATAAGAGAAATCAAATCGCTTAATTTAAAAACCTCAAACCTTTGAAGAAACTTGGCTTTGGATTGTTTTATTAGAATGTTTTCTTGGCCCTTTCTTACTTTTTTTATTTTCCTGTAATACTAGGTGTCGAAAGAGACATACTGAGAAGAGCTCTAAAATATCCGAAATATTTCAATCTTTTTATCAGATCTGCTGTGTTTTTTTTTCAAAGAAATATCTTAACCTAAAGCAATATCTTAAAAAAAATTGTGGATTTTTCCACCAAAATGGGATCTCTCTTAAGTAGTGGTACTTTTTAAAACTTAACCACAGCTTTGAAGATGGCTTTGCCAGCCGAAGGTGCTCAGCTAGGAAATAAATGTTTACAACCTTCAAACTTTTCCATTCTTTGATTTGTCATAAGTGTGTACAAAAAGATATCAGTCTTTTTATTTAATAAAACAGTTTTTTCAATCTATTTGTTAAGCAAACCTCTGTTAAAGTCAAAGATTTGACGGCTCCTAGGACCGTAAATCTTTATCACTCTTCTGCTGATAAATTTTTAAATTTATACCTCCACATTGAGTATGTTTCTATCCCGCACGTATACCGAGTCTAATGACACATTTTCTTTAATGCCCACGATAAAAAGGTTGAAGAATAATGTCGTCAAGATAAATGAATTTACCTAAAATTGGTAACACTGGCACAATAAAGACACATCCTACAAGCAACACATAAAAGCAAGTTTGGTATCCCAGAAAGAATCCTGCGCTTACAATAAGCTAAACAATCAATCTCGTAACACACAACCGATTGTTGGAAATTATGTTAAGTAGGCAGAAAGCAGACAAGCTAAAAAGTATACTTCTCTCTGATAATACTATGAAATGCAGAATAGTCGATATGGTCGGTGACATTCGAGACAAATAGTCAAAAACTTAAAGAAGAGCCCACATTTTTGTATTTGTGCGAATACACTTTTTGCGAACACTTTATAGTAAGTTTGTGAGTACGATCTGTTTTTAAAAAGCATTTGCGACAAGAGATAGAATAGATAAAATGTATCGCCGTTTGTAATAATGGCATCTAAGGTTTTAGCTTGTGATTTAAATGACTTACTTAAGGAGGTGATCAAAATTATGAAATAAATTAAAGATAGAGCCACTATTTAGAATCATTTGTAAAGACATGATTTCACTGCTTCAAAATCTTTATAATACATGTATACATGTCAGGTGACCATTCAAAGGAAAGTATTAGCACGAGTACTGGAATTACAAGGTAAGCTGTTAATAAGGTGTATAGAAACTGTATAAATTTGTGTTATTTGCTATTCTAGAAGTGGCTAAAATTCCAAACACGTCACATTTTTATTGCACAGACTACTCAGATAGCTTTTTTGGCGCTATATAAAGACAAAACAGAAAATGTGAATTAGAAAGGTTACAATAATTTAATCATTGTCCAAAGCTATACGGTTGCTGTAAATTATATGGTTTTAAGAATGGGAGATCTCTTTCTCCCTCATACTTCTGCCTGCCCTAGTACTACTCCCTCCACATGATATAAAGTCCCATTAAAAGTTTTGTCTTTTTGAAAAGTGTTTTTTATAAATCATCATCATTGGTGTTACGGCCTGAGTTGAGCCTCGTCATTCCTAAGCTTTATTGAGAACACCGATCTTTCTGACATTCTCATCTACCCCATTCCTCCATCTCAACCTTGGCCTATTTTTATATGTGTTAGAAAGCACCCATGTCTCTCAACCGTACATTAGAACTGAAAGTATTAAGTATATTAATTATATATATCCATGATCTTTGCCTTGCTTGTTATGCCGTCACTTCTAAATTATTTGAATTATTACTTTATTATTTATCTCTTCCAATATTATGTTGCTGGTGTTTACTATGCTTCCCAGATAAGAGAATATTGTTGAAGAACATCAAAATTATAATCATCGACGTTAAAGTTATGTCTCATGTTTCTAACTCTGTGACTTGTCCCTCATGCCATAAGCTTAGTTTTATTTTCTTTGATAACCAGATCTATCCCTCCTGCCGTGTTGGAAAGTGCAGCGTGTTTTATTAATATTCTATTCAAATCTCAACGTTCCACAAATATATATTTCAAAATTAACAAAAAAATATTTTCGTCCCTATAAATTAATCTGGATTGTTTCATTTTAAATTGTCATAAATTTAGGGCCGGTTGTTCGAACGCTAATCAAAACTTGATTGTAATCAAATATTTAATTACAAGCAAATACGTCACAGCAGCTGGCAAAATTATTAAAAAATGCTTAATATTATTATTGATTTGTAAATAAAAACATAAAATTAACATTAGAAAGAGTTTAATTATGGTTTATTTTAAATTAAAACGCAAAATAATAAAATTGAATAAAATAAATCAGTTAATGTAACCTCAAAATATGACGTATTTGATTTTAATTAAATATTTGAGTTCTGATTAGCGTTCGAACAACCGGCCCTTAAAATATTACAGACTAACCTAATTGATTGCTGATATAGCAAGCTCTAACTACCATTTAAAAGGATATTATACGATTCCAATGTTAAATCCTATATGTCCAGTTCTGTGTCTTCTATGCATGTATATAGATTATATTAGAGTGTGATCAGAAGGATATTGTTGATTACTCTGAGGTTATTAAACTGGCCACAGATGAAAACTTAAATTTACAGGAAGAATTCATCTACAACTAATGTGACTTAACGTGACCACAGATGAAACATGAATCGATTATGCTGTCCATATATCTAATCTTTGATTAATGTCCTTTCTCATCGGTTGGTTCAAAATGAAATAGAGTTAAGATTTTATACCAAATTTGTGTCTTATGAATTAGTGAATATTTCTGGAATATAACAGTTTGTAAAAGACATCAGTTTTCTCAGTATACCACGACCACTTTTGGCAGTCGTCTGATAGACAACGTTGAAACAAAAGACCATATTTAACGCCTTTTTTTATTGACCACATACGCGTCTTGTTTTGGACAAAAAATTATAACAAATACGTAAAGACGTATATTTTACTACTTTATATATCTTTACACTCAATATGATTTTTGCTTTTTTAACTACGTTTCTCAATTTACACCTTTAAATTGCTCATAGTTCTAGTTCTAGTATTTCATCCTAGATTAACTCAATTAATAAATAAGTTGCAAAAGCCAATACATTTGTCGCATTTTCTTTTGATTTTAAACGAAAAAAGTGATAAACGACAAATGATTAATACATATTTGTAGATAAATTTGGTAATTACTAATCCTAAATAAAATTGATAAAAAAATTTGTTGTACTATTTATTTATGTTATTAATTAATATTTATTTTATGTATTTAATTGTTTTAAATGTAAATCACATTTTCCATAAATTACAATTATGTCTGAATAAAACATTCTTATTAAAAAGTTAGTCTTTTTTATTTTATCTAACCTGGTTCATCTACGGCTCTGAAAACAGAAAAGGATATCTACTAATACAACAGTTGTTAATGCTGAACAATTCATTAAGAAAGGGTAATAAATTGCTGTCAAGTTGCCATTCCTTAGCCGTACTGGGTGACAACAGACAGAAAATCAACAATAACATAAAATCAAAATGATGACAAAAGTTTCAAAGCCAGGAATCTGGGGATATTTCAGAAATTACCCAAGATGAGATACAATATGCACTCAAAAAATGAAAAATACAGCTCCGGAAGATTAGGGAATAGATAAAGAAGCTATAAAGTTTGGGGGTAACATTTTTTCTGAAGAAAATATAAGATGTCTTCAATATCGGCTTGTATAGTCAAACTGTACACTAGAATAATAACCAATCGATTGGAAACAAAATTTTAACTGTATCAGCCAAGAGAACAGGCTGGTTTTCGCCCCAACTACGGTACAAATGACATATAGAGTGCATAGAAGTCTTGGTTGACTACACTAGACTTTGTAGACTTCCAGGAAGCGTTTGAAACTATCGAACTACCCGTACTTCTAAAGGCACTAGATGAGTGTCGAATTGATCATAGGTAAACCAACATTATAGAAAATATATATATATATATATATATATATATATATATATATATATATATATATATATATATATATATATATAATATATATATATATATATATATATATATATATATATATATATATATATATATATATATATATATATATATATATATATATATAAACTCCTGGACAAAATTAACGCACCACTCATATTTTTCTCAATAATTTTTATTTATTGATAATTTACTGTACGACAAGTTGCCTATGGACCTTGTTTGATGGTGACAGTTGTTATGTAAGCTAATAATAGTCTTGTTTTAACAATAATTTGTATTAAACTTCGTTTTAGACTAAAAGTGAGTTAAATTTTTCATTAAAAGTGCCGATTAAAGCAAAGTGCTTGTGACAAACAAGCTTTTTATTGTGATATTTTTCATCATATGCATGTTTGGAAGTTCATTTGCATAAAAATCAAATAAAAAAATGAACCGCCAAAGAAATTTGTCAATGGAGGATGCAGTGCGAGCATCGACTGGCCTAGATGAAGGATATTCAATGCGATACGTTACAGGTTTGTTAGGAAGACATCATTCCAGCATCAGTCGCAAGGTAAGGCGATATAATGAAACAGGGTCGTACCATCGAAGACCAGAGCAAGGGCGAAAACGTTGCACTAATCAAATTGATGATCGTTTTTTGAGACAACGTGCTCTAAGAGATAGGAGAATCACCAGCAATTTGCTAAAAAATGAACTAGCACATGTTCGAAATGTCACGATATCATCTCGAACAGTTAGAAGACGTTTACATGAAGCAGAATTGAGCAACAGGAAACCGGCCAAAAAACCCTTGCTTGCCAGAGAACACAGGGTTCAGAGATTGAATTTTGCAAGATTGCATCAAAATTGGACCATCGATGATTGGAAACGAGTTCTTTTCTCCGATGAGACTAGAGTAAGCCTAAAAGCTCCAGATGGTCGTGAGCGTGTCTGGCTAAAGCGAGGAGAAAGGTTTGCCAGCTGCAATATCTCTCCTAAAGTACCTTTTGGTGGTGGCTCTAAAATGTTTTGGGGGGGAATTTGCTTTGAAGCTCGTACGGAGTTGGTCCCCATACGTACGAGGTCTATGAATGTCCATTATTACTTAGACAACATTTTTATCGAACATGTAATGCCTTTTGCTCCGTTTCTTGAACCTAATTTTTAATTCATGCAAGACAACGCTCGTCCTCATGTGGCTCGACAGGTTATTGGCTACCTAAATGATGTTGATATTCCATTATAAGAGTGGCCACCTAACAGTTCGGACATGAATCCTGTAGAGCATCTATGGGACTATTTAAACAAAAAGATTCGAAGTCGTAGACCCCCTATTGCCAACCACAACCAACTCATTGAGGCCGTTATTGAAGAATGGGAGAATATTCCGCAAGCTTTTGTTGAACATTTGATATTAAGCATACCTCGACGCATAAATGCAGTCATAAGAAGTAGAGGAGGGCCTACACGGTATTAGTGTTAACCCAGATGCATTTTATTGTGTTACTTTACTGATTTTTTTCCTTTTTCTAATTTGGAGGTATGCTAGCTTATTTACGCATTTCCGGCAAAAACTAATTTTTAAAGAAACAATAAGGCAAATTAAGGTCATGATGGACTTATTTAAGTCATGTTGGACCTATTTGTAAAAGTTTATTATTATTTCAATGTAACTTAGTTCTATTTTGTGTTCATATTGTAAATATTTAGATTAATTAAAGTGGTGCGTTAATTTTGTCCAGGAGTTTATATATATATAGCAATGCTACAACTATAAATCTGCACCGTCCTACCAATAAGATACATATCAGGAGAGGTGTTCGACAGGAAGATACTATGTCACCAAAGTTGTTCATCACTATACTCGAACATGCTTTGAAGTCACTGGAATGGAAAAATAAAGGAATAAATGTCGATGGCGAGATGCTTAGTCATCTACGACTCGCAGACGACATTGACCTTACTTCAGGTGACCTAAAAATTGTCAGTGATATGTTAAATGAACTCAGCGATGCAGGTCTGAATATCAATTAACAAAAGCCAAAATTGGAGTTTTCGAGCTCCGAGCCATCCCTTGAAGGTAGAAGACGTTGAAATTAAATTTGTTGACAGCTACATATACCGTGGAAATATGGCAGAGATAATCAAAGTTAATAAGGGTTAGTGTATAAATAGTAACTAGGTTAGTAATAAAGCGGTCCTTTTAGGTTTGGTATTTTTACTTACATCCAGAACTTCATTTCGCGCTTGTACAACCAGAACATCAATTCGTGATCAAAGATTCTGTACATGATTACAAACATTGTTCTACAGACAACAATGAGGAAGTATTAACTATATCTAATACAATAATAGAAAAAGTAGGACACTGTAAATATTTTAGCGCATGGATAACGGAAGCAGAAGAACAAGCAAAAGATAAGATGCCATATAAGAATAGCAAGAGCCACCTTCTTGAAAATGAAAAAGCTATTAACCAATAGAGACATAACATTAAAATTAAGAACGAGGTTATTACGATGGTATATATTCTCCGCATTGCTGTATGGCGGTAAAGCATGGACGTTAAAAAAATCAGACCTACATAAATTAGAAGCATTCGAAAGATGATCTTCTCTTTTTATTCTTTTTATATAGACATGAACATAAACACTCTGTCTGTTTTTCAATGTGCCTCCAGTAAGTTGTCGTTCCATCGTTTTCGTGGTCTTCCTATTGGGGAACCGTCTCTTGTCGTCCTTACTACTCTATTTGTTGTTATTCGGATTATATGATCGTTCCATTCTACTCTTCTATTTCTTACACAGTTCTTAATGTTCTCCACCTTGAATCTACGTCATATATATGTACTTCTAGCTCTGTCCCATAGTGTCTTACCATAAATTTTTCTAAGTGTTTTCTCCATATTGTTTCATTCAGGCAACCTGCGGCTCCGTTTGCTCTATTCACTTGATTTTCCACTTCAGCTCTGAGTTTTCCGTAGCTAGATAATGTGTTTTCATCTCTGCTGTCTCTAACATTCTTTTTGTCCTCTCTGTGTCAGGTCTTGTTTCTACCGCGTATGTCATTATTGGTCTGATGACTGTTTTGTAAATTCTGACTTTCGTTTCTTTTCCGATATTTTTATTTCTCCATATTAGGCAGCCTGCGGGTCTGTTTGCTCTATTCACTTGTGCTTCCACTTCAGTTTCGAGCTTTCCGTAGCTATAAGATATGTATCTCACATTATAGATAATATGATGCCTAAATATTTAAACTCCATTACTTGTTCTATTATCTGACCTTCCAGCTCCAATTTACATCTTAGTAAATTTGCTGTTGTAACCATGCACTGTCTTTTTTGAGAAAATTAACATGTTAATTTTCTGGCGGTTATATTAAGTTGGTACAGCATACGTTGTAAATCAACTTCACTTTGAGAGAGTAGTATTGCGTCGTCTGCATAGCAGATTATTTTAAGTTGTTTTTCTCCCATTTGGTATCATTTTTAGTTCTTACTTTTTATATTATTTCATCCAAAATCAGGTTGAACAATAGAGGACTCAGGGAATCTCCCTGTCTTATCCCACTGCCAGCTTCAATCGGGTCGGTTAGTTCTTCTTCTACTTTTCCCTTTCTTGTGTTGTTTTGGTAGATATTTTCGATCGTTTTGATTATTCCTAGAGGTATCTCTCTTGCGTACAGTAAGTGGATAACGTCTTTTAATTTGACCCGGTCAAATGCCTTCGTAAGGTTCACGAAACACAGATATGCCGGTTTGTTGTATTCAAATGATTTCTCTTGCACTTGCCTCATTATAAATATAGCGTCGGTGCATGATCTTCCCGACCTAAAACCTTATTGTTCTTCTGCTAGTGTTATAATTTTATTCAGTTTATTTGTTATCACTTTGGTTGTTAATTTTAGTGTTGTGTTTAATAAATTAATTCCTCTGTAATTTTCCGGGTCCGATCTGTCTCCCTTTTTGAAGAGAGGTATTAGGATGCTTGATCTCCATTCTTGAGGAATTCTGTTCAATTCTATTATTTTTTGGATTAGTTTTAATAGTTGTTTGGTCAGATCTGGTCCTCTGTACTTTAGAAGTTCGTTCGGTATTCTATCCTCTCTTGGTGATTTTATATTTTTAATTTCCTTAACATCTTCCTCCTCAATATTTATTTCTTCGTTTATCGCGTCCTCCGTTGTTGGTGGTTCATTATCGTCACCTTTAGCAAATAGGGATTGAAAGTAGTATACCCATGTTTCCTTCTGAATGTGTTTCGCTTTTGTTAGTTCGCTCATCTCTTTTCTTTGTCCTCTGATCATTCTCCATATTTCTTTTTGTGTTCCGTAGAAGTCGTGTTCCATCTGTTTTGGGAAACTCTGCCAGTGTTCCTTTTTTATTTGTCTAACTAAAGTATGTTTATAGTGGTTGTATGCCTGTTGTGTTTGTTGTGTTCTGTATTGTAAAAATGCTTTCTTCTTTTCTTCACTTCCTCTCTAAACCATGGTGTTTTCTTTTTTTGATATGTTAGTGTTCGTTACTTTCCTCTCTCCAAGTGATTCTGTTGCTGCGTTAATTATGTTATTTTTGAGTTTTCCCAGCTTTCATCAATGTTAACGTTTTCTAATATTTCATTCCCAGCGATCTTCACTGATATTCTTTTCCTGTATAAGTATTCCGTGGATTCCGTATTTAGTCCTTCGAGTTTGATTTTTGTTTGTGTTGGCGCCGCTCTCTTGGGTGGGAAGTATTTCAGGATGATTCTTATTTTACATAATACTAAGCTATGGTTGTTACCTACATCTGCTGAGTTGAAGCATCTTACGTCGATTATTTTCGATGGATGTATATCTCTGTTGGTTATAACATAATCTATCATAGATCTTTGTCCACGGGTGTTATTAAATGTATATTTGTGTTGGTCTTTGTGGTCAAAAAATGTATTGTTTATTCTTAGTTCGTTATTCGTGCAGAAGTTGATCATCAGTTCTCCATTTTCGTTTTTAACATTCTCGTTATGTTTTTGTTAATTCCGGGTATTACTTGATTGCCTATTCGAGCGTTAAAATCCCCCAATATTATCATCTTCCCTCTGTCTTGATCTACTACTTGTTGTAATTGCTCATACAACACTTCGCTTGTTGTTTGAGGCTTGTTATTTTCTGGGCCGTGTACTCCAATGATGTTTAGGTCTTCCTTCTCTATTCTTATCTTTGCTGTTACTATTCTTTCTGATATGTATTGACACTCTTTGATGTGATTTTGGTACCTTTGGTGTATTAGTAAGGCTACACCTTCTTTGGCCCTGTTTTCTTTTGCTACTTCACTGTAGATTATTATGTATTCACCTAATTGTGACTGACCATTTCCTTTTTTTTGATTCTTGTAGAGCACAAATGTCTATTTCTTTCTCTTTCAGCACTTGGGTTATTTCTTAGTCCCTTGAGTTGAGCGATCTGATATTCCAAGTAGTAATTCTCATCTGGGTTTTGGATGTTTTTCGCTTGTCCGTATTTCTTGCTGTAGTCGTCTTCATAGTATCAAACCGGTTCCGCGGCTGTACATTGTTTCTTTGAGCAGTATTTATTTTTACGATTGGTAGGTTGCTAACCTTGCCAATCACCTTTCTCATCTTACATTTTTGAGCATGTTGTAAACAAATTGTATTATCATCCTCGTATTCATCGACGGCTTTGTGGGAATGGGAGGCCATATTCTTTGACCATCCTTTAAAGATTTTAAACAATATCTTTTCACAAAAGCTGTTTTATGCCTCCTTATGCCTTTAGATGCTTGGGACAAGTAGTCCGAAGGGATGCATCGTGTAGACGAGTCATAAGAGTTATAAAAAATACTAGTTCTTGTAAAGGATGTAAAGCGGAAGAAGAAACTATTTTCTATAGAGGGAAAAGGAAAAAAATAACTCACAGGTTTTATCAACCAAGCTAAAATTATATTTATACCCACAATGTCACTTTAATCCTATTCAAGTCTATTGCCTATTACATTTTTAACAGGTGATAATAAAATAAAGAATGATAAAAGTTGAGTGTTTAGTACCCAATTCTAATAGACGTAAAAAAGAAGGGTGCTACCTCCAGAACAAAAGTACATACTCTGGATGAAAGGAAAAGACCAGAAAAACACCCTCACCTATTATAAATAGCAGTGAGAATGTGTGTACTTTGTTCATATCTGGCTTCGTTATTTACAGCTGTCTGAATCCATTTTTTCTTAACTTTGGACCATCTTTTCAAATGCATTTGCATTAATGATTGTCTGCTAGGTGGAGGACATTCTTCCTAAAATAAGAAAAGTCAATAAAATTTTTATAACAAAATATCAAATCTTTTATATACTTGAAAACAAAGCTGATATACACATATAAGGCAGAGGAGCGAGATCCTATTATGCTCAAAACAAAAAAAAAATATAAAAATATAAGTGTAAAACTAATAACAATTGAGGAGCTTGCGTTCAAAAGGGGCTATATCCATTTGGAAAAAATGTCCAGGAAACGAAAAAAACTTCTTATCGGTTGCCCTTAGTACTTCGGTATAACAAGATAAGGTTTATTTGTAGTGTTTTAGGAAAGTAGTTTGATGCAATTTGATTTTTATTTTTTGAGTTAACGTTTTTTGAAAAAAAATGATTATTAATCTGGATATGGATAGTTTTGATTGCAAAATTTTAAAAATTCTAAAAAAGAACTAATTAAAACGCCAGAAAACACATTTTTATTATAAAATTGGAACACAAAAGTCAAAAGGAACCAAGAGAAACAAAAAATATTTATATGTGAAGAGCAGGTTCTTCATCCAAACAGTCAAATTCCTCGCTCTCATCTACTTCTTTGTCAGTAGATTCTGTGTCTGCATTAACGGAAACAAGTAAATCCTTATACCATTTTAGATCTGCTCGCAACATCCAATTTTCACCAAACAGCTGTTTCAGAAGCTTAGTAAGACTGTGTTTCTTCTTATCTGGTAACGACTTTCTGGGCTCTATGAGATTTGGATTCCACACCGGCCCGGCAAACTCAAGAATAGGTCTGTCGTGTATACAAACAGCGGTTATAGAGGTACGTGTAAAACATTTAATGACCAGAAACAGTTTCGAGTTTGCACATTTACACATCGACACTATGTGATCCGACCAATTTTTCACCATTAATTATCACTCCGAGATCATTGTGGGAGGTTACCGAGTTTAAGGGATGTCCATTAATAAAGTAGATAGTGGTGATGGGTTATTTTAGCTGATGTGTGATACTATGCATTTCTCAATGTTAAGAAGAAGTAACCATTCTGAGGACCATTTGAATATTGCGGCAAGATTGTGTTGAAGAACATGTTGGTTAATAATGGGATTCACATACAATTTGGTATTATCAGCTTACATGGAAACTTTACTGGATACAATGAGCGAAAGATCGCTGGCGTAGACACAAAAGATTGGTAGTCCAAGTACTGATTCTTGTGGGACTACGCTCTTCACTGGTTTATTTAGTGAATAGACTTCCCCAACATGAAAACGGAAGTACTTGTCGGATAAAAAATTTTGAATCCAAAGGTTTAACTTTCCTGGGATACCATAGTGATCCAACTTAGGTAGCAATCGACGCTTGGTAACACGATCGAATGCTTTAGAGAAGTTTAAATAGACTACACCAACAGGATGCCGATTGTTTAAAGTAAGTTGAACAGCTCTGCCGATAAAGCCGTGCTGTTGGTGAGGGATGTTTTCTTGAAGAAGAAACTCAGACATAGTTTCAAAAATAATGAAGTTTATTGTCTTTCTTGAAAATCTGAGTATTTGAATTATATTTCCATAATGAGGTGAGATAGCTCTGATTAAAAGAGGCATTCATTATAGGGGTTACAGGAGTGGCAACAGATTCTGCACATTGTTTAAGGAAAAAGGAGGTTCGTCCAATTCAGATTATGAATTATTGCGTAGTTTTTGTATATGTTGTTTAATTGCCTCCGGTGTGAAGTATATGTTATCAAGAGTTGCCTACAGAAGTGGACACTTTATTCGAGGAACACTTATTCTCCATTTTTTATGAGTTTCAAGCTCAGTATGAAGCTCCTTTAAGTGAAGTTGCTGCATAGCTGTCTTCTCATCAATTACCGAATAAGTTTCAGACTCGTTTTCCAAAAGTTTGTTTTTGTTACAAAGAATATTCCTAGTATGGTGTTCACACTTTTATCATCCGAGGATAACGTTGAATTTGATTCAGTTTACCGACTCTATAAAATGTTACATCTGACATTTACTTTCTTGACATCTGATAACTTCCAGGGCTACATTAATTTTATTCTTGTCATGATCCTTTTTATTTTGTGCGTCCTCTGTTTTGTGCTCAGGGACGCCCAGGTCAAAATATTTTTGGAACGCGATATGCGGTCAGAGGCCTCATTAGCAATGCTGTCAGTAGATTCTGTTGTTGTAATGGAATCAAGTTGATTTAATTTATTGCTGAGTTCAGATAGTTTAATATCAAAGTCTTCAATTTTATTCTTAACCCGTTTTAAATTCCACTAAAATATTCTTGAGATCATTGATATTTGCGATGTTTGAACTTTATACATTGCAAAGTATACATATAGCAAGTGTTTTTTGCCTTGTAACACACCTATCATACATCCTTCTGATCCGACTACCATCATACAGTCGAACGATTGAATGACAAGGGAGTTGACTGTCTTGTCAATGCCGCAGGCCACACCTGTCCGTCACGTGACCAATCCTACTTTGTGTATAGAAACAGAGGTACAGAGAGAAGAAGGATATCATAGCTGAACGAATTAAAAAATAGGTAAACTAAACTACTACAGGACTTTTCATGGCAGAAATCAAGAATTCAGAATAGCGATGAGAATGTTAAAGCCGGAATTCGAATTAACGGAGAATGTATCAATAACATCAGATATGCGGACGACACGGTTGTATTCGATGACAGTTATGAAGCCCTCCATGAGATCTACATTTCAAAAAATGGCTAAGCTATTCAAATGTCATAATTTATCAGTACCCATAAAAATCAGGTTACTACAATGTCATATCTTTCCTACACTGATGTACAGAGTTCAGTCCTGGACTCTCACAGACGCTACCAGTAAAAAAATCGAGGCTGAAGATATCTTATACCGACTACGTTACTAATCAGGACGTTTTATTAATAATACAAAATGAAAAATAGCTTTTTACCACAATAAAAACAGCCAGAATCGAATACCTCGGTCATATTATGAGGAAGAGCGAAATATATGGGTTGCTGCAATTAATTTTATAGGGAAAAGTATAAGGAAAACGAGGCCCAGAAAGGCAAAGGATTTCCAGGCTGAAAAATCTACGTGCGTGGTTCAACCCAACAACCACAAATCTTTCCAGCAACAGTATGCAAAATACGGATTGCCATGATCGTCGCCAACATCCGAAACGGATAGGCACTCCAAAAAGAAGAAAATGTTGTACTGTGTATACGTAAAGTATATACAAAAATAGTATTTTAAAAAATGTGTTAATGGTACTTACATAATCTAAATTCACGTTATTTTTATTTTGCTTTTGCTCAGGCAGAGGTGAAGGAACTCTGCTAATAAACGGGGTAATGGCTGCCGGCAATCTATGTACTTCAGAGGCATTGTCAATCCATGAATTATTCACGGGTTCTGGAGAAGATAATCTTCGTCTGTAATGTTAAAATATATTAAAACTTTTAGCACCGTCTATACACATACACCAGAAATAGCAGGCCTAACCTTTGAAAATAGTAACAAGTGAACAAAAATAGTAACAGGATGCACCCATTGGAAAAGGAAGAAAATGTAAGAAAAATTAAAGGAAAAAGAATTTACGGGCGATCTGAGATCGGGAAGTTTCATCCTGTTACGGTTTTTTTTGTCTCAAAAATTATCGGCCTGGTCTAATACTGTAACGGTTCAAAAAATCTATATTGTTTAATTCCCGTGTTTCAAAATCCATTAATTTGATTTAAATCAGAAAGCAATAACTTTTATGTGACCCTCTATATCTTAATAATTTATACAGTTCCTAATATGCACTTAAAACATATTGCGTTTTAAAATTTCAAACTGGAAAAATAGTTTTATACTTTGAGTGTCTGTTGAAATTAATAAACAAAATTTAAAAATGTTAATTTTACTTATCACAAACGGCCTATATCGTAGTTTTCCATTAAGATCTGTGTGTGAATCTGAGTAATTAGCGGTCGATCAAAGATTGGAATTTAAGAGGTTTTACCGCGTGGGTAAATGTTTGCGACTGATTGTGTTGTGTGGGAATTGAGATTTACTACCGACCAATCATCCAAATAGGCCGGTAGTCCTGCTGTTCTTCCACCCGTTCTGGGGGCTTTGAACTCTTAGAATCAACAATTTTTGAGTTTAATGTGTAACAGTTCAGTGAAATTTTTTTCTTCGTTTGCTTGTCAAAGTATGATAGAGCATACCTTCGTTTTTTTTTTAATTTTTGATTGCTGAGGGACCTGACATGATTTGGTTATTATTGGGGAAAAAGTTCTTATTCTATTTAAAGAACCAGCAAGTCTACGGTGAAGTTAAGTTAAGTAAAACAAAGAATTCGCAGTAAGTTGAGTTATAAGATTTTAAGAAGTAGCAGTAAGATTTTATAATTTTTTGTCCTGCAAATACAGATTAAATAAGTATGATGAATATTTCAAAGTTGGTGATATATACAAACGTAAAACGCCTTTTATCATTTATATTTTTCTTCAACATTTTATGTACTCAGTGTTGTGCAGTGTTAGTGCTTTTTAAAGGGGTATATCCCGTTTTCTTTTTATATTTTTTGATTGTTTTTTTGTTTTTGTATGCAACAATAAATTTTTGTATGTACACTCAGAACGGAGAAAATTTTGGTCAAATTCAAAGTATTTTAGTTTTTTTGTTTTTAGCCCTATTTTGATGATTTTTTTAGCACACTGTGTAAAAATGTATAAATTTTAATTTAATATAGTGAGTTTTTTAACACTCTCGCCGCCAATGATATTTTAAATTTTTTCGTCGTGCGCCAAAACTATATTATTTTGTTAACGTGAAACGCTGTAAGTGTACATTAATGTTACACATTTGTCAATACAGAGTGCACATTAATGTTACACTTGGCGGCGAGAGTGTTAATAAAATTTTGTATTTGACTTATTATACGGGGTTAATCGAAAGGTGGTTTTTATCCTATCTTTGAAACATCCTGTGGAATAATTCCGTTAGCGGATTTTCGTAAAAACCTTGTTTTTCAGTTGCAATAATGTCTTCTAAGTATTATGTTTTTTGTTTCGTGTGAAAATATGGATTGGTTCATTTATAGGAGCGAAATGACTTTGCCACTCACAATTTACGACTTTTCCTATTATTACCATTATATTTTGTATTAATTTGTAATACGACGATGGAGACTTTGGTGACTGATATCGAAGGAATGTCATATCGACATCCCAGAAGCACTGTATTTAAATTATGATTAAAAGCAACGACATGATCTTGGTTTTAATGAACAACAATGAAATAACAATAACAAAACAAAAAAAAAACAACTTAAATTGTAACTTAAGCTAAGTACGCAAATAACAAAGAAAAACTACTAAAAAATAACTTAATACTTTGTATTGCCTCCCCTAACTTCTATAACTGCCTGTACACATCGGCTCATGCTGTCTATGAGGTTGCGAATATCATCTTGCTGCATGTTTTGCCATTCCTCTTCTAGAGCCAAGCGAAGTTCGTGAATTAAATCGCTGGTGCGACTTCTCGACCTCTAATATTTCTACCAAGCATGTCCCAAACATGCTCTATTGAGTTCAGATCTGGCGAACACGTTGGCCAGTTGATTTTATTAATACCAACTTGCTCTAAATATTGTGTGACACACATTGCAGAGTGGGGTCGTGCATTATCTTGCATTGATAGAAAATCATCGGCGATATATTGAGAAAAGGGTATTACGTGATTCGCTAAAATTTCCCCAATATAGCAGTGTGCAGTCAACGAACCCTCAATAAATACTAATTCAGTGTGCTCCTCTCGGGATATTCCTGCCCATACCACCACCGAACCCCCTCCATGGCTAACGCGGGGACTGAAAGCGCACTCCGCAAATCTCTCTCCAGTTCGACGCCATACTCGTTCTCTTCCATCTGATGAGTGAAGACAGTATCTCGACTCATCCGTAAAAAGAACATTACTCCATTGTTCTAAATTCCAATGTAAATATTCCCTGGAAAATGGTAGTCTAGCCACTCTGTGCCGTGGAAGTAATTTGGGCGCAGGTGCTGGTCTGCAACTTTACAAACCAAATTCATGTAATCTTCAATGAACTGTAAATACACTTACATTATTGCCTCGTTTATCAGATAATTGAGAGAAATTTATAATAAACTTTCTATAACGATGTACAAAGCTATTAATTTATGATGGACATTGCTGTTTGAAAGACTTAAATTAATATGTCCGTTTTTATTTGTTTTTGATTGATAATAAATATGGCTTGTACAATAATTTTGTATTATTTTTAATTTCTCTAACAATCTTCTTTTCTCTTAGACCACGAATAAATATTTGATAACATGTTTGCTAAGCTAACATACGAGGTAAGAGTGGTAAATACTTTTAATTGTCTATATATGTATATTGTTTATATATGTATTTTGTTTTTGAGGTTTCTTTGTTCCTCACAAAAAAACGACACTTATTTTCTGCCCTTTTTGGCAAATTTTTGATAAATTGTTTTTTTTGTATTGTTTATCACATATTTCTGGTTTAGCTTTAGTATCTATTATCTCCATATTTTTTCTTCTTTTCAATTTTTCTTTTCTTTCTAAGCTAGTCAGAATGATCCAAAGAACCACGCTAACATCTCTTTCGATTCTGAAGAACGAGGCCTCGTTCCATTTGTGTGCCTCAAACATCACCGACGTTTATTGTGTGCTACAATATACCAATACAAATGCCGCATTCATGGTTTTACTTCTATATATTAGATTTCCATCAGTTTGATTCAAAAATAAAGACAATTACGGATACTAGCTTAAGTTTTAGGCTAAATAATTTCCATTATGACACTAATTTACGCTAAAAAGTTACTTTTCAAATTGTCAACAAATAAAGTTATGCCAAATATACTTACTTAATAATGGGCTGTGGATTTCTAGGTTGATTCTGCATCCAAGCACGGCAGATTGGATAAAGCGGAGTATCTTCTTCAAATCGAGCCAAATCAACGCTTCTATCAAATAATTTCATTACATATGTATGATGGTATGGAGTAGGCATATTTTCAACTTTTCGCTTTCTACTTTCTCTAAAATTTAAATCACACGAGTGAATATTGTATGTATGATGAAAATTTAACGCTTAATTACAGTGGTACCTCGAAATACTAGTGTAATTTTCCCCATTGAAATTAACTGAATGTCATTAATCCATTTCAGTCCCCAAAAAAACACGTTAGTTCTTTTTGTCAAGTGTTTTTAAATAAGAAAAATGTATTTAAAAGAAGAAACATTTATTTATAAGTAACAAAAAATACATACATATTCTGTAAAAACATAAGAAAAAGTGAAGTGCTTACGGAAGCACTTAATTTTCGTCAGTTGTCTTCGCTTTTTTCGTCACACTTTGCTTATTTTCATCTCTAGATCGTTTAAAAAACTATCCAAGAAGGTTTGTTTCTTCCTTCCTTTCAGAATATTGAGGAAATGTGTTAGGGCAAGTTTCGTTGAACAACGATTTTTATCCACGAACTCTGCAACTTTCTTCCAGGTTCCCAGGATCTCCTTTATATCTCTTGTAGAGACAACTCTAGTTCCTCTCCAAAACTAATTTTCATTGAAACTTCAGTTGTCAGCTCCTGAAACTGTTCCTCGACAAGTTCGTTCACATCTCCATGCAGAGGTTAAGGTCCTTGTTGTAACACCTAGCCAGACCTGCTAAATAATTCTTAGGCAGATTACTATGTTAAAGTGGTCCTTCCAGAACTCTCGAATGGTAATGTTTGTGTTCTCCGTCACCTCAAAGTAGCGCCGAAAAATGTGCTTGGTATACAACTTTTTAAAATTAGAAATCACTTGATGATTCATGGGCTGCCAGATAGGAGTGGTGTTGGCTGGTAGGTAGAGAATCTTTATAAACTTGAACTCTTGGAGTAAATCATCTTCGAGATTTGGTGGGTGAGAAGAGGCATTATCGAGAACAAGAAGGATTTTCATGGGTAAATTGCAGTTTAAACTGGCAGTTCTTCTTTTAAAATCTTATGTAACTTAAACGCTCTGTGATTTTCTGAACGGTACACTAGAAGAGGTTTGATTTTACAGTCGCCACTCGCATTGGCGCAAAGTAGTAGAGTTAATCTATCTTTCATAGGTTTGTGACCTGGCATCGTCTTCTCCTATGTCGTTATGTAAGTCCTATTAGGCATCTTTTTCCAGAAAAGCCCTGTCTCGTCACTGTTGAAGACTTGCTGGGGGATGTATCCTTTGGCTTCTATCAGTTCGGAAAACGTTTTGATATAAATCTCAGCTGCTTTCACATTAAAAACTTAATGCCTCACCATGCCTGACAACGGAGTGAATGTCGATCCTTTTTCTAAAGTTGTCAAACCAGCCCCGACTGCATTTAAACGAGTCTTCTGATTCATCATTTGTGGAAGTGTGTGGGATAATCTCACTAATACATGCTCTTTTAACATTAAAATTAAAACTTAATTTTTTTCGCAACTCTGAAATTTGAATATATAATTATGTTTTTCACTCAGAACACTTTAAATGGTTTTTTAAGGAGTCTTTTTATATTGTTTCTAGGTAATAACTGATACCTAATAGTGTTTGCCCGTCATCTGGGTCTTATCTAGTCGGTTTTATTGTTTGTTTCCTATTCTCTGGGCATTATTGTTACATGTATGTAAAGGTTCCATTTTTGGAATATTGTTCAAAAACTCTTTAAGTGATTTCACTTCTACTTCGTAGGGATTTTTTGTTGCGTGTTGATTTGTTTTAGAGAAATATTCTCTTTGTCTTTTTTCCAGTTCCAGACAGTCATTTTGGTAAGACACAAAGTGTTTTGAAACATCATTTTACAAACTCTCACACAGCATTCGTTAGTCAAGTTTAAGTTAAATACCATTGTGCTTTTTCTTCTTGTTAATAATGGGTCTTTTCAGTCTCTTGGACGTTTTGTGGGTATCTCTTGAACAAGACCATTCACGAAAACCCTTTTTCCCCCCAGGTCATCCTCCAAAACATCTCAAATATAGTTTTCCTTTTTTCTTCTGAAATTTCGCTACATTTTAAAGCACTTTTATCAGCTGTCGTACATTTGCATCGAAGTTTTAGAACTCATTTTCCCATTTCCCTTCAATTTTTTTAAGTCTAGTATACTGTTGCCCATTTTCCCTGTGAAGCTTGTTCATTTGATCTTTCCATGTAGCTTTATTTACCTGACACCTCTTTCTTCTCTTAATTCTCCTTGGTTCTTCTTCACTGTTAGAATCAGAGGACAGAGTGCTCAGAATAAGGTACAAGTTGTGCATTCATGCAGTTGCTATCATCACTTAAATATTCATCAATCAAGCTAGTATTGTTGTCTTCCTGTGCTGTACAATGGTACATTGTAATTGTAGCTAAGCATTCTTCAGTAGCAGATTTCAAGAAAACAGATGAATCATTATCCAGACACGCAACAGTCATAATCTCTTGTGTATGAGCCTCAGATATAGGCCCAATGATATCTAGTGGCTCAGTATTGATGAACATCTCTGTGGCAGCCTCAGATGTACCACTGGCAAGTGACTCAATGTCCATGATATTTCCTGTTAAAGTATCAGATGTTGAAGTACTATCAGCAAAAAGTATAATAGGCATATCTTCAATAGATTCTTCTGTGAGAATTAAGTAATTTTCATTGTTTTCCTTCAGTGCAGCTCCAACAAGTTTTTTTGCCCTCGACATCCTCTTTATCTGTAACAATAATCTTATTAACATCTAAACCGTTTATTTTATATACTTTTTACACTATAACTTATGAGCACATTCACATCTATAACAATTTGCAGAGCAATAATATAGCAATTCTCAAGGGGAATATTTACCTTAACAACTATATTTTTTGCATTCAGTCGTAATCGTAATCTACAAATTTGGGCACTGTTTTTGGAAATTCAAATGTGGAAAAAATTCAGTGTATACATGTCACATATATTGTATGCTTTCTTCTTAAATTTTTAAAATTGTACCTACTTTTTTCTAAAAAAATTCTTTACAGAATATCATATTTTTAAATAACTTTTTTATTATTTTTTATTAGACAAAATATGTAGAATTTTTAAAAAGTAAGTAGAAAAGTATAGATCTTACTTTTATCTATGCACTGGACTTCTTTTCACATTTTAAATTGTAAAAAAATGAACAACTTTAATTTATAGACTATGGAACTGTAAAATCACAGAATTGGTATATTGGGTAACTCCTCAATTCACATAGTAAATAGTTACATTAAAAATGGACAACTCCATCATCACATTTTTATATGTTATAACTAGGATATTTCTCACAAAAAGTTATATTATTTCATTAAAACTACTTACCGCCACTCTCATACACTGTATCCTTATCAAATCAGCTTTATTTTATCTGTTAATTCACAGCTTTCTAAAAAAGACTGAACACTTAAAACATGGCACATTTTTTAGCCGTAATTTTAAAGGCTACTGAGATATTTTATTGAATATAATGTGAGGGACAACTAGACACAGTCGACAACAGCAAAACCTGTATTTTGGTAAAAAAAATGGAGTGAGACGATTTGCAAGTTAAGCCATCGATATGTAAAGATATGTGTAAAAATATAAATATGAATTTAGATTTTATGCAAGGTAGCTTAACATTCATTAAAAGTAGTATCAAAGGTAGGTGCAAGGTAGCTCAAAGAAAAATACAATATAAAGACTTTTAAAGAAAAACAGAAATACTTGGAGACGTGCACAGCAGAATTGTAACACGAACCAAAGTCCTTAGGAGCAAAAATATGTATGTAGTTACCATTTGGGTCAATATGCGGACCTTACTCTTATTTCATTGTCAGTATTAATGAAACTAAATAATTAGGAGTTTTAAATTATATTACCTGTGAATTCTTTTATTGTCATCCGAAGAACCACTTTCATCATCTGACGATTGTTCAGTGAGTTGTTTGAGCACCCCCTTAAGTCTTCCTTTAGCCATAAGGTAATCATTTCCAACATTTTCCTCTTTTACTTCAATTTTGATGGGTGATGATCCAGAGAGCCTACGTTTTTTGGTCATTCTGTATTATTAATCAATCTATTTTCTTGAAAAACGGCCTTATAACTAAATCTAAATGCACTTTTATAATAAAATTGTTTTTTTATATATAGATTTTTGTATTTGTATTTTATTAAATTTGTATAAAATAGACGTTAGACTTTGACAGATTACTTTGACAGATCAAGCAAAACAAAATGTGGTTATTTTTTATTTTCCTTACTTGGCAGGAGAGCCAATCTTTATTTTCTAACATAGTTTTTTCCAGAGGCGGGGGCTTCTTAGATTAAAGGCTTAAATTAACTATATTTTGTTTATATTGACTATAAACTTACTATACAAATGTTTGTAAACAAAAAGTCCAAAGATAATGAGGACTTTGTTAAAGTATCGTGTCGGTGAAGTTTGCATATTAGAGTCAAAATCGATACATATTGATATATGTATTATAAAGTCAATCGGTCAACCTAAAATAATTTTTATTATAACAGTCATCATTCTTTTTGCCTTTATCTCTATGTGGGTCTGTTTCACTAATTACATTTCTCCATAAGTTTCTATCTTAGGTCATACCAAAATCCCCTTTACCAAACATGTTATGTCTAAGCGTCTCCCCCAAATGTTCTTTGGTCTTCTCCCTCTACGACTCTCAGGAACAGATTAACGTCTCAACGTTGAACATGCCCAAACCATTTTAACCTATGCTTTCCCATTTTGGCATCAATTGGTGCTATTCCTAGACTTCCTCTAATATAGGTACTCATTCTTAATCTTTTCTTTTTTTGTCACTCCACTCATCCATATATGCATTCTTATTTCTGCCATATGCATTCGTTGTTCCCCTTTTTTTTAACTGCCCAACATTCAGTTCCCTACATCATAGCTGGTCTTATTGCAGTTTTATAAAATTTTTCCTTCAGCTTCATTGAAATTTTTCTTTTTAGCTTTATTGATCATTGGTATTCGTTTCCTACCATTTCACCCATTCAATCCTAATTCTACTATATGCATCTTCATCTATCTCCACTATTCTGTAATACCGATCCTAGATACATAAAATAATACTATAATACTTATAATACTTTTCACAATCATCGTCATTAGAAGCACTATTTTATTTGGGATACTCGGACTTTATTCGGGAATTTTTATTATAACAGTATCTTTACAAAAGTAAACATACTATGGTAAGAAATAATTTGCAATCACCGTTGGTTATCCCCTTGTAGCGATAGCATTTGATAAATTAATTTTTGAAATAGAACTTTTTTATTTCATTTCATTTTTCATTTTCATTTTTTTTTCAATTTCATTTTTATTCATTTGCTTCAATTTATTGATTCTAACTACACAATTTAAATATAGCCTTGTCTACATTGGTCCACTTCTTATAATAGCCGACTGATTACCCAGGTTTATAATTATGTTCCACGTAGTTAGCATGGATTGAATTCATTTCATGATGGAAGGTGGTATAAGTACCACGTACCACAGAATAAATAACAATCAGAATGCCCACTCTCAGATGCCGCCTTTGAAGTGTGTCAGCCATCGAGCAAGTCAGCACACGATCGCCATATTTTAAACGGAAACGTAGATTCGAATTGAGAAATTTGTGACAAGCTACGACAGAACTGTATTTTCAATTTTTTGGGGATTAATAATTTAGTAAATTTAAAATAATTGAATCAAAGTTTTATTAATAGGTACCTCCGCCCATGAAACCCTGTGAACTAACCATAAATGGCAACGTCTGCCCACGCCACTACAGTGTAAGACTACCAACCCAATAAAACGAAGTCCCTTGTAATAAAGCCAATACAAACAATTTTTTAGTACAGGTTTAAAAATAAAAATAAACAATTTTATTTAAAATGAAGTTGGACCATGGGGCAATTAATCCTTTATACGAAGATGAATGTTAATAAATCATAACTCTTAAAGTGTGCTTAAAGTTCCTTTTAATACAGACACAACTTTATACGAAGGGAATGTTGAATTGATTGAGAAAAGCAATAAAATTTCTAATTTAAAATCAGACATGAAAGATGAATATGTTGAAATAAGTGGAATAGAGGCTCAAAAGTTTTATGTTGAGTTTCGAAGTATTGGACCACTAATAGAAGAAGAGTTTCTTTCTGGATTACAAATCAAAGTTACATCAAACAATGAACAGGAATTTTCTAATACTCAAATTCAAAATTCGAATGAACAAAACGTATTAAATACAAAAAGAAAACTGATTAAAAAGAAAAGGAAGAAAGCAATTTGTCTAGTCTGCAATAAATGTAAGTTCAGTTCATTCTATAATTTTTTTAATTAATGCAAACTTTTTAATATTTGTTTGAAACATTATTTTTTTTTTATTTATGGGTGTGTTCTAAAATTCACTACAATTAATTTTAGTTAGTCTCACAAGGTGTGCTTGAGAGCACACAACTCTGTACCTTATGTTATACCAGGGCCTATTCTACATTTCCTATTTAAATAAATATTTTAACTGTCTTGCTGTTCTTTTTTCTGTTATGTTAAATTTTTTTCTGGTCAGAGCAGAGCTTTACTTATATAATCAACACCAATTTTTCACTTTGTCTTCACTACTTTTCAAAATTTGTCTAATAGCTCTAGGTATATGTATATATCAGGCCTATAAACTGCTTTGTGAGCTGTATCTATTATGCATTCATTTCTTTTGGAAAGTATATTGTTGTGCCAAAGTGTTCATTTGATGCAATATCATATAATGATGCAAAATTTCTACAACTTTCTTGATACATATTTGCACAGTGAATATAATTCAGTGGTCAAAAATAGATGCATTGTATTTTGCATGCGTAAAAGTGTGAGTGTGCCGCTGTAGCAGCACTTGTCAGTGTTGTTGTTCCTCAGTTTTCTGAAGGCGTTTTAGTAGTTTTCTAAAGATAAAGCTCAACTGAGGCTATTCTGGTATTAAGTAAGTGAGCAGCATTTGTGAATATATTAAAAATTCTTATGTCTCTCTAGCAGCACATTTTGCTGTGTATTGCTGTTCTTGTTTTTCAAAAACTTTTCGGCAGCTTCTCAAGACTAAAATACAATGCATCTATTTTTGACCACTCATTCACATTCAGCATGCAAATATGCACCAAGAAAATATTTCTCTGTTCTTTCATAAATCAGTATTTTCGTTCAATTAACTGTGAATATGTGCGCTTGACATACAATGATCACCTAAATCCAATAACTTCAGAAGGCTGTAGCTTCAGAATAATAGTTTTTCAGACCTAGGTCTCATTGACTTTTTTAATCTATGCACTGAGAACTATCATTGGCTGAACTTTTGTTTAATTTGACCAGGGCCGGTTTTCCATAAGGATAGTTGCGGGGTCCTTTTAATAAATAATAAAAAAGCTATTAATAATATTCAAAAACAGCGATTTTGCTGTTTTTTTGTCTGTTGTTTTTTAAGTTGTCTGTTGACATTAAATCTCTAAATAGACAAGTTTTTAAGTTATGAACAAAATAATAAGTCTGACGTTTTGATTTTTTATTTAAAAATAGTTCCACTAGAAAATCGATGAATCAGTTATGACGAAAAAAGGTTTATTTTTCCTAACTTGATTACTCTAATTCTCCATTTTGATATTCGATATCTATACTTTTACTTATGTTTTTTTGTAGCTTTTCACACGACGAAGGAGAGAAATGAACATTTAGATAAACATTTTATTAATAAAATCATCATTTGTAGATTTTGTAGTAAAACATACATTTCGAAAGATGAATATTCAATGCATTATTCTTTACATATTGTCAAGAAGAAACCAGTAGCTAAAAATGCAGTAGTACCAGTAGCTAATGGTGGTAAAGACTTTATTACTGCTGAAACTATTGATGAATTAAATCCTGAAAAGGATGGAAAAGAAATATTTAAATGTCATCAAGATTTGATTAAAAATCATGACGTCAGTAGGCCTTTTCAGTGTAACTTTTGTTGCAGAACATTTGTACATTTTAAGAGATTGAAAAAACACAGTTGTATTTTGAGATCTTCCAAACGTCCTAAATATTTAGTAAATGATTCTTCACAAATTATAAAAAATAAAAAGACAAAATTTAATAAAATCAGTGATTCTGATGATTCTTCACATATTATTAAAAAGAGAAAGAAAAAATATAATAAAATCAGTGAAGCACATGCTATTATTAGTAAAATTATTGATGAGTCAATTTCTGAAGAAGATGGAAAAGAAATATTTGAATGTAATATCTGTAATAAGAAGTTTGTTAGTAGGTTGCAAATGCAATTTCATCAAAAAGTTCATGGTGTCATTAGACCTTATAGGTGTCACATTTGTTGCAAAGCATTTGCACATGTTAGGGGTTTGGAAAAACACAGTTGTTATTTGAAAACTTACAAATGCCATAGATGCTTTTCAGTTTTTTTACACAAAACGGCTTTCGATAAACACATTGGACATTATAAGACTCATTTCTTATTTAATTGTAATAAATGTTGTCATAGTTTCGACTCTAAACAAAATTTGAATAGGCATCAGAAGTCTAATTGTCACACAGTCAAACAATTTAAATGCAAACTATGTAAATTAAGTTTTTCATCAAAGAAAATTTTAGATTCCCATATAGTTCTGGGTTCTATTAGGAACAATTTTTTGAGTGAGTAAGTAACAAGATGTATTTAATGACAAGACAACAAGACTTAAAATGTATTTAATGCAATAAAACAATATAGGAACTTATATAACCCAATTCACTTAGTCTGAAAATGCTAAATGCTTCTTAAGGGAGCTAGAGCTCTTTGAAGATGGCGCCTTGTAATTAGTTTTTTTTTTAAATATCTTCAAACGTTTCTGTTTAGAATAACGAAAACTGGTACGATTATTTATCCTCCAGAGCTGAATCGATTTTATCTATTGTGAATATCTAGCAACGATCACAGGCGTCCGTTTTGGGTAGGAGTTATTTTAACATATAACTTTTTTATCTTTACCTTTTAAGCATTTGTGATACTAGATTATTAAATTTTCGGTTATTCTAGTTCCAAAAGGTACTCTTACTCTAAGTCGATAAGATACACCGTTTTCTAGAAAAATGGATTTGAAAATTTTAAGTTTTTTCACCATGAAAGTTAAATTAATATTTTTTGCATGTTCAGTGGTCCCAAAAAATAATGAAAGAGAGGACGTGATGATGTAACAGCAGCACATGAAGATGTTATTTTAATGGAAGCTGAAAAAAATCCAGAAATAAGCGTTCAAAGACTATCTGCCATGTATCCCACAATTTCAAAATCTTCCGTAGGAAATATCTTACACAACGAAAATTTTTATTTTACAAAGGTACTGTCATCGCAGCAAGAGTGGACTTATGCAATTATCCACTCTGCTGTACGCTCTGCCTAGAGGCTTCATGTAGGTATAACGTACGAAGTACCCCTAATCATTTATCCAATTTAACTTCTGGATGTTGGTATTTATTTTACAAGTCTTGATAAAGACTGTGTGTAATACGTGATATCGCATAATATCGAGGACCCTCGTTTGTATATTGAAATAAAACAACTCGTAGAGGTAAAGAAGGCTAGCTACAGAGTCTAGAATTGCGGTAGCACGGAGCAGAGCCCCGACCGGCGACCCCCTAGAGCGTACTATGCTCTACGTCAGGCCGTGGTCTATAGACTAATCATCACTCGATGTTGTTTCAATGTCCGTTCTCGATAGGATAGGTCTTCTTCTTCCTATGCCGTCCCCATTAACGGAGGTTGGCGACCACATTTTTAAAAGCTTCTCTGTCTTTTGCAACGTGGAATAATTCGTCTACAGTCATGTTTGTCCAGTCTCGAATATTTCGCAGCCATGACTTCCTCTTTCTACCTATTACCTTTTTGCCATCGACTCTACCCTGCATGATGACCTGCAGAAGACTATATTTATTATTTCTTAGTATGTGTCCAAGGTATGCAGTCTTGCGTACTTTTATCGTAGGATAGGTAGGGATATTTTATTAGGGTCGGTTGACCCTCTTCAGGCTAGAGTTGAATGTTGTGAATGATGGTGTATAAGAGCAAACAGACCCAAAAAACCGTTGGTGTGTTAGCGTTTCTTCGTCTTCCCCTGGAGGTTGTGTTAGAGTCACTATCGAGCCAGCGAGCCAGGGGTGAAAGATTTGACTGGATTTGATCCATTAGATCCATTGTGACCATTGATCCTGTGCAGTCTCGAGCTTAACTCGGCCCCAAAACCAGTGTATTGCACTGTAATTTTGTGACCGGGTGTGCTCGTGAGTGGAGGCGCCTCGGCTTTCAACCTGCCGCATTTCGCTCAGTGTGAATGTGTGTGTATAAGTCCAACAGTGACGGACGCTACTGAAAGTAACGGAGGCTGCAGGCGGTCGGGGGTCACAGTGATGAGGATATTTCGGTAGCAGAAAGAGGACCCCTTTCACTGTTGGATTTGTGTGAGAATGTGTTGTGTGAATTTGTATTTAGTGTGAATGTGTGCGAGTCTGACTTGACAGCAACTAAAACCGTGTTCTCTAGTAACCATTGTTCCTAGATTGTGCGATTATTTATACACAATCTCCGAGTCGAGGTAGGCGGGGTAATGTGCATTAAGTGCGTGCTATTGGTCAACAGACTAGGGCATTTGATGACAGTTCAAGCACTGCTACAAGGAGATTTTCCTGCTCGTGAAGAATTCGCTAGATGGTTACAAAATCAGAAACATCAAAATGAAGATTTTTTCAGATACATTTTGTTTTGCGACAAAGCTACATTCACAAAAAATGGAATTTTTAATGTGTATAATGCACAATGTTATTCGTACGTTGGCGTTGGTGACATTCCCCAAGTTGATCAAGAATTTAAGCATCAGCATAGGTTTAGCATAAACGTCTGGATATGAGTAGTAAACGATTATCTACTTGGGCCTGTGGAATTGTCTACTCGTTTAAATGGTGCTGATTACTTATATTTTCTGCAAAATGTTTTACGTGATTCATTAGATGATGTGCCTTTAAATACTCGACAAAACTTATGGTTTTTACATGATGGCTGTCTGGCCTACTTTAGCAGGAATGTACGAGACTTTCTTGATAATAACTACAAAGACCACTGGATTGGAAAAGGCGGTCCAGTTGCTTGGCCAGCAAGGTCGTCGGATTTTAATCCTTGCGATTATTGTGTTTGGGGATACATAAAAGCATTTGTTTATTCCATTCCGATAAAAAATCGTGCACAACTCTAGCTAAGGATGCAAGATGCTTGCAACGAATTTAGAAATAATTTTGGAATTTGTACAAGAATTCGGCGTTCTCTAAGCAAAAAGGACAAATTTATGCATAGAGACTAATGCTCATCACATCGAGCATCTTTTGTAACTATCTACATTTGATAATTGTTCTTTTGTCTTAGTTTCGTTCCATCATAATAAATGGTTTGTTTTTAAAACCCTTTAAATAAAATTTTGTTTCAATTTGATTTTTTGCTTCTTTTCTCAAAACTTTTTTTATGAATTGTATGCCGCATTCATTGAAACAAAATATAATTTATAAAATTAATTAAGGTACCTATTAATTTAACTTTCATGAAGAAAAAACGAAAAATATTCAAATCGATTTTTCTAGAAAACTGTGTATCCTACCGACTTAAGGTAAGAATACCTTTTAGTACTAGAATACCTAAAAATTTAATAATCTATTATCACGAATGATTAAAAATAAAAGACAAAAAATCGATTCAACTCGATTGATGATACATAATCGTACCAGTTTTCGTTTTTCTACCTAGAAGCTTCTGGAGGTATTAAAAAAAAAACTAATTACAAGGCGCCATCTTCAAAGAGCTCTAGCTCCTTTAGGAAGCATTTTCCGACTATGTGAATTGTGTTAAATTGTCTTAAAACTATCTGAGTAACCTCCGGTCTTCGTTTGTCAGGAGAGTTTCTGGACACCCTGTATATACACATACAGACTGGGTTATCACTAACGGGAGGGAAGATTATAGCGAAAGGGTAAAATATTTAAAATTCTTTTCACATAAATAGTTTGTAAGTTGATAAAAGATACATTTTAAAATTATTTTGAAATATACAGAGTATCCCAATAAATTGCGGCATATCAAAGTTATATTTTTTCTTATGGGACACCCTATATGTTATTGCATTTTCTAATTGTCTGCAAAAATAAGGTATAGTTTCATAAGAATTCCCCTTACTTAAGTACAGAGTATTCTGAGTTATGTCGACTTTTCTTAAAATGTAAAGTTTTAAAAGAAGAGTTATTATTAACTTATTTAAGCAATTATACCAAATTTTATCGTATGTCTAAATAGTTGGACATTTGTTTAATGTATCCCATGATTGAGCATTAAACATTTTTTTACAGGGTGCTCAAAATTTACAGATTCATTATTGAAATATTTAATGTGTAATATGTGGCTTATTTTAAATGGAACACGATGCATATTAATAAATTATTATATTAAACTAATTTTTCTCTTTTAAATAGTATAAGGTTGTACTACCTAGGTGTCACAGTTTTTGCGTTATTTACAATTTTCTTAAAGAGTTGAGAATGACTTTCCTTTTAAAACTTTACATTTTAAGAAAAGTCGACATAACTCAGAAAACTCTGTACTTAAGTAAGGGGAATTCTTATGAAACTATACCTTATTTTTTGCGGATAATTAGAAAATGCAATAAAATACAGGGTGTCCCATTAGAAAAAATATAACTTTGATACGCCGCAATTTATTGGAACATCCTGTATATTTCAAAATACTTTTAATACGCAGCTTTTATTAACTTACAAACTGTTTAAGCGAAACAATTTTTAAATCTTTTAAAATCTTTTCGCTGTAATCTTCCGTACCGTTAGTGATGACTCACCCTATATATTATGTATATTAATTAATTCATTTATTGGACGATTTTCACATTTGGTCCCATTGAAGATAGCTATAATTGAGCTGTCAATCAAGTTCATAGAACGAAATGTTGGCGCTTGACTGTGTTGCCATGTTTTTTTAATAAATCGGGAAATAGCATGTGATTTATAATTAATAAAAATCCAATAGAACGTTAACAAACTAACAGTAAAAAAGAAATTCTTTCAAAGAATAATAAGAATAGTATTCAGGTACTTTCCACAGACATCTGGTGACCATCTGTAACAATCTGGCAACTGGTGGTTTGAGGATTGCCAAATCTATTAGCTTATTATCAAAGGCAAATGCCAAAAAAATGTTGTAATAATTAACTGCAATTAATATGAGAAGAAACGAGTATTTATTCGTTCGTGTTGTATATACAAAAATAAAAAATTGCGTAATTCATATAATAATATAATAAAAATGTATTTTTGAAAGCTTCTCTATTTGTAATTGAAGCGTACAACATATACATTATAAAGACATGACAACACAGTCAAACGTCAAAAATTTGTTTTGTGAATTTAATTCACAGCTCCTTTGTAGCTATCTTCAATGGGACTAAATGTGAAAATCGTCCTCATTTATTTATTTAGAATATTAGACATTTCACTACGTCCACAGCTCTGTCTTTTTTTCATCTATGTCCTGTTGGTACATTCCTTATAAACTTTTATCGTGGTTTCATCTATCTCATTTCTCCAGGTCGACATTTTTTCCTGTTGCTTACGTGAATGCATTCTGTTATTTTTCTTATGCATCTGCTGGAATTGGTTTTTCTTAACATATCACTTTAATATTTTGTCTTCTATACACAGTACTGAGCATTAAAGCTAAGCGTCCATAGGTCCGCATCGGATGCATCGTACGCATCATACGCATCGGATTAATTTTTCATACTGCGTCCACAAAATTAAAATAATAATTTTTATAATTTATGCGTTTTATTCACTTTGTAAATATTCAATTTTACACTTCTCTCAGTAACATCATTAACAACTCTAATAGGTGTAATTAGAAAAAACGATATTTTAATCTCCATAAACAGCAAGCAAAAGTACGTGTTAACAAACAGCTGTCAGAAGAAATTGAAATTAGATGTGGAGTGAGACAGGGATGCGTATTGTCCCCAATTCTTTTTAATGCCTACTCCGAAGAGATCCTGAAAAAATCTTGAGGGTGAAACAGCTGGAATAAAGGTAAATGGAGTTCCCATTAACAACATTAGATATGCGGACGACACTGTGATCTTAGCCGAAAATATTGAAGATCTTCAAGAGACTGGTGACCAGAATAGCGGAGTATGGAAAAGAGTATGGTCTAACAATGAATGTCAAGAAGACGAAATTTATGAGAATATCGAAAACTCAAAGAAATAACGAGAATCTTCTAATAAACGGAACCAACGTCGAACAAGTGGACAAATATGCATATCTGGAAACAATGATTAAATCCACAAATGATTACAATCAGGAGATCAAAATCAGAATAAAAACGGCTAGAGCAAATTTCAACAAAATGAGAAGAGCGCTATGTACAAGGGATTTAAAATTGGAACTAAGAGTTAGGTTGGCGAGGTGCTATGTTTTTTTGACTTTATTTTATGGAATGGAATCTTGGACTTAGAATTCGACATCAATGAAAAAACTGAAATCATTCGAGCTGTGGGTGTATAGAAGAATTCTGAAAGTATCGTGGACAGAAGACGTCACAAACAAAGAGATTCTGAGAAGGATGAATAAAGAAATAGAAATTTTAAATACAATTGAAACAAGACAAATTGGAATATCTTGGACATATTAACTGATTATGTAGGGAAAGATCCAAGGAAAGAGAAGCATAGGGAGGTGTAGAGTGTCATGGCTGCGCAACCTGAGAGAGTGGTACGGATGTACATCAAATGAACTTCTCAGAGCAGCCGTCTCAAAAGTCCAAATAGCTATGATGATTGCCGACCTCCGCCGCGGAGATGGCACTTGAAGAATCCCCATAATCAACTTATCATGGCGTGTAATATTTTTTTCTGAATATACCTATATATAAAATAAAAGTTAGAAATGAGTTTACTTGTTTGATTACGTACAAAAAGTTATTCATTAAAAATAATTAAAAATATCAAATCTTTGTTGATTCACATAGTTAGGGTGTGCTAAGGTATATCTTCTTCTTCACGTGCCATCTCCGCGACGGAGGTTGGCAATCATCATGGCTATTCTGATCTTAGATGCTGCTGCTCTGAATAGTTCTATCGATGTGCATCCGTACCATTCCCTCAAGTTACGCAACCATGAGATTCTTCTTCTTCCTACACTTCTCTTGCCCTGGATTTTCCCTTGTATAATCAATTGAAGTAGGTTGTATCTCTCATTACGCATAACATGCCCCAGGTATTGCAGCTTTCGTGTCTTGATGGTTTCCAATACTTCCATTCTTTTGTTGATTCTTCTCATGACTTCGTTGTTTGTTACATGCTCGGTCCATGATATCTTCAGGATTCTTCTATACACCCACATTTCAAATGCTTCCAACTTTTTAGCAGTCGACGCGTTAAGTGTCCATGCTTCTATCCCATAAAGCAGAGTCGAGAAAATATAGCACCTTGCCAGCCTAACTCTCAAGTCCAATTTTAGTTCTCTTGCACAAAGTACCTTTCTCATTTTATTGAAGTTTGTACGTGCTTTCTCTATTCGAACTTTGATTTCTTTGGAGTAATCGTTTGTGTGATTAATTATTGTGCCAAGATAGTGGTAGTTTTCAACTTGTTCTAAAGCACTACCGTTAATTGTCAGGCTTTCACCATTATTTTGGGTTTTTGATATCCTCATAAATTTGGTTTCCCTGGTGTTTATTGATAATCCATATTCCTCTCCATACTCAACTATCTTGTTCATTAGCTTTTGGAGGTCTCGGAGGTTGTCTGTTATTATGATAGTATCGTCTGCATATCTAATGTTGTTAATTGGTGATCCATTGACCTTGATTCCTGCTGTTTCTCCCTCAAGAGCTCTTTTCATAATTTCTTCAGAGTATGCATTGAATAGTAGTGGTGACAATACACACTCCTGTTGCACTCCTCTTTTAACTTCGAACTCTTCTGATGTGTGTTCATTAATGCGTACGTGTGCCTGCTGTTTATAATATAGATTTGTTATAATTCGAAGGTCATTGTGTTGTATTTGTTTTGCTTTGAGGATGTCCATTAGCTCTTTGTGGCGGACTTTGTCGAAAGCTTTGTTGTAGTCTATGAAACAGACGTACATATCTTGGTTCATATCCAAGCATCTCTGGATTAGTACGTTGAATGCAAATAGAGCTTCACGGGTACCTACGCCATTACGGAATCCAAATTGAGTTTCTTCAATATCCATATCAAGTGTTTTGTAAATGCGTTTATGAATGATTTTTAAAAACAATTTAAGTGTGTGAGACATCAGGCTTATGGTACGGTGGTCGGTGCATTCTCTAGCATTTTTCTTTTTTGGGAGACAAATGAATGTTGAGGTCAACCATTCGTTGGGTATGTCACCCGATTGATAAATTTTATTAAAAAGATTTAAGAGGACATCAATGTACTCATTTTCTATTATTTTAAGGATATCAATAGGCAGTTGATCTGGCCCTGGGCTTTTTCCGTTTCTGGTGTTTTTTAGTGCATACATTATTTCTTCCTTTGTAATTTCTGCACTTGTTTCTCTGTCCTCAAAAGACAAGTCTTGTGGGTTTCCTCTTTCGTCGTCGAAGAACTCTTCCATATACTCTTCCCATCGTTTTAGTTTTTCGTCAGTCGTTATCATAGTATTTCCATTTTTATCTAAAAGAGTTGTATTGTGGTTTCTTTTTTGCAGTCCTGCCATTTCTTTAACCTTTTTATGTATGTTGAATAGGTCGTATTTGTTCTGAAGATCCTCTATCTCTTTACATTTTTCCTCATAGTAAGTTTGTTTTGTCTCTCTTATCTTTTTTCTGATTTCGTTGTTAATGATTTTGTAATTGTGACTGTCTTTGTTCTTGGCTTGTCTTCGTTGTTCCATCATGCCGAGTATCTCGTCGGTCATCCAATTGTCTTTCTTTCGTGTGGGTTCTTTTAATATCTCTTTGCATGGAGCGAGGAGGCAGTTTTTTAGTGTTTCCCATTGTTCGCTAAGTTATATACCTCTCTTATATTCTTGCACAACTGTAATTAATAGTGATGCGTCCATGATGCAAAAACAGTTGTTGACAAGACGATCGTCAAATGCAAATAGCCGTAGATTAGCTCCCACTAGACCCTGCGACCATGCTAAATTGCGAACAAAAGCGCGCGGAGTGCGTCCACTGATCGGCACTAATTGAAATTCCATATGACGTCATTGGCACTCATCGCAAAAGTTGCCCCCGGATCAGTGGATGCAGTGGCATAAATTTTTATACAAGGCAAACTAAAATCCGATGCGTACGATTCGAACCTGTGGACGCTTATCTTAAATTAGGTTCACCCTAAAAATTATATTTTTTTTCTGATTTTTTGTATTGTAACATAGTTTACTAGATGATAAGTGTATTGAAAATGTTTTACTTTGATATGCGTTTCTTGGAAGCAAAAGAAATTTTTAGGAGACAGACATACTTTTGATCACATTTGATCACACTCTAAGGAAGATAGTCCCATTCTTGAATTTGCTCCAAAATAAATCGTTTTAAAGTTATAAGCAAGGAAAATAATGTTTTTAATGATTTTTAAATATTTTAATTTTTTTTTATTAATATTCCTTACGTATTTGAGAGGGAGGATAAGTCGATTATTATTATTGAAGTTATCACATAACTTTTTCTGCAAAAATTCCACTTCTCACGTTACATTTTTTCACAGATCTGCCTTGGTCTATTATCTTCTTTATAGCTTTTACGATTTTTTTCTCTTATTTGTATTTCTTGTTTCTGGGGATTGCTTTTTGCCTTTGTATGCCCGTTTTTTTAAGTGTCCTGTCTTTGTCGTTGAAAAATGTCTCATTCGTTATCTTGAAAATTTCATAGTTTAATTTTTCTTTTACGTTTTTTGTCTGAGCCCTCTCTGTACTTTCCAAGATTGAGAAAATCTTGTCCCAGCTAGGTATATTTCTAGATATACGTAGGTCCCCTCCTTTCCATAATTGTTTTTCTATATCTATTTTTTTTTCGTCTCTTTTTTTATAGCTTTTATAGTCTATTTCGTTTATCATACAAGTGAGACGTTTTGAACTCCTATTCTAGATTAAAATTAGATATAATGTATTAATGCAATAAAATCGGGATCCGTCTTGAGGAATAGAGTCCAGATTATATTAATGATCTACTGTGTATTATTTCTTTTTTAATATTTGATATTTTGTTTATCTTTTCGAGTATAAAGATGTTCTAACTTCGTTACTAATAATTATATTTGTATGAAATTTTTTTTTTGATCATAGCTATTTGGAGGCACTTTGAATCCAATGGCGTAGTATTTTTTAACGAATTATATCTTCTATTACTGGGCATTTAAAAATGATTAAAATCTGGTAATAACTTCAATTTTACAGTGGTCTTTTCAATCTAAATGTGCCATAGTGTATAATGCCAATTCTTTATTTATTATGATAGGATAGCCGATAAGTGTCTATGTTTATGTGTTACGATTAGATTTATTTAGCCTGATCTCGAAGATTAATAATAAAGGAACCCTATATTCTAATTTTAAGAGAAATTTAGTATTTCCAATCAAAGAGGTTCTACCTAGATGAAAGTAGATGAGGGTCAAAAAATATTCAAACATGGACCGTTGCTTTAAAAACAACTGTAATATATGGGTAATTCCAAGATAACTTGAAATGTTGAACCAGAAAAAATTGTTGAAAAAAAAGAAATTGTTTTTTCTTTCTTGTTAAATTTGGCGATAGACAAAAGTAATTTAATAGGAGACCACAAATATAGTATTAGCAGTGAGGTTTTATAATAATTTTTGTTTGTTTTTTTTTATTATTACAATCGTAACATAAATGACAGTCACATATGTTACTGATTAAATAAGGAAGTATAAACGCACACTAAATAAACATAAAACTACTAAAAATATATGGTTTATTTATCTCTAAAAACAAATAATACGTTCCCAATTCAAAATGAACTTATAAATCAATGAAAAATACTGATTTTGAAAAGTGGTAACATAAGTGAGCTAAAGTAACATAAATGACAAATTTTGTGAAAACATTAAAAAAGCTGTATGTTTTCCGGAAGTGTTTCCCCAAAACTGTAATGTCCCCACCTAATATGAGCTTGTGGTAAAACACAAATAATATTTTCAAATGTAACAACATTCTTGTCTTCAATATTAGGAAAAACAAATTCATTTCCATTTTTCCTTAAACAGCTTATAAAATATGAAGTGTCATCATTGACCTCGAGAATAACACCAACGAAATGTTTTTGGTTTCATGTTTTGTTCCTTCATCATAAGTGAATCTGCAAACAACAAATTTAACGACGGTCAGGCACTTGGTTAGGTCTCTTATTGATGATAGTGGAATATCATCTTCCCAGTCAAAAAGCTGAACTGTATTTTTTTCGTGTAGCGGAATATGATTTACTTCTCCAACAGTTGCTTCCTCTTCATTTTCTATTGGTAGCGTATTCGACTCAAAAACTTTAACTTCTTTGCAGTTAAAACACATTAAATCCAAAACCGGCAATTTTTTTCAAAAACATGAGTATTCTCGAATGTAGACATTTTGTTTATGGCCAACTGACAAAACTTGATGGATTTTCATTATTCCTGGAATTTTCATTATTTGATTGAGAGATTTTTCATGTTCTAAAAACATTTTTATGGCTTTAGTTTAGTCTTGTATCAGTTGAAACAAAGCCTTAGCATCCCCACATCGTATCCCCTAGCAACAAGATTATCTGCAGTCCTTTTTACAGCAGCACCGATTCCATCTGGCGCTCCTTTTCCATGGACAGCTTCTGAAAAATTTCAAGTACCAAACCTGAATCCAAATTTATGAAACAGAGTATTAAAGAAAAAAAATATCTTTGTTTTTATATTGCGAGGTTGGCCCATCACTAAAGAAATGAACAACATCAATATTTTCTGTTCTGAGTTCTAATAAAATTGGCATCAGATGGGCCCACACTGTTGACGGATCATGTCTTCTCGAATCAGTACTGTGTAACTTTAGTCTTGTATCAGTTAATTAGTTTCTTTGCATCTTCTAATTCCTTGTTAAGCCTTGCTATTTTTCTATAAGGTGCTGCTCGATCTCTTCGTACTTTCTTTCTGCCTCTTGTAGATGCATTGACTTGTAAAACTGGTACACTGGTGACTGGTAAAACAGAGCATGGAAACAAATGTATGTGTGTGTTTGATTCCCAGAGCTCTGATGATCTCTAAATCGATTTAATTAATTTGTTAATTTTTTAATATTCATACCAAAAAAATACCACCTAATATGCACCAAAATATGAGATTTGTTTGTATTATAAGACTTTCTTCGAGATCAGGCTCATTTGCAAATAATAGTATCATTAACAAAACAGTTAAGAACACTTCAAAACAATCAACCAACCGAATAGACGGTAAATATTAAGAGATATTAGCAATGGTATTATTGTGAAATAATTTATTTTGCCAATAGGCGCAATGACTGATTAATTTATTTTAAATTTAATTTTTTTGTATCTCAATTTGTGATATATTAACTAGGTATATAACAATGTATTCCTACTTGGGTTGGCAACTCGAAAGAGTATACCCTGATATTTGGTAATAATTCTAGAATTACTAGACTATATTCATGCACTATTCGTCATCTTAGTTCTTGAAATGAAGCAGTAGTGGTATTATAAATCTTGCTTTTGAATAATCCCCGAGGCAGAAGTCCAGGGGAGTTAAATAGGAGGATATTGCTGACTATTCAATAAAATATCTTCGTCCAGTCAATAAACTAAAGCTGGGCATTCACGTTCCGACTTGCGGTCCCACCTACTAGGACTACTAGTTGGATATTCGTCTCCACTCACGCTCCGACTTGCTATCCAACTAGCAGTCCAACTTCAGTTCTAGTTTGTTTTCACGACGGTGTACATCGCTTAACCAAAAAATGTATCTAAAATAATAAACACTACGCAAAATATAATTAGGGGAAGGAAAATGGCAGCATTGTGCTTGTTTCCTTATCATTTGAAAAAAATAAGAAAAAATGTTGGATGAAGAAATTATTTGTTGATCGTGTGAACTATTGTGACACGAAATTGCTTAATGTCATTGATGAGGATGATTACAAAAACTACCTCAGAATGGACAACTTCACTTTTTCGCTGTTGGTTTAAAAAGTTGGTCTACTTATTTCCAAAAAAGATACCGTCATGCGTGAATGTGTCAGTATTGAACAACATCTTGTAGCTACTTTACTCTTTCTGGCCACTGGAAGGTCATTTGAGAATCTGAAGTTCAGCTGTAAAATATCTCCACAACTATTGGGAAAGGTGATACCAGAAACTTGTAGGGCTATAATAATTTTTTGGTGCAATTGAAAGTTATTTTCTATTATTTATTTGCGAACTAGGGTTCCTTGTTCAGCGATGTCGGACAGACAGCACCAATTGAGATTTTTTTTGGAGCTGATGTAAGCAAATTGTATACAGGGAGGAAATATCAGTTACAAAGTAATCTTTGACGTTTGGACTTCCACTTCGGAAATCGTTATCAAAATATTCCGAAGTTGAAGTCGAAACGTAAAATAAATTTAATTTCTAACTAATATTCAGGCTTTTTCCAATTAAAATAGTAAATTTGCATAAGATGCCACAAGAAAATAACTTCAGAACAATATAAGGAAACAGTTACTTCTAATTTCAGTACAACTATGGTTTAATGTTCGTTGTGTGTTGATAATTCTTCTGTAGCAAATCCGGAGTGTCGGAAATTGTACCTGTGTGGGAGTGTCCGAAATAGATCTAGAGAAAGGAAAAAGATTTACCCTAACAAAAAGTAGATAATGATGAAGAATCGTGTATTTTAATAGGGATAATTTTCGTGCAATTGAAAGTTTATTTTCTATTAAATATTTGCGAACTAGGGATCTTTGCGTAAAGTAATTCATAGAACTCTCATACGTAACAGGTGCCGAAGGTCAACTGACAGGAAATTTTCGATCCGACCTGTGATCCGACTTCCAACTTCACCATTCACGCTCCCACTTCGTCGCCAGCCAATCCAACCAGCCCACTCACGGTCCGATTTCAGATCCAACTGCGGAAGTTGGACCACTAGTCGGACTAAAAATCGGAACGTGAATGGCCTGTTTAAGAAATCGTTCTTTAATATATCGCTTAAATAAATATAATTTTCAATTATACCTGTCAAAACGGGATCTGTGTCCTCTAATAATTCCAGATATGCTTCTTCGCTCAAATTTTGTAGCAAAAAGAGTGGCCCAACTGGCAGGAATTTATGGCTTCCCATAAATTCCTGCCCATACATTTAATTTTAATGGCTGTTGGGTATGTGTTTCGTGAAAAACCCAAGGATTTTCATCAACCAACAAAACAATATTCATCAACAAAAAAAGAACATTCCGAAAAACAAATTTTAAGTGTAATGTTTGGATTACTACTTATTTTCTCGGCCATAATCTCACAAAACAGTAGTCGCCTGTCCGGATCATCTTCATTCATTTCCTGTACAAAGTGTATTTTGTAGGGATGAACTTTATAATGTTTCAGTACTCTGCGGACAGTAGTCGGCGAAGAACCAGATTCTTGAGCTATTTTTTAGTACTAGCAAAGTAAGTTCCAAATTAACACACTTCCTTTCTTATCAGCTACTGATCTCGTTTTATGACATTTTTTAACTAGTTTTAAGACGTATGAATGATGTAGTTGCTTATTTTGAAGAAGTTGACCAAAAATAATTTCAATGTTGTCCTTGCACATTTTCCATTTTCAAAAATATGGAAATAATTTCAAAGCGTTCTGTGACAGAATAGACAATTTGGAGCGAATTTAAAAATTCAAATAAGTAAACTCGTTTTACTATTAACTCGTTATTAACACTAGCAAAACATAGGTGTTACGTTTGGTTTTCAAGAAACACTTTTAATAAACTGATACTTTTTCACAAGAACAGAGTTAATATGAAGAGAAAAATCATGGATGCCTGAATTCTTCAGCGAAATAACTGTCTAATGATGCGCCACACATGGTCTATTCTCTATTTAAAATTAATAGTTTTTGGTACTGGAAGGGAGGAGGTTACAAATGACAGATGTCTTTATCGTGAAAAGATGATTCAGTATTTTTACAAAATCCAATAAATATTGCCAAATATCAAGGTGAACTGTTTTGAGTGGCTAATCGTGTATCCACGTTTGTATTTTGCTTGTAGCAGTGCTTTGTACATGGTAGATTTTTATATTTTTAAATCAAATATAACAATAAATGTGTGGTAAATATTAAAATGTTTTATTTTCTCCTTACCTATGCATAATATTTAAAAGAAAATTTCCATCTGCACTAGTTCACAATCACAAGAGAGATACGGCAAAAGAATAATCTGGTAATAACTGGCTTTGATCTTGACTGTGATCAGAAAATTATACTAATAGTCCAGTCGTCACAGATTTGACCTCTAAAAATCATATGAACAAGCTGGATTTACCGCAGTTTACATGCAATAACATTTACCCTGTCTTCCCCTTCGTAGGGGAGTGGGAATCGATTCACCAAGAATATGTATACCGTAGAAAACTGTTTTTAAAAAAATGTTTATTAGCACTTTTTTGTAGAATAAACGAAAACGTTCATTCGAAAACGCTAAATTTTAACTAAAATTTGTATCAACTCTTAGATAAAAATTCGATATCTTTTGATCAGAGTGAGCCTTCCAAACCTCTACATGTATTTCAACAGGTCCTACTTCCTTACCGCTATTCGTCCTATTTATTTAACGCCTCAACTTCATTTCTCGCTATTCCCGGTATTACATTCTTATTTGGGATCCCGCATTCTTTGTCTCTCCTCTGGTGTTCTTCATTTAGCAACTTACTAGAGTACTCATACCATCTTTGCTTTAATTCAACATTGGTTTTTAACACTTTTCCATCGGCACTCTTAATCTGCACGTACCAAATTTCTTTGTCTCTAGGAGGCCCTTTGCCAGATGGTTTTTTAGCACTTCCTCTCCGATTTGCACTAGAACTTTGCTGTTGGCTTCTCACCAGTAATTTACCTTTTCTTTTTCCTCAAGTTCTTCCAGCACTGTACATTTAAAGACTAATGCCAAATCCTTATACTTTATTGTCTTGTTTACACCACTTTACTGTTTGGTGTCCTACTTGCTTTCTTTTCCGTCTCATCTTTATCTCCGTATCTACTATCACCGGTTGGTGTTGACTAGTTACACACCCACTCTTTATCACTTTACAGTTCGTAACATCTTTTAGCCGACTTTTTCTACACAGCACAAAATCTTCCCGAATTTCCCTTCCCCCGCTTCTATAGATAACATACTGGTCTTCAGTCATCATAAAGAAGGTAAATTGTACTTCTTCAACTCTTTCTTTGCTAATTATTATGACTTTCGTTTTGTTGGTGTTCTTCGAGGTCATATTTCTCACTAATTTCAGCTACTTTATTTAGCTGTAATTATTGAGCAGTTTCGGAAAAAATGACGATATCATCCGTATATTTCGTATATTCTAGGAAAATTGCCGCGGAGTACATGTTGAACATGAGAGGTGCCAATATACATATTTGTCGAACCTTTTAATAACTAATTATTTCTTGAAGTTCTCATCGAATAGTTTAATGATCTCTGACTGAACTTCGTATAACCATGGGCTTTTTCACCTTTAAGGGATATTATCACTGCTTCCACTTCATCTAAAAGTATGTCCGGTGTCTATGGTGTTAGTTTTTTATTGTTCTGCTCTTAGATCTGAGAAAAAGTATGTTATGTAATTTTTTCATGTTAATTTGATTTGTTCGATATCTACAATTATACCTCATTGGTCATTTTTGCTCTGCCTGTGTTGGTTGTCGATAAATACACATACTTGGGTCATGAAATCAGAATAACCAGAGACAACCAAACCTGCGAGCTAAATAGACGAATCACGTTGGGATGGGCGGCATATGGAAGGATGAGAGACATTTTTAAAACAAATACTCCAATTCACCTGAAAAGGAAGGCATTTAACCAATGCATCCTACCAGTCTTGACCTACGGAGCAGAGACCCTAACTTTAACGAAAGCTACTGCCGAAAAACTGAGGGTAACACAAAGGCGAATGGAGAGATCAATGCTGGGTCTGACCTTGAAAGATCGCGTGAGAAATGAGGAGATACGCCGACGAACTGGCGTTGACGATATTATACTGCGAATCAATAAACAAAAGTGGAGGTGGGCTGGACATGTTGCTAGAATGGAAGACGGAAGATGGACGAAGAGATTATTGGAGTGGAGACCAAGAGCCGACAAGCGAAGTCGAGGCAGACCACCCACCCGATGGACCGACGACCTAAGGAGAATAGAAACAAACTGGATTGCAGCAGCTAGAGATAGAGAGAACTGGAGACGTTTGGAGGAGGCCTATATCCAACAATGGATGTGAAAACGGGGCTGGATGATGATGATGATGATGTGTTGGTTGTGGGGTGGGGTGGAGCGCTATAAAAAACTAGGGTTCAGCTATCCCGGCTGATAGAACCCTCCTGTAAGGGAACCAATGTCTAGGTTACAGATGAAGACCACATCGGCAATGAAGGTGGATGAGAAGAACATTCGAAACGGCGAATTCGGCGGAGGTGGCAGCCCGGGTCTGCAACATTTAAAGCATATACCTAGCAGACAAGGCAGTAAATATTATTTAAGAAACGACACGCCTGAACATAGATATTTTAGGATACAGTGAAATTCAATGGCCAAATTCTGGAGTAATTATAGATGAACACCATATCTATTATTCGGGAGATGATACAACAAGAATCATAAATGGTGTAGCGTTAATAGTAAAAAGGGAAATAGCTAAAGCAGTGAGAGGATTTACGCCCATATCAGACAGAGTTTCGTTATTGAAGATTAATTGCAGTCTCTCTAATATAAACATTATTCAGGTCTCCGCACTGACATCTGAATTTACTGAAGAAAAAATAGAACATTTCTATCAGACTCTAGAAGAAAAAAAAAACATAAAGTATTTATTGTTATGAGCGATTTTAACACCAAAAGAGGGTAAGGTATAGTCCAGAATGTTGTGGGGACATATTGGCACAAGAAACGAAAGAGGAGAAAAGCTAATCCAATTCTTCCAAGAGACGGATACGTCCGGAAAGCACCCGGTGATACCCCGGAAAATTATACGAAACCAAATTGATTGTATACACATAAACAAAAGATTTCGAAATTCTATCACCTCAGTAAAAACATATCTAGGCGCAGATGTCGTCTCATATCATAATCTATTAGTTGTATGTAAATATCAAAATACGACTCAAAAAAATTCATAAAAAAATGAGGCACAAAATAGATCTCAAACTACTGAAAGAGAAAAATATCCAGGAAAAGTAAACACAGAGTTTAATAAGAATTTTAAAGCAAAAGAAGAAAAGAAGCAGGGATGGGTGACAGATAAAATGTTGCAGATGATGGAAGAACGAAGGAAATTAAAAGATAGAAACATCAACGAATACAAGAAGTTGAATAAGAATATACTACGGGAAATAAAAAAAGACAAAATAAGCATGGTCGACAGAGAAATGTACGGAAATTAAAAAGCTACAACGCAAATATAACAATTTCCATATACACAAAAAGATTAAAGAGGTACAGAATACCAGAAAACAACGTAATGCAGGCATAGTTGTAGACATTTGAAGGCCATATTTTGACTACAATTGAAGTTAAATTAAGAAGATGGAAAGAATACATGCAATAATTATTCGAAGATACAGCAAGAAGACTAACTGACATAAACAATTCCTACGGCCCAGAAATAACAAGCGAAGAAGTAACTATGGCCATTAAGCGAATCAAAGATGGGAAATCACCAGAACCTGAGAAGTGCATAGTGAAATTTTAAAGCTATTAGGGGCACATCAAATCACAGCTCTTACGAAGCTATTTAACATTACCTATAAGACTGGTCACTTACCAAAAGACTGGCTACTATCAATATTCATTTCACTTCCCAAAAAAGCCAACGCTATTCACTCGCGCATATACACCAAATTAGAAGAACAAATTACAAGAAGTGAAGTTCAATTTGGATTCAGAGCAGGACTCAGAACCAGGGAAGCCCTTTTCAGTTTGCAAGTTCTAATATAGAGAGCCAGGGATGCCAACTGCGATGTGTATGCTTGTTTTATCGATTTCTAGAAGGCATTTGACAAAGTACCACATGGAAAACTGATCGATATCTTACAATCATCAGGACCCGATGGTAAGAATATAAGAGTAATCTCAAACTTATGTCTCCAGCAAGAAGCAACAGTGCGATTCGAAAATGAACTGTCCGAGATCTTCACAGTCAGAAAAGGAGTGCGACAGGGTTGCATACTATCACCAGCATTATTTAACATATGCCCTGAAAACATCTTTAGAGAAGCCTTGAACGAATCAAAAGATGGTATTACTGTAAATGGTCCTGTAAATATTAACCCTCGAGCGGGCGCGCCCGTGTATTTTGTACACGTCCAATAGAAAAAGTCATCTAAAAATAGAAGTGTCGTCAATCTGGCGATATCGTCGCGTCTATTCGTCCAGTAGAGATCTGTCGTTCGAATAGCTGAGTAATATTTTTTGTTGCAGCTGAGTTTTGTGAGAATTCTTAGAAATACGAGAGTGTGACGGTTTTGTGTACATAATACACGGCGCGCCTTCTAGTGTAAGTATTTTATCCATTAATTATTTTACTTTATAAAAATTTGTAATTCGAAATTAAAGTAAAATTAACTTTAGTTTTACTTTATTTTAGGTTGAACAGGATATTGTAACATAATTGAGAAGGAATATAACGGCTACGCTGAGAGAATATCATGTAATAATTTAGTTGCATTGTTATATTATTTGTGTGTTACTTTTTTTTATTTTTGCAGGGCTAGAAAGAAGTTTTTAACTGGGGCTGAGTTATATAAAATTCTTAATGAATACCCAGAAACAGAAACTAGTGAAATAGAATATTCCGATGAATCTGAGACAGATGAAGAAATAATACACCATGATGACCACAATTCTGAATCTGAACAAGAACAGAATGACCACGACAGAGCCAGTAACTTCGAGGATAATACTGCAGTAAGTACGACTGCTTTCGAATATTTTCAAGGTAAAGATAAAAAACTGCATGGCGTAAGACTCCGCTGTCGTCGCAATCAAAAATTAAAAAGAAAAATATTATCAAAATACTTCCAGGACCAAAGGCAGTGGCTTCAAAAGTGACCTCAGAACTTTCAGCTTTTGAAAAAATTATAGATTCTGATATATTAGAGAACATCGTACAATTTACTAATTTGTACATTGATAGTAAAAAAGAATCTGTTCAATATAAAAGAGAACGAGATATGAAACATACTTCAAAAAGTGAAATAATGGCGTTACTGGGAGTGCTTTACCTCCTAGGCACTAAAAAGGCTAACCATACTAACGCACTTGAACTTTGGACATCTGATGGAACAATTATAGAAATTCTTAGAGCTGTAATGAGTTACAAAAGATTTTTATTTTTGTTACGTTCAATGCGCTTTGATGACAAAACCACAAGACATGAACAAAAAATATATGACAAACTTGCACCAATTAGAAAAATATTGGACGCATTTGTTAGTAACTGTAAAAATTCCTGGTGAATTTGTTACAATAGACGAAAAACTAGAGGGATTCAGAGGACGTTGTAGTTTCATCCAGTATTTACCAAATAAACCAGCAAAATACGGTATCAAGCTGTTCATTTTGGACGATGCACAAACTTACTTTGTTGGAAATTTAGAGGTTTATTGTGGACGGCAACCTGAGGGGCCTTATGCTGTATCAAACTCTCCCAGTAATATTGTAGATAGGCTTATTGATTATATAAAAGGTTCAAATCGCAATTTGACAACCGATAATTGGTATACCAGTTATCCTTTAGCTATTTCCTTTTGGAAAATAAAATAACTACAATTGGCACTTTGAGAAAAAACAAAAGGGAAATACCTATTGAATTTTTACCCCAAAAACAAAAAGAAGTGGGAACGTCACTCTTTGGATTCCAGAAAAATGTCACTTTGGTTTTATTTGTTCCAAAAAAAAAGTAAGTCGGTTATACTTTTATCCACGATGCATGACACTGCCACCGTAGACGTCGAAACTAAAAAACCAGAAATTATTCTAGATTATAATGCCACAAAAGGCGGTGTGGATACTATTGACCAAATGTGTGCATCACATTCTGTAAAAAGAATAACCAGAAGATGGCCACAAATTATATTTTTTTCTCTAATGGATATGGCAGGTATCAACGCGCAGGTGTTGTTTTGTGCCAATAAAACAAATCCCAAAATATGTCACCGAATTTTTCTAAAGAATTTAAGCTTGAGTTTAATGAAAGTACATCTGTCAGAAAGAGCGACAATGCGATATCTTCCTCAGGATATTCAAGGTTTTGTAATGAAATATAAATCATGTGAAGAACCTACTAGAACCGAAGTGCAAAGCTCTAGAAAACGTGGACGTTGTGCAATATGTCCAGGCTCAAAAAATTCCAGCACAACAGTTACCCGTAGTACACTTCACTCGTAATCGAGTGAAGTTACCCGTAGGTACATGTTTTATGTTTATTATTTTATGTAACAATAAACTATTTTTGTAAATCGTGGTTGTCATTTTGTTAAAACGCACTAAATTTGGTAAAATCAACTAAAATGTGTTTTGTGTACAAAATACACAGCGCGCCCGGTTATGAAACGGTAGTCGGCGCGCCTGCTGTAGGGTTAAGATTCCCTGCATCTTTAGGTATAAATATACGTATAAGAATTCTTGGATGTTACATCTTTAGTGTCCTCTTCTACGGAGTAGAAAGCTGGAGTATTACAGAAAAAGCCAATAAACAAGTCGAAGCATTTGTAATGTTGTGCTACCGACGTATGTTAAAGGTCGCATATATTAACCACACCACTAAAATAACTATTCCCTAGAGGCTAAGAAACAAAAAAATTATTAACAGCAAAATAACAGAAAATAGGCTTACTTTGGCCACATCATGCGTAATAATAAATACCGACTTCTACAGTTAATTCTAAAAGGTAATATTGAGGACAAGAGATGCCCTGGACGTAGATGTATATCCTGGCTGTCCAGTTTTGGAAAATGTAATGGTCTAACGTCGACTGATTTATTTCGAGCTGCTGTGAATAGAATAAGATGGATCAATGTGGTCTCCAACATCACTAGAAGATTAGCACTTTTAGAAAAAGGTCATTTTTGATTTTTTTATTGATTTCTTCTGGAATTTTCCTGTTATTTTCTTGACCTTCTTATAAACACCAAATATATTGTGTTTGGTTTGTCATATTTCGATGTTTCTGCATTTATCTTTGTCTTTGCGTTTATCTTTATATTTTTTACTAATGTTAAATTTCATCAAAATAAATACTCAAATAAAGTTTACACATAGTTTATATTTTGCAAGCAATTGGTACATTTTTATAACATAATTACAATATATATAAAATATTACAAAACATTTTAAAGGTACATTAAAAATTATGCGTAGCAAAATAGCAATTTTGCATAATCCTAATCACATATAAAAATACTTAAAACAATTCGTTTATTAAATAGGTAGGAGGGTATCAACACGAACGTGTTACAATGCGCATTTGAAAATGTTATGTACAATCTACATTTTTTATTTAGTTCTTTATCTAGGAAGACTGTATAATGAAATCCTCCTACTATTTCATGCTTGAGAGCTAGCTGTTATCTGGAGAAGGTAGGTATTCTATAACAATCATGCAGTGACAGTGGCATTAACCGTCAATACATACTTATTTTGCTTTCAATATTTTCTATACAGATTTTTGTAAGACCTATATACAGAAAGTGTGGGTATTGCCTCATATAATTAAATTCCAATTTTCCGTTCATGTTCTGGAAAATTTCATTTCTAAAGAACGTATATTTGTACGCCAAGAGACAACTTCCATAAAATATTAGGGAGCAAATATCAACAGCCAGTGTAACCCAAATAAAGAAATTCTACCAAGAGTCGAACAAGAGAGGAAAACACTCATGAACATGCAAACATTTTTTACAAGATCAGACTTTGCCTAGAGCTCAGAATCCGAATGATCAGATGTTACGTTTTCACTGTCTTGCTGTATGGCTGTGACAATGGACTCTGAAACAAAAAAAAAAATCGATGCCTTTGAGATGTATATATACAGACGGATATCTGAGATGGATGCTGAGAATTCCATGGGTACACAAAATTACCAAAGATGAGGTACTTCGGCCCCATGAGTATAAAAAAGAAAAATACAATACTTGCGTCATGTGTTAAGAGGTAAAAGATATGAATTACTCCGAACCATATTGGAAGGTAAAGTACAGGGTAGGTACAAGATTGGTAGAAAGACGCCAGAGTTCGTGGCTGAAGGACCTGAGGAGATAGTTTGACCGCTTATCCGCAGAAATCTTTCGGGCAGCAGTTAGCTACAATTGCCATTTGGATCGCTAATTTCGAAAGGAGACAGCACAATAATAAGAAGAATTAACTGTAATACAATAATAGGTATGTTTCGCAACGACAACTGCTGGAAACTTTTAAAATAGATCTGTTTCTATTATTAGTTGTTCTATTTGATGTCTGACCTACCAAATCTCACATAATCGCTAGCTTTCGTTAATTTTACATTCAAATTTTTTCTATAAAGCTAAAGCTGCTAGTATGAATCAGACTTATTCGTAGCACCGACCAGAAACCAGTAATACTTAATTCGTAGGTATCACCAACGGTTTATCAACCATTCATATACCTTGTTGAAACATACAACTCTTCTTTTTTTATATCATATAAGGCATTGATTAATACATTTAGCTATTTAGCCTAGATCAATAAAATTTAACGCTTATAGCTGATACAAAAGTTTTCAGTTTTGTAATTCGTCTTTGGTGGTGATATAAGCATATTTAATATTTTTTCTTCCAGCTCCTTATTTGTTACTTTGCTGATCGAAATTGTTCATAAATTCCATTTTATTTAAAAACTAAGTTACTTAATGAAAAATCAAGATACAATGCACAAAAGAATTATGTAATAACTTTTTGATCTACCCAATCAATAGCTTTTTATTATTGTTATTATTGAACAATGTAAGAGTAAGGAACATAACTAAAATCCTCTAACCGATTCTAATGTTTGAGCTATTGAATAAAATATAAAATTAAGCTTTAAGATAAAAGCCCTTATAAATGAGCTTGGCTTTATACTATTAATCAGAATCTTTTTAGAGTCTCTTTCGAGAACCGTGAGACCTTGTCGTGGTAGGGAGGAGACGTCTTTCATGATTGATCGTAGTCGATAATTCTGTGAGGTGAGCATGACCAAGTGACCCACCTTCTTATATGACATGACATTCTAGTTTTATTAGAATTCTCCTGGCAGTCGGGCCTCTACTGGGAGTAATAATCCACTCTCTAGCTTCTCTCCGGATAAGAATGGACAAATAGGAACAAGTAAACAAAGCAGACTCAGTCATCAGGAAACTTTGGAACTGGATTTCGTTACAGGTTATACTTCCGAAGATAAAGAGAAACTATTAAAAATCAGTATGGACCGAAAAATTTGCAGCGAGCGAAGATGATTAGCGCAGCGAGGGAACTGTTATCTGTTAAAGCAAGTCCTCCACTCAGAGCTCGAGGTCTTTCTTTAACTGGACATCAAGCGCAGAGGTGTAGGCTATATACAAAAGATGTTGTCGCAGTGTGGAAAGGTCTACAAGGCGAAACGATCCCTTTAACTACAATCTACAATGTTAAGTGCTACATGAAATGTTTCTGTTGAAATTTTAGATCTTTTAGATGAGAAATACTGCAGGATTTATGAAGGGAATATGGTATTTTATATCTTGCTTGTATATGGTATATGGCTTTTGTTCGCTGAATATGGTATATATATATATATATATATATATATATATATATATATATATATATATATATATATATATTTATCGTTTTTTCTCCATATTACTAGAGTTTATTCTAAATAAATTTTGAATATTGTTATGCTTTAATGCTGCTCTAATATTTATTGCCTGCATACTTTCCAAGAAGACATCATGATGTTGGCTCTACCGAGATTGATTATAAAGTATTTATAGAGAAGTTATAAAATGACAGGTAGAGCATGCTGTAAACGATTAAATATGATACAGTGAATGTAATGTATGCCGTCGATATCTCTGTTCAAAAACTGATTTTTTTATGTTCAGATTCAATTAGTTTTGAATTAAATACGGCAATCCTGTTATTATCGTAGTCCTTTAATATAAAATCAGTAAAGATGCATCAATCTTGTATACTTAGGTACACTTCGAGTTTCTTGAAGGAACGACTGCAGCACGTCTTATGAATACCGATCCGACGGACATGATAATTTTTTTTTATTCAATACAAACTCTACCCACTGCGCTAGGCAGGCGGTCTATTTAGGTATGTACTATGCAAGTAAAGGCAGTTTAGACTTGGTTGATACCGTAGGTGACATCCTACCAATATTCAGACTGTTTGATATAGACATTGACACTATTGTGATATTAAGGTTTTTATAAAAAATATATAAGCTGTGTTCATAAACATCAAGTAAAATTACATGTAGACATATACGTTTTTTTGTATTGTTTATGCTGCCTAGCTTTCTTCTATCAATTATATAAATATCTTAGGTACATATAGATCTGTGCATTTCTTTTCTTTAAAAGCTGTTATGTAAATATAGCAATAACTTTCTCTATTGGATATGCTGGATAGCAGTTTGTTAATATTAATAAGACCGCAATAAAGCTGGAAGTTGCCATTTATACAAATTAAACTTGGATTATAAAATTAGTGCTATATCCCCATAAGTAATTAATATTATATGAAAACTATTTATAAACATTTCTGGATTTTTTCTTACATCTTAACAGTACTAGATATATCCATTTTAGGGGCATCATCGATTGATTACCTGATTCACAAAGGCCATTTTGCTTGCAACATGTTTTGTTTAATCGGGAAACAAATTGTAAGCTGTGTAAAAAATAAATAATGTAGCGTTTACTAACACAAACATCTTATAAAATTAACAACAAATATAACATCTTGGACCTATTTTTAATTGACCATAACACATCTCTCACTTGATTTTCTCTGAAGAATATCTAAAACAGAAAACAAAATTTAAGTAAGGGTTCCAACAGATATTACAATGGTGTGAGTGAAAAATGTCACATATAACCCAAGCTGTGAGTGAAAAAGGTCAATTTTTGGACTTACAGCTTTTACTATGCTTTTAAGAAATGTTTATAACGTTTAAAAAACACGCTTTTTTCATGCAAAATGAATAATAAAGTTGACCTGCAAAGGAACGACGTGTTTATAGTTGTGTTAGAAATCTCTCTTTGGTCGATATGACGTGCAAGAAAATTGAATTTAGTACTTCAAATCGGCGGAACGCAGAAACATTTGTAATATCTCGGTGAAAAATGAACCAATTTAGATATTTTTTTTAATCTGGGGTAGCTCAAAAAATATATATTTTTTAATTTTTTACTATTATCATTATTTGGCTCACCCATTGCACCCATTATTAAATTTTATGTTTTCATCATCATCAGTGGCATTACAGCTCGTTATGAGCCAAAGCCTTCTTCAGAACAATCTTCCATTCGCCCCTGTCTCTGGCAACTCTTCTCCATGCTTTAACTCCGATGGATTTTAGATCATCCTCTATGTTATCTTGATACCTAAGTTTTGGTCTTCCTCTGGCTCGTCTTCCCACTGGTCCTCTTCGGTCGAAAATTTTTCTGATCGTTGCATCTTCATCTCGCCTAATTACATGTCCTATCCATCAAAGGCGTGCTAATTTAATACATTTTACAACGTCAGGTTCCCCAAAACTTCTATACAACTCAAAGTTGTAGCGCCTACGGCACAAACCCTGTTCTTGGATTCCTTCATATATTTTCCTTAGAATTTTTCTCTCGAAACGTTTAAGCAATTCTTGGTCGTTCTGTGTAAGTGACCACGTTTCAGACCCGAATGTTAACACTGGCCTTATTAGTGTTTTATATATGGTAACTTTAATTTTTCTGGGTCATATTGGGGTCATATGTTTCCTCAAGCCATAATAGCACTTATTGGCAAGCACTATTCTTCTTTTAATTTCTTCGCTGACATTGTTGTCTTTAGTCAGCAGCGAGCCCAGGTAGACGAAGGTGTCCACACCTTCCAGTTCCAGATCATCAATTAATAGTCTAGGTATCTGGTTGCCTGATCTAGTACAGTACATATACTTGGTTTTCTGTGCGTTTATTTTTAATCCCATTCTAAGTGCAGACGCCCTTAGTGATCGAAATGCTTCGATCAGAGATTCTGTTTTATGTTTTATCTCACAAAAATTTACATGTCTTTTAATAATTATGACATTTTCCATAATAAGTCTTGATAAGTTCTTGATGTGAATTCCTCCTTGATAATAAATATTTAACAGAAAAATGTATATTTTTATACATTATGGATAGGTACATACACAGGGGCATTTTTTAAACAAAATTCATTTATTATTTTATAACTTATTAAAATTGTTGTATTTTACTTTTAATATTGTTCTGAATCTATTTTCTTGTGTCATTTCAATGCCATTGACTATTTTTGTTGGGAATAAGCGACAATTTTACTATAATGTTCTGCCGTTCAAAATCGCCGGACGCTTTAAGCGTTGTTTCTGAGAGAACGGTTTAATTTACAGAAAACGTGGTAATAAACATTTTTGTTCAAAATTATCTTAGGTATATTTTTTATTTGAAACATTTTTTTCTACGACGTACAAATTGTTCGTAAATCCGTGTTTTATGTTTTCCCCCTACGAGGGAGGTTTTAGGGGGAAGCCCGGGGGTAGGAGTGACAAACTTTTTTGCATCTTTTTGGGGTCCTAAAATTAACATTATCAGCAAAATTCAGTTTGTTAACCTAACCTGTTAATTATTGTTGTAAAATAAATGAGCGAAAACGCGGTTATATAAAACGAAAAAAACTAATAGGGTGATGTGAGTAGGAATTTTCATCAAAGGTACTTTGATCAGTCTGATGAATTTTTTGAAGGAGATGGAAACTGAGTTATGCATCACGTAAATATGATAATGGCGATATAAAAGTTTTTGTTATATATGGTATAACCCCTTAAACCGAAAAGCTTAAGTGGTTAAAGATGAAACGAGTAAACGGTATTGTAAAAAAGCGGGCAGAAGTATATATATATATATATATATATATATATATATATATATATATATATATCATAAATAGTGTAGTGAGGACATAACTGATCCAAAGGAAAGATATGTTTAACAATAAATCGAATAATCTATAAATATCCGGTTCGAAGGATCAATATATAAATTCGAATATAATTGCGAATGCCCTATGTCCGAATTTCTCGGTCGACGATGTGAAATAATTCGAAGTCGTAGAGTAAATGATTGATTGGTAGCTTCAAAATAAATACACTCGACGTAACTTCAAACAATGACTTAACGATCTTCATTGAAGTAAATATTCTAATAGACATTATACTAAAAAGTGTTCAACCCCAATTTATAAGCTCACAAATAAAATTACAATTCATCAAAAAGGCCATTGCCTCATACCTTGTAACTTGTTCATCGAGCCGAGTGCTTACACAAATATAATTCGAACTATGAAATTATTTCGATAGAATTTAGCAGGTGATTTAATTCTACCGGAAGGTAAATATCCTCCTAATATAAGTATATATATATATATATATATATATATATATATATATATATATATATATATATATATATATATATATATATATATATATGTATATTACCATTAAATATGTAAACTATTATGTAGGTATATGGTACGTTAACATTAATGTGGGATTACAAATTAAGGCTTTAATTTGTGATTGAACAAATCGGCTTCGATATTTATCCTTGTTTTACTAATACGAGATACTTTTTATATTGTAAACATTTGTTTAATATGTATTACCTTTATTTTTTAGAGAATAATCCTTTTCCAAATATATTTTTAGCAGCATCTGCTGCATCGTCCAAATCTGCGTGCATTCTTTTATTACTTTCTTCAGCTTCTTGTTTCAAATCGTGTCGTGTATTATCTAAGAAATTAGCTGTGTCCTGCATCTTATTCTGGAATAATTTCCCCGTCTCTGCTAATTTGTTGTCTATGCTGTGACCAAATTGTTGGAGTCCACCCTGCAAAAGAATAATTTAGTTTTTATATAGACTAAATGGTTGTAAGTATTTGTTTATTGGTACAAATTAGGTTCATTACAATAGCTTAAATCGATTTTCGTAAGACCGTCGACATAGGGGTTATGCCTCGAATACATGCCAAAGTAATGTATCTTCTTTTACAATATTCGATCCTACCGAATACAAGGTGGTGTGTACCTTATACATGGAATCGTTCACATGTCCGTACTTAATTATGTAAAAAACGGACAAATTGGTACGGACAAATGGAAATTTGGTTTGCAGTAAAGTATATAGACTGCGCTCCACTAATACTGTTTATATTAGACATATTAAAAACAACCGGGTAAAGAACGACTGGGTAAGATCCAAAACAAAAGTCGAGGACATAGCAACAAAAATTGCCAAACTTAAATGGAGCTTCGCGGGCCACACTGGTAGACAAAAAGACCAACGTTGGAATACTACAATACAGCATTGGAGACCTTACGAAAGTAAATGACCAAGAGGAAGACCACAGATGAGATGGGTTGATGACATTAAAAGAATAGCCGGAACAAATTGGAAATATGTTGCTCAGGATAGAGACCGATGGAAGGAGTTGGGAGAGGCATATGCCCAAACATGGACGAAAGAAGGCTAAGAAGAAGAAGAAGAAGAAGAAAAACAACCGGAGTAAAAATAGACGATTAAAAACAAAAATACAAATGAAAAGAAAATAGATACAGATATTTAGACGAAAAAAAAATAGTAGTTAAAAAAGTTGATGCTTAGTAAATATAATTGGCGGCCAAGAAGATTACATACAAAGGAAAATAGGTAATGCGTAAAATTTTTTTAACTCACTGCGGGATGTCTGGTTTTCGAAAGTTTTTGCAATTCTAACATAAGAAGATCTTCTAGATCTTTGCTCCAATGGGAGCTTTATATATGATAATGACCAATATGTGACTCAATTCTTTTCTATTAGGATTTACGTCAGTCCAGAAATAAATATTATGCTGATTTTTAGGTAAAGTTTACTTCTTGTGTGGACAAAATATTCTTTGTAAGATTTATGTTCCGTTTTTTTGATTCCATAAGTCAATTACAAAGTCCTTAAACTTTTTTTTTGCTTATTGGCTTTGGCTTGGAACCTTTAGCCAGGTAATTACATATATGAATATTAGTATTCATTCATACAGGATTGTACAAGGAGGACACTTTTCAGGCTCAGGGATTCATCAGAGCAGATTTATTTTAACAAACAAGACATAAACCACGGTTAGGTAGGTGGGCAACATATATGGTAAACATGCAAAGAAAATGTTCATGCATACGATCAATTTTACACTCATACCTTTAATTTAATTTTTACAAGAAATATCATAATGATTTTAAAATTTTTTATATTGTCTTCACTTAATAGAATATTTACGTTTAATGGTGTACTTAAACCCTCTTTTATCAATTCTTTTAGCAGCCACATGCTTATATTGCGATGTAGTGGGCAGTTGAAAAATATGTGATTTAAATCAGCTATACTAGTTCCACACTCACAACGGTCTGTTGGGAGAACTCCTATTTTGTGTAGATGTTTCGGAAAACATCCATGATCTACTTTTAATCTTAAGACAGTTGACACTGTGTTTCTGCTTAGTGTAACATCTTTTTTAAACATTGTTTTACAAAAAACAAAAATTGTTTTACAGCTACTGTTGGTTGTAATTTGTATAAATTAGTGCCTGTGCTTTCACCAAACTGAATCCATCGTCTGTCCCATTTAAATTTAATATGTTGTTTGATATAGGCAAGTAGATTACATGTGTTGAAATCTTCTCTCACCATATGTGGGTGCTGTATGGATTTTTAGCTATAGAATCAGCAATAGTATTGCCAAAAATATCTGAGCGTCCCTTAACCCATACAAATTTAACACCATATGGATCTGATAGTTTTAGTAACTGTTGAAAAATTTCTAATATGAATAGGTATATTGCTATTGATTGTGAATTTAAAGTTTTGTAAGGAGTGTAATACTGACAGTGAATCACTGCATATGACAATTTTGTTCCACTGGTTTTCACAGCACAATTCAAGGGCTTTATATATAGCACATGCTTCAACAGAAAAGATGCTAGATTGATTATTTAAAATAAATGATTTTTTAATCTTCATTTTTGATACAAAGTTAGCACTGGTTGTACATGTTGGTGATTTTGACCCGTCTGTATATATTACAATATGGTCTGAATAGCCTCTTAAGATTTCTTTGTGAGTAGTGTAACAAAATTCGTTTTGGTATTTAATATTTTAATATTTTAATATTTTAATATTTGTAGCTAGAACACTTGTTAGATGTGGTATATCCAACGATTCCCAGATAAGATTACAAGGGGAATTTATTAACTTGAGTTCGTTGCAAGTTATAATTGCTCTTGCAAGTGGCGGAGAGTTTTTTTTTTAATGAAGTATGCGGATGTTAAATCAGCTGTATTTAATTCATTAATTATTTTTGCATTATAAGTGCCACGATAATGTTGGTTTAGTTAGGAAATAGTTGCTTGCCAGATATTCTCTGCTCAATAAGAGTGGGTTTTCAGATGCTAGAACTAGGGTGGCTTCATTTGGAGTGGTTTTCATCAATCCTAACACAATTCTTAGAGCTTTAAATTGGATTCTATCAAGTTTACGTAAATTGGTTATGCTAGCTGACCCATATACCAAACAACAGTAATAGATCTTATATAGGCTCGATAAAAATTCAATACAATGTTTTGATCTGCACCCCACGATCTCTTACACACCATTTTAAGAAAATTAATACCTTTTTCGCAGCGATAATTGTTTAATTAATATGTTGAGTCTAAAGCAATTTTCTGTCAAGTACGACACCAAGATATCTAAATTCCGAAACAATAATTGGAATATAATTGCCATGTAAGGTTACAGCGTGATCTTTAATAGGGTGTTTTCTTGAAAAAAATACTACGGCACATTTTTGGTACGAAATATTGAATCCATTTAACCAAGTCCAATTATCCAAGTTGTATTATACATAATATGTTTGAGTTCAGTAGTGCTTTCACTGTACGTTTTCTTATGTCAGTAGATGACAATATTATCAGCATATTGTAAACAAACAATATTGAGAGACCATAATTTGTGCAAATCGTATGTGTACAAATTAAAAAGAAGTACACTTAAAACAGCTCCCTATGGAATACCTTTTGATAAATCTTGGGTCTAATAATATTGTGACCTACTCTTATCGATACACTTCTGTCTTTGTATATATTTGATAGTAAATGTGCTATCGATTTTGGAATGCCAAGAAACACAAGTTTATCAATGAGTATATTTAAATCAATATTGTCATATGCACTTTTTATGTCAATAAACAATGCACCTGTTGTCATGGAATTGGAAAAACCAATTTGAACATCTGTAGTCAGACGAACTACTGCATCCATGGTTCCATAGCCTTGTTTATATCCATATTGTGTTGCTGGTAGAATATTATGCCGCCTTAACCAAATTTCCATTCTCAATTTTAGAATTCTTTCAAATGTTTTAAAAATGCATGACAATAATGTTATTGGTCTATATGATTCCGGATTATGTTTGTCTTTTCCCGGTTTTAGAATTAATATAACAAAGCAATCATTAATTGTAAGGAGGTATTCCAGTTTGCAAAATACAGTTATAAATATATAGTAGTAGTCTTTTGGTCATTACACCCATTTTTTCTAACATAATATAAGAAATCTGATCTGGACCTGGAGCTGTGTTTTTGGATATCTTGATAGCATATTCCAGTTTGGATGATGTTATTTCTTTTAATAAATAATGTTCTTCTTAATGTAAATACATTTGAGGTATATGTTTGTCAACAAATGGTGAACATAACTTCTGAAGAATATCTTCTGCAACCTCGGAAGGAGCATGTCTGATGTTTGTGTTTTTGTTGTTTAATTTGTTAGCCATCTTCCATATTTGAGTTGCTGGGCCACTAGAGTTAAGGCTGGAGCAAAATTTAATCCATGTTGTTTTGGCTTTGTGTTTAAACATTTTTTTAGTTGTAGCTTCTATCTTTTTATATTCAAGAAAATTATTCAGTGTAGATGCGGTTTTGTATTTTTTAAGAGCATTCTTCTTAAGCTGTAGCGGTGTATTACATTCACCATCTCACCAAATTGATTTTTGTCTATGTTTAGGACTGAGGGGTACGTTTTTGGGGATAGAAGCTTCGCTGCTTGTATTAATTGCTCTATTCAGATTAAATGCCATTTCATTACAGTTTTCAGAGTATACAACATTCTTTAGTTCCATTTCAAGAGTGCTCTGAAACAATTACCAGTTGGCCTTCTCTAATTTCCATTTCCTTGTTGGATAGACAACAGAAGACGGTACATCAATATTCAACTTGATGGAAATAATATAATGATCAGATCCAAGAGTTCTATCCAATGTTTGCCAATGAGCTAGTGCTCATTGGCAAAGCAAGAAGTTATTAGCGTTAAGTCTACAGCTGATTTTAAGTCCTTAAACACTAAAATCTAAAAATTAAATATAAACTGAGTCTGATTATTTTTCTTCGTTTATTAACATTTTAAATTTCCGCTGGGATTCCACTACGAGGTGTCGAACGAGTAACATCGTTTTATATTTTGTCGTGCTTACTAAAACATAGTGCAAAAACAGTGAACATAAGTGTACCTTCAACTACAAATAAATGTATGTATAATTCACTCATTACTAGTTGAGGTTTGTTTTTGTTTCAACTGATTAAAATCACAAAAGAAAAAATTTAAACAGGATTGCCTTAGAACCGGCAATCTATTTTTATTTTAAAATGAATAAAAAGCTGAAACTTTACCATAACACATAGAAGCTAAATTATAATTTCAACTAAAAACGCAATTGCTTTTGACTACATGAGCAGTGGCGTACCAAATACCAAAACAGTAAATATGTCTCAAACACAAAACCAAGTTTTATCCTATGTATCAGTAGCGAAAACAATTCCACGGCCAACTTTCCCAAGCAAACATCAAGCCATTGTGATGCATGCCGAAGAAAATCTGAAATTGTACGATTACGTTAAAGCTATAGGTGATATAATAGGCCCTAAACAAGTCTCCTTTGCATCTAGGATATCAAACAATCGCATTTGTATCTATCTTTCTAATACTAATCTTGTTGACCAGCTCATAGATTCACATCCTATAATACAGATAGGAGATGTTTCTTTAAATATCCGAAGACTTATTTCCTCTGCTAAAAGAATAATTATATCTAATGTATCTCCGTTCTTACCACATGACATAGTTGAAAATAGCATTAAAAATCTTGGACTTCGCATCGCATCTCCTATATCCTATTTAAGAGCAGGCATTCCTGGGGACGAATATTCACACGTATTAAGTTTCAGACGCCAAGTTTACGTATACCCTCCCTCCGAAGATTTTGAATTACAAACATCAGTACTTATTTCCTTTGAAGGAAATGAACACAGAATCTTCCTTTCTACAGATAAAGTACATTGTTTTATCTGTAAACAAACAGGACATATAGCCTCCAACTGTCCAAATCCTCCAACAGACAATACACTCCCAACCGAATATATACCAACAAGCCCCAACTCATCCGTAAAAATTTCATCTCCCTCTACACATAATGCCAAAGAGCCACAAATCGAAAATAAAGACTCCAACACTGAAACTCAATCCAACACTGAAACACAATCAGACCAAATCGACATAACACAAATATCTCAAAAACGAGGACACTCTGAAATAGAAACTCCTAGTGAACTAACAAGCCCTGAAATTCCTGAGAAAGAAGCTCAACCATTGTTAGATATGCTTCCTCCTCTATCAGCTTCCCCCAAAAAAGGTCTCAAAGCTAAGAAAAAAAAGCACAAACCTGATACTCCAACAGAATTAGTATTAACCGAAACCACCAAGAGAACAATCCAAGAAGCATACAAAAAGAACCCACAAACCTTTAAAATACCCATAGACAATTTCTTTTTCTTCCTTGAAAATAGTTTTGGACATTCTGATCCTTATTCGGAAGCGAAAAAGCTCACGGATGATGTAAAAAGTCTACTTTTAAACCTGCATACTATATATCCAAATCTTTCAGATAGATCCTTAAAAAACCGATTTACCCGTCTAAGTAAAAAGATCAAGAAACAACTACAACTAGAATCCTCTGAAGCCACAAGTTTATCAGACCCAATTTCATCAAGCGATCTAACTGACGATGAGTGCCTTTCCGATCGATCCCAAAGGTCGCAGCACTGAAAAATCCCCCCTTCTAATATTCTTCTCATTCAATTTAATCCAGTGGAATTGTGATGGGTTTTACCCCCATCTAGAAAATCTCCAACTGCTTGTTGCTGATACTTCACCCGATTTCATTTGTTTGCAAGAAACCAATTTCTCTAAAAACCATAATCCATACCTTAAAAATTACGTTGGCTACCACTTTATACGAACATCACACGCACGAGCTAGTGGTGGAAGCTCCATATTTATTTCTACAGATATGTTCCATCAAGAATTTCCCTTAACAACAACTCTAGAAGCCGTTGCCGTTACTGTTTGGTGTCCAAATAAAATCGTAATTTGCAACGTATATATTCCTCCCTATTATACCCTAACAGCTCTCGAAATTACAAATCTAACTAACCAACTTCCTGAACCATTTATCTTAGTTGGAGATTTTAATGCACATAGCACTATGTGGGGCTCCAGTAATACTTTCGGTAGAGGCAAAATGATTGAAAATATCATAATCAATTCCAACCTTAATTTTCTAAACACTGGAATCAGCACATACTTTCATATTCAAACAGGTACTCTCTCTTCCATTGATTTAAGCATATGTAATCCAGAATTATCTACTCATCTTACATGGAAAACACTGGAAAGTCTCTACGGCAGTAACCATTTTCCCATTTTAATTTCTAACAATGATAACTCACAAAGACAAAGCCAAATTAAGTGGAAAATTGCTCACGCTGACTGGGATCTATTTAACTTAATTGTCAAGGAACAAACAAATGAAATCTCCTTTACGAATTCTGCTGATGAAGATCTTAACATGTTGATTAATTGTATTATAACTTCTGCTGAAAAATGCATCGGTAAATACTACTTTGATCCCTCCAAAAAATATGTTCCGTGGTGGAATGAATCATGTAAACTAGCTATAAAAGATTGTAAAAAAGCATTAAACCGATATCGTAAAACTAGAAACCAAGCGGACCTAATAAATCTTAGAAAACTAAGAGCTAAATCTAAGCGAATTGTTAAAGAAAGCAAAAAGAACTCATGGAACAAATACATCAGTAGCATAACTTCCGACACACCTTCTAGTCAAATATGGACTAAAATAAAACAGATGAAAGGTAGATATACAACATACAAAATTCCAGCCATTATAGAAAATAACAATGTCATAACTGATGACCAGCAGATTGTAAACACACTTGCCAAATACTATTTAAATAAATCTAAACTTGATAACAACTGTACTGGACCAACAAACATAAAAAATAAAGGTGTTGTACGTCCAAATTCCAATGATCATCCTGTCAATCTCCCACTAACAATCGACGAATTAGTCGAAGCTGTTAACTCCCTAAAGATCAGTGCTGCAGGGCCGGATGGCATTCCATCGATATTCCTAAAAAATCTACATGAAGATACCCTAATAAAGTTACTAGAATTCTACAACAACATATGGCTAGGTAACCAATTTCCAACACTTTGGCGACAAGCTAAAACAATTCCACTCAAGAAAAATGATACTTCTGCCAATACAACTATGTCATTTAGACCCATCTCATTAACGTGCACACTTTGCAAACTCCTGGAAAAAATTGTCAACAAACGCTTACTTTGGTATCTTGAAAAACATAATATTATCAATACCGCTCAATCAGGATTTCGTCCAAATCGTTGCACGATCGATAATCTTATCACTCTTCAATCCGATATCATAGAAGCATTCTCTAATAGAAACGACCTTATAACTGTCTCACTCGATATAGAAAGTGCTTTTGACACAGCATCAAGGCCGGCAATTCTAGAAAAACTTAAAGAGTCTAATTTATCTGGAAACATATATCTATTTGTTGAGAATTTTTTAACTAACAGAAGTTTCAAAGTTTCTGCAAATGGTAAAATGTCTCCCTCATATATCCTGGAGACAGGAGTACCTCAAGGATCAGTCCTCAGCACAACCTTATTTTTACTGCTTCTTAACGACCTTAGTTCCTTAGTACAACCCCCTGTCAAACATAATATCTATGCGGATGATCTAGTTATTTACTGCTCGGGTAAAGTAACAAGCTCCACTAGCACTCTTTTGCAAAATACTATTGATAACATTTCTCACTGGTCTAACAACATTGGTTTTAGCTTCTCGCCTACAAAGTCTAAAGTGATTAACTTTAGCAAAAAATATAAACAAACTCTTCCACTCATAAAATTAAAAGAGCATTCACTACAAGTAGTTGAAAATCACAAATTTTTAGGGGTAATTTTCGATAAAAAATTAACATGGAAGAGACATATAGAAAAAACTAAAGCCAGTGCCTCAAAAAATATAAATCTCTTAAAATCACTAGCCAATCGACAATGGGGAGCCGAAGAAGAAGTTCTATTAAGTTTATACAGAGCACTAATAAGATCTAAGTTAGACTATGGATCGATATTATATATGTCTGCCCCTAAAACTTATTTAAAATCACTAGATACAATTCAAAACACTTCATTAAGAATATGCCTTGGAGCCTTCAGATCTAGCCCTACAGAAAGCATATATGTCGAATCGTGTGAACCCCCTCTAAATATTAGAAGACAACGACTACTAAACTCCTATTTTGCTAAGGTCTCTGCAAACCCAAATAATATATCATTCCAACTTATTAAAAATTTTCAATTAACAGGAGCACACAGTAGAGCTACTGCCAATTCATCACTACAGTTTCTATCCCCACTCTTAGAAAATTTTGACCTAAATCTTACCACCCCCATTAATCAGCCCAATACTCCACCTTGGCTAAAAATATTACCTGACTTTAACGTAAATTTGTGCAGATATAAGAAAATGGAAACCTCCACGATACTCATGAAACAAACTTTTAATGACATAATTAATAGAGGCAAGTTTGATAACATAATATTCACAGATGCATCTAAAGACGAAGAAAGTGTCGGATGTGCTGTTACTTCCACAAATAACAGACTAGCAATGTATAGACTACCCAAGATTACCAGTATATTCACAGCAGAACTCTACGCCATACTTAAAGCTCTGGAGGTTCCAATGCAGGGTACCAAAAACTTAGCAATCTGTACAGATTCATTATCATCCATAAATTCCATTAGAAAAATCTACACATCAAATCCGTTAGTTAATGAGATCCACGAAAGATGTACAGCACTTGCTAAATCCAACACTTCGGTTTCGATGATATGGAATCCTTCACATGTTGGTATTAAAGGAAATGAGAATGCTGACCACGCAGCAAATGAAGCACGTTGCTCTGACCTTACAGATGAAAAATGCCAATTGTTTCAAGATATAATAATTGAAATTAAAAAGTTATCTACCTCAATGTGGCAAAATCAATGGAACAGGTGCACTACCCAACTAAAGTCCATCCAACCAAACATTTTAGGACCTAGAATTTTTTCTACGGAAAGAAAATCGAAGACCATCATTAGAAGGCTTAGAATTGGGCACACCCGGCTAACCCACGGATATCTGATGGTTCCAGAAGAACCTCCAAACTGCCAATATTGCAACTCCCGTCTAAGTGTACACCATATACTTGTGGAATGTAACCAGTACGCAGCAGCACGGATCAAACATGGTATCCACGGAAGTTTATGTGATATTTTAAATTCCAAAAACAATATGTCTAATGTGATAAAGTTCCTTAAAAACTGTAAATTATATCACCTGTTGTAATTGTATCACCTATCTATATTTTAATTTTGTATTCATCTGCTAGTTTTGTATTTTCTTTTTTTTTTAGATATCAATGTAACTTAATTTATTGTTTTCTGTAATACAGTTCCTCGTGTCAATGGCCACAGCAGCCGAGACATGTATTTTGAAATAAAAAAAAAAAAAAAAAAAAAAAAAAAAAAATATAAACTAATAATAAAACTAACCTGAATTTCTTGCTTTTTTTGGTTAGCAAAGTCGTTTGCACTTTTCGTAGTATTCACAAATGCGCCTTGAATATTCTGTCCTGCATCTTTAAGTTTAGAATCTGCTTCGTGAAGTGCAGAACTAGATTTATCTACAAATAGAAGCAATAAAAAGTAAAGTACATTCTATTAAATAAAAAATTAATTACCTTGAATAGAATGTCCTAAATTTTTCACACCTTCTGCAGCCTCATGCATTTTATTGTCGACATTTTTTGCAACATTCTGGGCTCCTTCAGCAGTCTTCTGGGCAGATTCTTTTAGTTTATTATCAATATTTTTTGCTAAATTTTGGGTACCCTCTACTGTTTCGTGAGCCACGTTCTGGATACCTTCGGCTGTCTTTTGAGCAGCATTCTTCGCTCCCATTGCTGCACTATTTGCAAGATCGTGAGCACCGTCCACAGTTTTACGAGTTGCTTCCTGTGTTCCTTCAACCGCATCTTTTAATTTGTTATCAATATTTTTAGCTACATTTTGTGCACCTTCCTTTGCCCTCTGTGCAGCATTTTGAGCTCCTTCTGCCGTTTGTTTCAATTTATTATCAATATCTTTTGCTACATTTTGAGCTCCTTCGGCTGTTTTATGGGCTGCATTTTGTGCACCTTCCGCCGTTTTGTGAAAAACATTGTCAATTCCGTGAGCTGCGTTTTGCGCTAAATTTTTAGCTCCATCTACTGTTTTGTTAGCAGCATTTTGAGCTCCTTCTGCCGTTTGTTTTAATTTATTATCAATATCTTTTGTCACATTTTGAGCTCCTTCGACTGTTTTATGGGCTGCATTTTGTGCACCTTCTGCCGTTTTATGAAAAACATTGTCGATTCCGTGGGCCGCATTCAGTGCTAAATTTTTAGCTCCATCTACTGTTTTGTTTGCAGAATTTTGAGCTCCTTCTGCCGTTTGTTTCAATTTATTATCAATATCTTTTGCTACATTTTGAGCTCCTTCGGCTGTTTTATGGGCTACATTTTGTGCACCTTCTGCAGTTTTGTGTAAAGCATTGTCAATTCCGTGAGCTGCGTTTTGCGCTAAATTTTTAGCTCCATCTACTGTTTTTTTAGCAGCATTTTGAGCTCCTTCTGCCGTTTGTTTCAATTTATTATCAATATCTTTTGCCACATTTTGAGCTCCTTCGGCTGTTTTATGGGCTGCATTTTGTGCACCTTCTGCCGTTTTGTGAAAAACATTGTCGATTCCGTGGGCTGCATTCTGCGCTAAATTTTTAGCTCCATCTACTGTTTTATTTGCTGCATTTTGGGCTTCTTCTGCCGTTTGTTTAAATTTATTATCAATATCTTTTGCTACATTTTGAGCTCCTTCGACTGTTTTATGGGCTGCGTTTTGTGCACCTTCTGCCGTTTTGTGAAAAACATTGTCGATTCCGTGGGCTGCATTCTGTGCTAAATTTTTAGCTCCATCTACTGTTTTGTTTGCAGCATTTTGAGCTCCTTCTGCCGTTTGTTTCAATTTATTATCAATATCTTTTGCCACATTTTGAGCTCCTTCGACTGTTTTATGGGCTGCATTTTGTGCACCTTCTGCCGTTTTGTGAAAAACATTGTCGATTCCGTGGGCTGCATTTTGCGCTAAATTTTTAGCTCCATCTACTGTTTTATTTGCTGCATTTTGGGCTCCTTCTGCCGTTTGTTTCAATTTATTATCAATATCTTTTGCTACATTTTGAGCTCCTTCGACTGTTTTATGGGCTGCGTTTTGTGCACCTTCTGCCGTTTTGTGAAAAACATTGTCGATTCCGTGGGCTGCATTCTGTGCTAAATTTTTAGCACCATCTACTGTTTTGTTTGCAGCATTTTGAGCTCCTTCTGCCGTTTGTTTCAATTTATTATCAATATCTTTTGCTACATTTTGAGCTCCTTCGACTGTTTTATTGGCTGCATTTTGTGCACCTTCTGCCGTTTTATGAAAAGCACTGTCGATTCCGTGGGCTGCATTCTGTGCTAAATTTTTAGCACCATCTACTGTTTTGTTTGCAGCATTTTGAGCTCCTTCTGCCGTTTGTTTCAATTTATTATCAATATCTTTTGCTACATTTTGAGCTCCTTCGGCTGTTTTATGGGCTGCATTTTGTGCACCTTCTGCAGTTTTGTGTAAAGCATTGTCAATTCCGTGAGCTGCGTTTTGCGCTAAATTTTTAGCTCCATCTACTGTTTTGTTAGCAGCATTTTGAGCTCCTTCTGCCGTTTGTTTCAATTTATTATCAATATCTTTTGCCACATTTTGAGCTCCTTCGACTGTTTTATGGGCTGCATTTTGTGCACCTTCTGCAGTTTTGTGTAAAACATTGTCAATTCCGTGAGCTGCGTTTTGCGCTAAATTTTTAGCTCCATCTACTGTTTTGTTAGCAGCATTTTGAGCTCCTTCTGCCGTTTGTTTCAATTTATTATCAATATCTTTTGCCACATTTTGAGCTCCTTCGACTGTTTTATGGGCTGCAGTTTGTGCACCTTCTGCCGTTTTATGTAAAGCATTGTCAATTCCGTGAGCTGCGTTCTGCGCTAAATTTTTAGCTCCATCTACTGTTTTGTTTGCAGCATTTTGGGCTCCTTCTGTCGTCTGTTTCAATTTATTATCAATATCTTTTGCGATATTTTGAGCACCTTCTGCTGTTTTATGGGCTGCATTTTGGGCACTTTCTGCAGTTTTATTTAGGCTTTGATTAATATTTTGACCGATATTTTGCACACCGAGCGAGAAGTTGTGACCACCCTGTTGCAGTGCTATTCCTGTATGATGCAATTGATTTCCCAAATGTTGTCGTCCAGATTCTGCAGCAACAGCACCTTCATGAAGTTTATTATCAATATGATGCCCAATGTTGTGGAAGCCGGAAGCAATATTCTGACCATCTTTATGAATAAGGTCTCCCGTATGGTGTAGATGATCATCCACGTTTCTTCCAAATTGATGAAGATTTCCCGCTAACGCATTTTTATGAGCCTCTGCTGTAATTGCAGCATTGCTGAGATTATTATCGATATTCTGTCCAGTTCTTCTCAAAGTTTCTGCCAATTCTCGCCTTTTTGCCTCAGCAAATTCTTCTGTTTCCTTTACTCGTTGGGCAACTTGTGCTTCAGTTTCTTTCCATTTTTGTTCTGCACTTTGGACTGTACTTTTTACTACATTGTCAGCTTGTTTAAGTTTGTCGTCGACCGCTTTATGGATGTTTGCTTCAGCTTCTCGTTTCGCAGCTTTAGCAGCTTCTTGAGTTTGTCTTCCAAGGTCGTTAAGTTCTTCATTTAAGGCATTTTTTGTATTTTTGGCATCTTCAACTAAAAAATAAAAGCTTTAGTTATTCATTATTTTGTAGCTTAGGTGTCTTTTAAATAGCTAAGTGACACAAATTACTTAAGGAGACATATATACTTGGATAGACAAAAATAAATCATATTCGAAAACATTACAAAGGGTAACTTACCAACATTATGGGCCGTATTTTTGACGTCTTGTGCTACATCTTCCGCTCTGTCTACAACTTTCTGAGCTTTTACTTCTGTGGCGTTTTCTATCGACTCCGCCTCCTTGTCCACCTCTTTTTTCTTTCTACCAAAGAACTCTCCAATTCGACTTCCAAAGTTTCTTAAGCCGGCTAAAAATATTTGTAATTGTTAAAATGACTTTTGCAAATAATAGTAATAATATACTAATAATAATATATAATAATAGTAATAATACAAAATAGAATAGTATTAAACAAAATAAGTAAAATATGTTTTAAAATCAACCACAAACGTGATTAGAAATATTTTACTTGCTTATTGACCATATGACCTCACGAATTAGAGTCATTGGACATTCTTTAATAACATTCGTTTTTAATTAGTTTATAAGTATCAAAGGCCAAAAAGTTGCTTTAGTTATTGTTGTTACAAAGCTCCGATATTGCTTAGATGGTTTAAGCTACGTGATTAAGAGGTAATCGTCTTTTAAAAGGTTATTTATCTAAAAAATGTAATTGTGGATGTGATATACATATCTGAAATACAAACCCAAATTAATTTAGATAAATAAGTTTTCAAGTAAACACTGAAGAATGTAGTTTTAGATATATTTAGATAAAATTTATAACGGGAAGTATGCTCATTTAAAAATAGATATCTTTTATTTTGTTTCACAAGTTATCGAGTGAGTCATCATAAGACTTAAGAATAAGTTACTTTAATAAAAGTTATTTTTTTGTTCTTTATAAATAACTAGCTGACCCGGTGAACGTTACCGCCTTAGAATTAAATAATGCGTCTAAAAAATTTACAGAAAATAAAGCAAAAAAAAAAAACAAACAGTCAAACAATATTATGCATAAAAAATGTTGAATTAATTTAAAGCTTTCTGATATACAATCTTTTATTTCCGACACGCGAATAATTGTCCATGCGCGCAAAATAGAAACTATTAGTTAATTCAGCAAATTCTAACAGTTAGCTTTGTGATTTGTTTGTGAAATTGTATAATTTTAAAAACAAATGGTACGTTTGTTGGAATCATCGGTATAGGGGAGAGGCTTGTACCTTGGACCAGCTTGTACCATGAGCCACTCCATTTTTTTTTTAATTTGGAGCCCGAACTCTCTCTGTTTCTTATGTCAAGCTCTTCTACAAAAGTCGTCATTTTGTGGTTAGTTGTTAAATGTCACCAGAAATCATTTGCGGCTGTCTTAAAAATATAGTGAAGTATTTTGTGAAAAGTAAGTATTTATAGGATAGATAATTTTCTTTTTTAATTTTTGTGTTAACAGATTATGGTAAATTAAATCACAGGGTGTGTATGTTTATTCTAACAGGTACTTCAACAACATAGTGAGAAATATAATAAAACAGTTTTTTAGGTTAAATTCATATTCGTTTTCGTTTCGGCCGAGTCTTGTACCTTGGACCACTATCACGTCTTGTACGTTGAGCCGCGGCCCAAGGTACAATCTCTTGTAGGTGGATAAATAAAAAAAAGTAAAAACAATTCTTTTTTTCTTTACAGATGCCTAGAAGCAAAACAGACATAAAAAGAGCTCGGCAGATCATAAAAACCTATTAAAAGCATACAATGCCATTCAAGAAAAGCAAATATCGGTCCGATTAGTTGCAAAGGAATTCCATGTGTCACGGACGACACTTAAAAGATTTTTGGTCCGTGGTCCCAACAATTTCCTCTCTTATGGTGCTGGCGCAGTCCGAAAAGTATTTTCCACTGATGAGGAGAACGACTTATGTCAGTATTTAACTCAAGCGAGTCATATGCATTATGGACTTTCACGTCGCTCTTTGCAAACTTTAGCATTTGAATACGCTAAAGCCAACAATAAGCCAGACCCACCGTCCTGGAATAATAATTATCGTGCCGGAAAACAGTGGTTCCTTGACTTTATGAGTCGCCATAAGCAACTTAGTTTAAGAAAGCCACAAGCTACTAGCCTATCTGGCGGAACCAGCTTCAACAAACACAATGTCTTATTATTTTTTTCAAAATTAAAAGAAGTCATGAATAAGCATACTTTCACACCCAATAAAACATACAATATTGATGAGAGTGGTAACGCTAATGTTCACGTTATGGAAAAATTGTAGCTTGCAAGGGTATTAAACAAGTTGGTTCTGCTACAAGTGGAGAAAGGGGTACTAATGTAACATTTATCGCTGCTGTAAGTGCTTCAGGGAATGCTGTCCCCACTATGTACATATTTCCCAGAGTGAGTTTTAAGCCCTATATGCTGAAAGGTGCACCTGCTGATTCGGTGGGAACGGCTCATCCTAGTGGTTGGTCCAATAGAGTCATATTCTTAGAATATTTAAGGCATTTTATACATATCACAAAGCCTTCCGTCGATGATAAAATATTAGTAATATTAGACAATCATGAAAGTCATATTACCCCCGAAATCATCAACTTAGCTTAAGAACATGGGATCGTAATATTGTCTATTCCACCTCATACGAGCCATAAGCTCCAACCCCTCGATCGCAGTGTTTTTGGCTCATATAAAACTTATTATAACAACGCGTGCACCGAATGGATGATAAGAAACCCAGGAAAACCAATATCTATTTACGATGTCGCTGAAATTTCTGGTGAGGCATATAAACTAGCATTTAATCGCACAAATATTGAATCTAGATCCAGAGTTTTAGGGCCAGCAAATGAAAATGTATTTCAAGAACACGAGTTCTATAGTTCTTCGGTCACTAATAGAGATAATCCTGCTAATACCAGTGAAGACATTTATTTCAGACCCCCTATTAATAATCATAAAATAACTGCTGAGACACAAGAACCTGAGCTACTATACAAGTCACCAGAGGTAGTCCGCCCTTTACCTAAGGCACCTCCAAGAACAAACATACAAAATGGTCGTAAAAGGGGCAAGTGTCGAGTCTTAACTGATACACCTGAGAAAAATGAAATAGAAAACGAGCACGAGGAAAGAATGAACAATAATATGAAGAAAACAGCTGTGAAAAGGAAAGTTATGGACACCCAACCGAGAAAGCATCATTTAACAGGCAATAAAATTAAAAAGACTAAACCAGTATTTACCTAATCGAAGGATCTCAACAAATCATCATCTTCTGACAACGACGACGTCGAAAGCATCCCTTACGATGATAGTTCGGATCCGTCTTCTGAGCATGAGTCAGACATAGATTGGAAAGGACATATGTCTAAAAATAACAAACCAGACACACGAACAGAGTTTACACTGGAAACTAGTAGATTCTACCTAACAAAGCTTATTGGAAAGAGGATCGTACGATTTTATGTTGCTAAAATAGTATCTTTAACTCCAACAATAATGGTTAATTACCTGAAGAGAATCCACTTATCTGAAAACTTCTGCCTGATTGATATAAAGGCATATGAAATCGAAAAGGAAGACATCATTGAAAGCGTCGTGGAAATTCCCAAGAAAGACGGATTCTCAAAACGTCAACAGGATATACACTTTTAACTTGGATTTTGAAAAGTATTTGGTTGAGTAAAGTTTACGTTATTTAAATTGTTTGTTTTTATGTTTAATAATAATAAATCATTGATTTATATTATTGGTAACTCATTTTACTTAAAATGGTCCATATTCTAAATAAAATAAATAATAATAAATAGGATTTTGTTCCTATGTAACTTGAAATGTGTCTGTTAATTATTAAAATAAAAGTTTTGGTAACTATGTTTACCAGTGGCCCAAGGTACAACCTTTGGTGGCCCAAGGTATAATACGTATTGTACCTTGGGCAAATTGTAGGCGTTCAGGAATTTTTCTTCTTTTAAGAAAACCAATTCATATAATCAGTTGTTATTTTTATTTTACATACTACAATAGTTTATACCTGCCCCAAATACACAACCCTATCCCTAATAGAAAAATAACGTATAATTAATAGAAGAATATACGACAAGGAAACTTACAGGGTCACTTGCTTCTCGTCTAGGGGCCCATCAAGACATTCTTAGTAGACAAACAAAACTGGACCACGGATAAGGTGTTATAACATTTAGGGTAAACAAAGGATACAAATCTAAATTTTCACACGATCATGAAAAATTCCATTCTCGCGTACAAATTCTATAGAACTGTGCATGTGTCTGACAAGAAATCTATAATGATTAATTATAATTATAATTATAATTATATATTTGTTGTGAGCCTGTAGCCAGTAGCGACTGGATATTGAATGGTGCATACATATTAAATTCAATTAATTTTTTGTAGAGAGAGTTTGAATGCCGTTGAAACTTAGGACATTCAAAAAAGATGTGATCAAGATCACCCAGTTTTCCGCAATGTTTGCAATTATCATCTTCAATCACATTTATTTTATATAAATGACTTGGATAACACGTATGTCCAAAGCGTAGTCTATTTATGGTGGTTATATATTTACGTGGAGATTTAAAATTCTTAAACCAAGTAGTTTGTGGAATAACTGGTTGTAAAGTGGTGTATCTTGTTTGGTTTGTAAAGCAGTAAAGATTCCATTGATCTTTCCATGTCGATAGCTGTTTTTTTGTAAAAATCGATAGACTTCCAACCTCTCAACGAAAGATTATGGACACTAAGGATCAGAGATAGATTCTTTAAATATTCAATAATAAATACCCATGCACCAACTGAGGAGAAGCCGGCTAAAGAAAAAGAACAATTTTATGAACATCTGGAAAATATCATACAACATTGTCGTAGAAATGACGTAGAGGTCTTAATAGGAGATTTTAATACAAAGATAGGTAAGGAGAGAGAATACATGCCAACCAATGGAATTCACAGTTTACATGAAGAGTTAATCAACAACGGAACTCGACTAATACACTTAGCCCCCTCAATGAACATGGTGATTGCCAGCACATGCTTCAGGCACAAAGATATACATAAGGGAACGTGGAGAAGTCCAGATGGGAATACAGTAAACCAAATCGACCATGTGGTGGTTGATAAAAAGTAAAAAAAATTATATGTATATTAATGATCCTTCTGAGGTTTTTCCATAACAAAAAAATATTTTATAGGGCTCTCAAACATCTTCAACTTAAGGAAGTTCAATAATGTCTTTATTTAGCAATTCATTTTCAAAATTGTCTCCACTTTAATTTTTCAATTGAATTATTTCAACTGTACAGCCACTTCCATTGGTTAAAATGGGAAAATTTCTCTTCCATACACATTCTGTTACACATTCCGTATCTGGAATTCATTATACAAATTTTCATGTCGTAATGAATTGTTTTGTGGACTTGATCTGAATGTGAATTTAAAATCTTATCAATAATATAGAATTATCCATTCTTCTTCTTCTTCTTCAGCCTTAAGTAATCCAACTTTGGACATACGCCTCCCCCAAATCAATCTAGTGTCTTCTATTTTGCGCCACTTGCTTCCAATTGTATCCTCCGATCTTCTTAATGTCACCAGTCCATCTCATTTGTGGTCTTCCTCTTCTTCTCTTTCCCTAACCATGGCCTCCACTGTAGTATTTCGTGGTTCCATCTCTTATCCTTCTCAGCATGTTCTCCTGCGTCTTTTACTTTGGTTTTGCTTCTAATGCATTTGTTTGTTTTTTTGTCTATAAGTCTCACCCGAGCATTGATCTTTCCATCGCTCTTTGTGCTTTTACTATTTTATCCATATTGGACTTGGTGAGTGAATTATCCATACCTGGTTAAAAAAAAAAAAAAATGGACGAGTGGACTTGATCTGAAGTGAATTTAAAAATTCTATCGATAATATAGAATTATCCCTACCTGGTTGTTAAAAAAAAATATTACTAAGTATTTAAAACATATCTAGGGAGTCTCACAAAATTATCAGAATTTAAAATCAATATTTGATGTATTTAAAGCATTTATTGTAAATTTAGAGAATTTCATTACCCTTGATATGATTTGGATACTTAATGATTTATAACTTTGTCTTTTTTTTCAAGTTGCTGTTTTTGAGAATTATGAGCGGAATCTGACAACCTAGGTACTATATCCATACCACTCCATACTTCTCATTACTGTTTCAGAAATCTTTTTTAATCAATAGCACCCATATCTATTGGAAAACGTTGATTAATCCCAGTTTTAAACTTTCAAGATGATAAAAACATTTACTTAAATCTAATGACTAGACTAAAAGATAGGAGTGAAGAAAAAGGTAGAAGACCTTTATAATCTTTTATTAACAAAAAATATTTATTCTCAAAACATTCAATAAATAATATTTGAATAAGAAAGGGAAAAGTAAACAATTTTTTAATAAAACTAGAGTTTCCTGTCTCGAAATTGTACGTTTTTCCTAAAATACATAATCTTATTTTCTGGCTTTTATTATAGCATAATAAACTTACGTATTTTCCGTAACTAATTTTTTTATTTCTCAAATAAAAAAACTAGTTAAAAACTCTTACTTGACACATGACTTGAAGAAAGATGCAAAGTTTAATAATTAAAATAATTTTTATCCGTATGCATACTTCCCGCCAAATCTACACAGGTTGGTGACACTGAATTTACGTCCAATAGATGAGAAAAATAGGACATGTTCTATTTCATCAATTTGTGAATTTATTATTGGTGTAAAGCGGCTATTAGAAACATTTGAGTTTGGACATACACTAGAGTGACCAAACGTTCCATAAAAACGGGATTGTCTCGTTTTTTAACAATTTTACCCGGAGTCCCGAAAAAATCTCCCGGCACGCTTAAATGTCCCGTATTTACGTTGGGTTGATGATAGATAAATTTTTAAGGATTTTTAACATAACTTGACTAATAATTTTAGTTATCTTATTTATGTTTTGAAGTATGTATTATTAAATAAGTATTCACTGTAAAATTGTTGTTTTTATTTATTGTACTCGTAATTACATATGTACAGAAAAATTGAAAATTTTTTATAGGTCTCAAACTAGCTGAAAAGAGCTTGTTTCAATGATTACGTATCGATGGAGCCTCTTGACTACCCTTTAGCTGGAGAGTATCGCCCCCAGTAAGGCCCCCTTGGGTGTGTCCCGTTTTTTTAAGTTTGTGATTTAAGTCGGCTTTACAATACATGATTTTATCATATGACAATATCATAATATGAGGTTTGTGATGATTCCTCGTTTCTATGATGTTTTAAAAATGGTGTTTACACTGAATGATAAGTTATGTTATGACTTATGATATGAGTGACAATAGGGTTTTATTGATTTTTCTTTTTGTTTATATAGAGATATGAGACACAGTGTAGGTAAAAACTATTAGATTTTTAAACTATTATAATGGAAACTAAATCTTTACTTGCATTGGCTTGCGGAATTTTAATAATAATACGCTGGCAACAACTGCGTACATCTAGTAGTAAGAAGAAAAGATCAGATGCCTTTGGTCTCGCAGGTGGCTCTTACGAAGAAATAGTGGACGGGGTATATCAAATTTAGTGTTGATATTATACCAAATTAAAAATACTTAATAAAGAAACTAAACTAAAATTATGACTAAGATGACTATAAAACAGTAAACTAAGAATAAAATAAACTAAATAAATAATAAAAGAAAAATACGACACAATAACACAGATTAGACAATAGGCTCAATATCAATGCAACAAACAAAAAATAAATAAATAAAGGATGTTGTCTCTCGGTTAGGGAATGTCGCTGAATTGAGATAAGAATAAGGTGCGATATTTGAATATGTTGGTGTTACCGGTATTATACACACTTTACACTACATGATTTATCATGTGATTTGTCATATGATTTGGTCATAAGTGAAATTTACATGTTTACACTGTGTGATTTGTCATATGATTTTGTCATAAGCACTGTCATGCGGCTTGTCATAGCTTGTGACAGGAGAATAGGACGGTGCCTATTCTTCTTCTTCAGGTACCATTTCCGCTACGGAGGTTGGCAATCATCATAGCTATTTTAATTTTTGAGGCAGTAGCTCTAAAAAGTTGTTTTGAGCTGCATCCAAACCATTCTCAGGTTCTCTATCTTTCCTTGCATTATGAGTCGCAGGATGCCATACTTCTCGTCCCGCATCACATGTCCGAGATACTGTAGCTTTCTTTCTTTAATTGTAAGTTCAACTTCCTTCTCTTTACCTATTCTTCTCAGTACTTCATTATTCGTAACTCTATCTACCCAGGAAACCCTCATAATTCTTCTATAGGTCCACATTTCAAAGGCGTTAAGTCGTCTCATTGTGTCTAGATTTAACGTCCATGATTCCACTCCATAGTATCGTACACTGTATACGTAACATTTTGTTAGGCGTACTTTAAGAGCTAATGTTAAATCTTTGCCACATAGGACCTTTTTCATTTTTATAAAATTAGAACGTGCTTTTTCGATTCTGACTTTGATTTCTGCAATGTAGTCATTATTTTCTGTTATAAGTGTTCCTAGGTAAGTATACTTTTTTACTCTTTCGATCTGCTGGCCTTCTACTGTCAAGATTTCATTAGTATTATGGTTGTTTTTACAAATTTTCATAAAGTTCGTATTGAGCGAGAGTCCGTACTCCCTACTACACATGTAATGTGTAGTAGGTGCCTATTCCGCATGATAAAATCATATGATTTTCGGTAATAATACAGGTAACACCAACATATTTAAATATCGCGCCTTATTCTTATGTCAATTCAGTAACATTCCCTTACCCAGAGACAACATTATTTATTTATTTTTTGTTTGTTGCATTGATATTGAACCTGTTATCCAATGTATGCTATTGTGTCGTATTTTTCCTTTATTATTTATTTAGTTTATTTTATTCTTAGTTTAGTGTTTGATAGTCTTCTTAGTCATAATTTTAGTTTAGTTTCTTTATTAATTATTTTTAATTTTTTAATTTAATTTATTTCAACACTAAATTTGATATACCCTGTCCACGATTTCTTTGTAAGAGCCACTTGCAAGCCCAAAGGCGTCTGATCTTTTTCTTCTTGCAGCTGTACGCTGTGCGCAGTTATTATTATTATTAAAAGTCAGGAAGCCAATGCAATCAAAGATTTATTTTCCATTATAATGGTTTCAAAATCTAATAGTTGTTACCTATACTGTGTCTAATATCTCTATGACCATAAACAAAAAAAAATCAATAAAACCTCACTCATTGTCACTCATATCATAAGTCATAACTTATCATACAATGTAAACAGGATTTTTTAAAACATCATAGAAACGAGGAATCATAACAAATCTCATATGATATTGTCATATGATAAAATCATGTAGTGTAAAGTCTACTTTATGACCGAAAATCATACGATTTTATCATGCGGAATAGGTACCGACCTATTCTCCTTTGACAAGCTATGACGAACCGCATGACAGTGCTTATGACAAAATCATATGACGACAAATCACACAGTGTAAACGTGGAACTTTGACTTTATGACCAAATCACATATAAATCATGTAGTGTAAAGTCGACTTTACTTACCCCCAAACATACATTAAAAACATTTGCAATAATCAGGTTTCTGTCTTATTTTATGACCATTTCTATTGATGTACCCAACGGATACCTACTTTAAAAGAAGAACAAAATTTTTTACAAAGAAACTTTTCGTACATAGGAATGCTACCACAATACTGAATATTATTTTATTTTAAATTATTAAAACGAAAACTATATAAATCAACATAATGTAACCATATAATATGTACAATGGTATAAAAACTCGTGGCTAAAAATAAGCAATAAAAGGATAAAACATAAATTATTTAATGTGACAATATCCTACACAAATACGTTCACGCGAAACAGTCCTTGACTATTGTGTGCATCACATCACCGCACGGTTAAACACGTCGGATGACATAATCCTTTAACAATTTTTATTATAGATGTTAGTCAACAATAACTCGAAATGAAGGATTTCAATTAAACGAGACAGATTTTTATTGAATTGGTTGTTTGAGTTTAGATTTTTCTTCTGTTCAGTGTTTCCTTTAACTAGTTCCATGTTAGATGTTAAGTTAGGAATAAATATAATTGTTTTAAAGATTTTTTAATGGAATATTTGATCAGATTATCGGTAATTTCGTCGCCATGGTTAAATTTGTTTTTTTGTTTGTTTAAGTACTGGTGTACTGGTGACGTATATTACAAAAATATTTGCTTTTGGTTATTTTCTAAACATTGCTAATGAGGTAGAAAATCATATTCATTCATGATCGAAAATTCTCCCAAAAATAATATGGGTGATCTTAATCCGTTTTTGGTAAGGTTATCAATAAATAGACATTATATGACTATAGTTATTTTCATACGGAATTTGTTGCCGAAAATTTCGATAAGGAAGATATTTAACTAACGATTTGGCACGCCTGAACCTTCAGGGGTTGCTGCATCCCATCTATATATGAGGCAGTTGAAAATTGATTTATTTGTAAATATACGCGATTGGCCCAATATTTCTCACATTTTACAGATTTCACATCCTCGTGATATTAAACAGTTATGTAAAAAAAGATCATTGTCCAGTACCAATCGATTCTAATGGCCCCAATAGAATTTACCTTTTGGATTATGTGACAGGATGGTCTTTTGCCTTAACACTTTCTTCTTCTTCAGGTGCCATCTCCGCTACGGAGGTTGGCAATCATCACAGCTATTTTAATTTTTGAGGCAGTAGCTCTAAATAGTTGTTTTGAGCTGCATCCAAACTATTCTCTCAGGTTCTTAAGCCATGAAATTCGTCTTCTTCCGATGCTTCTTCTGCCATCTATCTTTCCTTGCATTATGAGTCGCAGGATGCCATACTTCTCGCCCTGCATCACATGTCCGAGATACTGTAGCTTTCTTTCTTTAATTGTAAGTAACACTTTAACACTTAACACTTTAACAACTTTCAAATAAGAATTATTTTCTTGGACGTCTTGTAACAGTTGAGGTTGCCGTCACCGTGGCGAAGTCGTTCCTTTGATTTAGATCAATGGCTACAATTCACGCAGCCTTACTGTCTCGGAAGGGGAACGACAGTTAAAGGGATTTTTTCTGTGCTATGTAATAATCAACTATTGCAATAATGCAACCATTGGTTTGAACTTTTCCCCTTGAAGTTTAACTTGCGATTTTGTGTTCCAAGGCAACTACAAGTTTTTGATAAATAGTTTTGGTCTTACTAATCGTAAATTTTTCTGTTCTACCTCTCTTTGTCAAGCTTTATATATATATATATATATATATATATATATATATATATATATATATATATTGTTATGATGTATTGTTTGTGACTGATGAGCAATGAGTATTTTTAATAATATAATATATAGGGTTTTTATCGCGGTTCTCAAAGAATTAGTTTGTAAGTACTTTTTTAAATTATCTTTATTATATCTATTATGAAACACACATATATATCTAACCTAGCCAATGACTGATTGGATCTGTGCTCCGTCCACAACACGCGTAGCATTCGTCTCCAGCACCACATTTCGAATGCGTCAATCCTTTTCCTATCCTCTGATTTTATTGTCCATGTTTCGGCACCGTAACTGAAGATTGAAAAAATGAGTGTCCGTACCAGTCTCATTTTGAGTTTTTTGGATAAAGAGCGGTCCTTCCATATTTTTGACAGTCGACTCATCGCGTTCTTGGCCATCCCTATTCTTCTGCGAATTTCCGTATGGGAGGAGGCTGCATTGCTTAAGGAAGATCCTAGATACGTGAACTCGTCTACTTTCTCGAATTGATTTAGGGCGCCTGTTGTTTGGAGGATATTCGCGTGGTCCACAATCATGATTTTTGTTTTCTGATTATTAATCTTGAGCCCACACTTGTTGCTTTCGGTTTCTACTCTCTTTATCAGTCTCGACATCTCCTCTTCAGATGTTGCTATCAGTGTTGTATCGTCTGCGAATCTTAAGTTTGAGATCTTTTTTCCTGCAATGGAGATGCCGCCTCTCCATCCATCGAGTGCGTTCCTCATTATGTATTCTCCATATAAATTGAACAGGTCTGGAGATAGTATGCACCCTTGTCGTACACCTCTGCTGGTTTTAAAGGTATCAGATTGCTGGTTTTCAATTCTTATTTTAACTGAGTTATCTTCGTATAAGTTTTTAATTAATATTGCCAAATGATCTGGAACTCCCATCTCATGAAGAACTGTCCAGAGAACTTCCCACTTCACACAATCAAATGCCTTTTGGTAGTCTAGAAAACAGATTATTATTGGAATTTTAAATTCGCGGGCCTTTTCTATGAGCTGCCGCATATTAAGGATTTGCTCTCTCGTACCCTTCCCTTTGACAAAGCCTGCTTGTTCTTGGGGAATTTGTTTGTCTAAGTATTGTTGCAAACGGCGTTTAATGATTCTTAGTAATATTTTGCTTGGATGGGAAATCAGTGAGATGGTACGATAATTACTACACTTTGTAGTTGTTCCTTTTTTATGGATTGGTATGCACAATGATGTGCGCCATTCTCTGGGCCACTTTCCGCATCTCCAAATTTTATTACAAAGTTTCCACATTATGTAACATCCTTTGTCTCTTATGTTCTAAAGGAGCTCTCCCGTGATATCATCGCAGCCAGGGGATTTATTCTTCTTGAGGTGAGTTACAGCTTCTTCAATCTCGGACAGCAGAATTTCAGGTTCAGGGTTGTATGCGATGTTTTCGAGGGCTGAAGTGTGGCCTAGATTTACGTGTTCTTCCCTGTAGAGCTCTGAACAATAGTTTTTCCATGTTTCCAACACTCTGTCGATATCACTTATGATAATACCATGTTTGTCCTCTATTGCATAGTTCTTGGGTTTAAATTCTCTCGCAAGAATTTTCACTTTCCGGAAGAGGTCTTTGGTTTCATTTCGATATCCGTGATTTTAATTTTATACAAACTTTAAAAAGTCACAAAAATGTCACAGTATGTTAACAGGAAAACAATATAATATAATACAGTACTTCTATTCTATCGCTGATGTACAATATATCGAAACATGAAGCCAGGAGAAAAAGTAACTTGTTTTAATTAGAGCTTAGTAAACAATTAAAAAATAAATTTATAAAAAAAGGCATGGAAAGTTAACTTTATTGTTTGAGACACCAAAGCAATTAAAAAAGCAACTATTTTTGACAAAAAGGGCTCAACTATTACGAAGAGAAAAACAAAAGATATTATAGCTTTCTATCTATTGAAATCAGACTTTGTACGAAAAATCAACTAGATAACAAAAATACTCGTTTAAGCGGGACAGAATAGAAAAGTCAAATTTTTTATATAAATGTGATTAAAAGGAAGGTTGGAAATATAAGGTACCGATGACCATTGCCCACGAAATTGTGTTGGGGAACCTAGAATTAGTGAATGTTAATGAAATGAATTGTGATATGAATTTATTTAACTTACCATGAGGTTCCTTTTGGAAAAGATTTTACATCGGATGCAATGTGTGAAAATTGCTGAAGTTCTCGTTGAAATGAATATAGGGATTGTGTTTAGAAGTATCAAAGTAGAACCGATGGTAGCTACTTTTTTCATAGAGGACAAAAACCGAAAATTTAGGCCATGTCTTAATCGGATTTGGGTGTGCATAAGTTAAGTTAATGAAACATAACATTTAACTAGAAGGATTTCAAGGATTATTCAACAGCAAGAAGGGATAAATGATAGAATACCATTAAATAACATAATACAGGCATAGTTTTAGATATCGAAGGCTAGATTTTGTCTAAAATTGAAAATAAATTAAGAAGATGTAAAGAATACATGCAAGAATTATTCGAAGATATAGCAAGAAGACCGAATATAATAGACAATCCCCCGGCCCAGAAATAGCAAACGAAGAAGTATCTACGGCCATTAAGCGAATTAGAGATGGGAAATTACCAGGACCTGATGAAGTGCGTGGTGAAATGTTAAAGCTATTAGAGGCACCCAAAGCACAACTCTTACGAAGTTATTCAACAACATATATGAGACTTACCATGAGACACTTACCAAAAGACAGGCTATTATCAATATTCGTTCCACTTACCAAAAAAAAGCCAACGCTAGGAAACGTGAAGAACATAGATTAATTAGTTTGATGAGCCATGTACTTAAAGTACTTCTTTCGGAGTTCATGTCTCGGAACGAGGGAAGCACTTGTCAGTTTCCAAATTTTAATACAGAGAGACAGGGATGTCAGCTGCGATATTTGTGCATGTTTAATTGATTTCGAGAAGGCATTTGACAAAGTACTACATGAGAAACTAATCGATATCCTAAAAACATCAGGAATCGATGGTAAAAATATAATACTAATTTCAAACTTATATCTCTAACAAAGAGCACGATTCGAAAATTAGTTAAAACAAGAATCAATAGAGAAAAAAACGGTGAAAAGAAAAGTGAACTAGCTCTGACACTTAACTGAAATAGACGAGAATAGATTAGTAAAGAAAAGTGATGAAAGCAAAAGACAAGGAAGAAGAAGTAGAAGTGGTAGGCCTAGAAAGAGGTGGTTGGAACATATCCATGGAATGTTTTGACAAGTAGTAATGATTGAATATTAACAAGATATGAGCATACCGAACAAACTGATAAGAATAAATGAAATGACCATGAGAAAGTCAACAAAAAAGACATAACGGCAAAAAAGCAAATGGAAAATTGAGTGAGACAAAGTGACTCCCTTTCAACGTTATTGTTTATTAGCACTTGATAAAATTGTCAAAAAGATATGAAAAAGGGTATGCAGATGACATAACTATAGTAGCTCATGAGAAAAGAACATTAAAAAAGCTTCTCAGTTGACAAGGGAAAACACAACTCTCAAAGTACCTACTATTTTAATGGAAATAAGCCATAATTGAAGTTAAAAATAAGTTTTAAATGTTTGTATTTTGAAAACGATTCCCGAAGTGGAAATTGAAACTTAAATTTCTATTTCTATTCCTATTAAAATAGTAATTACTTTAAGATGCCACAAGAAAATAGTTTCAGAACAATATTAAAAAACAACTCTCAGTTTTGAACTAGTTTTGAAGAAGTGAGAATCTTTAAAGATGTAGAAGAAAAGCGGGAGTAGCTCTTTCTCCATCTCATATAAGGTTAAGTTAGGTGAGATGGAACAGTTGTTAAAAGAGGATTTGAAAAACGGAGTTACGAAACATAGAAAAGAAGGTAAGACAGAAACACGTGGAGAAAAATAGTAACAAAAGCAAAAATACACCGAAGGGTGTGAAAGAAAGTGAAAAAAAAATGTTAACTGAAAAACATCTACAACTTATAGGTCAGCAACAACTTAAATTCGCTTGAGTATTTTATTTATCCTTTAATAATGCTATTTTTGACTGTTGCCTCCGATTGATCGATGTTAAATTAAACAGACATTTATTTTTATCATAGTATAAAAATAATTTTGTTGTTTAAAATTTTAGTACTGCGTACGTTTGTTAAATTAGAACTAACGTAGCTTTTTAATAAACCGGACAATATACAAAGTATTAGCATTTTAATCAATATTTAATCAAAGATATATTATATTTATTGTTATAAGAAAAATCTTAAAATTAGAAAATTTAGAAATTTGTATTAAGAAAGTATACCATAACCACTCAGTGACTATAATAGCTCTGTCTCTTGTTTCATTGCTCTATCTTTGCTCTATATTAGGGGTAGCTGATGAAAAATCCGTAAAGACGTACTTTGTATACGTATTTTGTTTTGTTTTTTTTTTAAATCTTAAAAAGTATAGATTTTTGACTATAAAAAGTTTATTATACATTATAAAGAAAAATATTTTTAATACAAGTTGTAGATTATAAAAAATTCTTTATTTTGAGAGTATCCAAAATAAAACACATAAAAAATTGACCGAGATAATTATAAAAAACACTTATTTTTGTAGTATTTATAAAGTTAATATCTTTGTTTTTTGCATAAACACGTATAACTACTTAAAATTGTGACAGTTAATGAATTATTAAAGCATCCCAAATTTCAAACAGATCGACCAAATAGTTTATAAGTTATTCAATTTGTTTATCCCGGAGAGCGATTATTTAAACAACTGTGCTTGTCCAAACAGTCACTGCAGAGGTAATTTAACGCAATCGATTCTTTAAGGCTTCGTTTATAAGGTTTGTTAAAAAAAAACTTCAATATTGTATTAAATTTGTATTTAAAAAAACCGCTGTTTGAACATAAACAGCGGTTTATGTTCAAACAGCTAAACATTTATAATAACTTTGACATTTTTTTATGTCACCTGGTTGTAAGTAGGCTCAATAAAAAGATGGTAACAAAGTACACTTTTCAAAAAAAGCAGAACCTTCTATGACCAATAACAAGAAAAGAAGCTGAAATATTGCACCGGAGAGTTCTTCCCCTTACATTTCTGTGGCGGTATTTTACGAGTACCATCATTTTAACGGGTTATAACTTTTTACTTCTTCACTATGTATGCCATCTATCAGTTGGATCATCAAATTTAGATCTTCTTTTAGAATTTGTTCAAGTTTCAGCTCTTAATATTAATAAACAATGGGAATATGATTTTGAGAACAAAATGCTATCTGGTTTCCTATTGGCCATAGAAGATTCTGGTTTTTATCGTTCTCTTAGATAAACAAATGGAATAACTTATAAGCTATCAGTTTGAAAGTTAGCACACTTTAATAGCTCATTAAATGCCACAATTTTCAATAGTTATATTACATGTTATTATGCAAAGAACAAAGTTATTAACATTTTTAAATTACTGCAAAATAAGGGTTTTTTGAAATTACCTTGGTCAATTCTTTATGTATTTTAATTTTGAAACTCTTTATGACTTATAACTTTTATTTGAATCATTTTATTCTAAAATGTATAAGAAACGTCTTTTACGCAAAAACTATTTTTTTCTCGGACGATTGTTTAATAAATAAACAAAAAAGCAAAATTAGTAGTACGTCTGCACATAATTGTCATCAGCTACCTCTTATACAGATAACGACATTGTATTGTTGACCATAGGAATTAAGATTTATTGCAATTCCATCTCTAGAGTATATTTATTATAATACTCTAAAACTAATTTTTTGGTTATTTTTTAGCCTTAATAGCAATACAGATAAATAAGTAAGTAAATAAGTAATATGCTTTATTGTCACTGAAAATTGTACACATTTTATGGACAACGCTTATAACAATAAGACAAGAAAGAAGAAAAAAATCAGAATAAGAACCGTTTGTACTTTTAAATAAAAAAAAAAAACAATAAAATTCATCCAAACTTAAACATAAAAAATACTACGTAATTAAGAACCTACAAACTTCGTAAAATGTACCTAACAAAAAATAAAAATTAGGAAAGCAGATGAATTAAGGGCTCAAATATTCCACCTCTTTGTGCTAAACAGTAACCAAATCTATCATACAGATTTCTCCTCATATTTTGGAGTAGGGTTGGTATAATTCTTGCAGAGAAATGAAGTATTTTTGCCCTTAATTCGACTAGGTTTGTGGCCCTTTCAAACTGATGCCTTTAAATGTTTTCTTTTTAGAAAACCCCAAAAAAAGAAATCGTTAGGCGCTAAGTCAGAGGATCTAGCGGGCCATTTAATTGTACCACGTGTACTTATCAGTCGACCAGGAAACGTTTGATTGAGGAAGTCAATAGTTGCTCTAGAGTTGTGAGCCGAACACCCATCCTGTTGGAAATAAACCTCCTGAAAATTAACGGGAAGGTGTCGAACTGCAGGAATGATCTCATTCTGTAAAAGTTTTAAATATTTGGGCCCGTTTAGGTTTCCATCGATAAAAAATGGACCGACAATATGGTCGCCTAACATCCCAGTCCAAACATTTAACTTTTGCGGATGCTGCGTTCGCACTGCAATACTGAGGTGCTTATTTTTCCTAGAATAATACCTAGTAACGGATGGATTGTGTTTTTTATGTAATGAAAATGAAGATTCGTCAGAAAATAAAATATTTTTTAAAAAGTGTACATTTTCATTCTGTTTATGTAACATAAATTCACAAAACTCCATCCGCCTAAAGTTATCTTCTGGAAACAGTTCTTGTGTTGGTTGTATCTTAAAACGGTGATACCCATTCCTTTTGAGAACTCGCTGGACAGTTCGAGCATTCACGTTAACTTCCCTAGCAATTTGTACACTATTGCAGGGTTCACTAGCTTCCACAAAAGCACAAATATCAATATCCCTGTTTTGACGGTTCTCATCGTCAGGTCTAACACATGGTTCATTACCTTCATGACCCTTTTTACAACTGTTTACACATCCCGAAGTTTGAAAATGTTTAATGGTATTTTTAACTGTTGTAACACTTGGTGAGGGTCAATTTTCGAAGGCAACTATAAATAAATCAATTACTTCGCGTATCGAATGACCCTGAAAGTATTTTATTAATTATTTGTTTATTCTTTCAGAACTTCGTTTACTGTGAAATGAATAAAGATGTGAAAACGTGTAAAATGTCACAGCGATTGCCATTGTGTTGTATGGTCAATAAAACATTGTCGTGATCTGTATATGTTTTAGAACCTTTTAGAATCCTGTATAAGATTTTTTCAGATTTTTTTTCTTGACTGGAGTGGACGAGTCTAATGTGAAAAACTGTGTGTAAGAAAAATCTCACTGTATATTGTATATCAGCGATAGAATAGAAGTATTGTATTATATTATATTGTTTTCTTGTTAACATACTGTGACATTTTTGTGACTTTTTAAAGTTTGTATAAAATTAAAAAAACTCTGAATGTGTTTTTTACTGTAATTTTATTGTAGTTATTAAATGTATGTTCTAACATCTAAAAACTATGCACTTGACATTGTTTGACATCTTATATGACTTTACAATCATTAGAACTGAAGAAGTACAGAAATACTGCACGAAACGTTTTCTATTAAAAGATTGAAATAGTTTTTTAATTTTTTTTCCTTGACCGATGTCCTCATTTACAGTGAGATTTTAATCTCACTCACATTGTGTGTATATATATATATATATATATATATATATATATATACACCTATATATATATATATATATATATATATATATATATATATATATATATATATATATATATATAATATATATATATATATATATATATATATATATATATATATATATATATATATATATATATATATATATATATATATATATATATATATTAAGTCAACAAAAAATTAGTCACAATGCAAATTTTTTGGCACGCTAAAACTCTGTCATTTCTACGCTCATATCTAAATGTAACCTCGTATATCCACTAGAAACAAACTTATTTATAAGATTCAAAAAAGGAATATCAAAGTTGGAACAAGAGTGCCATTAAACATTTTGTGGAAAGCATTTCTAAGTTTACAACGACCATGTAAAATCTATTTTTATATAATAGGTATGCGCTATTTTTAAATTAATGACACACATCCTCTGTTTTAATAACACTAGATGTTTGTAATATTATTGCTACAATCCGTTTATATTAAATTACGAATTTAATGATATTTCTATACATTTTTGAAGGTGTGAGCGCCATAATAAAGTATATATTACACTATATATATATATATATATATATATATATATATATATATATATATATATATATATATATATATATATATATATATATATATATATATATATATATATATATAAGTTATAGTGAATAACCAGCAGTGTATGCAAATAGTTGTAGGACATTGCCCAAGCCGCGTCTACTGTTTCAACATATCTCCGGTTAGCTAGAATTACATTTTTTATCATTCTGTGTTGTTATGCATGTAAATATTAATTTTATAATTTAGTTTAGAATCTGTTCTCTGCAATGAAACTTGTCTTGTAAAAATTGTTTTAATAAATCTTTTTTAAAAAACGATATACCGAGTGTTCCAAGTTTAGTGGCGCAGTCAGTAGGATAGATAAAACGGGCTTTAGTGAATATAAATCCCGGTTCGTATTAACGATTTAATAATCTATCGAACTAATAAATAACTGGAACCGCGAATAAAGACTCTTAGTTGGGTGAATTGAGTAGCCTGACTTGAAGAATAGTGTAAAGGAAAATTCGAGTGAATATTGAAGTTCCTGTGAAGGTCCTGTTCCTGCCGTGTCAACGTGGACTCAGAGCATAGATGGGCTGGAAACTATTCTTAATGTAAGTACCTTTATTTATGTCGTATAGAGAGCAACAATTTTTCATTAATTCAGATAGTTCAAGTAATTCTGACTCAGATTCTGACTCAAACAACAATACATTATCATTTAAAACTAAACCAAATACTTCTAATATTTTTCCTAAAATTATTTTATCAAAATCCAAATTAACTATGGCTTTACCTCAACTAAAAAAAGAATATCTGGACATGATCCCAGAATTCCATGGAGATGTTGCGTTACTTCCACGCTTCATAGATATTTGCGAAAAATTAGTCAATAAATTCTATAATATAACCGACCCAACCGATTTTCAAAATGAATATTTGACTTCTAGCATTTTAGCAAAAATTAAAGGTGATGCCGCCATAAATATTTCCTCATGTAGTATAAGAACTTGGGAAAATTTAAAAGATGCTCTATTAAACACTTATGCAGATAAGAGAGACGTATATACACTTAGTATAGAAATCACACACCTTAAACAAGGCAATGAATCGCCATTTGAATTTTTCCAAAAAATACAGCATCTCTTAAATCTCCAAATATCTTTGTTGCAAACTCGTTCTAATATTAACGAACAAGAGATACTTGGTAGTTATTTCAGAAACTTAGCTTTAAGAGTATTGCTACGTGGTCTTAAGGAACCCTTGGGTACTTTTATGCGTACCAAAAACCCTATTGATATGAACACAGCTTTAAACGTTTTAACAAATGATTTTCAAATTTATATGGGACAAAGTAATTCCACTAAAAATCAAAACCCCTCATCATCAAGTAATTTTTCGCATAAAAACAAATCAAACTCATCTAATTATGTTCCACCAAATAAATTTAACTTCCAACCTAATTACCAAAGAAATCATAATTATTCTCAATCCCCAAAAAGTCACTATCAAAACATACAAACCCGAACTTTTAATAACAATAATCAAAACCAACCTGGCAGTAGCAGAGATAATAACGTTTTTAGACCAAATCAAAACCGAAATCTTCCAAACCCAACTCCGATGACTATTTCAACAACTAATACTTCCAGACCGAACCAAAATTATCAAAACCGATATAAACCTCGTAATCAAACCTATTTTTCAAACCAACCACAAAATATAATTCCAGAAGAACTACATAATATAGACGAAATAAATATTTCTGAAGATAATGACCATTTTTTAGAGCAACTTGCCTCGGACCAAATAGAATAGAATTATTAAATTTAACAAATAAAGAAAGTGAACTACCGTATATAATTTTTCCTGAAAATAATCTGAAAGTTTTAATTGATACCGGTAGTACTAAATCTTTTGTTGTTCCAAATGTAGCGGAAAAATATTTCAAAAATTCCATTTTTCGGAAACCTTTTCAAGTTTCAACAGCACTAGGCATGACCCAACAAAATTTTTGTACTGTAATTCCTACTTCTAAAATATTTGAAACCAAAAATCCTATGAAATTAAATTACTGTATATTTAAATTTCATGACTACTTTGATTGTTTATTAGGATTAGACAATCTTAAGAAACTTAATGCCAAAATAGACCTTACAAATAATGTCTTAATTACAAAGAATAGTCAAATTAAAATTCTTTATCATAATATTAACAAGGAAAGCATGAATTGCATAGTAGTGCCTCCTAGAACCGAACAAATTATTTTGGTAGACATAAAAAATGTCAATAATGGTGATGTAATAATTCCATATACCAAAATTGGGAATTTAGAAATCCCACAATGTTTAACAAAAGTTCAAAATAATAAAGCCATTTGCAGTATTTTGAACTCTTCTGAGAATGCCTGTAAAATTACTTTCACTTCACCTATCGAAGCTGAAAGATTCTCAGAAAACTATAGCACAGTTTACCCTAATTTAAATAATATATATGCAGACAAATTTAAATTCGATATTTCCAAAGTTCGTACCGAACACATGAATATCGAGGAACGGGAAAAAATATTAAAGCTAATCAAAGAATTTTCAGATATATTTCATGTAACAGGCAATATGCTATCCTTTACTAGTAAAGTAAAACATAATATTAAAACAGTTAACGATATACCTATTTACTCGAAGTCCTATAGATATCCTGAAATCTATAGAAAAGAGGTACAGAACCAGATTCAAAGTATGCTGGACCAAAATATTATTCGTCCCTCAGACTCACCATGGTCATCCCCAATTTGGGTAGTTCCAAAAAAGTTGGACAACTCCCAAGTACCTAAATATAGGATTGTAGTCGACTATAGGAAATTAAACGAAATTACTTTAGGAGATCGATATCCCCTACCTAATATTTCCGATCTACTTGACAAACTAGGTCGTTGTCAGTATTTCACAACTTTGGATCTTGCTTCGGGATTTCATCAAATAGAAATGGCCGAAGAAGATATACCTAAAACAGCTTTTAACACCGAAAACGGTCACTACGAATTCCTTAGAATGCCCTTTGGATTGCGTAACGCCCCGGCGACCTTCCAAAGAGTAATGGACAATATACTTCGAGGAATTCAAAATGAAAAGTGTCTTGTGTACTTGGACGATATTATAGTGTTTAGTACTAGTCTCCAAGAACACCTTACAAATCTAAAAGAAGTTTTTAAGCGATTAAGAGAGTCAAATTTTAAAATTCAGATTGATAAATCCGAATTTTTAAGAAAAGAGGTTGCATATCTGGGACACATCGTTACACCAGATGGCGTAAAACCCAATCCCGATAAAATTAAAGCTATAGTAAACTTTCCTATTCCAAAAAATACTAAACAACTAAAAGGTTTCTTAGGATTATTGGGATACTATAGAAAGTTTATAAAAGATTTTTCAAAATTAACTAAGCCGTTAACTTCTCGTCTCAAAAAAGATGCAATCATAAATGTAAACGATTCAGATTATTCTCAGTGCTTCGAAATGTGTAAAAATCTTCTTATTAATGACCCAATATTGCAGTACCCTGATTTTTCTAAACCATTTAACTTAACCACAGATGCAAGCAACTTTGCTTTAGGAGCTGTATTGAGCCAAGGAAAAATCGGATCTGATTTACCTATAGCGTTTGCTAGTCGAACTCTAAATAAAAGCGAAACCAACTACTCAACAATTGAGAAGGAACTTCTTGCAATTGTTTGGGCAGTAAAATACTTTCGCCCTTATCTTTTTGGTCGTAAGTTTACAATTGTAACTGACCACAAGCCATTACAATGGCTATTTTCCTTAAAGGACCCTAACTCAAAGTTAGTTAGATGGCGCCTTAAATTGGAGGAATATGATTACAATATCATATACAAAAAGGGTGCATTAAACACTAATAGTGATTTTCTATCCAGGATAGAATTAAACGTAAATGAAACAAATGATGCACAACTGAATACCGAAGAAGAAATTGATTACATAATAAATTTTGACGAAGAACTTCTTAATACTCCAAAAAATGATGTAGAAAACGAATCACTCATAGTTGAATGCGACGAAAGAAATGAAGACCCAGATGACGAGAATAACACAATACACACCAATCAAGAAAATCCAACTATCGGCATCCCTATCGCAGAATATGCCGTAAATGTAGGAAAAAACCAATTAATAATTTCCGAAGTAAACTTCGAACCAGCAACACCCAGTATTATTAAATTATTTAATAATAAGTTAAGGATTCTAGTGCAATTTTCGAAAAACAATTTCGAAAAAGATGTCATAAAATTCATCAAAGAATATATTGTTCCAAGAACAAAATATCATTTATATTTTGAAAATCCTATATACGAAAAGTTTAGCGTAGTTCTCCAAAAATTCTTTAAAAATTCCCAAATATCCTTCATTAACTGTTTAAAAAAACTTATCGATGTTTCCCTCGATGAAATAAAAGAAATAATTAAAAACTACCATGAAGGAAAACAAAACCATAGAGGATTGGATGAGACTGAGTCACGTATAAAAAATATATATTATTGGCCCAATCAAAGGGCTTCGATTCAAACCTATATAAATGAGTGCGAAATCTGTCAACTAACTAAATACGACAGAAAACCAATCAAACCATTTTATAATGTTACACCCACAGCAATCAAACCCTTCCAAATATTACATCTCGATACAATTACATTAGAAAATACTAAATTTCTAACGTTAATCGATTCATTTTCCAAATATGGCCAACTCTACAAATTAAACTCCGCCCAAGGAATAGAAGTTGTAAACGCCCTAATAAAGTACTTCTCTCATCATAATACACCCGACCAAATAATCTCGGACAATGGTACCGAACTTAAAAATTCTCTTGTCCAAGAACTTCTTTCTATTCATAAAATCAAGATCCATTTTATATCTTCACAACACCCAGAATCTAATGGAATTGCCGAAAGATTTCATAGCACAATTATCGAACATATTAGATTATTTAATAACCGCGACGAATTTAAGGATGAACCAATAGAACAAAAAGTTAATTACGCCTTATTGGCTTATAATAGTAGTATACATTCAGTGACTAAATTAAAACCTTACGAAATAATAAATGGACATTTAGAAAATACTTCTATATTCGACTTAGATCTTGAAAAGCAACTTAATAATAATTATATAATAAACCATAAAGAAAAAATGAAGTTACTTTACTCAGAAATAAATAAAACTATACAAGAAAATAAAGAAAAAATAATTGGAAAAGCAAACTTAAATCGTGAAGAATTACCTGAAACAATTCCCCCCGAGATATTTGTACGTAACAAACAAATTAAAGGAAAAACAAAAAATAAATATCAAAAGGAAGAAATAAAAAATATCAATCGCGAAAGAAAAACAGCCAAAATCATTACTCGACATAAAAATACAACTGAAGACATACACCTATCTAATATTAAACGTCCTAAACGAAAACCTTATAATTTTATTGCAGGTGCATCGCAGTCGGACATGCAGCGATCAACATAAAGGATATTAGCAACAATATGGGCATTCTACCCATTAATCTTGGACCTGCCAAATTACAAAAAGCAAGTCATACTTTTATCCATTTTTATGATCTTAATCCATTATTAGACGAATACAATAATCTAAATATTCAGTACAGCCATCTTAAAACTAATATTTCGAACGATACCTTTTTTAGATCAGAAACCGAAAATTTTATTAATTTAATTCAGTATGTTAAGAATAGTATAAATGATAAGTTAGATAATTTTAATATTCATTCTACTAGTATAAGAAACAAAAGAGGATTGATAAATGGTCTTGGATCGATAGCTAAAGCTATTACTGGTAACTTAGATTCACAGGACGGGGAACGTATAAATTCAATGTTAGAACATTTAAAGGAAAACCAAATTAATTTACAAAATCAACTTCAAATGCAATACTCCGTAAGCCACGAAATAATTAAAAATTTTAATCAAACTATAGTCGACATTCAAAATAACGAATTAAATCTTAAGTCTAAAATACTAGAAATCAAAGATATTATTAACTTTCAAGGAAATCTTGAAAATGTCGTCTATTTAAAAGATTTGTTCAATGAAATGCTAATTATTTTTAATTCAATACTAAATGTTTTAGAAAACATCGAAAACTCCCTCACATTCTGTAAACTTAAAACCTTACACCCAAGTATTATAAAATCCCGAGACTTACTATTAGAAATAAGAAAAATATCTTCCCATTACCAATCCCAACTTCCTTTTGAAGTCAAATATGAAAATATATTAAATCTTGAATCCCTATTAGAAGTTAACTGTAAAATAGACAAAAATAAAATAACTTATTTTCTTTCTATACCCATTGATTTTGAATTAGAATTTGAACTTTTTTATTTACTACCTACTCCAACAGAACATGAATCAGAATTTTTAACAATAATACCAAACACAAAATTTTTGCTGAAATCTAAAAATATAATAAAACCTCGAAACGACATATGTACTAAAGGTAAAATATTCCAATGCCCTGGTCACCTTCAAAACAATAATAATTTTAAATGCGAAGAACAAATAATAACCAATGGAAATTCTTCTGAATGCCAATATATCAAAGTTGAAATTTCAAAAAATCATATAGAAATCATCCCAGAAGTAAACCAATTTTTAGCTATATTTCCTTCGCCAGAAAAATTAACTATAAATTGTCCACAAGGAACAGAGATTAAAACATTAACCGGAATATATCTTATAGAAAATTTGAATTGCAAAATAACATTTAGAAATCAAGAATTGGTCTTTTTAGAAAAAACATATGGACAACCACTTATAATAAACAAACCAAAAATTCAATTTAATCCCACAAAAATTGTACCAATGAAAATTAACCTTAAATCACTGGAACTTAAAGAAGTGCATACCAATGGACCATTTCCTATTCCGACGATATATACAAAATTCCACATTCCAAGCGTATGGACTATTCTACTGTATATTGGTATTATCCTATCTTTATTATATTTTATTTACAAAAGAAAACAACAGAGGAAAGCAACAGGAACATCAAAACAAAAAGAAAACAAAATTCAACTTCCTGAAGGAGCTTCATTTTAAGGGGAAAGGAGTTATAGTGAATAACCAGCAGTGTATGCAAATAGTTGTAGGACATTGCCCAAGCCGCGTCTACTGTTTCAACATATCTCCGGTTAGCTAGAATTACATTTTTTATCATTCTGTGTTGTTATGCATGTAAATATTAATTTTATAATTTAGTTTAGAATCTGTTCTCTGCAATGAAACTTGTCTTGTAAAAATTGTTTTAATAAATCTTTTTTAAAAAACGATATACCGAGTGTTCCAAGTTTAGTTATATATATATATATATATATATATATATATATATATATATATATATATATATATATATATATATATATATATATATATATATATATATATATATATACATCGGTTTAGAACGTCTTTCGACGTTGTCCGATACCTAAACACCATCTCTTCCTATCTTCGCAGTCGTTTGTTGTTAAATTTCTTTCGCTCATGGACTTGTTTACGCCGTGTTGCCATTCTAATCTGGGTCTTCCTCTTTTCCGTCGACCTATCGGTTGCCATTCTATTACTTTTTTGGGGAGTCTTGATGCTGGCATCCGTTGAACATGCCCATACCACCTTAATTGTTTCTTCTCTATATCTTGAGTTATATATCCTTCTATTCCCATACGTTGTTTTATTACATCATTTCTGATTCGGTCTCGTCTGGAAATACCTAAAGATCTTCTCATTGCATCCATCTCTACTGCTTCTATTCGCTTTTTGTTATTTTCACTAATTCTCCATGTTTCAGCGCCATAAAGAAGAGTAGTTTTAATCATGGTCTCATATATATTAAATTTCCTTCCTTTCGTTATCTCTTTACTCCACAGTATACTATTGAGACATCCTAAGACTTTCTTTGCTTGAGTGATTCGTTTTTCTATTTCCCGTGTATCAGTTCCTGTATTGTCAAAGGCAACACCCAAGTAGTCATAGCTCTGACAGCAGGAAATATGTTGTCCGTTTTCGAGGTCTATGTTATCTGACTCGTTTCCAATACAAAGATATTTGGTTTTTGTTGTATTGACATTCATTCCCCAGTCGTTATATTCTTCTATCAGTTTTCTTAGCATGTACTGCATGTCTTCCCTGTCGGTCGCTAGCACTACCTGGTCATCAGCAAACTGGAGTGTATATATACATTCATTGTTAAGCTCTATACCCATCCTATGTACCTTTCTTTTCCATCTTTCCAATGCCGCTGCAACATATATCTTGAATAAGGTTGGTGAGATACAGCATCCCTGTCGCAAGCCTTTTGTAACCAGGAATTCTTCCGCTAGATATTTTCCTGTTTTTATCTGTGCCTTAGAGTCTCTATATAGTTCTTGTACAGCATTTATCAATGTGTGGTTGATGTTAGATCTTTTCAACGTTGTCCACAGTTTTGTTAAGGGGATGTTGTCATATGCTTTTTGCAGGTCTACAAAAGTAATATGAGTTTCTAGATTCTTAGCCGATCTTTTTTCTATTATTTGTTTAAGACAAAATACGTTATCGGTGTGCGATCTTCCTGCACGGAACCCGCTTTGTTCTTCCTCTTCATTGTGCTTATATTCTTCCTCGATCATATTTCTCAAAATTCGTCCATACAGTCTGCTCAGGGTGCTGGTTACCGATATGCCTCTATAATTATTACAATTCCTTTTGTCCCCCTTTTTGTGTATTGAGAACATGTATGCCGTTCTCCATTGTTCTGGTACTGGGTGTCCATTTAGACACTGATTGATCACATAAGTTAATATTTCAAATAGTTTATGAGTACCATTCTTAAGCATTTCAGCATAGATTCCCTCAGGTCCAGCGGATTTACCATTCTTTAGGGTCATTACAGCCTTCCTTACTGTTTCGATGTCTACCCTCGCTTCCTCTCCTTGTATATGTACTGACTGTGTTGGGGAGTTCGCTAGGTATTCTTGTCTTGTCTCTGTCAGCAAGCTTTCATAGTGATCTTTCCATTGTCTTGGTTTTATGGTGTGTATGTGTGCTTTGTCTTTTCCTGTATTTTTTACTGATTGTATAAAATTCCATACCTCTGTACATTGCTTCCCTCCGATGTATGTATTGATTTCTTGACATTTCTGATCCCATGTTTTATTCTTTTCTTGTTTTATCATTTTTCGTAGTTGTCTATCGGCTTCTTTGTAAGCTTGATGGTCTTCAGTATTTTTTGTATTTAGCCATTTTAGATGCTGTTCTTTTTTCTGTTTTACCATATATTCAATTTCTTCGTTCCACCATATTTTGTTACTAATTTTGTTTTGCTGTGTCCCGAGTGTCTCCTTAGAGGCCTGGTGTAAACTAGCAATAATATTCTCGTAAATCTCTGAAAATGTTTGTCTCTCTATTTCTCGTAGTTTTTCATCCAGTCGTCGTTGGTATAGCTGTTTAGTACTATCATTTATAAAACTATTGAAGTTGTACTTCGGAGTATCTACTGTCTGCAAGTCTTGCTTGTCTTCTAGGTTTTGGTCTCCGTGTATTATCTTAAGTGGGAACAAAATTTTCGCTCTTACTAAGTAGTGATCGGATCCACATGTTATTCCTCGGAGAACTCTTACATCATTCCACTGCAATACAGATTTTTGTTTACTAATAATATAATCGATGACTGATTTTAGATTGCGTGTTTGTTCAATCCAGGTATATCTATGTATGTCCTTATGTTTGTAGAATCCATTGCTAATTTTTAACTCATAGCTCTCACATAAGTGTATAAGTCTACCGCCATTATCATTAGTTGCCATTTCTCCAAAAGGTCCTACTACTCTACTGTTTTTCTGATATCCCGTTCTACTATTGAAGTCCCCAAGCATAATTATTTCTCTGTTTTTTCCTATGTTGTTAAGTATATCCTCGATTTTTTGAAAGAAATCTTCTTTCACGTTGATTGTTGCATCATCATAGAGGGCATAAGCGGCTATCATGGTAATCTGGTGCCCATATATGTCTATATTTACTCTTAGGATATTCTCATCAATTGTTTCCCAGTCTGTGATATTATTCTTAAGTTTTTTCTTTATTAGTATTGATACTCCCCTAGCGGCTCTTTTATCTTTCGGGACTCCAGTGAATATATGTATATAATTTCCTACCATATCAGTGCCAGTTCCTTTTTTTTGTTTCAGTTAGTGCTATAATATCCATTTTCATTTGTTCTAGATCAGGCATAATGATATCAATCTTTTGTTTTATCCCCTGTATATTCCATGTACCAATATTCATAATCCGTTTTCTTAGCTTTGGTCGTTTCCTTGAAAACCCATCTAAAGTTCCGAGGCTTTGTTTAGGCTTTTTGGTATGTTATTATGTATATTTTACACTATTTGATGTTTTATTAACTGTTCTTTTTATCATTAACTTGATTTTAGGAAATTATCAGTTGTCAATTCGTGTAAAAAATGATGAATAATGGTAACAAGATGATTAATTAACAAGTATAAGGGTTAAACGTCAAATAATAGACAACTGTGCTCAAAAGTGTACTTAAATATATGATAGAAAACTGCAATGATTGGACATATCTCAAATAAAAAGTTTTCGAATCTTCTTTTATTTCAACCCATATTCATCCACTTCTGCAAATGGACCACAATAGATCTGAAAAGGTCGCACTGAAATAGGCCAAAAGGCTACCTTTCTAAATCTATTAACTTCTACACTTCCTCCAAACTGCTCCACTGATATGTCATGTGCATTGCATATCCATCGTTTTTCTGAAGATCGAAGCCTTCGAAATGTGCGTATATAGAAGAATTCTACGCGTGTCCTGGATAGAACATAGATATATAGATAATATATATAGATATATATATATATATATATATATATATATATATATATATATATATTATTATAGATATATATATATATATATATATATATTCTATATATAGAATATATACATAATTCTGGAAGAGCTTCATTAAAAGAGATCGATATTATTGCAGTTAGAGTCGTATTGGACTGGACGTAAGGCTGTCAAGTTCGTCAGAGTCTATGGGATTTAATGTGAGTTTTAGCTTTTTTATTATTCTTTTAATGTAATTTTTGAGCGATGTATCAGATACAGTTTGGTATATTTGTGTAAGGTCTTCAAAAAGATACTTCATGTTGTTGGTGAAGTTATGAGCTTCTTTTAAAGGGGTCACTACTACCAAAGGAATTTTACAGAAAGGCAATTAGTTGGAATGCTGTTAACGAACATTTTTCTGGATTAGCACAAATTAATTTTTCAATACTTTGCGCAGAGCATATAATTGAGTGGACTAATTTTACCAATTATTTTGTCATCAGAGTAGAGAAGATATGGGAATTTCAAATCCAAGATGGCGGAAAGCTGGATGGTTAGGTATGTGGCGTTGGGGCCGTAGAAGTAGCCTCTGGGCTTGTAGGAAGTGATGTACAAGAAGTATAAGTGTAGAAGAAAGCCTCCCTTTCGTCAAAGGGGTCTTTTTGTCTGGCTAATAACCAATATGTACGACGTATCTACATTGTCTAATTTCTCCATTTATCATATGTTGTTACTGTGTCTACATAATGCCCTATTGGTAGCTTTTTACTCATCTTTTCCGTTTTAACGAATACTCTCACCCCTTTGACGTTAGGGGAGGCTTTCTTGTACATCTACAGAGGCCACAACGCCACCTAGTCATCCAAATCTGCCATCAAAGTGATTGCAAATTCTTTATTCATTTTAACGAACACGTATTTTTCTATTTCTCGCCATTTTCGCCCCTAAAAGACCCCTCTGATTACAGGGGAGGCTTTCTTCTACACTTATACTTCTTGTACATCACCCTCTACATCCCCAGAGGCTACATCTACGGCACCAATGCCACATACCTAATCATCCAGCTGTCCGCCATCTTTGATCTGAAATTTCCATATCTTCTCTACTCATCAGTTTTGTTTTTTTTGGGAGTTGATTTAGTTGTGAGTTGTGAAGGCTGTGGTAGGTAGTACACTTTTAGAGGTTAAGTTTGGGGAGCTAGCAGTAACCGATAAAGTAGATGATTCAAGACTTGTATCAGTGGAATGAGTTCTTTGGATGCCAGAGTTAGAAGGGAAAGATACTGATGTTAGAGATTGTTCTTTTGAGATTGTTAAGTCAGTAGGTGTGTTATTTGTATAGATTTCTTCTTTTGTAGAGGAGGGAGGAGGAGAAATACTAGAAGAAGAATCACATGGGATTTGGCTAGAAGTTGTATTTCGAGAGGTATTGCTAGATATTTCTAGAGGGTTTGGACAGGAGTTTACTGTGTGGTCAGATTGTTTACACAAAAAGCATTTAAATTTGTCTGAAGTAATAAAGATTCTATAATTTGTATTTTCATGTGATATTAGAATTGAAGTATTTAACTCAAAGTTTTCTTTATCTGGTATTACGTAGATAGAGCGTTGAAAACTAAAAAATTGGGTATAATCGTGAACTACATCGGATAAAAAGGATAAAGGAAGCAAGTTGCAATACAAGGTCATTTTTAAATGATTGCTCTATGAGTGTTAGATAGTAGTAGCCTCTTTGCAGGTGTAATAAGTTTGCGAATAGATATTCTTTGATTTCTAATAGAAATAGTTGCGGAATTTTTCAGAAGATTATCTACTAGGGACACGGAAGAAAGATAGATACATATACGTTGGAAATATGTGAAGCATAGGTTATTTGATATAAGTGCTATTTGTCATAATTAAATAGCACTACGTCTGGGAGAGCGTTCATAACAACGGTCTGAGTTCTACTGAGACATGATGGGACATGAAGGTTGAGCTGTTTGTGTTGTTGATACCAAAATTTGAAATTTAATATTTTGGATGCATATTAAATAAATATGGCCAGAAACAACTGGCCAAATATTGGTTCAAAAGTGAATTAACTTACCAATAAAAGAAGCCAAGTGTTCACTAGTTGACCTCTCAAAACTGTGTTTAGGACTTCTTAAACCACAAAATTTCACGGTGAACTTAAATGTGTAATTTAACTTTCACAATTATTTTGACACCAATTTTGTTTATAGAAAATATTATTTGACCGAAAATAAGTATTGTCAGTACATAATGTTAATAACATTTCATTATAGCTGATACATTTTTGTTTCATAAGTATTAAAACGAGATCATTCAGTCATTATATGAAAGGGCCAAGATTACTTCTAACGAAAATACTTTTTCGGACGAGAAACATTGAACACCTATTTTGGGAGTAACACCTATTTTAGTTCGTTTTTCGTTCATAAATAAGAATTTTACAGAATAGTAGAGAAAATTGAAGAGAACATTGAATTGGATCCTAAAATATTTACAGGAAACGATTCGGTGAAAATTACAATACCATTTGTAGAAGGATTATCAGAAAAACTTAAAATTATAGAAAATGATTTAATTTTAACAAAATTGTTTGACATTTTATTAATTCATTGTTATCGAGAAGTTTCACTGCGTATTGAATGAAACAAAGCTTGTAAACCGTTATTGATCTTATATTATACTATCACGTAATTTGTTTTGTTGAGCACTAATAGTTTCCATTATTAAATCGTGACATGTGGTGATATTGTTGACATTGTTTAGTCAACTTTAATACTCATTAAAAATTACACAGACAGTAGTCGTATGGTTGTTGCGTCGTAATATTTGAAAACCGAGATTAGTGCAGTAAAAAATAAGGAATAATACAAGCTCTAGGAAAAGAAAAATATGTTATTTTGATAGTTTGTACAGTCTTTTCAAGAATTTATCAAGCTTACAATATTTCTAGTTTGTTTGCTGGATTATACATAGATATAGATATAGAGGACTTCGTATACGCTATGAATCCTATATAGAGCCTCTCAAAAGATCAATATTCTAGAAGCTAAATAAGATAGTTATTCACGAATAGAATAATTTACACTATGCCTCCTAAACAAGCACAATAAAATCCTTGATTAAATTCCAAATTCTACACATTCAGTTTTATTCTTATTAAATGAAAAAAAGAGCAAAGTTATTATTGAGGGGTATATCTCTAACAGTTTTGCTATCAACAGAGATTTGAGCAGATCCACTATTTATAATTTTCTTCAATTTCTTCTTGGAAAAAAGTTTAATAATTTAGTAATGTTAAGTACCGTATAAAATGGGGTGAAATTGATCACTCTAAAATTATTCATTCAAAGATCTATATTAAATATTTCTCCATAAAAAATATTTTTTTGATTTTGACTAAAAAATGCAAACAACTGGATAAATGAAAACCCCTTTTTAAGTGAATAAAAATGCCGGCCGATCACGTTCAACCAACGTTATAAATATTTTTCAAAAAATGTATGTATTCTGAAAAATGTATACTGTGGCAAAATTGATCATTGCAATTTAAACCACAATTTGCTTTTCTACAGATTTATTTTATTCACACAAAAAACAAAAATAGTCTAATACGCCCTAAATTAGGTTTCACAAATAAAAGTTATTATTTTATTAAAAACTTAGAATGATATAAAAAAACTGAACCAAAGAGCCATATTCATTAAAAACTAATATTTTCTAAAAATTGTAATCGTATGAAATAGGTCATGAAAAGTAAACTTTAATATACTTAAACCAAAGAATGACGAAGTTGGGCTAGTACTGCAATGTAGAACACAAAAAACGTAATTTTAAACATCTTTGAACATATGTATTGTTATGGATAGTTTATCGATCAGAAATAGAATAAAGAGTTTTTTTATTATTTTAATATACCGCGGGCATATAAGTTAAAATACAACCCTGTACTTATTTGTAATAGTTAGAATAAGGGAAAACATTGTTCCGTGACGGGACCCTGACGAGTTTTTCCGTGAAAGACTGAGTGAATAGTGAAAGGACAATGGAACCCGTATAATTATAGATTTAGGAATAAACTTGTAATTGTATTTTGCGGTGGGCATTTTTCGAAAGTAAATAAGAATTAGATTTAGATATGAGATAACAAGAATTTGGAAACTTATTTCTGTTGAAAAAGGCAAAATTGTTAATGGTTTCTGAAAAGTAATTTGAGTGAAAGTAGTTTATTTGTTTTAAATATCATGTTGGAAATTTTCTAAATCGAAAATAAGTGGGAAAGATGAATGCTTATGATTGGTTAAAAAGGATAGGTGAGAATGAGAGAGTTGAGAAGGTTGTCTGGGAGAGATTGAAAGAATTATTATGTTACCGGCAGACCAGAAGAGAAGACGTGTTTTCGTGTAGTCAATCTGAGTACCAGTGTTTTCGTTTGTTAGTGAAAAAGGTGGAAGCTGAGAGCAGATCAAAATCGAGAAGATTAATACCTCTTTTGAGTCTGCATAGTCCACGAGATATAATTGAGAAAGAAAGGAGAATTTGTGAATAAGAGTACCGGTCAAAAGAGGCTTGGGCTTGTGTTTTCGGAGGAGTAGTTTGCTGGTATGCGGTTTGGATCGATGCTGAGAACGGGAAAGATTTGATGGTAGCCGGACATAATCAATCAAGGAAGGAACGTTGGTTTGATCGAGAGGAGACATCATTGGTGTAAAAAAATAAAGGCCAGTCAAATAATTTGAATGAAAGAAAATTTTAAGATGTTCTAAAGATAAAATCAAATATAAGCATACGAACTAAGATTCCAAGTTTCAAACAGTTATTTTTTTTTGTGAATAAATTATATTTTTATATGGTCATTTTTTTTAGTAGATATTATTATAAAACAGATCAATAGATATTTTGTAATTAAAATTAAATTTAGAGTATAGGAGTTTGTTGGGAAAGATAATTGCCCACAAAAGTTATTTATTAATATTCATCGTATTGCTTATTGAAAATAAATAATAATTTGTGTGCATATTTATGTTGTTTTAATGTTAGTTCCGTTTCCTGTTCTATCCCGATTATGAGCAACTAGGAGATACTGAACCCACTAGAAGAGATATATAAAGTAAACTGATTAAAGTAAAATTAAAAAGGCACCCTGAGAATTTTTAATAGTAATTGATTTGTATGACTCTGCATAAATTAGTGAATTAATTAATTAAATAATTGGATTAATTAAATTAGTGTTAATTAATAATAAAACATCATAAAGCAGATCACAACAGTATATTAAGTTTAAAGTGATGTTCTACATCTCCATTGCATCAACCCGTTTTTTAAATATACAAGCTATTTCTGTTGAATTAAGAAATTAAGGATAGGGATAAATGGCAATAATATCCCTCACTTCAACCGAAAATTTATCATGTTCGAGCAGTTTGGAGGTCCTTTTCATTGGCTTTTTGAATTTTATTAACATAGCGCCAGTATTGCTTCTTCATTCTTCCTCCCAATACCTTTACTAATAGAAAAACTCCTTCTTTGATTTCATCCTTGTCATGAGCAAAATATTCAACTCATCATTATTGTCAGACTCATCCAAGTTAGACGTTTCACTTTCTGTTTCGTTATCACTTGGTGGCACTTCTTCACTGCCGCTTTCAGTTTTATCAGGTTGCTGAGCTACACTTTTTCCTGGCTCGACATTTAGTTTGGTTAGGTTAGGTTAGGTTAGGTTATATGTTTGGTTCGCTTAATATTTTGCCTGGATGGTGCAGCTGAATATCTTTTCTTCTTTAGATAATGTAGCAAAAGGTTGTCGATTTGGTCCTCTATTTCTTCATCTTCTCTAGGTAACTTATTTAAAACTTTCTAGGGGGAGAAAGGGTAAATTCCCGTGGCAGCAAAGGAGGAAACACTAATTCGTTTTATAGCGCTGTCACCTCATCGGTAAACTGTGAGGAAAGCTTAGCATTGAATATGTTATTAGATGGATTATTTTCTAATTCTGTATTAATTAATTAGATTATTAATTAGATTAATTAGATTTTCGAAGAAGGCAATTAAAGCTTCTTTTTAAATATTAGCACTAGGTCTTTTAATATCGGTTGCCACTTTTTGGGTAATTTCTCCTTTATACCATCTCAGTAATGAATATACCCAGTCAGTTCCCTGGAAAATTCCATTTTGGTTCCAAAATTTCCTGGACAGATCACACAACAAATGTCGAGGTATTAAACCGAATGGGCAGAGAAAGAGAATTGCTGCCAATAATAAAAAGAAGAAAAACTGCTTATCTGGGTCATATATTTCAAAAGTCCAAGTACCAGTTCTTAAAGCTTATTATGGAAGAGAAGATAGAAGGAAAATGGGGTATCGGAAGAAAGAAATACTCATGGCTTAAAAACATAAGGGATTGGACAAACGTCGATGCCCATGCAATCTTTAGAGCCACACAAGACCGAGAGGAGTATGCCACAATTGTATCCAACATCCACTAATTGGATGGGGCACCATAAGAAGAAGAAGTTGTTTTTGAAAAGAATCACTTATCGACCCTGGGCATCCAAAACACTTTTGGCTAAATATTTTATATCTCGCACGTCAAGGGGAAATCCCCACTCGCCGCATATTGCCTCACGCTGAATAATCTTTTTTTCTTCGTTCGCGGAAAATACAGTCTGTCCACCATTTTTTCTTCCATGTTGGCCATTATAGCGGATATTAAGGATTCCATAGGGAATTTTATATGCTTCGACATCTCGACGTAAGTACCGTCCTTCCTCAAGAACTTTCTGGAGGGCATTTGCACCCTTACCTGGTCATAGTCCTTATATGGACGAGTACCAAGTTTTCTTATATAAATTCGAACCATTTTTTCTGAAAAAAGCACTAATTTAAGATTTCTTCAGAAAGAATGTTATCAAATTCGCCCCCGGTTGATATCAATTTCGCCTCACAGACCTGATCAAATTAGCTCCATTGTGAATTTTTAAATTTCCCGCGTAACTTATGATACCCTGAAAAATAGCTTGTTTACATCTGTTGACAGAGAACACGTAACTGTTAAGATAATTAGTTAAAATCGCACATTTTTTTGTAGTTTTTCTCAGGCACCGGAAAATTAGGAAGCTAAAGAAACGTATCAAAAATATAACCATAATTAAAACAAACTTTTTTTCATTAAAAAATATACTTACTTCAACTAAATAATCACAGGTTTCACGCTAGTCTTTACCAACTAACGCGACGTTGTCAACCGTTTCTTAAGTTTCTTAGATTTCAGGGAAACTTAAATGATCTGGGGTGGATAAAATCATATTGAAAGAGATAAAGTCCTTCGGACCGAAGAGGAGACAACTTAATCTATCCAAAAGCTTACTTTCCTCCCTTGTTAAATCCAAAAATTTATATTTTAGCTTAGCTAACTTGCATGCACCTTATAAATGAAGAAGAATAAGTCAGAAATACGTATTTACGGTTGCCTTCCACCTTATATATATATATATATATATATATATATATATATATATATATATATATATATATATATATATATATATATATATATATATTGTTATGATTGTTTATTTTGACTTTAATCTTAGTTTATTGAGCCAATAAAATATTATAACTTATTTGTTATCAAAAGTAAAATAAACTCCTTATATTACCTGTGTTCGATGGATTCAAAGATTTTCTAGTTGTCTTTTATCGGGATAGAGAAGAAGGATAAGAATAAAAAATATATTATATTACAAAAATTTACGTTTCTTTATTTTATATGAACGAATAAAACTATTATGAAATTCAATAAGATTTTAAATCTACATACATTTATATTAAGTGAAAACCAATTTTACTTAAATTTTTCTTTACTTGAAACAAAAAACAACAAAACTTTAAACTTTTGATTAGCCTAACAAAACCTCAGTTCTTAAATTTGAATGCTAATGACCATGATGTCAAACCGATCCTTCACAGATATAAAATTCAATTGTACAAAACACTCACAGCTTATTTTCTTATTGAGTTGTATGTTGGAACATACCCAGAAAAATCCAGTCTCCTCAACGATGTGATCTCTCCTTTTTGGCATCTAGGCTCCTTCCTGACGTCTCTGGAAACCTGCTGCACTAACCAAAAACACCTGATGCACTTCTCCAAAAACTCAACTACTTATTAATGACACAAGGACCTCCTTTTGTCAACTTGATGCCGTAAAACTACTTTCACAAATCTTCACAAAATGCCAACGGTAGATACTAGGACCTCTTTCAATCTACTTGCTATCTCCTTCTGCAAAAACTATTCAATTCTTTTCACAATGCCGGTATCCAACTCACGAACCACACCCTATCTTGAGACAAACGACTGTTTCCTTCGATGACCAAATTATAACTGACTTCTCCGGTTCTCATGATCGGCTCACAAATTCCCATTTAAAAACGACCGTCCAATCAAAAGCTCAAATTGTGTTTACCATGATTTTGGAAAAGCCTAATTTCGGTTTCAGAGAAAAACTAAATAGCTTACTTTAAAATTGGTTTTGTCAATACACAATTTATACATATTTCAAAAGATTAGAATATGGTCATTTAATACTCGATTATACAAACAATGAAAAGATTAACTTACAGGTAAAATGTCTTCTAATTCTAAACAAAGGTTTTTTGATAATTTTGTTTGAAACGGAAAAATGTCGTTTGCCAAACAAATTTCTATTCTTATCTACACTAAATCTTATCTTAAATTACTATATACAATTTGTTTATATTGATATCTTAAAATTTTATTTCGATGGATCTTTTTATTTATTTTTCTTTGGTTGGGAAAGAAGAAACATAACAATATATATATATATATATATATATATATATATATATATATATATATATATATATATATATATATATATATATATATATATATATATCTATATTTTTTTTCTGAATACGTTGATATTGTGATCATTCAAGAACTTTGACACTGTCTTGGCTTTGTGAGCAAGGGTACCATCATGCATAAAAAAGTCATTCGTGAATTTCCCACAAGTTCAATAAATGTTGTCCTATAACAATCACATAGTTGCTTGCCCTCATTGTAACATTCTTTGGCAAGAAATACAACCCTGCCCTTCCTTTATTTCCACTAAACGCACCCCATACAATTACAATTTCAGGATTTTTGACGGTTTTAACTATTAACTTTGGATCGTACCATGACGCGGTGTGTGGACGACGAACAAATTTGGAGCTTCTTCCTCTTACTAACCTGAACGTATTTTCGTCACTGACTTTTTTCCATTGTTCAGGTGTCCAATACTGATACCTTTTACAAAAATCTAATCTTTTTTCTTCATTGCTTTTGTAAGAAATGGCTTCTTTGCAGCACATCGACTTGGTACTGCTAGATATTTCTGAAGCCGGTGACGATTCGTTCTTGTTAAAACGTTCTGAGGGAGATCAGCATGTTTATTTTTGAGTTCTGTGGCAGTTATGGAAAGGATTTAACATCACTTTACGCCTGATGATCTGTCAGTCTTAGATGATGTTTTTTTAGGAACTCTAGGACCAGGTTTTCTTTCCGGAACAGTCCGTGAAGGAAACGACGCAGCCGACCGTTTTAATTGATAAATTGCCTCTCTTAAAACGCCAATATCACGTGCTACGGTAATTACAGAGTCTCCTTTTTTAAGCAAGGTTAAAGCACGAACTTTCTCCTGTTGTGTGAGTTTCTTTCGACCCATATTTTTCACTTCAATTTAGAATTTACCGATCCCAAACTTTACTAAGTAAATAAAAATGAGTTTAACACTGACTACTCGCACAAAGCCAGCTGTGTTTAGTACAAACACACAGAATAAACTAAAAAAACTAAGCAGTCAGTAAACTACAGACAGCCGCTGTCGCAAGTACGTTATCACCTATCCCCTCAAATGCTAAAGAAACGCAGACAGAACGTATGTAATTTTTCTTCGAATTTAGTTATTTATTTGGCAATGTTAAGATTTTTTTGCGCTCACTGTATACACACGTATACATAAATATTTGAAAGTATGTACATGTTTAAGAAAAGAAACATCTTTGTTCCTTAAAACGTCCTTAAGAGACAATTAAGAAGGGGTATGCAATCGAATCAGCTATTGCTTAGCGATCGCACATGATCAATTATGATTTATTTTTGGAATGTGAATAAAGTTGGAAATTTATTTTGAAAGCCGCTTTATATCATAAATATTAATAACTAACTTCCAAGATCATTAAATAATTGTTTTTATCACAGTTTTCTCCGACTTTATGTCATTCTTTTCCGTCGGCTTGGAATCCATAATAGGGTATCTAGGTTATCCTCGTTTAGTTTGTTGAGTTGTCCTTATTCCCATATCCATTTGGCCTTATTTCTTGTGAACGCAATGATGTCATGGCGGTTTGACTGTAGGATAATTTGACAAATATGTAATAATTTGTGGAGAAGATGTAGGACATTTTTACAATTTTAATTTTTTAATATTTCTTCTTATTTCGGGTAATAACGCAGCTCTGACCTTGCCATTTCAAATTAAAAAAAGGTACATCTTCTTTTTCATGTTAATATACCCATTAAAGGTTTTTTTTCGTAATTAGCTAAATTATTAAAATGTATAATCTTATGTTGTTATTTTTACCTTATGTTACTAATTCTAAACAAGTCTAGTCATGAACAGGACAAAAAATAGTTATCCGTAGAGTGAGAATAAGTAATACTCGATTAACTTACAGATTTCCTTGATGACTTGGGAGGAATTGTACAAGCTGCAATACATTTATTATACCAGTAACAGTGAAGCATATTTTGAATTTGCTGATGTAGCAGAACGTTTGAAATAAAGAGATAAAGATAAAATTAATAATAAACTAATTAAAAATGGAAGAGAAGAACTTATGCGACGGATTGATAAGCTCATGAAAATATTTGGGAGAAATAAAACATGCCCATGTATTGAAGAAATAGACATATTACAACCATTTATAAAAAAGGAGACTCAACAAACACTAAAAATTATAGAGGGATAATGCTTCTGAATAATACATACAAAATATTAATGAACATTTTGAGAAACATAATATAAAAATAGAAGGAAAACACAAGAAGAGAATATGAACAAGGATTTAGACAAGGAAAATCAACGATAGATGCCATACACATATTCCCAAGCGATTGAAAAGTGCTACGAATACGACGTAGACTTGCACCTGCTAGTTATAGATTTATAACCAGTCTTTGAATCTATAAATAGACATTAGGTATTAGTATAAATGAAAAACATTGAGATACCAGCAAAATTATTACCAAGACTTAAACAAAGGAAATATTAAGATACAGTCTCTTCTCCAGTAAGATACAGGAAATGATAACATATTCCCGCAAAACTACAGGCCGATTAGCTTACTTCCATCAGTCAGCAAGATAGTAGAGCGAGTCATACAAACCAGACTCCAATCAGAGACAGATAGGCTAGGATTAAACCCAGAAGCACAATTCTAATTAAGAACTCAACATTTCAGTGAATGACAAGTACTCAGACTTAAAGAGTACAAAACAGCTGGGTTCAACGACAAGCAATATATATCCTGGATTTATGTTTCCTGGATATAAACAAAGCCTTCAACAGAGTGCCTTCTTCTTCTTCCTCTTTATAAGGAATTCTGTTTGTTTATTGGCGGATTAATACCTACATGGAAGGTTTTCACTCCATCTTTTGCGTGGTCGTCCGATACTTCTTCTGCCGATTGGTGACTTATGTCTTGTTATTTTCACGACACGGGTCTCCCCCATTCTGCTTATATGGTTATTCCATTCTTTTTTTTTTATTTTATAATCATTCATTTATACCATGTTCGTTACATTTTCTTCTAATGTCTTCGCTTCTCTTTCGATCTCTTAGCGTATTTCCTGTAATTCTTCTCAGTACTCTCATCTCTACCGTTTCCAGTAGCCTTTGTGTTGTGGCTGTGTCGGATCTTGTTTCTAAGGCATATGTTATTATTGGTTTTACACTGGCTTTATAAATTCTTGAATTCATCTTAGTATTAATCTATCTGTTTCGCCTTATAGTGTTATTAAGATATCCTGCCAGTCTATTTGCTTTTTGTACTTAATCTATCACTTCTTTGTCCAGGTCTCCATACCTGGACAGTGTAATTCCAAGGTATTTTATTTCCATTACTTGTTCAATACTGATGTCACCAATTTCTATTTTACATCTGAATGGTTCTTTGCTTTGTATTTTTATTTATTTGTTTCCCATTCTGTATATTGTAAGGATCTGGCTTAATGAGTCCCCATTATCGTATTCCGCGGCCTATTTCTATAGGTTCTGTAAGTTGTTCGACAGAGTATGGCATAAATAATTGACGTGAGACTCATCTCCTCGTACCTAGGTGACCAGAGGTTCAAGGTCTAGATAGGACAAGTTCTATCTGAACACGAAGCCCCAGAAGCTCAAGCTCGTGGCAAAAGACAGAAACCGGAATATAGCTGTAAGAAATCTACAGACGGCACGGGATATAGTATAAGAATGGAGTATCCAATGAAAACTAGCCATAAATCCAGAGAAGACTCGGGTGGTTATGTTCAAAAAGAAAAAAGATAGAAGAATAGCTAGCAGTGCAAAATACACCCATCGAATGGCAGAATGAAGTTGAATACCTAGGAGTCATAATGGACAAAGGTTTAAAGGTCAGACCACACGTGCACGGAATACGTACCAAAAAACAACAAGGGCCAGATCCGCAATAAGAGAAGCAAATTAGCAATAAAAACCAAATTAAGACTGCTACACAGCATCATAATACCCATAATAATATATGCATCGGGAAACACTTGCATAGGGAAGCACATGTAACACAAAAAAAAACAAAAAAATGTTACAAGGTGCACACATTAGTGTTTGGAGATCTGAAGCAAGTAAGGGTACTAAAGATGATAGAAGAAAAGCCAGAATAAAATTCGCTGAACTTTAAGACCACCCGAACCGTATCCCGCGAAAGATATTAGGGTATGATGTGTTCCATAGATGAAAGCACAGAAGATCAAAATAAGAAATGTTAGCAAATATCTAATAAAGTCTAGATAATATTGAATCACAGAAGATATCACGCTCATCTTGAGGTATCGTACTTCTAATAACATGATTTCTATTTTAGACAAAATTATAAAAACCCTAAAAAACGGCCTCGGCGACCAAAAAATAAAAAAAAATACTAACAAAAGCCACAAGCCACAAAAGATATTAACAAAACCTAAAAAACGGGCAAGAGAAGATTTCATATGGGGATCCTTGTACCCATATGGCAAGCATTTTGATGTTAGTCGTCTCCATAGCGTCCTTTATAGCCTGGGGAGTATTGGAGCTCGGAAGAATGGTCTGGAACGCAGGATTAACAAGCTGATTATAAGTATTTCAATACAAATTATACGATATGCAGATGATCTGGTACTAGCGATAAATAACAAACAAGCTTAGAATATACACTAAGGATCCTAAACCATGAAGCAAAAATTATGGGACATAGGTGGTATTAAAATAGACCAAGAAGCGCAGAGATTTAAATAATTAGAACTAGTGGACAATTAAAAAAAAAATAAAAGCAGGCATTAGAACGTACAGGAAATTGCAGAATATTCTAAAAAATAGAAAAATCCGTAAAAAAATTAAAATCAACATATACAAATTGGAGTTCAGACCGGTCATACCCTATGTCGCAGAGACAATGTGTCTTACTAACAAATATGAAGACAAATTAAGAGTTATAGAAATAAAAATACACAGAAGAATCCTGGGACCAAAGAAAATACAAGAAGGAGAATTTAGACGTTTATATAATAGCGAGATAGAAACCCAAATGAACGGAAAAGATATTGTACGACATATAAAGGCACAAAGGTTGAAATGGTTAGGTCACGTCCTAAGAAGGGGAGATGATCAACCAATCGAGGAAATGTTGGAGTAGAAACCAACAAAGACGAGACCAAGAGGAAGACCGAAGCACAGATGGGAATATCAGGTCAGCGATGATATTAAAAGAATGAACGTTTCGAACTGGAGAAGGAAAATAGAAAAAAGAAAGGAATGGAGGTTAATTAGTAATCAAGCAAAAGCAAAAAACAACCTGCGAAGAAAGATAACACCAAATACAGAGAAAGTATGATGATACGCGTGGAAGCCAGATCTGAAAATGGGCAAAAAATAAGATGAAATAGATAAATAAATATAGTCAATAAATAATAAGTGAATAAAAAAGTAGAGAACACCATTATTCAAGGAATTAACGCAAGGAGATTACCGCTATAAATGTTCAGGGTGCAGAAGAGGTAAATTATGGAAACAGAAAATGATAGGTAAAGTAACGGCCAACAATCCTCCGTGAAACGAATAAGGTTAAGAAATAATTAACAGTTTTATTGTACACATAAACTCTGATTGTAGATTTTGTATGTTTCTATCAACAGGTTTCGTGAAATACATTTTAAAATAAATAAGTAAAATAAATAAATAATAATATTTCCGAAACTTATTATCTTTAAATGTATTTTTTTAAAGATTAAATTAAAAAGTTCACATAAAGTGAAAATAATAGTTTAGTTCTATTATTATATTTTTGATACACGTGTAAAATATATTTTTTTAAATTTTTCTAACAGTTGTACTACTTACCAAACATGTTGTGATATAGTGCAATAAAGTTTCCGAGATCTTAATTGGGCAACAATTTCTGTATTAGTTATATATAAACGTTCTTATGACATTGGTAAGTAACCCCGATATTTTAAATTTTTAATTGTATCGATTGCGCGCTAAGGTGCCTTCGAGTCTAAGCGGAGCGCCACATATAAACAAACTACACGGAATACTCGGTATTATCAAATCGATAACAACCGAGCACGCAAAATCTAGAAAAGGTTATAAACTTTTTCACGAGGACTCTTCCTGCCTACGCAACTACTGGAATCTTCGTTAAACAGGACAAAGGAAGTTCTTTGTTTTGTTATCATTTTAAGGACCATGTCACTTTTGTAATTGTTGACCATCCTTAATTACATTAAGACGTAATAATAGTAACAAAGTACTTTGATCAAGGGTGACACACTTTTTTGTATATATATATATATATATATATATATATATATATATATATATATATACATGATTTATGGGTTTATGAAGTACCAAATCACTAACAGGTTTCCAATCAATAGAAGTACTCCTTCATTAGTCGTACAGTATACTACAAAATTTAAAATTTTTTATATATATACTACTTTATAACTACAACTATTTTTAATTGCAATGGAAACAATATTTCTCGGACTAATAATGCTAACGAAGCAGTGGCGTTTCAAAAAATATTATATTATATTATTTACGATAGGTCAAAGATACGCAATAGACACAATGTATTAAAAAATAATATTAGATTATACTTGGCCACATTTTTGTATATATACTCTTAAACCTTTATTACCAGATTTAGCCATACGGCTCACACTCCCTCTAAGAGGAAAATTCACTCATTCCAGATACCTACGGTATCAAAAGGATTGAGCTCTGTTGGGACTCTTTCCGTGTTATCGAGCCCTAGGTGACTTGGTATGTTGGAGTATCTCCCAAAAATTTTCGTACACATCTAGACGTCGCGAGGAGTACAGCTTTCTGCATGGCCTTATAATGATGTTTATTTAGACCCAGCTGTTTTATGTTCTCTAGAAGGTTTTTGGGAATAACACCAGTAGTAGATAGAATAATAGGTACTGTCTGGGTACTTTCCATTCTCCATTGTCTCCTGATTTGTATTTCTAGATCTCTGTACTTAATGATCTTTTCGTTTTATTTAACACGTAAATTATTGGTGTTGGGTATCGCCACATCAATAAGTGTTATTTGCCTAGTAAGTTTATTAACTAGTATGAGATCCGGTCTATTATGCGCCACTGGTTGGTCTGTAAGCACAGTGCGGTTCCAGTATAGCTTGTAGTTGTCATTTTCAAGCATTCTGTCAGGGACGTATTGATAATAAGGAAGATGGTCGGTTTGAAGAAGTCCCAGTTTGTCAGCTAGTTCTTGGTGGATAATCTTTCCTACTGGCAGCCATGGACAAATGACTGGCAGCCACCGATAAGATGTTGAATGGTTTCTTGGGCTTGGCATCCATATCGGCATTTGTCATTTTGGACTTGAGGATCTTTAACAATATATTTCAGGTAATTTTTAGTTGGACTAACCTGATCCTAAATGGCAAGTAGGAATCCCTCAGTCTCGGGAAACATCTTTCCCGATCTCAACCAATAGTTCGACGCTGTATTGTCGACATATTCATGGCTGATCTCATTGAGATGTCGCCCATGCAGAGGTTTACTCATCCAGGTGCGCATTTTCTCTTGCTGAGTCAGGTGGTTTCTTAGTTTTTTATTTTCTTGTTTCCTTAGTTTAAGCGGCGTTGTATCATCTACTGCGCAAATTGCTCGATATAAAGTAGATGTCTCAGCCTGTATTTGAAAATAAGTTCTTAAATTTGTTTATCCAACTGCTCACCTATATCGATAAGTCCTCTTCCTCCTTGATACCGCGGTAATGTTGTTCTCTCTACTGCACTGCGTGGATGATGTTTTTGCGCCTTTGTGAGAAGTGTTCTTACTTTCCGCTGAAGACCCTCTATATCCGTTTATTATACCAAACGAGTAGTTCAGCGCGGAACAGGCGTAGGTATTTAATGCCTTAAAAACATTTTTACTATTAAGATATGACCGATTTAGTTGTCTTACTCTTCGCACGAACTCCGAGGTTAGTTCAGTTTTCATTTGTTTATGGTCAATTTTCCGCGCTTGTTTTACTCCGAGATATTTGTACATATCATCTCTTATCATCATCCCATTATCATCCCATTATTACCATTATTATTTATAGTATTCTTTATAAAAGAATTTATGAATAATAGACAAAGAAACATTTATGAGTACATCATAATATCATGGTGTTATATTATGTTATTCACTTTCACAATAAGATTCACTGTCGTCGTCCCTTCAGTATTACATCTATGTGACGTTCGAAAACATGTTTGGCAAATATGTTCACTCTTCACTCACTTTCTTCCATTTATCTCCAGTTATTTTGGCAACTTCCTGTTACACAAACACTTTTACAGCTTTTAATATAAAATTAACTTTTTATTTTGCATTTACATTTTTTATTTGCGCCCAAACTATTTATATAGGGTTTAAGTTTAAAGAATTTGGCAGAAGCTTTAAGGAAATATGTCCACTATACTACACTAACTTGTCAAATTTATATTGAATATAACCTTGTTTGTGTTGTTTGATGATTTCATACAGTTGCGGTTTTAACATTCTGTTACAAATGGTATATTCTTTTCTGACAATTTCTTCTTCTAGTGCCGTCTCCACTAATGAAGGTTGGCTATAACCATTGCAAATTCATCTCTATCTTCTGCTTTTCTTAAGGGCGTCTGTGTGTTTAACCCGGTCCAGTCGCGAATGTTTTTCAGCCAGGACCATATTTGTCGTCTACCAAGACCCCTTTTTCCTTCGATTTTAACCTACATAATCAGCTGCAAAAACTTGTACTTATAATTTCTAAGTATGTGCCCCAAATATGCTTTCTTTCGCCTTTTAATGGTGGTCAAAAGTTCTATGTCTCTTCCCATTCTGTGCAACACCATTTCGTTCGTAATATGATCGGTCCATGGTATCTTCAAAATTCTCCTAAAAAGCCACATCTCAAAAGCTTCCAGTTTTCTCATTAAGTCAACATTAACAATCCAGGCTTCGACACCATAAAGAAGAATAGAGTGGATATAACATTTTACCATCCGATATCGGATTTGCAGATTGAGTCTTTGGTTACTCAGAAATTTCCTCATCTTCAAAAAGGCTGCTCTTGATTACTTTATTCTTGAGCGAATTTCTGATTTCGGATTCAGATCTTCCGTAATCCAGACTCCTAAGTATTTCATTTTGTCCACTTGCTTAATATCTTCATTTTTATCTGGATCCTTGTAATGACTTTGCCCCTCTTACTAATAACCATGGTTTTTGTTTTCTTTATGTTTATTGTTAAACCAAACTGTTCTCCAGTATCACAAATTGTGTTTAGTAACGTCTGCAGGTCTGTCTCACTTTCAGCGATAATGACTATATATTTATATTTTCACCATTTATCTTGATCCCTTCTATACAGTTTTCAGGTACTTGTGTAAATAACTCTTCGGAATATATATTAAATAGTAATGGTGAAAGTACACAGCCCTGTCCCATTCCTCTACTTATCTGTTGCGCATCCGTGCTATTTCCATCTAATGTTACCACAGCCTATTGGTTCCAATAGAGATTTCTCACTATGTTATTGTCGTTGTTGTCCAGTCCTTTTTTCTTTAGACATTCCATGAGAATGTTATTTTTAACTTTGTCGAAAGCTTTCTGATAGTCTATAAACGCAACGAAAAGATCTTTTTGTTGGTCTCGACATTTTTGGGCAAGAGTTGTGAAACTATACAGAGCTTCCACTGTTGCGAAGCATTTACGAAAGCCAAACTGTCTATTACTCATATCTGCTTCGCACTTTCTGAATATTCTTGCATGTATAATCTTTAAAAATGTTTTTAATGAGTGTGACATTAAGCTGATTAATCTGTAGTCATTACAGTGTTTGGGGTTCTTGGTAGCGGAACAAAGATCGATAGCAGCCATTCTGTAGGTATCTCACCAGATTTGTAATGTTGTTAAAGAGTATAGTTATTTTCTGACGATAAAGATTCTTATTATTATTATCTCATTTTTAGAAGTACTGGTAAGTGCTCTATTAATTAGTACCTAATGGTATAGAGCAAATTGGGGATTAACTCTTTTTTTAACCATTTTTCGTAATTCTCTGCATTCATGTCATCATGATAATCTCTCGACTTGTTACCTGATATAAAAATCAAAAATCAAAAGGGCATTCGGTATGACACCCAATTGCCCACCGCCGTGTATGATAACCAACCTATTTATTTTTGAAATATTTTTGAATAATCCTTTACCACTATCAACTGATCAGCTGTTCGGCGTAGTGTGTCCTGCATGTGCAGAGGTTTCATCAACATATACAATTAGGTTGCCTTTACTTCTGTAGTATTAATTACTGTCTAAATACTTAGGACGTAGAGCATAAATGTAATTCCATTAAATTAATAAACATTGATTGTAATCTATAATATATCTCGGCGAATATAAGATAGTTATCTTTGCTTTTCTTCCATTTAAATATCGAATCTTTTACAACCCTGTAGAGAGAACTCACACTTCTAGTCCACTCGTACGCCTCTTAAACTTTTTTAACCTTTAGTCTCATGAAAATGGTAAATTGTATGTATTTATAATGAATCGTTTGCCGTAGTCCTTTATTTAAGTCTGTTACAGTTGCTTTCATCATCCTTCCTACTGTGCGTACAGCTACTCCAGTAGCTTCGCTCAGACGTAGTTTAATATAGCTTATTATTTTCAGAAAATAGTGTTTGTAGACATTTAAACACTTTTGCCAATCTAATCTGTTTACTTGTACCTACTACACTTAACTGTCTCCACTCTATAAAATAGTTTAAAATACGCGTATTCGCACCTTTCTTTATGAGACTGGAAAACATAATGGCACTGAATTACAAACTCGTCTCAAATACAGTTAGAAATTCTCACAAATAATTAATCAGTTCCTTGTATGTCCCTAATGACTATATAATTACGATTTTAAAGACAAAATAATCTTTTTAACAGCAAATTATATTTATTGTTTAACTGAGTAATACAACACTTTGCTGTTTCCAATCAAATAAATATTGTTCTCGACGCGATAAAATATTTCGTGGAAGTGTTTGCCACCGCATTTGAAACAAGCCATACAGAACGAAATAATAAACTATGTCAGGATACAAGTGTCTAAATAGAATATTCCTTATAAAAAGTAGTCAGAATTTATGTGAAATGTATGCGAATACTGTACAAATATTAGAAAAATCAGAAAGAGTAATAAACTGGTTACTTGTTGTCGTTAGCATGCATATTATAGGGTTAAAAGATTACTATCATTAAATGGAAAAATATTATTCAATATTTGAAACTATTCTTGGAGAACAGCTCTTATATCCACAAAAAATCTAAGTTCCCTACAGAATGGTAATATATTCTTTACAGAATGATCTCCCCTGTCATCTAGTTTTTTTTCACATTTAGTTGTGATTCAATTTATTCGGTTAGAATATTATTACATTAATAATCTTATTATTATAATAATACATATACCCTTGACTTGTTTCCACACCTCTTTGGGCTTTTCTATTAATTTAATACTTGTATCTATATTTGATCACAACCCACTACTGGGTTGTAATCAGTAGTGGATTTAAGTCTGGCCACTCAAAACACTTTCTATAAATTGATACTTTTTTACAAGAATAGAGTTAGTAAAAAAAAACTCATAGATGCCTGAATTCTACAGCGAACTACCTGTAATAGGTTTGTGGTACTGGAAGGAAGGTAATTGACAAATGAGAGATATCTATATCGTTAAAAGATGTCCACTTTGTAATAAAAATCGCCTGCTTTAGTATTTTCACAAAATCCAATAAATGTTGGCAAATATATCAGGCTGGATTTTTTTGCGTGGACAACCCTGTAGATAATGATATAATATACAAAGAAATACTATAAAAGTTTCTTACCATGTAATTAATGAGAAGTTATAAAAAGATTTCTAATTTCTGTGTCTCTAAATCATGAACCACGTATCTTTTCCTTTATTTATATAACGTTTTAGATTTTGTAATAGTTTACATTGTTAGACATTGAACTATAAATTAGGCTGGAATGTTAAAAGAGTGAAAGTGATGGATACAGTAGGTTATCTAGCATATTTATATCCAGACACTGCCTATTTTTCCTTCTAGACGTTACATAAATCCAAGAATTAAACGGGATTTTTATTTTGGAGGATATTATTTACATACATTTTTGTACGAGAGACCAATGTTGGCTTTTTTTATTTTTAAATTGTATACAATTTTAAGAAAAAAGATAAAAACAATGTTCGAATAACGAGAATATAAAATACAAAAAAAAAGAAAAGTAAGAACACTATTAAGAAATGACCTACAAATTTACCATTGATATATACCGGTAAGAAGAAATCAAGGTATAAATCATGTAAAAGTGAACATAAAGTAGGAAGAAATGCTAAAATCACTATAGCTGAAAAAAGTTAGGCTATAACTTAAATGAAAAATTATAAATCAGCATGTCAGGTTAATGTCATAAGCAATATGGATCGTAAAGATATAACAATCCATCATCATCTTCCTAACGGTAGTCCCGCATTATTGCACGGTCGCTGCTTTTATCAGTCATCTCCACCTGGTTCGATCCGGAGTATGGTACTGATAGTCTTCACGTCTAATTCAGGACTTTCTCGTTCTTGCCACGGAATTCTCGTCGCTAGACCCTAGATGTGCATATTATCTTATTCGATTTTCCCGCATCTTTTCCGTAATTGGCTCTCAATCTTTTCCTGATATCTTCATTTTTGTTGTAATTAAGGCGGAACATGCATAACATCCATCGCGGCATAATCATTTCCTCGGAATGCTTATTCTTTTTTTGTGGCTGGCCAACATTATGTTTCATATAGAGCCACTGGGCGGACAACGGTTTAGTTGAGTCGATAGGAGGACAATCGACGATCACAGAATACTCCAGTCACTTGGCGCCATTTTAGCTATGTGGTGTCCTCACTGTCGATGCTGATTGTACCATTGGTTTGAGATCCACAGTACTCGGTACTGTTGACGTTTAGCCGTGCTAAACTTAGTCGTGCCTTCCATTAATGAGTTTGCTGTTGCAACGCCTGGTGGTGCTGTCGAGGAAGACGTCGTCGGCAAACAACAGCGACCGTGGATGTGGTTCTTGAAGATCCTTAGTGATCACACTGAGAAATAATAATCCAATGATAAAAATAATACATATCCTGTGCCTTCAAGAGAGAAATTGGAAAAATGTAATAGAGGTACATATCTTCAAAAAAAATACAGACGTTTAGAACTATTGTTCTTAGTATTATCGTCTATGATCGGCACAATCATCCTGCAAGCGTCCACAAAATCGTCCGTAATAGTATGTCGAACCACAAGCATCAAGTGATTCCCTTTGATGCGTCTCCGAAAAACCGACAATTCACGGGTTGTAGGCGATCATAGGCAATGATGGGCAAGAATAGCCAAGTATGCCCTCTTCACAGTCGTGCTCGCGCTTACTTGTCTGTAATCGCCGATTATGAAGAGAGGCTATTACAGTTGATCACTTTTTGACGATTAATGTATTGTTAGAAAAGTCTAATGAATACACTGTACCGTAAAGCTTATACTTTATAGACTTGATTAATTGAATACTGGACATTTGAAAAAAAACTTAAATAAAAGGAGAACGACTAAATAAAATGATTGGCGAATGATATGATTATCATTGTACACAATAACGAATATATATATATATATATATATATATATATATATATATATATATATATATATATATATATAACAAATGAACAACCATGAATTCTATCAACTGTTCAAAGAGATACTGATCTCAGAATTCGTTAAACTTCAGAGACTTCAATGGGCTGTCATGTAGTAAAAATGGAGACAGAAAGATTGCCGAAAAAAGCCCTAGATAGTAAAATGCAGGGCGCAAGACCAAAAGGAAGGCCACGGAAAAGGTGGGAGGATAAAGTGGCAGCCGATGCGCAAAATTTGATAGACGTAAGAATCTGGAGAAGATCGGTAGGGACCGGTTGGACAAGGCCAAGGCTCGATTTGTGCTGTAGGGCTATAGGAGAGAGAGATAAATGATATTAGAATTGGAAGAAAAAGCAAAAAGTATATGGCTGAAAATAAATGTAAATAAAGGGAATCTAGAAATTTACACATCATTATAAATAATATAGGCATCTCTCAGTTATGTCTGAAAGCTAGAACGCCACTTTATTATACGTTTACTGCACCTAAAGTCATTCTTTCTCGCCACGTGTCCAGCCTAGTGCCACTTCATATGTGAGATCCTTTCCACAGCATCTTTAATTCGTGTTTTGGTTCTTATAATGACATAACATCGACCATTCTATGTCTAGTTGAGACACTCTGAATTTTTCCACAGATTTTTTACAGAGTGTAAAACTTAGTATGCTGAAAAACGCCTGTGCTAATTTTATTCGTCTTTTATTCTTACAGGGTTGGTTATTTTACCTATTCTAGCGGAAGCAAAGCAGAAGATCGCGACGAAATTAGAGAAGCGGAGTAGTCGAAGATTTGAAAGATCAAGACATAGAAGAAGATGCCAGGAATAATCGATATCTCCAGCCATCTTTATCATTCCAGCCATCTTCTCTTACTTCGATCTCTCAAATGTTCGTCTACTCCTCTTTTCCAACTTCATCGGGTCTTTCACGTTTTCATCTTCCACCTGGTTTCGGTGTTATAATTTATTTGGGAAGTTTTGTATTGAACATTCTTTGTATATGGCCACAACAGGTTAATTGTTTGTCTTTTATTTCATCGGTTATTGTGTGTCTAACTTTCATGGCCTTTCTGATCCTTGTATTTGTCACCTTCTCCTTCCTTGACTAGTTGAGAGGTCTTTCCGTTCAGATGGTATTTCTCTTTTGTTGAGTCATACTTGAAACACTATTGTAGTATCTCGTTAATATCTGTTCCATCGGCTCTTCCATTTTTCAAGAGTTTACGCGTTTTTTGCTGTTTCCTTTGATATTCTAATTGGAGGCCCTTTTGCTGAAATATTTTTTATGCTTTGCTCTCTGAACTATATATATTCGCTGCTTCGTTAGTTGATCTATAAAATAAAGTCGATTGTAAATCGATGTTCCGTTTTCCCTCCCTATGAGGGGGAAGCATTGGCTGTTCCATCGGCTCTTCCATTTTTCAAGAGTTTACGCGTTTTTTGCTGTTTCCTTTGATATTCTAATTGGAGGCCCTTTTGCTGAAATATTTTTTATGCTTTGCTCTCTGAACTATATATATTCGCTGCTTCGTTAGTTGATCTATAAAATAAAGTCGATTGTAAATCGATGTTCCGTTTTCCCTCCCTATGAGGGGGAAGCATTGGGGTAGGAGTGAGTAACATTTTTTGCATCTTTTTTGGGGTCCCAAAATTGACATTCTTAGCGAAATTCAGCTTGTTTGTCTTGTTTTTAGAGATCAAATCTCTGACGAGTAAACTATAATAAACGTAATGAGTTTTTACACCAAAACTACGATATATTCCAACAGAATTGTAAAAAGCTTTGACGAGATCTTATCACCTTAAAAGTTAATTCACACCAATAGCCACAGGATGATCAGACTACAGGCAGAGACGGTACAGTCAAGACTGCTTCTGTGGTTTTCCAATGAGGTAATTCCCACTTACGGGCACGGTAAAGTCACAGTCACGGTACAGTCAAGATCACTGGCACACTTAAGATACGGTTCTGAAACTATTTTTAGGTTATCTACTATTTTTAAGGGAAAATATTCACAATTTTAATTAAAAATACGATTATTTTGTGGCTGCCTTCTTAACATGGTAATAATTAACATGACATGCTTGCCTTTTTTACATGATACGATTTTTTTGACAGGTATTTTCAAGTTAATTTTATGTAAAAATGAACTATTCTCAAATAGAGTCGTCCCAAAAACGTAATCTACTTTAGTTTACTATATGTCTGAATTGCCCTTATGAGGAGACAGAAAATTAAATTATTAGAATTTTTTTTGTATTATCAAGTAAACAAAATAAGTTGTTTAATTTGTATTTTGAGAACGATTTTCAGTTTAACTAGTTTTAATTTTCTTATCCTGCGGATAAGAATCGGATAAGATAAGAATCCTGTAGATCCTATCGATAATATAATGTTTATTACTCTCTCTTATTCGTAAAATATTTGTACAGTATTTGTAGAAAATTTCATAGAATTTTTGAGAGTTTGTTTACAGAAAATATTTTATTTCGTTACTTTTATCCTGAAATAGTCAGCTTATTATTTAGTTTTGAGATTATAGTGCATATTAGTCGCAAAAATTATTACAATAAATATGTATGCCTATTTTTTAGTACACCTAAGGAATGGACCTTTGACAGTGATTTATCACTCTCTTCCAATACCAAATAAAGTTTACTGGATACAGACTTATTCTTTTGTAGTTAATTTTAGTATGGTTAGAACAAAACTATGTAGGTCAGTAGTCATTACTCTAAATACTTTTTACGAATTGGCAAGGAAACGACCTAAAATTAATTTTCGGTTTAACTGCGTTAATATTAACCCACAAGGTGGGCGTAAAACGTAACAGAAAGTGTTCTAAAGAAAAGCATAAATCTATAAAATTCAAAGTGATATTTTAAAACAATTTATCATTATTTAGTAAGCCTCTAAATATTTTCCATTATAAAAACATTTAAACGTCCAATTTTACACTACATTAAAAAAATCAAATTATTTTGTAGTCAGTGTACTATCATTATTATCCAGTCCCAGTCCTTTACTGGCTAACATAAGCCTACATTCCTGCTTTTAAAACAATTTGATCTACGTCGCACTTATCAAGTCATCCCGCACTTCTCTTGTCTCCACGCTGTCTCCACACCAATATCCCTTTTGATTCCTAGATTTTCCATACTTCTAGCCACGTATCTGGCCACCTCTATTTTTGTCTCGCAATCCTCTCTATGTGCTACTCTTAATTCACAATTCCACATATGAAGCCTTTGTTAGATGAGCGTTTCTGCCCCCATATTAATGGCATTGATCATCTTTCTCTTCAGACATAATATGTATTATGTCTTCTCTTCTATATCTCTTCCTATATTATAGGAAGTTAACTTTTAAAGTTTCTCGGTTTATTTCGCGTGGTTGATTATCTCTACCTATCTTGATTACATGTCCGAGATATTTATATACGAGAACATTAATCAGTTATATTTATTTTTGATTGGGTACTAAATTCGTCATTGATCTTTGTTATTCCTCTATTGGTATTTAAACCAACGATCTATTCTGCCTTCCTGAAAACCATGTCATTTCTAGATCTTCAGCTTTTATGACTATTATCAGCGAAACATAAGTTGTTTAAATTGTTTAAATATTCTATGTCGAGTTTCATTTCCTTTGTATTCCAGTCTTGGTTTTTAAACAAATGATTAAATAGTCTACGTGACATTGGGCGCCGCTGTCTGACTCTCTTTCTATTTATTAGGTTATTTTATATTTGAAAGCCCTCTGTATTTCACCGACTTTTCTATAATAAGGTTTTCATGCTTTGGAATCTTTTTGAATTCCTGTCTGATCTCTGGGTTGATAAATTTCCAATTTTCAATTGTAGTTACTGTTATTCGGAAAACAACTTGGAATCATGGCATAGAAAACACTTGTCATTTGAACACGTTCCATATAATCTCGCTAAAAGATTTTAATGTCACATAATTGACAGCTTATCGCAATGAGAGCATTGCTGTATTCGAACCTGATTTCAGGTTTTTAACCTCTTTGACGTTTTGCATTCTTTCATGCCATATTAAAGAGTTGAGAACACCGAGACATGTTAGGACATATACCATATACTGACAACATATAAATTTCATAAGTTTAACACATGATATACGTACTACTTCAATCAGTCATCATCTTCATCGTCATATAGCCTCTGTTTGTGTCCACAGTCTTACAGAGGCCTCATTCAGAGCGTTTCTTACTCTGTTTCTCACTGTAAGGCCAAGCATTGAACGTTTCATTTTTCTTTGGGTTATTTCTAATTGTCTGGCTATTTTTTTGGTAAGAGTAAGAGTTTCGACTTCCTATGTCAAGACTGGCAAGACCCACTGTTGAACGCCCTTTTTTGATGCTGTTCGGTATTTATGATTTAAAAATGTATCTTAATTTGCCATAGACAGCACAGCTTAGGAATATTCTTCTTTATAACTCACATCTCTGATTATTTCTTGTGATTTTCACTTCATGCCCCTAATATGTAAATTTGTAAGTGACTTGATTTTTTTTGACGATGCAATGAGTTCTTCTACTACTTCAATACATGTCTTAATTTTTTTGGATTGGTGCACTTAATGGGTCTACTTTCCAAAGTATCTACTCTCTCAATTAAATACGTCTAGAAAGAGTCAACATCACATATTTGGATACCAGTGATAATGACAACAGGAATATGATAAAGCGTATTGAAACAGCCATAGACGCCTTTTATAAGATAACGAGAATTCTCTTAAATAAATATTTTCTTTTTCTTCTCCTAGCAATACGTCCCGGGATGGGTCTTGGCTGACTGCACAACTTGCTTCCATCTCACACGGTCTTCCATCATAGTTGATTCAGTGTGTAGCCCCATTTTTTTTTAATCTAACCATATGTTATCTCTCCACCGTATTCTTAAGGACCTTCTCCCTGTTGTGGCCTTCTCCCAGATTAACTTAGCTAGATGGTTATTGGATAGCCTATGGACATGGCCTGTTTAACCTCAGCATTTGTTTTCATTCGGTATTTGTAAGTATTCGGGTCGTGATAGGCTCCAAAGATCCTTCTGAGGATTTTCTCTCAAAACATCAAAGTTTTATTTCCATTGCTTTTGTCAGCATCCATGTCTCACACCCATATAAGCACCGTTCTAATCATTGTTTTATATATCCTGATTTTTAAGGTTCTTTGATTTAATAGATTTACTAAATTAATCCTTTTATCTCTTCTGTGATATCTGCGGTGATTGTTGCTTCGAGATATTTCTTTCTTTTCTACACTCTTTCAAAGTAATATGGGTCTATTGTTACATTTTGCCCTATTCTCCTCTCTTTTATTAATCAGTTATGTTAGTCTCTTTTAAATAAATATGTTAAATTAAAACTAAAACTCTGTACGGTAGCGGGCAACCCTCCTCTACGATCTCGGTAGAGGACAGGCTGCTACAGGGAGTGGCGTCCTTGCCGTACGCTAGCTACTGACTTTCTCCTACGTGCAAGCCTTTAGTAAAGATCCCAGCCTATCTTTTCCCTCATTTTTCAATCCTTACAATATCCCGCTATATCCAGCAACCAACCAGCACAGGCCAGCGTGGTAGTAAATTGGCTAATCTTACCCGTAAATGATATGACACAAACTAAAAAAATTGGGTGTCCCAATGGTCTCTCGTGACACGGCTACCATGGACAACAAACATTGCATATTGCCACTTATAACGTAAGAACGATTGCAACTCAAGAGAAGCTTATTGAATTACAGGAAGAACTGAAGTTATATTGAGATTTTCTAAATTACGAAGAAAAGGAGAAAAACCAATTAGTTTTAAAATCAGGGCATCTGGTGCATTCCATTGAAGAAAACGATAAGGCAGTTGGCTGTGGAGGCTTTTTCGTGCACAAGAAACACCGAGATAAAATTATAAAAATAGAGAGTGTAAGTTCAAGAGCTGTGTATCTCATAATAAAACTGAATGAGAGACGCGCTATTAAAATTATTTAAGTATATGTACTCACGGCGAGCCATAGCGATGAGCAAATCCAAAACTTCTATGAATATATACATTGAGTTAAGGAAAAAGATAAAACCCACGATTTAATCTTAATGGGCGATTTGAACGCTAAACTTGGATTTACGGTGGGAACTGTATGGGGTAAAGAGCTCGACTCTTATAGAGACAATAATGCCAAAATTGGAAACTCTTGATATGTGGATCTGCATAAGAATATTACTGATAAACTGAATAAATCAAATAAGAAGTGAAGTAGTTTTATACAGGATAAAAAACACAGAAAGACCGAAGAATAACATTCCCGCTCCGATTTCTTCGAGAGCGATACCATAAGATATGCGCAGATCAATTTTGAGCTGTCACCATCAAAATTGTTATGACCAATTTTCGACATTTTGAAAATAGAAAAAGAAGGAACTAATTCTAAGAACTCAGAAGAAATTACAATATTCTCAATCACCAGTTACATGTTTGCAACTACTGATTTAGTAATAACCTTGCACATAGTACCCTTCAAATTGATCTTAAGGAGATATTCATGGCAACGTGTATTGAGCCGTTGCATTACGTTCTGGAGTAACGCAACTGAAACAAAACAAAATATATGACCATGGAAGCAATACAATTCAAAAAGAAAATATGCTATATGATGATTTACAAGAAATAAATAAAATATAGCGAAACGGAAAGTGAGAGACATGGGAAAAGCAAGTACTCAGAATTAACTATAATAGAAAGGACGTAAGATGCAGTGGTAAAAAAGAAATATGAAGTAAATATCTAATATTAATTAACGAATCTATTCTTACAAATTCCACTAAATATTGGAGTGGAAGATACAGCTTAAGTTGTCGGACATTGTGACAAAGAAATATTTGAACTTCTTAGAAGTAAAACAGTACAAAACGGTATCTAATTAATAAAATAATTATGAATAATACATAATTATATTTGTGTTCTAGAACTTGTAACATATATTTTATAAATAAAAAATTAACAGTGAGACACAATAGAGGAGGTATAAATATATATTCTGCTAGTATATTTTTTGTACTAGTTATTTAATGTACAAAAATTAAATATTAAATTACTCTTACTTGATATCGAAGACCAAAAGGACATCTTGCATAAACAACGAGAAGCACAAAATGAACTAAAACCACTGAAAAAATCACTGATGTTTCATCGACTGTATCGTGTACTCCAAATAGAAAAACACCGATTTCGCTGCGTTAGAAACTAAATGCTTTAGCCTATTAACTTTAACTCTGCGATGCGTAGGACTCGCACTGACTCCACTATATTCTTGGACTTGAATAGATCTTGAAATTTGTAAAACTGAAACTATTTGCCGCCGCGGCCGCTGCCGCTATTACCGCCTTGACATTGAAAGCTATTTCAGAGAGATGAAGCGCGATTACGCTTAATTTTTTTATTTATTATGGAAATGATTTTGTTAGTAGTTAGTCACGCCCCATGGATTTTAGAATGATAGTGCCAATTATTATAAGAGGTGATTAATACATATGATATTTTAATATAAAAAAGTTATAAACAGGAATAAAAAGTAAATATGATAGTTTCCATTTAATAAAATTAGTTTTTTTATATAAGGGAAAAGTCATCTAAATGTAGATACGAAGTTTTTCTTCGTCAAGTTTTATCAAAGGTTACCTCACAATATGTAAATAACTATACACAACAAAGGTACAATATAAAATTATTACAAGCAAATATCTGTCATTTATCATTTATATGTCATTTACATAATCAATAAAGCTTGTCCGTTGCAGTCAGGAAATCGCTTCTCGTAGTTATGACCTCAAATAGCATGCCTCGATAATGTGGCTTGAAGTTTGTACTCCCACACTTTCCGTAGTTTATATAGATTTTGCTTAAGAGGGATAGGATCAAAACCAGCCGAAGGTTCATTTATACTTTTATTGACCTTAATAGTCAATTGATGCATTGCTCTTTCATTCTCTTCTCTAGTGAGTGGTCAATTGGAAGTTACAGTTTAATAGGTTTCTTGTTAGAAATAGCGAGATAAAGTGTTTTTAACGGAGTCTGTTTATATTTTAGTTCGTCGATATCTCAACTCCCTGACAGAAGAAAAGTATCCAGAAGAAAAGTATCCAAAATAATCCAAGAAGATATTTCAATAGATAGATCAAGTACATTATCGGTAGAGCCTAGCAGCTGCGTGATTAACACAACACAAGTAACGTTTTACAAAAACTTTTATGAAGTATAAGAATAATCATATACTGCGGGTACAAGGAATCTGTGTATATACCTACCTCTGGTGTTGGTGGATCCATATACCCATGTATCCTTCTGAATGTGTTTCGTTTTTATTAGTTCGCTCATCTCTTTTCTTTGTCCTCAAAACATTAATGATCTTTAAAAACTTTACACAGATAACCTGATGTCCTTTGATAAAAAATACCGACAAATTGAATCTCGTAGCAACCTCATAAAATACTTAGAGCAAGCAGATAAAGTAAAAAGAAACTTAACAGAAAAATCTACACTAATAGATCAACACACAAAATTGGGGTCTGAACTCGACACGCTACATAAAGAGAATAAGGGCATCAAGTCAGATAACAACAACAAAGACTGAATAAACTTACTTCAAACAAAACATAAGGAGTTAAATGAAGGCTACATCACAAACATCGATAAGTTTACTGAAGCATCCTCAACGTCACTGCAAACCTCAGAGCCACCCATTCTTGTGCGTTTGACCTATAAAACTCTATAGGCACGTCACCCGCGAATAAGGAAGTTGCAGCTAAAACCCAAGAAATAATCATCAACCAAAATTCATGAAAAAAATAGCGAACCTTAGCTTGCGAACTTGCAGTTTAGCACAAACGTGCTAAACTGCAAGTTAAGATGAACAGTCAAAAAAACGAATACATCATCATTTATAGAAACAGTCAGACGTACAACGCAAGCATAAAATAAAGACCTTAAAGAATAAAGAAGGCAATTGAAGAACTAAACATCCACCAAATTAACGTCAAAAATATGAAGGCACGATTAGTCCTCTCCATATCCATATAGTACAGGTGCTAAGTACGAAGAAACATGAATAAATCTTTTTTTTTTTCAGAGCATAGAAGCAGTCAAGCTACCAAACGACAGCATCCTCCTAAATGGGGAATAGTCCAAAAATAATAACAAATAGAAGAACCAAATGCAAATTTCGACCTACACGATAACAGGGTGCAATGCCCATTGTATAAAATCGATGTATAAATTCGAATATAATTGCGAATGCCCTTATGTCCTAACTTGGTGATCGACGATGTAAATAAATTGGAAGTCGTAGAACAAAAATTTATTCGAAACTAATAACTAAGTATACACTCGACGCAACTTCAAACACTTATTTAAGGCTCTTAATGAGTTAAATATTTTAAATAGACTACCCATTAAAAAGAGTTCAATCCCAATTTATGAGCTCACAAATAAAAACACCAATTCATCAAAAAGTCCATAGCATTGCACTTTGTAACTGAACCTAGATACTTTAACAAATATAATTTGAACTAGTGAGTGATTGCAATAGATTATTTGAAACCAGACGCTTGCACAAATACTCGAATAATTTGAACTACGAAATTATTGCACTAGAATTTAGCAATTGATCAAATTTTGTACTTTACAGATATCTCTTACAATTATACACATTGAAATTAGAAAGTTAAGATTAACGTGAGATTGAACACTCATAGTTCGCCAAAGATTCTAAAGAGGGTTCCTTATGCAGAACATAAGGGGCTGGTCACGAACCTAAGGGGGTAACGCCCCCTTAAGTCAGTGGCGCACCCAGGGAGGTTTTGGGGGTTAAACCCCCCCCCCCAAGACCCTATTCCGACAGTGTTACTCACACATTTTAAGGACTCAAAATGGAGGTAAGATCATAAAAAAAATTTCGGTGACCAACCAAAACCCCCACCCCCAGAGGCAAATTCTAGGTGCGCTACTGCCTTAAGTGTATGTGAATATATAAAGTTAAGGAGATCCCCCAGTATTTTTACGGTATTATCTGTACCTTGTAAAGTGTACCGAGGTATGTTTGCAAAGTATATACCTTAATATTTTTCTGAAGCTTTTTTATTAATACAAACTGTATATATAACTGTATATATAAATATTAACAGGTGTTAATACAATTTACTATTTTTATTGACAATAAGCCACAATTTTACTTGTAAATAAGTTTATTTTGACGTTTCGATTTCCACTTCGGAAGTTTTGTATCTTGACAACTATTTCCGGAGTGGAACTCTCTAGGTATTTATATTTATTATCAAATAATACGAACGAATTGAGAAAAGCATAACGCAATCGCAATATTAATTTACACAAGACCGTAATGCATAGCATCAAGCCGTTGGCAGAGCAGCCGATTTTTAACCTATCCTTAATGCAAGCGCTGCGAAGTAATATAAAAATCAGTGTTAAGGTGGCTCCTAGACCTACAATAATAATACATTTATTGTACAATAAGATTGAATGGCGCTTTCTATCCAAACGTTCAATTAAGTTGCACAGTAATACGAACTGCGCAATGTTCTCGATGCAATGGAGAAATATGGCGCAATATAAATTAAGCTCGCTCAAACTTTCGTTCTCACCACCGTTTTCACCACTGACTGTCGCCCCTGATTGCCTAGGCGCTCCTCTGACCACCAGGTGCAACAGCGCACGAACACCAGAGACACCACCAAACCACGCCAGTGCCAAATCCAAACAAGAAAACATCCACGTCCTGAAGAGGCAAAAGCCTAAAACAGGACAACAACACATCCAGAACAAACACATCCAACAAACGAAGTACTGAACAATGCGATATAAGTTTCGTTCAATCATTGCGCTATCTTCAATATTAGCACTAGACTATTCATTATATTGCACAATTCGCAATATTGTGACGCCTTACAAAGAAATAAGACTCCTTTAAGAATTTTCAGAAAGTCTAAACATATGGCTAATATTCTTATCATTTTCCATAGATAAAGAAAAAAACAAATGCACAATTTGGAATTGTTTATTTAAACATCAGGTGAAGCACTGTGATATTCTGAGAATTTCACCTCAAATATTCATCTTGTTTAATAGATATTCCGGAAATATCAAATATCATCGTATTTATAAATAAGAAAAAAAAAAGAAAATTGGTAAAACATTTTCCGGTCCTTTAATGGTCCCACGTAGGAGGAATTTCAATGTCAAGCTCAAACAAGGAATTGCTCGTTATCCTTGAATCGATTTTGAGACGTGTCCTGGCAAGGACGGTATATCTTTACGTGTATATGTAGGTCACCTTTGTTTGTTTTTATTTTTATGATTGGGAATACTGCAACTGTCTTTTTTATTTAAAGGAAAATGAAAAAAATTGTTTTAAGATTATTGTGTACAATATTAAATAATATTTGGATATAAGTAGAAAATAATACAAATAGTATAAATAGTGCAAAAAGGAAAAACAATCAGGAAGGTAAGTAGTCCAGAAATGAAAGAAAACAGAAAAGAGTGAACGAAATTTACAAGATTAGGGGACATTTAAACTCAACATTTATAAAACAGTGTCTATATATTTCCTTGCTTTTCCTACACATCTGCTAGGTTATTTAGTCAGCCTTTGGTTCCACTATTAAATTTAACACAATACAATTAAGTTTTTTACCTGTATATAGGACACCAAAAGTCCCTTTCTTCAATTCTAAACTTCTTCTTCTTCAGGTTCCTTCTTCTATCCGAGGTTGGAAATCATCATCGCTATCTTAATTTTATTGGCCGCGCTTCTGAATAATTCTAATGAGCCGCAACCGAACCACTTTCTCAAATTTCTTAGCCAGGATATTTTGCGTCGTCCTGGGTTTCTCTTCCCTTGTATCTTCCCTTGAATAATTAATCTAAGTAGTACGTACTTCTCGCCCCTCATTATATGACCCAGATATTGAATCTTTCTAATTTCAACAGTTTTTATGACTTTTTAAACACGATTGGATAAATGTCTACTCTCAAATGAAATCACCGTGTATAATCACCTTGATTGGATTTAGGTATGATCATCTTTTTAAAATGGGGAGAAATCAGAAGAAATAGAGGACGAAGTGTTAAGTGTTCCAAGATTAGAGAAACATGCAATATTTAAAAGAAGACAAGAAGAAGGATACTTAGTTTGATTGTGTGTTAAGTTTAGTAAAACGGGTTATGAAAAAGTCGTCTACAAACTATATTCCATATTCGGTGTCTCCAGAAGGAATTTCTTAAATAAAAAACTCTTAAAATAACATACACAAGCCACTATAGTCACTCAGCGACTCGACTGTGTCTGATCTCGGACCAGTCGCCAACGATTGACGCTAGCGGCTCCAGCGACAGACCATCGATTATGCCTGGTTGACACGGTGCTAGTTGGCTCGGCCGAGCAAACTCGGTCCGAGTGCGCTCGCTCGTCTATTCTATTTACACGATACTTCCGTAGTCGAGTTTGTTAAGCCAGTAAAGATGGCGGAAATTGTGAGAAAGTGTGTATCGGTAGTTGCTGAAATGTTAATTGCGGAGTTAAAACTGCAAGAAAATTCAAGAAAACGGCGAAAACGAAGGGTATGGGTACGTAAGTGGGTCAATCGGCGAAATGTACTGGGTGCCTCGACAACATTTTTGAAAGAAGTAGAGTTAGAAGACCCAGATACATTTAAAAATCATCTGAGGCTTACCGCAGCTCAGTTCCAAGAATTATTAAATGCTGTTGAACCCAATATAACAAAGCAGGATACTATAATGAGACCTGCCCTACCAGCTAGGGTAAAACTCCAAATCACATTAAGGTTTTTAGCAACCGGGGACTCTTTTAGCAGCTTAGAGCATGTTTTGTATAAAACTTAAGAGGTCGCTGGTTAAATGATATTCGATAAATAATAATAACGAAAAAAATGAAATAATCTGTTTGTAAATCAATTAGCGAAAAATAGCAAATATAACTGTCAATAAATTAGGAAATTAACTGGTCTTACTCATTATTGATGTTTGTACAAAGAATATCAACTTACCCTTTGAAATACTGATGGATTCCTAGCCAAGGAGATCTCCTGGAGGACGCTCGCCGACGCCGGCTCTATGGCACGAGAGCCCACAAAACTTGGTCTGTTTCGTTCGATGTCTTGTTAGGAAGTGTCTTGAGTTGAGACTTAAGACGGTCAGAAACCACCCTCCTAACCGTTGCGTGTGGTCTGTATACCAAGAGGGTACACCAATAAATCACTCTATTGTGTTGCGATAATTGTTCTGGTAATACGAACCGTACACTTGTTTCTATATTGGCGACACAAAAGAAGTCAAATTCTTCGTACTTCAAACACAATACATGAGACAACCAGTTTAGCAATTTTACGAAATAACTAGAGACCGACCGAATGTGATTTTTTTGGCCGAAGCCGAAGCCGATGCCGAAGTTCGGCCTGTAGGATACCTTCGGCCGAAGCCGAAGCCGAAGCCGAAGCCGAAGGTGACTAAAAATATACCTGTTACCTATATTATGTTAATAATTTAAATAATGTGCATTATATTTTCATTACCTGATATGTGATAAACAAAAATATGAAATTATGAGATAAAAAAGTCAAACATTTATACATTATTTGGTAATAGAAGCGATAATAAAAATAAATAACATTAAAAAACATTAAAGTCGAAACATTTATAGTCGATGGTCGATGTTTTGCCATTTAGGTATCTAGTCAAAACACCAGTAATCGTGAGTTTTAACAAATACAATAAAATTATTATTATCAGAATTTTACTACGTGAGAAATATTCAAATGATGATCTTTGAAACATCTTGGCCTATTGTTAAAATTTATTCCTAGCCGATTAATCGGTCGGTCTCTAGAAATAACCGGAAACAATATGTCTTACCAAAGTCGTTAGAATAGCATTGAATTAGATAACATTACAGCACCGTAACAGAAATATTAATAGTAAAAATATGAAAAGAAATAGTACATACTTTCCCAAACAGAGCACATGTATAGGGTACCGAAGAGTACCATTTCAAAATTCTTGCCGGATGTGTGGAAGGCAGTTTACGAAGGACTAAAATCATTTATAAAGGTAAGTACAAGACTACAATAAATATTAAATGTCCACATTCCGAATTATATTGTAGGTATTTATTAAAAAAACAAAAAAAAACACCAAGAACATTTCAGTTTCGTTCCAGTAATACTAACTTAATAATAACAACGCAAGTAATATAAATGAATATAACATAATGTACTTATAAACCGCCAATGTTCCTAAGGGCATTAACTAAGACGCTCGCGTCGCTTTCCTGAGGGTCAGGTTCACTATACTCATCAATGATTGTGTTGCTAGCTGACGACTGTGGTGTGTTGCTAAATAAAATATCTCCAGAAACAGAAGAATTCACACTGTATGGAGAAAATGGTTGGAAATTAACTGAACTGCTGCCCTGCAACGTTGCAATTCGTTCCTGTCAGTAGTTGAATGATTTTTGACTGGCATCGTAAGGCTCTTACTAGAGGTAGTTGGCGTAATTGGCTAGCTACATTGTTTGCAAAAAAATGAAATTCGTCCTCATGTTTATTTTCCAAAGAACTTTTGATTTCTTTCAGGGAATCTATTGCAGTCTGAATGTGCCGCGGTGTTTCATCACGTTTGCGCTTTTTTGCATTGGTTAAGGTACTTCGTGAACGTTGTACAGCTTCTGCCGCACTGGTAGTATTTCTAGCCCCAGCAGAACTTGTTTGTACCAGCTCTTTATTAACTAACGTTGAAGTGGTATCGGATAAAGGATCATAATCTATTATATTATTTGATTTAATCGGCTGAGAAATGGATGAAGTGGCTGCTGCTGTATTATTAGCAATGGGTTCAGACTGGCTGAATTCATCTGTATCTGGTACACTTTCTTGAAGTTTCTCCTCATTCTGAAATGTATAAATAGTGATATTAATTTGCTGCTTTTATTTCAGATGCCTACAACTGAAGAAGAGTGGTTGTAAATAGCTAAAGGATTTAAAGAACGTTGGAATTTTCCAAATTGCTGTGGCGCATTAGATCGAAAGCATATCAACATTCAATGCCCTAATAATACCCACAGCGATTTTTACAACTATAAGGGACATTTTAGTACCGTATTGTTTGCGTTAGTGGATGGTAACTATTGCTTTACTTTGATCGATGTTGGAAGTAATGGACGTGCTAATGACAGCATCGTCTTTAGAAACTCCACATTAAAAAGATCCATAGAAGGTGGATTACATTTCCCGAAGGTGGCAGTTATAGTTGGAGATGAATCTTTCCCTTTAAAAGATTATTTTATGAAGCCCTACTCAAGGCATGGGCCACTGCAATACAGACAAAAAATTTTCAACTACCGCCTTTCGCGAGCCCGACGAATAGACGAATAGTCGAAAATGCTTTCGGAAAACTGGCAATGCGTTTTAGAATATTTAGAAAATCAATTGCTTTAAGTTCAGAAAAAGTAGACGATGTCGTTAAAGCTACTTGTTCTATGCACAATTAGTTACGGAAAACGTCACCGAATTTCTACATGCCATCAAATGCAATCGATCACGATATCCAAGATGGTGAAATTGTCCCGGGATTGTGGCGGCAAGAAAGCACAGGATCAGGTTTACAAGAGATAACAAATAATTTGGGAAGTAACAACTTCGCGGTTTTTGCAGAAAATATAAGACAATCTTATACTAATTACTTCATGGGAGAAGGGGCTTTACCGTGGCAAGGAGAATGATACATTAAATTCTTATAATTTTATAATAAAAAGATGTCTTATTAGTTGGTCTTGAAAACATGTACATGTAAATCAAAAGAATATAAATCATGTCTCAAATTTTAGTCTAATTGCTTTAAACCCATTAATTAACATGTTATATAGATATTGAAGTACAGTATACTCCCGATTATCCGTGCGCGTATTTGTATATACGAGTAGGTATATAAATATCTAAGTGAAAATCTAACAAAAACGTTTTTATTTTTTCATTAAAAGTTAATATTGAAGTACAATAAAACACTACTTACATAGTTGGAAACAGTTTCCCTGGTCGTAATCACTCTTCCCAGGAACTTAAGAGCATAAGCGCAAAATTTTAGGCCAATGCTTTTTAAATGCATTCATTTTTTTCGAATCCTAAGAAAACTAATTACTAAACTAAGTATTTTTGAAAAATTTAAACGCAGAATGAAAGATTACATTATTACTGAGGGCTGAAAGCCCCTTAGAATAAACAAAAAGTTTGTTTTAAAGAGATATTTAAAATTAAAAATCACACTTAATTTTCTCTTCTTTTTCACCCCTGTAACTTACTAAAATAAACATTATAGAAGTTTTCAGGGACTTTCGGCACTCGGTAATAATGTAATCTTTTATTCTGCGTTTAAATTAAAAAAAAACTTATTAGTTTTCGCAGGATTCGAAAAAAATGGATGCATTTAAAAATCATTGGCCCGAAATTTTGCAAAAACGTATCTTAACTAAGATTTGTGTTACAACAGATACTTCCTTGCCATTTTCCTTACATAAATCAGAGGTCATTACAATTTAAAAAAAAAATAGCTATAAATATGGAAAGATCAATGGAATTATTATTTCTTTAAACATCAGTTATTCTTTACACCTCTTGGTTTAAGAGTTTTAACGGTCTATGCACGTATAATACACTTCTCAACAATTGAAGTGGATATTATGAAAATGTGTATTTTATTTTTTGTTCGTAAGGTCAAATAAAAAAATGGAGTGATATAAATAAAGATTTATTATTCGTATTTTCATACAGTTGAACCGAAAGAAAGAAATTATTTAAGAAAAAAAAATAGAAAATAAACAAAAATTGTAAAATTAACAACCTAAAATTTCTATTGCTGCTCAATTTCTAATATCCCGAAAGAAAAATTAATAGTGTGTGGGTCCACCTCTGTGTCACCTTAATACTCTAACTCTATTTGGAAGACCTCTTATTAAATTATTGATGAACTGCTGCAGTATACGTTCCCAAATCGCGCGTAATGTATTGGCCAACTGATGTAAGGTTTGGGGCGGTTGAAGGAGCCTGTTTTGTTGCCTAGACATTTCAGCTTAAACATGTTCATATCAGGTGAACACGGTGGCCACTCCATTCTTGTAATGCTATGAGCTTCTATACACTCGTTGACAATTCTCGCACGGTGAGGGCGAGCATCATCATCAATCAGAACAAATTGTTCGCCTATTGCACCAAAAAATGGAACAACTATTGGTACTATGACTCCTTCTCGATATCGTGTAGTAGTCGTTGTCTCATTAATTAAGACGACTAAGTCCGTGCTACCGTCAAAACATATGCCTCCCCACACGCAAACTGATCCACCTCCAAAAAGAGTGGTTGAGACTCTCAGATTTTCATTGTAAGCTGTCCTCTTTCCCTCCACACCAATATTCAGCCATCATTCGTATACAAACGAAATCTGGACTCGTCAGTAAAGAGACAATTCGTCCAATTTTCGAAATTCCACTGATAGTGTTTCATCGCCCAGCGATATCTGCATGCACGCTGCTCCCTAGTTAGTCGTGGATGGGTAGCGCGCCGTCTAGCCCTTAAATTGGATGCATGTAACCATCTTCTGATAGTTTGACTGGAAATCGCTCGTCCAGTAGCATGTCTGAAGATACTGTTAATTATGGAAGCCGTGAATGTTGGGTTTTTTCTTGCCGTCAGAACTACAAAACGGTCTTGCCGACGAGTTGTAGATCGTTCTCTTCCTCCTCCATGCCTGTATGTTGCAGGTCCAGTTGCTACATACCGATTCCATGTACGACTTATCAAACTTTGCGACACATTTAGCCTCATAGCAACCTCTTGTTGAGTTATGCCTTGTTGGATCCAACGAACTATTTGCTCGAGCTGCACTAGTTCTAAACGTGTTTGCGGCATAATGTTTTTGTGATAAATAGATTTCTTGACTTATTGACAACTGGTAAAGTCAATACAAGCACTTTTATACGAATGATATATTGGTTTGGAACAACATGTCTTTCTTTGTACGAGATAAGGGCCGATAAGAATAGGTAGAAAAAACCACATGCAAAAAATATCAACAATAAAGATAGCATATAGAGTATAGTACAGGCAATTATTTTAAAAATAGTTTTATATGTTAATTTTAGGAATTTTAAAATTATCCACTTCAATTGTTGAGTAGTGTATGTAAATATATAACCACCATAAACCGACTAACTTTTGGACACGCATACTACGAGTATAATAAAATATCCATCTCATTTATTTAAAATAAAACTGATCATATATCTTTTCCTAAATTTCGGTAGCATTCAAACTTAGCCGATAAAAAAATATTTCTTTTTTTCCAGCAAAAAATTAAATAAAGCAATTTTATTAATTTTACCATATTATTTAGTTTTTGAGTTATAAAATTCAAATGTTACTTTTCTAAACATTCCTTGTAATTACTCTGCACTTAGATCATAAAAACAGTTCATACTCAGATTATTTTTAGACTAGCGCAGCATTATAATATAGTTCCCCGTTTGTAAACAACAATATTCATAAAAGTTGTTTACATCTGGTAGGAGGTTATACTAAATTTACCGATTATTAACATCGATTACTCATAACCTTAAATAAATATTAGCAAGTGGAACTGCTAAAATTCTACCTGTATCATTAATTACGCCAAAACAGGTATGCAATTTATTTAATCAGCGTGTGACTGATTCCATTACGTGAACGAGACGGAGAGTAATGAGAACATATTACTTTTATAACGTTGACATGAAATATGCTTATGAACATTTTAAATCTAATACATAGTTATTATTTAGTAGGCGCAATTAAAATAATGTAATAAACTGAAACTGTTACAGTTACTACGAATATTGAAGCTGGCCATACAGTTTCCTAAGACTTAATTATATCTAAATATATAGCTATTATATACCCAATCAAACATATATTGATTTATATATTAGTATTACGGAATTGTATCCTTTTCATAACATTATTATTAATTGTTCCTAATATTAGACAGAGTGTTAGTAAATAAGAGCGACAAACTTCGGGGGTAATTTTACAAGAAAAAATAATGACAGCTATATAAACGTATGTCCGCAAATGATTCGTTTTCCGACATACGGGGTGTTAAATAATTTTCTTACAAAATGGCGATTTAGTTATTGCTCTAAAATCGGTTGAGAGGATGCAAATAAATTTGAGGGTTATTTGACATACAATTAAGAATTTTATATTCAGCATTGAGGCATTGACATGGTACTTTACTAAGATATTTCAAATTAAAAATAATTAAATTCCTTGTTCAATTTGTGACAAAAAATCTCTTACATTATTTTTATATGGTGTGTCTTTTTTATGCAAAAAATAAAACATATTACTTTTTTTTTCATTTCTTCAATATATTATCAAGAACTATCTAATACAATACCATTAAACCAGAACAATAATTATGAAGTAATACTAATAAACTTTTAAATAGGCGCAAAATTACAATAAATGCTCAAAATGATCCCTTAGAGGCAGCGGCGGATCCAGCATAGTTAAGAGAAGGGGGCGATCGGCTAAATTTCTAGATAATAATATTAATAATAATACTATTTTTTTATAATTAATTATTGAATTTTTAAAATTAATTAATAATTAATCAAAATTAAATACTTAAATTATTTTATTTTTATTTTTTTTATTATTAATTTTATAATAATTAATAATATAATTTTCCACTTAGAGGAAGCGTGAGCCTTATGGATAAATCTGGATAATACTAAGTAATGTACCGATACCTAACAACAATAATGTACGTGTTAAATGAAAATATTGCCAAGTACAGAGATCTAGAAATTCAAATAAAAAAACAATGGAGAATTGAAAGTACCAAAACAATAAGTACCTATTATTCTCTCTACTATTGGGGTCATTCCGAAGAACCTGCTAGAAAACATAAAAAAGCTGGTTCTGAATGAATATCTCTATAAGACCGTGCAGAAAACTTATGAGGGGTACAGAAGCAAAACCAGCAATCTTCATATTTTCCTCAAATTGAGTTATTGCTGCCATCTATATCTTTGTGTTCAACTCTACAACTTCACAAAATATTGTGTAGCAAAACCCTCAATATCTTGTGCACATTTAACGTCAAAAAATAGGGTTAGTAGCAAAAACAGCAATCTCGATCGATCCGCGAATGGCAACACCGGCAATCTCCGTTTTGACCGATTACAACGTATTACATGCTTCAGCCTTTGACGAAATTGCAACGCCTTTAAGTGTTATTAAGATTTTATTAGAAGAATTAGTACGTATTTATTAAATTTATCGCTTAAGAGTTAAATAGTACCATCGAAAAAAAGAGGAGGGGGCCGAATCAGCTTTAAGTTTCAACGTAGAAAAGAGTCGGTGATGAATTTTATTAAAAAAATCAAATGTGTAGAAGCTCCCTACACAATGTAACAAAAAATGAGAGTACTGCGAGGTTTAGGATGTCAATGTAATAAAAGTGTGTGGAGTAATGTAACAAAACAAATAAACTAAAGCTGGCTAGCAGAAGGTGCCGAAGAGTGACTACTTGACACTCAATCAAAATAATATAAATGAAAGTGGTAAATTATAGAAGTTGCTCTAAGATATGATTGGGCGCCAGGAAAGTATTAACATATACCTTCCAAGGTATCTTGTAAAGCTATTTGCTGCAAAAAAAGGGAAACAGGTATTAATTAAAATGTTTAGTTTTCACCACAAATTTTAATACCTATCCAAATATATACAGTATAATTTTTTTTTATAGCTACCCACCACCAATTATGTACAGTCAACCTAGTTACTTATATACAAAAAAAAATACCCCGGTTATACACAACTGATCCTAGATGATCTGAATTTATAAATAATAAAATATAAGAAAATTTTAATGATTTGTCCTAAAAAGGTAATTTACTGGCCTACTAGAGAGGTAACCCTGTACTTCGGCTTTCAATTAAATATTCGGCTAAAGTTATGAGGACATTATCCTGAACGGATAGATGTCCAAAGGTTTAAATATATAATAATACAATAACAATTAATAACTATTTGATTAAATGTGTACACATAAAACCGTACAACAGAGTTGAAAGGGAGGACTTAAAAACCTCTACCTGTAATTGACAATTAGTCCTTAAATGTTATTCAGTAAATTATTAAAAAAAAATGATGGTTCTTATTATTAAATGAAATAGTAGAAGTTAAATATACTAAAAAAAATGTTACACAAAAAATGATTAAAAGTGGTGAATAAGACTTAATACAAATAAATAGTGTTCCACACTCTAAATGGGGGAGATCGTTCCGACTGGTTCCCTGAAGTTGTCCGGGAATAGTTTCAGAGAGGTCTGGACCTCTAAAGGAACAGCTATGGGTGACGGACAATTGTGTAAATCCAAACTTATATTTCTTTCTTTTTTAAAACCAAAATCCAAAAAAAAAACAAAATACAGAATTTTTCCCCTGACTTCTGCTTGACTCCCAAAGGTAGGCGGCTCAGAGTGGCTATAAACCAACCAGGACACTTAAAAAAATCCCCAATCTAAAACTTTCTGCTACTTCTTCATAAAAAACTTTAAAATTCCAAAAAAAACCTTTTAAGCCACCTCTGTCCCCTACCTTTGAACTCAAGTGTCTTTCACGAACGTCGAAGCAGAAGTACGCAATGGGCACGGGTTTTGAGCTAGCTAAACTATAGTTGCAAACATGGACGCTGGGTGTCGCTGTTTAATACTAACTTAAAATTTAAGAATTAAGAAAATCATTAAGAGGATTTGAATTTAAAAATGATATTGAAGTGACGAACTCGTTACAACAAGACCCGCAACAACTATTAGGCGATATCTTTTATCTGAGTTGACTATAAGAAAAATAAAAGGATGTATAATAACGAGGTAACAGACAATCTTAAAGTTAAAGATTATTATTTTCGAAATATTTTTAACAAATGTTTCAATTTGGAGTTTGGAACACCACTAACGGATGTATGTTCTACATGTTTGTCAATTGAGAAGCAAATCAAAGTTGAAACAAATTCTTCTTCTTAGGGTGCCTGTCCGTTCCGAACGTTGGCGATCATTTTGACTATGATGACTTTGTTGGTTGCTATACGAAATAGCTGTGTTGAGGTCTTTCTATACCATGCTCTCAGGTTAGCAGGCCAGGATATTATTCTTCGTCCTGAACCCTTTTTCCTTCAATTTTACCTTGCAAAATGCATTAAAGTAGCTCGTATTTGCCTTGATTTATCATTATATGTCCCAAGTACTGCAGCTTACGGCTCTTCACGATGTTGACCAAATCCGCAGTTATGTTCATCCTCCGGAGTACTTCTTCATTGGTAACTTTGTCTGTCCATGGTATCTTCAGGATTCTTCTGTATGGCCATAGCTCAAAAGCCTGAAGTTTTGATAGAGTTTCCGCCTTCAATGTCCACGTTTTTACTCCGTACAGAAGCACTGAGTACACATAACATTTAGGGAGCCTTATTTTTGTTTCTAGGGTGAGGTCATGGCTCTTGAACACAGAACTCATAGTCAAGAATGCACATAAAAAGAAAGAAACAAATAATCCGCATAAAAAGAAAGGCCTATTTATCAACAAACGCGTTCATAAACTAAGAGCAAAGGCTTTTTATTCAAGTGATGGATTCCACCGTTACTTGATGGAAATTCATTTTATATATCAATAAAACACTGAAAACTTTGTTTTCAAAACTTCCACAAAATTTATTATAAAATCTTATCACTAAAGCTGTTTCGACAGATTGCCTTCAAGTGCTATCAATTCAAGTGGAACAGCTGTAATTAATAAGCTTTTTATTCATTACTACGAGAGAGTTCTTCTTCTTCTTCCAGTACCCTGTCCGATTATCGAACGTTGGCGATCATATTGGCAATAATAACTTTCTTTACGGCGGCTCTAAATAAATTAGCGGTGGTCTCTTGATACCATTCTCGGAGATTTCGGAGCCAGGATGTTCTTCGGCGGCCTGGGCCTCTCCTTCTGGCTATCTTACCCTGTATTATGAGGTGTAGAAGGTTATACCTCTCTGGATGTCTCATTACATAACCGAAATATTGTAACTTTTGAATTTTTATCGTTTTTGTTATTTCTGTGCTCTTTTTCATTAGATGTAAAACTATTTCATTTCTTATTCGATCAACCCAACTTATCCGCAATACTCGTCGATAAATCCACATCTCAAAGGCCTCTAATTTTTTCATTAATGTCTCTATAAGGTTTCTTAATATTGTTCTGAAGCTATTTTCTTGTGGCATTTTAAATTAATTACTATTTAAATGGGAATAAGCCACAATTAAAGGTTAAAATACGTTTATTGACGTTTCAATTTCCACTTTTTTCCAACGATTTCCGAAGTGGAAATTGAAACGTCAATAAACGTATTTTAACCTTTAATTGTGGCTTATTCCCATTTAAATAGTAATTAGTCTCTGTAAGGGTCCAGCTCTCCATACCATACAGCAATGTGGAGAATATGTAGCAGCGTATTAATCTGACATTAAGGTTTAACGTAAACGAGAGACTAAAGACGATTAAATTACAATAAGCTTCGACTGTCAAAAAAATCAAGTACTGCCAAAGGGCCCGGATCAAAACGCTAACTATAGCCGACAGTTGTATATTTATAAAACTTGCTTTGTACAAGGATCGTCAAAAAATAAGCAAACCGAAGAAAAACTTTTATGTATACATGGACCGAAAATGAGTTTCATAAAGGATCCAATGAGGTAATTTCCGCTTTATTTTATGACTTAATGAAACAAATTTGAAGGGCATTAAAACCGTGAGATTGGTCTCCGATGGATGCGGTGGTCAAAATAAAAATTGCATATAATAATATTGCATATATAAATATTGTGTGATAGGTTACCCTATGTCCTGGATAGAACTCAACATACAATCGTCGAGCTGGTCGACCATTTCCATTACTTCGACCATAGACAAAATCCATGTCTGACAATTCCGCATTTGTAAAATTTTCGATTCCTTTCGATAAAAGAAAAATTAAATAATTATCAACAATACAATCAATTGAATGACCGCTAATTTGATATTTCGTATTTAACATTAGATAAATGTTGACCGTAGCTAAATAAAATAACTGATAAATGTTGACAATAGCCTACTAGACAATGTATTAAAGCAATGAAAAATATGCTTTAAAATGTTTTATATTTTTTACATAAAAATGGCGCTTCATATGAAAACATGGTAAGAGAGTTTTTTATCACATATTAAACGAAGAATTCAAAAATGAATTAATGAATGAATTTGAAATATCTTAGTGGCGTCGCATTTTCCTTTAACAAAATTGATACCATCAATGATACATATAAAATTCTTAATTATATGTTAAAAATGCGCCATAACTACCTTTTAAAACTCACCAAATTTCATTTCCACATCTCAACCATTTTCTGAGATATAAATAAATCGTCATTTCAACATCTTATTAATATATCTCGGAAAACGAAGTATTTGCGGACATACGTTTATATAGCAAACTGTCATTATTCTTTCATTCAGAATGATCTATTGAAGTTTGTAGCACTTATTTACGTACACACTGTATAATGAGGTGTGTTAAGAGTTTACCTTTTACTAGAAAATTTAGAATATTATTTTTTAAAATGTCCTTAAACACTTTTTTTGGTGTAAGTTTGAATGGATGTAAACGTGAGAGAATTTTATTTTGAGATTGCATGATAGCTAAAAGTAACACATAATTTCGTACAATGTTGTAAACTTGGGTAGTCGTAAATTAAGGAAAAGGTCAGGGTAATCAAAAAGTTAGGTCTTCATTATGTTAAAATATTTATGGACCTAGCTGTTTTATTATATATAAACAGAATCTGTTCTACATAATTTAAAAATAATACTGCTACTTTTCTACAATTCACGTTATGTAACAACAAAAAAGCAAAATCAAATAACTGAAATATTAGCAGTATTGATCCCAACGACGAATACTTACATTGACGTGATGAAGTAATTTTGCCAATATATTAAGGGTAGGAGTGACACTGTGACCTATAATATACATTTTATCCTCTTTTCTTGTATTTCTGATTTATTTGTAGTGAAGTAGTAACTCTGCTGGATATAGTAATTTAAAGATGTTCAGAATATGTGGCTTTAAGTTAGGAAATTTGCCTTTTTTCATTTCTCTTTTTCACAAAATCAGCATCTCTTAAGCATATTTTTTTGGTCTTAAATGTAGTTTTTTCATAGCCAACAAGGATTTGCAGGAATACTTGTATATACACATGCTTTACTTTTAGGAATAAATAATGCTGACCAAAGGCGTTCTTCCCTTGCCTCCAATTCAATCTGTCTTACACTGTTCTTATCTAGTTTTTGTTAAATTCATTCTTCAGAGTCATTCTTCTTATTCGGGTTTTTATTCCTTAACCGTTATTAATTTCTTGATTTTAAGTTCCAGATATTTACATATACTCACCAGTTATACATGTGTTTTGTTAATACTTGATATGTTGATTGGGCACTAGATTTGTCCTCTTCTTTTGTTCTATATTTATATTTGTACCAACATTTTCTATTGTCTTAATGTTTTACTGCACCAATGAAGAAGTACTGCGGAGGATGAACACAACTGCGCATTTGGTCAACATCGTGAAGGGCCGTAAGCTGCAATACTTAGGAAAAAGGGCCACAAGACGAAGAAGAATATCTTGGCTTATAAATTCGAGACATCGTGGTATTTAACATACATTGATATTAGAACAAAATATAACAAAATGGGCAAACGATAGACTACTAATATTAGACGGAGTCATGCCGGAGACAGTAAGACTCGCCGCACTAAGATACCCGCAGGTTTTCCTATTGCTAAACAAACCGCTTGAACAACAGCAGTTTCCAACACAGTTGAAAGACGATAAGGTTGTCCTTATCCCGAAAGGTAGAGGTGAAGAGAAAGAGGTGCGCTTTTGGCCAATTTGCCTTCTCATTTCGGTAGCTAAATTATACGAGCAACTTGTGAAAGGCCGCCTTGAGCAAGAGCTGGAACAAAAGTATGCGCTGAGCGAGCACCAATATAGTTTTAGGGCTAAAAGGTCCGCTATAGATGCTATCACAGAAGTTACCTCTTTAGTCATGCAGAATACAAAGAGATGGGTGGCTCTCATTCTGCTTGACGTCAAGAATGCCTTTAGCACGGCATCATGGGAAAAAATGATGTCCAGGCTGAGAGAATTGGGCGTTAGTGAGTACCTGGTCAACGTAATTGACAGATACATTACCGAGAGCTCCACAAGGGAAAAATATACCAGCATCAGTTTGTCGCCAGCTGTTTCGCAGGCTTCAGTACTAGGTCCCACCCTGTGGAATGTCCTGTACGACGGGGTGATGAGGCTACAGATGCCAAGGGGATGCACTCTTGTAGTTTATGCCGACGATCTCGCACTAATTGCGAAGGCAAGTCATAAAACGGACATAGCTAATGCGGCTAACACAGTCCAGCGTCGTATTAGTAGATGGGTCAGAGAGAATGATCTACACCTAGCACCTCAGGAAACTGAGGTGGTAGTTTTTAAAGACAGCCAGGACAAATCCTCTCTTCGCTTTATAGTGGAAGGTATGGAGGTTGCACGGATTAAATCGGTTAAGTATCTCGAAGTCTGGTTGTCGAAAGGACTGAGGTTCGGAGTAAACGGCCAAAAGACGGTAAAGAAGACGAAACGAAGTCTGGAGACGTTGATACGGCTGACGCCAAGCATTGGAGGCTTAGGTAGTACCAAAAGAAGGAGCCTAAATGGAGTTTTCCAGTCGGTGGTAACCTACGCTGCCCCCGTGTGGTGTAGCACACTGAACACTGCGAAATACGCCAAGCTGATGAAGACTGCGCAAAAGCGAATGCTCCTCAGGGTATCTAGCGCATACAGGACGGTTTCAAATGAGGCTCTGTATGTTATTGGAACGGTGATACCGATCGTTCTGTTGTACAAAGAGCGAGCGAGGGTGTATGCGAGGAGGATGGATGGAAATATAGATGAAAATGAGAGAAAGAACGGTAGAGTAGTGGCAGAGAGAATGAGCGATTGGTAGCGGAAAGGCAAGGTGAAAGAAGGAACTTATTCCCGATCCGATGCCGTAGTAGGAATGTAAGTCCAGGAAACTAGACTACTTCCTGATGTAGTTTCTGACCAGACATGGTCGTTTTGGCACCTTCACAAATAGAATAGGCAAATCTGCATCGTCAGACTGTACTGTTTGTGGGGTACCGGACGCTTCAGTCCACATTTTTATCTGCCAGAGATGGACAAATGAGAGGAGAGACTTCAAAAGATTAATGGATTTCAGATTGGATAAAAGAAACATAGTAAACATAATGATGAGAGGAGAGAAAGAATGGAAAGAAGTACACTGTCTGATTTCTGGAGTGATGAAGAAGAAGGAGCAGGAGGAAATTGAACCAGGGATCTGAAATCTTGTTTTTTTTTCTCGAGAACCAAGATCCTTCTTTTGATTTCTTTTGGTAATAGGCAATTCTTAAACAATTTTTTTTTCTGATTACCGGTGATATATATGGTTATTTGTAAACTTTTCCTTAATGTAATATAGTTATTCTTCTTTTAAAGTAAAGGTAAATATAAGGATTTTAGTTGTTTATTGAGTGTTTTAAAGTAAAGGTTAATATAAGGATTTTAGTTGTTTATTGAGTGTTTTTTGTTTCATTTCGTTTCTTACTTCAATGTCCAGTACAAGTAGGTAACTTATGTTGTGGGCTTACAGTCTCACTAATTATAACGTTTGTATCCTTATACTATTCTTTTCTTGTATTTCCCTACAATTTCCCTATAAATTCCCTACTCTAAGTATGCAATAAAATCACCTCCTGTTATGACAAGTGAGTGTGTCGAAATCGAAACAATATGTAACAAGAACGCCGCGCCCCAATATTTTTATCATCGAGTTGTGCGAAATGTAGGCAACTTACAGTACCACGTAAATACATTATAACTTTTATGATTTATATTTGATTATTTCCCAACTTTACACTGTAATTTTATTGATTTAATCCTGAAAGTTAATTAAATACCTAGATATCAAACTCCCTATGATCTTATTAAGACAGAATTGAAGCCGTCTAGAAGGCGCTATTTTTCGGCGGAAAAAAATAGGGAGGCAATAATTTGAAAATTAAATTTGGCTTGAGATTCTCGCTTATGTTTTATGAAAGCCTTATTTATGATTTTTATCATAGAATAATGAAGTTTGGGACTTGCTTTATCAACATGAAGTTAAAAGCAAGCAAAACGATATTTTTATACTAAAATAATTACAAAAAAGATACATTTTGAGCTTAATAGGTCTAGATAGGTTAAATGCCTTTTAGGAACTTTTCTTCTCTATTTTCTCCTATGACTGAAAGTTTTAATTTAATTAATTACTGCGTATATACTTATGTGCATAATTACACCTACAAGCAATAATTAGTACATCCATCCATCTATTCTTTCATTTTTACTCTCATGATTGAGACCTGCAGTCAAAACTCATCAATGACTAAGACTTTGACATTGGACAGACATACTACTGCAGCACTGTTTCAAGATTCTAAGCTTTCATCAAGCAGCTTTTTTAAAATTCATTTTACAACACAATTTAGTAAATGAATTTTAAGAAAAAGAAGAAAAAAAATTGTTAATTTAGTTAGTTCATGCCTTTAAAAAGTAGCATTTACTTTTTCAGTCAAAATATTGCCTGAAGAAAGGTAACAAAAATGTATCGTAAATTAGACAGGTAAATTTACTACAGACAGAACAATGCCATTGACTATCTTAGCATTCACACACGAAACATTTTTGAAGTCACCAGATTCCAAGAACAAGGTTTAAATAAATAGACTTTTACACTCACCGAAATACATGTTCATTTTTTGTACTGGCAAATATAATAACCAAATGGACTGCATGGTAGAACCATACCACAAACCCACACATTAAGTTACAAAAACTATGTCTTATCTAATTATGATTAAAAAATATACTCGTACAAGTAAAAATGATTATTTTTCGACCAGGAGATTATCTTATTTTAAACTTTAAAAACCACTCTCACACAAAATTACATGTAAATATCACGTAAAAAATCACAAATGAAATTATTGTTTACATTTTTTTGCCCTCTTATTTGTTTCACCTAGCGGACAACACGAGCACTTCACTCAAGTAAAGGTTCTGAACCATGATCAGTAACGTATCGACCGGTAGTGTAGGTCACATGCTGACCGACATTGGCGCCTGGCCTGTCTGCCACAAGGTTAGTAGATATTAAGTTAACATAACTTAACATCTACTAACCTTGTGTCTGCCACACCACGGCATTTCTTTATCAAGTAGACATTTTTCTCTGACTGTATTCTATCACACTTTCTTTAAACTTCTACTATTTTATCTTTGATTTCTCTATCAGCAATTATACCAACTTAGTTCCTCATACTTTTTTCTGTATAGGTAGGTACCACATTTTGTATCCCTCATCTAGTTTGATTAGCAGTCCATCCGCTAGATATTTGCACAAGTAGGACATTATTCACGAATTATTATTTTTTTATTACGTCTCTTTCCTACTCACAGAAACTAAATCGATGAACTTAAGCCCCTTGTCCATATATACACAACAGCAAACATCTAACAAAGACAGTCATAGGACGATGGTCGGTGATTGATTCACCTACTGGCAATTGTAAGTTTTGTTTTGACAGCGTTTGTAGTGTGTTTATAAACTATTTTCGTGTCATTAAAATATTCAATCCTTTTTCGTGCCTTGTTTTTACGAATGATATTTTCAAGTCTCTCTCGATTAGTAGTACTCCAGAGTTCCATTCCGTATTTCCATACCGGCTTAAGGCTTGAATTGTAGACTAGAAGTTTATCTACTTTTAGTCTGTATTTCCTGCCAATCATCTGGTGCAGTTTTAATCCCAATTGTTTACGTTTCATAAAGATATGTGTTCTCAACGTCATACGTCGATCTAAGTGCATACCAAGATACTTGTATGTCATTGGTTTGTTGAAGCTGTATACCATTCATTGTGACCGGTGGGTTTTCATTGTGAAGGTTAGTATTTGGATTTGGCTTCATTTGTTTTCAGTTTCCATTTGTTCGGCCAAAATTCGATCTTGAGTCAATTTCGTAGGTTTTTCGTACCAGTGTCTGAATTTTGATGTGATGCTGTTATAGTTTCATCCGCGTAGGTACCTTCTTCGCCTCGTTAAGTGTGTATCCATGGAAAATCCATGGTGTATAGTAGATAAAGCACAGGTCCAAGAACACTGCCTTGGGATACACCTGATTCAACTGGGTAAAAGTCAGTGCATTCATCTTGGTGTCTAACTAGGAAGTATCTGTTGGTTGATAAGATTCCAGCATACCATAGAGTCTATGCGGTAGATGCTTTTTGATTTTATAGAGTAGGCCAGTGTGCCAGACATTATCAAAAGCCTGACTTCCATCTAGAAAGGCTACGGAACAGTGATTTTTTTTCTAGGGTAGGTTAAAGTCTTTTTAATAATAACTTCTCAAATATTTGGGTAGAATTGGCAATAGAGTGATATTCCTATATGATGTAATTTCTTTAGGTTTCAAACCTGGCTTGGCACCATTATGACTTCCCCTACGCTCTATTGCTGCGGAAAATAACTGTCTTAAAATAGCATTGAATACAACTCGTACTCTTACTGGGTAGCTTTTTTACAACTTCCCTCGTTATAAGTTCGTAGATAGGAGATTTTTTCGAGACGATTTCTTCCATGACGGTAGATTTCAATTATCGGTGTATAAATTTCTATATTTTCAACTCCATTTGAATCGGTTCGTCTAAGTCTCTCCCTATATTTTAAGTTTCTGTGGGGCTTGATACAAAATTATGTGGTCGGAATACTTTTCCTAAATGTTCACCAAATGCTTTGGCTTTTTCTGAATTATTTTTTGCCCATTGTCCAGCGATTTTTCTGATAGGTGGTATTAACTTTATAAGATACTTTAGGTATCTTGTAGCTTTCCAGAGGGAGTATTCATTATTATTTGATGGAGACAAATGTTCGAGGCGATTTTTTATATTTTGATTGATAAAGCGTTTGTATAATTTTTTTTAATTCCCTTACAACTTAATTGAATTTGTTACTATTACCAGACAATGTTCTTTATCAGTTGATGAACTACTTTGTGTCGTATCTAACCACGTAACCACGCACATTTTTGTACTCTTTGTGGATTTCCTCAGGGGCTTCTCCACTTGAGTTAGTGTTTTCAAATATGTGTATGATTGTAACCATGTTAATTCTTTCCTAAAATTCTTCCCATCTGGTGTTACGGTTGCACAGTCTTGGAGGTATAGGTTTTTATTGTATGTCCGTAAATATAGTTAAGATTACTGGACTATGATAAGATTTCATATCTAGGTTCGATCCAACTTTGATACCTTAGTGTTAATATCTTTTGATGTGTAGAAGTATGTACACGCAAGCACAATATATCTGAAGAATGTTACAAAACAAAAATAATATAACACGACACAAGTTTTTAACTATATATTTTTTATAACATACATTACGCATATAAATATTGATATAAATATGAAAAAAACATTTTAACTAGACGTCTTTGGTCTTAAATTGATAAATTAAAAACTAGTTTAATAAATAAATAATAAAAATCTACACATCGATAATACTTTCGTGTTTTTTATTGTTGTCTTGAGCATCAACTTTGAGTTTCTCTTGCATTTGCTTTAGCATTTCTTGCATCCGACGAATCTAAAACAAATAGAAAAATTAAATTAAAAAATAATTGTAGAAACGATAAAAATGATAAAAATAACACGTTAAGGAATACTAAGAAAGACTAAAAAATTATTCATGTTGCGCTGGTCTAGACAACCAAATATTATTGGACTTCTTCTTTCAATGTCTAATCGTTCCGGATGTTGGCGATTAACATGGTTATCCTTATCTTGATGTCGGCTATAAGGAATACTCCGGTTGTAGATGTGTAGAACTATTTTAACACTTTTTTCTTTCTTAGCTACAATCCCAGGTATTCTTATATTGCAGCCCAGATAGCATATTTTCTCTACTTTTAGAAGAACGTCACTCCTCCACTCAGAAGTACGGTATCGTCTGCATATCTAATATTGTTTATAAGTTGGCTATTTACTGCAATACCATCTTCTGATTCGTCCAGGGCTTCTCTAAAGATGTTTTCACAGTATATGTTAAATAATGCTATTGACAACATACAACCCTGTCGAATTCCATTTGACATCCCTGGCTTGCATTGATTCCTTTGGCATACCACTCCAATTTTTTGAAAGCATGTTCCAAAACTGTCTTAAAAAGAGTTTGGGAGATAACGTGTCTCCTTGCCTGATTCCTCTTTTGATTTTTATACTTTTTGTATCTTTGTGACTTTCTTCCATCGCTCTCATTTTATTTGTACAGAGATACTAAGCAATATTTTTAGTATCTCTAAATAGTATAATATCTTATTTTTTGTAAATAATTACACTTCCAACACATAATTCCATCTTTTTAGATTCTTCTTCTTCTTCTTGTGCCACTCCTATCGGAGATTGGAAATCATCAAGGCTATCCTGACCTTGTTTACAGCTAACCTAAAGAGTTCATTAGTGGTACAGCCAAACCACTCTCTCAAATTACGCAACCATGACATTCTTCTACGGCCTGGATTCCGTTTTCCTTCTATTTTTCCTTGCATTATATTTTGAAGTAATGCGTATTTATGTCCTCTCATCAGGTGACCCAAATACTCGAGTTTTCTTCATTTGACCGTTGACAAAATTTCTGGGTCTTTTCCTATCCTTCGAATTACTTCAAAGTTTGTAACTCTTTCAACCCAACTTATCTTCAGCATTCGACGGTAGCACCACATCTCAAAACTTTCAATATTTTTTATATTGTTCTGCTTGAAAGTCCAGGCCTCTACACCGTATAATAGCGTGTTAAATACGTAGCCCCTTAGCATTCTTAATCGGAGAGGGATGCTTATATCTCTCTTGCTGAAGAATTTTCTCATCGTTATGAAAGTGGCCCTGGCAATTTCGATACGTCTTTTTATTTCATTGTTTTGGTCTCCAGTTTCGTTTATTGAAGTACCCAAGTATTTGTAACTTGATACTTTTTCAATTTGTATGCCGTTTATACTAATATGTGCTGGTTGTGTCATGTTCTTACTGAAGACCATATACTTGGTTTTTTTGATATTGATACTTATGCCATAATTGTTGCAGGCAATATTTATATTTGTAAGTAATCGTTGTAATTCTTCTACTGTTCTTGCGACTAGTACAGTGTCGTCTGCGTATCGAATATTATTTACAACCTCTCCATTGATTATGATTCCTTCGTTTGCTTGCAAAAGGGTTTCCTGGCAGATGCTTTCACTATAAACATTAAATAGCAGCGGTGACACAATGCATCCCTGTCGTAATCCTCTACGTATTTCTATTGCTTGTGATATCTCATTTTCTATTTTGATGTTAGCTTTCTTTTCAAAATCGATAAAACATGCATGTACTTTCTGATTAACGTCTAGGCATCTTTGAGTAAGGACATTCAAACCGAAGAAAGCTTCTCGAGTACCTAATCCGTTTCTGAACCCCATCTGTGTATCACTAATATCCGAATCCAACTTTTGGTAAACTCGGTTGTGGATGACTTTTAGAAATATCTTTAGTAGATGGCTCATTAAAGATATTGTTCGATGTTCTAAACATTCTTTTGCATTGGATTTCTTTGGCAGTGTAACGAATGTAGACAACAGCCACTCTTGAGGTATAATACCAGTTTTGTATATTGTGGTCAATAAGTGCAATATTATACCTATTGAGTCATCATTCAAGAGCTTTAGCAATTCAGTAGGAACCTCATCAGGTCTATTTGCCTTTCCAGTTTTGGAATTTTTAAGTGTCGCTTCTACGTCACATTTTAGGATTTCAGGTCCCGTTTTACCATTTGCCTGAACGATGTTATTTCTGTTGTCCTCAAACAATTCTCTTATGTATTCACTCCATCTATTAATTTTTTCTGTTAAATCTATAATAATCTTTCTGTCTTTGTTCTTAAGCAAACTTATTTGATGTCTTCTTTGAGTTCCTGTAATTTCTTTTACTTTTTTATGTACATTGAATGTGTCGTATTTTCTTTCATAGTTTTCCATTTCTACACATTGTTCTTCAATCCATAATTATTTGGCCTTCTTTATTCTTTGCTTTATGTTCTTATCAACCTCTCTGTATTTTTGTGCATTATTCTTCATTTTACGTCTTTCATCCATTAGTTCTAGTATGTCTGGTGTCATCCATACCTTGTGTTTGTTTGCAGATCTGGTTACGTGTTTCTTTCCCGTAGTTCTTATTGTAGTGTTTATATACTTAAGTTTTTCATCTATGTTGTCTGTTCTCCTGATTTGACTTTTTGCTATTCTGAGGCTGGTGTTTATTTCTTCTTGCACTGTTTGTCGGAGGTGTTCACTTTTTAGCTGGCTTAAGTCTAACGCTGGGATGATGGTTTTTCTTATTTTCTTTGGTCTAGCTTCTATCACAGATACTACTGGATCATGATCCGAACCGATATCAGCTCCAGGATAAGTTTTAGTAGATTTCACGGCATTACGGTATCTTTTTGTCACCATTATGTAATCTATTTGGTTTCTGATTACTTTTTCTTGAGTGTGTTGAGGTGACGTCCACGTATACAGTTGCCTTGGGGGTAATTTAAAGAAAGTACTCGTTATTATTAAATCTTCACTTTGACAAAACTGAACTAAACGGTCACCCCTTTCATTTCTGTTACCTAAGCCATATTCACCGACATTTTCTCCAACTTTACCCTGACCTACCTTGTTAATGTTACTACTATGTTAATGTGTTGTTTCTTTGTTGTTCTCATCACCTCGTTTAAAGTATTATAGAATTGTTATATTTCCTCTTCTTCTTTGTCTGCTGTAGGAGCGTACACTTGTATGATGTTTATTATGTTCTTCTTATCTTTCAATTGTATTAACAAGTAATTAACTTTTGTATTAACTTTTTAGATTAATTGAGGCTATAGATTATGGTTTTCTTTTTTTTTAAGTTTATTTTTAATACCAAACTTTCGTACATAATGCATTAAATATATTTACATTGAAAAGTAAATAAGTAAGAACATGTGGCAGTGGGCATTAAGACTGTAAGCGATTCTCACCTATTTTAAATACATATTTACTTACCTCTTCGTCCTTCTGTATTAGTAGCCTATCTGTTTCAGAAATATCTGAATCGTATGGGGTTGAGTCTCTTTTTAGTTTCCTGAAATAATAAAACATAATTATTAATAAAGTATACAAAAAGAATACGGAAAATCATTATGCTTTATAAAAATAAGTACCACACTGGACGTTTCAAGAACGCGGCAAAATACAGGAAACTGGGTATAACTGTAAGAAATCTACAGACGGCACTGGATACAATAGAACGATGAAGTATCCGATAGAAAACAACAATAAATCCAGAGAAGTCCCATGCGGTTATCTTCCAAAAGAGAAAGGTGAAAGGTATCTCCCAGAAGAACAGTGAAGAGCTGACTGTGCTGGCAGTGCAAATTGCAAAACAGCAACGACCAGAGCCGCAATAAGAGGATTCACAGGAAGAAGTAAATTGAAGACAAAAAAGACTGATAAACAGTATCATACTACCAATAATTACAATATCAAAAAGAAGATACAAGCAGCTCACAACAACTTCCTTAGAGAAGCTGCAAACATGCCCAGAACGTTTCCTGTTCAGACACCTAAACCAAATACGGGTACTGAATATGATGGAAGAAAAAGCCAGAACAAAATTAGCTGAGCTAGAAGATAACCCAAGGTATGGGGTTTACTATAGATGGAAGCACAGAAGACCCAAACAGTAAATATTAGCAAACATATAGTTAAGCCTAAATCATATAGGTAAGCGTAGCTCTATTAAAAGAAGATAACGTGCTCATTTAGCATCGCAATGTATTTACTAATATTGATTTTATATCCACAAGGAAACTAAGTTCCTGTAGTTGGCTGTATACCATATATTAAAAAAATTTTTTCAATAAAATCCTTTATAAAAAGGTATATAAAAAACCCATTTGGGCTATGTTAAATTGACAAAACGTTTTCGGAATAAGTATTCCATCATCAGTGTCAGGTTAATACATAGAAATAGCCACTAAATATGGGGGTAAAAACCCTTTAAAAATTACTAAATGAAATTTAGTTTACATTATGTCTAGTTTAAAATTAAGATCTTAATTACGCACAGAAAATTAATCAATATCTAATTCATATTGCTTAGTTTAAGTGGACGTGTATCCCCTCCCGACAGCTGCACATAACGAGCTGCCATAGACGTAAGGGCCCAAATGATAAGTTGTAAACATAGCTGTTGAGGTACACAATGTATGTGAAAACCCATGTGTAAGAAACTACATATATGAATAAATATGAAACACCTATTTGATCACACAACGTATATAAACGTTATTTTATAAAAAAAATTTTTATTTGTTATGCTATATGAACCATTTTTTCTTACCCTCGTTCTCGTGCATGCTGAGAAATTTGGGAAATACACGCAGCCCTGAAATTTTCATAATGGACGTCTTCTGTAACATCCTTTAAGTCTTGCATATGGGTTGAGATCAACATTGTCCTGAGTTTGATAAAATCACTGTGTTTCGGATTTTCCACTAAAAAAAAGCAGAAAAATTTTTTAATATGGCTATTAGACCAGAACCACGCATTTGATATCGACTTGGAACACATCATGCAGATAAACAAATTATGGTTTAACAATTTGTATAAAATTTTACAAACATTACTTAATACAATTGTTTTCAAGTTTTAGCATCTGTTATGCTTCTTACCGTCGACAACACCCCATGGATATTGCCGTCCTCTAATTTTCTTTCCAGCTATTTCTAAAGTGGTATTGCTGCCCACCACAGCAAATGGAATGCTCGCTTTTAGTTCTCTGTCTTGTTGCTTAAATTCTTCATCTTCATCGCTATCACATTCTGGAAATTCATACATCTGAAAATGAAAAGGTATTGATTAATTATTTGTAGTATATATTATTAAAATGGAATGAGCATGGGCAGTACCTGTAATTATTTTTGTGTGAGAAAAGGACGATGTTTTGCAGGGGTAAATAATCTGATTGCAATATAATGTATGTTCTTTTATATGTCGGCAATTGAAGGAATGGCATTTTTTCATCAGTAAATTTAAATGGCATATATAATTTACATTATGACTGCAATAGATGTAATCATTCAACAGTTGTAGAAGCTTGATGCAGACGTGAGTTGAGAATTACTTGCGTTGAATCAAATTTATAAATACTATAAACTTCAATAAAACCTCGAATATGCGAATTCTCGATATGAATATCTAGTGAAGTATCTAGTCTAGAAATGTTTTTAAAAAAAGCAGAAACGAAACAAGCTTAAAGACTGGAAAAAAATTGTTGTATTTGAGTTTCAGCAGAATAAACATTTTAATTTTAAATCCCACAGGGTTTTTAAACGAATTATACGAAACATTTGCTATCAGAAGTAGGCTACAGTGGTCGATTTAAACCGTTTGAAGGTGAACAATGCCCAGAACCAGAAGTCAAAAAAATTTATCGATTAAATACCCGTGATAAGACAACAAATCCACCCTTGCACGAGGGTTCCATGTTATCTATGCTACCAACTCTGATGAGCCACATACAAGAAAAACTTTGAACAAACACAGAACAAACTAAAAGAAAATCAGAATAATCTGCAGGAAAACTGATAGAAAAGGTGGGTGAAAAGCTAGAAAAAATCGGACATTCATTCTTGAATAGGTAGTTAGTTGGTGCAAAGTTTGAACTGCGCGTAGATATGTAGAGAGAAAAGATATCACTTCGCAGTTACGCACGGAGATACAAGAATTAAGAAATTATATGTGTGAAATGACGAACCAGTCAAATATTGATCACTTTACTTCATTTTACTAAAATTATACCACCACCAACATTAGGTCGTACAATCAGTTAGTCGGTTTATTTAAAGCAGTTTCTAACAGCTGCAAATGCAAACTCCTGGCCTGAGGAACAAAAAACAACATCAAACTTCCGATACGCTTAGTAAAATACCTTGCCCGGAAGATTGCAGCTACTGTAGCAAAACGAAAGCTAAAGAACCCAAAGTTATAGCCAATTGTATAAAAGCCGAGATTGAACCAAAAAACCATTGGAATCCTTCTATTCTACACCTTGAATAACTTGCGGAAAAGAACATTGCACCAATTTTGATTACTACGAAGAAAGTAAATTATTAAGCAAAATGTAAATCGGTAGAAGTAATTGATAGTGTGTTGTATAGTAAATGTACAAGCACTGATGGAACCAAAGCCAAGTTAAAATTTTCATCCCGAAAAGCAGAGTTGGTGAGGTGCTACTTAAGTGTCACGATGGGTTTTCTGGAGGCCTTTTGGGAATAAACAAGGCGTTAACGAACACAAGAAATCGATTCTACTGAAAAATATCCCTCGTATGGTTGAGAGTTGGTACTAGTGCACATAATGTGCGGCTAGTAAAGACCCTAGAACGAGGAGCTCGACTAGCTAGAGGAAGCAATATTTGGTGTGTGCACCTTTTGAAAGAATCGCTGTCGACATTGTTGGACTGTTTCACCGTATAGATACCAACATATGCAGCTATTTTTTTATCGTTTATATCTTTTTTTTTCAATTTTTGGCATACCGAAGCTCTATCCATGAGTCCACAGCAAGAACACCAACAAATGTCTTGTTTAGTAAAAAGTTGCCTCCTGTAGATTTATTGTTTGTATATACCTATTTGTGCAGAATTCAACAATATCTACATTCGAAAATTAGTTGACAGACCAGACTTGATAGCGTGCATAAGAACGTTTAAGAATGAAAAGTGACCGGATAAAGACGTGGTACGACATTCAAGCCAACTACAAGTATTATATAACCCGGTGCGCTATAAGAAAAAGTGTCTAAAGCTACAGAAGTCATGCAAAGATCTGTGATAACCCAGATCAACGATGTTGTATACCATATCAGACTAAGATCGAAAATAAAGATTGTATATTTAGATTGGTTGGCCCCCTATCAACATGATTAGTACGAAGATCCTCTAAGCCTTTGGATGTTATAGAAGTATTATTCCAAACTAAATTATTACTATATAAAGGACCTGATTCTTTGGGAGATGCTTTGAAGGTAAAGAGATTTCACCTTGACTTTTTTTTTTTAATTTAGTTGCATTTGAGTTTCAGCAGAATAAATGTTTTGATTTCAATTCGACGGTAAACAAAAATGTGGTATCTATTTTCAGCCATTAAAGCATGATGCATGTCTACTGCGTCGAGCAGAAAATTTGATTAAGGCACTTGTCCTCTGTCCTAATCTGTCTTCGATCTGCAATTCTCTGATTAGCCCCAAACGTATGGCCTCTTCTTCTTCTTCTTGTTATATAGACATAGCTGTCTGTTTTTCAATGTGCCTCAAGTGAGTTGTCGTGCCATCGTTTACGTGGTTTTCCTACTGATCGTCTTCCTATTGGGGAACTGTCTCTTGTCGCCTTTACTACTCTATTTGATGTGATTCAGGAAGGAAGGAACAGAAAACAGTACTGTTTTAATTTAAAGAGGGAGAATTGGAAAGCTCATTGGTTAAGTCAAGTTATTACTTCGAATTTAAGAAAGCGAATATACAAACAGCTATGAAAAAAATAAAAAAAATATCTACCTGAATATCGTTGTCTCGAATATCGTTAAGAATATTTGCTTTTAATTTGGCAACTTCAGATGATGTGAGGGTATCTGCTTTGGCAATTACTACTACTATGTTAACTTTACGGTGCAGTCTCTTCATTACTTCAAGGTCCATTTGTCTCAAACTAAAATTAAAAAAAAAACTTGTTTAGATACAATAGTAAGCTTTAATAAAAGAAAAGAGAATACATTGTAAAATGCAATACTTTAACTACCCAACTAAAAAAATTTCCGACAGTTTCGTTCGGTGATTTCCAGCAGGTCCTTTGAGAAAATTGTAAAATATAAAATTTTATATGTGAGTACAATATATCACACTAACTGCTAAGATGACACTAACTTTACTTTACCTGCCCAGTTCTGTCAAATCAAATCTTTGTCATCGAAAAAATAGCAGTCTAGAAACGGTGTAATTTGCATGAAAAAGGTATAGCTCTGTACAGGGTTGCTCTAACAGAGGGCAGATAAGTAGATAAAATCTGGATCTTTTATTTACGCGGCAGAAAGATTTGCAAATACTGCTCATAATGTCCTAGTGACCTGGTGTCTTTTATAATTGTCTTCGATATGTTGGCTGAGATTCAAAATTTGTGATTTTAGCCAAATCCATTTTATTCTTTAATGAGTTGTTCGTCCATTATCGATGAAATTCTATTAAGGATCACGTGCTCAAGTAATTTGACAGGTGAAAGAACAAAGATACCGGTCGATTCGAGGATCGTTAGGATCTTTGCCAGGTTTAAGCATACTTCATGCTTTGGGTATATGTATACATTGTTTATCATCTCGAGAAGAAACTCTAACATAATGCGGATGACGGATCCAAGCTTGAAATTATTGAGAAGTTCGCTTAACTGACTGAATAGATTCTCTCTTATTCTGAGTTTTTTTTTCATGTGGTCTGTTATTTTTAAGGAGTGGATTTTTAAGAGTTTGGGAGGCCACTTGATTTGCTAACACCTTTCAACCTTTTAGAAACTGTTACTTCTTTCAATGGGGTCTACCATTCTGTGCCATGTTCAGATTTTCCAGGAGATTGCACCATTTTGATCTTGGGTCTTTTGATACCGGTTGAGTAATGGGACAGAGTTTAGAGTAGTCCCCAAATAGTGAGTCCGGGATCTTCAAGGAATATTTCTGCTGAAAACGTTCTCACGATATTGAAATTATCATAATTTACACCATTCTCCTTTTTTTGCGGTTTTATTACAGCGTTTAAAGTGTATATACGAGTAGTTTGTGCTGGGTGTGAGGAATTTAATCTGCAATATAATTTTGCATTCAGCTGGTATCTTGCTTGATACAAAAGTATTATCTGAATTATATCCTATCTTCCACCTAGCACTGCTAAAAGAGGAGAGAAGTTTAGCGTCGAGTATCAGTTGTAGTCGTTCTTGATCTGCCTATATCTACAACTGCCTACCATTGTCATCAGTTCCTTTGTAGCCCCCCTGTATGAAATACTTCAACAATTTAAACTAAAGAGGATGACGTTAGTATTGTAGTAGCTAAAGTTGTCGGATTATATGAAAGTGAAATCTTTCCCAGGTGGCTTTTGTACAGAGGACACAGAGAAATTTCATGTGAAGATAGATAAAATTTCTATAGTGTTCAGTTCACTGAGTGTAGATAATACGTTCAGAACAGGCGGGCCAAATTTAGCAATTCCACATTTTTCATGTGGTCTTTCAATGATCAACTCCATACTAGATATACTAGGTTTGGGGAGAAATGAGCTCTTTGTAGGTTACCTGCACTAAAATCACGTCAAAATTTTGTTTGGCACACATGTCAGATAATAAAACTTTCTTATATCTCTATTTTATGAGGACCTAGAAACATCGTTACATGCCACACCAGCATATTACACAATAATTATGGGCGACAATGCGAAAATGGTGTTTAAACAAGATGATGCAGATGTATCAATGAGTATGTATGAGTATGGCGAAAGAAATGTACGAGGGCAAAGATTGCTGAACTTCTTACACCAAGAAAATTTATTCACGATGAACTCTTTTTTCGATAAAAAGCCTCAGCGTAAATGGACATGGATCAGCCCAGATGGCAGTGTCAAAAATAAAATAGATTATATCATAACAAACAGAAAAAAAAATCAAAGACATCGAAGTACTCAACAAATTTTTAATAGAAGGGGGCCACAGATTTATCTGAGCTAAATTACTATTAAATGTCAAATTGGAAAGAACAAAGATGATCCTAAAAACAAGAAAAAAGAAATGGATTCCCTCAGAAAACAATGTCCTGTATGAAGATACACTAACTAGACATATACAAGACTTGCAAGACGAAATAGAAGATGCAGATCAAGAAAATGATGGCATAATGAAGGCTCTAAAAGAAACGGAAAGGGAGTACTACCCGACCGTTCTGACCCATAAAGAAAAACTAAGCCAATACTAAAGAGCTAATAGTTAAAATAAGACAGCTGGCGGAAAAATACGGCTCCAACTACACAACAATGAAGAAATTAAATAAAGATATCCACCGGTCAATCCGAAAAGTCGCAAGAAAAAAAAATACAAGAAAAACAACTAAAATAATTCAAGAACACAAAAGTTTAAAAGTTTTGAGGCGAAATACGAACAACATAGGCAACAAAAATATGTACAAAATCAAAAACAAAGATGGAAACATTACTACTGATAGAACCAAAATCCTTGAGGTTGTTGAATTCTTTTATCTCGAAATGTATGAGAGCACCGACGAAAGACAAGATCACCCCCTGCCCAAAATCACAAACCAGAGATCAGAATGAATGCCAAAAATAACTCCATACGAAATCAAAACGGCACTTTTAGAAATAAAAAATATCAAATCCCCTGGCGATGACGGAGTAGTGATCGAAGCGATCAAACTAGGTGGAAATAAAATTATCCAGGCTTTGGCCAAGCTCTTCACCGAATGCATCTACCAAAGAAAAACTCCTTCTCAATGGAACAATGCAGTCATTATTTTATTACATAAGCAAGGAGACATAACAGATTTAAAAAACTACCATTCTATCAGTTTGCTTTCACACATATATAAACTTTTCACAAAAATTATCAAAAAAAACTCGACGCTAAATTAGACTTCTTTCAGCCTAGAGAACAAGCTTGATTTAGATCGGGAGACAGCACTAACAACAATTTACTAATGATAAAGAACCTGATAGAGAAGTCTGCAGAATACAACAAACCATTGGCACTTATACTTGTCGACTACGAGAAAGCATTCGATACCATAAGCTATCAGAAAATGTTAACAGCATTGGCAGAATGCCGAATAGACCATCGCTACACTAACATAATTAAATTTATCTACCAAAAGACCACAGCTAGCGTAAGACTATCTGAACAACTACTATGGAAAATGTTCTCAAAAAACGCAAAAAACGAAGAAAACTCGAAGAATCGAAAAATCGAAAAAACAAAGTCTTGTCTCTAAAAACTGTTCAATCTTCCGTTAAAGTAAACGGAGATATTATAGCAATCGATCCGTTATTGCTATTTCAACGAATATCTCTAACGATCGACAGTAAAAAAGATATGGAGACTTATTTACAATACGAACTTGCACCTTTTCCATTGTCACTTACCGAAAATGGTCTCAAAAAAAAACGTTAAATCTCAGCTCTACGAATTATTTGTGAGTACAAATGGACCAACGCATTCTGACGGCATTGTGCATGTCGTCGACGGTGGATTTTTACTGCACAAAGTAATTTGGCAGAAAAATGAAACGGAAATGGAAGAGATCATGAATGTACATTTGCGTTATGTCGAAAAACATTATGCAGCAGGCAGCCATTTCGTTTTTGACGGCTATCCCGAAATTGAAAAATCAGTAACTGGGACACCAGCATCAGCAGCTCATTCAACTAGAAAAGGAGAACGTAGTCGTAGAAAAACCTGAGACAATATTCCAGAGTTTCATTATCAAAACCATACTAAAATACCATTTTTGTAGGAAAATTTTTTATCAAACGGGAAAAACAAAGACAAAATAATCAAAACGTTAATGGAGATATTACAGTCACAAGGATTTTTCTGTAAATAACCAGAAGAAGATGCTGATGCTGATATAATTAAGACTTCGATAGAAATTGCCAGAGATACAAATAAAACTGTCATTGTTGTGGGTCAAGATATTGATCTTTTGGTCCTTTTGATTCAATTAAATGAAAATAATAATGACATTTATTTTCTTAAACCAGGTTTTGGAACTGTAAAAGATCAATTTTTCACGTCGAATAGTTTCAAATATGAATCTTGCAAAAATATCATTGCATTTCTGCATTGTTTTTCAGGTTGCGATACAACATCCGGATTTGCCGAGAAAGGAAAGAAAACTATTGTAAATTCATTATTAGACGCTAAAAGTTTGTCAAGTTTGGGCTAAAATTTTTTATGAAAAAGATGCAAATAAATAAGATATCGCAAAAAATGGATTACAATTAATCAAATCTATTTATAAGTGCAAAAATGATAAGCTCACGCTGAATCAATTACGATTTCAAAAATATCAATTGGCAAAAATCAAATCATCTTTCGCATTGGCAAATCTCCCACCCACAGAAGGTGCAGCAGAACAACATTGTTACAGGGCATATTATCAGCTTCAAACATGGCTGGGCAACGAACTGAAGCAACAGATTGGGGCTGGAAACAACATCAACGAGGCATTATGCCCAAATTGACAGAAAATGAATTGATCCCGGAAATACTGCTCAAAACTATTTGCTGCAGCTGTGAAACTGGATGTAACAATTTAAAATGTGGTTGCCGAAAACATGGTTTGAAATGCACAAATTTATGTTCAAGTTGTCACGGCTCAGAAAAATGCTCTAATGTGTAGGAAAAAGCCTACGAATAAATTAATGATAATGATTCTGATGAAATTGTGGATGAGAAAGTAACGTAGACAGGAAACAATATTGGAGTGAAGACGGTGATGGTCTTGAAGATTTCGAAGATATTCTAGAATCAGAAGGCGACGAAGGAATGCCATCAAAGAGGCAAAAATTAATGCCCTAAATAATATTATGATAAATATATACATCATAAATATATATTTACATATATATATATATATATATATATATATATATATATATATATATATATATATATATATATATTATATTGTAAGATTGCCCATGACAAAAATGTAATTAAACATTAATAACCCAGCTTTTTAATTATAAAAAAAATCGTTTATGGATTTATAATTTTTTTGTTTATCAATGTATCATAAAATCTTAAGCTACATGACTAGTTACAGTATTAATTATAAGAAATATCTCAAAATTGTACATAATGATAAAAAAAAAAATTTCGATTTGAGTTTTTTTTGTTTTTTGCGTTTTTTGAAAACTTTTGCCATAGTAATGTATATTTTTTTACACTATCGGAAAGTAGAGATTTCAACAAACAAAAAGCCCACGGACTTTTTTAAAAAAGCTGATATTCTGACGCGTGAATTTTCGATTGAAAATTAGGGTGCTTTTCGATATTAAATCAATATCAGGTAAAAAAATTAATTATTCAATTCCAAAAAATTACAGTTTGTTTGGTACATACTAAGGCAAATTTTCACCAAATTTCGTAAAAAAAATTTTTTTTTGTAAAAGATAAAAATAAAAAACCAAAAACTTAATTTTTAGAATTTTTTACAAAAATTTTGAGGTAATGTGAAAAAAGTGTAAATACAAAAGTTGTAGATCTTTTTGTTACCTACAACTTTGCCATTTAACTTTTTTTCATAGCACTTGTAGTTTCGCCGAAAATCGCGATAAACCGATTTTTATCCTTAAAAACTCACCCCCTCCCACTTCTCGACCTCGTATGGAGTGGAATTTATTTTTTCTTCCATTTTTAGCATATTCTCTTCCTTTTCCCATAGGTTTCATTCTACTATAATTTTTTTTTAGTTTCAAAAATTATCGACCCTGGTCTAGTTGCAACTATATAGTCCTAATAAATATAATAACTTAGATGTATTAAACTATTACAGCAATCTTCGTAGAGCATATTAACAATATACACACAATTGTTAGAAACAAGTCTACAAATAGATTAAATAATTGAAAGAATTGAACGCTAGGTATTTATGGACTTTCTAACAACAACAGAGTATAATTAAAATTGGCATATATTTTTATTTTCTATTTTTCCTTTAATAACAACACCTACGACATAGTCTACATTCATTCTATATATATTTTTGTCGTTACAATTTTAGAACAACGTAGTAAAACCATTTTTTTTAATAGGCCATTCGCTGCACAACTAATTAACGTAAATATGTTTTCAATAAATATATCGCAAACAATAACAACTAATATAAAAACGTCGTTTGGTTCTGGCTTAACTAACATCAGGAAGTATAGCTGCTATATTTGTATGTATACATTGTAACCAGGAAGTCAAATATTAACACGATAAACATGGCACAGATAAAGTACTTCTTGCCATCCAAATCGAAGGTAGTAAAAGGGAAACTATTTTGTATAAAATGTAAATAAACATGAGATCGCAGAGTAGGAGTCAGATATTTAATTATATAATGTAATTAACTTTTAACATACACTTTGAATTTTTCAGAGTTACAGCCATTGACGTAGCGAGAGAAAATCATTAAGGGATGTATTAAAATCTGATAATAGAACAATGAATACCAGATCGAAGTATGCCTGCCAGCTAACCGAGTCATAGACCCGGCGGGATCTATATATCTTGTTTAAATAACACAGGCCTGCAAAAAAATATTTTTTGAAAGTTGCTAACTGACTTTTATGTACTTTTCAGCGCTGATTTCAAAAATGCAAACCATTTTTTGCCTATCACGTCAGTTTTTCTCACAAAGTAGGGAGTACGTTTGGGTATAATAACAAAATTTTAGCAATTTTTCACCTCACCCAACGTTATACAATTTAGTTTATTTATTAATCATGTTCCAAACTACATTCTCAGTACACTTACATTTCTCTTTAAGTCATAAATCCTTATAATAACGCTTTCGCTTTCTGTCGAATCTTCTTTTACTGCTTTTCCGGCTGTGGACTTATTGAGAATTATCTCTTTTCATCATCTAGCAGTAGTCTGCTATCATGCTCACGTTCTATCTTCCTTGGTATCTTCTTCCCATTTCTTTCGATGAAATTTCATCTTGGTGAAATCTTTGGCCCTGCTCTTCACTGACATCATCAAAGTTTGCTGGTAATTAGTCAAAATGTGAGTGGAGAACATGAAGTTTAATGCTCATGTTACAGCCCTAAAGATTCTTAAAGTTGTCAATCATTTCTGCGACGATTGTCTTGTAGTTTGGATCTTTTTTGTTACCTAGGAAACTTGTCCACAAAGTTGGGATCTGTCATTAGTTTATTAATATCCTGGACGACAAGGATTCCTACCTTTAGCTTTGCCGTGGATAAACATCCACAAAGATATCTGAAACACTCCCCTTCTTTAGTCAACGCATTGGCAAATTGTTTTATCAGCCCCAACTTAATGTGAAGTGGTGGAAATAACACCTTTTTGGGATCCAAAAGGCTTTCCCTCTTAAAATTTTTAATCCCCACTTGTAAGCTTTCTCTCAAGGTTCAAGCTTTTTTTATGCAGTATTGCTTTCTGTCTCTACTTTCCGATTCATGCAAGGGAGCTTTGTATAGCCACCTTGTGGACCCAGCATTGAAATCACTTTTAAATCACCTGAATAGCAGAGTTTCTTTAAAACAAGGTTCTCGTAACATTCGTAACATTCTTTTAACTGTCCAACCGAGTGTCCAATTGATATAGAGGCATACTTATTGCCATTGTGTAGAAGTGCTGCTTTCAGGCTTCTTTTTGAAGAACCAGTAAAAAGTCTCCACTCATTATAAGCATATTCTAATTTGAAATGTACCATAAGTCCAGAAACATATCTGCAAAACACCAGATCATCTTCTTAAGAGAAGGAAGATACAAATTCCTTTTCCCTACATCGATACTAAGACAAGGGTTTATCCAGAGTCAACATATATTTATTTTTCAATCTATATCCTAAAACTTCTGCCGATTCTTTAGAAAGGCCTAGATCTTTTAGATCTCTTAGCCAGATCCAAAGAATCTGGCACTTCAGGTCCATGAGAGACACTGTTAATGGCTGATTAAATGCTAGGGTAAGAAATATATCTTTTTGTTTCTCAAATTGAAACCTCGTACGTTACAGGAGCAAAATTAGCAGTCATCTCTTTGATTTTTGGGCTTCCTCCAAACTATTGGTATTCCAAAACGTAAGGACTGCTTTTTTACCTTGAAACCATTGTCTCAGTTCTTCAACACACACTGAACAAACTTTGTGTGGGCCCAAGGCTTATCTTGATTGCCTAACTTTATACCAAAATAAGCAAAATATACTTTTTCAACGAAATCGGAAACGTTCTTTTGTTGCTTTTTAACGGTATAGTTACCGCAAATGTAACAGAAGCAATCTGGAGAGTATATACATCTTCTGGTAGCCATTTTCCAATGTTTACACAGCACAATAACTTCACAACACAAGAAAACAGTCACTACTTTAAAGCACTAGTAACAACAACACGTGAACTGCACCGAGTGAAGAGCTGCAGTGAACTGTAGGACAGTATCAGATGCTGACTGCTTATGTCGAGGAAAGGGGCAGCACGACAGATACGCACTGACATGAAAGAAGGCGCACTGAGTCAGCAAGTGAATGGGGAGTGGTTACGGCAAGAACAAGTGCTGATATGAAAATACTGCTGATTTCTCCTAATTACTCTTTATTATATTGTTTTGTGCGAAATACTTAACTGTACGTGATGGCTTTTTTCACTATTTTCCTAAAATCAATATTGAATTGACGTGGTCGTTCATTTTGAATTATTTGTAATTTGTGTTAATACGGTGGTGAACTAAAGGATAAACTTAACAATTCATACATTAAGGATGGATCTGTATTAGAATTGTTGAATTCATTCACGTTATGTCCTTAATAAAATTCTATATGTGCTGCAAATATTAGATTTCTGATGCATATAAAATGCTTTTATAAATTATATAAAACAAAATAAAATATTTAGGGAAAATATAAAAAAAATCACATATCTTACCTATGACCCCAAGGTGGCACAAAGTATAAACAACAGTGAACTCTGTTATCCTGCATATTCCGCCTATTGAGTCCACTTTCGTCTGTGAAATATTGCCTGAATTGCTCATCGATGTAATTGACACAAGTTTTCCAACTTTCTTCACAATTAATTGCATCCCCGAAACCAGGTGTGTCAACTACGGTCAACCTATAAAATTTCAATAAAATTAAATTAAAACTTCAAAAAATTTAACAGAACACACATTGAATTAAAAAAAAACCAACAGATGCAGGAGATGAGAGCGCTTAGAAAATTTACATTACACTTTACATAGTTGCATAACCAAATTAGACACAATATAATGTAGTTCGGTTTGCGACAAACATTGGAAACAAAACAGGCAATGTATAGTCGACATCAGAGATATATCGCCCATCTATGACGTTTACTGCCGATTTGAAACACTAAATGTTAGCAACCAAGTGCTATTTGGACTTGTCCACCATCTTTCTGAATAACATTGCCGTATTTTTTCATACCATTGTCATAAATTATTTAGCCAAGAAGTTCTGGGATAACCTGAACTCCTTTTACCACCTGCCTTGCCCTGGTATTACCTTAAGTAAATTGATATCACGGCTACATAAAATAGTCTTTATTTTTATAAAAGTGGTATGAGCTTGTTCTATTCGAGACCTTATCTCTTGTATGCTGTACCAGTTTTGATTAAGTTGAAGCAGCCTGAATATTTCTAAACAGACGCATTCTATGAGTTTTCAGAACATCTAACACGCCCCTTTGACTTCTCAATACTAATCACTTGGAAGTCTTGATGTTTAACTTGAGCTCCATGTATGCTCTGATGCGTCTTGCCCTTCTAGACCAATGATTATCATTCTTCTTCCCCTGTCTTCATACCAGGATGGTCGCTGTATTTCTCTTTTACTTAGTCCTAGAGATACCCATTTGACACACAGGTGTGTCAAAGAGCGATGGAGCGTGCTATATTGGGCGTTTCACTACGAGACAAGATCCCAAATCGCCAGCTACGACAAAGAACAGGAGTGGCTGATGCAGTAGAGAGAGTAGCAACACTAAAATGGAACTGGGCAGGTCACGTGGCTCGAATGACAGATAATAGATGGACAAAGCGGATACTGGAATGGAGACCAAGAGATGATGCCTACCGAAGCAGAGGTCGTCCACCAACACGTTGGACTGACGATCTAAAACGTTGTCATAGGAATTGGATGCAAGAGGCACAAGATCGAAATAGATGGAAAATTATGAGGGAGATCTATGTCCAGCAGTGGATAAGCGAAGATTGAATGATGAGAGATCCCATCTAAATGTTCTCTGTGATTATCTATTATGGTCCTTTAGAAGGTGTCCAAACAATTTCAATCTACATTTTTCGACCCTCCCAAGCACTGTCTTCTGTAATTTCATCTTATATGTATAATGTGATTATTTGAGTGGGCCAGAATTCGGAGTCCCGGAGTCCATATTTCGCTACCATAGCACCATTGTGATACTTATTTCATCTGTACTGATCACTACGAATTCCAGGTACTTCAACCTATGAACCTTGTCGTTGTTTGCAGATCTGTTTTGATGACAAGAAGCTTTGCTGTGAAATTCACCACCATGGATTGCTTACATTATTTTACATTACACCATTGCTTACATTATTTTTTATCCTCCAAAAGTATAATGATAATATTTATATCCATCACTTATACACCCCATCATTAAAATCGCATCACTAAAATATTAAATATAATCCTAGTTAGTTCTTTGTTAACATTGTTCTTTGTACATTATTATTATTTCCTCCCAAAAATTTTTTTACGGCAAAAAAATCAGCAGAACGTGCATGTGCCCCGATTTCTAATTATTAGCGTAACATAGCCACTTCATTATGTTCATAAGATTCATTTTGAGTTATTTACTAGCTAACCCTTAACTTCCAAGAACCAATACATGAATTCTCCGCTCGTTTTCTAAAACCATTCATATGGTCCACTGTTGTGCTTTCTCTAGCAGTAGATCGTCTTAAGAAGAAAAAGTCCCTTTGACTCGAAACGGTTCTCTGTCCCAATTCATAATTAGGGCCAATTTTATATTATCACAAAATTCTCCCATTTTAGATGAAAATTCAACCCCTAATAAAATATCTCAAATATTATTTCACTTACGTATCAGCGTTCGAGCTCGAACGAGGTCAGTAAACTTGGCTGCTAAGTTCAAGTACTTATATTATCCATCTATATTGTAACTGTCCCGCTAATTATCTATTATCATTATAGACTTTGATGTCAATTCTGTTCGCGCTTTCTTGCCGCTAACTAGTCGCTGTCTTGCCACTAACTAGTCACTATCTTGCTGTTGTCTCATCGCCGACTTACCTTTGTCTTACTGTGGTCATGATGTTGAAGTTGGCTATCCGAAATGTGTGGTTCCTAGCGCTAGTCTGCAATATCGTCCCTCATCTTTACCTGCTGAGGCCACGCGACAATTATGTGAAAACCGCCCATTGATATCTGCCTCAACCCTAAACTGAAGTTTTTTATGATCCGAGACACCGTTAACCCCAATTTAGTGATTTATAATGGTACAATACAATAATGGTTTTACATATACCCCAGATGTGTTCGATGGGATTAAACTGGCAGTGATACGGAGGTAACCCTTGATGTCCATAACTTGATAAAATGTGGTCAACTATATAAATTGTTGGTTTTTCATTACGTTTCGAAATTTTCAGTAACAATGATTTGAAGGCGTATTCCGGAAAATTGATATTATTTTTAACTAACCAATTTTTTATGCTCGGTAAGTTCCACGACTGTTTTTGTTGTTTCTCCAAAATCTCCGAATGGTAAGTTGCATTATCTAAAACTATAACTGATGGTTCACTCAGACTAGGTAACAGTTTCTCCTCAAAAAATTTAACATACATATCTGCATTCATGTTTTAATGGTAATCAGCAGATTTTGATTTCGAAAAAAAAAAATCAAATCTGCGTTTTCTATAAAGCTTTCTTTCTCTCCTGCATGAAGAATGATTTGTCTTTTGCCTTCGCTATCTGTGTGTTTTATTGATTTTATGCTGTTGTCTTACCTTCTTCTTCAGGTTCCTTCTCCTATCGGAGGTTGGAAATCATCATCGCTATTTTAATTTTATTGGCCGCGCTTCTGAATAATTCTAATGAGCTGCAACCAAACCACTCTCTCAAATTTCTTAGCCAGGATATTTTGCGTCGTCCTGGGTTTCTCTTTCCTTGTATCTTCCCTTGCATAATTAATCTAAGTAATACGTACTTCTCGCCCCTCATTATATGACCCAGATATTGAATATTTCTAATTTTAACAGTTTTTATGACTTCACATTCTTTCTTCATTCTTTGTAACACCTCTATATTAGTTACTTTTTCAGTCCACGATATTCTGTGGATTCTCCTGTAGCACCACATCTCAAATGAGAGTAATTTGTTGATTTCAGACTGTTTTATTGTCCACGCTTGCATGCCGTATAGTAAAGTAGAAAAAACGTAACAACGTAGCATTCTTCTGCAGATCTCTAGATTAAGGTTACGGTTGCAAAGTAAGTTCTTCAATTTTATGAACGTGTTTCTTGCCATTTCTATTCTAGATCTGATTTCTTTTGTTTGATCTCCATCTTCGGTTAGCCACGTTCCTAAATATTTATATGTTGTTACTCTTTCGGTCGTTGTATTATTGATGATCAGGTTATCTACATTTTGTGGTTTTTTTGAGAATATCATTGATTTCGTTTTCTTGAGATTCATTTGCGGTCCGTACCTTTCACATGCATTTTATACATGTTGTATTATGTACTAGATCTTCCATGTCACTTGCAAATATGACCGTATCGTCCGCATATTTAATATTATTAATGCTATTTCCGTTGACCAAAATACCTTCCACAATATCCAATAAAGGTTCTTGAAATATCACTTCACTGTAGACGTTGAATAAGAGTGGTGAAAGTATGCACCCTTGTCGAACTCCTCTAAGTATACTTACTTCCTCTGTCAGTTCTCCTTCGACCCTTATTCATGCTTTCTGATTCTGATACAGATTCGATATAATTTGTAGATCTCTACTATCTATGTTTTTGGTCTTAAGAATACTTAAAAGCTTTTCATGTCTTACCAAATTCTTTTAATTCCATCCTTTGCAAATATCCATGTCTCATCTAAGTAAACGAATGTTGCATTTTCAGATTTAAGTCTAGTATATTCTCTCAAAAATTTAATTCTCTTGTGAACCACACTACCCCTTTCGCATAAAAGTAACCTATTATTTTCTTTTTTGAATTTAAATCCTAAATCTCTCAACATTTTCCAAAGGCTAGTCCTCTTAATTTCAGAAACTTATCTTTCTCTTATTTTGGCCAGTAAAGTATCTAAACTGACATGTTGATTGTTTTCACGCATTCGATATAATATATTGCGAATTTCAAATTTTTCTCCATCAGGTAAGTCAATGCTCCTAGAATGTTTACGAGTTGTTTTCTTGTCTTCGTGATACTCAGTCACAGTAAGATCTTCTTGAGAATATCTGACAGTCTTCATTACAGTTTTTAGCTTACTTTCACTTATCCCGAGTGCGTCACAAACGCGTTGATTTACACATAATAATGACTTTAAAGGTCCACCATTGTCTCTTTTCATGGTAAAGTATTTATGCACATTTGCAATTAATTAATCAATATCCAACTTACGTCTAGGCATGATGGTCACTTAAAATTACACGTTTGAATTACAATTTACTGAGTTTAGATCAATATGACAGAAACTTTCTAACTGTTGTGCTTGAGAGGTAGAATATAATATAACTGCCTGCAAAGATCCTAAACATATTAAGCAAATTAGCCTAATGATCATTAGGAATACCGATTGTAATTTAATTATGTTTGATAACTTTTATGTTTAGAAATGGTTGGATAAACAATTAAATTGTTTCCCACAATTATTTTATTTTTAGTACAAGTATTTTCATTTGAAAATAAAAAGTTAAATATATTTACCAAAATCCTAACTTTAACCCGTAACCAGACGTATCAAAAACGGTACACTCTAACAGACATATGGTCTAACCACCACTATTTAAATTGACAAAATGTTCTTGTTTACTCCGAAGTATTTCTTAACAAAAATTTAAAGTGATATTTTAGTACTTTGTATATTTACTTTGAATATAAATTATCCTTAGCACGGTAGTATTTGTTTCAGAAAAAAACAAGTAGGTGAAAGAAATTTACGTTAAATAACATTATGCAAGAATACTATTTATTAAAAAAATGTAACAAAATATGCAAAACTATGAACAACGGGATAATGACACATATATTTATTTTATACCTAAAATTTAGTAAAGTGTTAAACATTATGGAGAACACCAGTGCAGTTTACCGTGCCTTTGACTGCAACGAAAGGTTTTCTGCCAATTTTGTAAATATTTAGAGGTATAAGTTGGTTGAATGTACTGTATGTATTTTTTTGTCTTATTTATCAGTAATTATATATAATTATCATTTAACAAGGAATCACTGAGCCTGTATTAGGTGTTCTCATGGTTAATAATTATTCATTTCTTTATGTAAATTCCAGAAAAATTTTAAATAACCATTGACATAATCAACTTTTAAAAAATATTTTATTACTTTTTGCCTAAACTTCGTAGAATTTTATTAAATATTTGAGTCTAATTTTTTTTTTGTTGCTACACATATTCTTTTTGTGAAATTCAGCATATACTGATCATTGTTTTTTATATTAATTCTTTTCTTTCCATTCTCTTACTTATTAGGATTACCCATTACTTTCAAAAATAGTGTGGTGCCCAAAATTTTCTTGTCTATTGTGTCTCTTGTCTATCTCACTCAAGAACCACTTGTAGTGTATCTCTCTCGAACCACGATCAAGACAACTCTACCAGACTAAAGCCTGGACATTAGTATCATGTTTTGTGTAACCGTGTTGCCAATGATTGGAGCATTTACCATCTTCCATTAGGCACACTCCTCCACAGCCCAACCGTGGTAGTTGTTTAGACGATACACAATTAAGTGGCTTCCCACTAGTGGGGCCTAAAACCTTCCTTTTGTTTTTTGGTCGTGACAGGAAAAAGAAGAATTTACTGGATTGAAAACCTGCGAAAGTGATTTGGAGCAACATCAATCGAGTTATTGATGAAACTTTTGATGACTTTTCTTGAAATTCCCAAGTTGTATTCCTGCAATTTTTAGACTTTTTTGATATCATCATTAGCATTTAAAGATTATTCGAAATTGTGTCACAGTGTAAAGGTCGTCATCTTACACTGTCCCCGAGATTTTTTGCTACAAACTTATTCAAACACATTCTATAAAAAAATCTTGAATATGCTTTCAATAACGAAATTATTTTTCGTCTTATATACAAAAAAAATTAAAGGATAAAGAAATTTCTTTCGCAATATTTTAACGTAAAACAAAACTTAAACTGTAATCGATAACTAATTTCAAAAGTCTGATTTGATAAAATTACTAATTTGCAATGATTAATATTAATGGATAACTGCACGCCATGCTTATCTCTGACAGGGCTAGAGTTTTGACGAGCGATATATCTCTGGAGTCGACTATAGTAAGCCAAAAATAAAGTTGTAAGCTGTAAATAATTTGAACGTCCAAAAATCGAACAATCTTATCTAATAAATTTACCTTAACTTAACACCCCTCTCTTCAATCTCCATAGTTTTTTTCTCGATGCTTGTAGTTTTAGATATTCTTTCACTGACTTCTGGAATTTTTCTATTTCTATATAAATCTTCTAGGAAGAGACTGTTTAACAATGTGGATTTCCCTAACCCCGATTCACCTACTACCATCAGCGTGAACTCAAAGCCCTTCTTAACTGATTTTCGGTGGACCTGGTCAGGAAGAGTAGCAAAACCGATGTAGTCTCGATCTTTGTCTGAAATAAAAAAAAAACAATATTAAAGTATTTTATGCTATTAACTATAGAAAAATATTAATGTTTTCTGTTTAAATATATTACAATTATCTATTACAATTACTTTTTAAATTATTTATAGAGTCAAAGTTACTTCTAACAGATTGAGTATCACATCGAACAAATGTATTGAGTATTACGATTTGTGTATTTATATGGCTGTTCGAAGTCACATTATAATTCCCCAATTAGAATCTCCTTTATTCATTTAATTGGTCTCTAGAGAAGGTTATTCCACTAAAATAGCGTTGATTGTAATCATCACTCACATTACCCAAAATTTAAATGACAAAAAACTTTCTATCGTTATTTTCTTGATGAACAGAAAGCCTTCGACCAAGTATAGCATGCCGGATTGGTGAGGAAACTACTGAAAATCGACTTGCTCATCCCCATTGTTTGACTAATCCATTCGTATATCTCTGAGCGCAGAATCACTGTAAAGGTCAGAAGTTTATTTTCAATACCCTTCTCTCCCATAGCAGAAGCGCAAAAAGGTTCGTCTTGGCACCCACACGTTGCACAATTTACAACAGTGAATTCCCCAACCAACGAAACACAAGCACACTGACACTACTTTACGCAGACGACACTGCCCTCATAACAACATCTCGAGATGCAGATGTCCTCGAAAAGCACGCTCAAAATCACCTAAATCATGTCGATAGGTGGTGCGGGAGATGAAGAGTAACGCCGAATCTTAATAAAATACAAATCATACTCTTTAGACATCCTAATATTAGCACAAAAAACGCCGAAGAAAGAAGAAGCTATGGGTGGACCGGCTTCAATTCAGAGATCAGATCGAACATCTAGGGGTGTTGTTTACCAAGGCACTAAACTGGAGACAAGATCTGATGACTACCCGTAACAGGGTCAGGAAAAGAGTCAATTTACTCAACGCTGTACGTGGAAAATTCGGTTATCTGTGGTTTTCCGATCCCATTTGACAATTATACCTGTCCATGGAGAAGATACAGCCACAGCTGACCTCAACGCAAACTAAAGTCAAAATTTCGTAAATCAACAGTCATTTAATCATTAAACTCATTGACAATTTGACACAAAAAATAATTCTGAAAAGAATCTTTGTAGGGTCGTGACTACAACAAGTCCTGAAGAGGCAACAAAGTTACCTAAACAAGGACTTCTAGAAAATCCAACAAAGATCAATACCCAACCACCACAAACCAAGCGACAATAACTATTTCTACTATTTCTTTTAGCTAGCAACATACTCTGCTATAACCACGACTGTATCGATGCCGACAGCGCAACACACACTCTTATATTTAATTTTTCGTTAAATAAACTGTTTATTTATGGAAGTAAAAAGAAAAATATCTGAAAATTATTTCAAAAACTAAAATAAAAAATACAAAACAAAATTTCATCTTCGTTTTTGAATTTGAGTTTATCGAAAAACCAACCGAGATATTAAAAGTTATCGTATGCTACACAATGGAAACAAGTTTGTGGAATTTTTGAAGATGCAACTTTTCTCCCATGGTCGTTTGCAATTTTACATTTTTAGCATAAAAGACGTCGGCATCTTTTTTTGCGGTTGGAAACGTCTGTAACACGATGCTGTTGTACGGTATTTTCTTCAAACGTATTACGTGTTACAACATTTCAACTTTTTTATTTATTATTTTCGGTTGACATCACCCATATATTCGACCGTTCTGTGCAGATTGTTCCTTCACTACTTTTACCACTGCTTTAAAAAATTGTTACGCTAATAAAAGGTTTCGTTAATTAGATTTTTTTTTCAAATTTCATTTGAAAAAAAAAATAAATCATTCATTTTATAAAGTCGCCAGCTTCCGAATATACCTTTAATTGGTTAAGTTGTTATTCAGAATTTTTGAAGCGCAATGAAAAAGAGTATCTCGATAAAAGTTGTCTTTTCGACAAAGCTATGAATTAAGACTTTAAGGCCACATACAACAGTGTAAAGACAGTATTATAAAAATAATGCGTAAGTTTGGTATACCCGAAAACTTATCCGATTAACGAGAATGACGTCTAACTTAAAGGCCAGTCTTGGAGCAGGGATACAGGGAGCGAATTCTAGAACGTTTGAGATAAAGGATGGCCTCAGACAAGGGGATGCCCTAGCTTGCCTCCCATTTAATATTGCCTTGGAAAAGCCAGTCCGAGGCACACGAATTAGAGACTTAGGTACTATTTACAATAGATCAATACAAATCTAAGCATACGCTGATGACATGTTGAGCGATATTTCCTAGAATTGGAAACGGCGGCGAAGCAGGTCGGTCTAGTCATTAACGAAGATAAAACCAAGTACATGTTGGTTACTAAGTATACTATGAGGAACGAGAAACAGTGTTTGAAAGACATATATTTGAACGTGTTGATACGTTCACTTAGCTTGGCTCGCTAGTGAGTACTACCAACAAAACAAGCTAATGGAGTTAAGGATTCCACACAAGAAGAACTAAAATTATTATATACAAAACACTGCTGAGGCAAACATAGACATATGAACTCGCACGCAGAAGAATGAAAGTATTTTGGGAATATTTGAGCGTAAAATACTTCGCAAAATATTTGGAGCTATAAACGACCAAGGGCAGTGACGCAAAAGATGGAATTTTGAATTATACCAACTCTTTAATGAATCAGACGTCGTAACCATCGGCGTAGCTAGCTTCAGTTTTCAGGGGGGGGGGGGAGCAGGACCCCAGTGTACGGTGGATTAAATTTTTTTTGCCATTTGCCGTGCATTTAAAAAATAAATAGAAAAACTGCGTTATAATATACTGGTTTTATTTTTTTAATATACCTAATACATATAATATACACTGGGATAAATATTTACAAAAACAAAATATTAACATAATATTATTTACAAGAAAACTTTGTAGGTACTCTGTTCACTAAAAGAATTTGCAATATTCTTCAAGACTATATCTTTTTCTATATATAACAAAGCTAAATCTGAATGCCTATCTTGAGTCATTGTCGTTCTCAACCAGTTAAAAATCCGCCTCATGGTAGAAAAAGACCTCTCGCACGTTGCGCTTGAAATAGGCAAAATAATCGATACTTTAAAAGAGTTGATATAGGTTGGGATATATTGAGTCTGAGAAGCCGACTGCGAATTAAGTGGTTAGACGGAATTAAGATAGATTTTAAAGACAAAGTATTAAGAGGCAAGACAGTTCTTATAGAACAAAAATTTGGAGCGTACAATGCCAACTGCCAAACTTTTTTGGATTGTAGAGATTTTATAAGTTTTTTAAGGCTTTTAATATAAGAAAGCCAAGTATCCGTCTTCATTACAAAATTTGAAACAATTATTGAGATTTAAAAAAATGACTTTCATTGTATAATTTCAAAGGGCTGTATTTTTTGTATGCATATTTATGCTTGCATAAAATAGTTTTAGTTAGCTATTTTGGAACCCAAAATATGTAGTTTAACTTAAAATCTACCTTTTTGTTATACACCTTAAATTTGGTTTTTGTTGGCTAAATTGCGATCTCCTTTTTCATACTATAATCGTGTTAAACTAAATACAGTGTTTACTAAATTACATTTTCTCTAAATTAATTATGCAAACTTTTATTGCAAATGTCATTAATCGTCAATTCACCTCCGGAAACTATTTTCACATTTGAACAAAACTAGGTAAATGTTTGTTATGTTTTGCAAGCAATTTAATGACAATATTTATATGTAAATTGCAAAATTAAATTCTCGGTACATGCGTTTACATTCACAATTTATTTCCTGAAAGCGTGTTCAGGAACTTTAATAGACAAATATACTTATCTAACACACTTTGGATCGACCATAGGTGTTACTATGACAAAAAACGGGCTCTAAATTGAATTAATTAGTTTTCTCTTTTAATTTTCGTGTGTTCCCACGTTCGGTTAGGCATCCACACCTTGGGTTGAGGTGGCGGCTGCCACTGTCGTGATAATGAGTGCACATGATTATATTTTGCTACAAAAAAGCCGAATTTTATGTCTACAGCGTTACTTAAAGCTACTAGATCTTTTAGATATGCCGTATTTGGCAACTGCAGACTGAATATATGAGTATACACCTGACGTCGAGGCTCTGAATCCCATTTATTCTTTAATTCCCAACTCAATTCCCAAATTTCTTAGCTTTCTATTTTGGCTATATTCTACATCAAAATTGACTTTAATCCACAGCCGATATATGGAAGTACATATTTTAAAAGTTACATGACCATACGACGGTGGTCTATTAGGACAAAATGATCTATATTTCAAAATTAAAATCATATACTTTTGTAAAATATTTAGATAACTACATTTTTTTGGTGCCTGAAAGGTACTAAAAAAACCTGATATGTATAGTATTTATTTATGTAAGAAATACCCTTTTGAGCATAAACCCAGTTCTGATAGACCACCGATATGTATCGGAGTGTTAATTCTAAACAACTCAACGGAGGTGACTCAGGTGGCCGAAAATCGATTTTTATATGTTGTAAATTTGTTTTTTAATGCCGTCATGGAAAGTAATTTTTATTTTCTAAAAAGAATGCTGTGGAAAATTGCAGCACAAGTGTTTTAAAAGAAAAAGAAGACGAGGACTCTTTTTATAAACTGTGACTTGTCATTGGTTTATTTTCTTTTGTTTTGCTAGATAGTGCAAAATTAGGTATCTAATTTTATGCAGGATGTGAATATTACGCGCCAACAACTAAATTATGCGCAAATAGCATAATTATACGACGATTGGAACACTACTGTAGCGCCAATTTGTGGTCGGCATCAACGGTAACACCAATATTGGCGCCAATCCCTTTGATGTGTATGTGTACGCAAAAACCGACAGTCCACGGAAAACTCCCAACGTTGGAGCAAGTCATAAAAACGTTGGCGCCAACATTGGCTTCAACACAGTTTTGTCCACACACAGTTAGTACACACATTGGTCGAACGCTGTTGTGGCCAACGTTGGCCCCCACTTGTGGAGCCGGCGTAATATTAGGTATATATGTAGTTACTTTTGTAGTTTATCTATTTAAATCAAATATTGTTTTATTTGAAATAGAAATACCTTCTATGACTATAAATCTATAGATAAAATAAAACGAAACATTGTAACAAACTTTAGAAAATATTAAAGTTTAATTAAGGAAATCAATACAGTAAGAAATCGATTTCAGCGTGGTGTGGGTAAAGGATCTCATAAGTTGACCTGTCATGAATAACTTTCAGGGAGTCACAGCACTACTACAATAATTAATAAGAAGGATGAAAATTATACCCAAAGATTAGGCTTTATTTTTGTTTTTCCTTTTTTGCTGAAAAAGCCCCTTACAATTATAACACGTTATTCAACGATAAATAAACGATGGCTTACGGTCTTCAACCAATTACGATGGCTTGTGGATCGAGAAGCCTTTGCAATGCTGATCGCTAACGTCGGATAATTCGGATATGGCACGTAAAGAGGATGGAAGGCATATGAACAACCCAACATTGAGGTCTAAAGATAGTGTTGATAACGACGCGAGGGGAACTGGAGCAAATTGAAAATGGTTGGCAATGGACAGGAACGACTGACGAAACAGATTAAGAAATGTCGAGGCTCAAATAGTGCTGTTGTACCACTGATAATGATGATGAGTTATATATTCCAAGTGAGACAAGTGTCCTGATTTCATTAAAGTGTTTATCGTTCGTTATTATTAAGTCTAGATCTGTTAAATAAGGTACAACGAAACGTATAGTAAAATTAGGAAGTATAATATAAAAATAAATCGCATAAGACGACATTCTTACAATCATAAAGAGTGCAATAAAAATTATTTTTATAAGTTTACTACATAAAGTAGGTATGTAGTAAACTTAATTATAAAATTGTGTGCATGATTAACAAATCGTCAGCAGCTCACCCATAAAAATATATCCTCGCCACGTTTATGGCTTTATTGCTACCTATAGGGAATTTAAAACGATAAAGATTTGAATAGAATAGAATAAGGCACACATGGTTTGATTCTATTTAATCAGGAGGTCAATAGAGATATCCATACCATAACCGCCTTTCTTGTGTACAATAGTTTGAGGATAATTTTTCAATGAAAACATTATTATTATATTACAGCATTAACGCGAATATAATGTTTTTTTAATTTATTAAAATATACAAATTAACCAAACAACGTTGTTGTAAAAAGAATAGATTATTAGTTCATGTGGAAATAATGAAGACAATACCCAAAAAAATAATATGAATAATAAAAAAATTATGATAATGAACCACCATCACCAGAAGTGACGACAAATGAAGAAAATTGAGAAGAGAGAGGTTAAGGCAGCATTAAGGATATTAAAAATAGAAACTCATCAGGAGAGGACACAATGTCCAACGAACTTCTACAGTACAGAGGATCAGAACTGACCAAACAACCATTAAAATTAATGCAACACATAAAACAAAATTAGAATACTAAATGGATATCAAGCATCCTAATCAAGCGTCTGTTCAAAAATTGGAAGAAATCGGACACGGAGAACAACAAAGGAATGCACCTGTCAAACACAACACTAAAATTAACAACCAAAATGATAAAAAATAAACTAAATGAAATTATAATACTAGCAGAAAAACAAGGTTTTAGATTGGGAAGATCTTCCCATTGGTCATTTAGGTCACTGCTTTCCGTCAGTTTTCTCTGTCGCAGGGGAAACGGGCCTGTATTGCAACAGTCAGTCTATTCGTATTATATGTCTATGGTTTTGGCCATTTTTGAGGTTATGTAGATCCGGCTTGCTATAATAGATATGTAATACAAGCTAGACTGATCGTTAGAATACCAGCTTGTTCCCCCATTGCGACAGAGAAAACAGACACAAACAGTCCCTGCATCTCTTACTAATTTGCAAGGTTTATCGACCACGTGACCTAAATGATCGATGAGAAGGTCACGTGGTCGATAAACCCGGCTGATTAGACAGAGATGCAGGGACTGCTTTGCGTCAGTTTTCTTTGTCCCTTTGCTGTATGTGAATTTCTTTTTACTCATTGAGTCATCATGGTACACGCGATGTTCCACCTTTTTTGGTGCTGTTAAGCGGCGGTGGTCTTATAAATGTACCAGCTTTTTGATTCGTTGTCGTTCGAATAATAAAATCCAGATTTTATTATTCTCTGTAGTCATAAACTTTATTTTATTGTCAGCGCATCGTGTACTTGCGATGTAGTGGCTTGTCGATAGTTTTGGGTTAATAAGTTACTAAAAACTGAAGTATATACAAAATAATTGTGTTAAACACTTAACAATATTCGTATCACCGCTCCGCATATGAAATGTTACAAAATTAATTTTTATCTAGGAAAATGACAAGATTGAGAAAGGAAAATATCTGTTTTACCCTAATTGGCATGACGTGGACGGATCACAAGCAAAACTGGATAATATAGATGAAGATGTAGAGACAATACCATCTAATTCCGAATCCATAGTGGACTATTCTGAAAATGAAGATCCCGAAGCGATTGAAACTGCAACGGCAGATATCAAGGAAATTTATAGCATATCAGGTGAAGAGTCTGAGTTTGGTTTTCCACTAAAGCTGACAACAGATATGGCTAGAGCTTCTAAACTAGAAAATTATACATTTGCTTATACACCTCCAACATGGTTAACTAATCATAACCCTTTTTCTCCTGAAAACATTACATATTCTTCTGAAGTACCAGACTGTATTCAAGACATATCCACCATACTGACACGACTATACACAATTCATCATCCCATCCCACACAACATACACTGGCAGCCTATCATAGTATGTTACATAGATTAACAGAAATTCCGATGTCAAAATACAACTTTGAGACAAAAATGGATACAACGAACAAACAATTACTAAAATTTTAAATTAAAAACTACACAAGAAAGCCCTGAAATTAGTATTTCCACCACATTAGAGAAAAAACCCAGTACCTTCTGCTCGATTACATATACAGGGAAAATATTACCTTCTAGATCATAATCATTCTTTTAATGATGAATTTCAAATTCTTCACATTCAAAATAAAGGCCTTAAGCTATCTTTGTTAGAATCTATGGAAATTAACAAATTAAAAAACACAGACATAATTCTGAATGACCAACTTGAGACAAACAGTTCTCCCCTCCTCAACCTATTTCGTTAAAGACTATAAAGTGTAAACGCATACCAAAAACATATCTACCCATCCGCCCAAATTCATCGCCTGTCGAACATCCAGCCCATCAATGAGAGGCTCTCTTCTCTGAGCAGGAGTTACAAAATTCGCACCATCCGGGGCCAAAACCTCAGAGCCCAAACCATCCTAAAAACTACCTGCTCATCCATCGGCAATGTATTCAGAAGAAAACTCAAACCCAAACTCCCTTTCCCACCCGCTATTCTGCTGGAACTCCCAGCAACGAACTCCCTGATGAATACATTGATATACAGGAGGCAACTCCCATCTATTACCATCGTCGCGTTCAACACTAAATGCTCACTTCGAGCCTGCCATAGACAGGGGGGATCGGTTTTCTGTGCATTGCACAATGATACCTGTCTATTTGTTGAGGTACCAGCCACAGCTGCCCTCTCGCGCCGTGTCACACATTAACTAATTACATTATTAAACTCAAATAAATACATATTCATACTATTTCATTTTTAGATTAACAAACACTGAAAAGAGCCGTTTTTCACCACTACCTTCGCCCCCGATTCTCCGGGCTACACTAATGATAACTGCTGAACAGCAAATAGGCCAACACCCGCACACCAGTGGACACTACACCAAAAACAGTGCCAAACCCACAACAAAGAAAACACGTCCTGAAGAGGCAACAGCCTAGAACAGGACAACAGAAGCACCTAAAAAAAAAACAAAAAACAACCAAACCAACAAAACGACGAACAATGAGTCAAAAACAGATCACTTGAGAAAGGCACTCTGCAAAAACAGCTGTAGTGATAAGATTTTATAAAAGATTTTGTGGAAATTTTGAAAACAAAGTTTTCAGTGTTTTATTGTTACATAAAATGAATTTCCATCAAGTAACGGTCGAATCCATCAATTATATAATATTTCTTTTATTAACTCTATCTTGGAAATCGTTGTTCAATCATAAATGCTTATGATTGACGATAGGAGAGAATACAAATTTGACAGTTGACTACTTGGTCTCAGTCTTATACGCATCAGCAATATTTACACTTTTGGGGCTGAAACTTCTGAGAGGTGTTATTGTACTCACGGATTGATATCAAATTGTGATCTTACTGTTTCTTGCTGTGCTTGATGAGAGATTATATGTCCCTCACCTCTTATTGGTATATTCTTACTGCTAATTTCTTTTTTTAATATTGGTAACCCGATCTTGCTTCATTCTATTGACGTGTTTGCTATACAATTTGCTTCATTTAGTAGGATGAGGGCTGCTTCCTTGATTTTTCTCTTTTTACTATCTGTTTCTTTCATAACTATTCATGCAACCAACCATTGAACTGTATTCATCGTTCCAAGCGTGTTTGTATATCTGATATCTATCAAAATTTATATTTTTAATGTAAGATTCATGCTCATTTATCCGGACGTAATTAATATTCTACTAACCACTTTATAAAAACGTTATTGTCATGATATGAAAATTGGAAAGACTCACTGTCGAGCGAAAGCGCATGTTATATTTTCATTTAATATTTACAACATTTTGAAAACAGTTTGAAATTGTTTTTAAAACTTAGTAAGTTATTTAAAACTACCTTATCATTTACAGGTAGTCGTTAATATTAAATAATATGTAAATAATGTTTTAGGTCATTACGTGACTAGGGAGTGTGATTTAAATGTTTATTTAAATTACGTTATTTGTGAGACTATTTTGTGATTGCAATAATTCATTAAACTAATTTGGAGAAATTATATGAAAGATAATTACATTGTAAATAATATATAAAATTAATTAATGGACAGAATAATAAGTTTAGATATAAAAAAATATATACCTACGCAGGGTGTTACATGATATTTATGAAAATTAGTTTATGGGTATAACAAGTTATGTCACACTTGTCATATTTTGACAGACATACCACTTGAGAAGTGGGCGGCAACCTTGTTATTTTAGATGGAATACCCAGTATATTATTGCATTTTTAGATTCTGCGTAAGATTCTAGATAAAATTTGTATAAAGTACCCATAAAGTACCATAGGTCAAAACTTTTTTTTAGTATCCATCTTTTTTCAAAAATTTTAACAGATAGAGACAAACTTTTCAAAGTTAATATCTCATACATTTACAATCAGAATGTCTTAAAAACTCTTGCAAATAAAGAGTAGGTAACGTTTTTTAAGTAATTTACATCGAAATTGAATCTTTAAATACAAGGTGTTCACAAATTATACACCATTTCTTTACAAAAATATAAAAAATTTTAAAAAACAATAAATTTAAATAAAATCAAATAAAATTTTAAAAAATTATAAATAATGATATAGATACTATTAGGGGACCTTAATGCAAAAATTGGCAAAGAGCAATTTTTCCAGCCAACTATAGGACGTGAGAGCTTACATGAAGAGTCAAATGATAACGGGTTGAGACTAATAAACTTTGCAAGTACCAAAAACATGATAGTAAGATTAACAAGATTTCCCCATAAAATGATACACAAAGGAACATGGAAATCCCCTGATAACGAAACCATTAACCAGATAGATCACATCCTGATAGATGCAAGGCACTCTTCCGATCTCATAGACGTCAGAAGCTATCGAGGCCCAAACATTGACAGTGACCACTTTCTTGTAATGACAAAAATCAGAGGAAGAATATCAAACCTAAAGAAAGATAAACACACGAAACAAGACAGAATTAATGTTGATAATCTGCGCATTGAAACCGTTGCGAGAGAGTATAGGAGACAAATGGACGAGGAAATGGAGAGCCTGGAGGTGGGGGAAAATGTAGAGGAACTGTGGACAAAATGTAAAAACAATAACTAAGAAAGCAACAAAAATATCGGGGAAAACCAAACCAGTTAAAGAAAACGAATGGTTTGACAAGGAGTGCCAAGAAGCAACAGATAACAAAAACAGGGCATACCTAAAGACAAATCAAGCTGGATGCACAAGAAGAGCAAAGGAAGAATACCGGACCCTAAGAAGAGAAGAAAAACGATTACATAGAAGAAAAAAAAAGACAATTTGAGCAAAAGCAGTTGGAAAGCACAGAATGGCTAAGAAATCAAAATGAAACTCGAAAGTTCTACAGAAATCTAAACAAAATGCGCAAAGAGTTTAAGCCAAGAATAAGGAGCTGTAAGGATGTAGAAGGAAACATCCTAAATGATACGGCCTCAATCCTAAACAGATGGGTTGAATTTTTCGATGCAAAATTTAATGGTCATCATATCGAAGAAGCAGATAACACCCTAGCAAATCGAAATGATTGGAATCCTTTCAACCCAAACGAAAGACCACCTACCATCGAAAACGTTGCCCAAGCCATTAAAAAGCTTAAAAATAATAAATCACCAGGAATTGATCAACTTTGCAGTGAGCTCTACAAGAATGGTGGCGATGCCTTACTACAGACACTGCATAAGCTTTTACTTCTTGTTTGGCATAATGAGACCATGCCTTGTGAATGGTCTCAAGGCGTGATATGCCCGTTATATAAAAAAGGTGACCAGCTCCAGTGTGACAACTATAGAGGTATAACCCTGTTAACACCTGCTTACAAAATACTAGCAAATATTCTCTACGAAAGGTTGCAAGTTTACACAGTGGGCATAGTTGGTAAATATCAAGCTGGATTCACTCCAGAAAAATCAACAATTGACCAGATTCATTCAATAAGACAGATTCTCGAGAAAACATTAGAATTCAATATTGAAACCCATCACCTATTCGTCGACTTCAAGGCCGCATACGACAGTGTCAAGAGAACAGTGCTATACCAATCAATGCATGAGTTTGGTATACCAGAGAAACTTATCCGACTAACGAGAATGACAATGTCTAACTTAGAAGCCACTGTTAGAATACAGGGAGAGAATTCTAGATCCTTTGAGATAAAGGATGGACTCAGACAATGGGATGCTCTGGCTTGCCTCCTATTTAATATTGCCTTAGAAAAGGCAGTCCGAGATACACGAATTAGGGACGGCGGTACTATTTACAATAGATCGATACAAGTCTTAGCATATGCTGATGACATTGACATAATAGGGCGTAGCAAGCGAGATGTTGAGCAATATCTCCTAGAATTGGAAACAGCGGCGAAACAGGTCGGTCTAGTCATCAACGAAGACAAAACCAAGTACATGTTGGTTACAAAGGATCCGATAGCAAATGAGGAACGAGAAACAGTCTTTGGAAGTCATACCTTTGGACGTGTTGACAACTTCACATACCTTGGGTCACTATTGACTGCTACCAATAAAACAAGCGAAGAAATCAAAAGACGAATAAATCTTACAAATAGGGCATACTATGGACTCCAAAAGCATTTCCACTCAAGAAACATTCAAAGAAGAACTAAAATTATTATATACAAAACATTGCTGAGGCCGGTCCTCACATATGGAGCAGAAACATGGACTCTAACGCAGAAAGATGAAAGACTTTTGGGAATATTTGAGCGTAAAATACTCCGCAAAATATTTGGAGCTATAAACGACTAAGGGCAGTGGCGCAGAAGATATAATTTTGAATTGTATCAGCTCTTTGATGAGCCAGATGTCATAACGTTCATTAAAACACAGCGACTTAGATGGGCTGGACACATAATACGAATGCCAGAAAATACGATTGCTAAAAAGCTAACCACAGGAACACCTGTAGGAAGAAGAAGCAAAGGCCGACCGCGAATTAGGTGGTTAGATGGAGTTGAAACCGACTTACGGATATTAAAAATCAGAAGATGGCAACATGTTACCAGAAACCGAACAGAATGGCGACGAATCTTAGAGCAGGCCAAGATCCACAGAGGATTGTCGAGCCAAAGATGATGATGATAGATAATATTGAAAAGGTATTTTCTGGCTAATTGGTCTTTATCAAAGCCATCTAATTAACAAAAAAATATTGAAAATGTATACAATGAATAAATTCTATATTATATTTAAAAATTTTTGAAAATTACTTAACTCATTAAACAATATTTTTAAAGAAAAAATTAAGTTTTTTAAAATTTTATCAAACTTAAAGTGTCGTATTGTATGTGATTGTGATATGTGAAAAAAAACACAAGGCTATCCAAAACAAGCAGAGCTACAAAAGGCCCATCAAAATGACTTACCCATCAGCGCAGCGGGGCAAAATGGAAGGACCTGGATAAAATGTGCAATGTTTTCTTTTTATTTTCTTCAGTACGATGGTGAAGCAAACTTAACTTTAATATTTAAGTTTTTTCTGCAGAGGAATTTGATAATTGTCTGTTTTGTTAAGTTTTTCATAATGTTCTCAATAAAACTGTAGTTCATTTTCTTAATATTATTGTTTTATTTGTTTTAACGAAACACAATATGTTAGTAATGTATATTACTATAATGTTTTTTTTATCTTTAGAACTTTTGGCCATACTATAATGTTGGTATATGTAATTTTGTTGGTTCCATAAAATAAAATTTCTATTTTTAGCAATGTCCCCAATAATGTTTAAAACGAACTTTTCTCAAAACATTAACTATACAAACACGTTTGTGACTTTGGCATTGGACCGACGCTATACGATTTCACTTTACTTATCTAATGTGTTTGTTCCAACTTTTAATGCTGACTCCGAATTCGTCATAATTCTCCCATCTCATCGAATTTTTCTGTATCTGCCATAGTTTTTAGCCGCCCACGGCGCCCACGAATGATCAGATAGACTGCACAAAATTAAAGTATCGTTTTTTTACTTTCACCTAATTAATACAGTATTTGTTGTTATTCAAAGATAACTGATTATTTTGTATTTTGTAATTTACTAGATTCTCATTTAACTGATAAAAATGCGCGTTACATCAATATAATATGCGAAATTCAAAGACTAATTCAATAAATGTGTACCACTTTATTAAGATTCATTAAATAAGTACGTAACAAACATTTTTAAGTAATTAAAAACGTATTTAAACAATGGTAGTAGGTACTTTGAATAGGAACCATCACTTAGTATTGATTTATCTATGTTGTAATCAATATGTTTCATTTTTTCAATATTCATCATTATAAAACCACAGTCAACTATATATCTGTAAAACTAGGTTAATTAAGATAAAATACAGAGCTCAGAGCTCATACTTTATTTATTTGTCATGTAGGTATTTGTTATTAGTAATAGAAAAATAATAGATAATAGATATGTGGCAACACCAAATATTTTGGATTTTCTCTGTTCCTAGGTGAAAACAAAATATTGTTCTGAAGCTATATTTTCTTGTGGCGTGGTCATACAATTTTTACTGGTATAAGCCACCGGTGGCGCACTCAGGGGGGTGGTTTGGGGGTAGCATGCACCTACAGGCCGACTGCGGCGGCCTTGTGGGCTATCACGGGTTGTGTTCCTCTGTATGTGTTAGCAGTAGAAAAGAGTCTCTCTATGAGAGAAGAGAACAGCTATAAAAAAATAACAAAGGGAAAGATCAATGGAAAGATGGCAAGAAGAGTAGAATAACAAAAAAGATGTTGCCCAGTAGACCAAGATGCTGATCCCGAGACTGAGGAATTGGGTAGATTGTCTGTTTTAGGGCGTATCTTCAATTAATGATGACAAAAAAATTGACATAATTTCAGAAATGGTAGTGAACCCTACTTATTCTACAGCCCAAGTTGCATCTATCCATGGAATCAGTCAAAAGACAGTACGCCGAGTGTTGGGTGAAAACAAATTTCATCCATACAAATAAAAAATTGTGCACCAACTTTCAGATGATAACCCCGGTTGAAAATATGTCCAATAAAATTAAACAACAGCCTGATTAAATAAAAACAATTTGTTTTAGTGACGACAGTACTTTTTCTCTCAATGGAAATGTTGACACACTCAATGTGATCTATTGAAGTGACACAAATCCTCACGTTTTTCGTGAAACAAATACTCAATTTCAAAAAAAAATAAATGTTTGGGCAGGTATTTTGGGAAACCACATAGTTGGGCCTATTTTTCTCAATACTAAATGAACTGGTGAAGTCTATCTGGAGATGTTACAAAATGCAATTGAACCGTTAATAATTGAAATTCTAAAGGATACTCCAGATGAATTCAGCAACTTAGAAATAACGTTTCAACAAGATGGAGCTTCTGCACACCATTATGGTGCAGTAAGACGTTACCTAGATGAGGAATATCGTGGTAGATAGATTGGACGACGAGGTACGATAGAACGGCCAGCTCGGTCACCGGACCTCACACCATTAGATTTTTTTCTATGGAGATACTTGGAATCTAAAGTTTACGCTACAGCACCCGACAATATTGACATTTTGAAACAACTAATTGTTGAAGAATGTACAGTAATTTCCCCCGAGACATTTAAACGAGTACGGCAAGAGTTACCTCGTTGTTTGAAAGGTATTGAAAACACCTATTCAGTCATAATATTTTTGTTTGAAATTAAGCTAATGTTGATGAATAAATTAAATAAATACTAATATTGTAGCTTCTCATTTAATTAATAAATATTTAACAACCAGTTGCTATAGTAAGTGTTCAAAATGTGCTCCATCTACTTCCTGACAGTAACGCATCCTATTTCTAAACGTCATCGGTCATTATTACGTCATCTGTTTTGATTGGTTGAGAAGCATACGTCTGTTTATTACCTCCCTCCAAATTTTACTATTATAACAATAACCGTTCAAAATATACGAGGGAGGGAACGGACTTTTGACTAGCACTATAATTAAATATCGTTACACACTATTCCTGTTTTCGACCAATAGGTTTTAACGGGTAATGAGTAAATGTTTTTTTGGTTTTTGAGTGACAAATGTAAAATTAACATGTTTGTAAAAAAAACTACTAATTATTAAAGTCTAGTAGCTCTACCGATAAAGATACAAAGAGGTGTGCGACAGGGATGTATATTGTCCCCATTACTGTTCAATACATAATCAGAGCACATTATGAACCTTGCGCTAACGGACATAGACGGGAATACTTATAAACGGAGAACGATTGAACAACATAAGATACGCTGATAATACTGTCATTTTTGCAGACAGTCTTAAAGGTCTGCAGATACTTGTCTCCAGGGTGGCAGAAGTAAGTAGCAGGTTTGGGCTTGATTTTAACATAAAAAATACCAAATACATGGTTATAAGCAAAAATAGGATACCACCTGGTCAATTACTAGTTAACCAACAACCTATAGCACAAATCACCAACTTTTGTTATCTGGGTGCAAACTTAAATGAACAGTGGGACCAATCGACGGAAATTAAGATAAGGATCGAGAAGGCAAGATCAGCTTTCGTCAAAATGAAAAAAATCTTTAATAGCCACGATATAAAATTGTAAATAAAAGTTCGTTTACTAAAATGCTACGTATTCTCCGTTCTTTTATATGGCGTGGAGTCATGGACCTTAACTGAAGCATCACTGAAAAGACTCGAAGCATTTGAGATGTGGTGCTATAGACGCATATTGAGGATTTCTTGGATAGACAGAGTTACCAACGAAGAAGTACTACATAGAATGGATAAAGAGCTGGAACTAGTCATAACCATAAAACGTCTCAAACTAGAATACCTGGGCCATATAAGCAGCCAGCAGTCAACAAAGTCAGAATAGCCATGTTAGTGTCCAACATCCGTAACGGATAAGCACCATAAGAAGAAGCTCTACCGAAGAGCAAACTAAACAGAACAGTTGTTCGTAGCGTGTTTTCCCATGCTTCTAAGCTAGTACTAGAGAGTTTTTGGAAAAGATTAATTTTAGATTCTTTTTATACGACAAAGTTCTTCTACAGACAAAGTGGTGTATTATAGTAAAATGTTTATTTTATCATTAATTAAAAATAGGTAGGTAATAGGTAAACATACTTAAAATATAGTGCTACATTTTGGGAATAAAAATCTGTGGAAAAATTTTAATTACTGATATTCTAGTTTTAAATATAAATAAAAAAAATTTTGAACAGAATCTGGGCAGCTAGACACGTGTTAAAGATCGCGTTTAAAATGTTACATCATCAATAAATTATACAATAGATCGTGGTATCCATCAATTTAAGCAATATACATAATCTGCTCGAAACTATATTATGTTACGGCTAGTTAAGTTCATTGCTAAAACTATTCTGATAAAAAGGATTTTGATCTCTTTTAAAAATATATTTAAATGCCATAATAGCCAATAACAATATTCATTTAAATTCAAACTTAATTCAGTCAGTTAATTATTATTCTAAAGAAATAGCAAAATTTATGCAGTAAATGTCTTCCTAAAATATCTGTTATGTACTGGTATATGTTTCTAAAACCTATAAAAAATATTAATATAGAATTAGTTGAGAAATTTTTAAATATTATAATAAACTTGTTGTCCTTTGTAGTACAGTCTTGCCAAATTTCTTAATGTAAAAATTTATTAAATATTCAAAAATACACATAATAAAGAAGAATTATTGGTAGAGTAAAAAGACTAATTCTTTTAAACCAAAATCAAGCAGGCAATAAATTATACAGTGTGTTTCAAAAAGGTAAGACATTTTGTAATAAAAATGGACACGTTACTTTTTTGTTCTGAAAGCATTTTTCATACAAAAGAAACAACACAAAATCTAAGCGCACAGAAAAATTTTTAATTTTAATCCCCCCAAACTTTTGAGTACGTTCAAATCAAATGAATTTTGTGGCATCATTAGTTTAACACATTATTTTTAAAATTTTTTGGCCTCATCACTTCTTTCAAAAAACAGTTTTTATTGAATTACGGCCCTTTTCATTAACCTTTAAAAAATTACGTGCAACTAAATAAATGGATTAAATGAATTAACAAGTACAAAAAATTATAACCTCTATAAATATATTACAATAAATGTTCAAAATGATACCCATTTTCTTCAATACACATTCGGTATCCTTTTAATAAGGAAAACCGAATGCGCTGAAAAATCATATTTTTCTGACGAAAATGATTTGCAGCTTCAATTATTCTAACCCTCAATTTTTGTTCGTCCGCAATTGTTACAGAATACACTTTCTTTTTCATAAACCCTCAAAAGCAAAAGTCCATGGGGTTAAGACCTGGATTTCTGGGTGGCCAAGAAATAGGTGCGTCACGACCTCTTCCAATCCACCGACCAGGATACTGCGTGCAAAGGTATTCCCGGACTTTGACTTATTGGAATATTCACTTCTTCCAAATACTCTTGTAAATCGTTTGCCAAGAACTGCAAATAATTATCACCATTTAAATTGTTGGGAAGAAATACTGGGCCTATTAGATTGTTATCCACAATTCCTGCCCAAACATTAACTTTGAAAGTCCTTTGGTGATGAGTCGTTTTTTTGGCGTGAGGATTTTCGTCCGCCCAAATGTGCTCGTTATGATGGTTTATTTTATTTCTACTGAAGGTAGCCTCGTCGGTAAACAAAATATTTCTAATAAAATTAACATTTCGAGTGTTTTCCATTAACAACCAATCGCAAAATCCAATCATTTTAGAATAATCTTCAACCAATAACTCTTGAACCGTTGTTAAGTGATAGGGTTTAAGCAGCTGATTCTTCAAACGCCTCCAAACCCTTACGTGAGGAATATTTAGTTGAGCAGCTATTACCCTTGTACTTGTTCCAGGGACTTCTTCAATGATTTCTAAAATGTCTTCATTAGTTGCATCCATTATTGGACGACCACTATTGCCAGCAACTTGCGGTTGGAATGTACCCGTTTCCCGTAAACGACGATCCATGGTCAGAAATAATCGTCTATCGGGTGTATTTCGATTGGGGTATTTTACTGCATAACGCCTTGCGGCTGCTGCACTATTTCCTTGACATTCACCTACTATATTCCCGATAGTTAATTGAAATCTTTGATTTTGAAATTGAAATAATTTAATCTGATCCAAGTTACCCAAAGTTAAATGCATATCTGCCATTAATGTGTAGGCCATTGTAATATCAAAATTTTTAATATTAATCTTATTCACACAATAAATGATAGCTTCAAATTATTGAATATTATTGATGGAACTGTTTGTAATTATTGTATCCGTAGAAACTAATTGAAATATTTTATGTTCAACTAGAAAAAACTAGTCTTTAAACATCCCCCGTAAACTTTTCTGTGCGCTTAGATTTTGTTGTTTCTTTTGCATGAAAAATGCTTTCAGAACAAGAAAGTAACGTGTCCATTTTTATTACAAAAATGTCAAGTAGTTTAGTAGATAATGCAAAAAAACAATTTTTATTTTGTAATTTTAAAGAGCTGTAACTTTTTTGTGTACACTTTTGTACTAAGCTAAGTTGGATTCAATCAATTTATCTTTGTCCCCGGAATGCGTGATTTAATTTATGACATACTTTTTTGAAACACCCTGTATAGAGCTTAGAACTGCTCCAAGGTGTTCTTCCATACCAATTTCTTGTGATGCGCTTTGTTTTTCCAGTTGGCCATATTCAGGATCTTCCACTTGTTCCATGTATCTTCCCTTTGGTCTTCTTCTTAATGGTGTCTATTTAGTTCATTTCTTAGGTATGTACAGTAAACCCTTGAGACTCCGACGTTTTGTAATCCGACACGCTCGGTAGTCTGACGCACCTCCCGTTAAGGTCGCCGCCGTGTCTGCTTGTACTGAAACCTGTCGCTTCATGATCTCATTCTTACCGGGTGCTTCATTTTCAGATACTTTCAGTTTGGTTCGATAGGGTTTTTAGATACAGTAATATGTAGTGCCAAACTTTTATTTAATTCGATCAAAAAGTTCAGTTCAATGGTGAGCACAAGTTCAAAACGAAAGCACAAAACGCTGACTCTAAAAGATAAATGGGGTATTATTAAGAGATGCGAGTGGGGTGAAACTCCGACTGTGATATCTAGATTCTATGATACGACATTATAAAACCAAGATAAAATCGAAAAATTTATGAAATCTGTAGAGAATGATTCTAAGGACAGAAAAACCCTTAACATGAGTGAATTTCCTGATGTTGAAGCTCTGCACATCTGGTTTAAGCAACAACGAAGCATACAAGCTCCTATTTTATATGGCATTTTAAAAAATAGAGCTCAAGTTTTTTTATCGGGAATTTAACAATGAAAATTAATTTTCGTGGTAGTCAAGGTTGGTTCCAGAAATTTCAAAAAACGGTACAGAATACGATTTTTGTCACTTCAAACGAAAAAAAAAAGTTTTTGGTAGAAAGCTTCAAAAAGAACGTTTCACTTTCACAAAAAAATTGAATTATTCGACAATTGAACATCGGAAAAAGCACTTTCATAAGAGTAAACAATAAGCTGCTCAACAAGATACCAGTTTCAAAATTAATTAGGCAAGGAGATAGTCTCAGCCTAGTACTATTTAACGTTCTTATGCATCATATTATCAAAGAAGTGTAAACCGTGGAAAGAGCTTATAAAAAAGGCAATAAAGAATTTACATTGGCTGTGCTAATGATGAGGTGATAATATCTGAAGATGAAGACAATCATCAGAGACTACTATAAGAATAACACTAAATAAAAAATATATACAAAAGAATTAAATATAATTATATCACACACAAGAAAACGCAGTCTATGACAATATCAAGAGAGCCCAGATGATGTAAGTTAGCAATTTATAATAAAAGTGTGGAACAAGCGATGTCCTTTAAACAAAAGAAATTTAAAACAAGAAATGCCAACACAAGCTATAACAATATATCAGGGTATCGGGATTTCTCCGAGATGTAATATGGAGAAACAAACATATGAGTATCGAAAGCAAAACACGAATTTACAACACCTGTGTAAAATTAGTGGAGCTAACTCAAACGTGCGTAACAGACTGATATGCACAGCTAAATAGGAAACAGAACATCGACGCCATTTAGTATAACATCAGGACTTAGACAAGGAGGCCCCTTATCATCGATGCTATTCAATTTAGCCTTAGAAGATTTAGCCTAAAAAATTTAATACCGATGAAAGACGAAAGGAAGGTAAGAAATCTCGAAGAAAGGAAAGTAGAGTTCACCAAAATGAAGAACAACAAGCTCAGGAAGATGGCAATTGATTGGATCCTCCGTCGCATGGCGACGGGCAAAATCACTAGTGGTATAAAAGTGTTCCGCCACGAAAAAAAATTATAGTTACTTACGATGTTGTGTGTTGTGTAATTATTCCTCTAAATTTAATTATTTCAGTTTATCTTAAAAACATTTAAACTCTATTATACATAATATATTGTCATATATATCTTTCGTGATTTACTTATTTCCATTATTAGGAACCACTGCTGGTTTTTGTATGTTACTTCCATTTCGTTCTTAATCAGTACTAATGTTGTGAATATTTTTTATTATTTGTTTAATAGCAAACATTATTTTACTAGTAATGTAGTAATAAAATCCGGACCTGTAATCTATAACAAATTGATTTGAATTTGTCCAAGCCCGCAATATTTCTACCTACATAACCCGTTGATAACAATAAAACAACAGTTATGCCTATTCGTACTTATTTAATTATCAACGACTGTAAGTAGGAAATAACAATTTTACTGTAATCAAAACAAAACGAAACAAAACGGACCGTGTAAAACATTTATTCAGCCAGATGGAAAGACGGAACGTGATCACGCCAAAGTTTGTTTTTTGATAAAATACAATTATTGTGAATTTTACAATTGCGAAATGCGCATTTATGAAAAAAGTAGAACGTGGGAGAAAATAAATAAATGTACTTAAACTAAAATATCTAGACAATAAAAATTGTTTGCTTTGCTGCCAGAAACCAATTGATTTTTGTGATTTTTATCGACCTGAATTTAAAATTTAATACATTTTTGTCAATCATTCTTCATTTTGTTTCTTTATATTCTTTATCCATAATAAGGAACTATTGTTTTGTTTGGTATATGAATGAAAAAATTGATTTTATTGTTTCAGTACAGCACTTTTGTTAGCTTTTGTTTCAGATTTTTCAGTTTAAGCTTCAGGGGCAATCATAAGACACTTCCCCGAGTCTTCCAAATAGGAAAAGTATAACATTACTCCCAATTGGCATGGTATTGATTGTCTCAGATGACGTCAATTATGGTTTTAGTTTTTCGGGATGAATGATCCGTTTTTAAATGAGCGCCTAGGTTACTGCATTGAGTTTCACCGATAACTAGAAAATATCCAATAAGGAAAGGAAGTCTTTACTTAATTCACATTCCTACTAGCCGTCATGTACGACTTGTTTTTAAAAGGATTTCACTTTAAATTAAATAGCGGTATTGTATGTTGTCTGATATTGTCGTTCGATCTGTTTATCAGTATGCGTGGTCAATTATAATTATGAAGTATATTATTAACTCATTAAACAAAATTAACTTTTTGCATTGTTTATAACTTAAAACTTGTTGTTTTTGACGAGAAGTTTTTTCCTTTAAATGCAGTTGCAGTTTGCAGTTGCGAAATGTTGTGTCTCTTTGAACTTTCTGCGTTGAGTTAATACAGCACTCACTGATCGTTTTACTTTAGGCATCTTGAACTATATCTGACAACTAAAGTTGATTTATTCGCATTTATATTATTTCTGACTGTGCTAAAGTACATTCGTTCAGCAAATTCCCAACTGTAAACAAACGCACGTATTGATATTCGCCCTCTTATTCGTCAAAAGGCTATTAAATATAATTTATTGCCTTAAGCCAGACGAATTATCACTTTACAGGTAAAAACTTCAGTCAGTCATGGTCAGTCTGTTTAAATTCAAATTGTAGCGTGTTGGTTTTTAAGTTAGTATATTGTGTATTATAATTATGTTATAGTTATTGTTAAATTATTTACTGATCTTACTACTATTATTGTAAAACTATGTAAAACTGCGTGATTATTTTTTACAATTTCATTATGTTTAACAGCATTTCACGTTGGGCTTTATCTAATGAAACATAGATATTTTGTTTTCCAAATAAATCTAATTTAATCTGGCTGTATGTATGATCTTTCGAAATATCATGTCTCTGTACCTAAAGCCCAAAATAATTCCTTTCCTTTAAATTATCGTAACCAGATTCACACCACGAATTTTGATGTTTGCTCCTATTTGTCGAAAATAAAACCCAAGGCCAATAGAAAAGTTTGTTTTTTATTTCACTCCCGGTAAGCCATGAGTATTTGCTGTACCAATTATCTGAAAATGATCTATTACTTCCTTTACCCCCCGCATCTATATTTATAAGCCGGGAAGTTTTAGGCAAAGGACGCCCCTTATTTTTAATAACAATTTTGTTCTTCGCATGGAATAGATGAAAACCCGTTTTGCAAAATATAATTTACAATATCAGATTTATCAATACCTACAGTTTTTCCCATAGCTTGCATTTTTTAGGGTAATTTACCTGTAATTGTTTAGACTTTAATTAAAAAAAAACTTCTAATATATCAAAAAACCCTATCACTACTTAGATTCTTAAGTACTTATCCATCCCGCAACATTTCATCCCGCGCTCGCAAGGTACAGTTTGCGACCAATCCAAATGAAGCATCGGCAAATTTAAATTTGACGTACTTGGCAATTAAATGTGTATGGAGAGAAATGTATGTTTGGTTGCTCATCAACTTATATTCCGTTGATTTTTACATGTAAATCGTCAAGCTTGGGATCGGCTTGCCGAAACCCCGAAACGTGTCTTTTTAAGAATTCACACAGGCGGATGGATGTCTCGGATTTCGGATCATTAATTTGAAAAGTGTCTTACGCAGGGATCACTTAACGCTCAGATTGGTCGAATTTAAAAACCATGAACAAACTTTAGTCTGGTCGAATTCTTTTAAAAACCATGAATACAATTTAGTCTTTATTATCTCACAAATGTTTGTTTATTTCACAGAAACAAATGACATCCACTTATTACCTGCCACATTTCGGAATACTGATTAAATTAGTAAGTATTAAAAAATCCTATAATATCTATAAATGTATGGGTCGGCACTGCCGATCCTATCGACCCTTACCGGCCGCTGAATAATATATAGTTTTAACTGTAATAATATTATAATAACTGTAAGTATTACTGCGTTTTTTATTTATATGCATTACATGAATAAAGGCATAAAAAGTATATTTTAGTGCATATTTCAACTGTTTTTTTTTGTGGATATTTGCATGCAAATTATAACTATCGAGAGAGATTAGAACCAGGTTATTTGTATCAAATATTCCTTAATTAAATGTTGCTACGAAAAAAAATAATAAATTGGTCTCCATTTTTTTACGTTTTTTTGCTAATAATTTTACTATATATTTATAAACGATTAAAATTGATACATAAGCAAAAGTTTTGACAAGAAATATTATTTTATTTATTGTTTTACACATTGTGACAGATACGCAACATGAATGGTTTGTGATGATGAAATTTAGTCGAAACTATTTAGTTATTTTGATTTAAAAATATCAGGTAAACATTGTTTTGTCGTAATACTACTACCTACTCTTTCTTAAACACGATAATATCAATTGTTTTCACTGAATTTCAAAAGTGTGATTTCGACTGTCTTATAATTGTTATTGGTAAATGTCATTTCTTGTGAAAGACTTATAATAGCTGTTTTTCTTGCACAGTTTGTGCAATTATAGTTTTTGACAAGTTACAAAAATCTTAGAATACTAAATAATTGATTGGATGTCATTTTTAAGAGAGTAACCAGTAATGCGTTTTAAAATATTAATGTTCTTAAAATTACATTTCCAAATAGGTACATCTAAAAAAATAATATGGGAATATATTTCTTATTACATTATTAATATTAGAAAAAACCAATAGTTTAATAGTAAAACGTGGTATATTCATCCTAAATTTAGGAACTACCTGGAGCAGAACAGAATTCATTCAATTGTTGCACTATTTTGCATCTTACCTGACATTTCCTCCGATTTTTTCAAACACGCACGTCGCACACACTAATCTCTCACTCTCCTCAATGCGTACTGAGGGAACCACAACTTTCCGCTGCTTACAAGCCGCACACACGGTACTAGCTTCTATTTTATAATTTAGCCATTTTTTCGTGATTAATATTCACCGAGAGTACCTAAACGACGACGCTCGGTTCACACACAATTTCAATCTCATTTCGTGACGGGATGGGTGTACTGAGAGAGAACTAGGATCGTCCGGGTTTTAAAGTTCCGCCGGTTCTTGTCGACTTACTATAGCGGCACAGGCAAGTAGTTGAGGATTTGCGAGCGCTGCTATATATACAGGTGCGTATCTGATAAATCTCAACCTAGTAAAAATAATATTGGATTATTATTTAAAGCTATAATATTATCTTTAAGATAAGAAATAAGTTGGAATTTTATATTCTGTTATAATGAAAATTAATACTAGTAGAAGATTTCGAACGTGGCCGTTAGCGGGGGCGATTAACCACGAGTACCAAGAATCAATTTGAAATTTTAACCACATTTTTCAAAACTATAAGATCCAACTTTCCACGCAATATCAAGGTTGTAAGTTCATCTTTACAATTGGTATTAACAATTATTGAAACTTAAAAATTCTTAGCTCCAATCTCACCTGTGATTCACCCAGGGGGGGTTTTGGGGGTTAAACCCCCCCCCCCCACTGCATATAAAGTAAAAAATATATAAAGAATAGTAGGAAAATGTAACTTGTCCTTCACGCACAATACAAAAAATCCAAAACGATAATTGAATAATTAAATTACCATTTTAAATATGTAGAACACAATAATTATTGTATATATACACAATAATTAATATTATTTTTCATTATATTTGGATATAGATACCTAATATTAGGCTTATGACAAAAGTAGACAGAACGAGTCTGTTGCCAGTAGCATGCGTCTACAGGACTGTATCTGCGGCGGCCTTGTGGCCTATCACGGGTTGTGTTCCTCTGCATGTGTTAGCAGTAGAAAAGAGTTATCTCCATGAGAGAATAGAGCATTTGACAACAGTTATAAACAAAAAGAAGAAAGGGAAAGATCAATGGAAAGATGGCAAGAAGAGTGGAACAACCAGGAATATGTTGCCCAGTGGACCAAGATGCTGATCCCGAGCCTAAGGGACTGGGGAGATTGTCTGTTTTAGGGCGTATCTTCATAGGTTCAGAAAGACAGATACAGATAAATGCCTGTACTGCGAATATTCCGACATTGTCACTCACACAATGCTGAAGTGTAATAGATGTACAGAGAAACAGAATGTATAAAGAAATAGGTATGAACCATGTGACTGTAAGAGAGATGATCGTGAAGATGATGGGAAGTACGGAGTGATGGAATAGTGTTCACAATTACACCCGAGCAGTCATTAAAAAGAAAGAAGAAGAAGAGAATCAACAACCGGGCCAACGACAGAGATAAGAGCTAATTACTTTTTTAACGGGAATAAGCCGCAATTGAAGGTTAAAAGAAGTTTATTGACGTTTGAATCTTTGTTCTTTGATCTTGCACTGATAACTTGTTTATACTCCAACAATTAATAGAAAAAATAATAGCGGTTGCTACCGAAGATATCTAGCCTTCATTGACCTAGAATTACTTAAAAATAGGAAATAGACTATCAGAGCCAATAAAAGTAACTAAAGGACTAAAACAAGGATGCAGTATGTCACCCTTATTGTTTAATTTATATATTGAGGCAACCCCCCAAAATTGGAAAAACCACTGCCAGAGAATGGGAATCCCCATAGGAAATGACGTACTATTCTCACTGAACTTTGCGGATGACCAAGTCGTCCTAGCTCAGGATTCTTATGATCTAGAATTTATGATAAAGCGTCTATACAGAGAATATTTAAAATCGGGGTTACAAGTCAGCATGAGGGAAACAGAATATTTAGTTATCAATTCAGATGCAAGGTTTGAAGTGTCGATAGACGAGGACATGGAAATCAAACAAGTGGAAAAATTGAAATATTTAGGTACACTCATTGATAAGAACGGCTTGGAAGAAACCGAAATTAAACACCGAATTAATCGGGGACGTAAAAATATAGGATCTCTGAACTCCTTATGGTGGGATCGCAACATTTCCAAAAGGAACAAAAAAAGAATAGGGCAAACCATGGTTGAATCAGTTCTTTGTTAGGCTCTGAAGTATGGACAATTAATGCAGACCTTAAGAGAAGATTGTTGGCAGTTGAAATGGATGATTTGAGAAGAAGTCCTAGAACATCAAGGCAGGAAATGAAGACCAACGAATCTATAAGAAATAACATGCTACAGAAACGGTCATTGACAGAATAGAAAGAACAGGTTTAAAAAGGTTTGGACACCTATTGAGAATGCTTGACGACCGCTGGCCTCAAAAACTTCACCAATGGAAGCCCTCTGGAAAAAGAAAATGAGACGCTCATGGAATGAAGGAATTAGAAGAGCGATGGAATCGAGAAGTTTGGAGGAGGAGCATGCCTCGGCGATGATAGCGATGCCTCGGCGTCGACCGGGAGGTCGACTCAAAATGGAGGTAGCATAAAAAAATTTCAAACCCCCCCCCCTCAGACAAATTCTGAGTGCGCCACTGAATCTCACCAAATTGGAGCTCTACATTGAAGCTTGCTAGACTCTGTTCGTAAGCAATATTTTCCAAACTTTGTAGATTAAAATTTCAATTGTTGTTCTTTCAAATGTCGCTATTGAGGTGTCTTAATAATAAAACTATGGAGTAAAAATAAGTGACTAGTTTCGTCCTAGATTGTCCTAGGACAACTTTTTCTCTCTTTTCATTTGTGAAAAAATATGAAAAAATAATTTTCCTGCAGGCAATAGTTAAAAAGTTATTCTAATTCAAATCAGAAAGTAGAAATCCGAAGATTTCTTGGTTGACGAAACCAAACTTCAGATTTTTGCTTAAATATGTACTTTCTATAAATTGTAAGGTAAAACAGATGATGAAAAGATGAAAAGAACGACATGGAGAATCTAAAAATTGCATTCCACGACATATTTATTCATCTAAGCAAGAACCTTTTAGTGGTTTCTTATACTTATAAAGAGTAAATAGAAATAAAGAAAAGACAGTTAATATTTCATTTTACGTATAGTGCCCCTGTATATTTGCTTATATGTATTTCATCCTACCAAGATTCATCAGAACGACTGGTACAGAAGGTCTAAAAGTGAAATCAAATCTTTTCAGTCTAATACCGTGAAATCAAATCTTAACTGTGTTTTCTTTATTTCTATTTACTCTTTATGAGTACAAGAAACCACTAAACCAAAGGTTCTTGCTTACATATATGATAGATGATTAGATATATTGAGGAATGCAATTTTTAGACTCTCCAAGGCGTTCTTTTCAACTTTTCATCGTCTGCTTTGTCTTCATTTTAAAGAAACCACATATTAAGACAAAAATCTGAAGTTTGCTTAGGTCAACCAAGAAATCTTCCGATTTCTACTTTCTGGTTTCATTCTCAGATGTCGCTGTAGCATATTTATTGAAGTTATTTTATTATAACTTCTCTTGTTGAAAAAGATTTGATTTCACTTTTAGAGCTTCTGTAGCAGTCGCTCTGATGAATTCTGGTAGAATGAGATATTTATAAGCAAATATACTATAGGTGAAATCAAATCTTAACTGTTTTTTCGTTATTCTAATTTTTTATATACTCCAGTCGTCAGAGACGAAAATTCCGCTGAACCCCTAAAAGTCATACAAATAAGCGGAATTTTGCACAGAATATAAATTTTGGGACCCCAAAAAAGATGCAAAAAAAGTTTTAACTTTTACCCCCAGGCTTCCCCTAAAACCCACTCGCAGCGGGGTAAAAACGCAAAAAAATTGATTTACACAGAATCTGTACGCCGTGGAAAAAAAAAAGTTTCAAATAAAAAATGTAGCTGAGATAATTTTAAATAAAAATGTTTATAAGCATTTTTTGTGTAGACTGAACAGTTCTCTTAGAAACATCGCTTGAAGCGACTGTCGATTTTGTATGCTAGTTCCGCGCGCGAAATCAATGTTCAATAAAATTTGTCAGCTCGACGGTAAAAATTCGATATCTTTTGATTCAAGTGACGTATCGACAAAAACCAAGATGCGTTTTAAAGGTTAAGAGTTTACCTTTTGTATGCAGTTTTTGTATTTTGCCGCAAATAAACTCAGATTTTATACAGATGTTAAATAAATAAACGTGGCGCGATTTTAGCGTTTTTTATGATTCTCACGAGATCAATATAATCTATCCCTTTCATTGACTGGCCACTATGAAGTTTTGACTACTAGAGCCTAACCTTTAAAACGTATAGCATGCAATTTAGGTTTTGAGTTTTGGCAACAAATGTGAGGCATTTGAAATATGCTTAAAAAACGTTGGATTTATAAACTTTCATACAACAAACGATCTAAAACATTTAAAACTTTTTTTCAATTACACTAGTACGTTTTTCAAGAGAATATAGAAACTGATATAAAGTATCATATTACCGTGACAATTAACTTAAATTATCGCCATTCAAAATCGCAATACAATAGAGCGATTTATTGGTATACCCTCTTGCTACCTCGAAGCGTGGCCAGAGGGTGATCTCTGACGATTTTAAGACGACACTTCGACTTCATCACCGAAACAGCGAACAGTAACCACACGGGACGTCCCTTCTTCTGTGCCTCGAATGGCGTCGTGACGCACTGCTTCCAATTCTTCTGCCTGCTATGAATACATCAATATTTCAAAAGGTGAGTCTATTTTATTTGTACAGACAACAGTATGAGTTAAGACCAGTTAATTTCGTAATTTATTCCCAGTTGTACTTGCTATTTTTCGCTAATTTATTTACACTCAGCATATTGCATTTTTCTTCATTATTATTTCTAATATCATTTAACCAGCGACCTCTAAGTTTTATACAAAACAATATTTGTTACCACAACTTAAAATTGAAATTTCATGTTATAGGTTTAAAGATTGATCTCTAAGAATGGAAAGTTTACTACAACTGGTCAATTAAAGTGATCGAGTGGTATCTGTATCTGTAGAGTAAGGAGGGCGAGTTAAGTTTCATAGCACTTAGGCCACAATTGACCCAGTGTGCATCCTCCCAGGGAGCTGTCACCCTTAGCTCATTGTCCATCCTGCCATTTTTAGGAAGGTGGACAAGTCACCAGGAGACATCTCTCTTATGTGGGCAGGTGTGAGCCAGGACTCGCCGAACGCGCACTCTCGTATTAACGATAACTCTGGGCATTCACTTAGGACATGCTCTAAGTTTCGTCTTCTCGTTCACACTTCCTACATAGAGGTGTGTCTGCTAGCCCCAGTGTGTGGAGGTGTTTGCTTAGTTGACAATGACCAGTTAAAAAACCAACTGCCAAACGTTAATTTTTCCTGGTCATTCCCAAGTACTTCTTTGATATTGACTCTTCAAGGTTACTTAGTGTTACCCTGGCAAGTTTACATCCTTTCCCTTCTTCCCATCTTTTTACGGTTTGCGTATGGGAGTGACATTTGACAATTTCCGCGATTGTTGTAGTTGACCAACCAAAAAGATCCCCAGGTCCTAAGAGTCTTAGGCCTGCCGCCTTCCTAGATAATTGGTCAGCAATGCGGTTGCCTTTATTCCTATTGTGTCCTTTAACCCACCTCAGGATGATGGTATTACCATCCGAAGCTTGAGTTAGTGACTCGTGACACTCCATTACTAAACCTGATGTGACACGTGGTCTATTCAAGGTTAGTAGCGCTTGTCTGCTATCTGTGCAGATCATTATAGTTTTCCCTGCTATACCTTTTTGGGTTATCTCTTTTGCGGCTATGGAGATACCAGTCAGTTCTGTCTAAACTACGCTGGCATTTTTGCCCATACCCCACTTTATTCTTAGGTTCAGTGATCTGGAGTATATCCCGCATCCTGAGCCTTCTTTCATTTTGGAGCCATCGGTGTATATGCAATAGACATTTGCCACGTTTGTCTCCATACACTGTCCACAGCCTGCCTGTAGCAGTGGTAACGCATCCAGCTCTCCCCGCCAGAAACGAGTTCTCAATTGTCCCATTCCTACATCAAGGTTTGCACCAGCTGAGCACAGTCGCATCATTGTCACTAGCGCCACCTCTTTGACATATATATCTAGAGGCGTGATGCCAATGATCAACTCCATTGCAGCAGTTGGTGTTGTTTTCATGGCACCTGTTATATTTATGCAAGCCATCCGCTGAATATGGTTTAGTTTGTTAATCGCTGTTGCCTGTAGCACTTTTGGTACCCAAGCAATAGCTCCGTAAGTTAGCATTGGCCTAATGACAGCGGTGTAGACCCAGGCGATCACCCTGGGCGTGAGGGCCCAGGTGCGTCCGACCGTTCGTCGACACTGCTCATAGGCAATAAATGCTCTTTTAGCTCTACCATCTAAGTGTGAGTTCCATGTTAACTTCCTGTCAAGGATAATACCAAGGTACTACACCTCGTCAGAAAAATTTAGACTGTAGCTTAGAATCCTTGGTGGTATTAAGCCCGTGATTCTTCTTTTCCTGGTATAGAGGACCATCTCTGTTTTCTTAGGATTTATAGATAATGAGTGTTCCTTGCACCATGTTTCTATTAGTCGAGTGATCGAGTGGTCTCACGAGAATCGTAAAACATGGCAAATATCGCACCACGTTAATTTATAAGACATTTATAAAAACTGAGTTTATTTTCGGCAAAATACAAAAACTGCATATAAAAGCTGCACTCTTTGCCTTTAAAATGCATCTTGATTTTTTAGTACATTTGAATCAAATGATATCGAATTTTTATCGTCCAACTGATACAAATTTTATTGAACATTGATTTCGCGCGCGTTATCTCTATTCTACACATAAAATGCTTATAAACATTTTTGTTTAAAATTATCTCAGCTACATTTTTTATTTGAAACATTTAAAGGTGTAAAGATTCTTGGTAAATCGATTTTTTTTTAGTTTTTTACCCTCCTGCCAGGGGAGTTTTAGGGGAAAGCCTGGGGGTAAAAGTGGTAAACTGTTTTGCATCTTTTTTGGGGTCCCAAAATTAATATTCTCTGCAAAATTCAGCTTGTTCGTATGATTTTTAGAGATCAACTCTCTGACGACTAGACTATAAAATATAAGCAAAAAATCGACATGTTTTTGCAAAATGATTTTGCAATATTTAACAATATATTTTATTTTTTTTAAGCGAAGCTTCTATTTGGCGTTTAATTTTTTCTCTATAGTAAAAGGCTGAGCCAAGCGTCACGGAACTAACGTCACGGGAAGAGTCACGAAATAGCAGTTTTTCACGTCGATCGGGATCAATTCGTTTCGAGTCATCATATATTTATTCTAAGCAGGTTTAAACTAAAAACTGCATGTAAAGGAACTAACAAAATACAATCATTAACGGAGAAGTAAAAAACTAAAAGAATATCTCACAATAAAAGATTCGATTCGTAACGATTGTCAATATTTAAAAGTCAAAAATTTCAATAAATGAATAACAATTTTATTGAATCATCTGTTTAATTTTTATGACACTCCTGTTTTAAAATAATTTCATATAAATTCATTTATTTTTAAACATAATAAAATAACTTTATTTAATTTTGAAAATATTATTTAAATTTTAAAAATACAGTAAACATAGTATGAATCTTCGCGCTTGTCTACAGTACAACCTACTGTACCATCATTGTTAATAATATTGAGATAATAAATCTTCTTCTTTCAAAATCTATCCCTAGAATTACTGTTACTGTATAATTTTCTGACTATCTATCTTATATTATTAAAAGTAAAAAAAAATTAATTTGGAATAAACAAATAAAATAACTTTTAAACTATTGGACCGATCGCTTTGACCATATTTTACGCACCACACTCTCCAACATTCCATGCAGTATGAAGGTTCTGAGTTAATTTAAAAAAAAAAGCTATTAACATTTATAAAAAACTGAAATATCTGACTTATTTTGGAACTTTTTAAGCGACAAATATGGATAGAAACGTTTAAATACTCCATTTTGAAGGTTTTTATATGACATAAGTTTCTTACTCTCTCATTTGCTTCACTTTTTGTTGATAGACGAAAAAATCGGAAATTGTCCCTCAAATTAAGTCAAATAATCGACTGCAGGAAACAAATAGGTTCTTCTATAGACATCCATACTACTAAAAACAACTGTCATTTACCTGGAGTGGTCAGTGTCACGAGAAAAATCTTATTTAGCTGGACTCTCTTAGCACCTCCAGGTAGCACAAGACATCTAAAAAATATTCAATGTATGTCATGTTATTCGTCGACAAAAAGTCATATTCTATATTCCTAATGGACCACCAACGCACGTAAGTAAGTTACATAAGTATTAACTGACGTCGTTCAATGGACATCAGAAGGGGGGCCAAACTTAGAGGTAGCGGATTAAAATTAGACGTTACTTGGACGCCGTATAAACGTATACTCAACAAATTTTTGTTTCTGATGTAACATTCATTAATTTATATATTAACAACCTACCATTCACAAAAGGATCCATTATATTTTTCGGATTTACAAGACTATACTGTAAAAATATATATTTTCGTTTAATGACGCCAATGTGTTGACATTATTGAAATGAACGTGTCATTATTATTATACTCCATCAAAACTGGTTATATTCTAAATAAAACGAGGTAGAAAACATAATATTCTTGCAAAAGTCGCTATCTTATTTAAAAATCCCCTTTCAAAAATTGCTATGTGACTGTTAACTTGCAAACAGCGCTATATGACATGCTGTCACCTCTGCAAACGTAGGTATCTATCAGTCTGAATAGTTCACTCTATATGCGCGCACGTGTTGTATTCAGTTTTGTTTATTTACGGTTTCTGGGAAAATAATATAATGGATTGTCAAGAAACAGAAATAAGTTTGGCACCAGACAGGAAAGGGCGTAAAAGCATTATAGATAAGTCTACATAGAAAAGAGAACGTGAAAAATCAAAACGGTGAGCATTACTACTGTATAGATTTTTATGTTATTTATTAATTTTAACAACTTAAACACATGTATAATATACCGTTTTTTACAGGCATATGCCCAAGGGGCCACCAGTAATGCCACAATGTACACACGGAAATTTAAAGCAAGGGTATGAGTGTACGGAACTGTCTCTTCAACACTACAGTTAATTTCATCGACATTTTTATTCGTCCGGAGATAAAATTGATCAAGATACATTATTGCTCAAATATTGTGTGGCTCTAGCTCCAAAAAAAGCAGGTAAGCAGAAAAAGACGCAGACCATTTCTTATTTTATACCACAACATGAACTTACATCTACTGGAAGTCGCGCGTCAAATTGAAGAAAGTATGCCAAAAAGCAATGATTACAATTTTGGGGATATCTAAAGACAGAATACAAAGAATTTGTAGAAATAACTTAAATACAATGGCTTTGCCCAGAGAGAGAAGAGGAGGTGATAGACGGTCTAATCAGTATTCTAGGCGTACTGAATCAATAAAATCTTATATAAAAAGTCTAAAATCATTGAAATCACATTATGTAAGAGGTAGATAATCTGTGCAATATTTAAGAAGTGATCTCAGTGTAAGAAAATTACACAATCATAACAGTAATGATAGGAGTAATCCACCAGTGCGACACGAATTTTTTCGCCGTATATTTAATAACTTCTTTAACTTAAGTTTCAAAACGCCAGCAACAGATGCTTGTTCGAAGTGTATTCAATTAAAAGAGGGCATTAAAATTAAAAAAGATTTGTCTAAAAAACAGACTTTGATTACTTAATATCGTGTACATACTTTAAAGGCAAAATCCTTTTATACAAGTTTAAAAACACCATCTGACGATGACTGGATTTTGTCCTTTGACTGCCAAAAAAATTTGGTTTTACCGAAAGTGCCTGATCAGAGTGCTTACTTTAGTAGGCAACTGTATACGTACAATCTAACAATATGTGAAGAAAAATCTTCTGGACCTCAGAATATCTCAAATACCTTCATTTATACATGGTTGGAATCCGAGGCTATGAAACGGCCCAATCAGATAGCCTCGGCACTATTTCATCGATTACAAAACACCAATTTTGAAGCCACTATTTCTCATGTCAGGTTATTTTGTGATGGCTGTGGAGGCCAGAACAAAAATACGATAGTTGTGGGAATTTTGGCCTATTGGCTTAAAACAAAAGCACCGACACATCAAAAAGTTACAGTGACGTACCCTGTTGTTGGACATTCTGTTTTACCCCCTGACCGAGTTTTTGGAAATATAGAAAGAGAAATACGATCTATTGAAGTAATTGTCGAACCCGACACACATTTCGATATTTTTAAGACAGATAGTACGGTTTTAAGGCTCGGTGCCGATTTTAATTTCTATGATTGGAAAACTACCGTTAAAGATGTAGTGAAGGTACCTGGTTCATGGCATTTTCAATTCAAGGCCTCTAAAAGATTCTTTTTAAGAAAGGATAAAAATAACAAAATTGCAATTAAAGGAGAGCCACACTATGCATCTGAGCTGTAGAGTTACGGAAATGTTTGTAAAAGGGGCAAATCCTTCAAAAATATGTAACATACCATCATGGATGTTGGAGTTCCCGTGAAGCCAGCAAAATTACAAGACGTAAAAGACCTTCTCATTAAGCATTTTGGTGAAAATTGGATTACTTTTGATAGCCTTAAATATTACCGTTTCCTTCAAGGGGACCAAAGTGACAGTGCTCCTGAAGAAACTGACAATGAAGATACTGTAATGCAAGACGACGTAGATTTAAGAGTTTAATGTTAAGATTAAAAACATTTCATATTCTCTTTGTGTACAATAGCACATGACATATTTATTATATCATCATCATATAACGGGGGTCCTACGGCGATTGCCACTTCCCGCATTTCAGCCTCCATCTTTTCCTATCTCTCCAATCTCCCTCTTCTAAGTCTCTAGATTGCATTGTTTTTGTAATTTCTCTTCTCCAGGAATTTGGGGGTCTTCCCCTTTTCCTTCTTTCTGCCGGAACATACATTAAGGCTTTCTTTGGTCACCGCTCCTCCTCCATTCTCATCACGTGACCATACAATTGTAATTGCCTTCCTTGTATTCTATCTGATAGAGTATCTCTAATTCCTGTACGGTTTCGTATTTCCTCATTCCTGATTCTTTCCATTCTCGATACTCGACATGACCTTCTAAGATAATCCATTTCCACAACGTCTACTTTATCTCGTTCATTCTTTGTCATCGTCCAACATTCGGCACCATATGTGGTAATTGGTTCTACAATTGCCCTGTATACGCGAAGTTTGGTATGCATCTTTATTTTATTTTTATTTATTTTTATTATTATTTATTATTATTTATTATTATTTATTTTTATTTTTATTTTTATTTATTTTTATTCATTTTTTCCCTTGGGTTATTCGGTTTAGTACACCTATCTTAACTCTGCCGTCTGCTGATATGATGCTTCCTAGATATTTATTATATTTATTAGCAATTAGTTGTTTCATAACTCTCTAAGTTGATTAAATGCTCCTGCAAAACTACTTAAGTTAAAATTACTCATGCAAAACTGTCTATGTTCAATTTTGAAATTTAAATAAAAAAACTATTATTGACACATACCGATTCTATATTAATCTCTTCAAAATTAGCACAAAGCAAAATATTTATTTTCTATTTGGATTAAGAGTTACATTTATTTTTTACTTTACTCAAATTCATTGTTCATACACATAGCGGTGTTTGCAAGTGGACTACTGAAATATGAAACACAGAATTTTATTTATAATTGTAGGTTTTTTAAAAAATTAAATCGACCCTAAGTGCCTTGATTTGGTCGACTGCTTGTGACCGTTCAGAACGGTTCCGAATTTATGGGGTGGGTTCCCCAATATTGTTTTGTTGATTGTGGACGCGTGCACACACGGACGCTGTTGCGAATAACGTTCCCGATCAATAATTTTGTTTTGTGGCAGTGGCCGTGGCAGCTCTGCTCTGAGTGGCCGGCGCTCGCTTGGGATTTGGCGGGTTTTCATTCGAACTTGACGTGCCCTTTCCTTTTTATCTTCCTTTGTCACCTGAGAGTCGAGCAGGGTTGGGCTGGTAGTTCACACCTGGTTAGGCTGATAATAACGCTATTAAACTGCAGAGATAAATACAATTTTCCATTTGTTTTTTTATATATACTGGTAAATTCAGATCGAACAGTGGAAATTCCTAGAATAGATATTATTTTATTTGACAAAGGCGTCCGGAAAACAACTATTTTATTCATTTGTTCGATTTAAATTATTTTAAATCATACGAATAATATCTATCATACAATTACAATCATGAATTTTTATAAACAGTCAAAATTCGAATATATCTTAGTTTTCGAAACCAAAATTCCAATAATTGCCAAAATATGTAACTTCTACTGAACTGATTTCGTATACTCAAAACGTGAGTAAATAAAAATACAGAAAATACAGTTAATATTTTGCTGTTGCGCCTGAAAAGGGGGACAAGTCATAAAACTTGAAAACGAGAAAAACACTATTTAAAATTTTTCAAAAAAATTATTTTTTTTACAGTTGTTTAGAATGATAAAATCTACTTATACTAATACTAATACTTCTACTTATCTAATTTTTTTACATGTAGTTTTCCTAAATGGATTAACATTTTTTTGCTGAATATTTGGGAGCAGAATATGTTTATAGCGATATTTGTTTGACTTACATCGTTTTTCACAAATCAGCATATGACTTACCCCTTTTGTAATTGAACATAATAATGATAACACAGAGGATAATCGAAAATTTAATTACGTTAATACAAGCTAATTACGTTAATACAATAAAACACCGGGATCGGATCAAATAGCATCGGAGTTACTGAAGGAAGGAGGAGACGCACTACAAAAAACAATACATGAATTGATAACAAAGATATGGTCGAATAAACAGCTACCTAACCAAATAATGCCCAAATCTAATACATTCACTTTTATATAAATATATCAGGGTATGTTTGTAACACTTTTTCTTAATAAAAAAATTATTTTAAAAAATACAATAAAACACCGGGGTCGGATCAAATAGCATCGGAGTTACTGAAGGAAGGAGGATACGCACTACAAAAAACAATACATGAATTGATAACAAAGATATGGTCGAATAAACAGCTACCAACGGAGTGGAATAGCGGTATTATTGTACCATTACATAAAAAAGGAAATCAGTTAGAATGTGGAAACTACCGTGGAATCACGCTGCTGAATGCAGCATACAAAATAATGTCCAACGTCATTTATGAAAGACTTAGACCACACGCTAAAAAAATAGTTGGCAAATACCAAAGTGGCTTCTGTAAACAGAAGTCAACAATAGACCAGATATTTGTTCTGCGACAGATCCTCGAAAAAACAAGTGAATATAACATCGACACATATCTTCTCTTCATAGACTTTGAAAGCGCATATGACAATATAAACCGAGAATTCTTAATAAAAGCAATGAAAGAATTTAATATACCAACACAACTAATAGAACTGATAAAAGAATCTCTAAAAGTAGAAAGTAGAATCCGGATACAAAATGAATTAACGAAAACAATAGATGTGAAAAAGGGACTACGCCAGGGAGACGCTCTATCATTTATCTTGTTCAACATCGTACTCGAGAAAATACTGAGGGACACAACAGTCAATACACGAGGAACAATCATGAATAAAATCGTGCAAATACTAGCATTTGCAGATGATGTTGACATAATCGCAAGATCAAGAAGAGAAATGATAGAGGCATACAACCAAATAGAACGAGCTGCACAAAATAGTGGTCTTAAAATCAATCAGACCAAAACAAAATATATGCAGGTAAGTAAAAACGCAGAAATAAGGCAGCCACCAAATATAACAATAGAAGAATACAACATAGAGGGGGTAAACAACTGTATATACTTGGAATCCTTAGTCACGTCTGATAATAACGTTTCGGAGGAAGTGAAGAGGCGAGTATTAATTGCAAATAAATGTTACCATGGCTTAATTAGGCACCTAAGTTCAGATAACGTCGCAACAAAAACAAAATGCCAAATATATAAAACCCTAATAAGACCGGTACTCACATATGGCTCAGAAACCTGGAAACTCACTAAAAGAGAGGAAACGCTGTTAGCCACCTTCGAAAGAAAAATCTTGCGACACATATATAAGGGCACAAAAGAAAACAGAATATGGCAAAGAAGATACAACTCTGAACTATACAAAATATACCAGGATCCGGATAATATAACATTCATTAAAATAAAACAGCTGCGTTGGATAGGACATGTAGAAAGAATGGAAGAAGGCGAAATACCAAACAAAATATTCAAACAGATGCCAGTAGGAAAAAGAACAAGAGGAAGACCGAAACTGAGATACTTAGAACAAATAGAAAATGATATAACAACCTTAAAAATAAAAAACTGGAGAAAAAAATCGGTTGCCTGTAAAGTCGGTTTTACGGGCGAAGATTTTACGTGACAACGTCTTTTTTTATTTAATATTTATTTTATATATTATTTTATATTTTTTATATATTATTTTATATATTATATATTATTATATTATTATTTTATATATTATTTATATTTTATATATTATATTTTTATATATTATTTTATATATTATTTATTTTATATTATATTATTGATTTTATTATTTTCTACAAAATTTATTTGAAAATTTTTTCGATATATCAATTAGTTGCGGAGATATCGATCATTGAAGTTATTGTTTGCTACCAGTATTTTATATATTTATTTTTTTCAGTTATAAAAAATTACTATTTCCAATTGTGTCTACCAAGTATGGTCACATGTATTTGCCTACATATTAAATAATAATAAGTACAGATAATGTTATGTGACGTTCACTTCTGATTATATATATTTTAATATTTTTAATTTTAAAGAATCAATTTGAAAATCAAAACACTTATTCAGATCGAAGGTTCAAATTTTTGCTAAATAAATTTGAAATTAATTAAAATTTGTAATTGTAAATGGTAAAGTTGAAAATTAAAACATTTACTAAAATTGGAATTTGAAATTCTTGCTAAACACAGTTAAATTCTAACTCCGCGCGTGGTGATTGGTCGGTTTAGTTCGTTTGTTTGGTCGCCCTGTTTTGACAGGTTAGAAGTTATAATTTGTTATTTTAAATGTTTGACTAGCAATACGCGCTGTTTCTTCTCAATCGACTGAATTACGATTGATTGCAGAGTGATTTAAACTAATAATTTACTTAACACTATCAACATTTGTCAATAGTATGACAACCTATAAACTCAGTTTCTCAACTTTTGTGTCAATCTAACAATTAATCAATCAATCATAGTTTACGATAATGAAATATTAGTGTACAATTATTTACCTTTATTGTTGTAGTTGTTGTAAATGACGAATCTAAGCACTCCACATTTTCACTACAGACACAGCTGACGATACTTTAACCACACGTGTGAACTTGTATTATGACGCTTTCTCGGTTTTCAACGCGCCTAATTCTCTAGTGCCGCGCGCAGCGGACCGATCATGTTTGAGTGGGAGAGAGACGCAAGGCATTCGCCGGTCCGGCGGGCCTCTCTCTCGTTCGGTGACTCACTGTAACAGACGTGAGCGGGCGTTACACTTTTTCTTGAATGACTCTGAGCCACAACCTAATTTAAGACGTTGTCACGTCAAAAAGAGCACGAAACAGATCAGAATGGAGAAGAATCCTGGAACAGGCCAAGACCCAAAAAGGGTTGTCGAGCTAGTTATGATGATGAATACAAGCTTACTTAAGTGCAACGGATATTTAAGTACTAAAAACATTAAACATTAAATACCTATGCATACAGATCTAGCTAAAATATACTTCCGGGGATGTTGATGAATCAGGGAGTAGCTATGTCTTTATCTGTGCGAAGTCCATCAAGTGATTTTTCTATCGTTTTAGGCACAGGCTTGTTATATACCTCTTGGGTAATAAATTTGTAGCCGCTTTTTCCTTCTTTCCTAAATCTACGGTTTTAAAAGGTTCTTCTTTGTCAAAGGACAACTTGTATTGAAACTGTTTAGATTTTTCATACCGCAACCAACGAAACTTTTTACAGTTTATCTTGTTATTCTGAGTATCAGTTTTGCGGTTAACTAGTATGGAATTAACCCTTAACTGGTCCGGCGTCGTCTGACAGACGATTCCATATTTTTAATTATATTTTATTGGAAATTGGCACTGCCTATAGGCAAGTCCTTTGACAAGTGGGTGTATTTGCGACAGGTTTCTCTCAGTTCCTAAAAAGTTATCGCAACAATTAGGTCGAGAGTAGTTCCTCAGACGACGCCGGACTGTTAGTGTGACTTTTTTGTGTGTCGTGCATTTTTAAAAATTATGGGTGGGCCATCAAAACGAGTGCGTTTCTGCGATGACGATTATGAGACAATTCTTTTAAATTGGTACAATAAAGAATGTGATAGTGACAGTGATGTAGACGATATTTCGGAAGACCATAACATTGAATCTGAACACGATACATGTTCGGAATTTTCTGATTCTGACGAGCCTGCAGATTGTAATGAATTAGCAGTAAGTAATAGTGACAAAACATATGTTTATCATAAAAATCGACTCAGGTGGTGTACGTCAGAAGTTATCCCCTCATCTAGAACACGTAAACACAACATTGTCATAAAAGTGCCAATTCTAAAAACAAAGACAAAAATGCTCGGCGAGGCTGCGATACCCTTGTCTGTTTGGAATATGTTGTTTAGTGATAACATTCTACAACATATTGAGCAGAATAAAAACACAAAATTTTAATCAACGCGTGAGAAATATTCTGCTAGTTCTATCCATCATCTTAGAGAAATAGATGTTATTGAGTTAAGAGCATTTTTGGGACTTCTTGTTTACACTGCCATTTTCAACTCCAGTCACGAAAATATGCACTACTTATATCTTCAATGCATAGTAGACGTTATAGTGATCCCTCTACTGAAAAACCAGAAATTATTTAGACTTTCTATATGAGAAATGCTCCAAAAGCACCTCAAGCCGTCGAACCCGAAGATGGCGCTTAACAATTTTGGCTTAACATGGCGCTTAACAAATTCATATATTCTACATCAGTGTTACAAAAACAATCCAGTAATAAAAGAAAAAAGTGGTTTTGCTTTGGAGTTGGCTATGCAGTTGGTGCAAGATCACATGAAAAGACGAATGACAATGATGAACATTCCACGTCAATTACGTCTTACAATTAGCCAGATACTTGGAGTTCAAGAAAAACAAGAGGACAATCAGACTGATGTTCTTATTTTAGAAAAACGCAAAATTTGCAGTTTGTGTCCGAGTAGAAATCGCAGGATGACAAAATACCTGTGCTTGCGTTGCAAAAAGCCTGTTTGTTTGGGATGTACAAAACCACTATGTAAAAATTGCATATAAAATTGGTAAAGTTTGACTGATGCTGGAAACAAACATTTTTGATCGATATTTATTTTACCTAGTTTTTTGTTTAGTGTGCGGTTTGGACATTTATTATCCTAGGAATACCTAAATTTTTTTTAAAGTGTTTTTTATATATGTTTTGTATTACTTTACAAAACTATGTACTTTTTCACAAATATTTGTATGGATGTCAGTTTTATTTAAATATTTTTTTCTTAACCCAAATAATGCTAAAATCTAATACATTCACTTTTATATAAATATGTATATCAGGGTATGTTTGTAACACTTTTTCTTAATAAAAAAATTATTTTTGAGTGTTGTTTTGCTTTCTTGAAAACAGTAGTTTCACAGACTACGCCGGATCAGTTACGCTACTGCTACAGTACCGGACCAGTTAAGGGTTAAATAAGTCACCAAAATGAAGAAACGCAGAGCCTGCATGTTGCGTAATAACAATATTTAATATTTTTATCTTATTTTGTGTCATATTATTTTATATCACACTGTATTTACTGTTTAAGATTTATAAAATTCTCTGTACCATCCAATAATCTGTACGGCGCCGATAACTTGCATTCAAATATCTTTCTAGACATAAGCTTCTAAAATCGTCAAAGAATCATAGCAATGAAAGGATTAGTAATTCCAAGTTATCGATTTGAGTAATTTGAAATTTCCCAACATTAACCAAAGTTACCCTTCTCAGACCAATGAAAGAAAAGTCAAAGGTATTTTAAATGTAAACATATCCGTTAGATACGTCGAGGGGGTCAGGGGGAGATTTCTTAATGTTAAGAAACGATTACGAGCCGAGTAATTGTTTTACTCAGTTCGTGCTAATATTGTATCACCGACAAGTTATCTAGTTTTATAGTTTTATAAAGTTTAGTCTCATAAATCAGCTATCGTAAGCAAGTTCTCGGCGTCCAAAATACGTTGTTGTAATTGTTTTAATAGACTTGTTAAAACGTTCTTTTCGAATCTTTCATTTGTCCCAATTTTCTGGGTGCTCCTTCAAAGAAGTATACAAAGTGAAATTATTTCCCAAGGACAAATCTTGTTCTCCAAGGGAAAAAACCAGCGACCTATGACTGGTGCGCGAAACAAAGGCATCAGGACAAGGTGTAAGGACAAACATACCTGCATCTTCGCTCACTGCATTTTTGTAACTAAAAATTGATATTTTCTTCTAACTTGTGGAATTAGTTGAGCCCAGTCATGTGGATGTTCTATTTGACTACTAATCTTTTTTCATATTACTACTACCAAATTAAACTATGACCTGGCCAGCACAGCAGTCTGAATACATTATTAGGTGTTCGACTTTAGGAACTAAATCTTTTTGCCAGTCAAAACTAAGTTGCCACAGTCGTGAACTGTAAGATTAAAAGTCCAAAATAGCCTCTTGTAAGACGACTCACTGCTTGGAGGTCTGGTGTTGACAGGCGTTGCTGAAGATCAAAAGTAATATTTTTCATTTTAGCATGATCCTTTGTCAGAAATTTATCTTTTCCTTTGCTTTTATATCGTTGATCAGCTTGAAAATGGTGTTAGTTTAACTCTTCTTTTAGTTGTATTATTTCATCCTCATTCTTGCACATATCAATTTTCATTTTTAATTTGTCACATGTACTGCATATATGTATTTCTTAGGTTTCTTTATACTGATGTTCAAGATGTAAAATATGTTTTCGTATATTTTATGATTAATAAAATTATCTGGGTATATCTTCTTGTAAGCTTTATAAATAGCAGTGAGTGTGTAGTGTGAAGGTAAATATTTCCTCGATGACTGCCTTCTTTTATACTGAATTTCATATAACGGTATAGATAAAATGTAATCTCTTGCCATTATTTTCCCAACATCTAATACCTTCTTCCAATTTTCATGATATCCTCGTTTATCTAATGTCATTACGCCTGCTATTTGAGAACATTTTTTCGCTGCTGTGACTTCTATGAATTTCTTACTAATATTATAAGTTTTCATAACACAGTCCTTGCAAACAACATATATTTTTCTTGCACTTATTTCTTCATAATTTCAGCTCTTACATAGTTTTTTCCTTAATCTCTTTTCGAGTTCTTGTAACATACGCCTTACCAAAATTTTGTTTTCCTCGTCTCTCCTGTCTCATTTTTCTCGTTTCTTTGTTTGTGCGTTTTTTAACTTTCACGCGGACCTTCCTGTCTAAGTTACACTTCTCCAAGAAATTAACGCACCACTTTAAAATATTAAAATATTTTATTAGCGTTAATAAAAATTTCCATTGTTATGTTATATTTTGCAAGCCCCTTGTATATGCTATTCGTAGACTCTATATTAATTGACTGTTTTGTATCGCTATAGTTTTTTTTGCAACAAAACAAAACGAAGCAAAAAATGTACTAATTCTATAAATATATTAATTTCCAAGTGTTCACGAATTTTATTCGGCTACTGTTTAATTGTTGATTATTGTTAATTGTGTTTATTATGGAGCGTAAATCACGTAATTTAACCCGAGATGAACGTGCCCAAGCAGTGATACTGACGGAAGAAGGTTGGAGTTACCGAAGAATTGGTCGTCGGTTTAATGTGTCCCACACATCCGTCTCATGGGTGTTAGAAAGATTCCTCGAAACAGGGGATCATACTCGCAGACCAGGGCAAGGACGAAACCGGGTAACTACCTCTATTCAAGATCGATTTTTAAGAATTGCTGGTCTTCTACAACGTTTTGTAACACATCGAAGTCTACAAATTCAGCTTCAAGACGTGCATGCTATACAAATTAGTACTGAAACTGTTCGCCAGCGACTTAGGGAATACAACTTAACACCTAGGATTGCCATTCGAGGTCCTCTATTAACTGCAGAGCATCGAAAGGGGAGACTACATTTTGCCAGAAAACACGTTAATTGGTTAGAGGCTGACTGGGAACGAGTGCTATTTACTGATGAATCCCGATTTTGTTTGTTCAATAACGACAGACGTGTTCGTGTGTTGCGACGACCCAACGAACGATATGCTCTATGTAACTTCTCACACACCACATTTTTTGGTGGAGGATCCGATATGGTGTGGGGTGGTATTTCTTTGACCGCACATACGGACCTAGTGGCCATAGAAAATGGAACGTTACAGCTGAAAGGTACATATTGGAGATCCTGGAGCAACATGTAGGTAGTACCATTCGCTCCTTATATCGGTGAAAATTTCTTACTAATGCAAGATAATGCCAGACCTCACGCTGCACAGATCGTCAGAAATTATCTAGAAGAGGTAGAAATTAACACTACGGAATGGCCAGCACATAGTCCGGATTTAAATCCGATTGAAAATCTCTGGGATATCCTTGGTAGGCGATTAAGAGCGACACCGATCCAACCACACAACTTACAGGAAGTGGGAGAGAGGCTGATCCAGATTTGGAGAGAACTAGACCAAAATGAAATACGGCAATTAATTTTAAGTATGGGCCAACGATGTGAGGCTGTTATACGTAGTAGAGGTGGAGACACTCGTTATTAAGACTTTTTTCATATTTTAGTTTACTTTTCTTATCATTATTTTTTTAGAATTATCCGTTTTATTTTTTTTTTCTCCTGTACTTCAAAATTATCTGATGATTAGACAAATTGTTATAATTACTAATAAAATGTAGAATAAATCTGGTGAAGTTTTATTTTTATTCTTTGCCTGTTTACAAATAAAATTGATTTGTTGAAGTGGTGCGTTAATTTCTTGGAGAAGTGTATATTGGCCTACTGAAGTATTATTTATATCTTCTTCTGAATTGGCTATTCTCTTTTTTTTTTCTACCATATCGCTGTCCTTGCCAAAGCTATCCTGCTGATCCTCTTAATATAAAACTCTGCATCGTGGCAGAGCTCGGCTATGATTTTTCTACCTGATATATTTGTGGCAGAACTCCACTACTCCTAGAAATTATTATGGTGGAGATGATAAATGTTGGAACTAGCATTAAATATGCCGATTGTTAACACATGAAAAGGCCACTTATTACATTCAAAAGTTAATAACATTATTCTTTTTTTATTTTCTTAAAAGTGAATATAGCAATAAAAACGATTGAAAGAAGCGAAAAATAGATCAAGGAAAGCAATACATTTATTAATATTAAAATACTAGTCCCTTAATAATAATAAAATACTATTGCAAAATATTTAATAATAGTAAACTATTAGTGCAACCGAAAAGGAATAAAATTTTCAGGATTTATTAGACGAATAAATAATGGTAAACAAGTTGGATTAGTTAATATCACTTATATCACCGTTAGGAGAGACAGGAACAAGAAAATTCCAGACGAAGGAAGAAAAGGTAACTTAGTACCTATAAAAAAAAACAAAGAAGTTGTCCAAGAATGTACAACCTATAGTGCCGTAAAATTACTTTTAGTCACATCATATGAAATTATAGAAGATAATAATTGATAGATCGAAATATCAGAAAATCAGTTTTAATTTATGCGTGACATATCAATTTTTATTACGAGGCAAATTTTTATTATGATAAAATATAGCCAAAAATGAACAAACACCAAAATAATATTCAATAATCTTAAGAAAGCATATGCTGGGGTGTCTCGAGAGCTTCTGTGGTGGGCGCTCAAGAAGAAAGCAGTCCCCGGCACGTAAAGGTTGCAGGGCTCGGTGCTTTGTCCTTCTTTAGTCTCGTTACTGTTGGATCAGATAACATGGAAAATAGAAGGTAATATTCCCTGGTAATGTATGCTGATGATGTAGGGTTAGTAGGAAAAATTGAAATATATTTAGAGCAAAGACAAAGATTGCTAATTTCATCACAAACGTCGGAAGTATGAGAGGAACAGGATATAGCTCCGACCACGAAAAAATCAGACAAAGATTTGAACAAGATATAGAGAAGTTATTTATGGAAGTATACATATATCCCACCTAAGTAGAAGAAAAATGGCAGCAACTAAAGCGAGTAAAAATGTTATACCCAGAATAGGAAGAGAAGCTGATACAAATAAATGGTTTGACAATAATTGTACAGAGCTGGCAGAAGTTAAAAAGAAATGTAAGAATACATAAATATGATGACAGATCGTAACGATAAAAACAGAGAGCAATATAATAAGTTATGAAAATAGTTCAAAGTAAATTTGTACTAAAAAAAGAGAGAATTTAGTAAAAAAAAACTGCAGGAAATAGAAGAAAAATTCAAAAACAGTGAAACCAGATCATTCGAAAATGCAGTTAAAAATAGGGTACAAAAAAGGGGTACAAAAATAAAACCACTTACATACAAACAGAAAAAGGAGAGCATGGGAAAGTTATGAACGAATGGAAAAATTGTTTTTAAACACTATTAAATAGTAAATAAAAAGAACCAAAGAAGATATAACAGAAGAAGGAGATGTTAGAATAACCGAACCAACGAGAGAAAAATTGCAAAGAATTATTAGATATTTGAAAAGCAATAAAAGTCCATGACAAAATAAAATACGTACAAAAATGTTAAAGGCAGGAGGTGACAAACTACATGAAACGTTACGTCAACTGATTTATATGGTAAAAAGTGAGAATGTGAGCTATGGGTGCTCAATAAAACAGAGAAAGAAATTATTGAGTGGTGAAAACGGAAGATATTGAGAGCTATTTTTGGTGAAAAAATCACAGCAAATGGTTGGCAAAGAAGAACTAATCACGAATTCACGATTTCTTCTTCTTAGGGTGCCTGTCCATTTCGAACGTTGGCGATCATTCTGGCTATGTTGACTTTGTTGGTTGCTATACGAAATAGTTGTGTTGAAGTCTTTCTATACCATGCTCTCAGGTTAGCAATCCAGGATATTCTTCTTCGTCCGGGGGCCCTTTTTCCTTCAATTTTACCTTGCAAAATGCATTGAAGTAGCTCGTATCTGCCTTGACTATGTTGACCAAAGCCGCAGTTGTGTTCATCCTCCGCAGTACTTCTTCATTGGTGACTTTGTCTGTCCATGGTATCTTCAGGATCCTTCTGTATGACCATAGCTCAAAAGCCTGAAGTTTTGATAGAGTTTCCGCCTTCAATGTCCACGTTTCTTCTCCGTATAGAAGCACTGAGTACACATAACATTTAAGGAGCCTTATTTTTGTTTCTAAGGTGAGGTCATGGCTCTTGAACACAAAACTCTTAGTCAAGATGCTTTACAAAAATTCAACTGTAGCAAGAAATACGAAATCATAAAGATTTAAATGTTGAAATAATGGACACTCAGAATGATAAGGCGTTCTCTATCTTTCTCTCCATCATCAATCAATCCCGATTTGTCCATTGTTTAACATAGAGCTCCTCTAGATATCTCCATCTATTTCTGTCCTGGTAATAATGCTTTTTATCTTCGGTACATGGTGTTAAGGGTCTTCCCCGGCTTCGCTTGTCTTTCCGTGGTCTCCACTCAAGCAATTTTTTTCCACCTGTCGCCTTTTATTCTTGCAACATGTCCCGTCCATCTCCATTTTAGCTTGTAATAAGTTCGATAATGTCTTTTACTCCGGTACGTTTACGAAACTGAGAAACTTCCTCGTTTCTCAGTCTATTTCCCAAGCTTATTCCAAGCATTGATCTCTTCATTTTATATTGTGTCCTTAATTTTTCCGCTGATGTTTTTGTGGGTGTGTGTGTATGTGAGGACCGTCGCAGTGATTGAAAGCTTTCATTTTTAAATGAATTGGAGCATTTTTTTTAAACACGTCTCTTATTTTTACGAATACAGCCCAAGCTAAGCTGAGTACATCACATGTTTGGTTGCCTTGCGTTAAGTTTATTTCGTGGCTTAAATACACATATCCTTTCACACCTTTTATTGGCGATTTATCAATTTCTATAAGCTCATTTAGAATGAGATTCGTCATCATTTTTTTGCCGTAGTTTATCTTTAAATCGACTTTCTCTGTTATTTGCTGTAGTTATTGTAGCATAACTCTGGCTTCTCCTAAGTAGTCAGTTATGAGAACAATGTCGTCGGCATATCGGAGATTATTTAGTTTCTGCCCATCGATGTTGACACCCTTTGAGTCCCACTCTAATCGTTTAAATGCGTACTCCATGATTCTTATAAATAGTTTTGGCGACAAAGTATGTCCTGCCACACCCCTCTGCCAATTTTTAATTTAAGACACTCTAGATGGTCATTTGTTCCGTAGGCTGATCGAAACCTTGCCTGTTCTTCTGACTAATAGAAATCAAGTTTTACTTCCAATATATTTGCTATTATTCCAGTGAAGAGCTTGTATAGGTAGTTTGGTAAGCTAATTGGCCTATATAGTCTTCAAGATTTAATTTGTCTCCTTGTTTTCGTTATCCAGACATATAGATTACAAAGTGGACCTCCAAGTTTAATTGTCTCAATGACTACACCACCTTCCACCGGAGCTCTATTATTTTTTATATTTTTGAGAGCACGTTGAATTTCTTGCCGGGATATATCTTGTATATCCTCCGATCCTATATGATGTACCTTTTGTATTGTTTGTTTTATCTTATTATTTTATTATCTTCGTCTTATTTTTCTGGGCAAAATAAGTGGAAAGAGGAGTCCCGGTCGAAGAAGAACATCATGGTTTCGTAACCTACGGGAGTGGTTTAATCAGTCTTCGTAGTCACTCTTCAGAGTTGCGGTAAACAAAATCATGACAGCCAATATAATAGCCAACGTTCAGTAATTGACATGATACAGTGAGAAGGGAAGAAGTATTTTGTGACTAGTAACACTAACATTTTTATCACAGTAAATCACAGCCAATTTGACAAACAACGCTCTATTTTTTTATTTACCACATATAATTTTAAAATAGTTAAAAACTATTAGATGTTTACATTAAATTTAATCCCTCTGGAGAGTCAAGAACTAGTTACAATCCCTGTGCGATGTACAGAACATAAATAATTTACAAAAATCCCTTGGGGTTCAAAAATCCCTCGAGTTGCATCGCAAGTCCTTTCCCAACTCGCTTGTCGTTGAGGGGGTTTCATCTCTCTACCTCTTGTTGTTTATCAATACTTGTGCACATTCTTTATTTTTTCTGTACTTCAAAATACAATCGGGATGGAATTATTAAGGAAGGCTCTCGACTGAAGAGTTTGAGAGCACTATGTGCTTGAAAAATACATGATAGGGAACGGACTTGAATTATTTTGTATTATATTTATTTCGTGGTTATTTTTATCCAGTTTTATTCAATATTTCATTCACTTTTTGATATTTCGCTTCTTCATGAAATGTATACGTTGCAAGAAGCAAAACACTTTTTATCCATTTATTGTTGTCATAGGGTACGTTATTAGATTGGTTTGCATTTTTATTTTAAATTTTAAATGGTTCGGTACTTGTTATTGTTACGAATAATTTATTTCTATCTTCAATGCTGACCCCCCGCGGGAAGTGTAGTGGTCATGGCGAGGTCGTGTATTGTCCGTCTCCAAATATCTTTGTCTCTGGTCATTTCTTTTAGCTTATGCATAGGTCTTCTTCTGCTACATCAGATATGCAGATGACACCATAGTATTTGCGGACAACTTAGAAGACCTACAAGTTCTCATGAACAAAGTCACGTATTACAGTTAACAATATGGACTCAATATAAACGTTAAGAAGACAAAGCTTATGATAATTAGCAAGAAAAGGATAACATAAGGTCAACTCTACGTCAACCAATCCCCTGTAGACAGAGTAACGCACTACAACTACTTCGGCACCATAATAATTGAAGAATGGACCAACAACCAGGAGATTAGAGCATGCATCAGAAAAGCTAGATCCACCTTTAATCGGATGGGGGCCTTCTTCAAGAGTCACAACCTCTCTCTTGATACAAAAGTAAGAATGCTGCGATGCTACGTCTTCTCTGTCCTTTTTTTATGGTATTGAATAATTGAAATTATTGGTATTGACCACCATCAAATCCCAAAAGTTACAGTTCTTCGGACATATTATACGAAATGAATTCAGATATGCTCTCCTTCAAGCCATTCTGCAAGGAAAAATATTTGGAAAACGAGGTCCAGGAAGAAGAACATCTTGGTTTAAGAACCTCAGAATCTGGTTCAATACAACATCTGTGCAGCTTTTCCGCGCTGCTGCAGATAAGATAAAGATTGCCATGATGATCGCCAACATTCGTAACAGATAGGCAAATCAAGAAGAAGAAGAAGGTTTAGGATTATGTATTGAGGGGTGCTGTTTTGTCCAATGAATAGACTTTTAAATGGGCTATGTTATTGAGAAGAAGTTCGTTTGATTTTAAAATATTGTTGAGAAGTGTTTTGTTGGCAAATTTTTGGTGGGATGTGTTCTATAAAGTATTTGCTTGGGTTGTGTTGTCTTGTGTTTTTTTGTTGCTGGTGTGTGATGGTTGTAGGGGATGGTTCGGATCGATTGTTTTAGTTGATTATTGTATAGATTGAGTTTTATGTGTTTCGTTTTGTGTTTTTTGATTGTAAGGTTGGAGGTAAAGGTTCAATAGTTATTGTTTCTGTCGCAGGTTCATGTTGTGTGTTGTGTGTAACTGTAATGCTAATGTACTGTAATATGGGATATAAGGTATAAGGGGTAATGTGTTGATTTTGGATTTGGTTGTAACTATGGCGGATTTGTAAGGAGAGTTGACTGTAAGTGACTTGAATTTTGATAGATGGGTCGATTTTGAGTTTTAAATAAATAATCAGTTGAATCTGTGGTGATTGCGGAATTATTAAGGAATGCGTGCGTTTAGATTTGTTTATGTGATGTTTTCTGGGACTGGACGACGGGGTGGGATGGGTGTTTTTTGGTTGGATCTGTTTGTGATGGTTAGGTATTTGGCTCCGGGTAAAACTTTGAGTTTTTTTCTGCAGAGGTTTGGCATTAATGGGGTTCGTCGTGTAAAGGTAGGGCTATCTTATTTATCTTGTTCACGTAGACTGCAAAGAAATTGTTTTCGTCCTTTAACATATCCGGAACGATTAGGATTAGTGGGGTTTGACTGCAGAATTTGGTTAGAGATGTGGTTTATCGTGTATTGTGTATTATGTAAGTGTGTTACATCGAGTGATACAAGGGATTCTTCGTTCTAGTAATCGTAATAGTTCCGTATACTCACCGCTGCTTCCCTGCGTTCCTCAGTTGTTTAAATCGGGCGTCCATCTATATTAATGGACACTCGGAACAACCGGGATCAGTGTAAGCATACCGACTGGTTATTAATCTCCTCTAACAGGAGATTAATACTCGACTATTAATAACTCGACCACTGTATTTGTATGAGTTCTAAGTTGAGAGTTTTGTGACATAAAGTTGTTTGTATATTGTGTCATTTGTTTTTATGTCATATTTTAAAGAGCTGCCTGAGTTTAAGGTGTCTAAGAAAATTTGTAGTTGGTTTGCAGTGTTTTAAATAACAGTTGATATGTGAGTTTTTTGAATGTCAGATCTGAAATCGTCCAGACTATGACCTGGAGGATGGTAATTGTTGTGTTGTGAGTTTGTGGTTGCGTGATATGTAAACAAAGGTACCTCGAATTGTGAGGCATATTTCGGCAAGATGGAGTTTTTTATTAGAAGATGGCTATTTTTAAGTAAAAATTTCTTTAGCGATGTTGAACACTTTTTGATGGGAAACAAATCATTAAATACGCGACAGATTTCTGCGATCGTCATCAATACGTAAATTGTTCGCGGTAGCTAGTGCAAGTGAGGAAAAACAAACGTATCGGCATTGCCAAAGGGGCATTAGATTTGATCTCCGTTGTTATTGGTTCTATTGCAGCGTGTGAAACATTAAATGAAAGAGGAGGGGATAAAGATTATATTAAGATAAAAAAACAAACAAGGCGACTACCAAAAAGGCACTACACAGTATCTTGATTATCAATGAACGTATAATTACATACGAGATATAGGGTACTACGGATGAAAATAGATCTACTAAAAACCTATTAAAGTCAAAAAATTTTGTTTTTTTGACTTTAAGAAGGCCTCTGACTGAAAACAAAATAAACAACTGTTACAATTCTAACATGCGATATACAAATGAAAGGCGAGGGGATAACAATTATATGAAGATAGAACAACAAACAAAACGACTACAAAAAGAGCACTAGACAGCATCTTCGATCTTAACGAGTGTAGAGTTACATACCAGATACCATAGGTCACTATGAATGAAAATAAATTTACTATAAGACAAATTTGGATTTATTGACTTAAAGAAGGCCTCTGGCTGAGTACAAAATAAACAACTGATCGAATCTTAATTTGCGACATAGGATATAACAAATATATTAAGATAGCAAAAACAAACTAGGCGACTACCAAAATTGCACTACATAGCATCTTCGTTATTATCGAATGTATGGTTATGTTTATGGTAATGGTAGATCGAAGCAGCGACCAATTTGTGAGCCATTCAGACACTTGAACCTGACTAGTACTTAAGCGCCCTCCAATTACAGGTTTGAGTCCCACAGGCAGAGTAGATGAGCCCTCTATTGCCAGGGCGTCAGCCTGTTCGTTCCCCTCCATGCCTGTGTGTCTCGGTACACATACTAAGTTAACCCTATTGGTCAGCGCAGTATCAGTAAGTGCTCTTGTACTTGCTGATGATGGTTTTTGCACTTTAAAACTTAAAAACCAGCTTAGAGTATCCTAAACGATGCTAGAATGCATCTAATACATTTCTTCATGTTTTTCAAGAATTTAATATGGATTCTTCGATAATTCTTTGAATTAGCTTTGCAACACTTGCCGGTTTGGGTTTATAAATTTTACTTTTAAAGTATGCCAAATAAAAAGAATCATTAGGATAAAAACGAGTGAACGAGAAAACATTCGGTAAAATGCCTGATCTAAAGAACGCCGAACAGTTACACCAAAATAAGCTAGAGCTTCGTTTTCTTCAAACCGCATCTCATTAAAATTGGCTCAAAACTTATTTTTCAGGGCAGATACAATTTCATTACTAAATAGCAGTTTATAATTATTTAAATTTTCTTTTATAAAAAATGACCCAATTAACTGAGTACCTACTATTTCCGATCATACATTCAGTTCTGGTGGTCTTTGAGTATTGTTTTCACGTATCCACTTTGGATTTACCTCACTTCAATACTTTAAATTTGCCCGATTTACATTCCCACAGAGTGTACATATTGCTTCGTCGGAAAAACATTTTTACCGAAGTTCTCGTCATTATTATTACACCACTAATATGTAGTCTTCAGTCGCAGTCAACTTCATTTAATTCTTGCAACAGCTGGATTTTGTAGGGTTTAAATTAATTCTTATGTAAAACACGTAAGTCTGAAGAATGACCTACACCATGTATTTGTGCAGTTTTGCGTAAGGATGTATGTGGATTTTTGTCGAAACTCTGCATTCAATCTAAAGTTTTTATTATTTAAATGGGAATAAGCCACAATTAAAGGTTAAAGTAAATTTATTGATGTTTCAATTTCCACTTCTAAAATCGTTTTCAAAATACAAACATTTCTCAAAACTAATATTAACTTAACAACAAGTTAGATCAGATTTTAACAAGATTAGGATTGCCATATTAAGAAGATGAAACTTGAATCAACTCATGCTGATTTTTATACAAAAATCCACTTTGTATCGATATACCTTTAAAATATCTAAATATTCTCGATATCTTAAAAATAAGTAGCCATTGACATACTTTAAATAAATCTTCCAACACTTAATACTAAGTGCCCATTTTATTACAATATACCGAAGGCATTTCCTTATTGTTATTGCATTGTGTAACACATCTTGATGCATATAGAACTTACATATTGAGGGCAAGAAACCTCTAACAAGTTCGTCGGGCGCACACTTGGAATCGGCTAATGGATTCCTATCTAAAAATAATTCAATAATACCTATTACTTGTCAATGTTAAATGGTGTATTTACTTTAAATATTCGAGTGTACATATATGTGGCAGTATATAACATCGGCCATGGCCCATTATCTCTGGGTGGTCAGACAAAAATAGCGTGCACTAATTGAATATAGGCTTAGGTATTAGAATTACTTTTTTCTTCTACCACGTCTCCCAACAGAAGAATTATTTTATGCAATAAACTATGGAATTTAGGGACTAAATAGGTAGTATAAAATTCAAAATTTCAAAATATGTTTAGAATAATTTATATGCTAAATAAAATACAACCGTAGTTTATTTATTTAACTGTGTCGATAATATTGAATTTGAATACTATCGAATAACTATTAAAAAAGTTTGTTCTAATTCATTTAGATCCAATGTCATATACTTTAGAAACAATTATACCAAGTACATAGAATAATCAACCTTTCAGTAGACGCAGTTTAATTTTGGGTATCAGTAGTCGCACACGGTCTACTACACCGGTCATAAAAATAGGATGCATTTTGTTTAAATTTTAATAAAATAATCTATTTTTTGTAGTTTTTCTTAACGTTATATTATTAATGACATACATATTTTGTTTATTTAAAATGTTTATTTACGTAGCACAAAAATAAACCACAATTTTTGTAATACCTAGTTTGATTTATTCTCTTTTTTACTAAACAAATTACAATGATTGTTCTGAAGCTATTTTCTTGTGGCATTTTAAATTAATTACTATTTAAATGGGAATAAGCCACAATTAAAGGTTAAAATACGTTTATTGACGTTTCAATTTCCACTTCGGAAATCGTTCTCAAAATACAAACATTAGTAAATTAAACAAATTTTGTTTTTTGTTACTTAGTGAAAAATTCTTCTAATAATTTAATTTTATCTGACTCATCTATATTGACAATTCAGACATACCTGATACATTTTAAAGTAGACGACTTTAAAATGATATTGCCAATATTGTTGAGTTGCGTTCCTGGGACGACTTTACTTATAAGATAGTTCATCCGATTACATGAAATCAACTTTAACTTGAGAATATCCGTCAGAAAAGATCATAACATGTAATTCGTCTTTAAAAAGACAAATACATGCCATGATGACAGTAAAATTCTCCTGTTAGTGATTCCATAGTAAATTATGAGGGAAAAACCAGGAAAAAACCTCATAATACTATCCCGACATGGTAAGTATTTGATCGTGCATTTAGTTTACCTTCAATAAACAGCAAATTCCGATTTTATATGTTTGTTATTTAAAAAACATAAATGATGTATTCTCTATATGTTACTGACTTACCAATACTGGTATTTTCCTTTTAATAACTTCCTCTTTCAATATGGGTAACCAGATTATACTACATTCTGCCGAGGAATTCGCTACACAATTGGTCTCATTTAGCATAATAATTAGAGCCGCTTCTTTGATTTTTCTCTTTTTACCATCCGTTTCTTTTAGGACTATATTTGAATCATTCCATTGAACCCTATGTTCATTATCCCATTCACTTATTCTAACATTTAATGGTCTTGATGTTTCACCTAAATAAAAATAAACCAGAAAGGACAAAGAATTGCATTTATAAAATACCTTGTGAATGCGATCAGTTTTATTTAGGTGAAACATCAAGACCATTAAATGTTAGAATAAGTGAACATCAATCCTATATTAAAAATAGAGAATTTGATAGATCTCAAATATGTAAACACGCATGGGATAATGAACATAGGGTTCAATGGAATGATTCAGATATAGTCCTAAAAGAAACGGATGGTAAAAAGAGAAAAATCAAAGAAGCGGCTCTAATTATGCTAAATGAGACTAATTGTGTCGCGAATTCCTCGGCAGAATGTAGTAGGATCTGGTTACCCATATTGAAAGAGGAAGTTATTAAAAGGAAAATACCAGTATTGGTAAGTCAGTAACATATAGAGAATACATCATTTATGTTTTTTAAATAACAAACATGAAATCGGAATTTGGTGTTTATTGAAGGTAAACTAAATGCACGATCAAATACTTACCATGTCGGGATAGTATTATGAGGTTTTTTCCTGGTTTTTCCCTCATAATTTACTATGGAATCACTAACAGGAGAATTTTACTGTCATCATGGCATGTATTTGTCTTTTTAAAGACGAATTACATGTTATGATCTTTTCTGACGGATATTCTCAAGTTAAAGTTGATTTCATGTAATCGAATGAACTATCTTATAAGTAAAGTCGTCCCAGGAACGCAACTCAACAATATTGGCAATATCATTTTAAAGTCGTCTACTTTAAAATGTATAAGGTATGTCTGAATTGTCAATATAGATGAGTCAGATAAAATTAAATTATTAGAAGAATTTTTCACTAAGTAACAAAAAACAAAATTTGTTTAATTTACTAATGTTTGTATTTTGAGAACGATTTCCGAAGTGGAAATTGAAACGCCAATAAACGTATTTTAACCTTTAATTGTGGCTTATTCCCATTTAAATAGTAATTAAATTACAATTAATTTAAAATTAAAACTCAAATCTTCATTAAAATTAAATCAGTCTTCAAGAACTATCTTAAACAAAAATGAAACATTATTTCATTAAGACTTATCATAAAAAAATATAAGAAATGGCAAAAAACATAATAAAATTAAGCCGGAATACTGTGACATCCACAGTCACCACACCTCCCAATTGCTCCCGGAGTTCTTGAACTGGCACGATATCTTCATCCAAATGGCAGATCTCCTTTAGTCGAATCCTTATTGTCTTGGGTATATAGACATTTTGGCTTCGATTCTTCTGGTGGTTGTACATAAGGCTAAATGCTAAATTTGTCAAAACTTTTCGTCGAGTCTTTGTGGAATTTGAAATGTTACAATTGTAAATAAAAAAGGAATTTATTGCTGTAGCATTTAAAGTGCTATACAAAACAACCATAGGCCATATTCTACTACAACGTGCCACATCATATTGTGCGCATAATTTATCTACAGTATCAATACCGCTTTTTGTGCTCTTATATGCTAATATGATTTCCGGTTTTCCTGTTATAGGATCACCGTTAACGTTTTTGTTTTTTTTTTGGTTTATGCTGGTGTTCCTTTTGAACCAAACATAAATTTACTAGAGCCATAGGTCCTCCTTGATTGTTAGAGAAATATGCATGAATTTCTCTTCTATTTACTTTGATTGCCTTCAAAAGAGTTAAACCATTTTCCTTCAAGCTTATACCAAGATCAACGCTGGTATACCAATTGTCGGTTGTAACATTTCTCTAAGATCTGTAGAGATGTTGACAGGGTCGTTCCACCACTGCCTTGGTACTAGTGTCTAGATAGTATGGACCACCCACTTGGTTTTTGCCAACGTATACTTCCATGTTGACAGTGCAAAAAATTTTATATCGTATCTATTGGGTTTGCTTGGTATAAATTCCTTTTACCCTATGACGGCCGATATATTATTAAGATATGATCAGTGGGCCTCAAACAGTGGGGCGTTAATATTTAATTCCGATCGCTTGAAAAGTAAAAATATTTAATTTCCTGTATTTTATGTTCAGTAAGAATATTGGATTTTACTGTATCAAAGGCAAATAAAATGAATATAATATGTATATACAGGGCGTGTAAAAAGAAGTGGGACGGAATATTTCGAATACTCGAAATTATTTGTTGACATCAAATGTTCATCAAGGTCTCTATAAGTCTCTATTTTGTGTAGAGTGAAAGGTATACGAATGGTTTTGCATGCAGTTAAATTGGAAAATACTTGCCAAGTTGCTGGTATGTCCAAATTTGAATAAAATACATCCAAGACTTTACTTTTTGCAGACACTGTATTAAATATAACCTTGAAACAAATCTTATATACTAAAACGCTAAGCCCTTTTCTTGTCCACCACTTTACTCAAAAACCATATCAGATAATTAAAATATTTTTTCGGAATATTATTAGTATTACGTATGAGATTGTCAAGATATACTTTTGGTACAAAAATTCACTTCCGGTTTTGAGATGACCGGAAGTTAAAATTTACTTTAAGTTTTAGATTTAAATCTAAATATATACTTCCGGTTGCGATCCGACACCGGAAGTGACCCGAAACGCGCATAAAACGTCAAGATAGAGCAAATCTGACACCGGATTCCTGATCAGCATGCAAAATTAACTGCTAAATGATATCCATGTCGACATTTGATGAACTAAAAATTGCATTCCGGTTTTGTGGTCGACTTCGGGTTTCGTTTTTATTAGTCAAATCATCTTATATACTAAAACGCTAAGCCCTTTTCTTGTCCACCACTTTACTCAAAAACCATATTAGATAATTAAAATATTTTTTCGGAATATTATTAGTATTACGTATGAGATTGTCAAGATATACTTTTGGTACAAAAATTCACTTCCGGTTTTGAGATGATCGGAAGTTAAAATTTACTTTAAGTTTTAGACCCCACAATGTATATATGGTTGCGATCCGACACCGGAAGTGACCCGCAACGCGCATAAAACTTCAAGATAGAACAAATCTGACACCGGATTCGTGATCAGCATGCAAAATTAACTGCTAATTGATATCCATGTCGACATTTGATGAACTAAAAATTGCATTCCGGTTTTGAGGTCGACTTCCGGTTTCGTTTTTATTAGTCAAATCAATAGAGAATTCAACGTGGTGTTTAATTAACTTTTGCGATGAGCATCAACAGAGCACAAGGACAAAGTCTGAAGAAGGTTGGGATTTATCTTCCAAATCCTGTTTTTTCCCATGGACAGCTATATGTGGCAATGTCTTGATCCCGCTCATTTGATGGCGTAAAAGTTTACATAACTCCCGGTGCCAAGCAAAAGTTTTCAGAAAATGGAGACATTGTAACAAAAAACATTGTTTTCGACGAAATATTTCGTGATATTTAATACACTTTTTACTTGCATTATTATTGATGAATGTTATGTATATTCTTGCTTATATTGTTTGTATTGATCTCTTAATTTTTCTCGCAAAATAAAAATTTCGTTTAAAAAACTCGATGTCGAGTTGGTCCGCTAGTTGGCACTAAATCACTTCCGAGTTTTCAGCAAAACAAAAGGTTTAAATTAAACTCGTGTAGTCCAGTAATTAATACCAAAGCTATTAAGAGTATGCAGTCCAGTAATTAGACCGAAGGTACTTTATCGTTTAACTAAAACACACCACAAAGTCCGAATTGAATTTACGAAACACTTTTTTGTTACTTCTTTTTAGCAAACGATTAGTCCTATTCACTGTCTGATATTTCACTATCACAGTCATCACTATCTGAATTGTCTATCCGTATAATTAGAGACCGAACCTCATCTATAACTCGCTCGGTTTGAAAAGACTGAACGATTATGTCTTCCGTATGTCTAATACAATTTTGCCATTGTTCTGCCTTTATTTGTTCAAGCGATTCATTCCATAAACTAAGAACGCTAACGTCATCTGTTGTTTTGAATGCATGTTTATCATAAAAATTTTTGGCTATACCCCAAACTAACTCAATTGCATTATAGTGGCAATGGTAGGGCGGAAGTCGAAGAACTTCATGGCCATATTTAAGAGCCATTTAGTCAGTAACAAATTTCTTTTGAATTTTGTGCTCTACACACCTTTGAAGTAAATTGACTTTTAAAAATATTTACTATTTAAATGGAAATAAGTCACAATTAAAGATTAAAGTACGTTTATTGACGTTTCAATTTCCACTTCGGAAATCGTTCTCAAAATACAAACATTGGTAAATTAAACTAATTTTTTTTGTGATAAATTTTCTTTTCTGCCAACCACAACTTTATTTCTTCTTTTGTCCAGCTGCTTGAAGGAAATCTCTCTTCTACTCTTGAGTGGTAGAATGCATTATCCAACACTATAATGGATGGTCGCTCCAATTTTTTTATCAAATTCTCTTCCAACCTTCTTCTTTATGTGCCGTCTTCTACCGAAGGTTGGTGACCATCAAACGATAGGTTTCTCTGTTTTGTGCCGCATGTATTATGTTCGCAGCTTCTGGTATTTGAAACCATTCTCTCAAGTTTCTCAGCTAGGATTTCTTCTTTCTGCCCAAACCTCTTCTACCTTCAATCTTGCCTTCCACGATAAGCTATAGCAGACTGTTCTTATCAGAACACATGGCACAGGTATGACGCTTTCCTCCTTTTAACAGTTGTTAACAATTCCACCTCTTTACCCATTCGTCTTAGTACCTATGTGTTGGCCACTCTGTCTGTCCAAGGTATTCTCAGTATGCGTCGATACAGCCACATTTCTAGAGCCGCTAACTTCTTTATAGTTGCTGCTGTTAACGTCCACCCTTCAACTCCGTAAAGTAGCGTAGAGAGTACGTAGCATTTCGTGGCGCGCCATCGGAGGTTAACGCTTAGGTGGCGGTTGCTTAAGAGCTTTCTCATTTTGATGAATTTGGACCTTGCTCTTCTTCAAACCATTCTTCAAAAATATTTACTTCATGATACTATCATAACATGGTAAGTATTATTTGTATTTCTGTTATTTAAGAAAATAAATTATGTATTCTCAATATGTTATTGACTTAACGATAGTGGTATTTTCTTTTTATTGATTTCCTCTTTTTCCTCAAGTTTTCCTGTTTAGGAAAGAGAATTAGGGAAGTATCTTTCCCTATTTCTCAATAGAGGAGGAACAGAACAATATCGATTTGATTTAAAATACTTTAACGTAGTCATAATGCTGAAATTTACTAAAAAATTTTAATAATTGTATTCAAATCAACAGCTGTCTGGTTTGTTTATACCACTTTTAGTAGTTTAAATTTATTCCACCAGAGGTCAGATACTTTGTTTTCAATTGCGAATTAGGTCACCTGATATAACTATTACAGTGAAACTTGTGTCAACGGCCACCTGTATAAAGGGCCGGTTTCAAAATTTCCCAAACCGATTATATGTAGATTGCCTTATTTATGACCTGGTATTTACGGCCACCTTTAGAATACAGACGCAGTCAGATAATTTCAAATGTTTAAAACCCATTTCATAGAAATTCACCTATTAATATACCTGTTAATATTGGACGAAATCTTTTTCTTCTATTTGTTGATGGAAATACCCAATATTATTACGTATTTAACTACGTATCTACCTAAAAAGGGATGAATTAACCTTCATAAGTAGGGTCGGTCTTGTTCGAAATTTTCTTAAGTTCCTATAATAATATGTCGCAACAGAGGAAACATTTATCGCTAAAAAACAAAAAGTGTATAATCGCCGAAAGTGAACAGTATGTATATAACATCAAGAAAACAAAATATTTAATCTTGTCATTTTACCTCTAATACATGCTTCACAAAATTTTACTTTGTTTAATTTAACATTCTCCAGGCCCTGAACCATGTTATTATTAACAAGTTTTCTTAGTTTTTCGTCACAAATGTGTTTTATTCTTTTATGCCATAATTGTGTACCATTATAGAAAGTTTCAACATTTTTCAATTTTATTATTGAGCTTAAATGAGATTTCATATAACCTATTTCTATAACCTAAGCCCACTAAATTATTTACGTTATACAAAGATACTTCGCTGATCAAAAATTACTGAATATAGGTTACGCCTTAATTTTGGTACAAAAGATGCATTTTTAATGGTACATTCTACCTCATTATTTCCTACTTGACTTAAAACTTTAATGTTTTCTACACCTATTGCCTGCATATAATCATTCTTTTTAGCTACTACATAGGATTTATTGTTTACTAAGTGATCTGTGCATCCTGACTCTTTATTTCTACATACCTCAGAATCTAATTTAACATGATCGGTTAAAAAACATACATTATTTTCCTGAATGTTACTGTTGTCTCCCATATCTATGTAATTTCCTTGGTTTGAAGATCTCTGTCTTGATTGGTGACCACTACCTCCTCTCTGGCCTCTAAAACTCCTACCTCTGAAACTTCCTCTCATTTGAATAATTCCTTTGTATCCTTTATTAAATCCTCTCATAAGTGCTCTATTATATGTCTCTGCATTCACTCTACAATCCTTTTGCATATGTCCTGTCTATGTCTACGGTTTTCATGAAAAAAAACTGCTGGTTTTTCTTATTTTGCAGTACTGGATGAAGATGCCTTCTTTCTTTTTACTTCTGCTCAAACTTTTTTCTTTGCCATTTCAACTGTTAACTCTTTTGAATCTAAATTTTCTAGAATTGCAATAACTGTTTCGAAGAATGGTGGCATAGAGAGTAGTAAGTTACATACTAACTCTATGTCACTGATTTCCGCTCCTGTTACTTTCCATTATTTCGTTACATTATTGAACTCACTAAAAAACTGCTCCAGATCATTGACTTCTTTTAATTTCATAGATAGATAGACATTAATTTCTTTCTTAAAATCATTTGTCAAGGTTGTCCTCTTTTTTCATATTGTTCTTGCAAAGCATGCCACATATTATAAGCTGTTGGTTTATCTCGAATAGCCTCTAATTGATTGTCATCTATACATTGTACAATTATTGACCTGCAAGCTCTATATTTCTATTTCGCTACTAACTTTTGTGACTCTTTTTTATAATTATTCTCCGTAGTAATCCATTGTTCTCCATAGTAATCCATTGTTCAACTTCTTTTTCATCCAAAATAACTTTAATTCTATATTTCTATGTAGAATAATTGGACCAATTCAATGGAAAAAGTTCAATATTAAATGTATTATTTACTGTACTTGCCATATTTTATTTATATAGAGTTTTATAAGCCCATAACCTGTCGGATTGTAAAATCTCTCAAACTCTCAAACTTATTGTTCCTTAGCTTTATTTTATACTCAATATTAATACATACTACTTAGAAATTGCACATTTTTACCATGTGCTTCGGTACCATAACCTATTCTTCTTAACCTGCATTTCTAATCATCTTTCATTCTGATTCACTCAATGACACAAAAAGGATTATGGAAAATATTACACTTTACCAAAAGTACCAACAAAAATCTTAAAATAAACAAAAGCAGTGAATTATATAGACACACTTTATTGATAAGTCTCACAATAGCGGATGATAAATAACCATTGTTAAGGACTGAGAAATAATTTAACATAACAATAACTATGAGTGATTCTATATTAATCTAAAGTTTATTATCTAATTTTCTAAATTCTTTTATAACATGTAGAATCTTCTTAATAGCAAGATCTATATCTTCATCTGTATGTTCCCAATGAGTAACCAGTCGTATGAATCCTCTTCCCATTATCCTAACACTGACTTTGACTGGATCATCATCTTTAACTTCAGCCAACCGGCGAATAAATTCTACAGGCGATCGTGTGGGGTGACTGTATTTAAACATGATTATATTTGTTTCTATTATGTTCAGATTCACCGAAATCATTGGTGACTGTAACTCATATATAGCTAAAAGAAAAATAAAAAAAAATAGATAATATTGTTAAATAGTAAATAATAAAGTAGTAATAATAAAGTATAATATATCGTGTAGCTAACTATTTTAAGCTTTTAACTTAATTAATAATATTATTCTTTTTAAGGGGATATATTCTCGCCGCAGTAAAATGAGTGTCATTCAAATAAACTAACGTGTAACAATTCTTTGAGTGTATAATTTTCCCGAAATTTAATTCTCTGAACAGCGACGTTGTTGCCAGTTGCCGATGCCACATACTGGAACTTATGATCGGTCAACAATAAATATTTCAGAGACAATTTCGAGACATTTTTTTAAATAACCCTTCATTGGTGTGGTGGTATATGACGGGCTCCACACATGCAAAACACTGTATTTTTTACAAAAACATCCTAGGTCCGTTAGATCCCAATAAATTTAATGAGGATGAGTTTGCTTCTGCCAATCCAGCAAAGGAAATTATAGTAGATGCCGTTTCTCCACCAGGGGCTCCTACAACGGCTGTACAACAAAATACATTTACTGACGAGTCTTCCTCTTCTTCTTTTTCTTTTTATGTAGACATTACTCTGTTTGACAATGTACCTCCAGTAAGTTTTCGTTCTATCGTTTTCATGGTCTACCTATTGATCGTCTTCCTATTGTGGAACCGTCTCTTGCCGTCTTTACTACTCTATTTGTTATCATTCGGCTTATATGATCGTTCCATTCTACTCTTCTATTTCTTACCCAGTTCTTGATGTTCTCCACCTTGCATCTACGTCGTATATCTGTACTTCTAGCTCTGTCCCATAGTGTCTTACCATAAATTTTTCTAAGTGTTTTCTCCATATTGTTTCATTCAGGCAACCTGCGGCTCCGTTTGCTCTATTCACTTGATTTTCCACTTCAGCTCTGAGTTTTCCGTGGCTAGATAATGTGATGCCTAGATATTTAAACTCCATCACTTGTTCTATTACCTAACCTTCCAGCTCAAATTTCCATCTTAGTAAATTTGCTGTTATAACCACGCATTTTGTTTGAAAAAATTAACATGTTAAATTTTCTGGTGGTTGAGAGAGTAGTATTGCGTCGTCTACATAGCAGATTATTTTAAGTTGTTTTTCTCCCATTTTTCCAACTTCAATAGAGTCAGTTAGTTCATCTTCTAGTTTTACTTTTATTATGTTGTTTTGATAAATATTTTTGATCGTTTTGATTATTCCTAGAGGTATCTCTCTTGCGTACAATAAGTGGATAACGTCCCTTAATTTGACCCGGTCAAATGCCATTTTAAGGTCCACCAAACATAGATATGCCGGTTTTTTGTATTCTAATGATTTCTCTTGCACTTGCCTCATTATAAATATAGCGTCGGTGCTTGATCTTCCCGACCTAAAACCTTGTTGTTCTTCTGCTAGTGTTATAATTTCATTTAGATTATTTTTGATTGATACATTATGTTTAGGTGTTTAACTTTATTATCAAATTCGAGTCTGTTTTTACTTATTACATGTCTAGTTAGGTTTTTTGATTAATAAGTTTTGTTTAAGTGTTTAACTTTATTACCAAGTTTCATAAATAAATAGTAGCGAAGTCCAAAATGCGTTTTTATTACATTTACCAGAGCTGTTAGGATAGTATTAATAATAACCGGTTAATATAATTAAAAAGGCATTATTAATCACATTGACCAACTGCTAAGGTTATTATTAATATTTACCGGTTAATATTAATACAGACCGGACTTATCACATTAACCTTAACATATAGATATATACATGATCTATACTTGATCCTAGCAACACCACCAGATAAGATTTTGAGCAAATTATCAGTCTTCAATAGCGTTGATCCTCACCTTTAATTTACATGTGAATTGGAGGTTGATAATAGCATAACGTTTTTGGATATGCAAATCATACGCACACATAGTAACACATTGGGCACTACGTGGTACAGGAAAGAAATGGCGAGCAACCGGTTCTTAAACTACCACTCTACACACTCAATGAGATACAAACCTAACCTTATACAAGCTCTTAGCTTTAGAGTACACACGTTGACCCATACGCGGTACAAGAGGGAATCTTTGGATTTACTCAAATCCATTCTCATTGATAACTCTTACCCCATATCCATCATCAACAGATATCTTTTCTCTAAAAGCTATGGTTATTCTATTTCGGAACCACCTAACGGTGCAATACTAGCCTCCATATCCAATAGCATACAGACGAACAATTCCCCGTTAACCCCAAAACCAGCCACAAAATATGCTTCTCTTCCCTATTTCCCACAAATTACGAACAAGCTTACTAAACTATTCAAAAACTTACCTACCCGTCAAAATATCCCTAAAAAATACCAAAACCATTGGAAAGTTATTTTCTAAGTCTAAAACTCCACTAAGCTCGTTAGAGCACACTAATGTTGTCTATCAGATACCCCGTTCTGAATGCAACTCCTGCTACATTGGCCAGACCAGTCGGTCGCTTCTAGGGCGTATAACTTCACATAAAAGTGATATTAGACATTCCGAACCCTCTAGTGCCCTTGCACAATACGCCATTCCCACCAAACATCACATTGACTTCACAAATATCAAAATACTGGCGAAATTATGTTCGCATAAATTAACATAAAAAAAATATATCAAATATTTCCGCCATACAAATCCACCCGTCCAACTAATCATTCAGTGACCCCCGTAGAAGTTCATAATTGTCTCAAACCTTAACAGGGATTGGAATTTAGTGACATAGGGCCCTTAAATTTTCGACATCGCGTCACGTCGATAACATAACAGTCAAGATCCCTAGCCTTGCCGTTGTTAATATAACATTTCAAAATTGACAATTACATTTTTTGATATATTTTAGAATCAATCAATGTTTTCAAAAGTTAAATTAAAAAAATTAATATACAATTACTTTAATTGGGAATCTTCCGGCGTTCTGTGTTTCTGTGTTTTTGCTGATTTATTTAATAGATTAATTTTTGATGTTTCTTCACAATAATAACATCTTAATGCTACAGATCTTTTAAAGGTAAGATCATTTACTTAATTGTTTTTCATATAGATGTATCGCTTATAATACTCTTTTAGATGAACTGATGATGCCCAATGAACATTGGGCGAAACGTCTTCAATAAATAGATAAAGTAGCACAACTCTTGTCTTTTTTATCTCCAAATTGACCGAAAATATCCCATTCACTTACGAGTGCACATATATATATATATAAAAATCATTTGAAAAAAAAAAAAAAAAAAAAAAAAAATATATATATATATATATATATATATATATATATATATATATATATATATATATATATATATATATATATATATATATATATATAGATCCGTTTAAAACGTTCTCCTACACGTTCTTCAGACATTCTCTGTACAAATAAGAAATTATAATTACATAAATATTTTTACATTTATCCATTCACGAACATGTATTTCCTAAAAGTCTCCCATCAGATCTTCCTCTCGCATCCCTTCCAGGACCTTGAAACTCTTAATCTTCTAACGATATTAACCTATAATCTCTTATTTTAGTATCAATTGGTATCCTACCTAGACTTCTACTAATATATTCATTTTTAAATTTATCCTCTTTTATCATACTACTCGCCCATCTAAGCATTCCCAATTTTAATTTTCTATTTTAACTGAAAATTAACAACAATTTTAGTTTAAAATAACTTTATTTTTACGTTTCGATTTCAACTTCGAAAATCGTTCTGGTGTTTTGAGTAAATTGAATTAAGATCTTCTTTAATTTCGTCCATTCAGCTCTAATTACACTACATGCATTTTGATATATTCTCTCTCATAATCTTCACAGTTGGTCAAATGGTTATGTAAATTTCATCTAATCCGATTACAAATCTTACTTTCTTTGGCTATTTTATATATTTTTGCTCTAGTTTTCACCCTCAGGTGTCCAATTCATAGTACAGATTTTAGACGCATCTACTTTATCTGTTGCTACTAATATTTTTACTACAAATTTCGTCTTTGGCTATAAATATGTATTCGACATACTTCTTTGCCAGTCTTTATAAATTTTTCATTTGCCTTTTATTTTTTTCTAGTATTTTTTTTTTGACCACCACTAGATGAAAAGAAGAAAAATAGACACCACTGAAATGTTCTGTTGGAGAAGAATGCTACAAATTCTGTGGACCGACCACAAGACAAATATTTCAATTTTAAATGAACTAAAAGTCAGCAAACGGCTATCCAGCAAAGTCTGGAGATACTGGAAATCTGGAAATCCGGCAAATCTGGAAATACTTATTATCCAAGAAGAAGTAGAAGGCTGAAGATCACGAGGAAGATCTCCAACAAGATTCAGGAGGATCGATCAAATTAAAAGCATATGCAAAAGACCTATGCATGAGTTAAAAAAAATGGCCAGACTACACTCCCTCCGGGGGGTCAGGATTGAGGAGAGAGAAAGATGTTATAATTTTCCAATGCTTTTCCTAATTTATATTTTCTTTGTTTTTCTAAAAAAATTTTCTTTCTTTGTGTTCTCTATTATATAGTGCTACTGCTAGTTTCAGCGTATCATCTCCAGTATCATAATATATCTAATTTCAAAACCTAGTCCTTCATGTACCGCTTTATATATGTGGTTGAGCCTAATATTTATTACAAAGAAAAATGTTTAAATTTAAGAACATTTCTGCCTGATGTACTGGTGGACATCTGTGAGCGCCAAGCAAATCCTCTACCCCAACCGACTCAGATATTTCCTTATCCGAGACTTCTCGACTTCAGCCCTTTAGCTGCAAGCCAAAAATCGCCATAACACTCATAATATTTTCAGTAAGCATTCAACTCTAGACTAATTTAGTTCAAACAAATTATTTTTCAAGACCGATCCACAGTCAACCTTGTTTACTTGGTGCTTATGCTACACGTACTGCTTAAAAGAATAAGTATTTTTCTTCTTCTTTATGTTCCTCTCCTATCGGAGATTGGATATCATAAAGAGTATTTTATTTTTTTTACAACAACTGTTCTAAACAACTAGTTTGTTGTGGAGCAAAACAAAATAGGGAATTATCACATACATTTAAATTATGTGAGTTCTTTAATTCAACAACGAGTGGATTTACTTCTGGAAGAAACGATTTACTAAGAAGATAGAACACTATTCAAGCAGCCGTTAACTAACAGTTCGCTGGTTTTTTACAGTCCTCAAGCGAATTTACGACTATACAAACAGAGGTAGAGGTTGAACAATCCTCTTTTGCATTGTCCCACATATGCATAAAAATGACTCCTATTATTACTCCCTCCTCTATTAGAATACCCTTATGTCTATTTCCTAATTGATCATAGAAAGTATTTCTTTCATTCTCACCCAGTCAAGGTTGAGGCACATACACACAGGCTACATTCAGCATTTTTCTATCAAGTACAAATTTCATTAACATTATCCTATCACTCGTTCTTTTTGAGTTTTTGCAAAGTTCTATTTCATTTCTCTATAAGAAATTATACCAATTCAACCCCTAGTGTTACGACGTTTTCCTAAATACCACGACTTTTCCTCCATTGTCCCTTCTACTTTGTCTCCTGAATGCAAGTAATGTGTAACCTCCTTCTTTTAAGCGCATCCATAAACTCCATTCTCTTACCTGATAGATTTCTATGATTCCAAGACCTTATCCTGACTTTTTTTAACCTTCAACGGTTTTCCCTTGAAAGCCTCTTTTTTGTTTTCATCCGGAACATTTACTTTGGGAGATTCCATCACTTTAGCGTAGTTTTGTTATGTTCGATGGTGTGTTCGAGTGGGTATTATTTTGAACAACGAGTGGAAGGAACATCTTGTAAAGGTAACTGAATTCAAGCAATACCAACGTAAACATCATATGTGCTTATATCCCACAGGAGGGTGCGAAGAACAGGAAAAAGAAGAATTTTGGAGTGCCCTTGATTGCGAGATACTAGAGATTCCTGGAGACGAAAAGTGTTTTATTGGAGGTGATTTAATGGGACATTATGGTAGAGAAAGAGGGTGAATAGAAAGAGTTCATGGAGGTTTGGGGATGAGAATAAGAAATAATGAAGGAAATAGTTGATTGACTTCAGCGGCATGGAGTGTGTCTTAGATTAATACATTCTTAATGAAGAGTGAAGGTCAGTATATTACCTATAGCCGCGGGGGAAGAGAAAGTCAGATAGATTGTGTGATGTGTAGAAGAATCCAGCTAAAAGAGGTTACTAAAGAGTGATAAAGTTTGAGTGCATAGCTAATCAACACTGACCGGTGATAGTGGATATATAGATAAAGGTGACGCGAAAAGGAAAGCAAGTGAACACAAGAAAGTAAAGCGGTGGAAGTTAAGAGTAGAGTGCTGGAAGCGTTTGAGGAAAAAGATACGGTAAATGACTGGTGGGACCCAACAGCAAAGTTGTGGTACGAGTGGGAGAGAAAGTGCTAGGAAAAACATCTCTAGTGTCTCTATGAGACAAAGAAACTTGGTGGTGGAACGATAAAGTGCGGCAGAAAGTTACGGAGAAGAAAGAGGCTAGAAAGAAATATGACAAGTATAAAAAAGAGGAAGATAAGGATATATACAAGGTAGCAAAGATGTAAGCAAAGCGCGTTGTGGCTATTGCTAAGGAAAGATCGTCTACACAGCTGTGTGAAAAGTTGGAAACAACCAAGGGGGTGAAAAGGTTATACAGCATTGCTAAAGCAATGGAAAAGTCATCAAAGGACTTGACTTACGTGCGACAGATTAAGGGTGTGTATGGAAAAGTGTCAAGAATTGATGTTGAAATAAAGCAAAGATGGTATGAGTACTTTGTAAAGTTGCTAAACGAATAACATCAGAGAAGAGATAGAGAATGCGGAATCCCAAATAAGAATGTAATACCGTGGATAGCGAGAGATAAGGTTGTCGAAGCGTTAAATAGGATGAAGAATCGTAAGGCGGTAGGACCTAATGAAATACCTGTGGTGGTTTGGATGGCTCTAGGAGAGGAAGGTGTTGATGTTTTGTGGCAAATAATAAGTAGTATATATAAGGACGAAAGGATGCATGGAGAAAGAATGAGATGGAATTTGGTCACTTCAGACATAGAAATGAAAACTATGTAGGACGAATGATAGAGACCAATGTTAAAAGTTGATGGAAAGAGAGGTAGAGTAAAACCGAAGAGGAGATGGAAGGACTGTGTGACACCTTTGGTGAAGAAGACACGATTTACATAAATGAATGGCGAAGAACAGTAACGGTCAGCAACTTCTAAAAAGCGAAAAGCTGAGGAGGAAGAAGAAGAAAGTCAGATGTGGGAAAGATTGATAAATTTCATGTAAAAGTAGGATTGCTTCGGGCTCCGCGCTTAGTCCTTATTTATTCTCATTAGTGTTGGATCAGATAACAAAAACTACAAGGTAACATTCTTTGGTGCATAATGCATGCTAATGGTGTAGTGTTGGTAGAAAATACTGAAAAGGAAAATGGAGATGCATGAAGTAGAGTTAGGGCAGGATAGATGAAGTGGAAGGAAGCGAATGTTGTGTTTGTGTGATAGAGATTCCAATGAAATTAAAAGAAACATTCTACGATGAAACTTCCATAAGTACAACTATGATATACGGAACTGAATGTTGGGCAGTTAAAAAGAATGAGGAACAACGAATGCAGGTGGCGACAATGAAAATGCTTTGATGGACAAGTGGAGTATAAAAAGAATAAAATTAAGAATGAATATATTAGAAGAAGTCTAGAGGTGGCACCCATTGATTCCAAGAGTTAAGAGAGCATAGGTTAAGATGGCTCAGGCATGTTCAACGTCACGACGATAACCACTTAAGACGAAAAATTGCTGATTTTTAAATTCCTAAAAGAAATAGGAGAAGGACAAAGAAGATCTGGAGCAAGACACTTAAACAGGACATGTCGGTAAAGGGAATTTATATTGGTATGAACCAAGACAGAAATTTTGTAGAATATTATTATTAACAAAATTCTAATGTAATTTCTTTAAATGAATTATCTTTAGGATTGAAATGAGAAATCAAAATATATTATTAAATTATATATTAAAATAATTATAAATAAACCTAAGATATAAATTAGATAATAAAAATAAAATATAAATTAATAAAAATAAAATAAAACTTAAAATATTAAATACAAATATAAAAACATAAAATAATAAAACTGTTAGTATACACAATACGCACATAAATAAAAACCTAATACTAGAGAAGGACAAAGCAATTAAAAGTTTAAACAAACTAAGAGTGTTTACTATTCCACCAATCAATGTAAAAGTTTATGTGTAGAGTATAGACATTGTGTGAGAACTCATTACTTCTAAATACCACTCTATTTATTGATATATTAATGTAGATATCACCTAATACGTAACCAAAGCTTTTCTAACATGTTTAAAAAGAGTAAGAGCATATTTTTTAAGAACTCAGTTTTCTTTGTAATGATCCAGATGGTGTTTAGATGTCTAAATTCTCATATTTGTCGTTCTATACTCTTAAATGTTATGATGGAAAATATGACATACTTGAAACTAAACTGAAAACTTATATAGAGAGCTATCTTTGACACAATTTTACTCTACGTCTTCTTAGTCAGTAAAATAACTTTTCTCTTTAACAACATTCTTTTATTATTATTAAAATTACTAACTCAAAATGCCTACAAAGTCAGTTTAAAGTGAAAATATCTTTTACATCTACGAATATTCTACTCAGTATACATTTGTCTTGAAAGTATCTACCCCAGTTATACACATTTTTCTAAAATTTCAAAAGAATTTATAACAACCATAAATACTATCACAGCACATCTCTCGTAGTTTTTTTTTAGATCCAAAACCCTAACTGAGACTTTAAAAAATTATCCAGTATCAAATAAAAGATTAAGTTCAAAACATTATGGAATAAAACAAGAACGAATGGTGTACATATCTGTAATCAAAGGAGTGTTATCTTTATCAAAATATCGACATAATTAGAGTAAATAATTTAGTGTTCATAAGTATTCAGGAATAAAATTTGTGAAAAATATTTGGAAAGAAAAAATCTCAAAGTATATTTTATAATTAAAAGTTATTTGAAAGGACAGTACACACATGAAGATAGTATTTTATGTCCCAAAGTGTTTTAAGAGTATTCAATAACAAGTATAAAAAAAGCAGATACAATAGAAGAGTCAGGGAAACGGAGAAGTAGATGTTTTGAATACATAGGAGTGTGTTATGTTGTGTTAAGTTGTAAATCTACCTTAATATTTGTAAACCTACCTTAACATTAGTGACATGTCAAGTAGAAGAAGAAGCCCGGGAGTGGAAGAGAAGGACAGACATTGACAGTCGACAGACTGGTCTTATGGCTCTTTAGAGATAATTATTTATTAGTATTAGTTTGTCTTATAATAAATAAAATATACAGTCGTCTCTTATAACAAAAAGCCCGTAGAGAAGAACAGAGTAAAAAAAGCAAATGAATTGAAAACAAGACACTAGTTACAACAAATATATAACACATGCCCAAGACAGAAATCCGGTAAAGCTTGGGATCATACCACCGTCTTTCGGGCAGAAGTTGCCGTTATACAAGCTGTACCATGAAACTAATAGGTTGGCAAGTTGGCAAAAAATAACGACTTAATCTTGATCTACTCGATAGTCGCTCTAAAAGCTATCAGTTCTATGCAGATTAACTGTGAGACTATTTTTACCTTGACACTAGCCTGGGTTCCAGGGTTCAAATGCTACGTGGGCAAGGAGAAGGCTGATAAATTGGCGCGAGAAGGTGCTTGTGCAGCGATAATTGGCCCGAAATCCTGCTTTGTACCAATGACCACCAGGACAAAGACAGACTAAAAAAGTCATTAAGGGACATAAAGCCAAATTCACTGCCGACTTACTGACGGATAAGCGAAACACTGTCAGGTCAGTGTGATAGTGGGACAGCTGGCTGGACACTGAAGGCTCAATAAACATTTGAGTCGTATGGAATTAATGGAAGAGGAGACTTGTCAGTTCTCTCTAGAAAAAGATGAAACCGATCTGCACTTTTTATATTAGTGTGAAAGTTTCACAATGCTGCAGTATCTAGAACTCAAATAAAAACAACCAAAAACATTAGTCTATAAATTAGAAATCTCATTAAGAGGATAGGACTGGATGAAGAGTTTTACGTGATAAAGGGAAGCAGATTAGATATGTAAAGGTTGCAGTGTGTCAGGCTGAGAGCCGCTCTATTTGCAGATACAACAAAACAATTACAAAAATTAAGTAGCTTAAGTTCTGTAGAACAAACAGAGTATAGAAAGACTTTAGATGGAACACAGTAATACAATATTTAGACTACTATCACATAAGAAAACATTAGATATACTAGGAAAGGTTTAAGTCCCTGAGATGCATAAGTGCAAAAAAAAGAAAAGCAGCAATAAAATTATTCACTAGAAGAAAACAGCGTCTAAAAATTTGCATAAATATTTGAACTTGTCGATTATAGGATCTGAATTTACCGAGCAATTATTATGAGCAGCATGGGGTACTTTTAACTTTCATTGTTTTTTACCGAAATATTCGAAATTCTTAATCTAGCTGATATTTAACATCATACTCTCTTATGACCAAACGGATCTTTTCTATGGCAAGCGCTATATCTTCGTCTGTGATCTCGTGATAGGTGACGAATCTGACGCAGTCGTTTTTCAAAGAGGAACATCTGACACTTGCCCTTACTTCGTCCCCTGCTACTACGTTTTGCAATCGGCGCTGGAACTCTTTTATGTCGATCTTTGTTCGATCAATGTATACCAAAATAATATTGGTCTGAACCTTGGTCAGTTGCACTTTAAACAAGTTGGATCTCATGTGATGTACAGCTGAAAATTGAAAAAGGTTTCAATCGTGCTGACGTCATTAGTTAGTTAATTCTCCCAATAAAAAAATGCATTTTTCCTAAAACTATTACATAAATAGAACTTTTTATTAGTGTTTCGCCCAAAAATAAATTAAGATGATTCTCGATTGAAAGAATTCACATTTTTAATTAAAGTCTTACACTCTATACATTCATATCAGAGATGATAGATCGATAGACAGTGTTTTCTTATACCGTTGTCAGAAAAAATGACTCAAAGAATAATATGCAATAAAGTACAGTAAAAAATTATTAACTATTTGTCTCTGACATACCGCTTGTGTATCCATAACATGTCAACTATTTTTTCACAATAATAGTACCTTCATAATATTATTTCTTTAACCGTGTCATTTCTGAAACTTTCTCGAAATCCAGAGTGATCTGATTGCTTCCAGTTCAGCAGCTTCTAATATTTTTTTATATTTCTCTGCTGGTGTTTAATTCTCTGATCTATACAATAAACTACTATTCATATATATTAAATATTCCTTTCTTTGTAATGTTTTTATTTCATATAATGCCATTGAGACAGGATATTGTTTTTTTTTTCAGGATATTTTTAGATGAGTAAAGATTTACTCCCAGATCGTTATAGTTGTGGCAGTTTGTTGTTTTATCACTATTTCAAGCATACAAGAAGCCAGGCCTAACTTGATGTTACTCTTTCTTGCGTTAAAATTACGCAATATAATGGTAAGATCCTGCGTTTTAGTGGATTTTAAAATATTGTCTATGTCTTCGTAGAAACTAGGATCTACAAAGGGCTGTAAAGCCAGAATGATGATAATGATGATGTATCCAGGTGTATGGATGTATATATTTATGATTAAAGAAGTCACTGGTGGTATTCAAGTTAATGATTTGACAGAATTGTACAAATCTATTACTATTATCATTCGTTGGTTCTCTTCCAAATAGACCTACTATATTAGTGTTAAGTAATTTTCTGATTCGGCTGTTGAAGTCATCTATTAGAACAATATCTCTAGAGTGTTTAATTTAATTAACAGTTTATTAGCGATTAATTCAACCTCCGGTGGGCATAAATTGCTATTAGAATGATTAAGATAAGCGATATTGTCATTGACTGTTTCATTGTTTCGGTAACTGTCACCACATTAAGTTTTTTATTTCAGGTAAAATAATGTTGACTTTGCATTTTACTATCTATATATTTTCTGTAGTTATTATCGATCCGTTCATCCGAGAATTTGATTTTAGCTAGCCTACTGCTACAGCATCAGAACCATTGGTCGGCCCAGGTCGATAGGCGTCTTTGGAGACAAATCCCGAAACAGGTCGATTTTTATTTTTAAATATTTTGATTTTTTTGGCATATTTATCATACTTAACATGTTTTCAACTGAAATTTAGGTAAATGAGATTACTACTAATGCATATAAGAATTTCGGATTCACAAAATACAAGCATATTCCTGTTGTTTTCTCATTTTTCTGGGTATATATCCTTCCCCATTTCCATTGCTTCCAATATACTATACGTCTCTCGGTCTAGTTTCTTAAGAGTTGTTTTGTTGTTACTTGTTTATTTACTTGTTACTATTTCAAAAGACTATTTGACTCATAAGGCAACAAGTTAAAAGCATTTGTGTTAGTCTACGCAATTAGTAAGCAGTGAAAAGACAAGTCGATCTAGCAATTAAAGGGTAAGTAAAAGCCACATTTAAATCATAATAGTGTATAAAGAATATATATTTACCTCTTGCAATTTTAAAAGCATGGTCGTGATCAATCTTCAATCTGTCTATCATAGTATCCAGAGCTACCAATCCAGCTGCCGCCAGTATTCCAGCTTGTCTCCAACCACCTCCTAGTACCTTTCGGATACGGCGAGCCCTTTAAGTAAAAAAATTGCCTTTTAGTTTTAGACATCCACCAAGTAAATTATCTATAGTTTAATATCATATCAAAATTTTAATGTTTGCAATGTGTTAACTACAAACAAAAGGAAGTCCCTTCTTGAGGAAGAACAAAGAGGATTCCGAAAAGGTCGCTCATACATAGACGCTGTATTCACGGTTTAATATATAATCAAAAACCGACGTGAATATAACCTAGAAATTCATACCATATTTGCAGCTTTTACAACAACTTTCGATATAGTAATAATTTTTCAAGAAGTACGACAACGATGCTGATTATCTCCAATACTTTTGAATATATATTTATTTTATTATACTTAAACCAAAGCACGCTAGGAAATTAGGCTCAATGCAAGAATCTCAATTAATACTCTGCTTTTCGCTGACGATCAAGCAGTTCATGCAGCATCCGAAGATGATCTATAAAAAACCATACACCTTTTATACCTTGATGCCAAAAAGTACAACTGTGAAATTTTCAAAACTTCAAACTTTCATTTTATAAGTTCCCGAAGAGTTTTTATCCATAATTTTATTGTGGCCCATTGTTTTTTAATTGTTAATTTCGCGCCGTGCCGTTTCACGGGATCGCTATATACAATACAGACTTATACAAGTGTTGGAATAAAGTATGGAACCAACTAATATCAAAAAATATGTCAAAAAGACGCGATTTATGAAACTTTGCCTGCACGTATAATGACACATAATGCATCTGACGCCATATTTTTTACTACTACTCTACTTCCGGTTTAACCGGAAATACACTCAACTTATTTAATTTAAATGGGATACCTGTATATTTTTGTAAATTTTAAAAGAACTTCTTACATACCTAATTCGTACATATCAAGTTTGGTGGAAAAGCAGCAATAAATCACTTTACAGTTAAAAAATAGGTAAAATGTGACCAATATGCGGTTCACCACCGAAAGAGCCGCCCAGGCTCCGTTACGCCCATATATGGGCTTTAGTACGCTTCAGTACTGTAATAAAAAAGAAATTGGTCCAAGTGGACAAATTTATACTACCTCACTTGGGAGGTTGAAGTGTAAAAACGATTTTTGACCTTCATTTTCTGTTGGCAACATGTAATTTTATTATAAGGGGACTATTTCAAGAAAGACTGTGCAAAAATATGCAATGTGAATATTTTCCTACCTAGTGCAAATATACTACCCGGACTATTAGGATGTTACACATCATACGGTTTTGAACGTGCGACACAATAAGAAGAATGTTAGGTGATAAACGCAGAAAGATAGTCAATTATTAAAGTTTTATATGGCAATGACCAAACCAACACTTCTGTATTCTTGCGAAAAGTGGGCAATAAAACAGAAATACATGTCGTGAAAATTTCTAAGAAGCGTCAAGAGGTGTACAAAATTATATTAGATAAGAAACACTGAAATCAGGAAAGACCTTGGTATATTTTTAATAGAAGAAAAAATCCACCACTACTATAAAACTGGTACTCCCATGTACATAGAATGAGTAAAGACCACATACTAAAAATAGCAATAAAATACCACATACATGAGCAGTTAAACCCAAACAGGTCATAAGGATTAATCTGCCAAGAAGACGTCGGCAGTAAATAAAAGGTCAAAAAATAACAGACCAAATGACATAGAGGAGTAAGAATTCATTTTTTTCCCAGAGATTAAGGGTTATAGTAAGAATAGTTAATCTGTTAGCATTTTTAACATTAATAAGAACGGCATAATAATAGAACGGTCATGGTATGTAACTAGACTAAAAGAGCTTTTGACAGATTCCAGCATGAAAAACTTATTACTATCTTAAAAAAAAATAACATAGACAGCAACAATTTACCAATTTTATATTATATCTTTATCAAAACTAGACACCGGGGCGTTAGAGCCGAAGAGAAACTGGCAGAAGAAATAAATAGAGGAGTTTGACAAGCATACATACTTTCTCCATTCTTATTCCACGCCTGCAGCGAAATCATATTTCAGGAAAGTCATAAAAGAAAGTATTTTATTCAACAGAGGTAACATCAAACATGTTTTGCTACAGATTTGTAAAATTTCTATCGATTTATTAATTTTTTAATTGTTTTTATACCTTCAAAAATTAAAAAATTATACTGAGTTATAAAAACTAAAAACATGGTTACCAAAACGTATATATATTTAAAAAGTACAAAAGCACCGAGAATGTCCCATCTGTATATTATATCGTCCAGACGGCCATAGCTCAGCGGCAAGATACTGGCTACTGGCATTTTCATTTCCTAAAGAATGATACAAGCCGTTCACTGTGCTTAGGAGAGCACGTAAAGCCGTCGGTCCTCTTGGGCTAGTGTGCATCGACACTAGCTACTTAAAACACAAGCGTCTATTCATACCTTGTTACAATTCGTCTTCGATGCTCGCGCATCCATGTAATGTCAAATATTTTATTAGGTTATACCAAAGAATATAGACGCTAAGCGTCTATTGGCGATGTCAACGAACTATAGGGGGCGCTTTGACAGATGATCAGCTGATCACGCACGTAGGAAAACAAAACAGAGCTTCCATAATCTTTGTAGGTGAATCATTGTTGTGTGTAAAAATTATCTGTATTTATTATTTTTTGTTAATGCAATGGCAAATAAAGAAATTGAAGTTAGTCTGCTCGATATTTTGAAATATATAGGAGACACAAAAAGACCTTTAAAAGAAGGCGAGGCCTTGTTAAAGGCTGACCACGTTTTGTTGTGTGGCAAATATAATATGATATATTATTTCCTAAATACATATAAATAAAACACTTGGTTGTTTTTATATCACTATTATTCCAAAATGGTACAATTTTTTTATGTTTGATTAGCATAAAAAACAAGCAATATTACGATTTGTTTACTGATCGAATAATAAGTAATTTATTTCTAATCTAAACTAACTCACTTTTTCTAATCTAAAGTCTTACTTAGCAGTTTGTCTTTAGTTACTATTATGACATTTAATATATTTACATAATATTGTAAATGTCCTAATAGTAACTAAATTATACAATATTATATTTACATTTTACTACTGATAACTTCTGTACAATAGGAGAACTTAACTTTAATATGAACATTGGTAAAACAAATATTAATACATTTAAGACTAGTTACATTAATTACAACAAATTAAGAAACTAAAATTGTGACACTTCAAAATAAAATAAAAGAATGTACTTATGAAAAAAAAACGAAGGAATGTCATGTACGATCTTGTAGATTTTTGTCACGAGGAAAAAAGTGCATACTTATTCTTTCCGATCGATAATTACTGCATTGCGGTGCAGAACAATACTTTTTAACATTTTGTTACCTTATTGTGCTTTATTTAATAATATTTAAAATGTTTATAACTATGTCATGTGTGTATAAATAAATACAAAATGTTTTGTTATCCTACGTGCACTAGTTCAAATTTTTACCGCACCGTGCCGCCTCTTTCGTTTGACATCGCCAATATTCTTTGGTTATACCATTGTTTAGTTATACTTACCAGATTTGATTTGTTAATATTTTGAAATTACAGGCTACTTAATGATTTCATTCGTTTAAATCAGAGTTAGAACGATAATGATAGAAAATATGCGATTAAAAATATTGCCTAGATTTTACTAGAAAAGTTCAATTGCGATTTCCGCAATTTTTGATATTACATTTTTACATTGTTTTTTTAAAAAATGTTTCCTATGGTTTTGTGTTCGATTTTTTGTCGCCGACTTGGGAACTCATGAAAATAAAATTGCAATTGTTCTAACATGAACTCAGCTTATTGTGCCCTCTGTACGGTGCAAATATTTAAAATTTAAATTAAGACCGACTACTACTATATTCTATCTCTTTGGTTAAAATTTTAAACTGAAATTCTAAACTAAATTCTTAACTTTACTTTAACAATAAAGTTTATTAAAATTAAACTTTAACAATAAATTTTAATTACAATAATTACAAAACACAAAAACGAATTATAAATCATATATCAGAACCTTATCTAGGAATAAATCCTATGAACAACAAACCTCTGACAGGCATAACCTAATAAAATATTTGACATTACATGGATGCGCGAGCATCGAAGACGAATTGTAATAAGGTATGAATAGACGCTTGTCTTAAAACAGAGTTAAAGAGAATCTGTTCGAAAGGATCTCCCCGGCAAAAATGTCATACGATATTATTATTATCGTCCAGACGCACGGCAGCACAAGCGCCCGCACTATCAAAACTGCTTAATTGACAACTAAAAATCAATGTTTTTTGCAAAACAGTGCAAAATACTTATCGGGAACTGATATAACACGGTTTGAAAAATCGTCATTTTTCGTTTTTTTCAGTTTTAAATTATTTATATCTCGAAAACGATCAACTTTAGAGAAAAATTAGAAGCAACCTTTTGTATTCAGAATGCTCCAAAAAAAACGTAAAAAAGTTTGTACGAGCCAAAAAAAAAAAATAATTTTTACAATTTATTTAACAAAATTGTTTAAATCAATTAGGACCACTTTTCGCAAGGGCGACCTCGTAAACCTTATTCTGGGGTATCTCGTGAGTGAGAGTATGCAAAAAATCTCATGAGACTATTTTTCCGAATCAACCCGAACTTTTCGCGCTTTGAGAGTACCTTAACATTGTTCTGAAGCTATTTTCTTGTAGCATCAAACAAACTTATTTTAAAGTAAAAATTTTATCAAGTAAAATACTCATGAACATGAAAACCTTTTTAACAAGATCAGACCTTAGTCTAGAGCTCAGAATTCGAATGATCAGATGTTACGTTTTCTCTGTTTTCTGTATGGCTCTGAAAGTTAGACAATGGACTCTGAAACAGAAAAAAAATAGATGCCTTTGAAATGTATATATACAGACGGATGCTGAGAATTCCATGGATACAAAATGGTGAGGTACTTCGGAGCATGAGTAACAAAAAGAATTACTCAGCATAATCAAAGAGAGAAAAATACAAACACTTGGGTCATGTGTTGAGAGGTGAAAGATATGAATTACTCAAAATCATATTGGAAGGTAAAGTGCAGGGCAAAATATTAGTTGGAAGAGGCCAGAACTCGTGGCTGAAAGACCTGAGGAGATGGTTTGACCGCTCCTCCTCAGAAATCTTTCGTGCAGCAGTTTCCAAAGCTACAATTGCCATTTAGATCGCCAACCTTCGAAAGGAGACGACGTAAGAAGAAAAAAGTTAAACTGTGGCTTATTCACAATAAAAAATAGTAAATTGAGAGTATCTGGCTAACACATGCACTCTCCCCTGAAAAATATTATTAAAATTTATAACAAGGATAATAATTTACAGCGGTTTTGTACTTTCTAATGTACAAAAAATTGTTAAAATAAATAGATAAAGTTTGTAAATCGATGATTGTAAAAAAAATCGTAATACAAAAAAAAATTAATTAATAATAAAATTATTTTATTAAATTTTAAAATAGAAAATATACAGAAAACAGTAAAAAGATCTAGTCTACAGTACCTCCTACTGTACCACTTTTTTGAACTATATAACCTTTATTTCGTCTGTCTATTATTCTAGGTCTCTCTATCTCATTTAAGCACTCATCAGTTTTTGAATAAAGCTTCTATAACAAATAACCCATAAGAAATTCGGTCAAGTCAGACTTTTAAAAAACTGGACTAAAATTTAAGGACTTGAGTACTTCATTGTGTACGAAATAAAAGATAGCCTAATAACCTTCCAAAAATAGAAACTCTATGTGATGCAAATTGGTTTTAGATATTAAGGGCATGTCGATAATGGAACTAAAATAGATGTATTTGTAAGTTTGCGATAAAATAAGTTTATTATTAAACCATACCGATATCACCTGATACGACAAAAAGTATTTAAAACGCAACAATTAAGTTTTTTGCGACATATTTTAATCAAAAAAGTTGTGCAAAATTTGAATATTTTTTACTATTGATATTGAATTATTTCCAATTTCGTAATTATTGTGTATTTTTAAAACATAACATTGCCGAATCATTGTGACGTTTCAGTATCAGTGATAAAATCCTTTTGACATTAAAGACAATGATGTCAGAATTGTATTTGGTCAACAGTAAATTTCAATATCAGGATTTTATTGCCAAATAAAATCTAAAATAATCTAAAATATTTTAGAACTATAACAATTTGAAAAAAAAAAGAAACAATTTACTGTAATTAGCTATTAATATAGGTAGATCAGGTGGAAAGATTATATATATATACTAAATTATTATACAAATTATACCTGCAAAAATAGAACGGGGGTTAGACAAGGAGACTCAATGTCACCTAAACTTTTTAATACGGTGCTATAACATGCTTTTAAGAATTTGGATTGGATGACAAATGGAATAAAAATAGATGGAGAATATCTAAACAACTTACGTTTCGCCGATGATATACTTATAATAGCTGACGATCTAGGTATGGCAAGAGAGATGGTACAGGAACTCGTTGTGGCTACAGAAAGTGTAGGTTTAAATATAAATATCTCGAAAACAAAAAACCATGACCAATTTGGTACCCAACCAGAACATCAGTATTGGTGGGAAAGAAATAAAACTCGTAGATAGATATAAATACCTGGGACATGAAATTATTATTGGCAGGGATAACCAGACTCATGAACCGAAGAGAAGAATCGGCCTAGGGTGGGCAGCATTTGGAAAACTGAGAGAGAAACTTTTAAAAGTGAGCTGCCCACATGCCTAAAGAGAAAGGTATTTGATCAGTGCGTCCTCCCAGTCTTGACGTACGGAGCAGAACACTTACCTTAACAAAAGCAGCAGCTACCAAACTGAGAGTCACGCAGAGAAGAATGGAGCGGTCCATGTTAGGAATAACCCTGCGAGACAGAATAACCAACGAAGACATCAGGAGGAGAACCGGTATGACTGACATCATCGAGAAGATAGCCAGACTAAAATGGAGATGGGCAGGACACATAGCCAGAATGACAGATGGGCGATGGACAAAGAGGTTATTGGAATGGAGGCCAAGGGAAGACAAGAGAAGCGTCGGTCGGCCACCTACAAGATGGACTGACGATTTAAGAAGACTCAATAAAAACTGGATGAGAGCGGCGCAAAATAGACGGGGTTGGAAACATGAGGACGAGGCCTATGTTCAGCAGTGGACTCTGGATGATAGGCTGGATGATAGGTGAAAAGAACAAAGGACGAAAGAACTAACCAAACGATACAAATTGTGTATAGCAAAAAGTAACATTAGGAATAAAGTTAGTATAATGACTGATAGACAAATAAAAGATAAGTAGAAGTTGTAAGAACGATGATGTACTTAAAGTAAAATTTGTACTTAATAAAAAAGTGTTGAATGTTGCCTGTGTGTATGCTCCTCAAGTGGGCCTGCATGAGATTTAAAGGAAAGCTTTCTATGATTAATTTGCAGACATACTGAGTCATAATCATAGAAATAATACGATTTTTCTTGTTGCTTATCTGCCTCAGAGTGACCATTCTTCCATTTACGGGGTTAAATTTTGTTATGTTATTCGACAATTTTTTATTTATATAAAATACAACTCCATTATGCCTTGTTTCTCTTCCTCGCTATAGAAAAATGTTTATTCTTTCTTGGTTTTGTTGGTTTCTTGGTTATTTCTTCTGCTTTTTTCCCATCTTACTTTTTGTGGGGCAGCGATGTCTATTTTATAGTTGTTTAGTTTTCTTGCGACTTCTTCGATTTTCCAATGCGGATAGATAGAATGTTACTAATTTTATTACGTGAAGAAAATATTTTGTTACGTCAAGAAAATAATATAAAAGCGAAAAGAAAATAATAAACCTAAGTGCCAAAAGTTAAAAGATCTTTCGTAATTCTCTAAAAATAATTATTTTCAATTAGGCAATTAATGTATATTATTACAAAAGGATGATATTTATTTAATTTTTTTTAGATATCATTATTGGGTACAACAATACTAATATAATAATAATATTTGCCAAAACAATATCTTTTTATTGCCACATAATGAGACGTCAGAACAAGTCATAGCAACAGCTGATTTTAGTATTTTTATTACATTTATTGCAAATTGTTTTTGACTTCTTAAACGACCTTATTTTAAATATAATTAACAAATAAATTTGCCCATTCATTATTTAATAGGTTTTATTTACATTTTTTATCTCAATTTGGTATATTCATAATTACAACGTCATACTTAAAGGGTACATTATTTACGCAGGTTGGTAAATCATAATATTATATAATGCTGAAGCTAAATATTTTCAAAGAAGTATGTGAAATACTTTAAATAGTACCGAACGTAAAAACACATTAAAGTATCTATCAAACATAATATGATTTACCAGTTCAATCCATAGCAAAATCAGTTTTGCATCGAATATTCTCTATGTATGCATGATTGGGCCCAATCTACACTCTCGAATTTATTCAGCATTACTGGATATCTTTTAGTCTTTTACTATTGCTTTAAATGAAAAAATTGGTTTATTCATGATTATTATATATAAAAGTAAAAAAATACGTAACAAAACTACACAGAATTCGATCTTTTATTATCGAATTGCGCCAAATGTAGGCACCTTAGAATTGCTGGCTACAGTATTGTCCGATTCAATTTTTCCTATGTTTTCCTTGTTCTCACGAGTTTGTCGCGTATCCAATAGATGGCGACAGAAAGAAAAGAGTAATAGTCAGAGGGCTAGCCGCCACTACCGACCCAAAAACAATACAAGAGAAACTACAAAGACAGGGTGTTGAAGCAACACGAGTGATAAATATCATCTCAAAAAAGGAAGATAAAAAGCCTCTTCCTATGTTTTTGGTCACAATCCGTGAGGAAGATGACCAAAAAATCAAAACCCTAACAAATATCTGCTATATGAAAATTCATGTAGAAGATGAAATAAAAAATAATAGAGAAACCATGCAGTGCTACAACTGCCAGGGATATTACCACAGCACCAAGGCGTGTCATTGTGGAGCAAAGTGTGTTAAATGCGGCAAAAGTCACAACACTCATGCGAACTTCAAGTACTGAGACTTACAGAACACATCACCAAAGGCTTTAATGAAAAGTTGTACACAGCAACTGCGTTCCTCGACGTGAGTAAAGCGTTCGATAGGGTATGGCATCTGGGTCTGCTCTACAAAATGAGTAACCTAGGTTACAGTGAGGCGATGACATGTCTTCTTGCGTCATACCTGGCCAACAGAAGGTTCAGAGTTAAGATAGGACCAACACTATCTGAGCTCGGGACTCTGGAGGCAGGTGTGCCTCAGGGGGCGGTCCTGTCGCCTTACATGTACACTATCTTTCAAATAAGACTCAAGGCTTGACATAACTTACACTTCCACACATTAATCACTATAGCTGGCCGTTTTATTTATTACATATTGCATATTACATATTTACAATAGATGCCATTTTGTGCTCAATCTCCTCCTTAAATCCACAATGATATCGAGAAATACAAAAATAAAACTCTACAAAACAATAATACGCCCAGTCCTAACATATGGTTCACAGACCTGGACTTTATCAAAAAGTAATGAAAACATGTTAGGATGTTCCAAAAGAAAAGTACTAAGGCGAATCTATGGAGCAGTGAATGACAATAGAGTGTGGAGAAGACGATACAACTTCGAACTTTATAGAATATACTAGGAACCAGATATCGTAAAACATATTAAGATATAACGTCTGAGGTGGATAGGGAATGTAATGGAGATGAAGCAAAATGACCTGCTATAAAAACGCGCCTTCATAGACCCATTGGTCAGAGAAGAAGAGGAAGATCCAGAACAAGGTTCCTTGATAATATTGACGAAGACATGAGAAATATGGGAATACGTGCTTGGATGAGGAAGGCGATGGATAGAGACGACTGGAGAGAAATTCTTGGGGACGCTAGGACACACGCAGGATTGTAAAGCCAGAATGATGATGATATCGTACACTATTAAGCTTCTAATTATTATTAAATTTATATCAGTATCATTCGCAATATCTGTACCATTTCTCACAAATTTTTCAGAATTAAATATTGTAGTTTGTAGTTTAAAAAAATATATTACATTACTTCACACACAATTCTAAAAAAATATTCAAGAAAAATCAAATACCGGAAACTCACAAAGATACAAGCAAGATATATAGAATGAGAAAATGTGCTCACAAGATTTAATAAATTTAATTAGCTAAAAGCCAAATATTGAAATGAATATACGTCAAACTTATCTATTAAAGTTAATAGTCAATGTTTAATTCAAACGTAATAATTTATTAATTTCGACTTTCAGTCTATAGATCGTCCTTAAAATGCAAATAGGTACCCTAATCAATATATTATATTTTCTGTCGATAACGGCGGTAAATAAATTCTTTAGAATGTTTAACCAACGAGTATAGCGTCATGTTCTTTGATTTAACTATACCTAACTAGATTATAAAGTAAACGACCTTCAAAAGTAATTATTGTATCAAATATGTTCATTTTTGTATTTTTACACTTATTTAGAATGGCTCTGATACATCTTCAAACAGCTGCCATTCCAATATCTTTTTTTTTGTAAAAGTTTTACTTTAATTTAATAATTGCTCTTCCAAATAACTACTTTAACATCACAAAATAATTAGTTATAAAAAAACAAACCTTATTATTAATATACCACGTGATACACTATTTGTAAGCAAAATAACTGCTTTGATAAGATAGGTAAAACGTGACTAGCAGTAGGAAAAAATTTCATATATTCCCAATTAAAACTTATGGGAAAACAGTCAAATTATGGAATTTGGTTGTTTTGTAAATTTTATGGAAATTGGTATTTTTGTGAAGTCAGCTGCCACAATCACTAAAGATTAGAATGTTATGTATACCAGTATACCTAAACAATTTGTTAGCAAATGAATAAAGAATAAACTATTTCCAAAATATATTTACATTGTAACAATTTACACACACGCCGGTGCATCTGTACCTACACGTTTTATAAAAGTTACAAGAAGTTTTATAGAAAATCTTCATGCAGTTTCAGAATCTGTTTATGCAAATATTAAATTAATATATAAATTGACACAAAACGTTCCGACTGTATGTCTGTTAAACACTATCATATAGAAATTGGACAAAATATCAAAGAAAACAGTAAATGCCTTTAGGAGTAGAACTATAATAGAATATAAACAGTAGGTATTCTGAATATAATTAGAAAAATACTGTCGTTTATCTAAACTGCAATAAAAGTTTACATATGCTACATTTTTTTCTGTCTATGATGTAGAATATCTTAATTACATAATGCCATCATTTTGTATTGGTCTCTAATTTGATAATTTCCATTTAAATTGGTAGGTAACTGGTTATATTTCGGCTCTCACCACTCCTTTTCCGGTCTGCTAATTTGTATTAATTTATGTTTTTTACCTATTTCGTACCGTCCATTTTTAGGAATTGGCAGATTATCTCAGTCTCTTCATATTATGTAATATATAGCTTCACCAAGTCAACTTTCTCATTCCACCGAGTCTCTTACTTGATGATTGCCGTAAAACAATTTATAAAATCAACAAAAAAAATATTTACTTACTTATTTATGAAATCAGCAGATCCCGCCAATATTGATCCTATTGGACATCCCAAACCTTTGCTGAGGCAAAAGCAGACACTGTCTACATCTCGAACAACCCTGCGAGGGCTCACTTTCAAGTATACAGCTGCGTTCATCACTCTAGCACCATCCATATGAACCGGAATATCGTGTTCAGCTGCTATGCTACCAACTTTTTCCAGCCAGTCTAGAGGAATCACCTACAAAAATTAAGTTTTTGTTTATTGAGTATCATAATTTTCTTTGCATTTAACACTAGGTAGAGTCGCTTCCCTAAATACATCTTACACGCATATTTTATACACTTATGCCGCAAAAGTTTTGCGCCATCAAAAATAGTTATGATCATTTTGATAGATGTTTTTCTTATGTTAAGTTTAAAAGACACCCTGTAGGGTGGACAAGGCACAAGGGTGAGTACATATCAAAATCATGTTGTAGCCTCATGTTTTATATGAATATTCTTCTTCTTCTTCTTCTTGTTATGTAGACATGACTATGTCTGATTTTACAAGTGCCTCCAGTAAGTTGTCGTTCCATCGTTTTCGTAGTCTTCCTACTGATCGTCTTCCTATTTGGGAACCGTCTCTTGTCGTCTTTACTGCTCTCTTTGCTGTCATTCTGATTATATGATCGTTCCATTCTATTTCTTACCCAGTCTTTGATGTTCTCCACCTTGCATCTACGTCGTGTATCTGTGTACTTCTAGCTCTGTCCCATAGTGTCTTATTATCATGTCTTATCATCAAGTGTTTTCATCTCTGCTGTTTCTAACATCCTTTTTGTTCTCTATGTATCAGGTAGTGTTTCTTCCGCGTATGTCATTATTGGTTTGATGACTGTTTTGTAAATTCTGGCATTCATTTCTTTCACGATATTTTTATTTGTCCATATTATTTCATTCAGGCAACCTGCGGTTCTGTTTGCTATATTCACTTGATCTTCCACTTCTGTTTCCATCTTTCCGTAGCTAGATTATATGATGCCTAGATATTTCAACTTCATCACTTGTTTTATTATCTGACCTTCCAGCTCGAATTTATATTTTAGTAAGTTTGCTGTTATAACCATGAGTTTTGTCTTTTTTGGGAAAATTAACATGTTAAATTCTCTGGTAGTTATATTAAATTGGTGCAGCATACGTTGTAAATCATCTTCACTTTGAGATAGTAGTATTGCGTCGTCTGCATAGCAGATTACTTTAAGTTGTTTTTCTTCCATTTGGTATCCTTCTTTAGTTATTACTTTTTTATTATTTCATCCATCATTAGGTTGAACAATAGAGGGCTCAGGGAATCTCCCTGTCTTATCCCATTGCCAGCTTCAATAGGGTCAGTTAGTTCTTCTTTTACTTTTACTTTTATTGTGTTGTTTGATAGATATTTTTGATCGTTTTGATTATTCCTAGGGGTATCTTTCTTACGTACAATAAGTGGATAACGTCCTTTAGTTTGACCCAGCCAAATGCTTTTTTAAGGTCTACAAAACATAGATATGCCAGTTTGTTGTATTCTAAGGATTTCTCTTGCACTTGCCTCATTATAAATATAGCGTCGGTGCATGATCTCTACGACCAAAAACCTTGTTTTTCTTCTGCTAGTGTTATAATTTGATTCAGTTTATTTGTTTTGCAGTATATTTTAGTATTGTCTTTAATAAAGTAATTCCTCTGTAACTCTCCGGTTGGTCTCCCTTTTTGAAGAGAGGTATTAGGATGCTTGATCTCCATTCTTGGGGAATTCTGTTTTGTTCTATTATTATTTATTGGATTAGTTTTAGTAGTTGTTTGGTCAGATATGGTCCTCAGTACTTTAGGAGTTCGTTCGGTGTACTGTCCTCTCCTGGTAATTTTCTGTTTCTTACCTTAATGCTGAAATTGGGTTTTCTTTTTTGATATGTTAGTGTTCGTTACTTTCCTCTCTCCAAGTGATTCTGTTGCTGCGTTAACTATGTTATTTTTGAGTTTTGTCCAACTTTCCTCAATGTTATCGTTTTCTAATATTTCATTCCCAGCAATCTTCTCTGATATTCTTTATTTGTGCAGAAATTTATCATCAGTTCTCCATTTTCTTTTTTAACATTCACGTTATGTTTTTGTTTAATTCCGGATTTTACATGATTGCCTATTCGAGCGTTAAAATCCCCCAATATCATCTTACCTTCACCTCTGACTTCTAATCTACTCGTATTACTTGTTGTAATTCTCAATTCTAATTAGGAATAATTTGTACATGTTGGTCGAAAAACAAGAATTTTTCAGAGAGTATGGTATTGTGTATAAAAATCCTACTCTTCTCAAAAACTATTCTTCTTCTTCAAGTGCCATCTCCGCGGCGGAGGTCGGCAATCATCATAGCTATTCGAACTTTTGAGACGGCTGCTCTGAAAAGTTCATTTGATGTACATCCGTACCACTCTCTCAGGTTGCGCAGCCATGACATTCTACGCCTCCCTATGCTTCTCTTTCCTTGGATCTTTCCCTGCATGATCAGTTGGAGCAAGGTGTATTTCTCTCCACGTGTAATATGTCCGAGATATTCCAATTTTTTTGTTTTTATTGAATTTAAAATTTCCATTTCTTTGTTCATCCTTCTCAGAACCTCTTTGTTTGTGACGTGTTCTGTCCATGATATTTTCAGAATTCTTCTGTACACCCACAGCTCAAATGATTCCAGTTTTTTCATTGATGTAGCATTCAAGGTCCAAGATTCCATTCCATAAAATACGGTCGAAAAAACATAGCACCTCGCCAACCTAACTCTTAGTTCCAGTTTTAAATCCCTGGTACATAGAACTCTTCTCATTTTGTTGAAATTTGCTCTAGCATTTTCTATTCTTATTTTTATCTCCTGATTGTAATCATTTGTGGAGTTAATCATTGTTCCCAGGTATGCATATTTGTCCACTTGTTCGACGTTGGTTTCGTTTATTAGAAGATTCTCGTTATTTCTTTGAGTTTTCGATATTCTCATAAATTTCGTCTTCTTGACATTCATTGTTAGACCATACTCTTTTCCATACTCTGCTATTCTGGTCACCAGTCTCTGAAGATCTTCAATGTTTTCGGCTAAAATCACAGTGTCGTCCGCATATCTAATGTTGTTAATGGGAACTCCATTTACCTTTATTCCAGCTGTTTTACCCTCAAGAGCTTTTTTCAGGACCTCTTCGGAGTAGGCGTTGAAAAGAATTGGCGACAATACGCATCCCTGTCTTACTCCACATCTCATTTCAATTTCTTCTGACAGCTGTTCGTTAACACGTACTTTTGCTCGCTGTTTATAGTATAAATTTGATATGATCCTGAGGTCGTTGTAGTTAATCTTCTTTGATTTCAGGACATTCATTAAATGTTTATGTCGTACTTTATCGAATGCTTTATTATAGTCAATAAAACATGCGTATATATCTTGATTGACGTCCAGGCATCTTTCTATTAGTATATTAAGTGAAAAAGAGCTTCACGTGTTCCTAGGCCTTTGCGAAAACCAAATTGTGTATTATTAACGTCTATGTCCAGTTTGTGATATATTCGGTTATGAATGACTTTAAGTAGTAACTTTAGCGTATGAGACATTAAGCTAATGGTGCGGTAATCGCTGCATTCTCTTGCGTTTTTCTTTTTAGGGAGACAAATAAAAATAGATGTTAACCACTCTTTGGGTAATACGCCTGAACTATAAATTTGGTTCAAGAGTGTCACTAAAACATCAATGTGCTTCTCATCTAGAATTTTTAGGATTTCTATAGGAAGCATATCAGGTCCAGGGCTTTTCCCGCTCTTCATTGTTTTTAATGCGTGCAATATTTCTTCTTTTGTAATATGGACCTATTGACGTAAGTTCTATGTGCTCCAGATCTCCTCTTTCATCATCGAACAATTCATCGATATATTCTGCCCATCTTTGTATTTTCTCGTCCGTATGTGTTATAGCAGTACCGTGTCTATCCAGAATTGCACAAGTGGGATTTTATTTTCTTAGTCCTGCCAGTTCTTTGACTTTCTTGTGTAGGTTAAACAGATCATATTTATTTTGAAGGTCTTCGATCTCTTTGCATTGCTCTTCAAAGTATTTTTCTTTTGCCTGCTTTATCGTCTTTCTAATCTCGTGGTTTATCTCTCTGTATTTATTGTTATCCTTGTTTTTAAATTGTCTCCGTTGTTCCATCATATTGAGTATCTCGTCATTCAAAAACTATTAAAGAAAGATAATTTTTATAAATATATAAACCAATTGAATCGAATATCAAAGGGTTACGAATTTCTCGTGAAGAATAAATTATTTTCCGTGGGCACTAAGCAATAAAAATTTCAATAACTTTTTGATCATTCAATTTGAAAATCTGAAGCTTTCCAGAAATCTTCTTTAAATATTATATTTTAATGTAGAATTGGTTAAAAAGGGAGATTTGAAAATTTATAAAACAAATTTTTAATTAGAAAAAAACATCCGACAAGAAGCAAGGGTTTTTTCAAAAATCGCCATTTTGTTTATAATTATAACTAAGAGTTTAATGCATTTTATTTATTGCGGAAATGTCCATAGTATATTGAGTCAAAGTTAAAAATCGAAATATTTAAACCGAGCCAAGATATCGCGAGTTGAATATAAAATTTCAATAAAATTATAAAATAAAAATTTTTGTTTTTTCTTGTGTTCCCCATTCCAATAAAAAATTTTATTTAGAGAAGTTGTGCAGATTTTTATTTCGAATATTTTGGTAGCAAATTTACCCGGTTGCCAAGGAGATAGCTCATGGTGATCTTTTTGGGGGTTCGCTGATCGCCTTTTAAGTGCTTTTTTAAAAAGCACGTGATTCATAACAAGTTGTGTGCAACTCTTTCCGAGTATAAATTTGATTTAATTTTTCTCAGCTAAAGTGTAATACGTATCTTAAAGCCTTCGATAATATTGTATAGGATGTATTCAGTAACACTGCACTTCTTCTGTAATTTTCACACACACTTTTATCTTATTTTCATGTATGGAACACAACAGGTCCTTTGACGATTTAGTTGGTATTATTTCTTGCTCCCATATCTTAACTAGAAGCTCATATAGTCTTTTCTGTAACTTTTCTCTTCTTGTATTTGTATTTGTATTTCCGCGGCGATCTGGTTTTCTTCTGGTATTTTGATATTTAATTGCTTGATTTACTCTTTACTCTAAATAGGAACTAAATGCTTATTATTACTGTTAACCACAGGATATATTCTTTCCTAGTTAAAGATTCAAATCAAAAGTTTTTCTCCAGATTTTGATTATAAGACTTCGTGGTAAAAAAGTTTTCCACTTGACGCTTTTGTCGTATGTTTATAAAAAGTTTAAGAGAAATATCTAAAAATACACTTACCCTACCACCACACAAATTATGTGTATTTTCAACGACTATTAGAGACGTAATTGTCTCATGGATATCTACATTTTTCCTTATTTTTTCTCTAAGTTCATCGAGGTCGAAGGTTCCATCGTCTTTGGTCTTTAAACAGCGAGTTTGAATTCCAGCCAACTGAGCAGCTCCTCCTTTAAGAAGAATATACTGTTAAACCAATATCAAAAAAAATTATCTTAAGTAAAATAAATTGTCTTTAAAATATAAAATTTAGTATAGTTTTAAAATATGTATATCGCCAATACTGAAATAAAAGGTTTTTCTCTGCGACCATTAATGAATGAAATAATTGCGAGTTCATTCTCAATAATAGTAAGTAAAAATTCTCACTTTTGAGTTGAGAATATTTTGTAGAAATAAACCATAGTCATTAAAAAAAGCATACTTAAAACTACTTGGAAGTGTGTGTGGTTAAACCGTTTCATCTAAAAAGTCAATCCTACAAAGGAAAGTCCCGTTCTTCTTATCATCGATGGGCATAACAGCCACACTAAGAATATTGATGTAAATATTGCAAGAGGCAACCACATAAGAATGATTAGCTTACCACCCCATACCTCTCACAAAATGCAGTCATTAGACAAATTATTTATGTCTCCACTCGAACATCATTATAGTGAAAATGTTAGGCAATAAATATGTACTCCATAATGATAAACCACTTGGACCGTATAACATAGCTGAGCTGTTTGGAAAAGCCTATCTAAGGGGCCAAATAGGTCAAATAACCGTCCATGGTTTCGAAGTTTGTGGAATATATCCATGCAACCGAAACATCTTTTTAGATGTGGACTTCGGTCCTTCTAATATGGAAGAGTTGGACATAGAGGCTATTCGGGCTCATAAGGGCAGGAAAAGATCCAAGAACACTCCACGTCTTGCGCCTCAAGAGGGCATTATTAATTGCCCAGAAACAGCACCCTAGGACTCAGCCCAAGCCACTGGGAGCACACAACAGCTTCAGAAAACTAGTGTAGTCTAGAACAACACACCCTGCGCTAAAGATCGACCAGATGATGGTCCTTCGGGCATCTCGTCCATGTCAATGTAAAAGGCACCAAGGGACATTTTACTTGTCCCAAAAATAAGAAAAAATTAAATTTGGAAGAAGCTAAGAGAGAAAGTGATGAAAAGGAAGCTGATAAGCAAAGGAAGGTGAAACTCCGTGGAGAAAAAGAAGCAGATTAAAAGAGTGAACTGGAAGAAAGTAATGCAATTTTATGATGATGCAATTTAAGATGATTACAAATACATAAATTACACATTACTCCACAAATGATTAACTCCACAAATGATTACATTCAGGAGATCAAAATCAGAATAGAAAAGGCTAGAGAAAATTTCAACAAAATGGGAAGAGTCCTATGTACAAGGGATTTAAAATTGGAACTAAGAGTTAGGTTGGCGAGGTGTTATGTTTTTTCCACTTTATTTTATGGAATGGAATCTTGGACCTTGAATGCGAAATCAATGAAAAAACTGGAATCATTCGAGCTGTGGGTGTATAGAAGAATTCTAAAAATATCGTGGACAGAACATCACAAACAAAGAGGTTCTGAGAAGGATGAATAAAGAAATAGAAATTTTAAATATAATTAAAACAAGAAAATTGGAATATCTCGGACATATTACACGTGGAGAGAAATACACCTTGCTCCAACTGATTATGCAGGGAAAGATCCAAGGAAAGAGAAGCATAGGGAGGCGTAGAATGTCATGGCTGCGCAACCTGAGAGAGTGGTACGGATGTACATCACATGAACTTTTCAGAGCAGCTGTCTCAAAAGTCCGAATAGCTATGATAATTGCAGACCTCCGCCGCGAAGATGGCACTTGAAGAAGAAGAATTTAAGATGATCAAAGAAAGATGAAACAAGGATCTAAAACACAGACGGTAAATACAGATTAGAACCATGCCCAGTTACCTCGGACGAAGGATCAATTAACTCTGGAGAATCAGTTTTATAGTTACCAATTGGAGATGAAATCCCCACAAGTGAAGACGCTTCCTGTATTTTCTGTGATAAGTTGTATTCAAATAATGAGAAAGGGGTACTATGGGTTCAATGTTTAGTGTGTTAAATTGACTTAAAATACTGTTTAGTCCATTAGTAGTTTGATTTTTATGACATTTTAGCTGGTAGCCCATTTAACCACCACAACATGTAATTTTCAAATTTTGTCATTTTGAAAAAATATTTTTTTTCTATATTGAAATTTTTTATTAAACTAAATTTGTTGTGTTACTTATTTACAACATCATAAAGTGTAATTGTTTTCATTTTCAGAAAGATTAATTCATAATGAAGGTATTTATGATGGCAAAACAAAATGGTAGCCCATATTACAACCTTTGTCTCTACCAATGGTTTATTTTTACTGATATGTGACTATTTTAAGGACCACTTGAATATTGAATCAAGATCGTATTAAAGAAGATGTTGGTTAAAAACGGGATTTATATATAATTTGGTATCGTCAGTGTAAATTGAAACCTTACTAAACACATAGAACGCAAGATGATTGACTAGTTTATGTAGTGAACGGGCTTTCCCGATACGAACTCGGATTTAATTTTGAATCCAAAGACTTAACTTTTACTCGAATACCAGATTGATCCCATTTAGATAGCAATCGACGCTTTGCACAACGAAGTAAGTTTGTGATCGTTGAACGACCCTTGTTAAAGCCGTACTGTTGGACAGGGATCTCATTTTTTTTTAAGGAAAACTCAGACATAACTTCAAAAACAAGGGTTTCCACGATCTTGCTGACAATAGTTACTAAACTAATTAGGCGAGAATAAAATGTTTTGAATTTTTTTAAAATCGCGAAGCAAATTTTAAGGATGAACCCTGATTAGTAGATTTTGCAGCAAAATAGCTTATAAATAGCTTGGAAAAGAAATAATTCTTGAGAGTAATTATGATTTATTGCTGTTATTCGAAAGAGATGCCGGGAATAAATTTGAGTGGTTATTAGAAAAGTATTACTAAAATTCAGAACAGTTCTGTTCATTTATCTCAGCCAATGGACCGTGGAAGTGATGACGTAGATTTTATTGACATCTGTCAGTTTCACTTTCCAAACAAACCTTGTTTAGTGTGGATAATTTGTATTTTTCGATATTTTTTCTAAGGTTAGAATGTCTTTAATTTAAACTTTTAAACTATATTTCATAGAAACAGAACACTGAATTATGATGGTATTATCGTAAAAAACACTATACTTAAAAGAAAAAGCAGCAGAGGAAGCAAAATGTTAACTTTATAGAAATTAAAAAGTCTTGAGATTGGGCATTTCAACTTTTGTTTGGAAAGTAATTGACAGTTGTGACGTCACACTCCCCCTGTCCATTACATTTCTCATCTGACGTTTTCTCCATCCAGTGGCGCACCCAGTTGGGGTTTTGGGGATTAACGCCCCCCCCCCCCCCCCAAGGCATATAAAGTAAAAAATATATAAAGAATAGTAGGAAAATGTAACTTGTCTTTGACACACAATAAAAAAAATCCAAAACACTAAGTTAATAATTAAATTACCTGTAACTAACTGTACATGTGAAAGGTTATTTTCATCGCTGAAAGTACTAAAGACTTATTTAAGAAATTAAGAAATTGTATTAGCGAAGAGAGACTAAACGGTTTAACTTGATGTTTATCCATTAGGACATTCAAATAAATGAAAAAGAGGTAATAAACCATATGGCTCTAAAGCAACGCCGTTTAGACGTTTTATTATAAATTTAATTTGTTTACAAATTATTATTTAAAATGCAGTTTATGATTTAAATAAATATTTTTCATTATATTTAGATACAGATACCTAATATTAGGTTCATTATAAGAGTAGACAGAACGAGTCTGTTGCAAGTAGCATGCGCCTGCAGAACTGTATCTGCGGCGGCCTTGTGGACTATCACGGGTTGTGTTCTTCTGCAAGTGTTAGCAGTAGAAAGGAGACATATCTATGAGAGAAGGGAGCATTTGACAATATCCATAAAAAAATTAGAAAGGGAAAGATCAATGGAAAGAAGGCAAGAAGAGTGGAACAACACAGAAGATGTTGCCCAGTGAACCAAGATGCTGATCCAGAGCCTAAGGAATTAGGTAGATTGTTTGTTTTAGGGCGTCTCTTCATAGGTTCAGAAAGACAGATACAGATAAATGCCTATACTGCGAATATTCCGACACTGTTACTCACACAACGCTGGAGGAATACATGTACAGTGGAGGGAAACCGAATGTATAGAGAAATAGTTATGAACCCTGTGACTGTGATAGAGATGCTCGTAAAGACGACGGGAAGTAAGGGATGAAATAGTGTTCACAATTAGATCCGAACAGTAATTAAAAAGAAAGAAGAAGAAGAGAAACACCAACCGGACCAACGACAGAAATAAGATCTAGATATGAGAAGGGAGTGTTCCAAAAATGTCGTCAGCCTTACAGCGGCCATCCCACTTTCGGAGTACGGTACGTGCGACACTTAACTGCGTACAAGTAGGAGAGGGTTGTTAGTTGATAGACAGAATGACAGATACTAAATCTTTGGCACTGCTATCTTTAGTAAATTAAATTAAACAAAAACCCAAATTTTAAGGACTCAAAATGGAGGTAGCTTAAAAAACATTTCGGTCCCCAACCAAAACCCATCAGAAAAATGCTAAGTGCGCCACTGTCTCGATCCAAATTATACCCGTCGAATATTGCAAGAATTAAACTGAAACACTGATTTTTCCCTTTCCGTCTTTTTTTAAATCAGAATATTTCAGAATCCCTTAGTCAGTGTAATAATATCTACGTTGTTTTATTAGTTAGGTTCGGGACTTATGTAATGAGGCGATATGTATAATTCAAATTTAAATATAAAAAATTTTTGTATTTAAAATATATTCAAATAAGATTAAATGATAACAGTATATACTAAACATACAACTTAAATGCAAAATCCACAGAAATAGTTAGTTCAAAAATTGGCCTTGAATATCGAAGATAAGAAATGTATACCCTCCAGCAAAGACTTTAATTATTTTGAAAGTATATCATTACGTCAACGTTCAACTACCTTGTTGACTTTATAATCGGAAAAAGAAACTATACTTATAATTATCTGTTACGACAAAAACGTAAGATCGACCGGATTTGCGTAAGTAATACATACTGATTAAATTACTTACATTGCCTTTCACATTCAGAAGTACGTTTTTAAGCTTTAAGCTTTAATTATTTATGTTCAAAATTTTTACTAAACCAACCAACCAACGGTCGAGTACTAAATAAGCTTTAAACACAAAAATAAAATTGTTGTAAGAGAAAATACAATTATAAATATAAACAAAAACTGATCCTAAAGTCTGAACTGTTCTATAACTTTCTCTATATTCTCGACATAAAGTATTTTAATAGTATTATAAATAATTCGATCATCTGGTGAAAAAATGAAATCACTACTACTTTCTTCAAACTACCACCGAGACCACGTATACATCGAAATCACCAGAACCTAGTCTAAATAGTATTGTCATGAATCAAATTGATTTTCTCATGATTAATAGATGATTGAGAAATTCAATAACTTCAGTAAGTAAATATTGCAGTGTAACATTAAATTTTGTCAAACTCTAGAGTAAAATTATAACGTTAAGTTCGAACTTTAGAGTAAAATTTTAAAAGTTGATCTATCTACGTTAAAGAAAGTAATGGGTGCTTGTTTAGTTTCTCCCAACACCAATAGTGGAACAACTAGAAAACAATTTTTTGGATCTTCACGGCACCTCCATCTATCTTTATCATTGAGACACAACTATTTGATGATTACACAGACTAACGATGAAAAAACTTTGTTGATAAAATTACCTCTATCTTATGTATTTTAGTGTACTGAGTCCGAAAATCATATTAAAAATGCTATATCGTTCACCATTCTTTCACAATTTAACATTTAAAATTGTATAATTACATTTTATTTTGTTTAACGAGCAGAGAAATCTAATGTTACTTGGTTGGTAGCATTATTAATGAATTGTACAACACTTTTGTTCTTCTTTCTCTTTATTAACAACTGTATAGTTCCTTTATTCTGATAAACATAACCTCACTTTTCAGTGTTTGATTCATACGCTTTTAAATATGGCTAGTCGCGGTTGTAAAAACTGTTCAAATACATTTTGTTACATATTTGGTGATTGTGTTATTAAAAAACATCAGAGAAACATTACTGACTTTGAAAAAAAGGTGTATTTTGCATATTTTGGTGTAAAAAGAGGTTGGGCTCCTGATAATGTATGTTTTGTGTTGAGCATTTAAGGATGTGGTCGAAGAAAGAAGAAAAGCTTTCAGATTTGCGGTGCCTGCGGTATGGAGAAAGCAAAAAATCATTCAAATGATTGTTATTGCTTGTACTGTCGATGTTTTTGGATATAACTCCAAAAATAAGAAAGTGATTGTTTATCCTAACCTCCCGTCTGCTATCCGTCCGGTAGAGCATGGACCTGAGCAGCCAGTCCTTGAGCCTCCTTTAGGTATTGATGACATTTTAAATACTAGTGAATCAGAATCTGGCGAAAGCGGTCCAGGAAGTGATGGTGAATTTCAGTGTCCTTCAAAAAATTTACAACCACAGTTGTTTACACAAGCTGAGTTAGATGACTTAGTGAGAGATTTGGGTTTAACAAAGGAAAAATCAGAATTGCTTGCCTCAGGATTAAAAGAAAAGAATTTGTTGTCGCCTGGTACATCTATCTACAAGTACAGGTACATAGATCAACAGTTTTCTCAGTTTTTTAGACAGAAAGGGGATTTGGTATACTGTCATGGTATTGGTGGTCTAATGAATGAGTTTGTTATTGAGTATAATAAGGATGATTGAAGGATTTTTGGCTCATTGAGTCCATATGAAAGAGACATGAAAATGACAAAATTCTACAGAAAATCATCTATTCAGCTCACAATTGGATGATCTGTGGATATTAAAAAGTTGTTTGCATGCTACTTGGCCAACAAAAGAGATTTATAAAGTTTCCAGGTTTTATTTGTGAATGGGACAGTAAAGCAAGAGATAAACACTGGTCCACAAAACAATGGCGCATAATAAATGTTTTAACACCTGGCGAGAAGAACATTTTGTACAAAACTTGGGTAGATCCAAAAAATATCCTCCTTCCACCTCTACACATCAAGTTAGGCTTGATGAAACAGTTTGTCAATGCCCTGTCTAAGGATGGAGAGTGTTTCAAGTACTTGAGTGGAAAGTTTCAGCATCTATCAGAAGCCAAATTGAAAGAAGGTATTTTGGTGAACCAGACATTCGTAAAATGGTATTCCACCTTCGAAACCAAGATGACTACTAACGAAAAAGAAGCTTGGATTGCATTCAAAAAAGTTGTAACCAAGTTTTTAGGTAATGTGAAAGACCCTAACTACCAGTTTATAATAGTTAATTTATTAGATAAGTTTAAAGATTTGTGATATATAATGAGCATCAAAATCCACTTTTTGCATAACCATCTTGACTTTTGCCCTGAAAATCTGGATGATGTCAGTGAAGATCAAGGCGAACGATTCCACCAAGATATCAAGGTGATGGAGAAACGATACCACGGACATTAGAACACTAACATGATGGGAGATTACTGGTTGGTCATTTCATTGGAAACAAAAGCTACTTGAGCAGTTTTACAGAAAAAGGAGAAAGACAATACAAAAGCATTGTCTCCTGAAATGATTGTACAGACCTATACTATTACGAGATTGGAATTAGATAAAAGGTATTAGTCTAATAATGTATCATTTTTATGTAGTTCCGTATTTTGTCTTTTTCAAATTATTTTAATATAGAATAAACCAGTGTTATATTGTGAGAAAGCTGTGGATGATACGTAAAATCTAATTTCAGATTCTTTTTTAACGCCAAAAAACATAGGATTCACATAAATTTGTAAGAAAAATTTTATAAATCTTTTTTTTTGGCAGGAGTTATTTTGTGTACCTGCTCTCATTTATAATGTACTGTGGGAAAAACTATGTGTGGGATTAGTATTTACCTACACGTACGTTGTTTATTTGTTTTTGTTTGCAAATGTGGAGGAAACTCCAATAATTTAGTACTTTACTATAGGACCTGCATATTATGGTGTTTATCAAAGATAATATTAGCTATTTTAATTCATAATAGGGTATATGAAAAGAGTTCTTTTATAAATCTTGTCTTCTTTGAACCATTCTATTTCTATAATGTGGTATTTAAAAATATTACTGCATTCCACGAAGAGCTCGGTAGTATAAGTTGATTTTGTTTATTAGTAACCAGAATTAGTAAACAAAACATTTAGTTAATTCAAGACAATCACATTTAACAACACAAAAATGCTCATATGATTTCAATTTGTTTTTAAATAGGATAAAGAGAATACAATTTTAACACAGATAGTACAAATTTAGGATTAATATTTTACTCTAAAGTAAAAATATACAGGCCTAAAAATTTAACGTTACACCGGCCTAGAAAAAGGTGGAAAAGAGTTGTTGTTACGTAACAACAATACTTAATATTTTTAGTCTATTTTTGTATCATATTATTTAGTTTATTTTTGTATTATACTGTATATTAGTTTAGATATATAAAATTTCTTTGTACTAACTAATAATCTGTAAAGCGCCGTTATCTTGCATTTAAATAACTTTCTACACAAGTTTCTAAAACCTTCATAGAATCGTAACAATGAAAGGATTAGTATTTTCCAAATTACCCTCTGACGCATTCCAAAATTCCGCAAGTTGAGACAAATACCCTTATCAGGTAGTTTTTATCAATGATTTGAAAGTTAAAGGTATTTGAAAAATAAACATATCTTTTAATACGTCGAGGGGTCAGGGGGGAGATTTCGGAATGTTTGTGATTGAGGGGAGAGAGTGGACATCAGTATCAGTTCAAATTCCAGCACTGAAGGAGCGTCAGACTCTATTTTAAACCAGTCGGTATATTAATAAGTTCGTGTTAATATTGTATCACCGACAAGTGTGTATCATATGCAAGTTATCGGCGTTTAAAATACATTGTATTTGTTTAAATATATTTGTTCAAACGTTCTTTTCGAATCTTCATTTTTCCCAGTTTTCTGGGTGGTCCTTCAAAGAAATATATATATAAAGTGAACCTATTTCCCTATGGAAAAACCTTGTTCCCCAAGGGAAAAAACCAGCGACCTATTACTGGTGCGTGAAACAAAGTCATCAGGACAAAGGTGTAAGGACAAACACCTACAGTTGTAACGCCATTGATTATGACGATGATCTTTTAGACCTTTATAAAAAAGTATACCTTTAGAAAACAAGTACTTTCTTACTTTAAGAAGTATTGGGCACTTCATCTTAATGAGATACTTAATTTTATTAACGTTTAAATTAGAAAAAAATACTTACCTTGTTCTAAACAGAAAGTGTGTGACTTGTCTCCAGAAATTATTTCAGATCCTCTTTGAGGACAGTGTACCATCACTGTAAAAAAAATTATTATTCAGTAATTTAAAAACACGCTGAAATTATATAATAGATATAACCCGAAGTGGTAATCGAAACGTCAGAATAAACTTATTTTAAACTAAAATTGTGGTTAATTCGCAGTAAAAATAGTAAATTAAATATACTTAAGACTTAAAATAATCTGCAATGAAGAAGATCGGAAGTGAAATTAAGATGTTTATGAGCTAAATAAATATTTCTAATACAAGTAACATAAGAAAGTAGATATATTTTTTTTCTTCGTCTTTTAGTATTAGTTTTATGTGATTTTTTCTTTCTAGATTCATTCTGTCGACATGATCTATAGTGCCCGTGGCGAGACCCTTAAAAAGTAGTATTTTGGTTCATTTAATTACTTTGTACGTTTAGGGCATTTACATTATTCATGCATTCATTTTGTTGTAGGATTTTATTGATATTGCCTTGATATTCATTTAAATTCGTTGGGTCGTTCCATATTGGGTTGGCTTTCTTCCTAATCATTTTGGATCTTTCTGTTATTAAGTCTAATTTTAGTTTGGCTCTTAACATTCTATGATTGCTGCCTGTGGTAAAGCTATTAAGGACTGTGACATCGTTGAATATATATTTTTTGTCAGTAATTATGTAGTCTATCTCGTTTTTGTCTTACCATCTGGGCTTTTCCACGTCCATCTTATGTGATCTTTTTTAGAGAAGAAACTATTCATCTGGTATAGATTTTGTTGTAATAGAAATTCTAGTAGTGTTTATCCTCGTTCGCTTATGCCTTTGGATCCAAATTTACCTAGTGCTGTTTGATGTTCATCCTGCTTTAGACCGATCTTTGCGTTAAAGTCGCCGCATAAAATCGTGTAGTGTGTTGGTGTTTCTTTTAGTGCCGCAGAGATGTCATCGTAGAAGTCTTCAATCTCCTCATCCGAATGGATGATCGTAGAAGCTATTCGAGAGGCTCAAGTAAAATGCTGCCCTAAAAGACGCCAAGACGAAAAAATAACCATTGAAACAAAGCAACTAATGGAAACTAGAAAAAAAATCAAAGTAAAAGAAAGCATTTACGAAGAAGAACTGCAAAAAATAAACAAAGAAGTATCAAAAGCTATAAGGAAAGATTTAAGGAAATTTAAGAATGAAAAAATCCAGCGAACTATAGAAGAGAATAAAAGTCGGAAAGTCCTGAGAAGACGACTAAACAATGGAAAATGCGAAATATACAAACTAAAGAACAAAGAAGGAGTCCCCACATCAAATAGAGAAGAACTACTACACATAGTTAAAGACTTCTATCAAGAACTATACACAAGCCAAAGAGAAGACCAAAAGAACTTGGAAGCCGCCGCATCACGCAAAATTATCAACCAGGGTTCAGAGCTCATGACAGAGATCACACTAAGCGAAATTCAGGACGCAATGAAAAAGATGAAAAACAACAAAGCACCAAGGGAAGATGGAGTCGTAATAGAAGCTATAAAGATGGGCAGACGTGCCCTTCTCAACCAAATAAAAATGTTGTTTAACCTTTGTCTAACAGATTGTTGTATACCAAAAACATGGAACAATGCAGTAACAATTTTACTACACAAGAAAGGAGACAAGGCGCACCTAGAAAACTAGAGACCAATCAGCTTATTGAACCACATCTATAAAATGTTTACCCGAATAATTACGACAAGACTAGAGAAAAGTTAGATTTCTACCAGCCCCGAGAACGAGCTGACTTTCGCTCAAAATTCGGAACAAACGATCACCTACAAACAGTAAAAACCTTAATAGAAAAGTCGCTAGAGTATAACAGACCACTGGTACTTATCTTCGTAGACGTTCACAAAGCCTTCGACACTGTGGAATTAGATAGCATTATAACTGCTCTGAACAATAGTAGAATAGATTAACGGCACACAAAGTTAGTACAAACATTATACCAAAACGCCACAATGCGTGTAAAACTACATGATACCACCAGAGAAATTCATATAAAGCGAGGTGTGAGGCAGGGCGACACTCTCTCACCTAAATTATTTATAACGGTCCTCGAATACGCCTTTAAAATGCTAAAGTGGGAAAATAGAGGAATAAAAATAGATGGAGAAATGCTCAATCATCTGCGTTTTGCCGACGACATAGTACTTATTACCGAAGATCTGGGTTAAGCACAACAAATGGTACAAGAATTAGAAAACGTATCTTCAACAATAGGTCTAAAAATTAACATCAGTAAGATCAAATTTATGACAAATTTAGTTCTCAGCGAACACCTAATCATCCAAAATCAAGTGGTAGAATTGACAGAAAAGTACATATATCTTGGTCATGAAATCAGAATAGGCAAGGACAACCAGACCTGCGAATTTCAACTACGAGTAACACTTACTTGGGCGGCGTATGGTTCACTAAGAGACATCTTTAAGAGCAACATCCCGATAGATATGAAACGGAAGACATTTGACCAATGCGTTCTTCCTATTATGACATACGGAGCAGAAACTCTCACGCTCACAAAAACAACAGCACTAAAAATGCGAGTGGCACAAAGGCGCATGGACAGATCAATTATCGGCGTGACAAAAAAAGACAAAATAAGGAATCAAGACTTAAGGAAAAAAAAACAGGTATCAGTGATGTCGTCGAACGTATAGCCAAGCTGAAATTGAATTGGGCAGGTCACATAGCGAGACTGAAAGACACAAGATGGACCAGAAAACTAACTGACTGGCGCCCACGAGAAGACAAACGCAGCAAAGGACGACCACCAACACGCTGGATGGACGACATTAGACGAAAATCCAAGAAATGGCAACAAGAAGCACAGATCCGTGAAGAGCGGCGAAAAATGGGAGAGACCTATGTCCAGCAGTGGACAGAAGAGGTTGCATGATGATGATGAATTACTTTGTACACTTGAATTTCTCTGCATGTGTCAATTTTGGTTGCTTCGTTAAGTTCTGAGCTCTTTTATTTTATTATATTATAGTCAACTGAAAAAGACTCCTTGAATATCCGTCTATTTGTATTAAAATGCTCCCTCCGGCAGCCGTGAGACTTTTTGTGGTGTTAAGGTACTTCATGATCAGTTGTGATCGCTAGTTCTGTGAGGTGGACACGGTGGACTGGTAAGTAAGCAATAATGGACCAGACAAAAAGGAAACAACAGAAAACGTAGAGCAATAACGCAACCTTAGTTATCCGGAAAATATGGACTGCAATATGGAGCACGGTCCAGCAAACGAGCGTGAACATGAGCGGCGCGGCGCAGAGATAAAAAGTTTAAAGTACCTGTTAAAGCAAAGCTTCGACCCGAAAGAGACATTATCGCCTATCTTATAGCCACAAAAACGAAAGGGATTGGACCAAAAAATAAACGATCCAAGAGGTATCGATATGAGGGCGACAATTAGAAAACTACAAAGAAGGTACAAGAAGTTACCAAGGAAAAAAAGGGAGGACGGTAGCAGCGATAAGGATAGGAATATTGGTCCAAAATTACTAAGAGACTTATCTTTCACTGGAGCACTTGGTAACCCTAAAAACAGATTTAGCACAAAACATTGAAGATTGCTGTGTTGTATTCACCAAGCCACAATTGAGTGATATACATAATCCAGGTGCTGCAACTACATGAGTGCATCTTAAGTGGATACACTTCAAGATCCTTGTGTCATCTTTCTGATACTACTCGTATGAATAAACATAGCGTCGTAATAGACCTAAGGTCTATTAGGAAAAGACGAAGAAAAAATATTATTAATATTCCTTTTAAATACTAAAATACATAGTTCAAGGACTTTGCAATATTAAAGTATTTAGATTATATATATATATATATATATATATATATATATATATATATATATATACAGTTTTACTTGTATTTTTTTGTTTCGTTTCTCTCGTTTAGTTTGTAATCTTTAATGTTAAGTTATCGTAGAGTTTTTATAACATCTATAAAAAAAAAACCCTACAAATTGTTTTTGTAAGTATGAACCCTGTTGGTTTGTTTACTTATATTCTAAAATCTTTTTTATTTGTAGTGAACTGATGATGCTTTTAAAAATAAAAGCGAAACGTATTCGAATAAATCAATAAAGTAGTTGACGACTTTTATTTGCCAATTATTGACCGATAAAACCTCTGATATTCAACCATTGAATATATTCCAGATATATATATATATATATATATATATATATATATATATATATATATATATATAAATTTGGTGGTAAATCTCATACACCTGCTGTTTTTTGCTGCAAGTTTTTAAAATTGACACAATTAAAATAAACGGTGAAATGTGTTCGCCACTAGGATTATAAACTTTTAAAATCATAATACAACTTAATAAACAGCATGATGTTTAGTTCTTATCTGTAGCCAAGCAGTACAATAAGTATTAAAAAATATAAGAATTATTTTTAAAAAACAGAATTAGTAGTTTAATCAATTTAGTCTAAAAACCGGACACGAAGTAAGAAAAGAAAGATTTTACAATTAATAATACTTAAAACCTACTCGAAAAGAGAGAGAGAGAGAGAGAGAGAGAGAGAGAGACAACTAAACAATTAAACAGGATAAAAACCAAAAGGGCGATAAGACTTTCAAGTAGATTACGCATCTGAAAATTGCTCTAGCTATCATAATGTACAAGGAAAAATGTATTTTAAAGTTTTCTTACTGGAAGTAAAAACTTCTCAAATCTCTAATGTTAAATTCTAATTTGTCATCAGTTTTTGTGAATCTTTCAATTCTTTATGTGCCCTCACCGTAGGTTGGCGACCATCAGCTGGAATTCTTCTCTATCTCGTACTAATCGCATAATTGTGCTTGACTCCCTGATGGCATTGCACTCACAGTCAAGAAAACGTCTTTCGTTCGATGCCTCGTCTTCCTTTGATCTTTCCTTCAACGATCATCTGCAGAAAACCATACGTTTCTAAAGATATGGCCAAAATAATGCAATACTATAATTCAATTAACAACATTGGTAAAAGCACAACTAATAAAATGGTACATAGATTGGGGAGCGACATACCTAAATTGATACTGAATTGAAGACCGATATAAAAAAACCTCAACAGCATGACAACATGGCGTTTTAAGTAATCTACCTAAACGAACATTTTTATATAGCTATAGAAAGAAACAAATGGATAATTATAGACATAGTAACAAACATTGTAAAGCTAATTATTAAAACAAAAAATATTTTGGTTTATCTACTCATGAATACCTACCCAATACTTGGGTGATGTGTTGAGAGGTGAAAGACATGAATTACTTCAAATCATATGGGAAGGTAAAGTACAGGGCAAAAGATCAGTAGGAAGACGCCAACACTCGAGGCTGAAAGACGTTGGGAGATAGTTTGACCGCTCATCCGCAGAAATGTTTCGTGCAGCAGTTTTAAGTTACCAATAAAATTCAAACTAGGAATTGATACAAATCATAATCCAGGTAACGTTCAGATATTTAGAATTGATATAGTAAAGTCAAGACATTAATAATCATTTAGGATTGAAAACAACACATGAATATATTATAAAACCTTCAATAAAAAACAACACACGATTGAAATGACAGCTGGCACAAACAACACAAAACGGATTCTAAGAACAGCTGAGATGAAACATTCAGATTCCATAGTAGTGAAAACTAGGTGGGACCGAGTAAAAAAAGAGGATGTAAGACAACAATACGATATTTAGAACATAGTATGATGACAGAGAGAACGAAGAAGAAACTGGAACCGATGTAACGATTGTAAAAGATAAAAGGTCAACAGGAAGGAAAGTACGAGGGGAGATTAATGATTCACAAATCGCATATATTATTAAATATATCTACTAGTAAACACAAGTCATGCACCTTACAAGAATAGAATGAAGAAAATAAACGTAAAAATGCGCAAATAGAATGTGCAACTATTTGCGCATTTGTTCTCTTAAAAATTTTAGTAGATAAGATGGTATACCCTTTTTTAAACTTCTTCTAATATCTAAAATAACCAGTTATATAGCTAATAGTCCACTTTTAATGGCTTCTTGAATTTGGCTTCTTTGGCAATTACGTTTTTCAACAAATCCAGATTCTTATCATAAGTACTTTTTTTTATATTTTCTATTAGAACAAAAACCTGTTATTTACATCAGTGGAAATCATTAAATATACCAATTTATTAGGAATTGTCTATCTAATCGCAAAGAATGTTATAACAAAATCATCGATGTCAGAATTTATTACTATGTTGGAAATTCCCTTCTTCTGAAAAAAATTTTACATTTGCTTGACCACAAAATCATAGAAATCACATTTTTTTTATTGTTTTGATACATGTTTTTGGGGTGATACGTTTTTCAATACAAAAATGTTATATTTACTTTGAAAAAATCACAGAAATCACATTTTTGTTTATTATTTCGATAAATGGTTTTCCCAAAGTTTTTGGAAAACATGGAGTGTTACGTTTTTCAATAGAAAAATGTTATATTTGCTTAACCACAAAATTATAGAAATCACATTTTTTTATTATTTCGAAACATGTTTTTCCCAAATTTTTTTGGAAAACATGGGGTGATACGTTTTTTATTATATATATATATATATATATATATATATATATATATATATATATATATATATATATTAATTTTTTTCGATATGTTGCATATCTAACTGAAGAACTTTAACGCCAATATCAACAAAATGTCGGAAATATTTCAAAAGTCATTATTAAAATTTATGAGAAAGTAGATTAATCTAACAAAAATGGTAGTAGAAAAGAAAAGGTGCTTGCATCCTAACAAAAGAAAAAACGAGCAGTATTAATATATTAATTAATTTATTATTATTAATTAATTAATATATTAATTAATTAATCAAATAACTATCAAAGTTTAAACACGCTTTTTAAAGTTCCTCGCGGATTTAAAAGATTTAAACAGTGTTAAACAGATAAATTCATTCATCGACGAGTTAACAATACGAAGTGAAGTGCTTCAATCACAATGTGATGAGGAAACGAGTATCTAATTTGGTTTAATATTTCAAAAGGCTAATTTAATTGTGGCTATATTGGTGTAATTAAAGAAAACCAGTGAAAATCCTGAGAAATTAGATGAGATCCTTTTTTATTCCTTTCCAATTTGAGAGAGGGTCTATTAGGTACTCTCACATATTGTGTTGCGGTCTTGGTAACCAGAACTACACACATCATGAACAGCACTCAACCATCTACATCTACACAAACTAACTCCAATTCCAACCCAAAATCATATGTCGTTGCCGCAGTCTCTAGGCCTCCTCCCCCTTCATTTCCTAAAAGGGAACAAGCTATTGTCATTCACTCCATTTCGAATACTGTTTTATTTGAATATATTAAAGCAATTGATAAAATAGTTATAATTAATTCCACCGTCGTTCCTATCCGCAGGCTTATTTCTCCAGCCAAAAGAATCCTTATTTTAAATATATGTCCTTCCATCCCGAATTCACTAATCGATATATATTTAGGGATTCTACAGTATTCACTGCCTTCCCTCGCTCAACCGTTTCCATCTCTCTGTTGTTCCATTCTCCATCGTTAAGGCCTCTCTTACTCATGGCATCGTCTACTTCGTTCCTCCAGGATTTTCGGGGTCGTCCTCTTTTCCTCCTTCCTATGGGGCTCCATGCGGTTATTCTCTTTATCCATCTGCTGTCGCTAGTTAATCTTACATGTCCATACCACTTTAGTCTTTTTTGTTCTATATATGTTATTATGTCTGTTTCTATTGATGTTCTTTGCTTTATTTCGTCATTACTTCTCCTATCCATTCTTGTTACTCTGCAGCATCTTCGCAGGCATTCCATATCTGTTGCTACTATCTTACTGCTGTTTTTCTTGTTTATGATCCAATTTTCAGCCCCATATGTCATAATACTTCGCACTAATGTTTTATAAATCTGCGTTTTTGTCTTCATATTTAGGTGTCTATCCCACCATACTGAGTTAAGTTGTCGGATTGCTGTTCTTGTTTGTCCTAATCTTTGTGTAATTTCTTCCTCTGTTGTTGCCCTTTTCGTGATTATAAACCCCAGGTATTTCAATTTATCCTTTCCTTTGATTGTTACGTTGTCATCAATCTGTAGATCTTCTATGTCTTTTTCACTTGTAGATAGGTACTCTGTTTTCGCGAAGTTAATATCTAGGCCAGCTTTGGTATATTCTTCTTGTAGTTTCTTCATCATGTAGCTGAGGTCGTCTTGGTCTTGTGCAATCACTACTTGATCGTCTGCAAAGCTTAACATATATAGGTATTCGTTCCATACCGGTACTCCCTAATCGAACACAGTACCTAAAAAATATTGGCATACAGCTAGCAGCATCTGTTACTTTTGTAACATGTAGAACATCGGATGATCAAGATGCACATATCATGAGTTTTCGTAGGATAACATTTGTGATCCCTGACAGGGAGGACTTCAATGTGCAATATTCCCTGCTAATTAACCATGAAAATACACCCTTTAGAATATTTTTATCCACTGACAGACTAGAGTGTTTTCTTTCTAAGCTTACGGGTCATACCGCGGAGTCTTGTGCTCAGTGGACCAGACTACACACTTACTGCAGCTAATTCTCGTCCCTCTTCTTCATTTTCAGTGGGCTCCTTAACTGCATCAAAAGAACTTCCATCTTTAGAAATTGAGTCCATTCCAGTTAACGACAAAACCACCCCGGCTATCATTATGGATTTATCCATCCCTCGTCATACTAATTCAAAGCCCATATTAACAGTAGGACAAAAAAGAGGACACTCTACAGATAGAGCTCCTGACACTCCTACCATTCTCTCTCCATCCGTTATCGTTGCTCCATCAACTTCTTTTCCTCCTTCGACATTCTCAATGCTACCAAACCAGCCAAAAAAAGGTCCAAATCTCATCTTCAATCGGATTACTCGATGAAACCTAATTGTATTTCCGCTATAGAAACTGTTTACAAAGATAATCCGGCTAATTTTACACTCAATTCCACTCAACTTATTACGTTCCTTGAGAACTCTTTTGGATGTCCCACCTCACTACAAGAAGCTCAAAAATATTACTCCAACATAGACGGTATTCAAAAAAACTTATCGCAGCTCTACACAGGTACAAAGAAAAGATCACTAAAAAAAACCATATCACTAGAATCTCAAAAAAGTCTTAAAAAGCAACAGCCTACCTCCGCTGACTTACAAGATTATATAAGTGCCTCCTCCTGATAACCCCTCTGATGTCGAATCTAATCACAGCATACATAATGAATAAAAATCTCTTTCCCTCGCATTTTTTCTTTTTTTCTTCTCTCTGTATATTTTTACTTCATCTTTTGTCTCATTTTAATATTCAAGTTAATTCAGTAGAATTGCGATGGATTCTCCCTCGGTTGGAGAGAACACTTAACATCACAATTTAAAACAGGCATTATATGCCTTCAAGAAACCAATGCAAAGAATTCCAAGCTTCCTCATTTAAAACACTTCGAGGGGTTATATTAGGACCAATTGCATAAGAGCCAGTAGTGGCACTTCTATCTTTACTTCTTCCGAAATTTTCTCATCACACCTTCTAGTTTCTTCTAAATTAGAAACCATAGCTATAACTTGGTGGTGTCCCAATCAACTTACAATCTTTAATTTATACGTTCCTCCAAACTACGCTTTCAAGGAGGAAGAACTGCTAAACCTAATATTTGAACTACTTAGCCCCTACATACTTGTCGAGGATTTCAATGCACATAATGTGTTGTGGGGTTCCAATCACACATATGGTAGAGGTAAAATTGTCGAAACTGTTATTAACTGCGCTGATACATGTCTGTTAAACAGGGGTTCTCATACTTAATTTAATATTTCTACTGGTTCCTTCTCCAATATTAATCTAAGCTTTAGCGACCCAAAATTAGCTTCTACATTAACATGGCTTACCTCTGATGATCTCCTCGATAGCAATAATTTCCCAATCTTTATAACTAACTCAGATACATCAAATTCTCAAATATTGACAAAACATTTTTGAATGGTCTAATTATATTAGTGAAACTGACCATTTCCTACCTAAACTCACTCTAACTGATAATATTGGTATGGACGTCACCCAATTCGCAAACTCCATTCTCCTTGCTGCTGATACACACATCGGAAAACAGTCATTTCAGCTGAACGAAAAAGTGTCCCATGGTGGAACTCCTCTTGCAAAGACGCTGTGCAGTAGCAAAAACCTGCTCTAAAAATTTATAGTAGAAACAAATGTGAGGAGAACATTACTACACTAAAAAGAGCAAGAGCAAAATCTAGACACACTATTAAATTAAGTAAGAAAACTTCATGGAGACAATATATCTCCTCCATAAATGAAAATACTGGCCCAAGCCAAGTTTGGAAAAAAATTGGACAAATACAGAGAAAAAAAAATAATCTTAAAATATCCAATCTATTTTTTAATCAAATGGTTTTCATTGACAATCAAGAGATAGCCAAGATTCTGACAGAAAATTTTGAAAAAAAATTTCGCAACAAATCTGGATCTAACCCTATATACTCTTCTCTTCCTTCACCATTTCCTTATTCATCCACAGTTTCACAAGATACCAATTATCTGAACTCTCCTATAACCTATTCCGAATTAAAATCGGCACCCAAATCCTGTAAAACACAGCTGCTGGCCTTGATAACGTTCCCTACATACTCTTAAAGAAATTGTCACCTTTATGTCCATATAAACTTCTAGAGATATATAATAAAATATGGCTTTTCCACAAGTTCCCGAATGAATGGCGAATGTCAATAGTATTACCAATAATTAAAAAAAATTAGCTACCTGGCTCTGCCCCCGATTCTTATAAGCCTATCTCTCTTACCTGTTTACCATGTGTAAAATACTTGAAAAAATTATCAATACACGTCTTATCTGGTATTCCGAAAGAACAATCTGGCTTTCGACGACACACATCCACTCGCGACAATCTTGTCCTTCTCCAGAGTGACATCGCCATGTCAATAAATGAAAAGTATCAAGTAACAGCTGCCGTCATTGGCATAAAAGGGGCATTCGACATGATTAGTTGACAAGCTATAATCGCCAAGCTTAAGCAACATAATATCACCAAAAATATATGTCATTTCATACCTAATTTTCCCTTCAAACTCTTCAAAGTTTCTGTAAATAGTGTCTTCTCTTCTCGTCTCCTGATGACATCAGATGTTCGGCATATCTGTCAAACATATCAGTGCCAACTAACAGTGAAACACATTCTTATCGAATGTAATCAATGCAGTGCAGTAAGACCAACCAGATAGACAGAGTTCTTCAGTTTTTCAGAAAAATATTCTTCTTAGAGTGCCATATCCCTACGGAACGTCGGCGACTACCATGCTTATAATATTTTTATACTGATCTCGGTCTTGCGCTACGTGTAGCAATTGGTCCGCTGTCAAACCTGTCCACTGCCGCAAATTACTCAACCAAGAGAGTTTCTTCCGTCCTATCCATTTCTTTCCTTCGATTTTACCGTTGAGAATTAGCCGAAGGAACTCATATCTTGGTCCTCTGATTATATGTCCAAGATATTCTAGTTTACGCCTCTTAATAATATTTAATAGAGTTCGTTGATGTCCCATTCTTCGAAGAACTTCTTCGTTTCTAGTTCTGCTAGTCCATGGAATTTTTAGTATCCTTCGATACAACCACATCTCAAACGCCTCGATTTTATTCATGATATCGGCGTTTAAAGTCCAAGTTTCACATCCATACAAAAGTACAGACCACACGTAACATCTTGTAAACTTTTCACGGATTTCCAAATTTAATGAGTTATTGGATAATAGAGGCTTGAATTTTTGAAATGAGTTTCTTGCCTGTTCAATTCTACATCGAATTTCGAAGGATGGATCTAGATTTTGGGTAATCCAACATCCAAGGTATTTGAATCTCTGAACTCTCTGCAGCGGTTGTTGGTTTAATATCAGTTGGGTTGCGCCGATATCCACTTTACTGGTCACCATGTATTTAGTTTTATAGATATTTATCGACAGTCCCCAATTTGTACATTCCATGTCAACTCTATTGATTAGCTCCTGCAGATCGTCGATGTTTTCAGCTAGAATCACAGTATCGTCGGCGTACCGTATATTGTTAATTATTTCTCCTCCTATGATAATTCCTTTTTGATCTTTTAAAGCTTCCCTAAATAGATTCTCAGAATACACGTTAAAGAGGGTGGGAGATAGTATACAGCCTTGTCTTACGCCTCGTTCAATACTGATTGGCTTTGATTCTCTGTTGTTGCTATTAAAAATGCCTTTTCAAAATCAATGAAGCACATATATACGGGTTTTCTTACCTCCCAACATCGTTGAAGGAGTGTTTGCATAGAAAATAGTGCTTCTCTAGTTCCAAGGCATCTCCAGAACCCGAACTGCTCTTGACTAATTATTTCTTCGCACTTGTTGTTAATTCGGTTTAGAAGAATATGCAACAGTATTTTAACGGCATGGCTCATTAAACTAATGAGTCTACAATCGCTACATTTCTTAACGTTTGGTTTCTTAGGTAGAGGAATAAAGATCGATTTTAGCCAGTCCGATGGAATTTCACTGGTATCATATATTTGATTGGAAAGTACAGTGAGTTCTTTTATATTGTCATTTGAAAGTAATTTTAGCCATTCGCTGTATATTTGATCTGGTCCACTGGCTTTGTTGGTTTTGGCTTGGTGTATGGCTTTTTCCACTTCAGCGTTTAAGATTGATGGTCCTGTATTTGCACTTAAGTTAGGTAGTGATCCTCGATCATCCTTAAATAATGCTTTAATGTAGTTTTCCCATTCCTCCATTACTTCGTCTTCTAGGGATAGTGCATGACCTTCATTATTCGTTAATGTTATGGGTGTATTTCTTTTGTGTACTGTAACTTCTTTTATTTTCTTATGTGTGTTAAATTCGTATCATCAGAAAAATATTATTGTATCATAAACTCTAAATTATTTTTATATGACAATGCTACTAAACCTCTTGTAATGTCGTTTGTACTGGCCCCCGTGCGAGTGGCCATAGTTGCCGAGCACATAAATGTAAATAAAAAATTCTTGTTTGTGTCAAAACATTAACTGTTTCATTTTTCGGCAAATTAGGGCAAGGGATTAATTACTCTGTATGTATTTTCTGATTGCTCTATAAAATTGTTACCTGACATTTTCTTCTTGAACAAATTAACAATTTTACGTTGGGTTCGATACGAAAATACTAGTTTGTCCGAATTTCTAGTTTGTACGACATTTCGACTGATTTCTGACTCAACCTCGTATTGCAATTGAGTGATATTTTCAGGATGCACTAAAAATTGTTTTCAAGAATAAATTGATACCAATTATGGTATGTGTTATCTAAAAAATAAACAAAGAGCACAAAGGACAATATTACAACATGATAGTTTAAAAAAACCGTTTAGGTGTTACTATAATAATTAATTATGAACATTACGAGGTTGCTGCACTTTAAGTAGATATCAGGTCACGTAGTTACGTGGTTGTTACGTTTATCTAAAAACACTAACTAATTCCATTAGAAATACTACCACGTCATAAGAAACATCAGAATTCTCAGAATTCACAATTAATAAATGAACAACTGATGATTTTAACAAATTATAATCTATACGAACCCAATGTTGATGTATAACAACTACTTAGTTATTGAAATAATAAATTTTCACAAAAATATTCTTAAAATTTTACAAAATAAACAAAAATGTAAATTATCATCTATCATGACCAAATGTTTAAGCATAATAACTAATTATTGAAATAATAAATTGTCATAAAAATGATGATAATCTTGAGGTATACACTGCTTTAAACTTTGCAAATCCAAATATTTCCGTTCGGTTAATTTTAAGCATGCATGATATAGATCAGGAATTTCTTCATTGTCCCAATTTATTCGCCTTGGCAGAAGTTTCCATTCATCGGCATATGTTAATTTGTAGAACGTACCATCTGAATTATATTTTAAACATTTTAGATCTGTAACACAAGGATCTCCTGTTTTTACCCCTGGACGGATAGATGAATAGTATTTTAATTTAGAATAGTCTTTAAAGAAATCATGTTGGATGTAGTGCACCTTGTATGGAATTCCACTTGTTTTAGATTTCTTTATAAGTTGAACATAATCAACTGGTACGAATAACTCTTTATTCTTTTTTTTTTCTCTCGATGTTTGCGTGAACTGAGTCACACTCCATTTGCGTATGGCCAACAGTGAGATATTTGTGTATAACTTCCATGTTATACATTTTTGCAAAGTGTTGCAACGTGTTAGATAACGTAACATTCCTATTTTGAGCGCTACAGCCATCACTATACATAACAACTGGTAAATTGTTTTTCTCCAATTCATTTTCTAAAAAGTGCATAACACAAGAAGAGAAAATGTTGCTGTCTAGCCCACCTTCCCCTTCGTGCCAAACATAAAATACCACTAATGAGTTTTTTAAATTAAATATGGTAAATTGGTGACATTCCAACTTTTGTTTAAAATATTGTGCTCCAGCAGGTATAAGTAGAACTAATTGCACAGCTTGCAAATCCATTGTAAAACAATTAATTTCACCATTGATAGCTTTGGTTTTATCAGTTTGCTTCTCAATCCTTGCTCTGTCTTTTGCAGCAATATGTTGCTCATAAGTATATTCATCTATATCTTTACATGTTTTGTATGAATAACAGGTATTGCACTGGTCCTTTTTTGGCCGAAATAATCCTATTTGCATTTCGTGGACCAAACAAAATATAGCTTCCCTTATCCAAGTTTTTGTCGAAGCAATACTTTTCAAAATTTCTATACACCTCTTTCATCGAGGTATAATTTATATCTAAAAAGAGTTTTTCCGTATTTTGCCGACAGTAATGTGCTGGCATTTTTGGCAAATTGTTTAAAAAATGTGATCCCTTTTTATAACATCTGCTGGTCTAACTTTTTCTTTGGTATTTAGAAGGTTTGGTATTTCATAGTCATTTGATTCTTTAACCACTTTAAAACAGACCATTCACCAACGGCAAGGGTTGATAAAAACATTGGTTTGCAAACCATTACCAACTTGTTATCAACTTTCAAATTGTACAATAAAGTTTGACTTCTTTTTGTACTGGCTCCTCTCCTTTGTTGAACTGGATGTTTGTTAACTAAAACATTGACCAATGCCTTTCTTTGACTCCATGTCATGTTACTCCAAAATGATTTACAGATCTCAACTCTCTGACAGTCTGATATTGTGTGGCACAAGTTCTTTGATTTTTTATTCGGTAAACATTTGCACCTTCCTTGAACTGTTCTTTCATTTCGCTTTCGTACCCCACATGTTTTTCCTTTTATTCTTTCAATACTGTAGTAACTTTTACCCTGCTCTCTTGCTAGCTTTCTTCTATTTGTTTCCCAATTAGAGGGTTTTCCTTGTCCCTTTTTTGATCGTTTTTTTGTCAAAGTTCCTGTTGTCTCATCTAATTTCTGTTTTAATGAGACATTTACGTCAGATTCACTGCCAGAAGTGTACTCATCTTCAGAAGAATCGTTTTCGTAAGAACTTGAAGTATTCCAATGATCCTCAATAGGAGTGAAGTTTATTGAAGCGCCACAGCTAACAAAGCTGCAAAAAATAAAATATCTCGAATTACTTCCGCAAATAAGCACAATCTACAGATTTTACAAACAACATGGCAACGCCGCGATGAGCAGATCAGGATCAGATCATGAAATTTACCACAAGTAGTTCTAAATCCTTTAAAATTTACATTAACGGAATTAACACAATCTCACTATACAGAGAAACGAACTTCGTACTTACCGCGCTTGATACAGATCCTTCATTGTTTTCCTTTCTTCCCACTAATTTAACTATTCTCAAAGTTCTTGCACTGAGTTTATTCATTTTTAATCAACAACACAAAGAACAGAAGATTCGGTAAAGTACAACGAGGACACTCACCGTAAACAGTTAAAAATGCAGTGTTGCCTCTGTCTCTTATCAAAATTGGTAATAAAACCAAAGAATATAGACGCTTATAGAAGAATTGTAAATTGTTATTTTTGAAAGTTAGCAAAAAGTGGGACATAGATAAGGAAAAGTGGGACGAGTGGAACGCACGTGTTACCACTAAGGAGCGGTCATGTCAGCTGTGGCTCCGCTGTGGCTCTACCATTGGGCGCGTTCAGCAGACGGAGCAGCTACCGCTCCGCTACTTCCGAATCCATCGGTTAGCGCTGGACCAAATGTCATAAGTCAAAACCTGCTGGATTCCGCTACCGCTACCTTATCTGTCAATGTCAAATAATTTGTCATTTTAAAAATTAAATATTTTTGTTCTTTGTTTACGTTTGTCAGTAGATTACCAATTTAGCTTGACTTTTAAATATTATTTAACTTTACGTCACATTCATATAATAGGAATATAGAAAGGAATGACATAATTAGAGTATTAGTGGAAGAACTTGCGGACGAGGAAAATAATATCCAGCTAATTGGAAATGTTGTGGATCAGTTGACACAAAATGAAGAATTAGAGCTAAATAATGTTGAGAGAGCTCAAGTGCCTCCTAATCAAAATTTTTATGAGGAAACCATTCACCAATAATATATGGGAGATCTTTTTGTAAAGCATTTTCGCATGAGTAGGGAATGTGATGAAGTAGGTTTTAGTAAAGATTATTAGTTCTTTGAAAACTACATATAAATATTTTAGGTAATTACTCAGCAACTAGGAAATTTAGGAGTTATACCCATTTCAATTCAATACCCTACAATTCCTTTAGATAAAAAGTGGAACATCTATTAATGTGGCGAAAAGGCAAATAGAATGATGATACTTGTATATATTTTGGTTCATTAATATTTATGTTATATTTACAAACTTTTCTTATTTGGCTTATAAACACACTTTCCTCTGTAAAATAATTAATTTTAATAAAACAAAAGCTACTAAAAATATATCATTTTATTTACAACATTTTACAAGTTTTATTTACAGTGCTATAAATGTAGTTAATACAATAAACTGATTTGGAAGAACAATATATGAATAGTATGATTACAAAAAAAAAATAACATATACAGTCACAAAATAAGATAACAAATCAATTCAGAAAAAGTCACAAGGTATAATGGTATTAAGTTATCTAATGCATGCAGATAATGTAACACTAAACACAATACAAAAGCTGAAGTCGAAAGTATTACAAAGTTGGATCAGAATTATGACTTTTGAAGGGGAAAACTGATAGATTAAAAATTTGGAGCTTCTTTGAAGAGTTAGCTAATAGAAGAGTTCTGGGAGTAAAGCTGTTATAAGAGTAATTGAATCTATGAAAAGAATATAAAAAGTCTGCACATACCTAGTTGCAATATTGGAGAATAATAAACAAATATTTTGGAGAGAAGTTTGAAGCAGGTGCACAGGCTGTTGATAATTTTAAATAGAACTATTAAGTCTCTTTGATTTCTATATACCTCAAGAGAAGTTCAGTATACATTCTAATGCAACATATTCACAGTATACATGCATCCATACAATGGCATGACAGAAAATTGGACAGTCTTAAGTTTCAGTTTAGATGCAATGTAATAGGGGGACAAAACTGTAGACCAGTAAATGAAAAGGGATCTAACCATGGAGAAGGAGATCAAATAGCAGAGATGTAAGAAAAATCTTTGATGGTTCTCTTCACAAATCCAAGTAGCTTCATAGATTTCTGTATTGTTGTGGAAATGTGTGATTTATAGTTAGAGTCAAAGTTCACACCTAGATCCTTGGTTTCAAAAGTAGAATATATGGTTAAATTGTGTTTACTATATTCGAATATTATTGGGGGATGAGGAAGGTGCAAATGAAAACTTCTAAAATATGAAAGAGTGGGGCAATAAATGCAACTTTAGATATTTTTATATGTAGATGCCGCATGGTCGTAGAATAGGATTAAATTTTTGCGTTTTATAAAATTTTTTAAAGAAAATAATATTATTTTACCTTTTAATAAATTAATCTTTTTAGAAAGATTATTATGATTCAAAGTTTTAATTGAAATATGTACAAATCTTAAGTATAAATCAGTTTAAGACTATTTTGTAATAATTTCACCAATATTCATTCATTGTGAAAATTATGTTTTAGATACTACTAGTTGTTATTTTAAAACAAGATTAAATAGTACCCATACAGCGTAAAACTTTCACATATAGGTACTATTCATTAAAATGTACTGTTAAAGTTTATTTTGTTATTTCAAAAATAAATCAGGAATGCTTTTTGTTGTTATTGAAAAATTATGGATGAAATGGAAGTTTGGAAGTTTTGGCGAAATGGAAAATTTCATAATTTAGTAAAAAGTTTCATTGAATACAATTTTTTTTTAAATTGAAATTTTTTAAAAATGTTTCGTTAATTTCTGGGCAGAAAAACAGTATAATAAAAAGTTATGTGACGGTTTTTCGTTGTGTTGGAACAAACCAATTTTTAATTCAAAGTTATACAATTAAAAAATAAATACTTTGAATATTGTAAATATCATACATTTTTAAGTTTTAAAATTAAAAATTTAACAATTTAATATATTGACAATAAAGATTTTATTGTGAAAAAACTAAAAAAAAAGACAACAAAAAAAAAGTTTGCAAATCAATGGCATCGAAATTTGTTTCGGCGTAGATGCAAAGTTACCCGTTCGTACTCCTTTCCCAGAAATCAAATTGACTTTGTCCTTGTTAGACAAAGATTCCGCAACTCTATACTCTCAGCTAAAACCTACCCAGGAGCAGATATAGGCTCGGATCACAATCCTGTAGTAGTCACATTAAGAATAAAACTAAAGATCATTCAAAAACACATACAGAAACAAATTGACGTGAGAAGACTGAGTGAACAACATATAAAAGAGAAAACAATAGTGAACATCAAAGAAAATTTACAAAATATAGAGAAACTGAACAGAAATACTGATAACATAGACCAAAAATGGGAGAATATTAAACATGCCGTAATGCTGTCAGGGAGAGAAAATTTAACACCGAAAGAAAGGAAACATAAAGAATGGATGAATGAGGAAATACTACAGTTGATGTGTGAAAGAAGGGTACACAAAACAAATAATCCGATAAGATACAAAGAAACAGATAAACTGATAAAAAAGAAAATAAGAGAAGCTAGAGAAAGATGGCTAAGTGAGCAATGCCAGGAGTTGGAACAACTGGAGCGAAAATATGACTTTTTTAATGTACACTAGAAGATTAAAGAAATGACAGGAAGGAGAAGAACAACACAGACAGGACAGATCAAAGATACAGATGGTATACTCATAACAGATTTACAACAAAAAATGAATCGATGGACAGAATACATATCACAACTTTTTGATGACAAAGATAGACAAGAAATCTCAAACGAATATACAGATGATACAGGGCCTGATATAATCAGAGAAGAAATAGATTATGCAATCAAACAAGCGAAAAGTGGTAAGGCCCCCGGTCCTGATGAAATTCCCGTAGAACTGCTCAAACTTATGGACGATGAATCTATTAAAATACTCCTAGATCTATTTAACACAATATATAGAACTGGAATAATACCTAGGGAATGGCTCCGTTCGACCTTTATACTACTGCCAAAAAAGGCAAATACAAGGGAATGTAGCGAATATCGTACGATAGCTTTGATGAGTCATGCTCTAAAACTGTTCCTGAAAATAATCCATAATAGGATCTATAGGAAATTAGACGTAGACATCAGTAACACTCAGATGGGATTCAGAAAAGGGCTGGGTACAAGGGAGGCTCTGTTTGCAATGAACGTTCTCTCACAGAGATGCTTAGACATGAACCAAGAAATTTACACCTGCTTTATTGATTTCGAAAAGGCCTTTGACAAAGTACAACATGAACCACTAAGACAAATTCTAATAAAGAAAAATATAGACAACCGAGATATTCGAATTATATGCAACCTATATTGGAATCATACAGCAAATGTGAAGGTTGAGGGTAGGCTAACAGAAGAAATTCAAATCCGTCGAGGAGTCCGGCAGGGATGCATCTTGTCGCCACTTTTATTTAATCTGTATAGTGAAGCTATCTGTGAACAAGCACTCGAGGAAGAAGATCTTGGTCTGATAATAAATGGTGAGACGATCAACAATATAAGGTATGCTGACGATACGGTTCTCCTAACGGGAACGCTAGTAGAACTACAACATCTCGTTCAAAGTCTTAATATATACTGTAACAGTTACGGCTTGAAAATTAATTTGAAAAAAACTAAATTTATGGTAATCACGAAATCAAAGAACATCAGAGCTAATCTTGTAATAGACAATACAACGATTGAGCGTGTGTCCTGTTATAAATATCTAGGTGCTTGGATCACAGACGATACTGATAAAACAAAAGAGATTAGATGTAGAATAGAAATCGCTAGATCAGTCTTTAATAGAATGCGCAAACTCTTTTGCAATCGTGATATCAATATAAAGTTACGAATACGAATGCTGCGGTGTTATGTCTTTTCTACCCTGTTGTATGGAGTAGAGGCTTGGACACTAAAACAGTTGACCACAAAAAACATCGAAGCTTTCGAGATGTGGTGCTATAGGCGCATTCTCAGAATATCATGGATGGACCGCGTCACTAACACGCAAGTACTCCAAACTTTAGACAAAAGATGCGAAATTCTAAATGAGATAAAAACTAGAAAAATGGAATACTTGGGGCACATTGTGAGAGGTGAAAAGTACGAACTTTTAAGAAATATCATGCAGGGCAAAATTAAGGGCAAAAGAAGTGTGGGAAGAAGAAAAATATCGTGGCTTCGTAATCTACGTGAATGGTTCGGGTGTAGTTCGATTGAACTTTTTAGGCGCGCTGCTAACAAAGTCGCAGTGGCCATGATGATTTCCAATCTCCGCTAGGAGTGGCACAAGAAGAAGAAGAAGACTCCTTTCCCACTTCCCCCTAACTACATATTTCATTATGAAATTTTCATGATAGTTTTAAGCCGACAGCCACGGCACCACGCTGTGAGTTTATGCAGCCACCCTCTTAAACCGTAACCAAATCGCCCATTTGAACTGCTCTTCTATAAGCGTCTATATTCTTTGATAAAACTTACGAGGTTGTTGCATGTACATATTGTTTCGAGTATTTTATTTACGAGGTTATTGCACACACGATTTTAACGATTAAATGAATTCTAAGCTTCAATACGAGGTGGTCGCAAACGAGGAAACGCACCGTCATAAGGTTGCTGCATAAAACAGAAATTATGAAATTTTTGAGTTGCGAGGTTGAGTCAGAAATCAGTCGATTTGTGACTTATTTACTGAATAAATTTCAATACTGAATTAATTTCTTTGACTTTGATTTGATTTGTGGACTCTTTTGAGTGGTCAACTCTGTATAGTTTCAAAAAACACACTTTCAATATTGTTATCTTATCAACGGAATGCTAGATTATGTTAATGTTATTATCTTATATTTAACAGTCACCTATTTAAATAATCGACTTTTTTTCTAGGCAAATATTTTAATAGATGCTCTTAGTAAAAATGTTCAAAAAATTAAAAAACAAATTAATTAAGTATGTATCTATTTACCGAATATATGTCTACATAAGAATTTCAGACGTCTACCAGAAAGACCACTGTTAGCGAACATTTTTTTTTTAATGGTACCTAATAAATATCCCATGACCCTTTTAAAATATAATGGTCGTTAGTTTTATTAAGAGGAAATAACATACGATGGCACTAATTGAACTTAATTAAATAATTTTGTAACATTAGTAAACAAGTAGATTAAACGTCGGCGTCGTCGTGTGAGGAAGTTTGCAAAAATAATAAGGTCAGCTAACTCACTCCCTACCCTGTACTATTATTTTTACTCTAATCGACTCTGCTAACTTAATGTTATTTATATTATGAGCGTTATTCAGCGATGTTAAAAAGTTAAATGTCTAGCCAACTTGTTATTTTAGTATATTTTTGACTTATTTTTATTAAAAAGAAGAATTACACATTTTAAAAACATCTATTACTCACATTATTTAGCATTATTTTTCTATTACCTCTATTGTTTATTTGGTACTACTCTTCTCTTTACTATTAGTAATTATTATCTTTGTTTTCATTATAACAGACAGATACAGACACTTTAAATAGTTTTTAAGGATGATTTACTTTGTATTTTAATTCTTATTTTCGGAAAATTGTCGGGAAAATGAGCTCTGTTTAATTTAGTACAGTAGATCATACAATACCCTCGAAAATTGATACACATATGAACAGCCAATAACAAAGAGCGCAAGACTACCTACATGCTGACGTCATGGCTAGAGCGGTACAATCAAAGGACTTTCATAATAACGAAAAATAGTTCGAAGCTCGCCTATATAGACTGTTATATCCAAATACTACAAGTACAAGACAAAAAATCGCCACCAGAAACACTTTATTAAGAAAATTAGCTGGAAGAAACTGAAAGGCATGACCTGACACTCTAAGATCAACTTCACGCACTGCTTTTTTCAACACGAGAGTATGCCTGCCACTTTGGAATCGATGGATCCATACAAAACACGTTGAAATTACCTGGAATAAAACACGCAGGACAACAACCGAATGTGTGAAACCTAACCCGCTCAACCTCCTGTACAAAGGGACAGGTTTACCACTACCCAAAGAACGTATAACAGCTGCTAAATATATCATCATCATCATCATCATCATCATCATTGGTACTATAAAAGAGCCTCAATCTTCCCAAGTCTATTACGCCAGTCAGTTCTATCCATTGCCAACTGTTGCCAGTTTGCTGCGCCTATTTGTCTAGCATCCTCATCTACACGATCCCTCCATCTGAGTTTTGGTCTACCCCTACTTCTACTTCCCACAGGTTGTAACATAAGGATTCTTCTAGGAGGGTTGTTCTGCTGTGATCTTGCCAGATGTCCTGCCCATCTTAGTCTTCCTATTTTTATAAAGGATACTACGTCTTTACCACCAAATATATGTTTATATCTGTGATATATCTCGTAGTTGTACCTCCTTCTCCAAACACCATTTTCACAGATGCCACCAAATATTCTTCTCAGGATCCTTCGTTCAAATATAAGCAGATTTTCATCTGCCTTGGAAACTAGCCTCCACCCCAAAACTCTTATAGTAAAAACCTGAAGGACTTTAAATCATATACGAACCGGCTTTTCCTCAGTAAAGACGAATAAAATGAAATTGAACCCACTAACGACTAATGGTCAGCTGTGATAAAGACGTGAGTGTAAAAAACAAAATATGAAACACCTTATTTCATGTCCCAGATGGACCTCAACCAGTAACCACGCTTATCTATGGCTAGTCGGCGATACGTTGGTCGTTACTAGGCCGAGAACCTCAATTAAAATTAGACAAGAGTCTGGACTCGAAAAAGTGAAGTAAGTAAACTGATAAATATAATAATTCAGCAATTTTTTTAAATGGAAAAAGAGGTAAAACAACAAATGACGTAAACATAATATTTGGGTATCTAAACCACTCTAAGGGAAATAATGGTTAGACCAGTAATAGCTCGGGAATAAGAAGAAAAAAAGATCTCAGTATGTTGTTACGTCATTTCTAGTAATTTTCCTGAGCCAAACCGTACTATATCTGGATTTATTTCACCTGGACCTGTAAATTTCCATAGTTTTGTTCCTTTTACAGCTCTCTCTACCAGTTCCAAGCTTAAAGTCATCATTTCACCTGTTTTTCACGATTGTCTACAATTTTTGAAAAGTGTAGAATAAACCTCTAATTATTTTTCTGTTTTCATGCAGTCACATGATATAAGACCGAAAATTTAACATCAAATTATCAAAACACACTTGACCTTAAATTTTATATATTGTCTAAATTGTTTCACATTTGGTCCGTGACGTACTCGCGATCGATTTGAATTTTCCTACCAAGGACTTCGCACATATCTTATTACTTAGGAATATGAAAAAACCAATAGCAACTTGCACTGAACTTGTTAGTAAAATAATTATTAGTCATGCTTGAATTAAAACTATCAGTTTTTTTTTTTAATTTGAATAGATAATATCAATTAACATTACTTTTGTAGATTAATACGACAGGTAAAAGAAATGAAAAACGGGTTTCTAAAACACTATTCTTTCGTGTACTTAATTTTTGCATGACAAGTATGAAGTGTCAAAAATGCTAATCAGGCAATAAACCACAGGCGTGAACAGTGGTTCACGTGTAGTATATTCATTTACTAAATTTAACATATTATATTCCAACAACTTTAAAAATCTAATTATTTTTTGAAGTAATTTTGCGACTATCACAAAAACCTAGGCTCTACAATGCATTGTGGACCTTTGGCCTCAGCATCGGTCTCCATTCTTCGTCGCGGTTTTCCAGATTCGTACTCAATATTCTTAATCTTTTCTTCATCTGGTCTTTAAATTGTGATCTGGGCTTGTCCTTCTTTCTTCCTTCATCCTGTCTTTGGATATAAATGCGTTTTAGTGTCACCAGCTCGTTCATTCTCTCTGTGTCCAAGTTACCGCAGCCTATTTATTTTGATGGATGATAAGATGGTATAGCTTAAAGTTATAGCACCGCCGCCATATTCCATCCTGTTGTAGCCCATATTTGATAAGATTTCTCTATATCAATACTTTTTTACCCTATTGAGCCCTATTCTCTTGAAATTAATCATGGATGAAATCATCAAAACTGTCAACGAAGAAAGAGAATACAGAATGAAAAACAAAAAAGTAAAAAATACTCTGTTACGCAGACGACGCAATATTGATAGCCCAAGATAAAGACAGTCTGCAAAGACTAGTCCACAGATTTAACATAACAGCAAAAGAATTTAATATGGCAATCTCAACTCAGAAATCTAAAACAATAATAATCAGCAAATAATCAATTAGATATCAAATAGAAATCAATGGCATCAGTATTAAAAAATTAATAGAAATAAAATACCTTAGAATCACACTGTCCAGCTATAGAGACCTGGATAAAGAAGTAAGAGATCAAGTACAAAAAGCAAATAGACTAGCAGGATGCCTTAGTAACACTATTTGGCGGAACCAAGTTAGTAACACTGAGATGAAGTCACGAATTTATAAAGCCAGTGTAAGTCCAATAACGACATATGCATCAGAAACAAAATCTGACACAGTCACAACACAAAGAGTACTGGAAACGGCAGAGATGAGAGTACTGAGAAGAATTACAGAAAATACGTTGAGGTATCATTGAGATATCGTATCTATCGAAAGAGGAGTGAAGACATTAGAAGGAAATGTAACGTACAGTATATAAACGAATGGACACTAAAAAAGACTGTGAAAAAATGGAGTGACGACCTTCCATAGGGGTATCAATTCACCAATAAACTTATTAGCCTATTGTCGCCAAGGTAACCAAATTTGTGAGCCAAGATGTATCACATATGCCAGTAGTACACGGTCATCCCAAATCGACTACTGAATGGTAGACAGGCGGGACCTAAAACTTGTGGTCGATGTCAAAAGAAATACTATCCAATAACGTCGCCTCACAACATCGTCCCCTCTTCATAGACTTGCAGCTCGATATTGGTTAACATCAACGAACGCATACAAGTGGTGGCTTGAAAACGAAAACAAAAACGAACATCACATTCAACAAACCGTCTGCGAAATACTTGGATAAACGAAACCAGGAATGGGCTTCATCGATAAGAAAGGATTTGGACAAACAAAATCAGAAATGAGCTTTATCGATAAGAAAGTATGGTGGCATAATAAAGAGATGCAATGCATCGTTAAAGAAAATAAAATGACACTCAACAAGTAGTGCAAAACAAACAGCCTTACTGAGTACGAACTTTACCATAAAAAAAATCAGCCGCGAAGCGAACAGTAGCTGATGCAAAAAAGAAATATTTTGGTCAACTCTAGACCGACTTAGACACATCTAGAGGTAAGAATAAGATCTACTGCCTCGCAAACTCTCGACATCGAGCAAAACATAACATCGGTCAGGTGAAGTACATCAAGAGCGAAAATCACCGGATGCCACGATCCAGCGCCGAAGGATTGCGCCACAATCCTTCGGCGCTGGAGTGAAAACTTCTCGAGCATATGTAACACCGAATTTCTACACCCACCAATCATTAGTGCAGAACCTATATTCGAACCCGTACCACAAATTAGTGAAGCCGAGCTGAGTTAATGAAAAGAAGATGAAAAACAGTAAGGCAACATGGCCTGACGACATTCCACCAGAAGTCTGGACGTTAGTTGGCCACTACGGTGCTGTATCCTCGCCGAGCTATTTAACAACTTTATCACCGAAGGTGAAGTTCCCAATTTCTGGCGGACCAGCACGACTGTGCCCATCTGGAAGGACAGAGGTGAAGCCTTTGATGAAGGTTAGAAACCCGACTCGGAAACATCATTCGCATCAATACCAACCAGTGTGGATTTGTAAAGGCTGAAATTCACGCAGCCAAGCTGCTCTTGGAGAGAACATAAGAGTATATCAGCACACAGTTTTAAGAAGAAGAAGACGAAGTATTTCCTGGTTCCTTAACTTAAATATTTGGTTTAATATGAAGACCGCAGGCCTGTTTCGAGCAACTATAATCAAAGTCGAAGTTTAAAGAAGAAGAAGAAGAAGATGCTACCAAAAGATTATTTTACCATCACAAGAAAACAAGATATTGCTAAAAAATAATCAGATTTGTTCAGACGGAAAAATTAGAACGAATATTCGAAAAAAGGAAATATATCAAAAAGAAAAATGTAGTCAGAAGAACAGTAGAGGAAGACCATGCACAAGACGAAAAAAGACAGACGAGTAAAAATTTATTATTGTTAAGACAACAAAAGGAAGCCAAGAGAAAATACAAAATGCACATTATTAACAATTTATTATTAGAAGAAAGAGACGAATATAAGACGACACTTCATATTCAAAGGAAAGAAACTGTTCTTTCCGAACATCGCAAGAAAAGTCGGCATGTCATTAAAAAATTAGCGAACAAGTGGTCGTGAAGCAATATGTGTGGAACTGCTGACATGTAGCACCGAAAAATCATTAACGTTTAATCACAAAAATTGTTATGAGGATTTCTCTTAAAGCAGATCATAGAAATGAAAGACAGCAAAAAGTCAAGAAGTACATATAACTTTAATTGACCTAAAAAATACCTATGATACTTTGCCAATAACTAATAAGTTAGATGTACTTCAAGACACCAATCAAACGCTTATAATGACACTGAAAAACCTACATTATGAATCTACATCTCGAATTAAAATAAGAAACACCTAAAATATGGACTTGCCGTGATATAAGGACTTTGACAAGGAGGCTACGTGTCCCTAACATTCTTTAAACTACTTATATACTTAATATAGCAAAAGCATCGCATACTTAGAGAAGAATCTGTCCTACCTGTAGTACCTATCTATATACCCTCCAATTTGCAGATGATTGGGACGCCACAGCAAATAATAAGGAAGATATGGAATATATGATAAGAAGCGTGGCCAAAAAATACCAGAAATGATGACTATACTTAACATCGAAAATACTAAATTCAGCATTAGGATCGACAAATAAAATCAGATATAAATAACTAGTTACGAATATGAATATCTAGGAACAATATGCAATCAAGAAGAAAGTTCCAATCAAGAAATTATTAATACCAGAATAATACATATCAAAATAACAAAACACCAGAATACACCACAAAGATAAAAGTCGAAAGCTTGCAGGATAACTCCACAAAATAGCTATTCCAAAAAAGAATAACCGAAAAAAGTAGGAACACATATATTACAGAAAGTGATGGAGTTGAAGAAAGTTGGGCAAAAATTAAGTCTAATATCTTAGCCTCGGCCAAGGACGTTATTGGTGAAAGAAATATAAACAAAAAAGAGCAAAAGAATTTAATATGACACTCTCATCTCAGAAAACTAAAACAATAGTAGTCAGCAAAGAACAAACCAGATGTAAAATAGAAATTGATAGCATCAGTTTTGAACAAGTAATGGAAATAAAATACCTGGGAATTACACTGTCTAGCTATGGAGACCTGGATAAAGAAGTGAGAGATCAAGAGGCTATATGGCGAAAAAGACACATTAACACTGAGATGAAGTCAAGAATTTATAAAACCAGTGTAAGACCAATAATGACATGTGCCTCAGAAACAAGACCCGACACAGCCACAACGCAAAGGCTACTGGAAAAGGCAGAAATGAGAGTACTGAGAAAAAATGAGAGTACTGAGAAAAAATGAGGGTACTGAGAAGAATTACAGGAAATACGCTGAGAGATCGAAAGAGAACTGAAGACATTAAAAAAAATGTAACGTACAGTGTATAAATGAATGGACACAAAATAGAAAAAACAATGGAATAACCACATAAGCAGAATGGAGGAGACCCGTGTCGTCAAAATAGCAAGAGATAAGTCACCAATCGGCAAAAGAAGTATCGGCCAACCGCGCAAAAGATGGAGTGACAACCTTCCATAGAGGTATTATTCCGCCAATGAACAAGCAGAATTACTTATAAAAAGGAAGAAGAAGAAGAAGAAGAATACAAATCAGAAAAGATGTATGATATCTTAACGGAGTTCTTTGGAGAAAGAATATCTATAACGAAGAAGGCGAAGTTTAAAATTTATGAAATTCTGATAAAAAATATGCTAAATTACGGGCATGAAAACAGAGAGAAAAAATATATATATAAAAGCCACGGAATGGATGTAGTAAGGCAAATCCTAGGATTTCGAGAAGGGAGAGAATCGAAAATTACGAAAGCAGGAAGCGTATAGGACTCTCTATCTTTTAGTACCTTCTATCAAAGATCGTCAACAATTTTGGAAAATTTTCTCTATCATCGATTTTCATCAGCAAATCGTTTGAGCCCAAGCCTATCCAATCTCGTATGTTCTTAAGCTAGTGGTGCCTGCTTCCTGGTACGCGTCTACCTTTGATCTTAGCGTCTAATAAGAGTTGAAGGAAATGGTATCTATTATATTAAATTACATGAACACGATATGCAGCTTCCCGCTTTTTAATAAGTTCGACTACGTTCTTTGCCCGTTCGACGTAAAACTGCTCGTTAGTGGTGTGGTCAGTCCAAGGTATTCACATCTAGTTTAATGATTGTTGTTAAATATTCTTCCTACCTTATACAGTATATTATAGCGGGATAGAACTGGATTAATTGTTAAAATTAACGATACAGTGGCGCATCCAGGGGGGTTTTGGCGGTTAAACCCCCCCCCCCCCCAGGACCCTATTCCGACACTGTTGCTCACACATTTTAAGGACACAAAATGGAGGTAATATCATAAAAAAAATTTCGGTGACCAACCAAAACCCCCCCAGAGGCAAATTCTAGGTGCGCTACTGCAACGATATTGTTACATATTATATTCAAACGAACGTAATTTGAAGCAATTTTTAACTAAAAAAAAAGATTAATTGCGTAAAAATTGATCTTTTTATTTCGATCTGTGCTCGGATTTCTAAATCAGGGTTAATATTATCATCGATCTCGCTGCCGAGGTACTTGGAACTTGAAAACTTAAATTATTTCTGTTCCGTATACATTTACATGTAGTGGTTGATTTTTATTTCGCTTAACGACCAATATTTGTTTTTTCGGTGTTAATTTTTACGTTCAATCGATTTCCTTCAGCTGATATTTTGTTAAGTAAACATTGCAAGCCTTCCAAACTGCACTGCCACTATTTGATGTTCGCAGAGGTACTAATAATTTTTAGGTCTTGTAGCCCAAACCTCTTTCCACAATATTCAACGAAGTACTATGTTTGACATGTCAAGTGCCTTTAGTATAATCTATAAAACATAGATAATCTTCTGTTCGTTGATCTCTGCACTTCTGGAATAAAACTGATAACGCAAACACGGCCGTTCTAAGTTTATGAATATTGCATATGAATAGAAGGTACAATAATCGACGATATACAACAGAAGCAGTTCATTTATAATATGGAATGCATAAAGATTTGAAAACCATAAACTCCCAAAACAATACTCGAATGGATGCCTACAAGAAGGCACAAAAGAGAACGGACGAAAAAACATTGATGGAGAGAATAAGAAGGAACAGAAAAACAATAAGAAATTATATTTAATAAATAAATAAAATAACACCTAAGTTCAATTTATCAGTCGAGTTGAAAGCAAAACATTGATACCTATTTATACAACCGATTATATTAACGGCGAAAACATAGAGAATATTTTTTGCAGTAATGGTGTGTGAAATAAAGACGAACGGATGATAAAATCGTTCTGAAGCATGTTAACACAATCTACTATTTTTACTGCTAATAAGCGGCATTTTACTTTAAAATAAGTTTATTTTGACGTTTCGAAAAATAAACTTATTCTAAAGTAAAATCGTGGCTTATTTCCAGTGAAAATAGTAAATTAAATAATAAAATATTGAAAAATATAGAAACTCATTTTTCAAACTTCCCATCTTGTTCGTTTTGCCTCTTTCGTACGGTGTCGAAGATTTTACATTCTCGTTGGTTTCACATTTGGCTGTATCTATTTGTCCTACTTAAAATTTTGTGAATAGGTAGAATACACACCATAAAAAATAAACACTCACTATTCGCTCAAACACTTAAGAATAAACATTAAGGTTGTGGAAAAGGTTCTCCTGGCTGCAAGAGATATTTAAATAATGGTTTCAAATGAAAACGGCGCCAAAATTCATAATATTCCGGTAAAGTAAAAAAAGTATGAAAAAATTACCTATTACTAAACTCTATTGAAGAGAAAGCGCGAAAAGCGTAAGTTTTATTTATTTATAGATAAATAAAAGATTTAATTTAACACATATTTTTTTGTAAGTTGGCTTTAAAGTAACTAGTAAGTAGTTCGATTAAAATAGGTAATAATAAACTTACTTGCTAATAGGTTTGCCATAGTTCCACTCGCAACAAAAAGTGCATCTTCCTTTCCTAAAAGCTCAGCAGACCTTCGTTCCAACTCAGTAACAGTGGGATCTTCTCCATATACATCGTCTCCAACCTCAGCAGCATACATGGCTTCTCTCATTTCAGGTGTAGGTTTGCTTATGGTATCTGTTCTCATATCAATAATCTTGACATCGGCTTCAAGATCGCCTTTTATTATTTTTTCGTACATTTTTGTGCACTTGTTAACGCTGAAGTAGATAACTCTTTAATGATTGTTGTTAAATATTCTCCCTACCTTATATAGTATAGAATAGCGGGAGATAACCGGTTAATTGTTTAAAAACAACGACATTGCCACACATTACATTTAAGCGAACGTAATTGGAAGCAATTTTCAACTAAAAAAAGATCAATTGCGTAAAGCTGAACCAGAGGTTATTGATTTTGACAGTAGTAAATAAATCAAATAAACTGTTTACTCAGCAACTAGTTTAGTTGCGTGCGTGTAAAATAAATAGATACGTAGAAAATAATTTTAATATGTAAATTGGAGGCTACAATTGGTTAAATACTAGCGAGTAAATTGATAACTCTTTTAAAATTCGAATATCCTCAAATACCACGTGCAAAAAGCAAAACACGGAACACTTCTACGTTGTATCATAACTATTATCAAATAGCATTGAGTTACTGTAACTAAAATATTAAAAGTTTTACTATTAAGAAGCCATTAGACTTATTGTTTATAATATTTTATATTATTAGGAAGTTTATATTAAAATACATAAATATATTCTAATGGTTAATTAAATTAAAAGTGTCACATCTAATCGCTTTTCCAACACTAATAAATTGTTCTTTAGAGATGTAGATAACTACTGAGCCGTAACAGATATTTATGTAACAACGTTTTGATACCAAAATAACAACTGGTGCATTTAAAAATACATACGTTCACTTTAATAAGGTGTATAAAAAAATGTAACTGACCAAAAGTTCACAACCATTGTTATTTTTTTAGCTGAATCTATAACTACATTTTTCACCATTTTTCACCACGATGGTTCTTCATTATTTGTAATGTAAAAGTTTCAACGATAATTTTTTAGAATTTAAAGTTTGATTTAGTTCTTTAATATCATTTTATTTCCCGTCGTCACAAATCTAGGACAAGTGAGAACTATATGTTCTGCGTCATCTTCGTTACAGTTCGTACATCGGTCATGTGTCCTTTTACCACCAATGTCATGTTTATATTTTTTGGACTAACCCTGTACCGCAAGATATTTGGCGAAATAAAAAAATAGTTTGTATTTATGTGTTTTATGTTACGCTCTCTGTTGTGTTGGATTTTAAAACTCAGCTCCAGTTCCCTTTCAAATTATTTTCCTATTCTATTCACCACTCGAAGAATAGATTTTTATCTAATTTCCTGCGTGCCTGGTATTTATAGTCTTGCCTATGTAATTGTGATCTTTCTGTAATTAGAAATAATTTAAGACTCTCTTATAGGTGCTTATAAGTCGTAAGAAAGATCTCATCTATATAGAGTTTAGTTTAATTTTGTATGTTATTATTGGTGTAATTTTCTACAGATATATACAGATATACTTCCAAATAGACAATATGGTGAACAAAATAATCTCCTCCTATGATATGTCATACTGCTAGGGTATATATTTTTATATCCCACTGTATGCCCATACAGTGGGAGGAGAGAGTAAGATACTAGGAATTTGGTAATAATTTGAGAAATAGACGTTGAATTATCAGACAGTTCTGAACAGTAACACAAGTATTATAACTTCTTTAAAAAAATGATAATAAACTTTTTATTTTAAATCTAGGACATCTATTAGAGATCCATGAGTTTAATCAGACGTTTAAATGTTTACATGGGCAGAATGGTATGTAGGGTAGCCAACAAAGTAGCAGCTGTCTTAATAATTGGTGAATGTAGAAACAATTTTCATGTAGCGGAACGTCTTTTTAATGAGAGGTACCCCGATCTTAGACTTATTTGAGGGAGCTTCTGTGGAAGTTTGAAGAAACAGGTAGTGTTCAAGATGAGAAACGATCTGCTCGTTCAACAATTAGTAGTTCAATATAATTGCGTCTAGTCAATCAGTCAAACAACAGTACACCGAGTGTTGGCTAAAAACAAATTTCATCCACACCTACAAATTAAAAATTGTGCACCAACTTTCAGATGATGTCTCCGATCGAAGACTAGAATTATGTGAAAATATGTCCAATCAAATTAACCCACAGCCAGATTGTTTTAGTGGCGAAGTATTTTTTCCCTCAATAGAAATGTTAACACACACACAATGTGAGGTATTGGAGTAACACAAATCCTCACGTCTTTCGTGAAAAACGTACTCAATTTTCAAAAAAAAGTATATGTTTGGGCGGGTGTTTTGGGAAACTACATAGTTGAGCCTGTTTTTCTCAATGCTATCTTAACCGATGAAGTGTATCTGGAAGATAATCCAGATGAATACGACAACTTGGAAATAACGTTTCAACGAGATGGTGCTCCAACACACTATTATGCACAATTCGGTCACCGGACATCACACCATTACATTTTTTTCTGTGGAGAACTTGAAACCCAAAGTTTATGCTACAACACCTGACATTATTGGTTTGGTTTGGTGTTGTGGAAGACTTTGTGCATCACAACTTTTATCAACTCTTTTTATCTATGTGTGCTCATTATTGCGATCACAGTTATTAATAATATGGTCCTTTTAATATTGTTTACTAGGAGCAACTTATAACAGGTTAGGTCTAGATCAGATGCAGCATAAAATAAACTGCCTATTTAGTGTCTAAATTGATATTATATTTCCTTAATTTCTGATTTATCCCTAATATAACTTTTACCGATAAAATTAATAACTGCGTGATTATCTACTCCTTTACAATCAAGCATTCTATTTTAAAATATTTTTAATCTTAATGCTTAATAATATGTGCTTGGTTTTATTATTAATACATAGAAAACTTGTTTGATCATTGTCTAACCAAACAATTTTTTCTGTTTCTTATATATTCATTTTCAATAATAATTTCAACATAAAAGTACTTCTGTGTTCACAGCCTCAGCCCGTAAATTCTTTATTAACATTAGCTTCTGATAACATGATTTATGTTGTCTTTACGATGGTTCGAATTTCTCTTTCGGTTCGGAATTTTGTTGTTGTTTTATTAAATTTCTTTTGCAATGATTACGTTTCACTTATCTACAGTTTTTTTTTTTAAATATTAAATTTTATTACACTTAAAAAATCTTCGTTTGTTACCAGTTCAGTAACTTTCTCTACTTTGATATTAACCCTTGGCTTCGCAATTAATAATCTAGCTGTTAATTTTTCTATTTCCTGTTTTTCTGACGCAATCCTTTCCCATGCAAACAAAACTGTTGTATTTTTATACTCCAGTAGTCAGAGACGAAACTGACACTGAACCTCTAAAAATCATATGCGCGCGAAATCAATTTTAAACAAAATTGATTTCGAAACACGAACTCGACAGTAAAAATTCGATATCTTTTAATTGGAGTGTCCCATCGACAAAAATCAAATTGCTTTTTAAAGATGAAGAGTGCAGATTTCGTATTTATTTTTGTTTATTTAAACGATCTAAAATATTTAAAACTACTGTTTTTCGATTACACAAGTACGTTTTTTGAAACTTCAGCACTTTAGTTACAAATTCCATTCAATATCGTCTTCGTAGAAACATTTCCTGTGATGTGCGATCGTTTGTAATGTGGAAGTTTTAATTCAGCGTGTGTTGGCATATTTCAAATACCTCATATTTGTTACCAAAACTAAAAATCGAAATGTCATGTTACAACTTCTGAAGATTCAGCTTTAACAATGGAAATTAAACAGTAACGGATCAATGGAAGTGATAAATTTTATTGATCGTATAAGAATCGTAATAAATGGCAAAAATTTATAGAAACTGACTTCATTTGCAGCAAAATACAAAAATTGCATACGAAAGCTACACTCTTCACATTTAAAACTCATTTTGATTATTATAACGAAGCCAGAAAACGTTGAAAGAAATGCCATTAAAGGAATTGTTAATGGGCTAAAGAAGGAGCTCATTTTATCGGGCCAGAACCATTCTGCGACATCCCAAAAAGCCGCATCCTGAAATATGGAAACATATTTCACGCTAAAAGAACGCAAAAAGGTTATTACAATCTTCTACTCGCTACGTATAATATTCTGAGAGCTTCAGAAAACTAAACTCAGAGTAATCACAAAAATATAATAGGTAATACAATCTACAATCCATATAATTATTGTCACTTTTGAAATTTAACCGATTCACTTTATTATCTTTCTGATTCAGCAAATCGATTTTTCTTTCGTTTGAGTGATCGTTACCGATTGCTCGTATTGTTAAATCACATCTCTACAAACATCTGCTCTTTGAATAAAATTTCTTGAATTGTCAGTAGTGTCAAAAACGTGAAGATATCGTCAATAATAATTTATATTTATTGCATTTAATTTTTACAGATCTTAAACAATTAAACTGCCAATCATCTAAACTCGGCGAATTTTTTAAACTGACAACAAATTATAGGTTACACATAATATGTGCTATTGAAACAGTAACACATTAACCCACAATGACTCAAAACAATAGGTACCCCATTTTATTTTTTAACTTTATTAAAAATTAACACTAGTATCGGAACATTTCTTTTATTTCATTAAACCTAATTTTCGCATAATATAATATCCAAAAGTAAGATACATTTATTGAATTTTATTTTAACATTTTTAGTAAATATAAAATATCCAGTGCTTTTAAAAACATGTTTACAAACAAAATCTATGATACAATGTAATAAATAATTGTCTAAATTTGATTAGAAATTAGAATTGTCTAAGAACTTTTACATCTCTACGTGACTAGGGACTTCATAACCAAAGAATAATTTTATCTTGTGGAAGGTCATTACAATGAAATTAACACATCATTGCAATGACACTCATCAATTTTTAATTTTTTTGTAGTTTATATATATTTTTTAATGTGTTATTGATGTTTGTTGATACAGGTCAAAATTATAGAACATTTAAAGAATAATTCAAATACAATAACCATAAAAATCAAGAATGATACTGAAGAAGTGTTTTCAACATCTGTCTTATATATTTTATGAATGGGTGTTTACACTCTTACCATAACGAAACAACTTTATATATTTTATGTTTAAACTGTTTTTAAATCTTTGAGTTGGTATTAATCAGATCGTTGATTCATTCTTAATTTTATCCTTTTTTGTCACTTTACTCATCCATCTAAAAATTCTCTTTTCCACCACATTCACTCATTGTTTCTTTTGAAGTGTTACACAACACACAACCCACTGTCTTACAGTTATATATTAGGCAGTAATATACATACTATTTGTAACACTAATTCCATTTTTAAATTAACTGAGAGGTACTTTGTTTTTGTCCTACTAAGATTTAAACCTTTTTCATAAAAAGCTTGTGTCCACTGTACCAGTCTTTGTTCTAATTTCCTTTCAGTATTTTCTATTAACAGCTCATTATCAGCAACACTTGTTTCTATCTCTCCTAGCATGATCGCTACCCTACCAGGAAAATCAAATGATTTTACTGCTTTACCTTTCTTAATTTTTTGTAGTACTTGAGTAACTTGGTCATTTGCTATTTTAATGAATATTGCTTTTACTTCCTCAGTTCTATGGGTTTTCTATAAAATTTTTCATTTAATAAATTGCCAAAAGTATCACATCACCTTTTAATATTTTTCGCTAGTTCAATACAAAAGAGCCACAAACCAAAATCACAGTTTTTACATGGGAGCTAGGCAAAGTTTTGACTTTTATTTTTGGTTTATTTCTTTTTTATTTTATATCTTTTAGATGCAAGTTAAATATTGTTAGAAAGGTAAATTTAAACTGTATTTGATATTGTATTCAGATACAACGTAAGTATTTTCCTGAAAGTGATATTAGCAGATGTGTCTCTTTTGTATAAAAATATTTGTAATATAAGTATTTAAAATAAAAGGACACATACCAAAGAAACATATATTTTGATCAATGTTTTTGTCATTATTGTCAATTATTACAAAAAAATATTTATTGTCATAAATGACAAGAAATACAAAAAATTGTGTGTCAATTATTACAAAAAAAAAGATGACAATGTGAGGCTATAAAAATATCAAAAGATAATTCTAAAACTAAATAAGTATGGGATTCAGAAACATAATAAAAGTCTGTATCTTAACTTAAAACTAGTTATTCTCAAGTTACATAGGTAGGTAGGTAGGTACTGATAACTTATTAAAGGCAATTCAAAAATGAGCTATTATTTTTACTAATACAAGGTACAATTATAACTAGCTAATAAAAACTGTCATATTTTGGTCATAATTTGTACTTATTGAACATTATTGGTTAAATAAACAACATATGGTCAAAAATAAATTAACCATATATAAAAATCTGTATATCTCTATACTTGAACATAAGTCTTAAAGATTGGAAAACCATCCTACATAATACTTTGGTATGATATTTTTATTTATCAGGTTAAGAATACCTTGTTTCTTTGGTTGTGCAATTTTTGAGCTTCTGAGAATATCCTAATCTCTTTGGTCTAATATCAGTCTTGTATGAAAATGTGTTAATTTTTTGTTTTTCCATGCGAATTATCTTTATTTTATACCATTTCAACCTATCTCATCTTCGTTGGTTGTGTAGTTTCCACAAGCAAGTTATTTGAGATCAAAGAAACTTTCATGCGTCAGTTCTTTCACTGAATAAGGTGGCCCTTTTTTCTTTGCAGTTTTTATTAATGTTATATATTGGTCAGGCAAATAAATTGGAGAAGACTTCAAAGCTCTGGACACATTTCTTTGAATTGTAGAATGAATGAATCATATATAACGATACTTTGGTACAATTTCAGTCATATTGGAGTAAATAAATTGTCTTTGTATTTTTAAATCGGCAGTTTTCCAAAACGCATTAAAAATTTTTAGTATTTCTTGGGTTGTAAATTTTGTAAAACATTGTAACTTGCACTTATCAGCACAAACGGTCCCATTTATTTTTCTTCAATCTTTCTCTTAGATTTTGACAAGGATGTATATGCCTTACCAATATTTCTTAATAACTTGGTAACATTTCGTTTTCATAGATTTGGATTTGCCTTCCTTTTGTGACCTTTTTCTTTTTCATTGTTTTCATTGTCAGATGTACCAACAGTACTTGATAAGTAAATATTAAAGACCACCTCAGTGTTGGTAGGCAGTATATCAACATTGGGTGGCTGAACATCTATTGATATAGACTGGATCTTAACAGGGGAACATTCTACAGTCAATTTATTTGGATATACAATTTTTTTATTTTGTTATTAGAACCAGGGGGTCCAGGTTTTGAAGATATTTGTTGCTGCTCCATTAACTGCCTTTAACATTATTTTCATCAGGATCAGTGTTACTCTTTAGTGAATCGTCCTTGGTTTTATAGTCGGAATCCTTAACACTGTCGTCTGAAGAGAAATCAACCCTAGAATTGTTTGAAAACAAAGACTAACTGCTTGAAGACGAAGACGAGCTGCTTTGATGAAGACAAGTAGATGCAGAGTCGCTGTCATATTCAGTTTCCTGAACTATTACTTTGGGTCTGGTGTTTAGGTTATTAGTTTGGTAGTTTTTGCCATCATCACCAAAAACAATAAAATTATGTTGGCTACCAGGTATCATAACAGTTGTCTTACTCCTTGAATCCTATTTCTTCAATTTTCTCAGGTTTATTAGTATTGGTTTGATAGCCAACCGTGTCGAGTATTATATGCACTCTTCTACTCATTCTGCAACAAATAAATTGTTGATGTACAGTTAACAATATCGCATTTCTGTTTTTATTAGAGTTGCACAAGTAAAATATTATTGTTTTATATAAACACTTTTTATTAGATATCAAGTTGTATCCCAATATGTGGCCGTTTTTTATTTTAAATGATATAGCAGCTCCGAGAATATGATAAGCAAAATTAACATATTCCTTAATACATTCTGTTTGATTAAGAAATATATATATATATATATATATATATATATATATATATATATATATATATATATATATATATATGCGAATATTTTTTATAAAATGACCATATTTTATTACACATATCTTTTGTTTAAGAAATAATAATATACTTACTTACGTGAATCTTCTATGCAAAACGGACTTATTTCGGAATGTGGCACTTTTGTTTATAAAAACGATAACAAAGACTAGGGTTTTTTGAAATGTGACTATTTAACACAAAAGAAACGTGCGTTAACTTCGACTGTCAGGACACAACTAACAAATTGCCGGTTTTGTCCATATTTGTTCTCTCAAATACAAAAATGCAAAAAGGGCGCTAGTGTCATTTCGATATTAAACAACGTAAAATATATGGGGGTTTTAGTGGTATATAAAAATATGACTGCTTAACGTTAGATTTTTTGAATAAACGCTATTTTCGTTTTTTTTTTATTTGTGGCCCTTTTGTATTGAAGTATCGATTTGTTCCATGCACTATTTATCTGATTTAAATCATTTGCCTCCTTTGTTTTATTTGGCTATTTTATAAGTCTTCCTTTCACCATTCTTTTACTCAAATAATCTATCTGAGAGTGACTTTGTTCACTTCTATATGTGTTAAAAACTATCATATTCTATTTGTTGCTGTCAGTAATTATACTTTATATAACATTTCTATACTTTGTTTCAAGTTAAGAAAATAACATTGCGCTTATGGAGATCTGTGTTGCCAAAACTCTCAGTCACGTGTTGCTATTAGATTGTCGATATATGATTCATTCTAATCAGAGCCATATTCAGCACTGTGTAGTTGTAGTTAATTAATTTCACTAATAAAAGGATATGTATAGTTGAATACAAAGTAATGTCTATAGGTAGTAATTATTATAGGTCTAATAAAAATAGTTAAATTTTACTATTATTTAACATTACATATTTATTAACGCTTTAGATAAGATGTAACTAAAAAAACAAGTGCAGCTCTAATTTTATTTTCATGTAAGTAATAATTACACACATATAAAATTTTTATGAAAGATTTACGAAAGAGTAAAAAAATTTTAAATTATTAGATTGTAAGTTGATAAAAGCTACATTTTAAAATTATTTTGAAATATACAAGGTGTCCCAATAAATCTGGTGTATCAAAGTTATATTTTATCTTCCTATTCTTCTTCCTCTTTATAAGAAATCCTGCTTGTTCATTGGCGGATTGATACCTCTATGGAAGGTTGTCAATCCATCTTTTGCGCGGTCGGTCGATACTTCTTCTACCGATTAATGATTTATCTCTTGCTATTTTGACCACAGGTGTCTCCCCCATTCTGCTTATGTTATATTATATGAAATTTTTCGCACTATTACCTAATTTTCACTTTTGCCGGAGTTTATTATTAACAGGCTTTTCGGGTTTGGCACTTTGTGTTCGCCGATTTGCACACTATCACATAATTTACTCACTGCATATTAACATCATCCTCATCTTATCTATCATCGCTATCACTTTCATTACTGTCACTGTCAACTGTCACATTTATTACTGCAGGATCAATATCGTCTATCAACCCGTCAATAACCCAAAATTTCTGCTCCTTCTTAATAGCAAGTGTTTTTCCAGTTTTCCACTGTTACTACACCAAATGCATTTCTTATTAATTGTTCCATAGCGGCGGTCTTAAACTCTGTGTTGTGTGAGGCAATATGTCTTTTGACTTGACTCCATACCGTTTCAATTGGATTTTACTCACAATGGTATGGAGGTAGTCTCAGAATGGCAAAATTTTTCTCTTTGCACAACTCGTCGATTTTATATTTTATATATTCTTTGTATGTGTTTACGACTTCCATGAGGTCTGATTTTAAATAATCTTCTTCAAAAAAGATATCTTTATCTAGCAACCATGTCTTAATTTGATCTTTATTGAAGGCTTGTGTCAGAATCACTTCTCTCCTCGAATGGTATGAAGCGTTGTCCATCACCACAACAGTTTTCTCTGGAAGATTAGGAAGCAGCTTTTCCTTAAACCAATCTTCAAATATAGGACCATCCATCTCATCATGATAGTCCGCTGAGTTTTTTTAGCTAAAAACCAAAAAGCAGCTCCTTCTACAAAGCCCAATTCGCTACCCGCATGCACTACAACAAATCGGGGGCCTCGTTGTGTCGGCTGTTTTAGGCCTGTTGACAACCCCTTAACAAACGCATCCCTGGTTTAAGTCACTGAGAGGACCTTCCATTCTTTGGAAACACTATGTCCAACATTCACCCAAGTTTCGTCCAAATAAACGACGGTGTATCCTTGAGAACGAAATTTTTTTATCTCACGCAAATACTTATGCCTCCTTTTAGAATATCGGGCCGTTCAATCATGCTTGATTTTACTCCTCATTTGCAAAAAACAAAGTTCATTTCATGGAGTATTCTCCATATTGTTGTGCGTGACATGTTTGCTAAATCTTTGTCTTTTTTAAACAGTGCAAAAACTTTGTTCAATGTCGGCGGTAAATTTTTAAAGAAAAAATTATGCACGATTGCACGTAGCCGGGTATGAACTACTGCATCGTAAGTGAACTTTCTGCTGTTCACTCTACTTTTGGTACGTTTTCTTGTTTTTTTTATGGGACTGTCCTCCTTCCGCAGCTTCTTTGCGTATTTTAGAAATAGTACTAAAACTTACTTCCGTCATAGCACTTACTTTATCAGTTAAACTTCTAACACTTTCACCACTTCTTAAATTTAGATGATAATTAAATACATTTAAAACAATTTGTTTTGCACGGATGTCCAAGATATTCCCTTGGCTTCATTTTTGAATTTTCAATTAATATTTAACTGTAAATTCAGAATAACTACTAAAGAACCACAAAGCCTTATCATTATGTAGTCAGAGAATGACAAAATCGCTGACATACGCACACCGTATTATTTTAAGTTGCAATTAGTAATTAGAAATATGAATTCCAACGGATAGCTGGACAACCGAGCTACAAAAAGCGGTCCGTTTAATTACTTATCTTTAATAGACGGAAAAAGCATGATTTAGCTAAGCAATATTTTCTACTGATTTCTATGATTCATGGCATATGGTATTCTCACCGAAAAAACAAATAAACTGTCGTTACTATAATTAAAATAATATAAAATAAAATTATCTTTGGTAAATATTATTTGTTTAATTAAAATCATTTCCCTACTTTTCATCTCTTGTTTCGAATGGGCACTTTTGGCCAATTACGTTAAAAAACATTAATTTTAATTCATGTCGTGACATTGTCGTGCTTCTATCGTCCACAAGACATACATGGCCTAATCTCCGCAATGTTATTTTCTTAACGTGAAACGCTCTATAGTGTTAATTTTTCTACATATCATAATTTACATTCTTCATGAAATGATCATGGAAATAAAACACATGTTATAAAATAAATTGATTATTGTGTGACTTGATTGCCTCTGTTTAGATTCTGATGTAGAAATTATATAAGTCAAAACCATATTAGAAGACCAATATGTATTTAAGTTCTGATCAGTGTGCCTCAAACAGTTGTTGCTTTAAAATTTAATTCCAGTCACTTGAAAACTAAATTATTTAATTTCCTATATTTTATGTTCAGCAAGAATGTTGAATTTTGTTCTATTAAAGACAAATGAACTGAATGTAATATTTATATAAAATTTATTTTATTAATGCCATTTTAAATATAGTAATCATTCAGTTTATTATACTATAATACTTATATACTATGCTCAATACTAATTACTAATTAAGATTATTAAATAAACTAAAAATTGAATACTACATAAACTTAAAACATAAGTTAATCAGTATTATTTATTAATATTTTTGTTGATTTTTGCGTTTGCACATTGGTGCAAAGTGAATAATAATTTTAATATAACAATAATAGTTTTAAATAACATTGTGGCCAATGAACCATTTACCTACTATGTAATTCCCACTAAGAGATTAAATAATACCAGATCATTTAATTTTTAACCATTAACAAAATTGTAATACAAAATGTCAAGTATCAATTTGATGGTAATTAGGTCTTCACAGATATCACCGCAATATATATTTCTTTGTCGATAACAGTTTTTAGATAACATGAATCATTTTTTAATTATATGTGTGGTTGGAACCTTATTTTTCTAATAATATATTCTTGAAAGGCATAACTTTAATTATTTTGTAAACTTACATTATATGTCACAAGAAATTAAACAACAAAAATCATTAAAACATGTTTTTTAACTGTTCTGTACTATTGCAATAAAATAATAAAACAAAAACTTGTTGAGCAGCGCTGATTTACACAACAGAGCAGTAAAATGTTATACAGAAAGATGTAATAGACTTCACTTACTTGGTCCACTAGTAATAAAATTATCAGATGTAAATGGCAAAATGGTCTTTATTCATGGTTTTAACTATGTCGTATTTGAATACATGTTCACAATATTTTATTTGGCATATGTTAATTCGGTACATTTAAAAGTATAACAAATACAAATATACAAAGTATAGCAACAAACATTTAAAAACATGTTTTTCATCAAGTGGGGTTTTCTCAACAATTTTTTTCTGTAACATTCTTACACACTTCACTCCTGCTTGAGATAAGTCAACAAAAAAGGAACGGCACACGGGCACATCACATTTAATCTCGTATTTCCAGTAATACCGTCTGCTAATTTTGAGATTTTAAATCTTTCTGAAGAAACAATGCCATATAACCTGCTAGAAGAGTGTCTTGTTCTTTTTTTGAACCGTTATCATAAAAAGAGTCAAATAATCGCATTTGATCTTGTAAAGTTATGTTTGCAAAACATTTTGCTACACAACACTTATGGACAACAGAAAATCTCTTACCTTGTACAGCTTTTCCCGTAAATTTTGACACATATTCCTGTCCACTCTGCCTCTTAGATTTTGCCACGTTTTCTTTCCAATGGTCTTTCTGAACAAATTTCCTTGTGACACTGCAATATCCAAAATAGCTTTACGACCATCCATTGCTTTAAGCAGTGGCGCACCTAGAATTTATCTGAGGGGGGGTTTTTCAAATTTTTTTATGCTAACTTTCGTTTGAGTCCCTAAAATTTGGGTTTTAGTTTAATTTAAAGTACTAAAGATAGCAGTGCCAAAGATTCAGGTATCTATTATCCTGCCTACCAACTAAAACCACCCTCTCTTACTTTTGCGCATTTGACTGTCGCACGTACCGTACTCCGAAAGTGGGGTGGCCGCTGAAAGGCTGATGACATTTTTAGAACACTCATTTCTCTTATCTAGATCTTATCTATTGTTCTGAAGCTATTTTTTTGTGAAATTTTAAAGTAATTACTATTTTAATGGGAATAAGCCACAATTAAAGGTTAAAATAAGTTTATTGACATTTGACATTAATCCAACTTGTAAATACAATACATTTTGGAGACGGCTATCGCCGTATTCCTGTTTTTCTCCGCCAATCCTGCCGGTCCAAGGCATGCTCCTCCTCCAAACCTCTCGATTCCATCGCTCTTCTAATTCCTTCATTCCATGAGCGTCGAGCTCTTTTTCTTCTTCCAGGGAACTTCTATTTGTGAAGTTTTTGGGGCCAACGTTCGTCAGGCATTCTCAATAGGTGTCCAAACCAATTTGAACCTCTTCTTTCTATTCTGTCAATGACCGTTTCTGTAGCATTCATGTTATTTCTTATATATTCGTTGTTCTTCTTTTCCTGCCTTGATGTTCTAGCACTTCTTCTCAAATAATCCATTTCAACTGCCAACAATCTTCTCTTCAGGTCTGCATTCATTGTCCATACTTCAGAGCCATAACAAAGAACTGATTCAACCATGGTCTGCCCTATTCTTTTTTTGTTCATTTTGGAAATGTTGTGATCCCACCATAAGGAGTTCAGCCATCCTACAATTTTACGTCCCTGATTAATTCGGTGTTTAATTTCGGTTTCTCCCAGGCCGTTCTTAGCAATGAGTGCACCTAAATATTTAAATTTTTCCACTTGTTTGATTTCCACGTCTTCGTCGATCAACACTTCAAACCTCGCATCTGAATTGATAACTAAATATTCTGTTTTCTTCATGCTGACTTGTAACCCCCATTTTACATATTCTCTGTATATATAGATGCTTTATCATAATTTCTAGATCATAAGAATCTTGAGCTAGGACGACTTGGTCATCCGCAAAGTTCAGGGAGAACAGTACGTCATTTCCTATGGGGATTCCCATTCCCTGGCAGTGGTTTTTCCAATTTTGAAGGGCTGCCTCAATATATAAATTAAACAGTAAGGGTGACTTGTTTTAGTCCTTTAGTTACTTTTATTGGCTCTGATAGTCTATTTTCCGATTTTTAGGTAATGAGTTTTCCCAGTATACTTCTGTGATTATTCCTGAAAGGTATGGACTAATGTCGAGTTGTTGTAAAACTTGCCACAATTTAATTCTTGGGACTGTATCATACGCCTTTTCTAGGTCGATGAAGGCTAGATGTACTTTGGTACCAACCGCTATTCTTTTTTCTATAAATTGTTGGAGTATAAACAAGTTATCAGTGCAAGATCATAGATTCAAACGTCAATAAACTTATTTTAACCTTCAATTGCGGCTTATTCCCATTAATATAGTAATTAGATCTTATCTCTGTCGTTGGCCCGGTTGGTGTTTCTCTTCTTCTTTCTTTTTAATGACCTGCTCGAGTGTAATTGTGAACACTATTTCTGTCCCTCCATACTTATTTATATGTTCTGTTTCTCTCCACTGTACATCTATTACAATTCAGCATTGTGTGAGTAACAATGTCGGAATATTCGCAGTATAGGCATTTATCTCTATCTCTCTTTCTGAACCTATGAAGATACGCCCTAAAACAGACAATCTACCCAGTCCCTTAAGCTCGGGATCAGCATCTTGGTCTACTGGGCAACATCTTCCTTGTTGTTCCCCTCTTCTTGCCATCTTTCCCTTTCTTCTTTTTTTTATAGCTGTTGTCAAATGCTCTCTTCTCTCATAGATATGTCTCCTTTCTACTGCTAACACATGCAGAGGAACACAATCGGTGATAGTCCACAAGGCCGCCGCAGATACAGTCCTGTAGGCGCATGCTACTCGCAACAGACTCGTTCTGTCTACTTTTGTCAGAAGCCTAATATTAGGTATATATATCTAAATATAATGAAAAATATTATTAATCATTGTGTATTTATACAATAATTATTGTGTTCTACATATTTAAAGTGGTAATTTAATTATTCAAGTAGCGTTTTGGATTTTTTGTATTGTGTGAGAAAGACAAGTTACACTTTCCTACTATTCTTATAAATTTTTTACTTTATATAATCTGGGGGGGGGGGGTTAACCTCCATACCCCTCCCCCCGGGTGCGCCACAGGTTTTAAGAATACACTTAAACTTACAGTTGAACGTATAATATAACCCCAATCACATTGTCAGAAATTCACCAAAGCGGAGTTGATATAGAGGCACAAATCTTTCTTAGCTGTTTTAGCACTTCACTAAAAAAAAGTGTTATCTAACGTAAAAAACCGTAATTTCGTATAAAAATTTGGTGGACTGACAGAAAACAACATGAAGAATTCAATTCTCCAGAAGAAGGGCACATAGGTCTATAGGTCCTTATTCTAGCCACCGCCACAATTTTAAAAACTTATATAGATTATAATGAAAATGTATATGATGAATAAATTCTATATTATATTTAACAAATCATTAAACAAAATTTTTAAAGAAAAAAATTAAGATTTTTTAATTTTAAGGAACAGATGTGTAGTAATATTATAACAAATATTAACAATTTAGTAATAAACAGACATAAAATTTCATTAACCTACATATAGTAATAACACGCCATAAGAAGTATTCACTTCTCTCGGCACTCCCCAAATGCCACGCTGTATGTATTTTTTTATTTATCTTTTAGGAATAGTATGTAAATAATTATCATGTGTGTTTTTTGTTTCCTTTTTAGAAAACGTGGCCGAAATCCTAAAGAAGATGAAATTGAATTCATGCCCTTATCAAAAAGAATAAATAACCTTCATATCAATGGTAGCATGCTACTAGATAATGCTAGTCATCCCAGTACTATGAACTCTGCAGAATGGGGCCCCGGACCTCCAAATTACATAAACTACATTCCTGAGTCTCCACCTAGTTCTGATCAAAGCTTAGATTCCAATATTTTGCATTATCAACAGGCGGAGTATACCCCTGACTTGACAGAAGTGCAGAATCCTCACTACTTTAAAATAAACAAGTTGCTTTTTGAGATGTATATTCAGAGAGTACAAAGAGGATGCCAAAATTGATAAGCCTCGTTTATATTGTATATGTCTTGAATTATAACGATAGTACCCTTCCTGAGAGTTAAGGGACATTGTAACTACTCTTAAAAAAGACTTATCAACTGTGTTGAGCTTAAAAATAAATATTTAATTGTTTTATCGTCGAAAAGTTTACTTGAAGTAATTGTTTATTTCCCCCACAAAATTTTAAATGGTAATTGCAGTAATATTTTAACTATATTTTGTAAATAATTGAAATTCTAGTGTACAATGTCTTGCCACGTTTATCTGGTTCATATTATGCACAACAAGAAACTTTATGTCCACTAGTAGAGATGGTTACTAAATTTTAATATGGTTACTTTAAAATTTTGTTTCAATCTAAAACTTAAAAAAGAGATGAATGTTTTTTAATTTTTACTTTTTGGGAACTTTTTTTGTAACTTTTGAATTTTTTTTGTAACTAATATTATTTAGATTGTAGATCTCAAATATGTCGTTTGAAAGCCTATTATCTGTTTCGCAGTTATGTATGTTACCTGATCAGGTTCTAAAAAACCTGTTCTAAGCATTTCTGGCAGTGACGAACAATGTGTAGAGTTACGCAGATCTAACAGTATTTATCATTAAGAAATGCACATTTAAAATCTATTTGATTTATGCATAAATGTTTTTCTATAATCAACGACAGTATTCAAATGGACATCATTTTTGCTACTGGAGAGTACATCTTAAAAGCATGATCCTTGTTGATTTTTTCTGGCAACTAATCAAGCCTTTTTTATAGCTGCTCCATCATTTTGATGTTTTCATGAAACGCCCATCTTGAGTCTATCAGTTCGACACCGTAGGTCGTTTGACTATTTCCCAAGTTACATTCTTGTTGATTGCATTTCGTTCACACTCTTATAATATTTTCCATCCCTATGACACGGCATCATTGAAACTTTGTGGAGAGTCAAAATATTCAAAAAATAATGCTGCCATCATTCCACTGTCATTAAAATGATAATCTTTTAGATAACCAGAATTTGCTTGGTTCTTTGTGGGCTTTAATTTCCTGTCACTGGATTCACTTGTGATTTTTCCTTTGTTTCTTCATTCGAACAACTTTCTAAGTCAGTCAATTCTTCTTTATTCTCATATTCACATATGACCCTTTCTGGACTTATCAAAGACAACATTTTGGACTTTTTCCTCATTTGGATTCCAGATATGGTACCCATTGTTTTTATATCCTACAAGGTATATTTTGTGACCCCTTTTTTGTCAAGTTTGTTATGTTGATTCTCAGTGGGAATATGTACAAGGTGCAAAAAATTTCACAAAATTACAAATTTGGGAACTGTCATGAGGCATGAATCGAAGCATTAGAAATGTGAATTCTTGGACGGATACTGAAGATACCTTGGACAGCGAGAAATGAAATAATGCGCAAGTACTAAGAAGGGTCAACAAAGATAGTGAATTGCTAAAGACTTTTATACACCGGAAAATGTCTTACCTGGGACGTATAGTGAGAAGAAATCGATATAGAATACGGTAACTGATCTTCAAAGGTAAAATAGAAGACCGTAAAGGTGTAGGAAGAAAACAGGTTTCTTAGTTAAAAAACATTCATGAATGGACACATTGGTGATCGAAAACGTCGGATAATTCTGGCACGTGAAGAAGAAATGGCTTTTGCCAAACCAAATTTCTGCTGGTACCTTATTATTACTCAATGTTGAAGTAGTAAGCTAAAATGTCTCATTTTTTAAGCAAAAATCATCATCATCCAGCCTTTATTGATCACGTCCACTGCTGGACACAGGCCTCCCTTAAACTCCTCCATTCTTTACAATTGTGCTCTTTGTTGCCAATTTTTGGTGATACGCCTGATGTCGTTAGTCCAACGTGTAAGTGGTCTTCCTGTACTACGTGTGTCTGCTCTTGGCCTCCAATTTGTAATTTTGTTCGTCCGTCGTACATTCTCGCTACATGGCCTGCCCAATTCCATTTCAGTTCCGCTATGCGTTCCACAACATCAGCAATACTCGTCCTTCTTCGCAGATCTTTGTTTCTTATTCGGTCTCGCAACGTCACTCCCGCATAGACCGTTCCCTTCCTTTCTGTGCCACTCTCAATGTCGAAGCCGTAGTCTTGGTCATAGTTTCTGTCCCATAGGTCATGACCGGTAATACGCATTGCTCAAATACTTTTCTTTTGAGGCTAATTCGTATGTTGGCCGTAAGTGTGTCGTGCAGTTTTCCAAAGGCTGCTCACGCAAAAGTAATTTTCGTTTTTGGATTTAGCATGTTTGGTTATCCCTGCTGATTCTTATTTCATGACCCAAATAAGTATATTTGTCCATAAACTTAGTTTTGGTCAAGTTCATTCTGAGGCACGCAAAGTCCAATTCCTCCTTTGTAGTCCCAATTGACCATTTTAAAGGCATGCTCTAATGCTGTTATAAAGCAAAGATAAACAAAGTTTTTGGCAGAAAGCCGTAGCAACAGCAGTGACAAAGTTTTTTGGCAGGAAGCTGTAGCAACAGCAGTGTTTTTGTACTGCAGTTTTTGCGGTGGTTTTGTGTTGTGTACTTTCCTTCTTCCGAAAATGATAGTCTTAGATGTACCATTTTTCTTTATATCTTTAATTTAGGGATACATATCTTTAAAACGTTTCCTAATTTTCTATTAGCAAATTTCCAAATGGTTATTTTTGCTGCCCGCACCACATTTCATTAACCAATTTCACGTTTTTTAACCAACCATTTTTTAATAGTAAATTTAATTACGAACAATTTTCCTGTATTAATTTTTGTCCCTAAAGTATAATAATTATAATAAAAGATTATTTTTTAAACATTATCTGCAGCACCCACCTATGTAAACATAAAATTTGAAGTATTGGGTATCCAAAGCTGTTTGTGCGTGAGTGTTATAAGGATTGAAATCAAGACAGGAAAATTCGTTGAAGAAATTGTTTCCAATGTCATAGATAGATCAAATAGAAAATACTCCTTATGTTTTTTTTTTCAAATTTATAATTTTTGCAATACCAGTTTTTATTGAATAATTTTTATAAATTTATCATTTTAGAAGTGGGAAAATTAATAATTGTCGTTTTCATTTATTATTTTTTTTTTTTAGTAATACCTACTTTGGAAGGTACAGGTTGTTGTTTCCAGACAACTCGTTTATTTATTTATAGTAAATTAACATTAACTGGGTAACATATTCCTGGGGATATATATATATTACCTGAATTACTGATATGTTTCACATATCCCTGAAAATATTTTGCTTCAGAAAAACTACCTTTGTGTTCTGAAAATAACATTATCTTGTAAATCTATTATGCTTAACTACCTATGTTTTAAACATGTTTATGTGTATCAGTAGATCTTTAATTATATCAACAGTGATGGGATGAGGAAACAAATAAAGTTGATACAACAAAAAAATACAAATGGTATTTTCTGCAAAAAATTATAAGGTAAACTTTGTAATTACGCTGAGTAATAAGTCAATCGCATGAGTTGATTTCATAGCCATACCAAAAAATGCATACTTTGGGTATAATTTATGTTCTTGCTCTATAGATCGGTTCATATAGAAAGCATATTTGATTTAACCCAACTATTTTATAGTTCGAAGTCAAACCTCTCCATACACAACCCAACTATTTTTTTTTTAATAAATCTCATCAGTAGTATCTAAGTTTGTTTGAAAAGGAAAGTTGATGTGTAATTACCATTAGAAATATTCTTAAATTATTAATTGTGTAAATTATTACATTAAAAAAAACTTACATTGTAATGAAGTAAAATCGTCTACTGTGATTGGTATAATTTATAAAATTATGAAAGTATCAAAAAGAATCAGTCATGTCAGACCATCATCAGGGATACATGTAAGAAAGTAATCCCACTTTGATTGATGAGAAAAACCTTTGATTTACATTTAAAATATTATATAAATTAAAAATAAAGTGATAACGTCGATGGGGGTTCCTCGGTAGCAGTTTTAAGGTGGTAGTTACTGCCTCCCTCCTTATGTAGAATTGCAAGGGAGGAAGGTTCAGCATCGCATCTAGAGCTGCAATGGAGCCTATTGACATTGCCCCTGTGATTCCCAGACAAGCTAGCCGCTGCACTTTCTGCAGCTTGGCGTTAGCTGTTGTTTGTTGTATTTTTGGTCACCATACTAGTGATTCATATGTGACCATGGGTCTAATAATCGTTTTATATGCCAGAGGATTAGTTTCGGTTTTAGGTCAAATGTCTCGCGGCAGGTCCAACATGCCACCAAAGCTCTTAATAAGATTTTTTTAATATGAATTTCTTTTACTCCCTAGATTTAGAATAGTCTAATGTGATGCCATTCATAATTTGGAGCCTGTAAATTGTATTTACGCCTCCTTGTGAAAGGTATCAAAGTCGTTTTGCTGCTTTTGGCATTTAAGCCCCCGTCGCCTCCCAACTTAAATGTATTCATTATAGTGCCATATTTGGTATCTACATTAAATTTTACTAGTTTGTCTTTGATATGTGACAGCTGTATAAAAGTTTAAGGATTACTAAAAGATTATATGACGATTGTTAGCTGTTTGTTATCCTTTCTGATATCAGTCTAGCTTTTTTTGTAATTCTCATTATTATGTGTGAAATTATATGTATATCGTGTGAAAATTGGTGTAGGATCGAAATTATTGACCATCGTTGTTTGCTACTTTCGTGTGTAGAAAAAAACTGTTTTTGCTTATTAGAGTTTTTGACATAGCTATTATTCTGAATGCAGTGGTTGCACATTTTTTATATTCTCTTTATTAGTATGTACAGGGTTATGGGAATGAATCAAATATTGAAATTTATTGTGTCCACATAACTTTTTACTTTGCTGATGAAAAAATCATTTTACCAGATGTATTTTTGATTGTATCATTTCTTATTGGTTTACATATTTTAATTTCTTCTTACGTGCTGCTGCCTCTAATCTCAACAAAAAGCTCAGCTTTATTTGTGCCCATTTTCTAGCTTATCATTCATCTTATTTCACCTAGAACTCAAAATTTACAAGAGAGTCAATAGTTGATTTAGTTTTTTAAGAGTTGCCATAATAATGTCAACTATTTAATAGTTTGTATGTTTTCAGTATACATATTTATTTATTGCAATGTCTAAACTTTCATTATTTTAACTTTAAGTGAATGAAAATATAGTAACTGTTGGTGGGCATATTTTATATGTTTTGTAAACAGTAGATAATTATATTATAAGTATGTACACCGTTTTCTTTTCACGTAGTTTCTTCTGACCTGAGACCAACACCGATTTATCCCGTTATTTGTCCATTAGTAAATGTAAGTGATCCCAAACTACTCTAAATATCTTTAGATTCTGGATAAAATCAAAGTTTGTGTACAGAATTTAATTTATTTATATGTATGTTTGCCTGTACTTTGTAAGATTTTGCTAATTTGAAAAATAAAAGATGAAAAATATATGAATATATCATATATTGTCATCTTGTATTTATTCTGAAATTCTATTCCTTTCCATGTGTAGTGGAATCGATCGTGTAAAAATATGAGGTAAAATAATTATTCCAGTCATTCAATTTGTATTTATTTTGTAATTATCTGTATTTATTTATAATTCATAGGATTCTAGTTTAACTTAGATTTTTAATACCTTTATTCTTACTGTTAAATCTTAAAATGTAAGTTTTAAATAATAAACATATTAAAGATTTTTATTTGCATTCTGAAATAAAGAAAAAAAGTCAAGGAAACGAAATAATAGAAGAATATGTTCATTACTACAGCGAAATAAAGACCAAATAGCAAAGAGGGGAATGTCTGTAGCAAAAAGAAAAAGTCGATACAGTAGACTAGTCCGAAGCTTAATACTTGTTTTGTTTTCTATATTTTTAAAATTAAATAAAGGAATGAGTGACCTGGTATCATAAATTTTAAATCAATTGTTTCCACATCCAATAAAGGATCCTGAACAAGTTTCAATAGAGTACGGCTAGTTTTATCTTTCTGTTTTGCCCAGTGCATGAGCAAGAGAACATAACGTGTTTGAATGTCCTGCCATGTTCATATAAATGTTTCCTAAGACACGAAACTAGTTCTTTAGAACCCCTTCCACCATTAGTCTCATCCCAGACGTGTATATCGGCAGTGTTGTTATTAAAACAATGAAAGCCAAAGTTGTAGATGTAAGAGTAGAGAAGATGTAGAGTTTGGGGCAGTGGCATAACTACAATTCAGGAGGCCTGGGGCGGAAGTAACCAAAGAGGCTCCTCTCCCCAATATAAAAAAAGCTAAGACTTTCCTCCATATAGGAACTACCTAAATACAACATGTTTGAAATTTAAAGATAACATTTATACCTATGCTGTGTTAAAAATTACTTTTAATTGAATTATTCTGGTTTGGCTCTACTCATTATCCAAACATTAAAACAATGGTTAACATTGATAACACAAGATTATTTTGTTAATATTCATACTCTCATTTATTTCACAGTTTTTACATACACATAATTACTATTTAAATGAGAATAAGCTACAATTAAAGGTTAAAGTACGTTTATTGACGTTTCAATTTCCACTTCGGAAATCTTTCTCAAAATACAAACATTAGTAAATTAAACAAATTTTTGTGTTTCTGTTACTGACTCATTATTATCTTATCTGACTCATTTATATTGACAATTCAGACATACATTATACTTTTTAAAGTAGACGACTTTAAAATGATATTGCCAATATTGTTAAGTTGCGTTCCTGGGACGACTTTACTTGTAAGATAGTTCATTCGATTACATGAAATCAACTTACTTGAGAATATCCATCAGAAAAGATCATAGCATGTAATTCGTCTTTAAAAAGACAAATACATGCCATGATGACAGTAAAATTCTCCTGTTAGTGATTCCATAGTAAATTATGAGGGAAAAACCAGAAAAAAAACCTCATAATACTATCCCGACATGGTAAGTATTTGGTCGCGCATTTAGTTTACCTTCAATAAACACCAAATTCTGATTTTATATGTTTGTTATTTAAAAAACATAAATGGTGTATGCTCTATATGTTACTGACTTACTAATAATGGTATTTCCTTTTTAATAACTTCCTCTTTCAATATGGGTAACCAGATCCTACTACATTCTGCCGAGGAATTTGCGACACAATTGGTCTCATTTAGCATAATTAGAGCCGCTTCTTTGATTTTTCTCTTTTTACCATCCCTTTCTTAAATTGTGGCTTATTCCCATTTAAATAGTAATTACTTTAAAATGCCACAAGAAAATAGCTTGAGAACAATATTTTTACTTACAAACTATTATTTCTGAAAATTGTTTGATGACGTTGTCGAAATTGATGTTGTTTGCTACTTCACATTTAATCGAAAGCATTGTCAAACCATTTAGCCGGGTCTGGCTCATAGTGAATCGTAAATAGCTTTTTATGAGTTTCAATTTTGAAAAACTCCTTTCATTAGAAGCAATAGAGATACGTCAAATATCTTTGGGACAGATTCCATCAGGTCCATATCAAGAATAAACTGTGCCATCTTCAATGTAGTCTAAAATTTCTGGCATCTTCATTTATTCTTGCAGCTTTTATATGGTGGCGAAGTCTTTTGATTCCATTAAAAATTTCTTGCTTATCGAATTCTGTGTCACAATCATGGAGTAAATACTCGGCCTGAACGATTTTGAATTTTTCGAATACACTCCATTCTTTACATTCTAGTTTGAAGCTCTTGGTGTAGCTTGTCTTGTGTAACGTTCAAGTATACATCTTTAAGCTTCATCTTTGAGAGACAGTCCGGCATCTTCGGCTGTTTCTCCAAGCATTATCTTTTTAAATATCGCCTACTATTTTTTTCAAGGGAGATTCCCATTTCATCACATTTCTCCGAAGCAAACGGGAGAGCCTTCGTGCTCAACTCATATCGACTGTCTTCAAAAAAGACTTTCAAACTTCGGAGTTTTATTACGACTTTTTCAAGGAGTGTCAAACACTCCTCCTGTAAATACCTCTCTGGGCTGTTTATTTCTTGTAAAAAGTACCCCCATAAATAAAGGAATCCAAGAAATGTAAAGTCACAAATATTCCAGAGGAAAATTTCAGCAGAGCCCCGTGTTATATTTTCCTTAGCTTCACACAATTTTTCTCTTACTTGAACTAATTTATCAAAATGTTTCAAAATAAGTTTCACAGATTCGTGATTGGCACTCCATCTAGTGTCAGATAGCTGTTTTACAGATACACCTATATCTTCCATTAAAATTCCCAATCTATGTAGAGAGGACGAGAAGAAATTATATACACTTTCTAAAGTTGCCAAAAACGTTACACAGCTAGGGTTGATTGCAAATGCATAAAATCCACACAAATTGGGAGAATGGTTTGCACAAGGCACAAACATGATTTTGTTTTCCTTGATCCTTGCTTGGACACCCGTATGGATGCCTGACATAGTGAACTTTATTATCACAGCCTTGACTCCTACACAATTGTAGATCCAACTCATCATTTTCAGTGCATTTATAATATCATTGCTTATTCAATATTTGAATAAGCTTTTTATGTGATTACAATGCGTACTATTTTTTTTTATAAAAGTAAACATAAAAACTATTTTGTTGCTATGAACAACAGTGTCGTTTTATATGTTTAAAAATTTTTTTTCGTTATTTCTTAATTTTTATTTTATAATTTTTATGCCAATTTCGAGTTTAAGTATATGGATTTTATAAGAAATAAAAAAAGAAGAACGTTGAAAATGGCCAGATAAATTCTAAAAACAAAAAACATATTGGTGGACAACAAAGATAGAAAACCAAATAAAATAAAAGAGTGGCTTACCAAAAGTGGCTGACCACAGGAGATCAAGAAAACAAAAGTAAAACTGATGAAACAAAAAAGAAATAAAGAGCAGCAATTTTGAAAAAAAAATTTTAAGATGTAGGTAGTTTAATGGGAAGCTCAAAAGCAAGGGAGGTATGGAAAACGTTAAAGAACTTCAGACAGAATATCCATGAAAGGGTGAAAATAGAACTAATATAAATGGACGAATGGGTAAAGTATTGTTCAGAGTTGTTACAAGAAAAAATATATCTATATATACTCCCTCGACTTACGAAGTAAAAGACAGACAAACATAACAGATATATTTGAAAACAAAATAAGAAATGCGCTAAAAACGATAAAAAAATAACAGAGCAACGGCAGCGAAAGTGCAGTGCAGAACTGCTAAAACACACACTTCGGCCTTAATACAAAAATTAAAACAAATGCTTATTTGATGGGAAAATACCGAAGGAATGGAAAATGGACTACCTACTTACGCTCCATATATAAAAAGGGAAACAAAAAAGATCTTAATAATCAATGGAGAATGTTTGTCACACCTTCTCTGGGTTGGTTGTATGGAAAAAATCATTAAAGAAAATATGAAGGAACAAAGGAAAAACATTCGACAGAGTCGGAATATAAACAAAACGAAAGTAAAGCTTTGGGAAAAAACAGAACCCATCGAAATAAAATCAAACAGAACAGATATCTAAATTCGAAAATTAACAATAAGAATATAAAATAAATTTAAAATATCTAGAATAATATTTGGATATAAATATTTTTTATGCGAATAAAATAAGCTCAACTTTTAGTTTAAAATATGAAATACTATTTTTCAATTGTTTTTTTTTATTCGACATATTGGTCGGATTATTAGACATGCCTGTGATTCGTAACTGCATGCTACGATCGCTACGATACCTAAACCCCACTTTCGATTTTACAATCGATTTAACAGCTGCACATCGATCATGAAGAATCGGAATGAACTGAATCTCTCACATGTTGAAGCAGATTTTGTTATTATTCAACAATATAAAAAATATATTAGAAAAAGTGATTAATTTAAATATTTATGTGTTTCAATTAGTTAACAAACTAGTAAGTATACTTATCTTATATTAGATTTATATAATGTATTTAAAGTATGTAATTTAAAAATGTAAATACACCTAATACCAGTAGTGTCTACTAAACCGACTTTTTAGAATAAATTATATCCGTAAGCGTTCCTTCAATAATTAATATTTCTGGACTATAATAGTTTAATTTTTTAATTAATATTGTACAGCAATAAAAGTAATGTTTCGTGTTTTCCTTTCAGCGTCAGTATGAGATTCACTTCTGCACGGAAATTAAAATCTCTCGCTACAGTTGCTTTAGGCGGATATATCAGCTTCTCCGCTCTAACTTACTACAAAGATAGAAATGCCTTTTATAGAGATATGGTCATGCCTGTTGTTCATTTGTTAGATCCCGAAAAAGCGCACAACTTAGCTGTATTCATAAGTCAGTATAGATTGCTGCCTAAATCCAATTATGATGATCCACCATCTTTAAATGTAGTTATTTTTCAAAAAGAATTCACCAATCCTGTAGGTATAGCAGCTGGATTTGATAAAGATGCGAAAGCTGTGCTGGGACTTAAAGATATTGGATTTGGATTTGTTGAAATAGGCTCAGTGACTCCCAATCCTCAGCCGGGCAATGAGAAACCACGGGTTTTTAGACTTCTAGAAGATTCTGCAGTTATAAACAGATACGGTTTTAATAGTGAGGGTCATGATACTGTTCTACAAAGGATTCAACGTATAAGAAGTAGTAAGGAAAATGTGATCATAGGGGTAAACTTAGGTAAAAATAAAACATCAGATGATGCAGTAGGTGACTACGTACAAGGAATTGAAAAATTTGGACCTTTTTGTGATTATTTGGTAATAAATATTAGTAGCCCTAACACACCAGGACTTAGAAGCATGCAAAATAAGGACGTGTTAAAAGCACTTTTAAGCTCAACTATAACCGCTAGAAACAATTTAAAAATGGACAATAAACCACCTTTGTTACTAAAATTAGCACCGGATTTAAACACAGAAGAGAAAAAAGATATAGCTGAAGTGCTTAAACAAACAGGTTGTAGGGTAGATGGACTTATAATTAGTAACACAACAATAGATAGACCTGATTATTTGCTATCCATAAATAAGAAAGAGACTGGTGGATTGAGTGGCAAACCCTTAAAAGAAAAATCTACGGAAATGATTAAAGAAATGAAAAGATTGACTAACTTGCCCATTATAGGCGTAGGAGGCATTTTTACTGGTGCCGATGCTTACGAAAAAATCAAAGCTGGGGCAAATTTGGTTCAAATTTATACGTCTATGGTATACGAAGGCCCTGAGATTGTAAATCAAATCAAAAAAGACTTGGACAAGTTAGTTACTGCAGATGGGTTTAATAACATTACAGAGGCCGTTGGCAAGTCTGTTTAACCCTTAGGTAGATAAATGAGTCACATTTTTTAATTATTCTGAAGTTACACATGATATATTTGATTTAGAATCTTTTGTGTAACACTTTTCAGTTATTTTGTGCAGATATGCATAGAAGTCATAAAACATGTGAAAATATGTCTTTTTACATAAATAACCTTTATATTTAAGTGTATAATTTAAGAACGATTTGAAATGGGCTGTGCTTTATAAATGTATTTACTGATGGAAATGTTTTGTTTGTTGAGTCTTGTTTTAATTTTTTGAAAAATGTCAAATAAATCTTTTGTATTAATTTTATGTTAAATGTTATTAATAATTAATATTATAATAAATTAAATTTGTAACTTTCAATACTTTTTCATTAACTGTACATAGCTGGCCTGTGTACAGCAATATACTTATTGAAACTTCGATCAATGTACCCAAAATTTTCGAGTATATTTAATATGTAAAAAAAAATTAAAAGAGATTTTGATAAAAGGGTAACCTAAAGGGACATTTGATTGAAAAAGAGAAATAATCGTTTATAAATATATATTCATTAATTTTCAGTAAAAACTTTCCAATTGTAAATAACCATCTATAAACGATTATTGAATTTTAAAAATAAATATTTAAACATTTGTTTTAATTGATGCAATTTTATGTTGTTAATTAACTGCATGTAAATATTTTTGTTTTTAACTTATCATTAATATTCTTGGTTGTCTAGTAATTTCAGATCATATTTAAGGGGGGAGGGTAGAGTATTTTTGCGTTTTTTATTCGATAGTAAGCTCTTCAAGAGTATTCAGTTAAAATTTCAGAGCATTCGGAGCAAAATTAATGGAGTTATAGGTATTTATACGTCATCTAATTTACTTACCGTTGCACGACATCCGCGTCACAGCCCGTGAGGTCACATGATACCAACACGAAATATTTAGGCGGTAGGTGTGTTCTTTTTTAGAATAATTTTGTCGAGTACACTGGCATTACAGCCACTAGACATATTTTATTATATACGCGTAGAAATAATATTTAAAGATTTCCATTAATGTTAACTTAAAGAAATACACAATAATATGTTTCATTTAATTTGTATAAATGCATTATAAAGCGTTTTTATGAACAACATTTGTTCGGAACACACTGTAACTGTAATCGAACAAAGATGATATTTTGGCATAAATTGGTATTACTTATTTGACAGTTGCGGTGTTGACTAATGTTAATAAGTAATGAAAAAAGTGTTGTTTTTGTTTAAGTATTCCATTTTACATCTTTATACGACGCATACAAGCGGCTCAAATTGTTTTTAACAAGATTATTTTTTTAACTCTTGTTTTGCTTCTATTTATTTACCTTAAATATTAATTTATTTTGTTGTATAATTTACTTTTCCAATAATTATGTGACCTATTTGATTTAAATGGATTCAGGATTTTTTTATACTTTGGCAACTATTGTAACATGTTTTTTTTATAATTAATATATTAAATTATTTCTAATCCCTTTACCCCTGTGGATGATACGCCTATGGTCGTATTCACAAATGGGTTGTTAAATGTTATTGGGAGACCACCTCAAAATACGGAATAACCGACTTATTAAAAACGACGGTTTAGGTAATCCTCGGTTAATTCCTTCCGGCTCTAAGGCCGGGTTCCTTTATGATAAATTTGTTAAATATCGCGAAGGCACGTTGTCGTAATTTTTCTGAAGATAACGTAATTCCGGGGATTTTATATTTCATCACGTTCCTAGCTTGAAGGTACCGTTAGTTTCGGTGATCGTTAGAATCTTTTTACCTTCTTAGAAGTCCATCTAGGCTGGCTTATCATTTTTGGGGTGAAATACCCTCACTTTTTTTGGATAGTTTGGTAAAATTTTAGAGGAACCAATTTACTTCCCGGTGGGCATTCGTCAAGTAAAGGCGCTTTGCTCATTATCGTCTCTCTGTCACTTTATCTGTGCATTTTCTTTCTAAGTGTGTATACACTTGTATATTTGAGTTTTTTTATCTAATATATTAGATTAAATATTGGTATAGAGTACCTTTAATTTTAATTAACTTCAGTGCTTGATACAAGTAAAGTATTATAGTAAATTAAATTAACTTCAGTGAAATAGTGCAGCAGTCATCAGGAATTACTGTAAGTTACCATAATATTAGTATCTCCACTTATCTGGGCAATTAATATGGTATTCTATCATATTTTTTTTCAATCATCTGGGCGAATCTAAGTTCATCCATGTCTTCACCTGTAGTTGAGAGTAACTACTGATTTTTACATAATATTTTCCTACGAACTTTCCACCAGCTACTAAGAAATTTCAATAAACATAATTACGAACATTTAGTTCTCCATCATTAAATAACAGTGCGAGATAGATAATCAACTTAACCACGTGCGGTTTGGTTAAATTTTTATTTCGGTAACCTTTTTGTATTCTCGTAAATTTATATTTGATTAATTTTTGTTATTTGCTATAATTGTTATGCGTTTTTAACCCAGTGTCTCGAGCTATGCCATTAAACAGCAAAGAGAGACCTTTAATCAACCTTGGGTGAATTTTTTCTTACTATCAGGCTCTCTTCGCTGATAATTGAACCTGTTCATTATTATATTGTTGTATTTGTAAAGGTACTTTTTATTCATTTTACTGCTTATTTTTATGTGTACACCGCCATTTCATAGTTGATTGTGTATTTTTATTACTTGTATGTACATTTAGCTACCGACATCATTGTGCTGTCGAATATATTGTTTTTGTTTTATGCATGTATTTTATTTGTCGCCTCCTAACAAAATTTCCTGATATAACCATAACTCTGAATATTTACTTTTACCTTTAAATATTACTATATCTTTGACTAGTAGAAAGATCAGGCCGATTAAGTTTCGTAGGTAAGTAGGTGGACGGAGTCCACCTAATATATTTATTATTTGTTTATGTAGAGTGTTGACCAAATTTATTGAATAGTTAACTGTTGAGATCTTTCCTTATATTTGGTCTCAGAACCGAAATATCTTTCTTTATTTCTTTTCTTTTCTAAGGTTTCTTAATTTTCTCCTTAAACCCAAAAAAAAATAAGTGGCGCCCTGTTCCCTATCTTATCGTATCTTTGGTAATTTTACCCATCGATCTTTTTGTTTATTTCTGTATCTTTTCCAATATCTCTTATCCTATCTTTACTTATTTCGTCCGTTGGACCCATTCCCGGTTCCAAAAGCTAGTTTCGAACCCACGACTCGCTCTCCACCAACCATCTGGCTGCTGTCCGCAGTGTCTCCATTGGTGACCTTTCTAGCACCATCCAAAAAAGATTTCCGAGGTTACACTATGTCAACTTCGATCTCTGTCAATGATAATGACGTGCAGCGGTAAGTAAATTTGATGTACTGTACGAGTGAGTGAGTGAGCACGGTGAGCACTCCATCGAGTTAGAATCTATGGAGAAGGCATCACGTGACTAAAAACGACCTCACTTCGGCCATATCGTTAAGATTGTTTTGACACTTTTGACAGATCGTATATGTTTGTTTACGTTTGTTGTTTTTCGAATATTTTTCGTTTTATAATACTTTTATAGAAACTGTAATAATAATACTGTATATTGTGATAGTGCATAATAATGGTTTCTTGTTCTCAACGTAGTTGCAGTAGCAGAAGCAATGTTAATAAAAAAAAATCTTCAGGAATAACGTTCTAAAGGTATGTAAACAAAGTAATGGTCCGTACTTCAGAGAATAAATTAATAGTATTTGACTGTATTAATTTATCTTTATGTATAATATATCATGTTTTTAGGGTTTACCGCGGGATAAATAAATCATAGTTTATTAAAAATGTATTGCACATTTTTAGATTATGATTAAATCTTCTGAATAACTAGTCATATTTTTATAGTAGTTTTAATATTATTGAGTCCGGCCATGATCCCACCGTCATATTTGTATCATCGTTAGCCACGCCTACCTACGCCGTTCTACGAAAAAAAAATTCTTTTTTTTTTCTAAAATTTGAAAAAAAAACAATAAAATGAACCACATTTGACGTTGCAACCTAGGAAAACTCATAAACTATCGAAATATTTTTGGTTTTTTGTCAATCAATCATCCAGTTATAAGTTACGATGAATACCGCAAATTAACTTTTTTCGTCTTGGAAAATTAGCTGTTATTTTCTTAATGTTGAATATTTTTGTACCGCAGTTTCTAGCTATCTAGTTAAAATCCCGGCATGTGGGACGTACATACACGTCTAAAACCTTACGTCAAGGAAAATCGAATACAAACTAGACGTTGCGGTTATACGGTTCCTGAACCGTAACGTAAGCGTACCCAAGCTTGGTTGTTTTATAGGGTGTCTGAGTCGGACGGTTTTGTTCTGATTCCATTTAGAACTTCAAATTAAGCGGCCAAATAACCGCTTTAATGGCAGAAGATTTTTGTTTTCGTGTGGAATCTCTAATAACAGCTGTAGAGAAACGACCAATCCTTTACAACAAGAAGCATCGGGATTATAACAACAAAGAAGATAAAGAACAGGCATGGATGGACGTTTGTGCGGAAATCCTACCGCAGTGGTACGATTACGGCGAGGCAGAAAGAAATTCAAAGCGTAAGTCAATATGTATCCAATTTAAAAACATTTAATTATAAATTAAAGTGTTGATAATTTAGTGTCTAATGTTTATACTTGCATAAGTAGCCTTTAAAAGACTCGACTTGTATATTATGTGTATTGTGGTATTTACAAACTATGTAGGCATTGTTTATTGTTTCTCTTTCTAACTTGTTGAATTAACACTTTTTATTATTTAATTAAATTGTGTTTGGGTAAATTTTTAGTTATGGATGTTGCTACAAAACCGCAAACCGTGAGATTAATGTTTTGTAAATACCTATAATGCAAAATGCAATATTTAATCATAAGCATAGTATCAAAGAATATAGACGCATATATGCCTCTTTATTCTTTGATTATGCTTCTATATTCTTTGATACTATGTTAACTCTTGACAAATCATAATATAAGAGCTAATTTATGTAAATTAAGTAAATAAATATAGCCTAGTTGCGCCAGATTTAGGCAAATTAAAAGTTTCAATATTTGCTTAAGGTACCTAACTCATCAGTTTCAACGTGAAATCAGTTCATAATTAATTTTTTAGAATGACCATACTATGTATTCCTCTGCTATGTCCATATAGTTTGGTGCATTTGGTCCACATTAAAAATCTTCAGGATTAGTTAACTCTATTATACTTCCATTAAAAAAATTAAATTACTAGGTATACACAATTGTAAAAAACTTACTAAAAATGGAATGCTTTGAAAGCAGGAAGGATACAAGAGAAAATGTGCACAATGCTACAACAGTATTTTTCAAAACTCAAAATTTGAAAAGCATATTTGCCAACCTATCTTTTAACCATTTAACCCTGTTAAAGTATCTAAATTTTAATAGCAGTAGATGTCCAATATCATACTTCAAGGTAAAGTGCATGGGAAAAGAGGTCCAGGACGAAGAAGAATATCCTGGCTGCATAACCTGCTAAAATGGTTTAACTTAACCGCTACAGGACTTTTCAGGGCAGAAGTCAACAAAGTCAGAATAGCCATGTTAATGTCCAACATCCATACCGGATAGGCACCATAAGAAGAAGATGTTCAATACAAAGATATAGTTAAGAATTACTACAATATTAAAATTACATTATTACTGTCCTTAATGGAAATATATTATTAACATAACTATAACGATTCTTATGGTAATAATGGAAAGTATGTTTCTAGGTGAATTGCATCATTTATTGAGAATCATGTGTTATTGTACTGTCCATTGTGACACTTCTCCCTTTTTGGTGAATATTAACAACTCAGTAATATAAGCTACTCCTTTAATGTTCATTTTAGGGATTAGGAAAGTTTTTATTTATTAAAAAAGGGGAATGAACATGAATTGTCAAAAATGCATGCTTTAATTGAAAAGGAAAAGAAGAGGTGCCTTAAAACAGGTCTCTGTATTGCAGTCTTAATAGGTCTTAATTCCTAAAATACAGCTGAATACAAAAAAACCTGGATACCTTTACAAAGTTCATGAACCTATGATATATTTCTTCGTTTGGAATTCAGTCTCTCAGTGACACGCAACATCTGGAGTTCCATAGCCCTCTGAGTCACGTGAATCTTATTTACTACATTTTTTTCATATTGTGTGTGACCTACAACCGAGATTTTAAGAGTTATTTCTTCAATTGTCCATATTGTTAAAATGCTGCTTAAAAGAAGGGATATGACAAAATTATTTTTATTCTATCCTGTGCAATTATTGCTGTAAAAGATAATTTTTTAAATTTTTTACCAGTTACATTGTGCTAAAGGTAGTGTAGCAAACAGCTGCTGATTTTGTTGGCTCCCCATTTTCCTTGACCCTCATGCCATAGGTACATAAGTATAACCTTGTTTCCTAATATCGAATATATATTTCCGAATAACCTCATAAAAAATGCACTTATCTCTCTGCATGGGCCATGGTCACCTTTTGGGTGTCTAGCCACACGCATAACTCTTCAAAAAGTCCAATGTTTTATATTTAAAATCATTATTTCCTAGTTTGTCTTCTTTAGGGAGGTATTTCAGTGTCATGTATATTTTGCTTCCTTGACTATAGTTAACCATCCTTTTCTTTCTTTTGCTTGTTTTTCCCATTCTCTTATTTCTAGTTCTTTTAAATCCTGGTTAATACCATCAATCCATCTCTTTCTGGGCCTACCTCTCGGTCTCTTCCCGTTTAATTCTTTTCTAAGTACTGTTTTTGTATTTCTCTTAGGTATCCATCCCTTCTATATGTTCCAACCAACTCAGTCTTTTATTTCGGTTCAAACTTCCCCTTGTTCACAAGTCAAAGTCCATGTTTCTGATGCATGTGTTACTATGGGTCTCATCACTGTTATGTATATTTTTAATTTTGAGTTATTAGATTATAATTTTGACTTTATAATATTCTGTAGACTGTAGAAGCATTTGTCTCCAAGTCGCTATCGCTGTTACCGTATCACTGCTTTTATTTCCTTCTGTAACTATTGATCCTAAATATTTGAAAGGGTCTACTATTTCAATTTTTTGCCCGCTTGAAGATATATGAGTGCCTTTCATTTGTACATTTTCCCAAGTTGTTTTCATGTACTTTGTCTTTGAGACATTAACTTTAGACCCATAGTATGTGCCATTTTTTTAAAATATGCATAAATCTTTTCTAGGTCTTTTAATGTCCAGCTAATTATGTCTATATCATCTGCATAGGCTATGACTCGCTTGATCTATGTAAATATTGTACCTTCTCTATCCTGATAACTTGTTCCAATGCAAAATTAAAAAGTGTTGTGGATAAAGGGTCTCCTTGTGTTAAACCTTTGTTGATATTAAATTCATCAGACAGTTGATTTTGCATTCTTACTTTTGCTTTGGTGTTGGTTAGGCATAGGTTTACTAATCTGATTAGTACTTTTGGCACATTTATTTATTTATTTTGAAACTCTACAAAAACTACAAACTAATAGTAATTACATGTAAACTGTTAATTAAGAATATAAACATGCAATTAATAAAATAAATGAAAGAGAAGAAAAGGGTGTATATGTTTTATTAAACCCCTTAAACTTAGCGCTGATGAGCAAGCAATGTCTTAAGTCCACTGATTTTTACATTAAATATATCTACATGAGTCAGTCTATTAAATACGTCATTACAAATTATTAACATATCATTTACTGGTGACATGTTTCTATAGGAATTTGTAAAAAATAGATCTAGGTTGTTTATCCTTAACCTACTCTTAGGTACTCTAAAGTAAATAAGCTTAATTAAATCACAGTCTGTGTACTTAATACTGTTAACAATTAAGTATATAAACATAATGGCCTGTCACTGCATGTTTCTTCTAGTGACAAGTCACTGCAACTGAATGAATCTAGCATTACCCTGTATGAGACCATATATGGATATTCCTTATTTTTCCTTACATACAGAAATTTTAAAAATCATTTTTGAACTTTTTCAATCGTTGAAAGTCATCAGATCAGATGTTTGAAGCATATTCCATAATATGTGGTCTCACCAGGGCATTATAGAGTTTTATAATCGTGCTTATTCTGGAGTTATTGTTATTTCTAATAACAAAACCCAAAGCACGATAGGCTCCGTTAGTTATTTCACAAAAGTGTATATTGAACTTAATGTTTATTTGAAATGTAACTCCAAGATCCTTCATAACACTCACTCTCCCCACTTGATCACCATTCATATAATAATCCTCAATAACAGTAATAAGTTTTCGAGTATATGAAGCTACTGCACACTTTTAACATTAAGAGTCATTTTCGAATTGTTGAATCATTGAATACCTGACCTTAGATCATCCTGCAATTTAACTGCACCTTTCTTATTAGAGATTGCTTTAAAAAGTTTAAAATTATCTGCATACATTAACCTGATGCAATACAGCGCAAAATAAAGGGCAATGGTCAAAGTTTGCTCCACTGTGGAACTGCTTAGGATGACACATATTGGTGAGAAAAGCAATTACCTACTTTTACTGTATTCTTCCTATTTGACAAATAAGATTTTAATAAATTAAAAGCTTTTCTTGAGAAACCAAACTGTACCAGTTTATTTAAAAGAATACAGTGATTGACCTTGTCAAATGCTTTTTCGCAATCAGAATACAGAATGTCCAACTGCTCCCTTGCCGTAATAGCCTTAGTAACATGTTCGGAGAAAACAGAGATTTGTTACTGTTGATTTGTCACTTACAAAACCATGCTGGAATTTGCTAATTTTACTCTTAACATGCTTATATATCATCATAAGGGATGCCTTCAAAAACCTTAGCAATACTATTTAACAGGATGATAAAGATATAGTTTTGAATGCCATTTTTTTTAACTTTTTTATGTATTGGAGAAATTGTTGTCATTTTTAAGATATCCAGAAAATATACCTGTTCAATCTACATATTAAACAAAAACGCCAGAGGTTTAGCTAAGGGTTCTGCCAATCTCTTATAGATATAGGGTGATATTTTATCAGGACAAGAAGATTTTTTGGGTTTAAGTTTTTTAATACTATTTACAACATCCAGTTCTGTGATATATTTAAAGGTAAATGAACCCCACTCAGTACTGTGAGAGTGACAATGTGTGCAGTCAGATGTATCATACACTGATGCAAAATATTTGGCAAAGGCATTTGCAATATCAAATGGTGTATTAAACTTGGAGTTGTTTAATGTCATTTCTATGGAAATTCCACTACTTTTATATTTGGACTTAAAGAAAGTTCAGAATTTGTTTGAACTTCTAAAAATCATACGAATATGCTGAATTTTACGGAGATTGTCAATATTGGGACTTAAAAATATGCAAACAAGTTTACCACTCCTATCCCCTGGCTACCCCAAGCCCCCCCTCCCGCGCAGGGGAGGAAAAAACGGAAAAAATTGAAGAGGAAACGAGGAAATGTAGTTGAGGTAATTTTGAACAAAAATGTTTATTAGCACTTTTTGTGTAGAATGAGCCGTTCTAAAAGAAACAACGCTTGAAGCAACCGGCGATTTTGAATGTCTTTTACGCGCTCGAAATCAATTTTAAATAAAATTTGTAGGTCAAATCGACTCAATCAGCTAACGACTGGACTAACTTGGTTTTTACCTTTACCTGAACCCGCGATCACTGACCATGTTAGAAAAAATCTAACAAAATTTCATCAAACTCAAACAAAATTCGTAAAATAGTTTGCAAGGCAAAGCAGACGTTGATAAAGATGTTAGTAGAGACATGGGGAATCTAAAATTTGCATTCCACGACATGTCTCCTCAACTAAGTAGAAATCATTAGCGAATTGGTTTCTTGTACTCATACAGAGTAGATCCGAATAAAATGAAAAAGACAGTCAAGATTTGATTTCACGTACAAAGCGTCTATGTATCTGTTTATACGTATTTCGCCTTAATAAGGCTCATCAGAACAGCTATTCATAGGCGTTCTCAACGTGAAAAATAAATCTTTCCTGTCTTTAAGAAGCAACACTAAAATGGCTTCGAAACGAACGCAATAGCGACATCTGATAACAAAACCGTAAAATAGTTTCGAAACACAATTCAGATTTCTGCTTTAATCTGAGCCTTCTAAAAATTGCAAGGCAAAGCAGACGTTGATGAAGATGTTAATAGAGACATGGGGAATCTAAAATTTGCATTCCACGACATGTCTCCTCAACTAAGCAGAAATCATTAGCGAATTGGTTTCTTTGTCTCCCCCAAAACTATTTTACGGATTTATTATCAGATGTCGCTATTGCGTCCGTTTCGAAGCCATTTTAGTGTTGCTTCTTAAAGACAGAATAATTCTGGGGCTATTAGAGTTAACCTACTGCATTATTTTATATCTGTTCTACTACATCTAATTGTTTTCCAGGCTTCTTTACTTCTTGCTGTACCCATAAAATTTTCTACGTTATCGCAGGCTTTATTCCACATCTCATTTTTAGCTTTATTTACCTCTTTTTTTACTTCTTTGTTTAAGCTGTTGTACTGTTGTCGATAGTAAGGGTCCTTTGTTGCTAGCCATTTGTTATATATATTCTTCTTCTTCCCCACAAGATCTTCTATTTCTTTATTTCACCATTCATTTCTATTTTTTATGTTATCCATTTCTCCAATAGCTTCCATTACAGCTTCGTCAAGTGCTTTCATAATTTCGTTGTACGTATTAATTGGTGAGGAGTAACAAACATCGTGCAATTTCAGATTCAACCTCATTCGATACAGAAACTGGGTAGACTCATTTTCAAAACCTTGTAGATTATATCTCTTTGTTGAAATGTCTTGCAGTATCATTGTTCTTTCGTTTTCATTTTGTCGTTGGCTTCCTTTAAATGCAAATAGTAGTGATGGTTTAAGCAAATGGTGATCAGATCCACATTCTGCTCCTCGATGGACTCTAACGTTATTAACCTTTATTGTGGAGTTTTCTTTGCATAAACAGTAATCGATTATTGATTTCAAATTCCTCGTTGGCTGAATCCACGTGAATTTATGAATATCCTTGTGCTGATAATATCCATTCATTATCTTTAAATTCATATGATCACAGAAACTTATTAATCTCTCAACGTTTTTATTTATTTTTTCTTCTCCAAATGGACCGACCACTTTGCTATTTACTTTTCTTCCGGTTCTAGCATTTATGTCACCTAGTAGAATTACTTCCTTCCTAGTTCCAATACTCTCTACCAGGTCCGTCAATTCGTCGTAAAATTTATCCTTTACCTCGTCCTTTTCATCTTCAGAAGGTGCATATGCGCCCACTACCACTATGTCACGTCCTTTTAGCTTCATCTCAACTTTTATTAGCCTTTCGTTTATTTGTTCCCAGTTCTTAATATTTTGTGACAGCCTTTTCTTTATCAATATACTTACATCTGCTGCTGCTCTTCTGTCTTTTCCTACTCCACTATAGAAATGAACAAAATCTTTAAACTCGTCTGTCCCTTTCCCTTTCTTTTTTGTTTCTGTAAGGACTGTTACATCTAATTGAAATCTCTTAATTTCTTTCAACACCTCATCAAGCTTAGTCCGAATACCTTGCACATTCCATGTTCCAAAACTCATTAACCCTTTTTCGTAAGCTGGGTCGTTTCCATCGAAGACCGTCCGGCGTTTTCTTTCTAGGATTTTTTGCAATACAGTTTTTTTTTTCGTGTGATGGGGAGCAGGCCCATCGCCACAACTTCCAATCCTGGTGGACCGAGAAGATTTCTGTAGGGGCCTTCTACCCTTAGCCGAGTGGCCCCAGTTTTTGGGCGCTGGAGACTCGCCCTCACCCTTCTCATTCTGAGATAGGATTTGCTGACTATGTGTTAGTTGTTCTATACTTTGAGACGTTTCTTGGTATTTGTGATACCCACATATTATCGGCATCAGTAAGTACCCCAAGATCTAAGTCAGCCGTTTCACCCTCCTCCTTTCTCAACCGGGCTTGGGACCGACTTTGGCGTATTTTGGAGTATTTTTGTTTATTAGACATATATATTTCTTAATTTTTTGGATTTAATTTAAGGTTAAGGTTGGCCCAACGTGTACAGGGGCTATTAAATAAAATCTAACAGTTCAGTGATCTTGTTACACATGGGAAGGTCAGTGATTGTGGGTTAACGACATCTCTTTTACACGTTGTTGTAGTTATATAAGTTGTAGTTATATAATATTTACTTATTTTTTTATACTGAAATTTTCCTCATTTATAATAACACACATTTAGATGTCTTATGACAAAATATTACTAATACATTTTTATTTTTATTTATAGTGTTCCAAGTCCAAAAAAAATGGAGAAACTTGAGAGATAGCTTCCGGAAAGACTTAAACATTAGAAGAGAAATAAAGCCAGCAAGAAATTCTAGTAAAGTGAAACGTGAATATATTTACTATAGGTCCATGTTATTTTTGGAACCATATATTAAACGAGACGAGGGGGAATACAAGTCTTACCAAAAGCCAGATAATGAAGTAGATGAAGAGGAGGAGGAAGAAACACAAGAGGCTGAGGTACTTAAGTTTGAAAGCGAAGAGTCACAATATACAGACACTTCTGTGCCTGCTATAAGTAAAAAGAAAGCAAAACTCAATACCCAATTTGATAATCAATCTCCCGTGTTTGAGGTATGGGATGGATTTCAGAATGGAGATGTTAATGATGATAATAATTTTTATTTGCATAATGAAATAGATGGAGATAGATATTTTTTGTTATCGCTGATACCATCTTTTAGGAATCTTTCACAACAACAGAAATTGTCTGTTAGGGTAGAATTTTTACAAGTTTTACAAAAATATAGTAGTTTTACTCCCATGCAAGATCCTTTAAATGAGTCACGACCAGATTAGTTTGTTACACAATTTATAGAAATATACACTGCTCAGAAAATAAGGAAATATTTTCTTTCTCTGAACTGTCACTTCACTGATCGTACATATTTCTAGATCGCAATAAATATTTTTGTTTGACATGAACCATGAGGCGCCTGTTCTAGAGCGTAACACTTTGGATTGAAATCTTTCCATTATGGATAAGTTGGATTTTGCTTCTGTATCCCCACGGTTTGAGTATTCTGTTGTATACCAACAGTTTGTTACGAATAGACAACTTCGATGTTCTGCCCAGTATCCAATAATGTTTACGAAATTTTAAGTTCAATTTTTGGTGCTTTTTCCATATATGGGTTCTTCATGTCAAAGTTTTGTTCAGATCCATTCCAAGGTATTAAACGCTTTCAGCTTGTGGAATTGCTTTGTTATTTATTTATTTATTTTTAGTAATTTATTTAATACACAGGATAACCTTTTAACAGTTTAAATTACAATATCACAGTTAGGATTCAAAACTTGAAAATATAAAATCAATATCAAAAAGTTTAAAAAATAAACTAAAAATCTTACTAAAAATATAACAAGAACAAAATTCATCAATACCAATATACATATCACAAAACAAGAGATCTTTTTAACTGAGTTAAAGTTATAATGAAAATATCAAAATCGAAAACATTTAATAGCCCCATGTATGTATCCAATGGGTTGTGAATACCATAGGTTGTTATGTGGAAAGGGTTATTGAAAACATTGTGGTAACGTAGAGCTTGATGGGGAACATTAAAGTTAATATGGCTTAACAGGTTTGGACAATCAATAAATCCATGTATGATCTTATATATAGTTCCTGATATATCACGACGGTTCTGGAGTGAGGGTAAAGATAATTGTTTAAAACGATACGGGAATAATCATGATGTTCAATAATAGTGTTAAAATGGTAAACACAATATCTCAAAAATGTATGCTGGACTCTTTCTATGGTACCAATCTACCAATATTGTTCTGAAAATAGGGTGACCAAATAACTGAACAGTATTCCAAAATAGTTCGAACTAAGCAACAATACAGTGATGAGTGTCTTACAACCCGGCAAAATAGCGGAAAGGATAGAAGACAGATTAAGTTGTGAGAGAGTATGAGATAAAGCTAGTTCTTAGACGTGGCTATTTGACTTCAGTCATAATTATACGGATGACCTCGAAAATATTTTATTTTAATAATTTCTGATGTTAGAATAAATGATTGAATAAATTAAGATATATTATAGTAAAAAACATTAATTAGTAGCGATTTTAAATTATAAATCTTTAAGTTTATTTAATAATAAAAATAACTCAACTAAAATATTTGACTAAAATAAAGGTAGGTAAGTTCATTCCAAAAACAATTATTGTATGTGGAATTGGTGTTATAGTTAGATACGTGGTCTATTGACAAGAAGATTGGGGTTCAATTCACACCAAGGATAAAATTTTTGTTTTACTCAATCAAAAAATAATAGAAAATATGATACATATTAGGTAACAAGTTTTCGAAAAACTCATTATTTACAATTTATTCTTATTCCAATGTTATAAAATAGAAATACCAAATAATTCAAATTCAATTCCAGTTTTACAGTCTTCAGTTGTGAATGCAAAATAATCCGGTGAAGACTGTTTAATGTCAAATCCATCACTAAAATCTCAGTGTTAATATCAATTCCTCTGTACAGGTAATGATTTTCAAAACAATTGACAACATTGTAATGGATGCGCGCCAACAGCTGCCTGCTTTACAGCTAACCAAATCATCAAGCCATCAAATAATAACATATCGAGAAGTGTTTTTGCACTCTAAACAGAAACTTTTTATTGAAAAAACAATTCGTGAAAATGGTTTTAACGGTCGAGGAAAAAGTGCAAATTGTTGTCTGGCATATGAATGGATTATCAGACAACATGATTAGACAACAATTTGTAAATATGTTTCCAAGCACGATCAACAATTCAGTCTATTATACGTAATTTTTTTACTTATGGATCCGTGTTCGCTCCAAGAGGAGTTCGCAGGGAGGTAAATCCAGATTTGGAACTAAGGGACACTTTGATTTGTGCAAGTCTTGAGCAAAATCCTACCCAATCAACATCTCGTCTCGGAGAACAATATGGAATTTCAAGATTTAGAGTAGGAAAAATTTTGAAAAGACATGGACACCGTCCCTATAAACTTCATAAATCCAACAAACAATTCCCTGGGGATCAATATAGACGTTTAGAATTTTGTTAAACTGCAATGGAAATGTCACATCAATGTGAACATTTTTTAGAGAACGTTTTGTTCACCGATGAATGTACGTTTTCATTATATAAACGTTACAATTCAATGAATGCTCGTTATTGGTCTCGAGGAAATCCTCGTCAGATTTATGTCGCTCGTACCCAGCGTCCTCGAAAAGTAAATGTTTGGGGAGGCATAATAGGGAATCATGTCATTGGTCCATTTTTTATAGACGGTATGTTGACTGGGCGGAAATACTTGGAACTTCTGCAAAATCAAATTGTCCCAGCCCTTCGTAATTTACCAATACCTTTCGATTCCATATGGTTTCAACGCGATGGTTGTCCTGCACATAATTCTCGCATCGTCAGTGAATATCTCAGTGCGACTTTTCCTAATCGATTGATTAGTGGCCACGGAGATATTTTTTGGCCTGCAAGATCACCTGATCTGGCACCTTGTGATTTTTTTATGTGGCGATATATCAAGTCCAAACTATATGGAATTGAAGACGATAGGCCTAATTCCCTCCAAGAATTAAGAGAAAAGATCTCTGATTCAATGAGAGGTATTAGTCCAGAAACATTAACTAATGTTAGACGAAACTTTTATAATAGATTGGGTTATTGTTCTGCTGCTAATGGAGGCTTATTCGAACATTTTTTGTAAATACATTTCATTAGAATAAAATACGTTTATTTAGAATATTTTTATAGAATTTCTACCTATTTAAACATTTTCTGTAAGTACATTTATTTAGAACGTTCTTTTATGTGTGAAGAATTTTTACTTTATTTTCGAAAGTAAGACATTGTTTTTTCAATAAGATTTTCATGTCTTACTATAAACACTTCTAATAAAGACTGAAATAAATGTTTAGTGATTTAAAGCAAAACGATATAATATCTGTATAATTTCAAATTTTAATTTTTAAAAAAGTAAAACCTTGGGAATCGTACTCTGAGCGCCTGCATCAGAACATCGTGCCTTGAACTCTGATCCATCAGACTTTTATGATCCTTTAGTGACAGTTTGGGTTATTGTTCTGCTGCTAATGAAGGCTTATTTGAACATATTATAAATACGTTTATTTACAATATTTTTTTTTATTTTTGTAGAATATTTACTTATTTAAACATTCATTAACCGTTCTTTTAATTTTGAAGAATTTTTACTTTATTTTCGAAAGTACGACGATACTGTTTTTTCAATAAGATATTTATGTTTAACTTTAAACACTTCTAACACTAGTAACGACTGACATAAATGTTTAGTGATTCAAAGCAAAACAATCTCTGGATAATTTCAAATTATTAGGAAAAAATCATTTGTTTTGAACTCTAATCGACTTCGGCGTCTGTGTCGCAGTGTCGAATTCTTACCACTAATCCACGAAGGATTGATAATTATTCCGTGACAAGAGTGTATGAAACTCCTCAAATCGTAGTAGAAATTATTCTTGGTTAATAATTTAAAACTTTAGATTAAATAATCACTATTAATTAAATTATTTTATTCACACTTTTGCTTTATTGTGGTCAATCAGTTTTTACTTTATGCGAAATTAAAAAATGGAAATACGTCACACATACGACGTTACACATAATAATTATGACCGAGGTGATTTAGCTCGAAGCTAACGTCTAAAGGTGTGAGACTATCGATAGTGGTAATGTAATGTAATGTAAATTATAGGTTTCTAATGATTATTTCCCACCTCTACGAGTTTCATCTCTTTTTATTTCACAAGGTAACTGTGTTTTCTATCTCTTACGTTAAAAAGCCGGGTGGTAAGACACTCATCACTGTATACTAATCTTGTTGAGTCAGTGGAAAAATACTTGCAATTCCTAGCAAGGAGACCAAGAAGTTAAGATGCGTTTATTGAAATAAGAGTTTATATGGTCACAGAAAGTAAGCTCATCAAAAAGTACACATAAATCCCGAATAGAAGAAACATAATTTAGTGACTGATTATTAATAGTGTAGCTTGTTTCAATTCTATTAACTCTTCAAGAAAAACTTATAAAACATTTTTTTACATTTAAGTGGAGTTTGTTCTGATTGCACCAATTTTGTAATCTCTGTCTAAGTCATCTTGCAACAAGGCTTGATCTTTTAAGTTATCTACAACTTTCCAAATTTTCAAGTGATCTGCCAACATTAGACATTTGCTATTTAGGAAACAGGAAGTAATGTCGTTAACGAAGATATTAAAAAGAAGTGGAGAAGTGTCCCTCCTTGGGGAACTCCAGATGTTACTGAGATACTGTCAGACATATGACAACCTAACTTGACTCTTTGACTTCTACAGAGTTTTAATCCATTCAACAAACCTGACATGAAAGACTACTTTAATTAATTTGCCCAAAACTATTTTTAGATCTACACAGATTGATAGCAAACCAAGTTTGTTGCAGTGGATTTTTTGCTATGAAAACCATGTGATTGAGATATTAAGCCTTTACATAACCAAGAAAGTTACTTTGCTATAAGACGGTCGAAGAGCTTAGAGATTGCAGATTGTATACAAATGCTACTATAATGTTAAATATTGTCTTCCTGACCATTTTTAAATATAGGAACAACATAACTTTCTTTCCATGAAGAAAGAAACGTTGAGGTTTCCAGAGATCTATTAAACAATTTAACAACGGCATTACAAGGGTACAGACACACTTTTTTAATAAAAAATTGGCACTCCATCTGGGCCAGCAGTAAGCTTATTGGGCAGCTCATTTATGCCATTAAAAATATCAGTTATGGTAATCTTAGAAGGACAAATATGTGTACTAAAGTTGCTATTTAACGGATGGATAGGTATGTAAATGTTGTTATTTGGTGAATACACAGTTTGGAGGAAGTTCCTAAATAAATTAGCTATGTCTTGACCATTTGTTGCAGATTGGACTTGATAAAATAAGGAGTAGGTAGGTTATGTCTAGATCGCTTATCGTTGATGTACTCCCACAATGATTTTAGTCCATTTTTTAGGCCAGATCTTTGATATAGTTGCTAAAGCGACTTTCAGACAGTTGTTTACATTCAGCTCTTAGGTTGGAAAATCTAATATAGTCATGGGAACTCATATAGGGCTTGAATATGCTTTCAAAACGGGAAAAGTTTTTAGAAAAATAAAGCAGCAAAATTTTGTTTTGATAACCTAACGTCTATTCTATATTAGGCGATATTTTGCAACATTTTGTAAAGATGATATGTTGTGATTTAGATTCATTGATCTTTATGTGTCATCGTCCACTTTTCAATGTTCTTAATATGTCTTTGAAGAGATTCTGTTGCTGTTACAGGATTATTATCTCTGACTAATATAGCAGTGTCGTCTGCGAATGTTGTAGTCGTTACATTTTCATTTGTTGGTACATACATCGTGCGTAAATATCAAATATAATATAGGACACAGAACACTACCTTGATTTGAATCACATTCATTTGCTGTATGTCCAATAGAGATACATAGAGAAAATATATTTGTTTTTATTCTGACCTACACAGTTATCATTATAAAATATGATATTTTGTTTTCGTTTATTTTCTGAACCGTTTTCAAATACTAAAAAACACAAGTAGCGATTTCATTCGCGCCTCTTTTTACAAGTCTCTCGTGCCATTAGTAACAATAACCTTCTTCTTGAAATAGGTCAAATGTGGTAAAATTTATAACGTTCAATCGAGATTTATATTAAAATTTTGCAACTTCACCTTGAGCTAGAATCATGACAGCTTGAAGATCGTAACAACAAGCCACAAGATCTTCCACCTTTTTGTCCGATTGCTTACTTTCTCTAGACAATTGTTGCCACAGCATTGTTTGAAATATCAAGCGTAGCAGTAAAAAACTTTTTACAGACCCAAATTTTTTTGTCACTTAATAGGAAATGGCAGGCCTGATTAATTGAAAGTTTACGGTTACTATCTTTATTGCTAGGTGAAATAGGAGTCATATATTTTGATATGTAATCTTCCTGGCGAGTCTTGTTCCCTAACTCATAACATTTTCTTAGCAGTGATTCCCTATAATCTTCATTTATTTTTTCTTGACATTTATTTATATAAACAGTTATCGCATGGCGGTTTTAGTTTTTTTGGCTTCGTGCAATCTGCCCAGTCTTGACAAATAGCTGTGCCCTGTTGCAATCTTATATTTCTTTACATTTCTCTTAAGAAGGTGCCTTCAATTCATCGATTATAAGCGGATATTCATTTTCACGAACAACATTTTTTAGTACAAAATAAATCTTACTTGATCTTTCGTCAAGTAAATTGTAATCAGGATCATCATCTGTATTATCCACATCTGAGTTACTTGGATTAAAACTATGAAAATACTAGGCTGTCTTCTGCAGTATATTCCGCTGTGGATTGGCAAGCCGTGCAAACACGCTACTTTTGCAGATTTGGTTATTTATAGGATAAACATTATCAATGGTTGTCACGTACCTTTTGATTCATTTTTGTTATCCTTCAACAGGGTTACTATAAATTTTCCTCTTTCGTTCATTCTACGAAACTACTTTTCACAGCTAGAGCATTTTTCTAGAAACAGATTACTAATACGTGACTAAATGCAAATAAACCTGTTTCTACAAGTCTATTACGATGTGGCATTGGCAAGATATCCCAGTGTCACTGTGACATCGAAAATTATTTGAAGTCACGATTTCGTTCAACCCTGAGGTATCTCACTGTTGTTGTTTTCACTGTGAAGGGATACAGTGGTTTAATCATTGCAGAGCAAAATTTTGTGTAGTTATACATGTATCCGTGTTACCAATATAGAGTGCAAGCAATTCTATGTAAATAGTGTACTTTCAAAAAATTAAATTTGGGACTTATCTCACCGTTGCTTTGAAGTGTCGATATATTGATAGCAGATAAAAGCAGTTAGTAACTGACCCTAGAATATTACAAGATGTGAATATTGACTCCAACCAAATCCTAGTAGTAAAAATAGAGTGAAATTTAAGGAAAATAAAATAAGAAGGATATGCACAGGCAATGAAATTTCTATTAATATTTTAATATAGAATCCACAAATAGCAGAAACTATATATGTACGCAACATAAATACCAGGCGTAACGTTCAAAAAAGAGCGAGGTTGTTCTTTGCTTTCAAATATGGTATCAGATGTATTAGTAGTATAAACAAATTTATTTTAAGTTGGAAATTTATCAGGTTATGTATCAAGAATTACGTCTTTATAACTTTTTAGTTGTATTCATTTAACATTTTCAGAGATATAAAAATGTTTCCTTAAGTTGTTTGAACAGTATTTTATTTGTAAAATATCATGATAAAATGTTTATTATAGTTATTGAAATTAAATATTTTTAGTACATATGCGCTTTATTTTATGTAATTACAAAATAAAACTATCATTGATTATTATGCGAATGTGCAATTTTGAATATTTTTCAACATGAGGAATTTGTTTTATTTTCTTTACAAAATCAATTCTAGTTGAAATGTTGTTTCCTAACGGAGGTTAGATATCATCCTGATTTTGATATTATCCACTTTTATTCTAAATAGTTCTATTAAACTGGATTGGAACCACTCCCTTAAATACTGCATTATTTCTCTTATTTTTACTTGTATTGAAATAAGTGGAAAAGTTTACGGGGGCCGATGTTCCGCAGTGGACAAATATAGGCTAATTGATTAGACAAAAACTATAGACACGATGGACAGCAACGAGTAAGGAGTAGCGATCCCTGAAAAGGGAAAAGCTGAGGAGGAAGAGGATGGGACCAAAATAAGAATAAAATTAGAAAATAGGAAAAATTACCAACTAGAAACTCGAGAAGACTTAAAAGGAACAAAACAAAGTTGGAATTAGAAGAGAGATAGAAAGAATATTATATAAGATAATAAGAAATTCTAATAAAACAAAACAATGAAAATATGTGGAGTAGTCAATATAATTCAATGGAATAAAAAAAAGTATGATATTGTGGAATAAGTATGATCAAATAGTAGTTAAAAGAAAGAAAGAGTCATGGAAAAAATAAGTGGAAACAAAAAATGAACACGATATTATATTAATTCTGCCTCCTAAGAGAGCAAAAAGGGTATTGGGAAGAATTTGAAAGATAATTTAGTCAAGATTATTGCAAAAATAATACAAGATCCTGGAATAAAATGAAATATTTGAAGAGAAAATGAAAAGAAATATGAGGATTAAAAGACCAAATAATAACAATATGACAGAAACACTGAAAATAAGTTTAAACTAAGTAATAGGAGATATAAAAGCGAGAGAGACGACAAAATCTCACCAACAAACGAAGATGATGAAATAAATACAGAAAAATTTAGAGAAGCTTTAGTGAATATGAAAATTGTAAAAGCAGATGCAGCGGATCACATGGCACCAGAAATGTTCTGGAAAACCAAGCGGTGATGTTGGGTGCATTTCTCTATATGGAAGGAGCATTCGACAACACCTCCTACGAAGCAATGACAAGGGTGATTCGTCTAAAAGAAATAGTCGAAAAAAGCTGCATATGGATACCCAGCATGCTGAGGAAACGTGTGATATACACAACGTTACTGGGGGATACAATGTCAGCACAGACATGTGGGAGTTTTATCTTCTCTTTTGTAGAATCGGGTTATTAATGCTTTGATAACTAGACACAGCAACGACAGGCATCATGTTCTGGGCTATGCGGAAGACCTCTTCATCTTATCATTCTGGCTTAACAACCCGGCGTGGGACCTAGCCTCCTCAAGAATTTCTCTCCAGTCGTCCCTTATCCATCGCCTTCCTCTGCCAAGCACGTATCCCCGTATTTCTCATGTCTATCGATTATGACTTTTTTATGAGTAAACAATTTTAGTATATAACCAATCAACTAAAAAATATTTCTCTATAAACAAATGATAAACAAGTACATAATGAGGTATAATATTTATTATAACAAGTCATTGTTAAATCTGTCTGTACGAAAAACATGGCGACTGATGAAAGACATGAAGTCATTTTTGAAACATACAACATATACATTATAAAAACATGGCAACACTGCTAAACCGAAAGTTGTTGTTACATAGTTGACATTTGCGTTGCGGCTATCTTCATTTTATACTTTCTTCAAGTCCTCAACATCAAGCTGCTGATTTTTCTTTTTGGATGTAAACACAAAACTTTGGATGCAATTGTTTGTTAATAAAATCTCAAATTTAATAATATGGAAATAAAACAAGCAGTTAGTGACAAAACTTGTAAAATAGAAATAGATAATGACACGTGTGTTGGTCCTTTGGATGTCTTCAAAATTGAAATTAAGGAAGAACCCAAGACAGAAACTACTTACCAAGCATTTAATGATTTAGACTTAAATGAAATCACTGTTAACACTGAAGTAGAAAGTAAAGATAAATTTATACTATTTGAAGAAAAGCAAACAACAATTGAAGAATGTAAGTAAATACACTGATTAATACAGTAGTATTATTTAAATGTTTAATGGGGCAATTCGCATGATTGGATATGCTGTTTATGTTATACAGGGTATCACAAAAAGAAGTCATAGATTATACCACGATTTTGAGGGATGGAAATAAGTCGATTTAGCCTTTACCTACAGCCAGAAAATTCTAGTATATTGGATTAAAAACAAAACGGGACGTTAGTGGAATGAAATACCATTATACAATTTTTTTGTCTCAGCATTTGTTTGTAAAATCAATTTTAACCGTTTTGGAGCAATATTAAAAGCAAATATAGTCGCACCACAGGCCCTCAATAGTCTTATCACTTCAGTTGTCCATTTTTTTAAATACTCGGTAACACAGTTCACCCACAGGGTCCCTCCGCTAAACAATGTTTTATGTAACTGCAGAAGCTAATTTTGGCCTTAGATAGAAGCCTCATTAAGTGCTTGCTGCAGTTTGTTAATGATCAAATTTGCTTGAGCCCGATCTAGTTGAGTATCAGGATGGTGTCTGTGTACTACCACCATTCTGAATACTTTTGTCACAGTGCTTTATGGCCTAGTCTGCTCGTTAGAACCCATTGGTTTCTTAGCAACTTTGTTATGAGGCAGTTATGGTATTCTCCTGAAGTCTCTTTTTATCCTCGGATATTGCTGATTTGGTTTTCTTGGGATTTGCTATGGTCCATGTCCCAGCAGCCATTATTTGCCTTTTTTCTCATCTTCCTTTGATGAGCTCTAGTGAGGCATTATGTGAAACTTACGTATTTATTTTTTTAATTTAAAAATCCAAAATTATACTTCATAATTTCGAATTTTCAAATTGTAAAAAATAATTCTTTGGTGTATGTTCTAAAACGCAATTCTAGCATACTAACAAGATCAGAAATTGATCTTACCAAACGAAAACGAAACACCTTACAATTTTTTGAGCTTTCTCTCCCGGTGATTGACTTTTAATTAATTTTATTTATAGTTCAAAATTTGAATCATAATATATTTTTTTAAAAAGATTCATTTATTAATAATTAAAATACCTAATATTTTATTTTCTTCAAAAAATTTTATAAAATGCAAAAATTTAAAATATAGTAGAATTAAATCATTTACTTTTCAAGTGATTAAAAAATCGTTATCATAAAATTCTTCCATATAATTGTTTCGTTCTCGTGAATAGGTTCAGCCGTTATTTAAGAAATATATTATTTTTTCATCATCAAAATGTTCCTAAAATTCGTTAAGGTCTATTTTGTCGATATAAAATGTAGATATTTGTCAAAAATAAATTAAAATAATAGTTCAAACACTCAGCACACAAAACAAAACGAAAATATAATTGTTTATTTTATAAATTTAAGGTTAGAATTTCTTGATTATCTGTAAACCGCTGTTAATCATACTACGTTTGTCTGATTAAAGTTAACTGGCTAACAAAATTGTGCTAATCGGGGTTTAATCAGGACTGAAAATATCGGCCCTAAGAACATTAAAGATGATAAACTTACCATCAAAAATACTTTTCGCTGATATTATAGAATCTCCAAAAGACGTTTTAGCTTACAACTGTAACACAACAATGGATAAAATAACTTGACTGCAATCAGACTTTACCCTATATATCAGGGGAGGCCAAGCCGTCGATCGCGACCCCTAAGTCAGACAATCGCGGGCAAGAAACAAATGATCGGTATAATATACCTATCTACTCCCGTCCTAAATATTATACAAATTATTGGAGTGCTAGCAATCTTACATCGATCATCGCGAATGATTCATGAAGTGCCCACTCTGTATGAGTAGCACGCGGCAGGTAGTCGTTTCGTTCTCTTTTCAGTCTGCTATTTTTATCCCTCTCGCGTAACAGAGCGAATCACAAAGGATTCCTACAAAGTGGATGCGTGCGAGATCAAATCAGTTTATTGCGAACTACTATAGCGATAACAGTGACTGCGATATCGAGGCAAATATTACTGGACTGTATCTGAAAGACCAGCTCCAAAATAATAAAAAAATTATCTTCTTCTTAAAGTTCCATCTCCTATCGGAGTTTGAATATCTCATAACGGCTATGGTCACTTTGTTGGCTGCTGCTCTGAAACGTTGTAGTGAACTACAGTTAAACCATTCTCTAAGGTTCTTCAGCCAGGAGATGCGTCTTCTTCCTTGGATCCTTCCTTGCATAATAATTCTCAGCAGCTCATATTTTTCTCCTCTGGTTATGTGACCCAAATATTCTAGTTTTCTTCTTTTTATGCTGTTCATAATTTCTAACTCCTTATTTAGATGTCGTAGTACCTCAGCATTGGTAATCCTTTGAACCCACTGAATTTTTAATATTCTACTGTAACACCACATTTCGAACGCTTCTATTTTTCTTATGTGTTGTTTCTTCAATGTCCAAGCTTCCATTCCGTATAGTAAGATAGAAAATATGTAACATCTTAGAGCCCTCAATCTGAGATGCAACTGAAGGTCTCTGTTGGTAAGCATTGTCTTCATTTTCACAAATGCTTGCCTTGCAGTTTCAATTCGGACTTTGATTTCTCTGCTTTGGTCATTTTTGTCATCAACCCAGGTTCCCAGATATTTATATGTCTCTACTTTTTCTATTTGGGTTTGCTCTATCATTAATCTTTCATTTCCATGTTGCGTTTTTGAGACAATCATAAATTTAGTTTTTCTCTTATTTATTTTTAGTCCGTATCTAATGCAATAATCGTTAATTCTATTTACCAATTCTTGTAGCGATTCCAGGGTGTCTGCCATTATAACGGTGTCATCAGCGAATCTTATGTTATTTACTATTCTTCCGTTTACAGAGATTCCATCACCTAGATCCGCTATCGCTTCCTGGAATATGGCTTCACTGTACACGTTAAACAATAATGGTGACAGAACACAGCCCTGTCTTACTCCTCTCTTTATATCTATATTTTCGGACTTTTGTTCTTCTATCTTTATATTGGCCTTTTGATTCCAATACAGATTGATAATGATTCGTAAGTCTCGTCTGTCTAAATCTTTGTTTCTCAGTACTTCTATTAGTTTTTCATGTCGGACCCTGTCGAATGCCTTCTCGAATTCGATGAAACAGGAATAAATATCTAGGTTCATATCTAAGCATCTTTGAGAGAGGACATTAAAAGCAAACAATGCCTCTCTCGTTCCCAGTCCCTTGCGGAACCCAAACTGAGTATCATCCATATCATCTTCTAGTTTTCTATATAATCTTCCATGAATCACCTTTAGAAATATTTTGAGGGTATGGCTTATTAGTGATATTATCCTATAGTCTGAACAATCTTTGGCATATACTGTTTTTGGTATTGCTACAAAGGTGGACACCAACCATTCCTGTGGGATTTTTCCAGTTTTATATACTTCATTAAATAGGTCCAGAAGTACAGGTAGAGTTTCATCGTCTAGACATTTCAGTAGTTCCGCAGCTATTTCGTCTGGACCTACAGTTTTTCCGTTTTTTGCGTTTCGTATTGCTTGTTCGATTTCCTCTATTATGATCTCTGGCCCCGCTGTCGATTTCTTCCGGTTCTTGTCGATTATCCTCAAACAGATCTGTTATGTATGTCTTCCATTTTTTTAATTTCTATAATGATTTTATAGAAAATCATTATAGAAATATATATATCATTATTTGTCTTTCAGAAGGGCATCTTTCTTTTTTCTCAGTGTATTTGTCATTTCCTTTATTTTCTTATGCATGTTAAAGCTATCATACTGTTTAGCATATGCCTCTATTTCACTGCATTGATTAGCAAGCCAGGTGGAGTTGGCCTCTTTTATTTTCTTTCCTATCAATCTCTGTAGTTCCTTGTATTTTGCTTTACTCCTGCTTTTATGTTTCCTTCTTTCCTCCATTAGATCTAAGATTTCTGAAGTCATCCATCTCTGTTTTTTCTTATTTTTGTCTGCAGTAGCTTTTCTCCTGCCTTTATTAAAGTTTCCTGTACCATGTTCCATTTGTCATTAACATCTGTTGTTTTTATCACGTCTTGTTTGATTTTCTTTAAGTTATCATTTATTTCTTGTTTTAAGCTCTGACGTATAGGTTCTTCTTTTATCTTTGAGACATCAAACCGTGGTATATTTGTTTGTTTTTGGATCTTCTTCAATTTTATCTGCATTACGCCTACTAATGGATTATGGTCTGAATTTATGTCAGCTCCGGGGTATGTTCTCAGAGACTTTATAGCGTTTTTATATCTAGATTTTATTAAAATGTAATCTATCTGGTTTCGAACAATGTTGTCTTCTGAATCCGCAGGTGATTTCCAAGTATAAAGTCTTCTTTTTTAGGTAATTTAAAATTTGTATTCATTATTACCATCTAGTCGCTTTGGCAGAATTTGACAAGTCTGTCCCCTCTTTCATTTCTTTCTCCCAAGCCAAATTCTCCCACACATCCGTCCACTTTTCCTTTTCCAACCTTGGCGTTGAAATCTCCCATCACCAACAATATATCATCTTTTTTATGGATCTTATGATTTCGTTCAATTGCATGGTAGAACCTCTCTATCTCGGTCTCATCTTTGTCGGCAGTTGGTGCATATATTTGTACAATGTTTATCTTTTTAGAGAATGTCTGCAATTGAATCATCATCAATCTCTCTGAGTAGGGAGTAAAACCCACTACTGATTTATTTGTTGCTTTGTCTACAAGAATGGCAACTCCATATCGATGTCTTGGATCATTGTTACCAACGTAATACATCATGCCGTTGTTTGTGGCTAGTTTTCCTGAATCGGGCCATTGAACATCGCTGATACCGAATATATTTATCTTAAGGCGATCCATTTCAGCTATTAGGTTGTCTAGCTTGTCTGGTTGATATAAACTCTTCACGTTCCATGTGGCCAGTCTTAGGGTTCGTCCTTTTTCTATTTTCTCTAAACCAATGCTTTTTTTGGTTTCCTTCTGAATATGAGGGTTTCGCTTGCTGACGACCTGAGAGGCCTCATATTCTTCAAGTGTACATCTCCTGCCGGATCTTGGTTTCCGACTGCCATGATCAGTAAGGTGTCTTTGGGTTTCTGCAAACGCCATTATGATTTTCTAGGAATGTCATTTGAGACCTTTAATACAGTGATTTTCCGTTCCCTTCCGTATCCTTATGCCGTTGACTACTTAATAGTTCCTCCGCCTTCGAAGCCGATTTCTCAACTCCAGGACAAAAGGGTGCCCTACCACTTACCAACTCATCCGCCCGAAGCCGTTGGTCAGTAAGTGTGGGATTGCTTATACCGGCAATCGCTCGGTAAAATTTTCGCCATATCTGGTTACCCTCACTTAGTTTAGCCTGCAGACCAATGCAGTTGCCCGGGGTGTGGCACGTGGAGTCATAAGTGAGAGTTAGCTGTCTTATGAGGACCAGTTATCAAGAACCATCTCCCGTCTATGACGCTCGATGTGGTCGTTCCGATAAAAGGTGCTACCTCTATAACACAGCTCTACACCCCAAAAATTTATCATTTCCATCAATAATGGGAGCTGGAATATTTCTTTGCTATGGTAAAAGAAAATTGTTGCTACTTAATCTGCAATACATCAGTAGCAATACTGGAAAAAGAAAATTTAGAGCGTCACTTCAACACAATGCACGGTAAATACCAATCAGAGTTTCCACCTAACAGAAAAGTGAAACAGAACAAAATTCGAGCATTAAAATCTCTTTTAACTACCCATTAAAATATGTTCTGTAAGTCGGATGCTGTCTAAGGCTGTAACTAAAGATTCATTCTTAGTTTGTTATAAAATTGCACAAAAGTGTAAACCGATTTCTGATGGAGAATATGTCAAAGAAATATTCGAAGATTTATCAGATTTACTGTTTGTTAATTTCAAAAATAAAAATTAATTAAAAAAAAGTATACATGATCTGCAGCTGTCACGAAAATCTGTGATGCGTTGTATATAATTGTTGAGTAAAAATTTTAATGAACAACTGCAAAGAGATCTTGATGAGTTGACGGATATCATGAATACTGCACAGTTACTTATTTTCATTTGGATGATCTTTGATGATTTCCTCAACAAGACAAGAGTTGCTAAAAATGATATCCTTAAAAGGCAGAATGCGTGTCATTTATTTATTAACGGAATTTAAACATATTGTCGGCCTTTATTTAAGCTCATTTCAATAACGACAGATGGAACTCCGGCAATGGCTGGTGTTAATAATGGATTTATTTAACTATGTCATAAAGATGAAGATTTCCTTGACTTCATTAATTAGCACTGCCTTATTCAACAACAGGTCCTGACCAGTAAAAGGGTTGTCAATATAGTAAAAAAGTTCGTAGTCGGTAGATCGCAAAGAATTAGAAAGGCAGACAGTAGATCTCGAGTCCTAATAAGTTGGCCACCCCTGCTATATATACTACTATTACTATTATATTGCTTTATTTCTGCAATAGTTTTTCTGTTCCAGTAAAATGTTTATAGTTGGTTTGTATTTTAGGTTGCCCCCAGGAGGAGAACAAAATGAAAATTATGAAAACGTTACTTTCGTCTCGTAAAGGAACATATACTTGTAAACATGCTGAAGGAAAATTATTAAATAAAAATATGAAAGTTGGGACTGGACAAAGACCTTACAAGTGTGAAATTTGTTTTAAACAATTTACTGAAGCAGGTGGTTTAAAAAAACATTTAATGGTGCACACTGGAGAAAAACCGTTTAAGTGTGAACTTTGTTTTAAGCAGTTTTCCCGAACAAGTTATTTGAAAAGACATTTGAAATGGCATGCTGGAGAAAAGCTTCATAAGTGTGAAACTTGTTTAAAACAGTTTATTACTACAAGTGATTTAAAAAGACATTTGAGAATACATACTGGAGAAAAACCGTACAAGTGTGAAATTTGTTTTAAACTATTTAGTGAAGCAAGTAGTTTGAAAACACATTTGAGTGTGCACACTGGAGAAAAACCACATAAGTGTGAAATTTGTTTAAAGCTGTTTATTAATATAAGTACTTTGAAAAGACATTTGAGAACACATACTGGAGAAAAACCTCACAAATGTGAAATATGTTTTAAGCAGTTTTCTCGAACAAGTCATTTGAAAAGACATTTGAGGTGGCATGCTGGAGAAAAGCTTCATAAGTGTGAAACTTGTTTAAAGCAGTTTATTACTACAAGTGATTTAAAAAGACATTTGAGAATACATACTGGAGAAAAACTTCACAAGTGTGAAATTTGTTTTAAACAATTTAGCGAAGCAGGTAGTTTGAAAACACATTTGAGAGTTCACACTGGAGAAAAATCATACAAGTGTAAAATTTGTTTAAAGCAGTTTATTAATATGAGTGCTTTGAAAATTCATTTGAGAATACACACTGGAGAAAAACCGTACAAGTGTGAAATTTGTTTAAAGCAGTGTATTACTGCAAATGTTTTAAAAAGACATTTAAGAACACATACCGGAGAAAAACTTCACAAGTGTGAAATTTGTTTTAAACAATTTAGTGAAGCAGGTAGTTTGAAAACTCATTTGAGAGTGCATACTGGAGAAAAACCATACAACTGTGAAATTTGTTTAAAGCAGTTTATTAATATGAGTACTTTGAAAAGACATTTGAGAACACATACTGGAGAAAAACTTCACAAGTGTGAAATTTGTTTTAAACAATTTAGTGAAGCAGGTAGTTTGAAAACTCATTTGAGAGTGCATACTGGAGAAAAACCATACAGCTGTGAAATTTGTTTAAAGCAGTTTATTAATATGAGTACTATGAAAAGACATTTGAGAACACATACTGGAGAAAAACCTCACAAGTGTGAAATTTGTTTAAAACAGTTTAGTGATGCAAGAAATTTGAAAACACATTTTTTGAAAGCAGTTTATTACTGCAAGTGATTAAAAAGAAACACGTGAGCATGTTCTGGAGGAAAATTTCACAAGTTTGAAATTTGTTTTAAACAGTTATATAAATCAGAATTTACTCTTCGGAGTGTTTGTGGCAGATGAGTCTAGAATTTTCAATCTCATAAGCAGTCATAGTAGCAGTTGTAATATAATATAAATGTAAAATAATGATAAATATATAAACTATTGTAAATTGATTTATTTAAAAAAAAATAATAGTTTTTTTAATTTTATCTATGGTGAATAATAACATATAATATATATAAACAGATTTTTTCAAAATTATTAATTGAACACTGATATAATGATCACGTTTTCAACACGATTTTATCATTAGATATTTTTAGTGGATCGATATAGTGTTTCAGTAAATTAGTAAATTGAAGTTGAAATCATTAGACCTGGTGTTACGTCTCTCCACACATATTATTTTTTTTATTAATTATTTTTTATTATTCTATTTTATATTTAATTCCCACTTAACGTGTGTGTGTGTACTTAAACTAATACGCTCCTGTACGCGCCGCCCCTATGAAACTTAAGGGAGGCGAAGCTATTTCAGACTACATGTATCTCAGTTTTGTATAGATCAGCGCGATAAACACTCCAGTTTTTTGTGTAAAATCAACCACGCAACTTTAAGAACACTCTGTCCCCCTGAGATTCACTTAAATTTCATTCCTTGTATTTCATGTTTTCATTTCCTCCGTTTCATATTTTTATTATTTCTCTCTAGGAAACGTATGTGTTTCTCCGTCGCACTTGTAGTTTTCTCTATTACTTGTTTTAGCGTATGTATATCTATCGTGGATCTTCCTTTTCTGAAACCGTACTGATAATCTCATATGCTTTGTTCTGTGTACATTGTTAGTCTGTCTAATTATACCAGCCATACTTTATGTTCAATCAATTAATTTATAACGTTCTACGCCGCCTTCTGATTTCCAGTCTCCATTTATCTCGGTCGTTCCAAAGGTTTTCTTCAACTCACCTCTCCCTTAAGTCTTTATCGATTCCTTCTCTCCAACTTAATCTCGGTCTACCTTGCTTTCTTCTTCTATTTGGTGTCCAGTTCAATACTTTCTTTGGTATTCTGTGTTCATTCATTCTTTGGACGTGTCCATACCATCTTAGTTGATTTATTCTGATGTTCTCTGTTATATTGTGCTTAATACCCATAGTTTCTCAAATTTTTTCGTTTTTAACTCTGTCTAATTTTGATTTTCCAGCTGCTCTTCTCCAGATGTCCATTTCAATGCCTAAATATTTGTATTTTGACAGTGATTTATTTCTCGCAGTATTTCTTTTAAGATTAGATTTTGTTGAATTCCCCCAATACACATGTATTCAGTTTACTTAATATTTACTTCTAGCCCCTATAGTTCGTATTCTTTGATAAGTTTACGGGTCATATATTCGAAGGCTTCATAGTCTTGGGCCATCACTATCTGGTCGTCTGCACAACTCAACGTGTACAATATTGCGTCTTTTAAAGAAATTCCCGTGTTTCTGCATTTTTTTTCCACATTTTCATCGCTTACTCCGAGTAGATCTTAAACAAAGTAGGAGACACGCAACATCCTTGTTTGAGTCCTTTGCTGATAGTGAAACTCTTGGATACGACTTTTCTTTATTGTACTTGTGTTGTTCTTGTAGAGGTCTTTCACAGCCTTGATAGAGGTCTTGACAAGCCTCACAAACAAAGATGATGAAATAAATACAGAAAGGAAGGAGAAGCAGGGTTGCTCAATCATGAGTCTCTATAGAAACTGCAGTGCACCTTCTCTTACAGAGGGTGGAGTTGTTCTGGAAAACCAAGAGGTGATGTTGGGTGCATTTCTCGATGTGGAAGGAGTATTCAACAACAACTACGAAGCAATCACAAGGGCGATTCGTCTAAAAGAAATAGACGAAAAAAGCTGCATATGGATATACAGCATGCTGAGGGAACGTGTGATAACCACAACGTTACTTGGGGATACAGTGTCATCACAAATATGTGCGAGCTTTATCTTCTCTCTTGTGGAATGGGCTCATTGATGTTTTGATAGCTAGACTCAGCAACGACAACCATCATGTTCTGGGCTATGCGGAAGACCTCTTCATCTTATCATCCTGACTTACCAACTAGACGTGGATCCTAGCCTCCTCAAGAATTTCTCTTCAGTCGTCCCTATCCATCGCCTTCCGCTGCCAAGCACGTATTCCCATATTTCACATGTCTTTATCGATTACGTCATTTTTATGCGTAAAAAATGTTGGTATATAACCAATCAACTAAAAAATATTTATAAATTTATAAACAAGTACATACATTATACGTCATTGTTAAATCTGTCTGTTCGAAAAACATGGTGGATGATGAAAAGTCCTTTTTGAAGCATTCAACATAGCTATTATAAAAATATGGCAACACTGCTAAACCGAAATATGTTATTCCATGGTACAATGTGTAGTGTGTACAATGATGTTATTCCATCCATGGTTGACATTTGCGGCTATCTTCAGTTTTTTTGTACTTCTACTTCATAAATCTGACTAGCGTCTAGCCGTTGTCAGGTCAGGATAATCCTGACCAATCCAATTGCACTTGATTTTGTGTGTGGCGCGTCATTCAAATTATGTACAGGTTTGAATGTAACAGTTCTCATTTCTCATATCACGAAACGTTCTCAGATTGTTCACACAAACAAGGAGTTATGTTTAATTGTTTTGAATACACAGTTTTATTATTTTACATATTATAAGTATTATCTTATTGTGAGTTGGCAACAAGTGACAAGATAGCGATCCTAACCAATTACAAATAAATCTACTGCGCAGTCGCATTGATCAATTTGTGTTATTTAGCTGAATTTGAATTTCAATTTCAATTTTGTATTTCGTTGCGAGACCCCGTGAAAGAAAAAAGAAAATGGATTGCGAGTGCAAAAACTGTAAAAAAGTATTCTTAAATACCTCAAATTTACGCAAACACATTAAGAAGTTTCACCCAGAATTAGTGCAGGTGGAAGTAGTAAATTACAATTTTAAATGTAGAATATGTGGTACCAATTTCAACCACAAAAAACATTTACGTTATCTTAAAAAAACTCACAAAAATGTTGTAGACACTTCAACGGAAGATAGCAAAATTAACAAAGATTCTAAGAAGTGTCCTTTGTGTAATTTTCATTCAAGTTATGTTGCAGAATTGCACACTCACTTTCAAGAAGAACACAACCTAATCCTAGAAAGTGAAACACTTCAATTTTCCAATTTAGCCTCTTTTCAGGAGTGGAAATATTCTATTGAAAGTAGTACAAAAACCAAATACGTTAAAGTAGAGAACTTTTCTGCAAAGACTCACAAGACAATGAAGTTTCTGTGTCATCGGTCAGGCTGCTTTAATTCTGAAAGCAAAGGAAAGAGGCACTTAAAAATTAAAGGCAGTATAAAAATTGGTGGATTTTGCCCAGCAGGTTTCACGGTTGTGGTTGAATTGGCAGAAAAAGTTGAAGTCAATTTTATAAAAACACACATTGGACTGATATTGGACAGTTACTTCTAAGTATATCTGAACGTCAGACTATTGCTGATATTTGATTGTGGTTATTATACAACAACTATGATCTATAATAATAAGTGACAAGCAGACAAGCCCTCCCGCCCCTTTGTGTCACTGTCTCTGTCTTGTCACTTGTTGCCAACTCACAATAAGATAATAATAATTTATAATATGTAAAATAATAAAACTGTGTATTCAAAACACAATTAAACATAACTCCTTGTTTGTGTGAACAATCTGAGAACGTTTCGTGATATGAGAAATGAGAACTGTTATATTCAAACCTGTACATAATTTGAATGACGCGCCACACACAAAATCAAGTGCGATTGGATTGGTCAGGATTATCCTGACCTGCCAACGGCTAGACGCTGCTAGTATAAAACTGCAATAATTGTTTGTTACATAAAACATAAAATCAAATTTAATAATATGGAAATAAAACAAGAAGTTAGTGAGAAAACTTGTAAATTAGAAATAGATAATGGCACGTATATTATCCCTTTTGATGCCTCCAAAATTGAAATTAAGGAAGAACCCAAGACAGAAACTGCTTACCAAGCATTTGATTATTTAGACTTAAATGAATTGACTATAAACACTGAAGTAGAAGGTGAAGATAAATTTATACCATTTGAAGAAAAGCAAACAACAAATGAAGAAAGTAAGTATAATCACTGACGAATAAAATAACATGGTAACAAATTAATGTAGGATGAGGAAGTTTATTTTTAAATTAAAATTTATAGAATACATATACAATAATTACTTAAAATAGATTTTAAAGAATATTTTGTGATACCTAAGAATAACTTTTACAAGGTATCACAAAAAGGATGGTCATAGATTATACCACGATTTTTAAGGATGAAAATAAGTTGATTTGGCCTCACTTATCATCATCATTTTGGCTTTACAACCCTATGTGGGTCCTAGCCTCCTCAAGAATTTCTCTCCAGTTATCCCTCTCCATCACCCTTCTCCGCCAATCACATATTCCCATATTTCTCATGTCTTCATCAATGTTATCAAGAAACCTTGATCTAGACCTCACTTGCAAAAGTCCACCCAGAAAAAGTTATGAGGTAACTTTTTTACAGCATAACATTGGATTAAAAATGAGACATTGAAGGAATGAAATACCTATTATACATTTTTTTTTTGTATATTATTAGCATTCTGTGATTTTGGGATATAAATTATTTGATAATTAAGAATTTTTTGAAGAATTTTTGTTGTTTAACTAGTTTTATGTAGCGGTACTTTATTTTTGTTTATTCAAAAATGCAGTACACATTATTAGGATTTTGATAAATTGAAACTATCATGTTCTGTTATTTTGTGGCTACTTGTAAAAATAAAAATGAACAAACTCAAGAAAACATTTTTTATTAATAAGCTTGTTTGTGGGAGAAACAAGCTTACAGTCTCTGGCCAAATTATTAGATGCACTGCAAGATTTCATGTAAAATATTAACTTTTAACTGAGTTACTAACATTGTACCGTTTTATTATTTTCAATTGATTTGTTTTTTATTTTTATATTATCCAATCAATTACTAATATATTTGACATAAATAAACAGCATTTATTTAGAAAAGCAACTGTTTATTACGCTTTAAAGAAAAGTGAAATTAATGCTAGTAAAAGTCAGTATTTAGTTGAGCAACCTCCAGCCACTATCAATGCTTTAATTCTGAATGGCATGCTATCAATGCAAGACTACTGTTTCCTGCATTTAAAGATGATGATGCCACACATAAATAATCTTTTCTAGGAGCTGGTTTTTGTTGGTAATCACATCTTCTCTTTTCATCAGCTCACACACATTTTCAGTTGGGTTCATATTAGGGCTATTACCCAACCAATTCAACAGGTGGATATTTTTTCTGCCAAAAAAGCTAACAGACCGAGCAGTGTGACAGGGAGCTCCATCTTGCATGAAAGTGAAGGGTTCCCCATTTGTAATACTTCTTTGTACTGATCTTGCCTCATTATTCCTTTGAAAACATACATATGTCTAGTGCCCTTGCCGCTGATGACTAGCCAAATCATCACTTTGGTGGGATGTTTAACTGTCAGGATCACACAATCAGGATGAAACTTTTCTTCATGATGACTACAGATACTGAACTTTATTCTGCAAAATTTCGAATGTGATAAAATAGGAAAAATATATAAATTTCCATATTTATTTGCTTTATTTAACTATAAATAATAATGTATCAATTTTTGATTGAATGGCTGTATCTTACTCATCTCCAGAAGTCCATATCTTTGTCTTGCCATTGTTTTGCCTATTTCCGGCATTTTTCTTTAATTGCAGCTGTTAATTTAAGCTTCCTGGCTGGGTGACAGGCTTTTAAATCTAATTCTTTCAATTTTCTTTGAAAAGTGTACTCAGAAACATTTACGCTAGCATCCCGGAGTTGTAATTTTATTACCTTTGTGGCTATCAAATCTGTTTTATAGACAAATTTTCTTCAAATGTCTCTCTGACTGTGGAGTGAAAATTGGTTTTCTACCACGCATCTTTTCTTTCTTTTCGGGCTTAATTCCTCCCTTGACTAAATTTTCTTTTTTTTCTGCGTCATACACTAGCTTCAGAAACCTCCAATCTTCTTGATATTTCTCGGTTATATATATATATATATATATATATATATATATATATATATATATATATATATATATATATATATATATATATATATGCTGTCACTATTTTTCCGGGTTTGACTCCGCATTGTATAATGCTGGTTTTCTTGAAAACCATTGTTTTGGCGACGTTTCGGCAAGGTCTCACTTGCCATTCTCAAGCCTGGTGGATCTACTTCTCGTCGTTACTCGATTAGTACTGGTCGACTGGGCATTTCGGCGCTCGTTTAAATTTAGTCACTTTAAATTTAAACGAGCGCCGAAATGCCCAGTCGACCAGTACTAATCGAGTAACGACGAGAAGTAGGTCCACCAGGCTTGAGAATGGCAAGTGAGACCTTGCCGAAACGTCGCCAAAACAATGGTTTTCAAGAAAACCAGCATTTTACAACGCGGAGTCAAACCCGGAAAAATAGTGACAGCACATATAGCTCCCGCGGAAACCTCAAAACAAACATATATATATATATATATATATATATATATATATATATATATATATATATATATATATATATATATATAATATATATATATATATATACAACGCAAAAGTCTAAGCATATTTTAATAATTTGACAATACCAATGACAGAAATTTCATGACCATATAAATTTGCTTGTATTATAATTGTTGATACAGACATTTCTAACCAAAAAAAAAATTGTAAAACTGATAGCAACACGTGTTTTAGAATGTTTTTTATAAGGGACAAAAAAATCTACATTTTTATATTTTGTTTATTTTTAATTTTAGTCACTTTATACCATTCTTGCTTAATAGGTGAGTTAAAAATATTGACTTTTTGCCATGCAACGACAACATTTAATGTTGGACGGGATGAATAGAGCCGTGGGCCTCCTTCAAGCTGGTATGAGACAAACTCAAGTTGCTGACCAGCTGGGTGTCTCCCAAAGCGTCGTAAGTCGTTTGTGGAGTTCGTTTAGGGACACTGGGAGTCCAGCCAAGCAACATCCAGGACGTGGTCGCTCTACAACTGTCGCTCAAGACCGATATTTAATTTTAAATGCCAGAAGGCAGCCAAAAATCACAGCACTCGAACTGGTTAATGAATTACAGCTTGCACATAATGTAACAATTAGAATAGAATAGAAAAAAGCTTTATTCTCAGGATTCACAAGTTACACACAAATATAAATTATCAATAGAGAGAATGGTGTCAATTATAATTTGTAATGGTTGCTGTAACAACCTACACTTAACATAAAAGTAATATTAAAATATAAGGATAATAACAGTGACATTTAGATTCAGATAAGAGCCCTCAATTTCCCTGCAGGTCAGCTTGAAGGTATTCTTCCACTTTGTATGGTTCAAGGTGTATGAGCAACTGTTGAACAGACTTTCTATATTTATTTATGTCAGTTTCTATTTTGATGCTATAAGGCAGTTTATTAAAGAATTTAATACAGGCATATTCTGTGGTTTTCTCAGATGCTGTTAGTCTGTGTATTGGTATATTATAGTTTATGAGATTGTTTCGTGTATTAGTATTATGGTTTGTTATGTGTTTCAAGAATTTATGTCTATTTTTAAAAATGAAAACTAAGCATTCATATATGTATGTTCCAGCCATTGTTAGTATGTTTTAGTTTTTTGAAATTACCTCTACATGAATCCCTCTATTTCAAGTTAAGTAGAGTTCTGATTGCTCTTTTTTGTAATATAAAAACCTGTTCAGCGTTACCACTTCCCACCCAGAAAACTATTCCAAATCGCATTACAGAATGAAAATTTGAAAAATATACAACTCGTTTACATTTTTCGTCCAAATAATTTGCTGTTATTCTGAAAGAATAGCAGATAGATGTTAACCTGTTACATATCTCATTTATATGCACTCCAAAATCTAAATTTTGGTCAATATGTACCCCCAGAAATTTTGTGCTTTGGTTTAGAGTAACCATTTGCGATTGAATTGAGACAGTTTCTGGTAAGGTACTATTATTTGTTTTAGTGACGAAACAATTATAATTTGTTTTTTCTCTATTCAGTATGAGTTTATTCATATTGAAGCCATCTCTGTGCTTTATCCAATCTATTATTAGCAATATTCAATAAATTATTCAAGGATGACCCTATAGTTAAAATGTTAGTGTCATCTGCAAATTTCACAATAAGAGTATTCTGATTGTTGGCTGTAATGTCGAAAGCTAAATCATTTACATAAAAAACAAAGAGAAGAGGATCCATAATACTTCCCTGAGGAATTCCCACCGAAATGAGTCCTTCATCAGAGAAGCAATTTCTTCCCTCGTACTCAAATTTTACTTTCTGTTTTCTGTTTGATAGGTATGATTTTATCCAATTGTAACCAGGCCCTCTAATGCCATATCTGTAAAGCTTTTCCATTAGTATTTTGTGATTTAAAGTATCAAATGCCTTTGATAAATCTAAAAATATGCCCATGGATATATCTTTGTTTTCATAACCCCCATTTATCTTTGTTATAAAATCATAAATGGCAGTCTCTATAGATTTTCCCTTAAGGTACCCATGTTGTGCATGGCACAACAGTCCCTCACTATAGAAAAAACTGAGAAGCCTGACACACATGACTGTTTCAAAAACCTTAGAGAATGATGGTAAGAGGCTTATAGGACGATAATTTTCTAGTAAAGTAGCATCATCTTTTTTATACACTGGTTTTACTACAGCTATTTTTAAGTTGTCTGGAAATTTCCCATTTATGAAGGTATTGTTTATTATATGACATAAACAATACCTTTATATCATTCATATCATATCATTCATAATTAGCAGCAGTACTGTGAGGAATCGTCCATGAAGCCAATCTTCGTTGTCGGCGACCACTAAGATGTCCACCTCTATCTAGAGGCAATCGCGCTGCAAGATTAACCTGGTGTCAAGAGTTTCAGAATTGGACTGACAATGACTGGGCCACAGTTTTGTTTAGTGGCGAGTCTTGATATGGATTTCATCCAGATTCTCGTGGGACAAGAGTTTGGAGACGACCCGGAAATGAATATGTATGCATGAGTATGCATACAGAGGTGGTACATTAATGGTATGGGGCGAAATCATGATTGACGGAAGAACCGACCTCATTTTCCCACGTGGCTTTCCCACAAGTCAGCAATATTTGGACACTGTTCTTGAACCTGTTGTGCGCCCGTTTGCTGCTGCTATTGCAGAAAAGTTTTACTTTATGCATGATAACGCTCAACCACATGTTGCGCATATTGTAACAAACTGGTTGGATAACGAGGGTATTGATGTATTGCCGTGGCCAGAACAATCACCAGCCCATTGAGCATGTATGGGACATGCTCCAACGAAGAATTACTCCACATATGGGCAATATCTACAATGAGTTTCAATTAAAAGAGCTTCTGAGAGAACAATGGACACAACTACCTCAAGCAGACATTAACAATGTGATTCGGAGCATGAACAGTAGATGTGATAAACCAACGTGGTGGCCATACTTTATTTTAAGTTTATATTTCGTATTTTTGACATTTTATGGTGGTATGTGAAACATGGGTGATTTGCAATATATTTTTTTTGCTCCAATTTTCTGTTTTTTGCAATTTATGGTTTTTGACATATTAAACAACAATTTAAACTACAAATTTTGTATTACTTTTTTTAAGTTGATTACAGATAAACAAAATACATCTATTTATAAAAATACCCCTAGTAGACTATATATATATATATATATATATATATATATATATATATATATATATATATATATATATATATATATATATATATATATATTGAGATGATTGGTGTTTATAATTTATAAATTATATACTAGATAATATTAGATATAAAAAGTATTTGGTTATTTTAAGAAGTTATATACTAGAGAATTTAATAAAAATTATTTATGTGAGGGCATTTTTAAGAAATTAGCATGTAATAAGTGTAAGAAGTTTTTTTTATTATAATGTTGTAGATATATTTAAGTGAGCCATGTGATTAGGCAACCAAAAATACTCTATAAAGTGACGTTTAAGGAATGGTTGCGAATATAAAGTGGGGTTATAATAATAGGTTGTTTAAAATGTGTAGTTTATTAAATTAGAATGTTAAGTTACTGATTTAAGTGTATATTCTGATCTGAAAAGCCTAAATGTCGACAAAATTCTCGATAGAAAAGTAAGGAATTCTCTAGATCACCAAAGATGGCCTTGTTGCGAAATGGATTGTTCCAGAAAATTCAAACATTTATATATAGAACAAAATCGAATATGATTTATTGCCAGATGGTTCTGGAACATTGAAAAGGTATAAATACTCGGTGATTTAGTTTCAAGATGGCCAGTTTTAGTATGAAAGTTAGTTAGAGTCAGTCAATAAGTTACAATTCAGTAAGTTCAAGATAGTCAGAAGGTCCAATTGTTCAATATAGTGAGTTAAATGAAGGTTAAGAAACAGTATAAAGAAAATATTATTGAAGATTAAAAATTATGTTATGTATAAATGGTGATTGGATAATGGAAGAAGTATTAATTGAATATTAAAATTATATAATATATTTGGTGATTGGATATTGGTATATTGAAAAGAAGAATAAATATAAATGCTGTTTGCTGGTTTGCTTGGTGGTTTATAAATGCTTAAGAAGAAATATATTTTAAATTGGTGGAAGCTGATAATTGGAAAAAGTAATTTCACAAAAACAAGGATAACCGAAGCACGAAGACATTGAGTGGTGATTAGAATCTATATAGTGGAAAACAGTTCATTTAGGCATTCAGTGACAGAAAGGTACAAAATTTTGTTAATATAATTTAGTTAGTGTCATAACAATTTCAATTTTGAAGATAGTTTGTTTAAATTTTACATTGTCTATAGAATTTAATTAGTTTCATAAGAATTTCAATTTAAAGATAGTTTATTTTAAATTTACATTGGCTAGGTTAGATATATATGTGTGTTTCATAATAGTTATAATAAAGATAATTTAAAAAAGTACTTACAAACTAATTCTTTGAGAACCGCGATAAAAACCCTATATATATATATATTAGTAAAAAACACTCATTGCTCATCATTCACAAATAATACATCATAACAATATATATATATATATATATATATATATATATATATATATATATATATATATATATATATATCTTCTTCTTCAAGTGCCGTCTCCATCAATGGAGGTTAGCGGTTATGGTGGCAAACGTTTGTCTATCTTCAGCTGTTCTTAAGAGTTCCTCAAATCCAAGTCCTGTCCAGTTTCTGATATTACGTAACCAGGACAATTTTTTTCTTCCAATTCCTCGCTTTCCTTCTATTTTGCCTTTTATTATCAACTGAGGGATGTAGTATTTCTCGTTGCGCAACAAATGCCCTAAATAACTGGTTTTTCTTCTTTTGACTGTTCTCAATAGTTCTTTTTCTAAATTGAGTCTCGCTAGTACTTCTTCATTTGTTTTTCGTGCTGTCCAAGGAATTTTTAAAATTCTACGGTACACCCACATTTCCACCCACATATATATATATATATATATATATATATATATATATATATATATATATATATATATATATATATATATATATATATATATATATATATATATATATATTGTTACGATAAATTCTGACCCAAAACCGTAAATATATTTATTACTAATATTTTCATTCATTCACGTATTTTTTAGGTAATGCCTACCTGACACACGATGGGTCCCCCTTTGTAATAAAAACAACAATTCGAACCTTCTGGAGACAAGCCGATTTAACCATACCGGTTCTGAGAACAATTCGCCGCTCTGTCTAGAAGGCCGTAGACATTTCCAGTCTAACAGTAGTGAATATATAACAGGACTTTTTGGAGAATAGAAAACAGTTAATTCTGAAGACGCGCTCGCGATAAAATGTTACGTTCGCTTTTTAATAAATTATGTATATTCAGTGATAAATAAATTAATATCAGTTATTGTGCTTTTTAATGAATTAAGATAAGAACAAGACATTATAAATTAAATAGACATTGAAATAAAAGCATCACAGTGGTGTCAGAAGTGAGATCGAACATAAATTAGACTTATAATAATAATACAAGTGAATATAAAATAAATTGTGAAAATGGCTACGATTTATGAGCTGACAGTGACTAATTTAAGAAGACATCTTGAAGACAGAGAATTAGCTTCTACCGGAAAAAAGGCTGAGTTAGTCCAACGACTAAAGAACGCTTTGCTAGAAGAAGGACTAGATCCAGAGACTTATATATTTGAAGATGCTGTCCTCTCGTCGATTTCGAAAGTTTCCGGCGACATCGCATCATTAGAGAACAAAGTTTCTGACGATATTTCGAAAGTTTCTTCTGATGTAGCCAAAGTTTCTGGTGATGTAGCCAAAGTTTCCGGCGACATCGCTTCGTTGGAAGACAAAGTTTCTAACGAGATTTCTTCGCTGGAAAGCAAAGTCTCTGCTAACATCTCTTCGGAAATCTCTAAAGTCACTTCTGAGATGTCTGCCCTCGACGATAGAATATCTTCGTTAAAAAATCAAGTTGCTGCCGATATGTTGGCCTTCGAAGAAAAGATGAAAGAAATGGAAAGGAAGATGGAGGAAACAGGGACAGCAGAGAGAGGTAACAATCCGATTACAGTGGAGATAAAAGAAGACGAGACGAAATGTAAGTTGGAGACACGGCCGAAATTTGAAGGAAGTGGAGGTTCTATTCATGTTAAAGTCCCAACTTTCGATGGAAAATCGTCATGGAACAACTACATGAAACAGTTCGAATCAGCCGCAAGAGCAAATGGATGGTCTGAAAAAGAAAAGGCGGTAAACCTGACTATCGCTCTTCGAGGAGATGCCTTAGATGTGCTTCAGACCATAGCCGTAGAGGAGACCGATGATTTCGAACAACTGAAGAAGAGGTTAAATATGCGATATGGCCACGAACATTTGGAGCATGTATATCAGTCGCAGCTTAAAAATCGTAGACAGAAGAAAGATGAGGCTCTTCAAGAATATGAGGTAGATATTGCCAGATTAGTACGATATGCTTATCCAACAGCTCCCGAAGACATGATGGAAAAATTGGCCGTTCAAACGTTTATTGATGGTCTTCGTGATCATGAAATGCAGAGAACACTACGATTAGCTCGTCACAAGACGCTGGTTGATGTCTTATCCGCCGCCCTCGAATACGAGTCAGCTACGCAGGCATCTGGCGGGTACAGTAAAGTTAGGACTGTAAAAGAGGAAGGAGATGAAGATAAACTTGACCAGCTCGTTAATATGATAAAAAGCATGACATACAAGAAAACGAAGACCATCAGATGCTGGAATTGTGGCGAAATAGGACACGTACGAAGCTCCTGTAAGCACCCTAGGTACGACGCAAATCAAGAAACTCACCATCAGGAAAACTAGAACGGGTCAGCCTTAGGGGGACAGCTTCGACCCAGAACTTTTCCAAAGACCCTCTCATACTAATAGCTTCTTTGAAATGTCGTGAAGATAGTATATATGTGGATGGAGACATAAATGGTAAAAAGCATACGTTGTTGGTGGATACCGGAGCGACCAGAACCATTATACGCCCGACAGTTATAAACAGCCGAAAGAAACTGTTACCAACGAGGTTGCGACTTCGGACCGCTACAGGTGAAAATGCTAACATTCATGGAGAAATCCAGGTACAATTGGGAATTGGAGCAGAAAAGTTCGTCCATACTGTTATAGTTGCTGACATCGAAGAGGATGTTATATTAGGAATGGACGTAATGAATATGCATGGATTCCAATTGGATTTTAAGAATAAGGTAATCAAAGTTGGCAACGAGGAGGTATTTCTCCATCCACATAATGACAACACTGTGCAAGCAGCCATTACAGAAGATACAGTCGTGCCTGCGAGAAGCGAAACGATCATAGTAGCGCGGCTACAGGGAATTGTGGACGAAGGGAGACCTGTTATGATGGAGCCTTGGAACCACGACGATGAGGTTGGCCGTGGAATCATAATTGGAAAGGAATTGGTGACTTCGGCTAAAGAAATTCCTGTGAGACTTATCAATGTCAACTACTACCCAGTGACCATAAAGAAAGAGACAAAAGTAGGAACTTGTGTACCTGTGACATCCATAATCCGTCAGGCGACAACATCTGATAATTCCAACGACAAATTCGACCAAATGGTTGCAGTTGCAGGACAGTCTCTAAATCAGATGGAGAAAAGGAAATTAAGGGAATTTCTGCGGCAGTATCGTGATATTTTCGTACCGAAAGGAGGAAAGACGGGAAGAACTACCGTTGTTAAGCATAAAATTGATACTGGTAATGCTAAGCCAATTCGTCAAACAGCTCGACGATTACCACAGGCGAAGAGAGAGGAAGCTGAAACGATTGTTCAGGAAATGAAGAAAGACGGGGTGATAGAACCTTCTACGAGCCCATGGGTCTCTCCGGTGGTCCTGGTTAAGAAGAAAGACGGAACGACGAGGTTCTGTGTGGATTACCGTTTGCTGAACAACGTTACCAAGAAAGATAGTTATCCTCTGCCTCGGATCGATGACACATTGGACACATTGGCTGGAAGTAAATTGTTTTCTACTTTAGATTTGAAGTCTGGATACTGGCAGGTAGAAATGGACCCAGTCGATAAAGAAAAGACAGCCTTCACCACAGGATCTGGATTGTGGCAATTCAACGTTATGCCATTTGGACTTTGTAATGCTCCTGCGACATTTGAGAGGCTTATGGAAAATGTGTTGAGAGGGTTATCTTGGAAAACATGCCTGGTTTATTTAGATGACATAATCGTCTTGGGGGAGACATTCGAAGATCATTTGAGGAATTTAGAAAACGTTTTTAATCGACTTAAAGCTGCCCAATTGATGCTAAACCCCAAGAAGTGCCAGCTATTTCAAGGTAAAGTCAATTATCTGGGTCATATAGTCAGTAAAGAAGGAGTGGCCGTGGATAAGGGAAAAATCGATTCCATTAAGGAATGGCCAAAACCAACTGACAAACATCAAGTGAGAAGTTTTCTTGGACTATGTACTTACTACCGGAGGTTTATTAAGAAGTTTGCAGATATCGCTAAGCCATTAACGCGACTTACAGAGGAAGCAAGAGAATACCGCTGGGATACAGACTGCCAAAATGCCTTTGAGACCTTAAAAAAACATCTAATAACAGCACCAATTTTAGGGTATCCACTGCCAGAAGGAGAGTTCATCTTAGATACGGATGCAAGTAATGTGGGAATTGGAGGAGTGCTGTCTCAGATTCAAGGAGGACAGGAACGAGTCCTCGGATATTTTAGTAAAGTTCTTTCAAAACCTGAGCGGAATTATTGCGTCACGAGAAGAGAACTTCTAGCAGTAGTTAAATCAGTAGAGCACTTCTATCAATACCTCTATGGCAGAAAGTTTCTAATCCGAACCGACCATGCCGCCCTTAAGTGGTTGATGCAGTTTAAGAATCCAGAGGGTCAGATAGCCAGGTGGATCGAACGACTCCAAGAATACGATTTTAAGATTGAGCACCGGGCCGGAGTTAGCCACAGAAACGCTGATTCTCTTTCCAGAAGGCCATGCCCAGCAGAGTGTTCCCACTGCAACAAAACGGAATCCAAGGAAGCAGCAGTGCTAAGAACGACGATTGTCAACGACGACTGGACGCCTACTAAGATAAGGGCAGAACAAGAGAGAGATCCAGTTATACAGAAAATCCGAAAATGGAAAGAGGAAAACCGTCGACCACCTTGGCAGGAAATATCAAACCTATGCTCAGTAGTTAAGACGTATTGGGCCCAGTGGGACTCATTTATCATCGAAGATGGCTTGCTCAAACGAGTCCTGGAAAATGATGACGGTTCAGAGAAGAGAAGACAGTTGGTGATCCCAAAGAGCAGAATAGCCGAAGTACTTCGTCAGTTACACGACAGTCCATCGGGAGGGCATTTTGGTGTAAGGAAAACCCTTCAGCGAATTCGGGAACGGTTTTATTGGATGGACACAATGGCCTACAGATCTGCTGTTAACGAATCAACAGGCCAGACACCAGCCAAAGTCCTATTCGGACGCGAAATGCGACTACCTTGTGATCTCGAGTTTGGATGTAAACCTGGAGAAGATGTAGCAGGTGAAGATTATGTGATCGAATTACGAAGAAGAATGGACGATGTACATGAGTTGGTCCGTTCCCACCTTCAGATCGCTAGCGACAGAATGAAGAAACGGTACGATACACAAGCCGAAAAGGGTTGCTTTAAGAAGAACGACAAAGTATGGCTGTATAATCCCAAGAAGCGAAAAGGTTGTTCTCCCAAATTGCAGCAGTTTTGGGAAGGTCCATACCTCATTATGGAGAAGATCAACGATGTCATCTACCGAATAAGCAAGATTCCGAGGGGAAAGCCGATGATAGTACACCATAACCGGTTGGCGTCTTTCGAAGGTGACCACAACGTAGATGGAGAAGTGGAAGTAAACCAAGTCCACGATGTGTCTGACCTCACGTTTGAGGAATTCATGGGTGCCTATGGAGGTACCGGTAAAGCGAGACATGGTGTTACTACTGAAGAAAAGCAAGATCTACTCGTGCTCCCCGATGACTACTCGCTGGCCCTTACCATCCCGGCCAGTATCAAAGACGCACCAGGGTTGGCATCCGTCTTTCGAAGGAAGTTTGGTCGAGTTGCAGAACTTCAATGCCAAGTGCCAGCTCCCGGTAAAACCTTGAAACTCCAAGATGCATCACGTTACCTTTTCTACCTGGTAACAAAAGACACTGCCCGTGACCAACCTACCTACCGAGATGTATGGGAAGCCTTACTTCAATTGAGAGAGCACGTACTGGAGTCCGACGTGCAAAAGTTAGCCATGCCAAAGTTGGAGTGCCGCCAATTAGATTGGAGGGTTATCCGAAATATGGTGGAAGAGATCTTTAAAGACACCGAAGTCCAGGTGTTAGTCTGTTGCAATCCGCATAGTTACTGGTGCGGAGAGAAAACCGTCCCTTGTCATTTTTATACAACTGGAAGTTGTACAAGAGGGTCCAGTTGCCGATACCAGCATACCGTTCCGGTTCCAGTCCCGACAAGGTTCCAGGAGGAACAATCTTTTAAGAGGGGGGCAATGTTACGATAAATTCTGACCCAAAACCGTAAATATATTTATTACTAATATTTTCATTCATTCACGTATTTTTTAGGTAATGCCTACCTGACACACGATGGGTCCCCCTTTGTAATAAAAACAACAATTCGAACCTTCTGGAGACAAGCCGATTTAACCATACCGGTTCTGAGAACAATTCGCCGCTCTGTCTAGAAGGCCGTAGACGTTTCCAGTCTAACAGTAGTGAATATATAACAGGACTTTTTGGAGAATAGAAAACAGTTAATTCTGAAGACGCGCTCGCGATAAAATGTTACGTTCGCTTTTTAATAAATTATGTATATTCAGTGATAAATAAATTAATATCAGTTATTGTGCTTTTTAATGAATTAAGATAAGAACAAGACATTATAAATTAAATAGACATTGAAATAAAATCATCACAATATATATATATATATATATATATATATATATATATATATATATATATATATATATATATATATGTATATTCTGTTCCTTTACTTCTGCAATAATTTTTCTGTTTCAGTAAAATGTTTATAGTTGGTTTATATTTCAGGTTGTCCCCAAGAGGAGAACAAAATGAAAATTATGGAAAAGTTACTTTCATCTCATAAAGGAAAATATACAGGTCAACAAGCTGAAGAACAAATATTAAATAAAAATATGAAAGTTGGGACTGGCCAAAGACCTTATAAATGTGAAATTTGTTTCAAACAGTTTTCTCAAACACAACACTTAAAACAACACTTGTTGGTACATACTGGAGAAAAATCTTACAAGTGTAAAATTTGTTTTAAGCAGCTTACTGCTAAAAGGAATTTGAAAAGACATTTGACTAATCATATTCGTGAGAAACTTCACAAGTGTGAAACTTGTTTAAAGCAGTTTATTACTAAATATGAGTTGAAAATACATTTGAGATGTCACACTGGAGAAAAACCGTATAAGTGTGAAACTTGTTTAAAGCAATTTATTACTAAAAGTAAATTAAATGTACATTTGAGAGTGCATACTGGAGAAAAACCATACAAGTGTGAAATTTGTTTAAAGCAGTTTATTACTACAAGTGATTTGAAAAGACATTTGATGAGAGTGCATACTGGACAAAAAACATACAAGTGTGAGATTTGTTTTAAACAGTTTAGTGAAGCAGGTAGTTTGAAAACACATTTGAGAGTGCACACTGTAGAAAATCCTTACAAGTGTGAAACTTGTTTAAAGCAGTTTATTACTACAGGTAATTTGAAAACACATTTAAGAGTGCACACTGGAGAAAAACCTTATATATGTGAAATTTGTTTAAAGCAGTACACTAGTTCAAGTGTTTTGAAAAGACATTTGATAACACATACTGAAAAAAAACATAAGTGTGAAATTTGTTTTAAACAGTTTAGTGAAGCTGGTAGTTTGAAAATACATTTGAGATGGCACACTGGAGAAAAACCGTATAAGTGTGAAACTTGTTTAAAGCAATTTATTACTAAAAGTAATTTAAATGTACATTTGAGAGTACACACTGGAGAAAAACTGTACAAATGTGAAATTTGTTTAAAGCAGTTTATTAATATAAGTGGTTTGAAAATTCATTTGAGAATACACACTGGAGAAAAACCATACAAGTGTAAAATTTGTTTAAAGCGATTTGTTACTACAAGTGATTTAAAAACACATTTAAGAGTGCACACTGGAGAAAAACCTTATGCATGTGAAATTTGTTTAAAGCAGTACACTAGTTCAAGTGTTTTGAAAAGACATTTGATAACACATACTGAAAAAAAACATAAGTGTGAAATTTGTTTTAAACAGTTCAGTGAAGCTGGTAGTTTGAAAACACATTTGAGAGTTCACACCGGAGAAAAACCTTATACATGTGCAATTTGTTTAAAGCAGTGTATTACTGTAAGTTTTTTAAAAAGACATTTAAGAACACATACTGGAGAAAAACTTCACAAGTGTGAAATTTGTTTTAAACAGTTTAGTGAAGCTGGTAGTTTGAAAACACATTTGAGAGTTCACACTGGAGAAAAACCATACAACTGTGAAATTTGTTTAAAGCAGTTTATTAATATGAGTGCTTTGAAAATTCATTTGAGAATACACACTGGAGAAAAACCATACAAGTGTGAAATTTGTTTAAAGCAGTACACTAGTTCAAGGGTTTTGAAAAGACATTTGATAACACATACTGGAAAAAAACATAAGTGTGAAATTTGTTTTAAACAGTTTAGTGAAGCTGGTAGTTTGAAAACACATTTGAGAGTGCACACTCTAGAAAAGCCTTACAAGTGTGAAACTTGTTTAAAGCAGTTTATTACTACAGGTAATTTGAAAACACATTTGAGAACACACACTGGAGAAAAACCATACAAGTGCGAAACTTGTTTAAAGCGATTTGTTACTACAAGTGATTTAAAAACACATTTAAGAGTGCACACTGGAGAAAAACCTTATACATGTGAAATTTGTTTAAAGCAGTGTATTACTGCAAGTGTTTTAAAAAGACATTTAAGAACACATACTGGAGAAAAACTTCACAAGTGTGAAATTTGTTGTAAACGGTTTAGTGAAGCTGGTAGTTTGAAAACACATTTGAGAGTTCACACTGGAGAAAAACCGTACAAGTGTGAAATTTGTTTTAAACAATTTAGTCAAACAAGTAATTTTAAAAAACATTTGAGAGTGCACACTGGAGAAAAACCGTACAAATGTGAAATTTATCTAAAACAGTTTATTTACTAGATCAAGTAATTTAAAAATACATTTGAGTGTACACACTTGAAAAAACTGTACATACCTTAAACTTGTTTAAAGTAGTTTGTGTTGCATTTTCGCAACTATACATAAAGATTTATATAACATTAACAGACTTTGTGGTAGTTTTGATTCTCCCCGTATTTAAAGATTACAGCTTACAGTCCGGACAAAATACATCTGTGTTAAAAACTGCATATTACGAGACGGGCCATCTGCAAAATGACATAAATGCGTATTTGAGATAAGCGACGCATCTACAAAATAAGAGTCGAATTTTATCTTCGAACCAGCACAGATGTGTATGTGTGTGGTTTAAGAGTACCTGAGACACTTGGTATCGCTCTTGCGGCCGAGAGAGTCGTAAAATGCAGTAAGGGTGGTGCATTATCAACTTGTGGTTCCTGTGTATGTCGCTGAAGACGTCGTTTGCGATAGCGGTGGTGCTATTATTTCATGGGGTAAAGTACACCTTATACTATTTGTTGCCAAAATTAAATTGCTGCATATCAAGTACTGTTTAACTGGTATATGCATATTGTTAAGAAATTCATCTTGTGTACTGAACTAGCTATTTCGCATTTGTGTCGTGATTTGAACTTTTAAAATAACATTTTACGTATATATAAACATTCATTTTAGCGTGTTTATTGTATAGTTTAATTGTATATTTTATTTTACTATAAATTGATTTGTGTAACTATGCTTATTACTTATAATATTGTTTGGTTTTGTTTACCTTTATATATACACAAAAGTATTCTATTGCATTGACTTTGGTATTGCCTGTGGTATCATATTCTAGCATATCCCTGTTATGATTTCATCCGGAGACAAGCGGTTTGTGTGATATATAGATATCCATCTTATCATATTAAGTTCCAAACAGCTGTGTTTTTTTTACGTTAATTCATTATCTTCATTCATTCATTCTCATTTGTTTGAGATATGGCAAGGTCTCAATAGGACTGGATAGAATTCTTCCCTTAACACGTTAAGCGCCACCATGTTAAAAACAAATACAGTTCCGGGGGACACTTGGTAAAAATCATAAATATGTATTAAAAATGCCCCACTTAACTGTGTCTTTTATAATTTATATGTTATAATGTTATTTTCTCATAAAAACATTCTTCTTCTTCTTCTTCCTACTTTATAAATAGGCTTAATGCCTGTTTTACTTCGGTTTTTAGCCTCAATTGACGTTGTCTGACCATCTTTTCCTCGGTCGTCCCAATGATCTTCTTCCATTTGGCGATTTGTCTCTTGCTATTCGTACCATTCTATTTTCTGTCATTCTTTCGATATGTTGATTCCATTCCACTTTTCTTCTTTTGGTCCACGCGTTTATTTCCTCTATACCACATTTCGCTCGTATTTTCTCCCTTCTTACTCTGTCTCTTAGAGTTTGGTTTGTTATTTTTCGTAAGACTTTCATTTCTGTTTTTCCAGTAGTCTTTGTGTTTTCGCCGTATCTGCTGTAGTTTCCGCTGTGTACGTCATTATCGGTCTTATTGTTGATTTATATATCCTGGTTTTCCATTTCCGTTGTGAGGTATTTGTTTCTCCAGATGGTGTTGTTGAGACATCCTGCTGCTCTGTTTGCCATGTTCACTTGTTTTTGTACTTCCACTTTTCCGTAGCTTGACAGTTTTATTCCCAAGTATTCAGTTTCCATCACTTGTTCTATTATTTTGTTATTTACGACTAGTTTACATCGTCTCGGTTCCGCTGATATCACGATCGCTTTAGTTTTCTCTGTTGAGATCTTCATGTTGTATATTAGCGCCGTATCTTCGAATTCTTTAATTAATCTTTGTAGGTCATCTTCATTTTCGGCTGTTATTATGGCGTCGTCGGCGACGCATATTATCCTTATTTCCTTTTCTTTATGTATTAGTAGTATAAACAAATTTATTTCAAGTTGGAAATTTATCAGGTAACGTATCAAGAATTACGTATTTATAATATAACTTTTTAGTTATATTCATTTAAAATTTTCAGAGATATAAAAATGTTTCCTTAAGTTGTTTGAACAGTATTTTATTTGTAAAATATCATGATAAAATGTTTATTATAGTTATTGAAATTAAATATTGTTAGTACATATACGCTTTATTTTATGTAATTACAAAATAAAACTATAATCGATCATTGATCATTATGCAAATGTGCAATTTTTCAACATGGGGAATTTGTTTTATTTTCTTTACAAAATCAATTCTAGTTGAAATGTTGTTTCCTAACGGAGGTTAGATATCATCCTGATTTTGATATTATCCACTTCTATTCTAAACAGTTCTATTAAACTGGATTGGAACCACTCCCTTAAATACTGCATTATTTCTCTTATTTTTACTTGTATTGAAATAAGTGGAAAAGTTTATGGGGGCCGATGTTCCGCAGTGGACAAATATAGGCTAATTGATTAGACCAAAATATAGACACGATGGACAGCAATGAGTGGCGACAACGAGTAAGGAACAGCGATCCCTGAAAAGGGAAAAGCTGAGGAGGAAGAGGATGGGACCAAAATAAGAATAAAACTAGAAAATAGGAAAAATTACCAAAAATTAGAAACTCGAGAAGACTTAAAAGGAACAAACCAAAGTTGGAATTAGAAGAGAGATAGAAAGAATATTATATAAGATAATAAGAAATTCTAATAAAACAAAACAATGAAAATATGTAGAGTAGTCAATATAATTCAATGAATTAAAAAAAAGTACGATATTGTGGAATAAGTATGTTCAAATAGTAGTTAAAAGAAAGAAAGAGGCGTGGAAAAAATAAGTGGAAACAAAAAATGAACACGATATTATATTAACTCTGTGTCCCCTAAGAGAGCAAAAAGGATGTTGGGAAGAATTTGAAAGATAATTTAGTCAATGTTATTGCAAAAATAATAGAATATTCTAGAATAAAATGAAATATTTGAAGGGAAAATGAAAAGAAATATGAGGATTAAAAGACCAAATAATAAAATTATGACAGAAACAATGAAAATAAATTTAAACTAAGTAATGGGGGATATAAAAGCGAGAGAGACGACAAAATCTCACCAACAAACGAAGATGATGAAATAAATACAGAAGAATTTAGAGAAGCTTTAGTGAATTTGAAAATTGTAAAAGCAGGTGGAGCGGATCACATGGCACCAGACATATTGAAATACATAGGAAAAGAAGGAGAAGCATGGTTGCTCAACTATGATTCTCTATAGAAACGGCACTGTACCATCTCTTACAGAGGGTGGAGTATGTTCTGAAAAACCAAGCGGTGATGTTTGGTGAATTTCTCTATACTTATGGAAGAAGCATTCGACAACACCTACGAAGCAATGTCAAGGGTGATTCGTCTAAAAGAAATAGTCGAAAAAAGCAGCGTGCAGAGGAAACGTGTGACATACACAACGTTACTGGAGGATACAGTGTCAGCACAGACATGTGGGAGTTTTATCTTCTCTCTTGTAGAATCGGGTGATTAATGCTTTGATATCTAGACTCAGCAACGACAGGCATCATGTTCTGGGCTATGCGGAAGACCTCTTTATCTTATCATCCTGGCTCTTAACAACCCGGCGTGGGTCCTAGCCTCCTCAAGAATTTCTCTCCAATCGTCCCCTATCCATCGCCTTCCTCTGCCAAGCACGTATCCCCATATTTTTTCATGTCTTTATCGATTACGACTTTTTTATGAGTAAAAAATTTTAGTATATAACCAATCAACTAAAAAATGTGTTTTTATAAATAAGTACATATGACGGTTGTTCGGTGATATGACATATAATATTTATTATAAGTCATTGTTAAATATGTCTGTACGAAAAACATGGCGACTGATGAAAAGGTATTTTTGAAGCATACCACATATACATTATAAAAACATTGCAACACAGCCAAACCGAAAATTCTTGTTCCATGAGTGACACTTGCGCCTATCTTCAGGTTATACTTTCCTGAATGCTGATTTTGCTTTTTGGAATTGGATTGGATGTAAACACAAAACAACAATATATTTATACAATCTGCATAAAACTGCAATTTGTTAATAAAATCTCAAGTTTAATAATATGGAAATAAAACAAGAAGTTAGTGAGAAAACTTGTAAATTACAAATAGATAATGACACGTGTGTTGGTCCTTTGGATGCCTTCAAAATTGAAATTAAGGAAGAACCCAAGATAGAAACTACTTACCAAGCATTTGATTATTTAGACTTAAATGAAATCACTGTAAACACTGAAGTAGAAAGTGAAGATAAATTTATACTATTTGAAGAAAAGCAAACAACAATTGAAGAAAGTAAGTAAATACACTGATTAATACAATAACATAACAAATTATTTGTATGTTGAGGAAGTTTGTTTTTCAATTAAAGGTTAAATAATAACAATACATATACAATTACTTATAGTAGATTTTAAATGTATTGGATATGCTGTTTATGTTATACAGGGTATCACAAAAAGAATAGTCATAGATTATACCGAGATTTTTAGGGATGGAAATAAGTCGATTTAGCCTTTACCTACAGCCAAAAGCCCACCCAGAAAAAGTTACAAGGTAACTTGTTTCTAGTATATTTAATTAAAAACGGGACGTCAATGAAGCGAAATACTATTATACAATTTTTTTGTCTCTTAGCATTTGTTTGTAAAATGAATTTTTACTGTTTTGGAGCACTATTAAAAGCAAATATAGTCGCACTTTCCAACAGGCCCTCAATAGTCTTATCACTTCAGTTGTCCATTTTTTTGAATACTGCAGAAGGTAATTTTAACCTCCGATAGGAGCCTCATCAAGTGCGTGCTCCAGTTTGTTAATGATCAAATTTGCTTGAGCCCGATCTAGTTGAGTATCAGGATGATGTCTGTGTACTACCACCATTCTGAATACTTTTGTCACAGTGCTTTATGGCCTAGTCTGCTCGTTAGAACCCCTTGGTTTCTTAGCAACTCTGTTATGAGGGGGCTCATGGTGTTCTCCTGAAGTCTCTTTTTATCCTCAGATGTTGCTGATTTGGTTTTCTTGGGATTTGCTATGGTCCATGTCCTAGCAGCCATTTTTGCCTTTTTTCTCATCTTCCTTTGATGAGCTCTAGTAAGGCATATTTGAGACTTACTTATTTATTTTTTTAATTTAAAAATCCAAAATTATACTTCACAATTACTAATTTTCAAATTGTAAAAAATAATTCTTTGGTGTATGTTCTAAAACGCAATTCTATCATACTAACAAGATCAGAAATTGTTACGAAACCCCTTACAATTTTTTGAGCTTTCTCTCCTGGTGATTGACTTTTAATTAATTTTATTTATAGTTTATAAGTAGAGAGTTTTAATTATATTATTTGTAAATATTTAAATTAAAAATTTGAATCATATTTTTTTTTGAAGATTCATTTATTAATAGTTAAAATAATATTTTATTGTCTTAAAAAAATTTTATAAAATGCAAAAATTAAAAATATAGGAAAATTAAATCATTTACTTTTCAAGTGATTGGAATTAAATTTTAAAGCCACTGTTTGAGGTATACACATCATCGCTTAAGTAATTACTTATCAGGCTTCATATATCGTTTTACCTTTATGCTTATACTGTTTCGTATTTGAGTGTTTGAACCATTATTATTGTGAAATATTTTAATTGAGTTTTGATATTGTGTGTTTATAATTTGGGATTCTCATTTTTATTGCTAAAAAAGATAGTAAGATGTAAATTTAATACATTTTCATGTGTACAAATATCATATTTCAGACATGGTGGAAAAGTTTAGAATTTGTTAAAGTTTCTGATTCAAAATTAGAATATTCAATTCAACAGATGTTCAACATAAAGTGTATTAATAATACAAACTGATCCAACACAATAAAACAAAGGATTGAATATTTATTGTTGAAATTTTATTGTTGTTTATAGAATAGTATTTATAAATGGAATATCTTCTGTGTCAACTTCCTCTATATCAATATCAACAACATCCGTTTGCTAGCCATAACTATATAAAAACAGCCTGTAGCATAAATTCGTTAAGTTGTTAAAACTTATGCTGTGATATCAAGCCGATGGTACCTAAAACAAAAAGATTTTTACTGTTACTCTACATATAAAAAAAATTTGACTAAATATGTTTCAATGAAAGAAAGGTAATGTATACTTGCTGAAGATTTGTATGTCATAAAGCAGGACCCACCTATTGTATGAATTGTCTCACTGTATTTTTATGGAAATCTTAACAAAAATTCGTTATCATCAAATTCTTCCATATAATTTTCTCGTTCTCGTAAATAGGTTCGGCCGTTATTTAAAAAGTATGTTATTCTTTCATTATCATCAAAATGTTCCTCAAATTCGTTAAGGTCTATTTTGTCGATATAAAATGTAGATTTTGCCAAAAATAAATTAAAATAATAGTTCAAACACTGACACGCGAAACAAAACGAATATATAATAGTTTATTTTATAAATTTAAGGTTATAATGTCTTGATTATCTATAAACGGCTCTTAATTGTACTACTTTTGGCTGATTAAAGTTAATTGGCTAACAAAATTGGTCTAATCAGGGTTTAATCAGAACTGAAAGTATCGGCCCTACTAACATTTTAAAGATGATAAACTCAAACCTTCAAAAATGCTTTGTGCTGATATTATAGAATCTCCAAAAAAACGGTTTATGTCACAACTTTAAGACAACCAGGGATACAATAACTTCACTGCAATGAGGGTACGCAAATTTGTTATAGGCAACCAACATTCCATTTATATCGTGCCAGAGCAGAACAATACACGAATTTTAAAGCGACCGGTATTCCCCCACTGTACCCCATATATACTACTATTGTATTCCTTTATTTCTGCAATATTTTTTCTGTTCCAGTAAAATGTTTATAGTTAGTTTGTATTTTAGGTTGCCCCCAGGAGGAAAACAAAATGAAAATTATGGAAATGTTCCTTTCGTCTCATAAAGGAACATATACTTGTCAACATGCTGAAGAAAAATTATTAAATAAAAATATGAAAGTTGGGACTGGACAGAGACCTTCCAAATGTGAAATTTGTTTTAAACAGTTTAGTGATGCAGGTGGTTTGAAAAAACATTTGAAGGTGCACACTGGAGAAAAACCGTATAAGTGTGAAATTTGTTTAAAGCATTTTATTACTATGCATGACTTGAAAGTACATTTGAGAGAACACACTGATGATTTGAAAGTACATTTGAGAATACACACTGGAGAAAAACCATACAAGTGTGAAATTTGTTTTAAACAATTTAGTGAAGCAGGTGGTTTAAAAAAACATTTAATGGTGCACACCGGAGAAAAGCCATACAAGTGTGAAATTTGTTTTAAGCAGTTTTCCCAAACAAGTCATTTGAAAATACATTTGAGGTGGCATGCTGGAGACAAGCCTCATAAGTGTAAAACTTGTTTAAAACAGTTTATTACTACAAGTGATTTAAAAAGACATTTGAGAATACATACTGGAAAAAAACTTCACCAGTGTGAAATTTGTTTTCAACAGTTTAGTGAAGCAAGTAGTTTGAAAACACATTTGAGAGTGCACACTGGAGAAAAACCATATAAGTGTGAAATTTGTTTAAAGCAGTTTATTAAGATGAATGCTTTGAAAATTCATTTGAGAATACACACTGGAGAAAAACCATACAAGTGTGAAATTTGTTTAAAGCAGTGTATTACTGCATTTGTTTTAAAAAGACATTTAAGAACACATACCGGAGAAAAACTTCACAAGTGTGAAATTTGTTTTAAACAGTTTAGTGAAGCAAGTAATTTGAAAACACATTTGAGAGTGCACACTGGAGAAAAACCTTATACATGTGAAATTTGTTTAAAGCAGTGTATTACTGTAAGTGTTTTAAAAAGACATTTAAGAACACATACTGGAGAAAAACTTCACAAGTGTGAATTTTGTTTTAAACAGTTTAGTGAAGCTGGTAGTTTGAAAACACATTTGAGAGTTCACACCGGCGAAAAACCATACAACTGTAAAATTTGTTTAAAGAAGTTTATTAATATAAGTGTTTTGAAAATTCATTTGAGAATACACACTGGAGAAAAACCATATAAGTGTGAAATTTGTTTAAAGCAGTTTAATGATATGAGTGCTTTGAAAATTCATTTGAGAATACACACTGGAGAAAAACCATACAACTGTGAAATTTGTTTAAAGCAGTTTATTAATATGAGTACTTTGAAAAGACATTTGAGAACACATACTGGAGAAAAACCTCACAAGTGCGAAATTTGTTTTAAACAGTTTAGTGTAGCAAGTAGTTTGAAACGTCATTTGAGAGTGCACACTGGAGAAAAAACCTAAAAGTGTGAAATTTGTTTAAAACAGTTTAGTGATGCAAGAAATTTGAAAACACATTTTTTGAGAGCAGTTTATTACTGCAAGTGATTAAAAAGAAACACGTGAGCATGCTCTGGAGGAAAATTTCACAATTTTGAAATTTGTTTTAAACAGATTATTACTAAAAGTAATTTGAAAACATGTGAGAGTGCACAGTGAATATTTATAAGCTTAAGATAATATGGATGTTGGTGTAGTATTATATAAATCAGAATTTACTCTTCGTAGTGTTTGTGGCAGATGAGTCTAGAATTTTCAATCTCATAAGCAGTCATAGTAGCAGTTGTAATATTATGTAATATAATATAAATGTAAAATAATGATAAATATATAAACTATTGTAAATTGATTTATTTTAAAATAAATAATAGTTTTTTTAATTTTATCTATGGTGAATAATAACATATAATATATATAAACAGATTTTTTCAAAATTAATAATTAAACACTGATATAATGTTCACGTTTTCAACACGATTTTATCATTGGATATTTTTAGTAGATCGATATAGTGTTTATTCCCACTTAACGTGTGTGTGTTTGTACTTAAACTAATACGCTCCTGTACGCGCCGCCCCTATGAAACTTAAGGGAGGCGAAGCTATTTCAGACTACACGCATCTCAGTTTTGTATAGATCAGCGCGATAAACACTCCAGTTTTTTGTGTAAAATCAACCACGCAACTTTAAGAAGACTCTGCCCCCCTGAGATTCACTTAAATTTCATTCCTTGTCTTACTCCGTTTCATATTTTTATTATTTCTCTCTAGGAAACGTATGTGTTTCTCCGTCGCACTTATAGTTTTCTCTATTACTTGTTTTAGCGTATGTATATCTATCGTGGATCTTCCTTTTCTGAAACCGTACTGATAATCTCATATGCTTTGTTCTGTGTACATTGTTAGTCTGTCTAATTATACCAGCCATACTTTATGTTCAATCAATTAGTTTATAACGTTCTACGCCGTCTTCTGATTTCCAGTCTCCATTTATCTCGGTCGTTCCAAAGGTTTTCTTCAACTCACCTCTCCCTTAAGTCTTTATCTATTCCTTCTCTCCAACTTAATCTCGGTCTACCTTGCTTTCTTCTTCTATTTGGTGCCCAGTTCAATACTTTCTTTGGTATTCTGTGTTCATTCATTCTTTGTACCATACCATCTTAGTTGATTTATTCTGATGTCCTCTGTTATATTGTGCTTAATACCCGTAGTTTCTCATATTTTTTCGTTTTTAACTCTGTCTAATTTTGATTTTCCAGCCGCTCTTCTCCAGATGTCCATTTCTGTTGCTTCTAATGCTTTTAAGTTTTTTTCCTTTCAGAGGCCATACCTCACTTCCATATGTAACAATGCGTTTTATAATGCTGTTATAGATTTTGTGTTTGTTTTCTTTGAAAATTGTTTATTCCACAGTACACTGTTTAATTGCATAATGGTTTGTCTTCCCTGGTTATTTCTATGTTTATTTTCTTCGTCTAATTTGCCATCGTTGGTTATTTCAGTGCCTAAATATTTGTATTTTGACAGTGATTTATTTCTCGCAGTATTTCTTTTAAGATTAGATTTTGTTGAATTCCCCCAATACACATGTATTCAGTTTTCTTAATATTTACTTCTAGCCCCTATAGTTATTCTTCGATAAGTTTACAGGTCATATATTCGAAGGCTTCATAGTCTTGGGCCATCACTATCTGGTCGTCTGCACAACTCAACGTATACAATATTGCGTCTTTTAGAGAAATTCCCGTGTTTCTGCATTTTTTTTCCACATTTTCATCGCTTACTCCGAGTAGATCTTAAACAAAGTAGGAGACACGCAACATCCTTGTTTGAATCCTTTGCTGATAGTGAAACTCTTGGATACGACTTTTCTTTATTGTACTTGTGTTGTTCTTGTAGAGGTCTTTAACAGCCTTGATAGAGGTCTTGAGAAGCCTCACAAACAAAGATGATGAAATAAATACAGAAAGGAAGGAGAAGCAGGGTTGCTCAATCATGAGTCTCTATAGAAACTGCAGTACACCTTCTCTTACAGAGTGTACAACTACGAAGCAATCACAAGGGCGATTCGTCTAAAAGAAATAGACGAAAAAAGCTGCATATGGATATACAGCATGCTGAGGGAACGTGTGATATACACAACGTTACTTGGGGATACAGTGTCATCACAAATATGTGGGAGCTTTATCTTCTCTCTTGTAGAATCGGGTCATTGATGTTTTAATAGCTAGACTCAGCAACGACAATCATGTTCTGGGCTATGCGGAAGACCTCTTCATCTTATCATCCTGACTTAACAACTTGACGTGGATCCTAGCCTCCTCAAGAATTTCTCTCCAGTCGTCCCTATCCATCGCCTTCCTCTGCTAAGCATATTTCTCATGTCTTTATTACGCCTTTTTTATGTCTAAAAAATTTTCGTATATCACCAATCAACTAAAAATATTTAATAAATATTTCTTTACAAATTTATAAACATGTACGTATGAAGTATGTGGTATTTATTATACGTCATTGTTGAATCTGTCTACGAAAAATATGGCGGCTGATGAAAAGTCAACCTTAGTAAGTCTACGAACCGTGAGTATAGTGTGTATTCATTGTACCATGAGTATAGACAACTTTATACTGTGCTTGTCATGTGCTTGTACTTTCTTTAACCTAACACCAAAGAATATAGACGTCTATTCTTTGCTAACACTGAACCTAACCCACGGTTTCTAGACTGAGAACTAGATTCTAGGAACCGTGAACCTAACCCCCCTTTCCCTTGTCTGATCTTGCTTTTTGGATGTAAACATAAAGCTGCAATTGTTTGTTACATAAATTCATATTTAATATGGAAATGGAACAAGGTCCTAACCTCAAGAATTTCTCTCCAGTCGCCCCTATCCATCGCCTTCCTCTGCCAAGCACGTATTCCCATATTTCACATGTCTTTATCGATTACGTCATTTTTATGCGTAAAAAATGTTGGTATATAACCTATCAACTAAAAAATATTTATAAATTTATAAACAAGTACATACATTATACGTCATTGTTAAATCTGTCTGTTCGAAAAACATGGTGGATGATGAAAAGTCCTTTTTGAAGCATTCAACATAGCCATTATAAAAATATGGCAACACTGCTAAATCGAAATGTTATTCCATTCCATGGTACACTGTCTACAATGATGTTATTCCATCCATGGTTGACATTTGCGGCTATCTTCAGTTTTTTTTGTACTTCTACCAACGAATATAGACTAGACGCTTATCTATATTCTTTGCTTCTACTTCATAAATCTGCAATAATTGTTTGTTACATAAAACATAAAATCAAATTTAATAATATGGAAATAAAACAAGAAGTTAGCGAGAAAACTTGTAAATTAGAAATAGATAATGGCACGTATATTATCCCTTTTGATGCCTTCAAAATTGAAATTAAGGAAGAACCCAAGACAGAAACTGCTCACCAAGCATTTGATTATTTAGACTTAAATGAATTGACTATAAACACTGAAGTAGAAGGTGAAGATAAATTTATACCATTTGAAGAAAAGCAAACAACAAATGAAGAAAGTAAGTAAATATCACTGACGAATAAAATAACAGGTAACAAATTATTGTAGGATGAGGAAGTTTATTTTTAAATTAAAATTTATAGAATACATATACAATAATTACTTAAAAGAGATTTTAAAGAATATTTTGTGATACCTAAGAATAACTTTTACAAGGTATCACAAAAAGGATGGTCATAGATTGTACCACAATTTTTAAGGATGAAAATAAGTTGATTTGGCCTCACTTATCATTATCATTTTGGCTTTACAACCCTATGTAGGTCCTATTCTCTTCAAGAATTTCTCTCCAGTTATCCCTCTCCATCACCTTTCTCTGCCAAGCACATATTCCCATATTTCTCATGTCTTCATCTATGTTATCAAGAAACCTTGATCTAGACCTCACTTGCAAAAGTCCACCCAGAAAAAGTTATGAGCTAACTTTTTTACAGCACAACATTGGATTAAAAATGAGACATTGAAGGAATGAAATACCTATTATACATTTTTTTTTGTATATTATTAGCATTCTGTGATTTTGGGATATAAATTATTTGATAATTAAGAATTTTTTGTTGTTTAACTGGTTTTATGTAGCGGTACTTTATTTTTGTTTATTCAAAAATGCAGTACACATTATTAGGATTTTGATAAATTGAAACTATCATGTTCTGTTGTTTTGTGGCTACTTGTAAAAATAAAAATGAACAAACTCAAGAAAACATTTTTTATTAATAAGCTTGTTTGTGGGAGAAACAAGCTTACAGTCTCTGGCCAAATTATTAAATGCACTGCAAGATTTCATGTAAAATATTACCTTTTAACTGAGTAACTAACATTGTACTGTTTTATTACTTTCAATTGATTTGTTTTTTATTTTTATATTATCCAATCAATTACTAATATATTTGACATAAATAAACAGCATTTATTTAGAAAAGCAACTGTTTATTACGCTTTAAAGAAAAGTGAAATTAATGCTAGTAAAAGTCAGTATATAGTTGAGCAACCTCCAGCCACTATCAATGCTTTAATTCTGAATGGCATGCTATCAATGCAAGACTACTGTTTCCTGCATTTGAAGATGATGATCACACACATAAATAATCTTTTCTAGGATCTGGTTTTTGTTGGTAATCACATCTTCAGCCACTTCTCTTTTCATCAGCTCCCACACATTTTCAGTTGGGTTCATATTAGGGCTATTACCCAACCAATTCAACAGGTAGATATTTTTTCTGCCAAAAAAGCTAACAGACTGAGCAGTGTGACAGGGAGCTCCATCTTGCATGAAAGTGAATGGTTCCCCATTTGTAATACTTTGTAATACTTCTTTGTACTGATCTTGCCTCATTATTTCTTTGAAGACATACATATGTCTAGTGCCCTTGCTGCTGATGACTAACCAAATCATCACTTTGGTGGGATGTTTAACTGTCAGGATCACACAATCAGGTTGAAACTTTTCTCCATGATGACTACAGATACTGAACTTTATTCTGCAAAATTTCGAATGTGATAAAATAGGAAAAATATATAAACTTCCATATTTATTTGCTTTATTTAACTAAAAATAATAATGTATCAATTTTTGATTAAATGGCTGTATCTTACTCATCTCCAGAAGTCCATATCTTTGTCTTGCCATTGTTTCGCCTATTTCTGGCATTTTGCTTTAATTGCAGCTGTTAATTTGGGCTTCCTGACTGGGTAACAGGCTTTTAAATCTAATTCTTTCAATTTTCTTTGAAAAGTGTTTTCACAAACATTTACGCTAGCATCCCGGAGTTGTGATTTTATTACCTTTGTGGCTATCAAATCTGTTTTCTAGACAAATTTTCTTCAAATTTCTCTCTGACTGTGGAGTGAAAATTGGTTTTCTACCCCGCATCTTTTCTTTCTTTTCGGGCTTAATTCCTCCCTTGACTCAATTTTCTTTTTTTTTGCGTCATACACTAGCTTCAGAAACCTTCAATCTTTTATTTATTTATTTATTTAATTAACGGATATACCATTTTTACAGAAATATGACGTCAACCTTTACAAAGCTTATATATAGGTTGCGTTAATAAAAAACAAACCAAAATTAAAATCAAACAAAATTCAATTAAAGTAGTACCTTAAGTTATTAAACAATGCTCAAAATCTCTCAAATGATTTCTTAAATGTTGCTGTAGATATTCCAAATAACTCTAAACTATTGCTGTACTCATTGGCAGTTCATAAAATTCTTGTAATGGGTTCATTTTGGCCATAATTCGTAGTGTGGAATGGAATGTTGAAAATCTCAGTGTTACGAGTTCTTCTAGTATTAACATTAAAATTTAATAAACTTAGTAACTCTGGATCTTGAACATCTTACTTACTTACTTAGTCCTAAGCCTTTCTACCGTTAGGTGTAAGGCTGGTGGGGTTAAGATTTGCACTGTTGTCTCCATGCTATCCGGTCTTGTGTTAGATTTCGTGCACTTTCCCATGTCAATCCTTTCTTCTCAACTTCTTTTCTGATTTCGTCTACCCACCTAACTCTTGGTCTTCCTCGTTTGTTTTTCCCTTGCATTCTCGTTTCAAACACTCGTTTTGTTAATCTTTCATTCGACATTCTACACACGTGTCCGAACCATCTTAGTTGCCCCTCTACTATTTTTTCGTTTATTGGTTCTAGTTTTAGGTTTTGTCTGATTGTTTCGTTTCGAAACGATCTTGAACATATCCATTTATAATTTTAAAAAGGAAACATAAATCCGCTTGACATCTTCTATCATGTAGTGATTGGATATTTAGTATTGACAGTATATCATCATATGTGTATTGATGTCTAATAAAACCAATTTTGTAAGCACATACCCTCAAGAATTTATTTTGAACTCTCTCGATACTGTAGATGTCACTGTTATATGAAGGAGACCAAATGAGAGAACCATACTCCAAAACTGATCGAACTAAACTACAGTATAACATTTTTAAAGTTTGTACTGAAAACTGATTACAGTTTCTAAGAATAAATCCCAACATTTTTAAAGCTTTAGCTGAAGATTCGTTAATGTGATATTTAAAAGTTAGTTTAGAATCAAAATTTATACCTAAATCTTTAATATTATGACGTGCCTCTAAAGGTACATTATTTATACAATAATCATAATTTACAAACTCTCTTGTTCTTCCAAAAGTAATTTTAAAACATTTTTGTATATTTAAGTATAGCATGTTTACCTCACACTAACTAGCTAAGCTTTTAATGTCATTCTGTAACAAAGAGGCATCAACTAGGTCATTAACTATTCGAAATATTTTAAGGTCATCAGCAAACATTAGAAATTTACTATTTTTAATCACTGAGGATATATCATTAACAAATATATTAAATAAGAGAGGTCCAATATGAGACCCCTGAGGTTACAGATATTCGTTGAGATAAACAATTTCCATATTTAACATACTGACATCTACCAGATATATAACTACCTATCCACTCAATTATTTTACCTCCAAATCCATAGCCATTTAATTTAGCAATAAGCACATCATGGTTAACTCTATCGAAGGCTTTTGAGAAGTCTGTGTAGATAGCGTCAACCTGACCCTTCTATTCCACTGAATTAGCTATAAAATTCGTATACAATATTAAGTTCGTGCATGTAGACTTACCTTTAGAAAAGCCATGTTGTCCAACATCAATTAAATCTTTACAATTCCATGTCAAAAAGTTATTTACAAGACACTCAAAAAGTTTGGGTAATACAGATTGGTTACAAACCGCTTGATAATTTTCAACATCATTTTTATTACCAGATTTGAAAATTGGTGTTAGATAACTAGTCTTCCAAAGATCAGGAAAGATGCCGGTACTCAATGAGGAATTAAATAATAAGCAGATAGGTTTTACAAGAGTGAAAATGCAATGCTTGAGAACATAAGCTGGCAAACAATCAGGTCCAAGCGATAATTTCCAAGGCATCTTTAAAACACTATCAATTATGTCAGAGACCTCAATACTATAATTATTTACATTTACACTCTGCTGATAGTTAAAAATTGGGGTCTGATTAATTATAGAATTAGAATATGTAGTTGAGAAAAACTTACTAAATAGATTAACTACGTCTTGAGTATTATCCCTTGTACTATCACCGTAGAACATATCAAATGGCAGATTATAACTTTTACGTTTATTATTGATATACTTCCAAAAATGTCGAGGATTAGATATAATCCCATTCTCAATATTATTCAAATAGTTACTATAACATTGAGAGGAGACTTGCTTACATTCATTTCTTAACTGAGAAAATCTTAAATAATCATCCCTTCTGCCAAACAATTTATACTGCTTATGTATTTTCTTTTTTAAATATATCAACTTCCTTAATTTACCATTAAACCAAATCGGAAACGAACTTGTTTTAAATGTTTTGATCGGAACAAAGAAGTCAAAACCTATAAACATAAAATCATAAAATACTGCTAAGCATAATCTTCTTGATATTTCTCGGTTTATATATATATATATATATATATATATATATATATATATATATATATATATATATATATATATATATATATATATATATACAACGCAAAAGTCTAAGCATATTTTAATAATTTGACAATACCAATGACAGAAATTTCATGACCATATAAATTTGCTTGTATTATAATTGTTGATACAGACATTTCTTATCAAAAAAAAAATTGTAAAACTGATAGCAATACGTGTTTTAGAATGTTTTTTATAAGGAACAAGAAAATCTACATTTTTATATTTTGTTTATTTTTAATTTTAGTCACTTTATACCATTCTTGCTTAATAGGTGAGTTAAAAATATTGACTTTTTGCCATGCAACGACAACATTTAACGTTGGATGGGATGAATAGAGCCGTGGGCCTCCTTCAAGCTGGTATGAGACAAACTCAAGTTGCTGACCAGCTGGGTGTCTCCCAAAGCGTCGTAAGTCGTTTGTGGAGTTGGTTTAGAGACACTGGGAGTCCAGCCAAGCAACATCCAGGACGTGGTCGCTCTACAACCGTCGCTCAAGACCGATATTTAATTTTAAATGCCAGAAGGCTGCCAACAATCACAGCATCCGAACTGGTTAATGAATTACAGCTTGCAGATAACGTAACAATTAGAATAGAATAAAAAAAAGCTTTATTCTCAGGATTCACAAGTTACACACAAATATAAATTGTCAATAGAGAGAATGGTGTCAATTATAATTTGTAATGGTTGCTGTAACAACCTACACTTAACATAAAAGTAATATTAAAATATGTATAAGGATAATGACAGTGACATTTAGATTCAGATAAGAGCCCTCAGCTTCCCTGCAGGTCAGCTTCAAGGTATTCTTCCACTTTGTATGGTTCAAGGTGTATGAGCAACTGTTGAACAGACTTTCTATATTTATTTATGTCAGTTTCTATTTTGATGCTATAAGGCAGTTTATTAAAGAATTTAATACAGGCATATTCTGTGGTTTTCTCAGATACTGTTAGTCTGTGTATTGGTATATTATAGTTTATGAGATTGTTTCGTGTATTAGTATTATGGTTTGTTATGTGTTTCAAGAATTTATGTCTATTTGTAAAAATGAAAACTAAGCATTCAAATATGTATGTTCCAGCCTTTGATATTATGTTTAGTTTTTTGAAATTACCTCTACATGAATCCCTGTATTTCAAGTTAAGTAGAGTTCTGATTGCTCTGTTTTATAATATAAAAACCTGTTCAGCATTACCACTTCCCCCCCCAGAAAACTATTCCAAATCGCATTACAGAATGAAAATTTGAAAAATATACAACTCGTTTACATTTTTCGTCCAAATAATTTGCTGTTATTCTGAAAGAATAGCAGATAGATGCTAACCTGTTACATATCTCATTTATATGCACTCCAAAATCTAAATTTTGGCCAATATGTACCCCCAGAAATTTTGTGCTTTGGTTTAGAGTAACCATTTGCGATTGAATTGAGACAGTTTCTGGTAAGGTACTATTATTTGTTTTAGTGACGAAACAGATATAATTTGTTTTTTCTCTATTCAGTATGAGTTTATTCATATTGAAGCCATCTCTGTGCTTTATCCAATCTATTATTAGCAATATTCAAGGATGACCCTATAGTTAAAATGTTAGTGTCATCTGCAAATTTCACAATAAGAGTATTCTGATTGTTGTCTGTAATGTCGAAAGCTAAATCATTTACATAAAAAACAAAGAGAAGAGGACCCATAATACTTCCCTGAGGAATTCCCACCGAAATGAGTCCTTCATCAGAGAAGCAATTTCTTCCCTCGTACTCAAATTTTACTTTCTGTTTTCTGTTTGATAGGTATGATTTTATCCAATTGTAACCAGGCCCTCTAATGCCATATATGTAAAGCTTCCCCATTAGTATTTTGTGATTTAAAGTATCATACATATCTTTGTTTTCATAACCCCTTATTTATCTTTGTTATAAAATCATAAATGGCAGTCTCTATAGATTTTCCCTTAAGGTACATATGTTGTGCATGGCACAACAGTCCCTCACTATAGAAAAAACTAAGAAGCCTGACACACATGACTGTTTCAAAAACCTTAAAGAATGATGGTAAGAGCAAAGAAGATAGACGCTTATATAAGACCAGTTCAAATGGGCGATTTGGTTACGGTTTAAGAGGGTGGCTGCATAAACTCACAGCGTGGTGCCGTGGCCGTCGGCTTAAAACTATCTTGAAAATTTCATAATGAAATATGTAGTTAGGGGGAGGTGGGAAAGGAGTACGAACGGGTAACTTTGCATCTAGGCCTAAACAAATTTTGATGCCATTGATTTGCAAACTGTCTTTTTTTTTGTTTTTTCACAATAAAATCTTTATTTTCAATATATTAAATTGTTAAATTTTTAATTTTAAAACTTAAAAATGTATGATATTTACAATATTCAAAGTATTTATTTTTTTAATTGTATAACTTTGAATTAAAAATTGGTTTGTTCCAACACAACGAAAAACAGTCACATAACTTTTTATTATACTGTTTTTCTGCCCAGAAATTAACGAAACAATTTTAAAAAATTTCAATTTAAAAAAAAAGTATTCAATGAAACTTTTTACTAAATTATGAAATTTTCCATTTCGCCAAAACTTCCATTTCATCCATAATTTTTCAATAACAACAAAAAGCATTCCTGATTTATTTTTGAAATAACAAAATAAACTTTAACAGTACATTTTAATGAATAGTACCTATATGTGAAAGTTTTTACGCTGTATGGGTAATATTTAATCTTGTTTTAAAATAACAACTAATAGTATCTAAAACATAATTTTCACAATGAATGAATATTGGTGAAATTATTACAATATAGTCTTAAACTGATTTATACTTAAGATTTGTACATATTTCAATTAAAAATTTGAATTATAATAATTTTTCTAAAAAGATTAATTTATTAAAAGTTAAAATAATATTATTTTCTTTAAACAATTTTATAAAACGCAAAAATTTAATCCTATTCTACGACCACGCGGCATCTACATATAAAAATATCTAAAGTTGCATTTATTGCCCCACTCTTTCATATTTTAGAAGCAAACCGCTCCTTAGTGGTACCACGTGCAACACGTGCGTTCCACTCGACCCACTTTTCTTTATCTATGTCCCATCTTTTGCTAACACTCAAAAATAACAGTGAACAATTCTTCTATAAGCGTCTATCTTCTTTGGTAAGAGGCTTATAGGACGATAATTTTCTAGTAAAGTGGCATCACCTTTTTTATACACTGGTTTTACTACAGCTATTTTTAAGTTGTCTGGAAATATCCCATTTATGAAGGTATTGTTTATTATATGACATAAACAATACCTTCATATCATATCATTCATAATTAGCAGCAGTACTGTGAGGAATCGTCCATGAAGCCAATCTTCGTTGTCGGCGACCACTGAGATGTCCACCTCTATCTAGAGGCAATCGCGCTGCAAGATTAACCTGGTGTCAAGAGTTTCAGAATTGGACTGACAATCACTGGGCCACATTTTTGTTTAGTGGCGAGTCTTGATATGGATTTCATCCAGATTCTCGTCGGACAAGAGTTTGGAGACGACCCGGAAATGAAGAATGATTACAACATCTTCAAGAAGTGTATGCATACAGAGGTGGTACATTAATGGTATGGGGCGGAATCATGATTGACGGAAGAACCGACCACGCATATTGTAACAAACTGGTTGGATAACGAGGGTATTGATGTATTGCCGTGGCCAGAACAATCACCAGACTTGAATCCCATTGAGCATGTATGGGACATGCTCCAACGAAGAATGACTCTACATATGGGCAATATCTACAATGAGTTTCAATTAAAAGAGCTTCTGAGAGAACAATGGACACAACTACCTCAAGCAGTGATTAACAATGTGATTCGGAGCATGAAGAGTAGATGTACAGCTGTGAGAAACCAACGTGGTGGCCATACTTTATTTTAAGTTCATATTTCGTATTGTTGTGAATTTATTAAAAGGTTCAATATTTATAACACTTACGAATTTAATTTATTTTTTATTTATATTAATTTATCTGACAATAATTTATATATATCCGAACGTAACAATTAAATCGCGGGCGCGGGTCCTCAAATATTAACTGACTTCTTCCAAATAAAATGTCCTGTTATATACTCAGTACCGTTAGACTCGAAAAGTCGACGGCCCTCTCGACTAGACAGAGCGGCGAAATGGTCTCTCAAAACTGGTATATACATCGGCTCGTGTCCAGAAGGTTCGAATCGTGTTTTTATAACAAAGGGGGACCCATCGTGTGTCAGGTAGGCATTACCTGAATCGGATGATTCATCTACATCCTTCGTCGAAATTTCTACAACAAAACAGAATTAGTCATAATATTTAGTTATTTCAGGCCATGATAATTATCGTAACAGTATTTTTGACATTTTATGGTGGTATGTGAAACATGGGTGATTTGCAATATATTTTTTTGCTCCAATTTTCTGTTTTTTGCAATTTATGGTTTTTGACATATTAAACAACAATTTAAACTACAAATTTTGTATTACTTTTTTTAAGCTGATTACAGACAAACAAAATACATCTATTTATAAAAATATCCGTAGTAGACTTTATATATATATATATATATATATATATATATATATATATATATATATATATATAAATATATATATATATATATATACATATATATATATATATATATATATATATATATATATATATATATATATATATATATATATATATATATATACTTACAGTAAAATCTTCGTTAACCGAAATAATTGGGGGGAAGGCCGTTTCGGATAACAAGAATTTTGGTTAAAAATGACATTGTTTTTCCTAGTATCCTTGGTCACAGTATTGGTACTTATTTAAAAATACGATGAGGTGGTTTTTAATGTTTTCTAATAATCAAATACAGAATAAAGTAATAAAATTAAGGAAAATGAACAAGTTTAACAAGCTTTTTTAAAGAAATCTTCTGTTTTCATTTGACAACGATGTTTTGCAGCTATATCTCCATCGTTCATTTCCAGAACGTTATGATTTGCCTCATTCGATTGTTCGACGAAACGTAAAACAATCTGAAAAGGACAAAACTTTATACAATGACAACAAAAATTAAGAACCTAGTTGTGTCCCTAACTAATTAGGCCTACTGTATAAAATTCTTACCTCTAAGGCATTGAAAATATCGTCGGCGGTCTCGTGCTGCCTGTTGTCTGTTGGGTCCTCATCTTCGTCGTCTGATACGCTCAGGTTGTCTGTATGAAGAACCATATCATTGATGTCCTGATCGGTGAATTTACTTTCTGAGTCATCGGCTGCTAACCACTCACGCATCTCTTCTTGGTTAATTTCGTCACATGCCGGCAAATTTTTTATTAAAGGTTTAATTTCTTCTGCCGTTTCCATACCATTTTCTTCTTTAGGATCGTCAATCAAAATCCCATCAAACAGTTTGTTCCAGCATTTTTTCAAAATTGAAAATTTGATCTTGACCCACGACTTAGGACACCAATAAACAACATGTTTCATTGTTAAAGATTTGAGAATTTCGGGAACACTTTTGGATTTATTCGTCTGCTGTTATAACAGATGTCTTAAAAATACTCCTCTATAATGTCTCTTGGATGTCTCTATTACCCCCTGGTCTAACGGCTGAATTAAGCTCGTGACATTCGATGGCAAAAATCTGACAATTGTCACCATTTCGTAGATTTTGAGGGTGAGTTGGTGTATTGTAAACAAGCAACAATGCTTTGATGGGAAGGTTTTTTAATTTTAAAAAGGATTTTACACTCTGAACGAATTTATTTTCAAACCATTCTGATAATAAAGTGGTCGACATTCATGACCTTATTTGGCTTCTATAAAAAAATGGAAGTGCTTTTTCGGAAATATCTTTTAGAACTCTTAGTTTTTTTTTTATTTACATAAATAGGCATCAATCAGTAAGTGAAATTAATGGAGTTGTTACGTTTTACGATAAAAATTTATTTTTTTTGACGAAATTATTGAAACTCTCAGCCGTTTCGGTTAAACGATGTTTCGGTTTAAAAGGTTTCGGTTAAGGGAGGTTTTACTGTATATAAATATAAATAAATAAATAAATAAATATATATATATATATATATATATATATATATATATATATATATATATATATATATATATATATATATATATTCTGTTCCTTTACTTCTGCAATAATTTTTCTGTTTCAGTAAAATGTTTATAGTTGGTTTATATTTCAGGTTGTCCCCAAGAGGAGAACAAATTGAAAATTATGGAAAAGTTACTTTCATCTCATAAAGGAAAATATACAGGTCAACAAGCTGAAGAACAAATATTAAATAAAAATATGAAAGTTGGGACTGGCCAAAGACCTTACAAATGTGAAATTTGTTTCAAACAGTTTTCTCAAACACAACACTTAAAACAACACTTGTTGGTACATACTGGAGAAAAATCTTACAAGTGTAAAATTTGTTTTAAGCAGCTTACTGCTAAAAGACATTTGAAAAGACATTTGACTAATCATATTCGTGAGAAACTTCACAAGTGTGAAACTTGTTTAAAGCAGTTTATTACTAAATATGAGTTGAAAATACATTTGAGATGGCACACTGGAGAAAAACTGTATAAGTGTGAAACTTGTTTAAAGCAATTTATTACTAAAAGTAAATTAAATGTACATTTGAGAGTGCATACCGGAGATAAACCATACAAGTGTGAAATTTGTTTAAAGCAATTTATTACTACAAGTGATTTGAAACGACATTTGAGAATACATACTGGAGAAAAATTTCACAAGTGTGAAATTTGTTTTAAACAGTTTAGTGAAGCTGGTAATTTGAAAACACATTTGAGAGTTCACACCGGAGAAAAACCATACAACTGTGAAATTTGTTTAAAGCAGTTTATTAATATGAGTGCTTTGAAAATTCATTTGAGAATACACACTGGAGAAAAACCATACAAGTGTGAAATTTGTTTAAAGCAGTACACTAGTTCAAGGGTTTTGAAAAGACATTTGATAACACATGCTGGAAAAAAACATAAGTGTGAAATTTGTTTTAAACAGTTTAGTGAAGCTGGTAGTTTGAACACACATTTGAGAGTGCACACTCTAGAAAAGCCTTACAAGTGTGAAACTTGTTTAAAGCAGTTTATTACTACAGGTAATTTGAAAACACATTTGAGAACACACACTGGAGAAAAACCATACAAGTGCGAAACTTGTTTAAAGCGATTTGTTACTACAAGTGATTTAAAAACACATTTAAGAGTGCACACTGGAGAAAAACCTTATACATGTGAAATTTGTTTAAAGCAGTGTATTACTGCAGGTGTTTTAAAAAGACATTTAAGAACACATACTGGAGAAAAACTTCACAAGTGTGAAATTTGTTGTAAACGGTTTAGTGAAGCTGGTAGTTTGAAAACACATTTGAGAGTTCACACTGGAGAAAAACCGTACAAGTGTGAAATTTGTTTTAAACAATTTAGTCAAACAAGTACTTTTAAAAAACATTTGAGAGTGCACACTGGAGAAAAACCGTACAAATGTGAAATTTATCTAAAACAGTTTACTAGAATCAAGTAATTTAAAAATACATTTGAGTGTACACACTTGAAAAAACTGTACACATCTTAAACTTGTTTAAAGCAGTTTGTTGTTACAAATTATTAGAAAAAACACTTGAGAGTGGACACTGGAGCAAAATCATACAAGTGTGAAACTTGTTTAAAGCAGTTTGCGATTGGAAGTGAATTGAAAAATATTTGATAATGTCCACTGGAGAAAAACCCTACAGTGTGAAATTTTATTTTAATTGGTTTTCTCACAAAAATATATTTGGGGGTGCACAGTACATAAAAACAAGTATGACAGTTGTTTTAAGCAGTTTTCTCAAGTATTTAATATGAAACTGCATATAAGAATGTTCACTGGAGAACAATTTCTTTTAAATAATTTGATGCTGCATATGATTTGAAACAGCATACAAGAACCTTAAATTAATTTTGCTCACCTCTCAATATTTGCAATTCACAAAATACTTCATTCATATCACCTTTTGCATCTTCGACTGTCATATCAGTAGGTTATGATTACGGTCACGGGGCTCTAGGCACAATGTATGGAGACTCTTTGTCAGTTGTCACTACTTGTCAAGATCATTGTTAGAACTTAGAACATGGGTTTTGGGACATTGTTGATTCTTGGAGACTTTGTTAAAAAGTATGTTTAAATAAATGTATTAAACCCAATGAAATATTATTACTTGGCGCAGTCAGTAGGATATTAAACAAAAATCATGGAAGCAAGGTTACCAAATCCATTATCATTTGAAGGCAATGTGGCCGAAAATTTTAATGGATTTGGTAACCTTGCTTCCATGATTTTTGTTTAATATCCTACTGACTGCGCCAAGTAATAATATTTCATTGGGTTTAATACATTTATTTAAACATACTTTTTAACAAAGTCTCCAAGAATCAACAATGTCCCAAAACCCATGCATTACTTTTTTTTAAGAGTTCTCTTAAGGGCGTGGAAATCTCTGACAAGTGTGGAATGAATGCCCTTAAATAATTTACCATTCCCAAAATTTGTTGTAATTCCTTTTTATTTTCTGGATCCTTCAATCTTCTTATCGCTTCTACTTTTTTGTTGTCAGCTCTCATCCCATCTTTATCAAAGATATGACCCAAGTATCTAACACTTTCAACGCAATATTGTATTTTGTTTGGGTTAAATTTCACATTTAGTTCTCTAGCCCTATCTAACACCTTATTCAGTGTATTATTATGCTCTTCTATTGACTCACCACAAATTAATAGATCATCGAAGTAGACTATACAACCTGGAATATCTGCAAAATTTTCAGAATTTAATTTCTGGAAGTATTCAGGTGCTATGTTAAGACCAAATGGCAGGCGGCAAAATTTATATGTGCCAAATATAGTGCCAAAAGCACATAAATTACTGGATTGCTCATCCAGTTCTACTTGGTAAAAACCCTCCTTAATATCTAGAACTGTAAAAAATGACTTACCCTGTAACATTGAACGAATCTCATCAACAGTAGGTATTATATAAAATTCCCGTTCCAATGCCTTGTTCAGGTCACGAGGATCTAGGCAGATACGTAATGATTTATCAGTTTTCTCAACAATTACCAGGTTACTAAGCCACTGCGTAGGACCATCAACCTTTGCTATGATTCCTCGCTTTTCAAGATCAATTAGTTGATCTTGAATACCCTATGAAGTCATATCAGATAACATGCCTTATAATTCGTGGCATTGTCAGCAATTTGCTAAAGACTGGGATTTTCGGTTTGTAACGTCCAGTCCCCGCTATCCACGGTCTAATGGGCAGGCAGAACGAGCCGTTCAAATTGCAAAAAACATGCTTAGAAAGTGTGACGACTTAGATATGGCGCTCCTGGAGTATCGAAATACTCCAATAAATGGAACAGATAAAACACCGGCCCAATTAGTGACTAACAGGGTTCTTAGATCGAAGCTACCATCAAATAAAAAGCACAAAGACGTTAATCTAAAGGAAGAGTGGGAGAAACTAGAGGCAAAAAGAAACGAATATAAAAATTATTATGATAGAAACACCAAGGTAAGAAGAGAAATAGTGCCAGGAGAGAATGTAGGTGTCAGAGAGGGTAGAGAATGGAGACCAGGTAAAATTCTGGAAAAAATAGATGAGGCACCCAGATCTTATTTAGTGCAGAAAGAAAATGGGGAAGTGGTCAAACAGTTATCACTTGAGGCCTTCCCTAGTTAAAGCGGAAATTAAGAAGAATACTGATTTCGCACATAATGATAGATCATTAAACTCCTCATCTGGGAATCAGAGTTGTGGAGTAGAGGAATCTTCAACCTCCCAGATGAATGCTGAAAATAGAACTAGTGCTAGAATCAAAAGGCCTCCAGTGCGTTTTAAGGACTATCAAATGTAAGGGGAAAGATGTCATATCAGTAGGTTATGATTACGGTCACGGGGCTCTAGGCACAATGTATGGAGACTCTTTGTCAGTTGTCACTACTTGTCAAGATCATTGTTAGAACTTAGAACATGGGTTTTGGGACATTGTTGATTCTTGGAGACTTTGTTAAAAAGTATGTTTAAATAAATGTATTAAACCCAATGAAATATTATTACTTCGACTATTGTTAGTAACCTGTCTAATTGATCCTCACATCTTAATTTTATTGATGTTCTAAGCAACTTCCTACTTCTCGGAAATAATTCCGCTTCAACTTCATCTCCCTTTCTTCTTCTCTTACTATCGTCATCTCTCTTTTAAGTCAGACAATATGTATTCTACATTGTGAGACCAAGAGAAAAAGTCAATTTCCAATCAATTTGTCGAAGCTGTTTTCTTTAACTATTATGTTATTTTTTTATTTAAATTAATTATATGTATTTTATTTTTAACAAAATGTGTTTAATTATCAACTTGTAAAAAAAATCGTTAGCCAAAAACAAATTTTGGACCAACCGGTTATGCTTTATAAATCCCCCATTCAATTAAATACAAACCCTGCATTCTTTTGAATTCACCTAGCCTAAAGTGAACATATTCCTTTGTATTTGTTTGAATACAGGTGGCCAAAAATGATCAAAGTCATTTGTATCTAATAGCATACAGAGTGTTAATAACCTTTGTAGCATGTTGAAATTACTTAAAATATCGATATGCATGTATAAAAATTTTCTAAGACGTCCCTGGACCAAGTATTAAATATTCCCCAATTTTGTTTACATTGTGAGGTAAAAGAAGAAACATTCCAAAATATGGTTTTATTGATTTGTACGTGTTATTTCTACAATTTGAAAAGTAGTTTCAAGATTCAAGGTCGTTTTGTGATATGTTTAACGAGAATTTTGGTTTATTCCGGTTGCGAAAACAGGTTAGATTTGAAAAGGGAGACGCAAAACTGGCCCCGGCCGATATCGAGGGTCGAGTTAATTCAAGGCAGGTTGAAAGATTTGGTCAAAGGGAATGGTCGTTATGTAGTTTTGCGAAAAACCGGCAAATTTGTCGAAGAATAAGTGATGTACACCCAAAGTAATGTGTCAACTCTGATAGGTGTAATCACTGTTTTGTTTGTTTGTAAGCCGTCTCTCATATGAGACATTTGTAATATGGCGAGTACAACAAATTGGAAGGATAACAACATGTTCCATTGTTAAGTTTTTAAGAAGCCCAGTCTGAAGTCTGTATCCAGTGCCGTCCATTTTAACCTCACTTTATTTGTCCGTGGATGTCGTTCCAGACCATAGAAGCAGTCATTTTTGTTCATGTGGTGGAGAGTTTAACCCCAGTTCTACCCCAGAAATTTTAGTAGGTTCAGTTTTCGACCCCAGAAATCATCTAAAGAACTTAGTGCAATCCAGGTAACTTTTTTGTTTGAGCTCTTGAAGTAAAAATAAACAGTTTAAAAAAATAATTGCTTTCATAACAATTTAAATTTTGATAATTAATATTGTAAATCTTATGACAGTTAGTTTTATAATTTTTGTGTTTTTTGTTGTGTTTTTTAAAAAAGGTGATATGAATATGTAGTTTCATTTTAAAGATATTTCTTTATTTGTAATAAATTATTTCTGCCCCATGTTTATAGTCCAGTAACTATTTTTGTAGTTTTTTTCCCACTTGTAAAACAAAGTTTGTAAACGGATGACATGTAAGTTTTCTTTGATATTTTTTGGTATAAATCTTTGTAGCTATTAATATAGTATTTCTTGTGCCATCTATATTTTTGTAACTGTTTGTAGAGAGACAACAATAAATGTTTAATTTATTTCTCTAACCAATTTGATTATTATTTATTTTAAAAAAGTCTCCCAACCTCTTTTTGTGTTTCTTATTTTAGAAAGGAAGAGCCTCATTTTCCTTTATCCAGCAAGACTAGGATCCCTCGAAGCGGTGTCCATTTTAAATTGCTAGTGGTCTTTCTTGTTGTTTTTGTAACCCCTTTGTTTAGGAGATTCACTCAAGTATCCATTTGTTTCATTTTGTAGTTGCCCCAATTCGACCCCTTGCTATTCACTTATCCAAGACCCAGCTCTCCAAACAAGCCCTGAGTGCCGTTCGCAGAGTATCGTTTATTTTGCTTGCCCTATCTCCACCCCAGTAACTTCTGTTCCAATTTTCAAACCCCTATAATTATACCCTATGTGGTAGGCAAAAAATAATTCGTTACACCTTGGCTTTTTAGCTTTCAGCTGTACTTAGCCACAGGCTTTTTCTTACTTATGACCTTCGGTAATCTCTCATTTGATTTATTGTAAGATAAGGTAAGGGACATTTATCAATTTTTGGATGTATAGTTTCCTTCAAGATATAAGAAATTTTGCCTGACGCTGGTGGAATACCGATTTAGTATTATAATAACACCGATTTAGTATTATAATAACAAACTACCGATTTAGTATTATAATAACAAACAACAGACCCTCCAGGAGCAGATTCGCTAAAATTAACAAAAAAGTTCAAGTACAATATAATATTTTAATAGGGTTGGAATAATAAATATAAAATTAAATATCATATCATGTATTTAATACGTATTTATATCTAAGTAGTTATAGGTATGTTATGTACATACAATGAAATAAGAGAAATGAACAAATTAAAGAAATTAAGGAAAATAATGTTTATAACAAAAAAAGATGAAAAGAGTGGTAGCAATAATCAGAATTAAAAAAGATAACGTAATAAAATTAAACATAAAAAAATCAAATTTGAAGTTTAGATGGAAAAAAATAATTACAAATTACAACTTTATGTCACTATCACTGTCATCTTCAGTAGAATTTCCATAATCTAATGTTATAATTATTGGTTGATATGCCAGGTTAATGTTCTGTAATTATCTTCCGTTTTTAGTGTTGTGGAAATCTTTATTTCTTCTACAACATGTGATACCGATTGGCTACTAAATTTGGGACAGCAGCTGTTTGGCCGTAAACTTCCCTTAAGTTGGCTCCAGATTAATTCAATAGGGTTGAAAAAGAGGCTCAAATTACATATATTGCAGGAAGAATCAATAAAAGATTTATACAAAAGAAGACTAGACCAAAAACTAGAAGAATTCAGATATGACACGTTAGATGAAATGCATGAACACATAAAAACCTGCCTGATTTCAGCGGCCTTAGAAGCTCTTGGAAGAGACGACCAAAGGAACACCCATCAGAATATCAAATTAAGGGAAGACACATTGAAATGCATAAAAGAAAAGAAAAAACTACACATAAAATACCTAAACACCAAAAAACAGGAAGACTTAGACCTATATAGATCGAAAAACAGAGAGGTAAAGAAAAGAGTAACAAATGAAAAGAACGAACGATGGGAACAAGCATGCACAGAGATAGAACGACATATCGGAGGAACGAGAAATTCAGAATCATGGCGAATATTAAAAGCACTTCAACGAAATAAGACAGAGAAAACCCAGATCGGCAAAATTAGTGAAAACGAGTGGCAAGAATACTACGTAGAACTACTTACAGAAAACCGTCCCCAATTTCAGGAAGAGAATATAGAACATGCAGGAAATGGGGCATACGACCAGATAGAAATAAGCCTGGCAGAAGTTAAGAGAGCAATCAAGACATTGAAGAAGAAAAAAGCCAAAGGACCCGGAGGAATACCAAACGAACTAATTAAAAACGGAATGGAAAAGTTATTCCGCATGCTACATAGAATGTTCGAAAGAGGACTACATGGAGAAGAAATACCTGCGGAATGGACACAAGCATACATCACATCCATACATAAGAAAGGAAACAGGAAAAAATGTGAAAACTATAGAGGAATTAGTATAATATCGTCGGTAGGTAGACTTTACGGGAAAATTATTAAGGAAAAACTAGAAACTGAAATAATAGGAAAAATTGGAGAAGACCAAGCAGGGTTCACAGTAGGAAAATCATGCCTAGATCATACGTACACATTAGAACAACTGATAGAGAAGAAAATGGCAAAAGGTAGACCGGTCCATCTGGCCTTTGTTGATCTAAAGAAAGCATATGACTCAATACCTAGAGTCAAATTATGGGAAGCAATGAATGATCTCGGAATCCGACAAACACTAATAAAAGCAGTTAAAGCACTATACAAAGAAAACAAAGTAGCTATTAAATGTGGAAATAAAGCCTACAATCCATTTAAGACGACAAAAGGACTTCTACAAGGCTGTGCTACGTCCCCTACTCTGTTTAAAATATTCTTGGAAAAGACACTCAAACCATGGAGGAGAAAGTGCGAAGGAATGGGCATACCAGTAAGAGACGAATACCTATACACCTTAAGTTTTGCCGACGATCAAGTAGTCATCGCACAAGATGAAGAAGATCTCAGCTTTATGCTCAGAAAACTAGAAGAAGAATATAAAAACAACGGAATAGAAATAAACTTAGAGAAAACCGAATACCTAACAACAGAAAACAAGGATATGAGAAACCTAGAGATAGACGAGGGAAGACAAATATATGGAACAGATAAATTCAAGTATTTAGGAACCATAATATCGAACCAGGGAACAACAGAAGAAGATATAAACAACAGACTGAGACAAACAAGAAACTGTATAAGACAACTAAACTCAGTGTTGTGGGATAAGAACATTACGATAAAGACAAAAAAGAGAATATATAATACCCTGACAAGAAGTATCCTGACATATGGGTCCGAAAACTGGACAATAAACAAGAGAAATAGAGGTAGAATAAGAGCAGTAGAAATGGAGTTCCTGAGGAGAAGCTGTAGACTTACAAAAAGAGACAGAATTGAAAACGCAGAGATTAAGCGGAGAATGGGAGTGCAAGCAGACATAATCGACTATATAGAGGAGAAGAGACTATCCTGGTACGGCCACGTCAGAAGAGCGGACAGAGGACGCTGGATAAACAGAATCACAGAATGGAGCCCGATTGGAAGAAGAAAGAGAGGAAGACCCCGAAGGTCATTCAGAGATGAAATCGACGAGGCTATGGAGAAAAGAACCCTGCGAGATGGAGACTGGAATGACAGGGAAAATTGGAGAAAACGGTTGAGTGAAGGAAGACAGTGAAAACTGTGGAAATCCTTAGTAGTAGTAGTAGTGAACACAGAGCTTATATTCAAGAATGCACTTTTTGCCTTTCCCATGCGACATTTAAGCTCTTGGATGTTGTCCTACGACTCAACAAATCAATATCAAAAAGTTTAAAAAATTAAACTAAAACTCTTACATAGTACAAATATAACAAGAACCAAATTCAACAATACCAATATACATATTACAAAATAAGAGATCTTTTTAACTGAGTTAAAGTTATATTGAAAATATCAAAACCGAAAACCTTTAATAGCCCCATGTATCTATCCAATGGGTTTGTATACCATAGGTTGTTCTGTGGAAAGGGTTATTGAAAACATTTAGGTAATGTAGAGCTTGATGGGGAACATTAAAGTTAATCTGGTTTAACAGGTTTGGACAATCAATAAATCCATGTATGATCTCATATGTAAATATAGCTCCTGACATATCACGACGGTTCTGGAGTGAGAGTAAAGATAATTGTTGTTCAATACGATACGGGAATAATCATGATTTTCAATAATAGTGTCAACATAATAAGCACAACATCTCAAAAATGTATGCAGGACTTTTTATTGTTTAGTTTAGATGCCTTTATTGAAATAGAGTTTATATGGTAACAGAAAGTAAGCTTTTCATCAAAAATTACACCTAAATTCCGATTAGAAGAAACATAATTTAGTGGCTGATTATTAATAGTATTGCTTGTTTTAATTCTTTTGACTTTACAAGAAAAAAGAGGTTGTTCTGATTGCACCAATTTTGTAATCTAAGTCATCTTGCAACAAGGCTTGATTTTTTAAGTTATCTACAACTTTCCAAATTTTCAAGTCATCTGCCAACATTAGACATTTGCTATTTAGGAAACAGGAAGTGATGTCGTTAACGAAGATATTAAAAAGAAGTGGAGAAGTGTGGCCTCCTTGAGGAACTCCAGATGTTACTGAGATACTGTCAGATAGATGACAACCTATCTTGACTCTTTGATTTCTACCAGATGTAGAGTTTTAATTCATTCAACAAACCTGACATGAAAGACTACATTAATTAATTTGCCCAAAACTATTTGAATATCTACACGATCAAATGCCTTGAAAAAATCTGTATATTGCATCTACCTGCTTACGGTCTTCCATTTGAGATTATATATCAGATTGATAGCAAACGAAGTTTGTTTCAGTGAATTTTTTGCTATGAAAACCATGTTATGATTGAGATATTAAGCCTTTACATAACCAAGAAAGTTACTTTGCTATCGAAGAGCTTAGAGATTGCAGATTGTATACAAATGCTACGATAATTTTCAATGTTGTCTTTCTGATCATTTTTAAATATAGGAACAACATAACTTTCTTTTCATGAACAAAGAAACATAAAGGTTTCCAGAGATCTATTAAACAATATAACAACGGATACAGGCACACTTTTTTAATAAAAAATTGGCACCCCATCTGGGCCAGTAGTAAGCTTATTGGGCAGCTCATTTATGCCATTAAAAATATCAGTTATGGTAATCTTAGAAGGACAAATATGTGTACTAAAGTTGCTATTTAACGGATGGATAGGTATGTAAATGTTGTTATTTGGTGAATACACAGTTTGGAAGAAGTTCCTAAATAAATTAACTATGTCTTGACCATTTTTTGTAGATTGGACTTGATAAAATAAGGAGTAGGTAGGTTATGACTGGATCGCTTATCGTTGATGTACTTCCAAAATGATTTTGGTTCATTTTTAGGCCAGATCTTTGATATAGTTGCTAAAGCAACTTTCAGACAGTTGTTCACATTCAGCTCTTAGGTTGGAAAATCTAATATAGTCATGGGAACTCATATAGGGCTTGAATATACTTTGAAAACGGGAAAAGTTTTTAGAAAAATAAAGCAGCAAAATTTTGTTTTGTTTTGATTCTGTAGCTGTTGCAGGATTATTATCTCTGACTAATATAGCAGTGTGGTCTGCGAATGTTGTAGTCGTTACATTTTCATTTGTTGGTACACACCTCGTGCATAAATATCAAATATAATATAGGATACAGAACACTACCTTGCTTTGAATTACCATTATTTGCTGTATGTCCAGTAACTAAATACTTATGAGTGACACTGTCTGTATCTAATTTTTTCACACAATACAGATACATACAGAAAATATATTTGTTTTTATTTTGACGTACACAGTTATCATTATAAAATATATTTTGTTTTCGTTTATTTTCTGAAACCGTTTTCAAATACTGATAAACACAAGTAGAGATTTCATTCGCGCCTCTTTTTACAAGTCAACCTTCTTTTTGAAATAGGTCAAATGTGGTAAAATTTATAACGTTCAATCGAGATTTATGTTAAAATTTTGCACCTTGAGCTAGAATCATGACAGCTTGAAGATCGTAACAACAAGCCACGAGATCGATCTTCCACCTCTTTGTCCGATTGCTTACTTTCTCTAGACAATTTAACTACCTTTTGATGAGTTTAATGTCCTAAAATTATATCTTCCTGTTTCCTTGCACTATTATTAAAAGACTCACATGTAGAGCATTGGTCCTTCTTTGGTTTATGGAATGCTATATTGAATTTTGTATTGAAAACTCTTTCATATATTGATTTTTTAAAATAATCTTGTTTTTCTCCAAATACATTTTTCTTTGTACAGCCTATACATCATTGCTAAATTCAGTGACCCATCCAGGTATTCTTTTTGTGTTCTCGATCTACAGTAATGTGACTCAATGCGAGGGAACGAATTTATATGCTGCATAATATATTCAGTTTTGTTTATTTGGTTGTCGTGTTTTCCCCTTCTTTCTTCCTCCACACATCCGGTTTTGGTTGTTTTAGCAACAATTGTTGCCACAGCATTGTTTGAAATATCAAGCGTAGCAGTAAAAAACTTTTTACAGACTTTTTTTATTGCTAGGTGAAATAGGAGTCATATATTTTGATATGTAATCTTCCTGGCGAGTCTTGTTCCCTAACTCATAACATTTTCTTAGCAGTGATTCCCTATAATCTTCATTTATTTTTTCTTGACATTTATTTATATAAACAGTTATCGCATGCCAGTTTTAGTTTTTTTGGCTTCGTGCAATCTGCCCAGTCTTGACAAATAGCTTTGCCCTGTTGCAATCTTATGTTTCTTTACATTTCTCTTCAGAAGGTGCCTTCAATTCATCGATTATAAGCGGATATTCATTTTCACGAACAACATTTTTTAGTACAAAATAAATCTTACTTGATCTTTCGTCAGGTAAATTGTAATCAGGATCATCATCTGTATTAATCACATCTAAGTTACTTGGATTAAAACCATGAAAATACTAGGCTGTCTTCTGCAGTATATTCCGCTGTGGATTGGCAAGCTGTTCCAGCAAGGCCGAACTCTTCCTTTTCTACATCATCTGAAAACCAAAATTATTATATCTGTATAAAATGTTTGCTTACCTATTTCTTAATTGAACTTTGAAAATTAAAGGCAGATATCGAGCACAGTTTTATTAATTAAATCTTGCCCAAGTACTTTCGCTCCCTAGAACATCTTCAGGGTCATTTCGTCAATTTTGTGCTATCCAACAATTGCAGAATGTCATAAACATAAATTTAAACATAAAGTTGAACATAACACTACACTAAACAAGGACAAACAATTTAAAATTATTTAAAAAGTCGAAGCTAAATTATGGTCGGCAATAGGAGAGAGAATGGAACAAAAATTTCTTAATTCGCTCACCATACATAGCCACAAACACGCTACTTTTGCAGATTGGTTATTTATAGGATAAACATTATTAATGATTATCACGTACGTACCTTTTGATTCATTTTTGTTATCCTTCAACAGGGTTACTATAAATTTTCCTCTTTCGTTCATTCTACGAAACTACTTTTCACAGCTAGAGCTTTTTAGTAGAAACAGATTACTAATACGTGACTAAATGCAAATAAACCTCTTTCTACAAGTCTATTACGGTGTGGCATTGGCAAGATATCCCAGTGTCCCTGTGACATCGAAAATTATTTGAAGTCACGATTTCGTTCAACACTGAGGTATCTCACTGTTGTTGTTTTCACTGTGAAGGGACACAGTGGTTTAATCATTGCAGAGCACGATTTTGTGTAGTTATACATGTATCCGTGTTACCAGTATAGAGTGCAAGCAATTCTATGTAAATAGTGTACTTTCAAAAAATTAAATTTGGGACTTATCTCACTGTTGCTTTGAGGTGTCGATATATTGATAGCAGATAAAAACAGTTAGTAACTGACCCTAGAATGTTACAAGATGTGAATATTGACTCCAACCAAATCCTAGTAGTAAAAATAGAGTGAAATTTAAGGAAAATAAAATAAGAAGGATATGCACAGGCAATGAAATTTCTATTAATATTTTAATATAGAATCCACAAATAGCAGGAACTATATACGTACGCAACATAACTACCAGGCGTAACGTTCAAAAAAGGGCGAGGTTGTTCTTTGCTTTCAAATATGGTACCAGATATATTAGTAGTATAAACAAATTTATTTCAAGTTGGAAATTTATCAGGTTACGTATCAAGAATTACGTCTTTATAATATAACTTTTTAGTTATATTCATTTAAAATTTTCAGAGATATTAAAATGTTTCCTTAAGTTGTTTGAACAGTATTTTATTTGTAAAATATCATGGTAAAATGTTTATTATGGTTATTGAAATTAACTATTTTTAGTAGATACATATGCGCTTTATTTTATGTAATTACAAAATAAAACTATAATCGATCATTGATCATTATGCAAATGTGCAGTTTTTCAACATTTGTTTTTATTTTCTTTACAAAATCAATTCTAGTTGAAATGTTGTTTCCTAACGGAGGTTAGATATCATCCTGATTTTGATATTATCCACTTCTATTCTACACAGTTCTATTAAACTGGATTGGAACCACTCCCTTAAATACTGCATTATTTCTCTTATTTTTACTTGTATTAGTACAAGTCATATTTCGCGAATTAGATGCGACAAGTCCAAAATAGAAATAAGTGGAAAAGTTTACGGGGGCCGATGTTCCGCAGTGGACAAATATCGGCTAATTGATTAGACCAAAATATAGACACGATGGACAGCAATGAGTGGCGACAACGAGTAAGGAACAGCGATCCCTGAAAAGGGAAGAGCTGAGGAGGAAGAGGATGGGACCAAAATAAGAATAAAACTAGAAAATAGGAAAAATTACCAACTAGAAACTCGAGAAGACTTAAAAGGAACAAAACAAAGTTGGAATTAGAAGAGAGATAGAAAGAATATTATATAAGATAATAAGACATTCTAATAAAACAAAACAATGAAAATATGTGGAGTAGTCAATATAATTCAATGAATTAAAAAAAGTACGATATTGTGGAATAAGTATGTCCAAATAGTAGTTAAAAGAAAGAAAGAGACGTGGAAAAAATAAGTGGAAACAAAAAATGAACACGATATTATATTAACTCTGTGTCCCCTAAGAGAGCAAAAAGGATGTTGGGAAGAATTTGAAAGATAATTTAGTCAATGTTATTGCAAAAAATAATAGAATATCCTAGAATAAAATGAAATATTTGAAGGGAAAATGAAAAGAAATATGAGGATTAAAAGACCAAATAATAAAAATATGACAGAAACAATGAAAATAAATTTAAACTAAGTAATGGGGGATATAAAAGCGGGAGAGACGACAAAATCTCACCAACAAACGAAGATGATGAAATAAATACAGAAGAATTTAGAGAAGCTTTAGTGAATTTGAAAATTGTAAAAGCAGGTGGAGCGGATCACATGGCACCAGAAATATTAAAAAAGGAAAAGAAGGAGAAGCATGGTTGCTCAACTATGATTCTCTATAGAAACGGCACTGTACCATCTCTTACAGAGGGTGGAGTATGTTCTGGAAAACCAAGCGGTGATGTTGGGTGAATTTCTCTATATGGAAGGAGCATTCGACAACACCTACGAAGCAATGACAAGGGTGATTCGTCTAAAAGAAATAGTCGAAAAAAGCAGCATGCAGAGGAAACGTGTGACATACACAACGTTACTGGGGGATACAGTGTCAGCACAGACATGTGGGAGTTTTATCTTCTCTCTTGTAGAATCGGGTCATTATTGATTTGATAACTAGACTCCTATCATCCTGGCTCTTAACAACCCGGCGTGGGTCCTAGCCTCCTCAAGAATTTCTCTCCAGTCGTCCCCTATCCATCGCCTTCCTCTGCCAAGCACGTATCCTCATATTTTTTCATGTCTTTATCGATTACGACTTTTTTATGAGTAAAAAATTTTAGTATATAACCAATCAACTAAAAAATGTGTTTTTATAAATAAGTACATATGACATATAATATTTATTATAAGTCATTGTTAAATATGTCTGTACGAAAAACATGGCGACTGATGAAAAGGTATTTTTAAAGCATACCACATATACATTATAAAAACATTGCAACACAGCCAAACCGAAAATTGTTGTTCCATGAGTGACATTTGCGCCTATCTTCAGGTTATACTTTCCTGAATGTCTGATTTTGCTTTTTGGATGTAAACACAAAACAACAATATATAGGTACACTCTGCATAAAACTGCAATTGTTTGTTAATAAAATCTCAAATTTAATAATATGGAAATAAAACAAGAAGTTAGTGAGAAAACTTGTAAATTAGAAATAGATAATGACACGTGTGTTGGTCCTTTGGATGCCTTCAAAATTGAAATTAAGGAAGAACCCAAGATAGAAACTACTTACCAAGCATTTGATTATTCAGACTTAAATGAAATCACTGTAAATACTGAAGTAGAAAGTGAAGATAAATTTATACTATTTGAAGAAAAGCAAACAACAATTGAAGAAAGTAAGTAAATACACTGATTAATACAATAACATAACAAATTATTTGTATGTTGAGGAAGTTTGTTTTTCAACTAAAGGTTAAATAATACCAATACATATACAATTACTTATAGTAGATTTTAAATGTATTGGATATGCTGTTTATGTTATACAGGGTATCACAAAAAGAATAGTCAAAGATTATACCAAGATTTTTAGGGATGGAAATAAGTCGATTTAGCCTTTACCTACAGCCAAAAGTCCACCCAGAAAAAGTTACAAGGTAACTTGTTTCTAGTATATTTAATTAAAAACGGGACGTCAATGAAGCGAAATACTATTATACAATTTTTTGTCTCTTAGCATTTGTTTGTAAAATGAATTTTTACCTTTTTGGAGCACTATTAAAAGCAAATATAGTCACACTTTCCAACAGGCCCCTCAATAGTCTTATCACTTCAGTTGTCCATTTTTTTGAATACTGCAGAAGGTAATTTTAACCTCCGATAGGAGCCTCATCAAGTGCATGCTCCAGTTTGTTAATGATCAAATTTGCTTGAGCCCGATCTAGTTGAGTATCAGGATGATGTCTGTGTACTACCACCATTCTGAATACTTTTGTCACAGTGCTTTATGGCCTAGTCTGCTCGTTAGAACCCCTTGGTTTCTTAGCAACTCTGTTATGAGGGGGCTCATGGTGTTCTCCTGAAGTCTCTTTTTATCCTCGGATGTTGCTGATTTGGTTTTCTTGGGATTTGCTATGGTCCATGTCCCAGCAGCCATTTTTGCCTTTTTTCTCATCTTCCTTTGATGAGCTCTAGTAAGGCATATTTGAGACTTACTTATTTATTTTTTTAAATTAAAAATCCAAAATTATACTTCACAATTTCTAATTTTCAAATTGTAAAAAATTATTCTTTGGTGTATGTTCTAAAACGCAATTCTATCATACTAACAAGATCAGAAATTGTTACGAAACCCCTTACAATTTTTTGAGCTTTCTCTCCCGGTGATTGACTTTTAATTAATTTTATTTATAGTTTATAATTAGAGAGTTTTAATTATATTATTTGTAAATTTGTAAATATTTAAATTAAAAATTTGAATCATATTTTTTTTTAAATATTCATTTATTAATAGTTAAAATAATATTTTATTGTCTTAAATTTTTATAAAATGCAAATATTAAAAATATAGGGAAATTAAATCATTTACTTTTCAAGTGATTGGAATTAAATTTTAAAGCCACTGTTTGAGGTATACACATCATCGCTTAAGTAATTACTTATCAGGCTTCATATATCGTTTTACCTTTATGCTTATACTGTTTCGTATTTGAGTGTTTGAACCATTATTTTTGTGAAATATTTTAATTGAGTTTTGATATTGTGTGTTTATAATTTGGGATTCTCATTTTTATTGCTAAAAAAGATAGTAAGATGTAAATTTAATACATTTTCATGTGTACAAATATCATATTTCAGACATTGTGGAAAAGTTTAGAATTTGTTAAAGTTTCTGATTCAAAATTAGAATATTCAATTCAACAGATGTTCAACATAAAGTGTATTAATAATACAAACTGATCCAACACAATAAAACAAAGGATTGAATATTTATTGTTGAAATTTTATTGTTGTTTATAGAATAGTATTTATAAATGGAATATCTTCTGTGTCAACTTCCTCTATATCAATATCAACAACATCCATTTGCTAGCCATAACTATATAAAAACAGCCTGTAGCATAAATTCGTTAAGTTGTTAAAACTTATGCTGTGATATCAAGCCGGTGGTACCTAAAACAAAAAGATTTTTACTGTTACTATACATATAAAAAAAATTTGACTAAATATGTTTCAATGAAAGAAAGGTAATGTATACTTGCTGAAGAGTTGTATGTCATAAAGCAGGACCCACCTATTGTATGAATTGTCTCACTGTATTTTTATGGAAATCTTAACAAAAATTCGTTATCATCAAATTCTTCAAAATAATTTTCTCGTTCTCGTATATAGGTTCGGCCGTTATTTAAAAAGTATGTTATTCTTTCATTATCATCAAAATGTTCCTCAAATTCGTTAAGGTCTATTTTGTCGATATAAAATGTAGATTTTGCCAAAAATAAATTAAAATAATAGTTCAAACACTGACACGCAAAACAAAACGAATATATAATAGTTTATTTTATAAATTTAAGGTTATAATGTCTTGATTATCTATAAACGGCTCTTAATTGTACTACTTTTGGCTGATTAAAGTTAATTGGCTAACAAAATTGGTCTAATCAGGGTTTAATCAGAACTGAAAGTATTGGCCCTAAGAACATTTTAAAGATGATAAACTCACCTTCAAAAATGCTTTGTGCTGATATTATAGAATCTCCAAAAAACGGTTAATCTCACAACTTTAAGACAACCAGGGATACAATAACTTCACTGCAATGAGGGTACGCAAATTTGTTATAGGCATCCAACATTCCATTTATATCGTGCCAGAGCAGGACAATACACGAATTTTAAAGCGACCTGTATTCCGCCCACTGTACCCCATATATACTACTATTGTATTCCTTTATTTCTGCAATATTTTTTCTGTTCCAGTAAAATGTTTATAGTTAGTTTGTATTTTAGGTTGCCCCCAGGATGAAAACAAAATGAAAATTATGGAAATGTTACTTTCGTCTCATAAAGGAACATATACTTGTCAACATGCTGAAGAAAAATTATTAAATAAAAATATGAAAGTTGGGACTGGACAGAGACCTTCCAAATGTGAAAAACAGTTTAGTGATGCAGGTGGTTTGAAAAAACATTTGAAGGTGCACACTGGAGAAAAACCGTATAAGTGTGAAATTTGTTTAAAGCATTTTATTACTATGCATGATTTGAAAGTACATTTGAGAGAACACACTGATGATTTGAAAGTACATTTGAGAATACACACTGGAGAAAAACCATACAAGTGTGAAATTTGTTTTAAACAATTTAGTGAAGCAGGTGGTTTAAAAAAACATTTAATGGTGCACACCGGAGAAAAGCCGTATAAGTGTGAAATTTGTTTTAAGCAGTTTTCCCAAACAAGTCATTTGAAAATACATTTGAGGTGGCATGCTGGAGACAAGCCTCATAAGTGTAAAACTTGTTTAAAACAGTTTATTACTACAAGTGATTTAAAAAGACATTTGAGAATACATACTAGAAAAAAACTTCACAAGTGTGAAATTTGTTTTAAACAGTTTAGTGAAGCAAGTAGTTTGAAAACACATTTGAGAGTACACACTGGAGAAAAACCATATAAGTGTGAAATTTGTTTAAAGCAGTTTATTAAGATGAATGCTTTGAAAATTCATTTGAGAATACACACTGGAGAAAAACCATACAAGTGTGAAATTTGTTTAAAGCAGTGTATTACTGCATTTGTTTTAAAAAGACATTTAAGAACACATACCGGAGAAAAACTTCACAAGTGTGAAATTTGTTTTAAACAGTTTAGTGACGCAAGTAATTTGAAAACACATTTGAGAGTGCACACTGGAGAAAAACCATATAAGTGTGAAATTTGTTTAAAGCAGTTTAATGATATGAGTGCTTTGAAAATTCATTTGAGAATACACACTGGAGAAAAACCATACAACTGTGAAATTTGTTTAAAGCAGTTTATTAATATGAGTACTTTGAAAAGACATTTGAGAACACATACTGGAGAAAAACCTCACAAGTGTGAAATTTGTTTTAAACAGTTTAGTGTAGCAAGTAGTTTGAAACGTCATTTGAGAGTGCACACTGGAGAAAAAACCTAAAAGTATGAAATTTGTTTAAAACAGTTTAGTGATGCAAGAAATTTGAAAACACATTTTTTGAGAGCAGTTTATTACTGCAAGTGATTAAGAAGAAGACGTCATCGAAGCAGTTAACGAATTTGTATACCTGGGAACGCGCGTCAATTCTGAAAATGACACTACCGCAGAGATAAACCGCAGAATTTGCACGGCTAATAGATGCTATTTTGGGCTTAATCTCCTTTTTAAATCTACAGGTATATCAAGAAATATAAAAGTAAAACTCTACAAAACAATAATACGCCCAGTCCTAACATATGGTTCAGAAACCTGGACTTTAACAAAAAGCAATGAAAACATGTTAGGATGTTTCGAAAGAAAAATACTAAGGCGCATCTATGGAGCGGTAAATGAAAATGGTGTCTGGAGAAGACGATACAACTTCGAACTCTATAGGATATACCAGGAACCAGATATCGTAAAACACATAGACCCAGCTAGAAAAACGCTCCTTGATAGACCTATTGGTCAAAGAAGAAGAGGAAGACCCAGAACAAGATTCCTAGATAACATCGATGAAGACATGAGAAATATGGAAATACATGCTTGGCGAAGGAAGGCGATGGATAGGGACGACTGGAGAAAAATTCTTGGGGAGGCTAGGACACAGGGTTGTAAAGCCAAAATGATGATGATGATTAAAAAGAAACACGTGAGCATGCTCTGGAGGAAAATTTCACAAGTTTGAAATTTGTTTTAAACAGTTTATTACTAAAAGTAATTTGAAAACATGTGAGAGTGCACAGTGAACATTTATAAGGTTAAGATAATATGGATGTTGGTGTAGTATTATATAAATCAGAATTTACTCTTCGGAGTGTTTGTGACAGATGAGTCTAGAATTTTCAATCTCATAAGCAGTCATAGTAGCAGTTGTAATGTTATGTAATATAATATAAATGTCACGTTTTCAACACGATTTTATCATTAGATATTTTTAGTAGATCGATATAGTGTTTCAGTAAATTAGTAAATTGAATGAAATCGTAGGCTTCCACGGCCAGAGTCAGAATTATAGTTTATTCGTCTTCCGGGTTTGGACCGTGTCATTTGTGAGTGACCCAAAAGTGGGTTCATCTCGACGTTTCGCTACAATTGTATGTAGCTTCTTCAGGAGAACAAAAAAGAAAAAGAAAACAAAAGACAGGAAGATGGGTAGTTAGCAACGGTAACTCAGTTACTCAACGCAACCAGAGGCGAATACTAACTACCAAGATGGGCATTTGGTCACAGTAACTCAACTACTTAACGCAGCCAGAGGTGAAAATTTTCTTTTCTCCCATTCTGCAGTTGCAGAACACTGCCAAGAAACCGGTCATTCCATATTGTTCGAAAAAACCCATATTATTTCTAAGAGCCTCTTCTTTTATTCCAGGAAAATCCGCGAATCTCTAGAGATCCGAAAAAATCCACATAACATCAATCGAGAGGAAGGATACTACTTGTCTCCCATCTGGAATCTCACTCTAGAGCCGCCGTCCAGTCCCGCTACCACGATGCAGCCACATGATTGGCCAGCGCGCGCTTCTTGACGTTCGCGCCACGGAGTGTGCCGATACGTCCTGACACGACAGGTCACCGCGACTATAAATAGAGCGGTAGCGGAGTAATCGTCGGATTCACTCCCCGCCTCTCGACTCGTTAGTGTTCTGAGCTGTTGGACGTGAATCCCTGTCCTGGCATTTGGTTTTCACCTCTGGCTGCGTTAAGTAGTTGAGTTACTGTGACCAAATGCCCATCTTGGTAGTTAGTATTCGCCTCTGGTTGCGTTGAGTAACTGAGTTACCGTTGCTAACTACCCATCTTCCTGTCTTTTGTTTTCTTTTTCTTTTTTGTTCTCCTGAAGAAGCTACATACAATTGTAGCGAAACGTCGAGATGAACCCACTTTTGGGTCACTCACAAATGACACGGTCCAAACCCGGAAGACGAATAAACTAGTAAATTGAAGTTGAAATCATTAGACCTGGTGTTCCGTCTCTCCACACATATTATTTTTTTTATTAATTATTTTTTATTATTCTATTTTATATTTAATTCCCACTTAACGTGTGTGTGTACTTAAACTAATACGCTCCTGTACGCGCCGCCCCTATGAAACTTAAGGGAGGCGAAGCTATTTCAGACTACACGCATCTCAGTTTTGTATAGATCAGCGCGATAAACATTCCAGTTTTTTGTGTAAAATCAACCACGCAACTTTAAGAAGACTCTGTCCCTCTGAGATTCACTTAAATTTCATTCCTTGTCTTACTCCGTTTCATATCTTTATTATTTCTCTCTAGGAAACGTATGTGTTTCTCCGTCGCACTTGTAGTTTTCTCTATTACTTGTTTTAGTGTATGTATCGTGGATCTTCCTTTTCTGAACCTGTACTGATAATCTCATATGCTTTGTTCTGTGTACATTGTTAGTCTGTTTAATTATACCAGCCATACTTTATGTTCAATCAATCAGTTTATAACGTTCTACGCCGTCTTCTGATTTCCAGTCTCCATTTATCTCGGTCGTTCCAAAGGTTTTCTTCAACTCACCTCTCCCTTAAGTCTTTATCGATTCCTTCTCTCCAACTTAATCTCGGTCTACCTTGCTTTCTTCTTCTATTTGGTGTCCAGTTCAATACTTTCTTTGGTATTCTGTATTCATTCATTCTTTGGACGTGTCCATACCATCTTAGTTGATTTATTCTGATGTACTCTGTTATATTGTGCTTAATACCTATAGTTTCTCATATTCTTTCGTTTTTTACTCTGTCTAATTTTGATTTTCCAGCCGCTCTTCTCCAGATGTCCATGTCTGTTGCTTCTAATGCTTTTAAGTTTTTTTCCTTTCAGTGGCCATACCTCACTTCCATATGTAACAATGCGTTTTATAATGCTGTTATAGATTTTGTGTTTGTTTTCTTTGAAAATTGTTTATTCCACAGTACACTGTTTAATTGCATAATGGCTTGTCTTCCCTGGTTATTTCTATGTTTATTTTCTTCGTTTAATTTGCCATCGTTGGTTATTTCAATGCCTAAATATTTGTATTTTTGACAGTGATTTATTTCTCGCAGTATTTCTTTTAAGATTAGATTTTGTTGAATTCCCCCAATACACATGTATTCAGTTTTCTTAATATTTACTTCTAGCCCCCGCAGTTCGTATTCTTCGATAAGTTTACGGGTCATATATTCGAAGGCTTCATAGTCTTGGGCCATCACTATCTGGTCGTCTGCACAACTCAACGTATACAATATTGCGTCTTTTAGAGAAATTCCCGTGTTTCTGCATTTTTTTTCCACATTTTCATCGCTTACTCCGAGTAGATCTTAAACAAAGTAGGAGACACGTTTGAGTTCTTTGCTGATAGTGAAACTCTTGGATACCTCCTGACTTTTCTTTATTGTATACTCAGGTGCAAAAAAATCGATCCATTCCTTATTTCTTAATTATTTAAAGTTGTATAATTTTAGAGACATTAAATTATGTATGTAAATTTAGGTGTACCCTCGTATACGAGAAATAAAATAATATTTTTAATATTGCTTTTTATATTTCTTAAAACAAATTGGTATTTCAGGTTTTTGTCAAAAAGGGTCTGAAGCAAGTAGATATTTATTGAATGTTATTTTTAATTCAACAACCATACTAGTGGTTTTTAGTGGTGATTTTATTTTCAAAATGTGTTATATTTTTATTTAATTATCCTTCCTAAATATCTCTAACTCCGACAGATGCTGCAAGGGCGGTGACTTTAGTTCAAGATGGTCGTAGCCAATATTATGCAGCTGAAATGTTGGGTGTTGAAATGTTGGGTCGATCTTCGGTTCAAAGAGCAGTTCGGCGTTTTAGCGACACCGGTAACTTCACAAGAAGACCAGGATCAGGTCGTAGAAGGGTAACATCCGAATGAGGTGATCGATTTCTGGTCTCATCATGTTTGAGAAATCGGCATCTAACTTCAGTTGAACTGGCAAATCGTCTGAGCGAAGTGAGAAATGTGGAGGTAAGCAGATGGACAGTTCGTCGACGACTTGTAGAAGGTAATTTATTATACAGAAGGCCAGCGCTATCTCCAATACTATCCATAGAACATCGCAGAGCTCGCCTTGCTTTTGCAAGAGAAAATGAACACTGGAGTGATGCAGATTGGAGCAATGTATTGTTCTCAGATGAGCCCAGATTTTGTCTAAGGTTACCAGACGGCCGAGAAAAGGTTTGGAGAAGACACGGAGAGAGATATTTTCAATGTAATAGTGAGAAAGAATAAGTTATCGGGCGGGCTCCGTTATGGTTTGGGCTGGTATCAGTTCAGAAGCCCATACTGATTTAGTTATTGTAGATAGAGGTTCTATGACTGCTGCAAGATATATAACAAGTATTTCAGATTAGCATGTGGTACCTTTTGCTCCTTTCATTGGACCTAATTTTATTTTTATGGACGACAACGCGCTTCCTCACCGTGCTAGAATCGTCAACCAATATATAGAGGAGGTGAGAATTGTCCGTATGAACTTGCAGTCCCGATCAGCTTGCAGTCCCGATCTCAATCCCATAGAACATCTATGGGATATGATGGGAACAAGTCTTCGAGTACGAGTACCCCGTCCAAACAACTTGGCTGAACTTACAGCGGCTCTTCAAGAAATATGGGACCAATTGGATCAATTTGATATCCAGAGGTTAATTACCTCAATGTCTAGACGTGTACAGGCTGTTATAAGGGCCCGAGGGGGAAACACTAGATATTGATTTATTATCAATGTTGGGTGCATTTCTCGATGTGGAAGGAGCATTCAATAACAACTACGAAGCAATCACAAGGGCGATTCGTCTAAAAGAAATAGACGAAAAAAGCTGCATATGGATATACAGCATGCTGAGGGAACGTGTGATATACACAACGTTACTTGGGGATACAGTGTCATCACAAATATGTGGAAGCTTTATCTTCTCTCTTGTAGAATCGGCTCATTGATGTTTTGATAGCTAGACTCAGCAACGACAATCATCATGTTCTGGGCTATGCGGAAGACCTCTTCATCTTATTATCCTGACTTAACAACTAGACGTGGATCCTAGCCTCCTCAAGAATTTCTCTTCAGTCGTCCCTATCCATCGCCTTCCTCTGCTAAGCATATTTCTCATGTCTTTATCGATTACGCCTTTTTTATGCGTAAAAAATTTTGGTATATCACCAATCAACTAAAAATATTTAATAAATATTTCTTTACAAATTTATAAACATGTACGTATGACGTATGGTATTTATTATACGTCATTGTTGAATCTGTCTACGAAAAATATGGCGGCTGATGAAAAGTCAACCTTAGTAAGTCTACGAACCGTGAGTATAGTGTGTATTCATTGTACCATGAGTATAGACAACTTTATACTGTGCTTGTCATGTGCTTGTACTTTCTTTAACCTAACACCAAAGAATATAGACGTCTATTCTTTGCTAACACTGAACCTAACCCACGGTTCTTAGACTGACTTAATCTAGGAACCGTGAACCTAACCTCCGTTTCCCTTGTCCGATTTTGCTTTTTGGATGTAAACATAAAGCTGCAATTGCTTGTTACATAAATTCATATTTAATATGGAAATGGAACAAGGTCCTAACCTCCTCAAGAATTTCTCTCCAGTCGTCCCTATCCATCGCCTTCCTCTGCCAAGCACGTATTCCCATATTTCACATGTCTTTATCGATTACGTCATTTTTATGCGTAAAAAATGTTGGTAACCAATCAACTAAAAATATTTATAAATTTATAAACAAGTACATACATTATACGTCATTGTTAAATCTGTCTGTTCATAAAACATGGTGGATGATCAAAAGTCCTTTTTGAAGCATTCAACATAGACATTATAAAAATATGGCAACACTGCCAAACCGAAATATGTTATTCCATGGTACAATGTGTACCATGATGTTATTCCATCCATGGTTGACATTTGCGGCTATCTTCAGTTTTTTTTGTACTTATACTTGCTTCTACTTCATAAATCTGCAATAATTGTTTGTTACATAAAACATAAAATCAAATTTAATAATATGGAAATAAAACAAGAAGTTATTGAGAAAACTTGTAAATTATAAATAGATAATGGCACGTATATTATCCCTTTGGATTCCTTCAAAATTGAAATTAAGGAAGAACCCAAGACAGAAACTGCTTACCAAGCATTTGATTATTTAGACTTAACCGTACAATGCGCAATGTAGCTAATCTGATACAAATGTATTCAAACTCACTTGATTTATTTGTGTATACAAATATTTCTCCGCTGCACATTGTAGACTTTCAGGTACACCTTTATGCAGCTCTTCAACAAGAAACTATTTTTATTACCGTTGCGCGTTCGAACTTTTGATGCTTTTGGTGCATTCCACTACCGTTGTCGGCTTATGTTGCATGTGGTGATTCTTTAGTGCAGAATTTTATAATTTGTGATTATTTTCGTTGATTTTTTTCTAAGTTTTTGGACGATTCAAGTGCTATAAGGTTTGTATTTAAAAATCAAAGTCATACATTATTCAAATAATATACTTTTTTCACTGTACATCCCTTTAAAATAGACGTATCAGATCTGATACATTATGCTTGAACGTAAATTTTATTTGCAGCGCCAATTTCATTCAAAATGATGCGGAAGTTCGATATGAAGAAGATTCTCAGTGAGAAAGAATTGGAAGAAATTGCTGAACAGTTTTTCGATAGTGAAGACGACTTAGATGATCCAGATTTTAATGAAGATGACTTAGGTGAGTTGAATGATAATGACTTACATTCTCTACCAATTGAAATGGAAGACGGCACGGTTTTACAAGATGTCGTTAATGATGATATGCGAGTAGAGGAAGAAGAATATGTCGAAAATGATGAAATTCCAGAACTAGTTCCAGAAGTTCCCAAATTTGATAAGGCAGTGTATAAAAATATTTTATGGCGTAAGAAAAATCTAATTCCAAACGAGGATGCCTTTAAATTGTTGATGAAACCAACTATTATGCTTTGGATAAGGATCCAAACAGACCAGCTAATGTAACTGAACATGACATCAAACAATTCATAGGAATATGCATTTATATGTCTATAGTACATATGCCCGACGTGAGAAATTATTGGTCACCTACACTTGGGTTTGATAAAATAAGTAGTGTTATGAGTTACAATAAGTTTGTGAAGATTCGAAGTTACCTGCATTTTAATAAAAACTCAGAAATGAAACCAAGAGATCACCCTGAGCATGATAGATTACATAAGTTACGACCCATCATCGATGAGCTGAATGAAAAATTCCAATCTGTTCCATTACAGGAATACCTTTGTGTTGACGAGCAGTTATGTGCAACTAAAGGTAGACATTACATAAAACAGTATCTTCCTGCGAAACCTCATAAATGGGGATACAAACTATTTGTACTTTTCGAAACAGACGGTTTTTCGTATAAGTTTGAGATTTTTACTGGAAACGAAAATAATCCCAAATACAGAAAATCAGAAGTGCCAGATTTGGGATCCAGTGCTAATGTGGTCGTTCGATTATGTAGAAGTGTAGCACGTAATTTAAATTATAGAATATATTTTGATAATTACTACACATCAATACCTCTTGTTACTTATCTTGCACAAAATGGAATTCTATCTCTAGGAACAATTCGAAGAGGACGAATTCCCAACTGTAAATTGCCTAGTGATAAGGAGTTGATGAAGAACAATCGAGGCGTTTCCCAAGAATATGTGGCTAATGTTGATGGGGTAGAAATTTCGTCAGTAGTGTGGAAAGACAATAAAATAGTGACGCTTGTATCTTCCTTCACGGGAAAATTACCTCTATCGCAAGTGAAACGCTTTGACAGAAAAGAAAAGAAATCAACTGAAATAGAATGTCCTAATTTAGTAAAAGAGTATAATAGACACATGGGAGGTGTCGATTTACTAGATGGATTGATAGGAAGATATAAAATCAAAATGCGCTCTAGGAAATGGTATTTACGAATTTTTTATCATTTGATTGACATGACCATAATAAATGCCTGGCTGTTATACAGGAAAGTCACAAAAAGTCGCGGAGGCAACCATTTATCTTTGGCAAAATTTTGGGTAGACATTGCATATTGCTTATGTAATCAAGGCTCTTCAAATTCGAATAAAAGAGGACGACCAAGCGATCTTGAGAAGAGTATTCAAGAAAAAAAGAAAAAATCTGTGTCTACTTCTTTTATACCGCCTAAAGATGTTCGTCTAGATGGATTTGACCATTGGCCTGTTTATGATGAAACACGTCAAAGATGTAAAAAACCCAATTGCAAATCGTTTTCGTTCATTAAGTGTTCAAAATGCGGTTTACACTTCTGTTTAAATAAGAACAATAACTGTTTCGTGAGTTTTCATAAGGACTAATTTTTTTTTTCATATTTACATGATGTAGCAAATCTGATACATGTGAACTTTTTTCTGTATAAACATTTTTATTTGACATAGATTTTTTTTGTTATTTTTTTATTATTTATAGATGAACATTCAGTAAGAAAAAATTTTTTTTGACTCGAAAAAAAAAATTGCGCATTGTAGGGTTAAATGAATTGACTATAAACACTGAAGTAGAAGGTGAAGATAAATTTATACCATTTGAAGAAAAGCAAACAACAAATGAAGGAAGTAAGTAAATATCACTGACGAATAAAATAACATGGTAACAAATTATTGTAGGATGAGGAAGTTTATTTTTAAATTAAAATTTATAGAATACATATACAATAATTACTTAAAATAGATTTTAAAGAATATTTTGTGATACCTAAGAATAACTTTTACAAGGTATCACAAAAAGGATGATCATAGATTATACCACGATTTTTAAGGATGAAAATAAGTTGATTTGGCCTCACTTATCATCATCATTTTGGCTTTACAACCCTATGTGGATCCTAGCCTCCTCAAGAATTTCTCTCCAGTTATCCCTCTCCATCACCTTTCTCCGCCAAGCACATATTCCCATATTTCTCATGTCTTCATCGATGTTATCAAGAAACCTTGATCTAGACCTCACTTGCAAAAGTCCACCCAGAAAAAGTTATGAGGTAACTTTTTTACAACATAACATTGGATTAAAAATGAGACATTGAAGGAATGAAATACCTATTATACATTTTTTTTGTATATTATTAGCATTCTGTGATTTTGGGATATAAATTATTTGATAATTAAGAATTTTTTGTTGTTTAACTGGTTTTATGTAGCGGTACTCTATTTTTGTTTATTCAAAAATGCAGTACACATTATTAGGATTTTGAAAAATTGAAACTATCATGTTCTGTTGTTTTGTGGCTACTTGTAAAAATAAAAATGAACAAACTCAAGAAAACATTTTTTATTAATAAGCTTGTTTGTGAGAGAAACAAGCTTACAGTCTCTGGCCAAATTATTAGATGCACTGCAAGATTTCATGTAAAATATTAACTTTTAACTGAGTAACTAACATTGTACCATTTTATTATTTTCAATTGATTTGTTTTTTATTTTTATATTATCCAATCAATTACTAATATATTTGACATAAATAAACAGCATTTATTTAGAAAAGCAACCGTTTATTAAGCATTAAAGAAAAGTGAAATTAATGCTAGTAAAAGTCAGTATTTAGTTGAGCAACCTCCAGTTACTATCAATGCTTTAATTCTGAATGGCATGCTATCAATGCAAGACTACTGTTTCCTGCATTTAAAGATGATGATGCCACACATAAATAATCTTTTCTAGGAGCTGGTTTTTGTTGGTAATCACATCTTCAGCCACTTCTCTTTTCATCAGCTCACACACATTTTCAGTTGGGTTCATATTAGGGCTATTACCCAACCAATTCAACAGGTAGATATTTTTTCTGCCAAAAAAGCTAACAGACCGAGCAGTGTGACAGGGAGCTCCATCTTGCATGAAAGTGAAGGGTTCCCCATTTGTAATACTTCTTTGTACTGATCTTGCCTCATTATTCCTTTGAAGACATTGGTGGGATGTTTAACTGTCAGGATCACACAATCAGGATGAAACTTTTCTTCATGATGACTACAGATACTGAACTTTATTCTGCAAAATTTCGAATGTGGTAAAATAGGAAAAATATATAAATTTCCATATTTATTTGCTTTATATAACTATAAATAATAATGTATCAATTTTTGATTAAATGGCTGTATCTTACTCATTTCCAGAAGTCCATATCTTTGTCTTGCCATTGTTTCGCCTATTTCCGGCATTTTTCTTTAATTGCAGCTGTTAATTTGGGCTTCCTGGCTGGGTAACAGGCTTTTAAATCTAATTCTTTCAATTTTCTTTGAAAAGTGTACTCAGAAACATTTACGCTAGCATCCCGGAGTTGTCATTTTATTACCTTTGTGGCTATCAAATCTGTTTTCTAGACAAATTTTCTTCAAATGTCTATCTGACTGTGGAGTGAAAATTGGTTTTCTACCCCGCATCTTTTCTTTCTTTTCGGGCTTAATTCCTCCCTTGACTCAATTTTCTTTTTTTTTCTGCGTCATACACTAGTTTCAGAAACCTCCAATCTTCTTGATATTTCTCGGTTTATATATATATATATATATATATATATATATATATATATATATATATATATATATATATATATATACAATGCAAAAGTCTAAGCATATTTTAATAATTTGACAATACCCATGACAGAAATTGCATGACCATATAAATTTGCTTGTACTATAATTGTTGATACAGACATTTCTTATCAAAAAAAAAATTGTAAAACTGATAGCAATACGTGTTTTAGAATGTTTTTTATAAGGGACAAAAAAATCTACATTTTTATATTTTGTTTATTTTTAATTTTAGTCACTTTATACCATTCTTGCTTAATAGGTAAGTTAAAGAAATTGACTTTTTGCCATGCAACGACAACATTTAACGTTGAACTGGATGAATAGAGCCGTGGGCCTCCTTCAAGCTGGTATGAGACAAACTCAAGTTGCTGACCAGCTGGGTGTCTCCCAAACTGTCGTAAGTCGTTTGTGGAATTGGTTTAGAGACACTGGGAGTCCAGCCGAGCAACATCTAGGACGTGGTCACTCTACAACCGTCGCTCAAGACCGATATTTAATTTTAAATGCCAGAAGGCAGCCAACAATCATAGCACCGCCAATCTTCGTTGTCGGCGACCACTGAGATGTCCACCTCTATCTAGAGGCAAACGCGCTGCAAGATTAACCTGGTGTCAAGAGTTTCAGAATTGGACTGACAATGATTGGGCCAAAGTTTTGTTTAGTGACGAGTCTTGATATAGATTTCAACCAGATTCTCGTCGGACAAGAGTTTGGAGACGACCCGGAAATGGAGAACGATTATGACATCTTGCTGCTGCTATTGAAGAAAAATTTTACTTTATGCATGATAACGCTCGACCACATGTTGCGCATATTGTAACAAACTGGTTGGATAACGAGGGTATTGATGTATTGCCGTGGCCAGCACAATCACCGGACTTGAATCCCATTGAGCATGTATGGGACATGCTCCAACGAAGAATTACTCCACATATGGGCAATATCTACAATGAGTTTCAATTAAAAGAGCTTCTGAGAGAACAATGGACACAACTACCTCAAGCAGACATTAACAATGTGATTCGGAGCATGAACAGTAGATGTAGAGCTGTGATAAACCAATGTGGTGGCCATACTTTATTTTAAGTTTATATCTCGTATTTTTGACATTTTATGGTGGTATGTGAAACATGGGTGATTTACAATATATTTTTTTGCTCCAATTTTCTGTTTTTTTTTGAAATTTAGGTTTTTGACATATTAAACAATAATTTAAACTACAAATTTTGTATTACTTTTTTTAAGTTGATTACAGATAAACAAAATACGTCTATAAAATTATCCCTAGACTTTTGCATTGTGTATATATACACACACACATATATATATATATATATATATATATATATATATATATATATATATATATATATATATATATATATATATATATATATATATATATATATATATATATATATATATATATATATATATATATATATGTATATATATATATATTCTATTCCTTTACTTTTGCAATAATTTTTCTGTTTCAGTAAAATGTTTATAGTTGGTTTATATTTCAGGTTGTCCTCAGGAGGAGAACAAAATGAAAATTATGGAAAAGTTACTTTCATCTCATAAAGGAAAATATACAGCTCAACACGCTGAAGGAAAAATATTAAATAAAAATATGAAAGTTAGGACTGGCCAAAGACCTTACAAATGTGAAATTTGTTTCAAACAGTTTTCTCAAACACAACACTTAAAACCACACTTGTTGGTACATACTGGAGAAAAATCTTACAAGTGTAAAATTTGTTTTAAGCAGCTTACTGCTAAAAGGCATTTGAAAAGACATTTGACTAATCATATTCGTGAGAAACTTTACAAGTGTGAAACTTGTTTAAAGCAATTTATTACTAAAAGTAAATTAAATGTACATTTGAGAGTACACACTGGAGAAAAACTGTACAAATGTGAAATTTGTTTAAAGCAGTTTATCACTGCAAATATTTTGAAAATTCATTTGAGAGTACACACTGGAGAAAAACCATACAAGTGTGAAATTTGTTTAAAGCAGTTTATTAATATGAGTGCTTTGAAAATTCATTTGAGAATACACACTGGAGAAAAACCATACAAGTGTGAAATTTGTTTAAAGCAGTACACTAGTTCAAGTGTTTTGAAAAGACATTTGATAACACATACTGAAAAAAAACATAAGTGTGAAATTTGTTTTAAACAGTTTAGTGAAGCTGGTAGTTTGAAAACACATTTGAGAGTTCACACCGGAGAAAAACCATACAACTGTGAAATTTGTTTTAAACAGTTTAGTGTAGCTGGTAATTTGAAAACACATTTGAAAGTTCACACTGGAGAAAAACCATACAAGTGTCAAATTTGTTTAAAGCAGTACACTAGTTCAAGTGTTTTGAAAAGACATTTGATAACACATACTGAAAAAAAACATAAGTGTGAAATTTGTTTTAAACAGTTTAGTGAAGCTGGTAGTTTGAAAACACATTTGAGAGTTCACACCGGAGAAAAACCATACAACTGTGAAATTTGTTTTAAACAGTTTAGTGTAGCTGGTAATTTGAAAACACATTTGAGAGTTCATACTGGAGAAAAACTGTATAAGTGTGAAACTTGTTTAAAGCAATTTATTACTAAAAGTAAATTAAATGTACATTTGAGAGTACACACTGGAGAAAACCTGTACAAATGTGAAATTTGTTTAAAGCGGTTTATTAATATAAGTGTTTTGAAAATTCATTTGAGAATACACACTGGAGAAAAACCATACAAGTGTGAAATTTGTTTAAAACAGTACACTAGTTCAAGTGTTTTGAAAAGACATTTGATAATACATACTGGAAAAAAACATAAATGTGAAATTTGTTTTAAACAGTTTAGTGAAGCTGGTAGTTTGAAAACACATTTGAGAGTTCATACTGGAGAAAAACCGTACAAGTGTGAAATTTGTTTTAAACAATTTAGTCAAGCAAGTAGTTTTAAAAAACATTTGAGAGTGCACACTGGAGAAAAACCGTACAAATGTGAAATTTATCTAAAATAGTTTATTTACTAGATCAAGTAATTTAAAAATACATTTAAGTGTACACACTTGAAAAAACTGTACATACCTTAAACTTGTTTAAAGTAGTTTGTGTTGCGTTTTCGCAACTATACATAAAAATTTATATAACATTAACAGACTTTGTGGTAGTTTTGATTCTCCCCGTATTTCAAGATTACAGCTTACAGTCCGTACACAATACATCTGTGTTAAAAACTGCATATTACGAGAGGGGCCATCTGCAAAATGACATAGATGCGTATTTGAGATAAGCGACGCATCTACAAAATCAGAGTCGAATTTTATCTTCGAACCAGCACATATGTGTATGTGTGTGTGTTAAGAGTACCTGAGGCACTTGGTATCGCACTTGCGGCCGAGAGAGTCGTAAAATGCAGTAAGGGTGGTGCATTATCAACTTTGTGGTTCCTGTGTATGTCGCTGAAGACGTCGTTTGCGATAGCGGTGGTGCTATCATTTCATGGGGTAAAGTACACCTTATACTATTTGTTGCCAAAATTAAATTGATGCATATCGAGTACTGTTTACTGGTATATGCATATTGTTAAGAAATTCATCTTGTGTGCTGAACTAGCTATTTCGCATTTGTGTCGTGATTTAAACTTTTAAAATAACATTTTACGTATATATAAACATTCATTTTAGCGTGTTTATTGTATAGTTTAATTGTATATTTTATTTTACTATGAATTGATTTGTGTAACTATGCGTATTACTTATAATATTGTTTGGTTTTGTTTACCTTTATATATACACAAAAGTATTCTATTGCATTGACTTTGGTATTGCCTGTGGTATCATATTCTAGCATATCCCTGTTATGATTTCATCCGGAGACAAGCGGTTTGTGTGATATATAGATATCCATCTTATCATATTAAGTTCCAAACAGCTGTGTTTTTTTACGTTAATTCATTCTCTTCATTCATTCATTCTCATTTGTTTGAGATATGGCAATGTCTCAATAGGACTGGATAGAATTCTTCCCTTAACACGTTAAGCGCCACCATGTTAAAAAGAAACACAGTTCCGGGGGACACTTGGTAAAAATCATAAATATGTATTAAAAATGCCCCACTTAACTGTGTCTTTTATAATTTATATGTTATAATGTTATTTTCTCATAAAAACATTCTTCTTCTTCTTCCTACTTTATAAATAGGCTTAATGCCTGTTTTACTTCGGTTTTTAGCCCCAATTGACGTTGTCTGACCATCTTTTCCTCGGTCGTCCCAATGATCTTCTTCCATTTGGCGATTTGTCTCTTGCTATTCGTACTATTCTATTTTCTGTCATTCTTTCGATATGTTGATTCCATTCCACTTTTCTTCTTTTGGTCCACGCGTTTATTTCCTCTATACCACATTTCGCTCGTATTTTCTCCCTTCTTACTCTGTCTCTTAGAGTTTGGTTTGTTATTTTTCGTAAGACTTTCATTTCTGTTGTTTCCAGTAGTCTTTGTGTTTTCGCCGTATCTGCTCTTGTTTCCGCTGTGTACGTCATTATCGGTCTTATTGTTGATTTATATATCCTGGTTTTCCATTTCCGTTGTGAGGTATTTGTTTCTCCAGATGGTGTTGTTGAGACATCCTGCTGCTCTGTTTGCCATGTTCACTTGTTTTTGTACTTCCACTTTTCCGTAGCTTGACAGTTTTATTCCCAAGTATTCAGTTTCCATCACTTGTTCTATTATTTTGTTATTTACGACTAGTTTACATCGTCTCGGTTCCGCTGATATCACGATCGCTTTAGTTTTCTCTGTTGAGATCTTCATGTTGTATATTAGCGCCGTATCTTCGAATTCTTTAATTAATCTTTGTAGGTCATCTTCATTTTCGGCTGTTATTATGGCGTCGTCGGCGACGCATATTATCCTTATTTCCTTTTATTTATGTATTAGTAGTATAAACAAATTTATTTCAAGTTAGAGATTTATCAGGTAACGTATCAAGAATTAAGTCTTTATAATATAACTTTTTAGTTATATTCATTTAAAATTTTCAGAGATATAAAAATGTTTCCTTAAGTTGTTTGAACAGTATTTTATTTGTAAAATATCATGATAAAATGTTTATTACAGTTATTAAAATTAAATATTTTTAGTACATATGCGCTTTATTTTATGTAATTACAAAATAAAACTATAATCGATCATTGATCATTATGCAAATGTGCAATTTTTCAACATGTTTTTTTTTATTTTCTTTACAAAATCAATTGTAGTTGAAATGTTGTTTCCTAACGGAGGTTAGATATCATCCTGATTTTGATATTATCCACTTCTATTCTAAACAGTTCTATTAAACTGGATTGGAACCACTCCCTTAAATACTGCATTATATTTATTTTTACTTGTATTGAAATAAGTGGAAAAGTTTATGGGGGCCGATGTTCCGCAGTGGACAAATAGAGGCTAATTGATTAGACCAAAATATAGACACGATGGACAGCAATGAGTGGCGACAACGAGTAAGGAACAGCGATCCCTGAAAAGGGAAAAGCTGAGGAGGAAGAGGATGGGACCAAAATAAGAATAAAACTAGAAAATAGGAAAAATTACCAAAAATTAGAAACTCGAGAAGACTTAAAAGGAACAAACCAAAGTTGGAATTAGAAGAGAGATAGAAAGAATATTATATAAGATAATAAGAAATTCTAATAAAACAAAACAATGAAAATATGTAGAGTAGTCAATATAATTCAATGAATTAAAAAAAAGTACGATATTGTGGAATAAGTATGTTCAAATAGTAGTTAAAAGAAAGAAAGAGGCGTGGAAAAAATAAGTGGAAACAAAAAATGAACACGATATTATATTAACTCTGCCTCCTAAGAGAGCAAAAAGGGTATTGGGAAGAATTTGAAAGATAATTTAGTCAAGATTATTGCAAAAATAATAGAATATTTCAGAATAAAATGAAATATTTGAAGGGAAAATGAAAAGAAATATGAGGATTAAAAGACCAAATAATAAAAATATGACAGAAACAATGAAAATAAATTTAAACTAAGTAATGGGGGATATAAAAGCGAGAGAGACGACAAAATCTCACCAACAAACGAAGATGATAAAATAAATACAGAAGAATTTAGAGAAGCTTTAGTGAATTTGAAAATTGTAAAAGCAGGTGGAGCGGATCACATGGCACCAGAAATATTGAAATACATAGGAAAAGAAGAAGCATGGTTGCTCAACTATGATTCTCTATAGAAACGGCACTGTACCATCTCTTACAGAGGGTGGAGTATGTTCTGGACAACCAAGCGGTGATGTTTGGTGAATTTATCTATATGGAAGAAGCATTCGACAACACCTACGAAGCAATGTCAAGGGTGATTCGTCTAAAAGAAATAGTCGAAAAAAGCAGCGTGCAGAGGAAACGTGTGACATACACAACGTTACTGGAGGATACAGTGTCAGCACAGACATGTGGGAGTTTTATCTTCTCTCTTGTAGAATCGGGTGATTAATGCTTTGATATCTAGACTCAGCAACGACAGGCATCATGTTCTGGGCTATGCGGAAGACCTCTTTATCTTATCATCCTGGCTCTTAACAACCCGGCGTGGGTCCTAGCCTCCTCAAGAATTTCTCTCCAGTCGTCCCCTATCCATCGCCTTCCTCTGCCAAGCACGTATCCCCATATTTTTTCATGTCTTTATCGATTACGACTTTTTTATGAGTAAAAAATTTTAGTATATAACCAATCAACTAAAAAATGTGTTTTTATAAATAAGTACATATGACGGTTGTTCGGTGATATGACATATAATATTTATTATAAGTCATTGTTAAATATGTCTGTACGAAAAACATGGCGACTGATGAAAAGGTATTTTTGAAGCATACCACATATACATTATAAAAACATTGCAACACAGCCAAACCGAAAATTCTTGTTCCATGAGTGACATTTGCGCCTATCTTCAGGTTATACTTTCCTGAATGCTGATTTTGCTTTTTGGATGTAAACACAAATCACAAAACAACAATATATACACTCTGCATAAAACTGCAATTGTTTGTTAATAAAATCTCAAATTTAATAATATGGAAATAAAACAAGAAGTTAGTGAGAAAACTTGTAAATTAGAAATAGATAATGACACGTGTGTTAGTCCTTTGGATGCCTTCAAAATTGAAATTAAGGAAGAACCCAAGATAGAAACTACTTACCAAGCATTTGATTATTCAGACTTAAATGAAATCACTGTAAATACTGAAGTAGAAAGTGAAGATAAATTTATACTATTTGAAGAAAAGCAAACAACAATTGAAGAAAGTAAGTAAATACACTGATTAATACAATAACATAACAAATTATTTGTATGTTGAGGAAGTTTGTTTTTCAATTAAAGGTTAAATAATAACAATACATATACAATTACTTATAGTAGATTTTAAATGTATTGGATATGCTGTTTATGTTATACAGGGTATCACAAAAAGAATAGTCATAGATTATACCGAGATTTTTAGGGATGGAAATAAGTCGATTTAGCCTTTACCTACAGCCAAAAGTCCACCCAGAAAAAGTTACAAGGTAACTTGTTTCTAGTATATTTAATTAAAAACGGGACGTCAATGAAGCGAAATACTATTATACAATTTTTTTGTCTCTTAGCATTTGTTTGTAAAATTAATTTTTACTGTTTTGGAGCACTATTAAAAGCAAATATAGTCGCACTTTCCAACAGACCCTCAATAGTCTTATCACTTCAGTTGTCCATTTTTTTGAATACTGCAGAAGGTAATTTTAACCTCCGATAGGAGCCTCATCAAGTGCATGCTCCAGTTTGTTAATGATCAAATTTGCTTGAGCCCGATCTAGTTGAGTATCAGGATGATGTCTGTGTACTACCACCATTCTGAATACTTTTGTCACAGTGCTTTATGGCCTAGTCTGCTCGTTAGAACCCCTTGGTTTCTTAGCAACTCTGTTATGAGGGGGCTCATGGTGTTCTCCTGAAGTCTCTTTTTATCCTCGGATGTTGCTGATTTGGTTTTCTTGGGATTTGCTATGGTCCATGTCCTAGCAGCCATTTTTGCCTTTTTTCTCATCTTCCTTTGATGAGCTCTAGTAAGGCATATTTGAGACTTACTTATTTATTTTTTTAATTTAAAAATCCAAAATTATACTTCACAATTACTAATTTTCAAATTGTAAAAAATAATTCTTTGGTGTATGTTCTAAAACGCAATTCTATCATACTAACAAGATCAGAAATTGTTACGAAACCCCTTACAATTTTTTGAGCTTTCTCTCCTGGTGATTGACTTTTAATTAATTTTATTTATAGTTTATAAGTAGAGAGTTTTAATTATATTATTTGTAAATATTTAAATTAAAAATTTGAATCATATTTTTTTGAAGATTCATTTATTAATAGTTAAAATATTTTATTGTCTTAAAAAAATTTTATAAAATGCAAAAATTAAAAATATAGGAAAATTAAATCATTTACTTTTCAAGTGATTGGAATTAAATTTTAAAGCCACTGTTTGAGGTATACACATCATCGCTTAAGTAATTACTTATCAGGCTTCATATATCGTTTTACCTTTATGCTTATACTGTTTCGTATTTGAGTGTTTGAACCATTATTATTGTGAAATATTTTAATTGAGTTTTGATATTGTGTTTATAATTTGGGATTCTCATTTTTATTGCTAAAAAAGATAGTAAGATGTAAATTTAATACATTTTCATGTGTACAAATATCATATTTCAGACATTGTGGAAAAGTTTAGAATTTGTTAAAGTTTCTGATTCAAAATTAGAATATTCAATTCAACAGATGTTCAACATAAAGTGTATTAATAATACAAACTGATCCAACACAATAAAACAAAGGATTGAATATTTATTGTTGAAATTTTATTGTTGTTTATAGAATAGTATTTATAAATGGAATATCTTCTGTGTCAACTTCCTCTATATCAATATCAACAACATCCATTTGCTAGCCATAACTATATAAAAACAGCCTGTAGCATAAATTCGGTAAGTTGTTAAAACTTATGCTGTGATATCAAGCCGATGGTACCTAAAACAATAAGATTTTTACTGTTACTCTACATATAAAAAAAATTTGACTAAATATGTTTCAATGAAAGAAAGGTAATGTATACTTGCTGAAGATTTGTATGTCATAAAGCAGGACCCACCTATTGTATGAATTGTCTCACTGTATTTTTATGGAAATCTTAACAAAAATTCGTCATCATCAAATTCTTCCATATAATTTTCTCGTTCTCGTAAATAGGTTCGGCCGTTATTTAAAAAGTATGTTATTCTTTCATTATCATCAAAATGTTCCTCAAATTCGTTAAGGTCTATTTTGTCGATATAAAATGTAGATTTTGCCAAAAATAAATTAAAATAATAGTTCAAACACTGACACGCGAAACAAAACGAATATATAATAGTTTATTTTATAAATTTAAGGTTATAATGTCTTGATTATCTATAAACGGCTCTTAATTGTACTACTTTTGGCTGATTAAAGTTAATTGGCTAACAAAATTGGTTTAATCAGGGTTTAATCAGAACTGAAAGTATCGGCCCTAATAACATTTTAAAGATGATAAACTCAAACCTTCAAAAATGCTTTGTGCTGATATTATAGAATCTCCAAAAAAACGGTTTATCTCACAACTTTAAGACAACCAGGGATACAATAACTTCACTGCAATGAGGGTACGCAAATTTGTTATAGGCAACCAACATTCCATTTATATCGTGCCAGAGCAGGACAATACACGAATTTTAAAGCGACCGGTATTCCCCCACTGTACCCCATATATACTACTATTGTATTCCTTTATTTCTGCAAAATTTTTTTCTGTTCCAGTAAAATGTTTATAGTTAGTTTGTATTTTAGGTTGCCCCCAGGAGGAAAACAAAATGAAAATTATGGAAATGTTACTTTCGTCTCATAAAGGAACATATACTTGTCAACATGCTGAAGAAAAATTATTAAATAAAAATATGAAAGTTGGGACTGGACAGAGACCTTCCAAATGTGAAATTTGTTTTAAACAGTTTAGTGATGCAGGTGGTTTGAAAAAACATTTGAAGGTGCACACTGGAGAAAAACCGTATAAGTGTGAAATTTGTTTAAAGCATTTTATTACTATGCATGACTTGAAAGTACATTTGAGAGAACACACTGATGATTTGAAACTGCATTTGAGAATACACACTGGAGAAAAACCATACAAGTGTGAAATTTGTTTTAAACAATTTAGTGAAGCAGGTGGTTTAAAAAAACATTTAATGGTGCACACCGGAGAAAAGCCGTACAAGTGTGAAATTTGTTTTAAGCAGTTTTCCCAAACAAGTCATTTGAAAATACATTTGAGGTGGCATGCTGGAGACAAGCCTCATAAGTGTAAAACTTGTTTAAAACAGTTTATTACTACAAGTGATTTAAAAAGACATTTGAGAATACATACTGGAAAAAAACTTCACAAGTGTGAAATTTGTTTTAAACAGTTTAGTGAGGCAAGTAGTTTGAAAACACATTTGAGAGTGCACACTGGAGAAAAACCATATAAGTGTGAAATTTGTTTAAAGCAGTTTATTAAGATGAATGCTTTGAAAATTCATTTGAGAATACACACTGGAGAAAAACCATACAAGTGTGAAATTTGTTTAAAGCAGTGTATTACTGCATTTGTTTTAAAAAGACATTTAAGAACACATACTGGAGAAAAACTTCACAAGTGTGAAATTTGTTTTAAACAGTTTAGTGACGCAAGTAATTTGAAAACACATTTGAGAGTGCACACCGGAGAAAAACCTTATACATGTGAAATTTGTTTAAAGCAGTGTATTACTGTAAGTGTTTTAAAACGACATTTAAGAACACATACTGGAGAAAAACTTCACAAGTGTGAATTTTGTTTTAAACAGTTTAGTGAAGCTGGTAGTTTGAAAACACATTTGAGAGTTCACACCGGCGAAAAACCATACAACTGTAAAATTTTTTTAAAGAAGTTTATTAATATAAGTGTTTTGAAAATTCATTTGAGAATACACACTGGAGAAAAACCATATAAGTGTGAAATTTGTTTAAAGCAGTTTAATGATATGAGTGCTTTGAAAATTCATTTGAGAATACACACTGGAGAAAAACCATACAACTGTGAAATTTGTTTAAAGCAGTTTAATTATATGAGTACTTTGAAAAGACATTTGAGAACACATACTGGAGAAAAACCTCACAAGTGCGAAATTTGTTTTAAACAGTTTAGTGTAGCAAGTAGTTTGAAACGTCATTTGAGAGTGCACACTGGAGAAAAAACCTAAAAGTGTGAAATTTGTTTAAAACATTATTACTAAAAGTAATTTGAAAACATGTGAGAGTGCACAGTGAATATTTATAAGGTTAAGATAATATGGATGTTGGTGTAGTATTATATAAATCAGAATTTACTCTTCGTAGTGTTTGTGGCAGATGAGTCTAGAATTTTCAATCTCATAAGCAGTCATAGTAGCAGTTGTAATATTATGTAATATAATATAAATGTAAAATAATGATAAATATATAAACTATTGTAAATTGATTTATTTTAAAATAAATAATAGTTTTTTTAATTTTATCTATGGTGAATAATAACATATAATATATATAAACAGATTTTTTCAAAATTAATAATTAAACACTGATATAATGTTCACGTTTTCAACACGATTTTATCATTGGATATTTTTAGTAGATCGATATAGTGTTTATTCCCACTTAACGTGTGTGTGTTTGTACTTAAACTAATACGCTCCTGTACGCGCCGCCCCTATGAAACTTAAGGGAGGCGAAGCTATTTCAGACTACACGCATCTCAGTTTTGTATAGATCAGCGCGATAAACACTCCAGTTTTTTGTGTAAAATCAACCACGCAACTTTAAGAAGACTCTGCCCCCCTGAGATTCACTTAAATTTCATTCCTTGTCTTACTCCGTTTCATATTTTTATTATTTCTCTCTAGGAAACGTATGTGTTTCTCCGTCGTACTTGTAGTTTTCTCTATTAGTTGTTTTAGCGTATGTATATCTATCGTGGATCTTCCTTTTCTGAAACCGTACTGATAATATCATATGCTTTGTTCTGTGTACATTGTTAGTCTGTCTAATTATACCAGCCATACTTTATGTTCAATCAATTAGTTTATAACGTTCTACGCCGTCTTCTGATTTCCAGTCTCCATTTATCTCGGTCGTTCCAAAGGTTTTCTTCAACTCACCTCTCCCTTAAGTCTTTATCGATTCCTTCTCTCCAACTTAATCTCGGTCTACCTTGCTTTCTTCTTCTATTTGGTGCCCAGTTCAATACTTTCTTTGGTATTCTGTGTTCATTCATTCTTTGTACCATACCATCTTAGTTGATTTATTCTGATGTCCTCTGTTATATTGTGCTTAATACCCATAGTTTCTCATATTTTTTCGTTTTTAACTCTGTCTAATTTTGATTTTCCAGCCGCTCTTCTCCAGATGTCCATTTCTGTTGCTTCTAATGCTTTTAAGTTTTTTTCCTTTCAGAGGCCATACCTCACTTCCATATGTAACAATGCGTTTTATAATGCTGTTATAGATTTTGTGTTTGTTTTCTTTGAAAATTGTTTATTCCACAGTACACTGTTTAATTGCATAATGGTTTGTCTTCCCTGGTTATTTCTATGTTTATTTTCTTCGTCTAATTTGCCATCGTTGGTTATTTCAGTGCCTAAATATTTGTATTTTGACAGTGATTTATTTCTCGCAGTATTTCTTTTAAGATTAGATTTTGTTGAATTCCCCCAATACACATGTATTCAGTTTTCTTAATATTTACTTCTAGCCCCCGCAGTTCGTATTCTTCGATACGTTTACGGGTCATATATTCGAAGGCTTCATAGTCTTGGGCCATCACTATCTGGTCGTCTGCACAACTCAACGTATACAATATTGCGTCTTTTAGAGAAATTCCCGTGTTTCTGCATTTTTTTTCCACATTTTCATCGCTTACTCCGAGTAGATCTTAAACAAAGTAGGAGACACGCAACATCCTTGTTTGAATCCTTTGCTAATAGTAAAACTCTTGGATACGACTTTTCTTTATTGTACTTGTGTTGTTCTTGTAGAGGTCTTTAACAGCCTCACAAACAAAGATGATGAAATAAATACAGAAAGGAAGGAGAAGCAGGGTTGCTCAATCATGAGTCTCTATAGAAACTGCAGTGCACCTTCTCTTACAGAGTGTGGAGTTGTTCTGAAAAACCAAGAGGTGATGTTGGGTGCATTTCTCGATGTGGAAGGAGCATTCAACAACTACGAAGCAATCACAAGGGCGATTCGTCTAAAAGAAATAGACGAAAAAAGCTGCATATGGATATACAGCATGCTGAGGGAACGTGTGATATACACAACGTTACTTGGGGATACAGTGTCATCACAAATATGTGGGAGCTTTATCTTCTCTCTTGTAGAATTGGGTCATTGATGTTTTGATAGCTAGACTCAGCAACGACAATCATGTTCTGGGCTATGCGGAAGACCTCTTCATCTTATCATCCTGACTTAACAACTAGACGTGGATCCTAGCCTCCTCAAGAATTTCTCTCCAGTCGTCCCTATCCATCGCCTTCCTCTGCTAAGCATATTTCTCATGTCTTTATTACGCCTTTTTTATGTGTAAAAAATTTTCGTATATCACCAATCAACTAAAAATATTTAATAAATATTTCTTTACAAATTTATAAACATGTACGTATGAAGTATGTGGTATTTATTATACAACATTGTTGAATCTGTCTACGAAAAATATGGCGGCTGATGAAAAGTCAACCTTAGTAAGTCTACGAACCGTGAGTATAGTGTGTATTCATTGTACCATGAGTATAGACAACTTTATACTGTGCTTGTACTTTCTTTAACCTAACACCAAAGAATATAGACGTCTATTCTTTGCTAACACTGAACCTAACCCACGGTTTGTAGAATCACGGTTTGTTAATCTAGGAACCGTGAACCTAACCCCCCTTTCCCTTGTCTGATTTTGCTTTTTGGATGTAAACATAAAGCTGCAATTGTTTGTTACATACATTCATATTTAATATGGAAATGGAACAAGGTCCTAACCTCCTCAAGAATTTCTCTCCAGTCGTCCCTATCCATCGCCTTCCTCTGCCAAGCACGTATTCCCATCCCATATTTCACATGTCTTTATCGATTACGTCATTTTTATGCGTAAAAAATGTTGGTATATAACCTATCAACTAAAAAATATTTATAAATTTATAAACAAGTACATACATTATACGTCATTGTTAAATCTGTCTGTTCGAAAAACATGGTGGATGATGAAAAGTCCTTTTTGAAGCATTCAACATAGCCATTATAAAAATATGGCAACACTGCCAAACCGAAATGTTATTCCATGTGGTACAATGTGTACAATGATGTTATTCCATCCATGGTTGACATTTGCGGCTATCTTCAGTTTTTTTTGTACTTCTACCAGAGAACAACCCAACACACACTGTTATTCTAGGCTTCTACCAACGAATATAGACTAGACCAGTGGTCGCCAACCTCTTCAATGTGTTGAGCTACTTTGTTAATTTTGGAATAAACAGCGAGCTACCCACACGGAAGCCACGTAACGCAACGTAAATGAAATATTCCACAGTTAATCTATCATTATATGTATTTATTTTACTGTTTAACTGGTAATACATAATACATAGGTACTAATAATAAACTAATAACAAAATAACTAATATTACTAGTACGTACTTGTTTATAGCTACATTCCTACCTATCAAACCAAGGTATTTGAAAAATAAACACCAACTTTTATCCAGCCATAACGGCATGTCACGTATGATTTAAAAATACTTAATAGTAACAACAAAAAAGTAACGCACTATTATAAACATAAACATTGAAAAATAAAAAAGCACGTTCAATGAGAAGGCTGACACTCAGACTCATCGATAATTTTTTTAATGTTTGCAGTAAAATTTGATGCAGCCATTCGAATACAATTATCCAAATGTTCATCTCTAAGTCGATTGCGATACTTGTTCTTAATAAACTTCATATTGGAAAAACAAGATTCACACAAATAGGTTGAACTGAATAATGCTTTCACTTTCAAGGCAACACGGCATAGAACTGAATATTTGTCTTTACTTACAATAGGCCAGATACATTCAGTACTTGAGACTAACGATTTTAAGTCTAAATCATTTTGAAACTCAATGACTTCCATTCTGTTGCAGCGATGTCTTCGCCAAAGTTCTGCATAACACAAGCTGCAAACTGCTGGATATCAATTTCCATAAAGGGTGAAATAACAAACTGCGCTACTAAAGCCATTTCATTGAAATCCTTAAAACGATTTTTGAAGTTACTCTTCAGGGTAGAAATTATTTATACATGATATTTGTTGTCATAGGGTTCTAATGGATTTTGAGGTATTTTTCCTGAAAGAATAGAAAAATTTTAATTTCTCTGTAATGTCCACGAGAAAACCAAAATCTCTAAGCTAGATTGAATTTTCTAGTTCCGGAGTCGGTTCATCGCGTTGTTTGAAAAATTGAACTATGCCAGATAGGACATCATTAAAACGTTTCAGCACCCGTCCTCTACTTAACCATCGGACTTCAGAGTAAAGGAGTAGGTCCCCGTATTGACAGTCAACTTCATCGGCCAAGGTTCTGAATAATCTTCTTTGTAACGCTTGAGCTCTAATCTTGTTCACAATTTTTACCACCAGTTTCATAACGTTGTTTAGTTTCAGGAAATTTCCACATAATGCTTGCTGATGGATAATGCAGTGGTAACAGAGAAATTGCGGAAAAGTTTCATCTTTACGACATAACTTCACCAGACCCTTATCCCAACCCACCATAGCTGGAGCGCCATCGGTTGTCAAGCCTACCATTTTCGATATTGGAATTTTCTCCGAAGAAATAATATTTTTTAAATGAGAAAACAACTCATGTCCAGTAGTGTGTCCTTTCAGTGGAATGAACTTCAAAAGATCTTTAATCGTTAAATCACTAAAAACCATCCTGACGAACACGGCCATCTGGGCAGTGTCAACGACATCTGTTGATTCATCCAGTTGAAGTGAAAAATAAACACAGTTATCTAAGTCAGTTCTTAACTGTAAAAAAATATCATTGCTCATTACTTCTACACGTCTCATCACTGTATTAGCAGAAAGTTGCATAGATTTTATAGCTGAAACTATCTCGACTTTATTTCTAAAGTGGGCAAATAACGAATCAGCAGCTTCTAAAAACGCCTGTTTTATCATTTCCACGTCTTCATAAGGTTTCTTTTTTTGTGCAATTATCTGGGACACACAGTACGATGCTTCAGTTGCAGCCTTATTTTTGTCGACTGTTCTTAAAAATATTGATTGTTGTCCAATTAACTGTTTTTTTAACAGTTTCAGTTTGATTTTGATTGAATGATTTTTCAAAATTAGAATGTACAGTTTTATGATGTCTCTCAATATTTCCTTTTTTAGCAACGGAGACCGAAGTATTACATAACAAACACACATTTTTATCTTTATCTTCTGTAAAAAAGTATTGTTCTTCCCATTCCGAATGAAAATGGTATGTCTTTACCTTCTTACAACTGCTTGCCATAATATTATTTTTGATGTTCTCTACTAACCCAACCGCTGGACGTTGGTTACGCGTTCAGTTTTAAACTAAGTGCAATGTCGCCACGCCGTGCGTATTTATCCCGTTCAAAGCAATCGAGATCGTTCTCGAACACCAACGCTCTGATCCGGCTGGTCGGTTCTATAAATAGCCGATTCTAGCTTGACGGCGTCAGGGGCAGATCGCTCACCGCAACGTTGCCGCTGTTTATGTTTAATATTATGACAATTAGATTTTTTTGTGGAATTTTCGGAAGCTTCTCTGATTTTTGCAGTTTGTATTTTTTAAACTCAAATCGTTGTGAGAGCTACCAGAATTGCCTCCGCGAGCTACCGGTAGCTCGCGATCGACAGGTTGGCGACCACTGGACTAGACGCTTATCTATATTCTTTGCTTCTACTTCATAAATCTGCAATAATTGTTTGTTACATAAAACATAAAATCAAATTTAATAATATGGAAATAAAACAAGAAGTTAGCGAGAAAACTTGTAAATTAGAAATAGATAATGGCACGTATATTATCCCTTTTGATGCCTTCAAAATTGAAATTAAGGAAGAACCCAAGACAGAAACTGCTCACCAAGCATTTCATTATTTAGACTTAAATGAATTGACTATAAACACTGAAGTAGAAGGTGAAGATAAATTTATACCATTTGAAGAAAAGCAAACAACAAATGAAGAAAGTAAGTAAATATCACTGACGAATAAAATAACAGGTAACAAATTATTGTAGGATGAGGAAGTTTATTTTTAAATTAAAATTTATAGAATACATATACAATAATTACTTAAAATAGATTTTAAAGAATATTTTGTGATACCTAAGAATAACTTTTACAAGGTATCACAAAAAGGATGGTCATAGATTATACCACGATTTTTAAGGATGAAAATAAGTTGATTTGGCTTCACTTATCATCATCATTTTGGCTTTACAACCCTATGTAGGTCCTAGCCTGCTCAAGAATTTCTCTCCAGTTATCCCTCTCCATCACCTTTCTCCGCCAAGCACATATTCCCATATTTCTCATGTCTTCATCTATGTTATCAAGAAACCTTGATCTAGACCTCACTTGCAAAAGTCCACCCAGAAAAAGTTATGAGCTAACTTTTTTACAGCACAACATTGGATTAAAAATGAGACATTGAAGGAATGAAATACCTATTACACATTTTTTTTGTATATTATTAGCATTCTGTGATTTTGGGATATAAATTATTTGATAATTAAGAATTTTTTGTTGTTTAACTGGTTTTATGTAGCGGTACTTTATTTTTGTTTATTCAAAAATGCAGTACACATTATTAGGATTTTGATAAATTGAAACTATCATGTTCTGTTGTTTTGTGGCTACTTGTAAAAATAAAAATGAACAAACTCAAGAAAACATTTTTTTTTAATAAGCTTGTTTGTGGGAGAAACAAGCTTACAGTCTCTGGCCAAATTATTAAATGCACTGCAAGATTTCATGTAAAATATTACCTTTTAACTGAGTAACTAACATTGTACTGTTTTATTACTTTCAATTGATTTGTTTTTTATTTTTATATTATCCAATCAATTACTAATATATTTGACATAAATAAACAGCATTTATTTAGAAAAGCAACTGTTTATTAAGCTTTAAAGAAAAGTGAAATTAATGCTAGTAAAAGTCAGTATATAGTTGAGCAACCTCCAGCCACTATCAATGCTTTAATTCTGAATGGCATGCTATCAATGCAAGACTACTGTTTCCTGCATTTGAAGATGATGATCCCACACATAAATAATCTTTTCTAGGATCTGGTTTTTGTTGGTAATCACATCTTCAGGCACTTCTCTTTTCATCAGCTCCCACACATTTTCAGTTGGGTTCATATTAGGGCTATTACCCAACCAATTCAACAGGTAGATATTTTTTCTGCCAAAAAAGCTAACAGACCGAGCAGTGTGACAGGGAGCTCCATCTTGCATGAAAGTGAATGGTTCCCCATTTGTAATACTTTGTAATACTTCTTTGTACTGATCTTGCCTCATTATTTCTTTGAAGACATACATATGTCTAGTGCCCTTGCTGCTGATGACTAACCAAATCATCACTTTGGTGGGATGTTTAACTGTCAGGATCACACAATCAGGATGAAACTTTTCTCCATGATGACTACAGATACTGAACTTTATTCTGCAAAATTTCGAATGTGATAAAATAGGAAAAATATATAAACTTCCATATTTATTTGCTTTATTTAACTAAAAATAATAATGTATCAATTTTTGATTAAATGGCTGTATCTTACTCATCTCCAGAAGTCCATATCTTTGTCTTGCCATTGTTTCGCCTATTTCCGGCGTTTTGCTTTTTAATTGCAGCTGTTAATTTGGGCTTCCTGACTGGGTAACAGGCTTTTAAATCTAAGTCTTTCAATTTTCTTTGAAAAGTGTTCTCACAAACATTTACGCTAGCATCCCGGAGTTGTGATTTTATTACCTTTGTGGCTATCAAATCTGTTTTCTAGACAAATTTTCTTCAAATTTCTCTCTGACTGTGGAGTGAAAATTGGTTTTCTACCCCGCATCTTTTCTTTCTTTTCGGGCTTAATTCCTCCCTTGACTCAATTTTCTTTTTTTTGCGTCATACACTAGCTTCAGAAACCTCCAATCTTTTATTTATTTATTTATTTAATTGACGGATATACCATTTTTACAGAAATATGACGTCAACCTTTACAAAGCTTATATATAGGTTGCGCTAATAAAAAACAAACCAAAATTAAAATCAAACAAAATTCAATTAAAGTAGTACCTTAAGTTATTAAACAATGCTCAAAATCTCTCAAATGATTTCTTAAATGTTGCTGTAGATATTCCAAATAACTCTAAACTATTGCTGTACTCATTGGCAGTTCATAAAATTCTTGTAATGGGTTCATTTTGGCCATAATTCGTAGTGTGGAATGGAATGTTGAAAATCTCAGTGTTACGAGTTCTTCTAGTATTAACATTAAAATTTAATAAACTTAGTAACTCTGGATCTTGAACATATCCATTTATAATTTTAAAAAGGAAACATAAATCCGCTTGACATCTTCTATCATGTAGTGATTGGATATTTAGTATTGACAGTATATCATCATATGTGTATTGATGTCTAATAAAACCAATTTTGTAAGCACATACCCTCAAGAATTTATTTTGAACTCTCTCGATACTGTAGATGTCACTGTTATATGAAGGAGACCAAATGAGAGAACCATACTCCAAAACTGATCGAACTAAACTACAGTATAACATTTTTAAAGTTTGTACTGAAAATGTTACGTTGTCTCTGTGGGCTTTTAATAATATTGACGACCAGTTTCTTTTTAATATCTTTTATTAAAGACCAACTAAACTTAATACATGATTATATCTAACGAGCCATCTTTTTCGCCTCCTGTCCGCTGTCCATCTCCTTCACCTGTCACTCATGTTAAGGTAGGTTTACAAATATTAAGGTAGGTTCACATAACATAACATGCCCCTTTTTTTTTTACAAAAAAAACTAAACTATCCCAACAACCTAAATCTACCCGCAACACTACACTGCCGCATTACTCTTCTGAAAATGAAAACCTTTTTGGTCTATTTACAATTCGACCACTCCTGGTACAAAATTGATTACTTACATTTGGTCTATGTGACCTATTTAAGCTAACATTTAAATTGTCATAACTTTGATTTGAAATTGATGTATCGTTGTTCATATTTGGAGCCTCATACAAATTGGAACTAGCTGCTGTACTATTTTCATGCTTAACTATCACCTCACTATTTTGTCTACTAATTGTACTGGCAGGCTTTAATATGTGTTGTCTGTTCCTACGATAATGTACACCTTCAGGTGTTCTGACGACATATGATCTTGGAAAAGGACCTATTTCTATCACAGTAGCTGGTAACCACGGTGATGATGGAACCTTTTTATAAAATACATTTTCTCCAACAAACAGATTCGGTAAGTTTCTAGCTGACCTATCATGATATTCTTTTACTTTCCTTTCTTTTTCCTTAATAAATTTGTTATATTCGTCCCTATCAATTGTTGTTGGTATGAGTATTTTTTCACTAACAGGTAATTTCATTCTTAAATTACGTGACATTAATAACTGTGCTGGAGAATAACCACATTCTAACGTTGTATTTCTGTATTGCAACATTCCCTGATATGGATCAGAGCCTGACTCTATACACTTATTAAAAATATTCTTTACAGTTTGAACTGTCCTCTCTACCAAACCATTACTTTTTGGATAATAAGGACTAGAACTTTGATAAGTAATGTCCCAATCTACTAAAAATGACTGAAACTCTTTTGATGAGAATGGGGGACCATTATCAGACATTAAGATCAATGGTATTCCATGCCTCGCAAATATAGACTTCATTGTACTAATGACCTCTTTTGCTGAAGTATTATTTAAAGGCGCTATTTCAAAGTATTTAGAATAATAATCTACTAATAATATATATGTGACTTTACTATAATAAAAAAAATCAACACCAATTTTCTGCCAAGGCAAAGTTGGTATTTCATGTGGTAATAGTTGTTCTGGACTATTTGATCTATGATATTTAATACATGCTGGACACTGTTCAACTTTATTCTTTATATCTACTGTCATGCCTGGCCAAAAAACTACTGTACGTGCTTGTCGAATACATTTTTCATATCCTAAATGTCCTTCATGAATTATTTCTAATATAACTTGACGCAATGATTCAGGAATTATTATTTGATTTCCTCTAAAGACTAATCCATCCACAACATGTATTTCATGATTGAAATTGTAATATGGTTTAACCTCCGTTTCCAATTTATTTTTTGAACTTGGCCAACCTTCATTATAATATCTTATTATTGACTGTAAAACTCTATCAGTTTTGGTTGCTGCCTGTATTTCCATTAATTTCTTTGAAGACACAGCTAAATTGTTAACTAATAAACTTCCATGTATAAGTAACTCTTCATCTCCACTATCAGTATTATCTGGACCTTCTACTGGTGCCCTACTTAATGTATCTGCGATGAAAAGAAATTTTCCTGGAGTATAGCTAACTTCTAAATCATAAAGCTGTAAGTTTAGCATCATCCTTTGCAAACGTGCTGGAACCTCAGATAATGGTTTTTTAAAAAGACTGACTAATGGTTTATGATCTGTTTCAACTTGAACTTTTCTACCATAAATGTATTGTTTAAATCTAGTACATCCGAACTGGATTGCATATAACTCTTTCTCTATTTGTGCATAATTTGACTGTGCCTGTGACAAAGATTTAGATGCATATGCTATAGGTTTTTTGTTTTGTAAAATCACTGCACCAACTGCAAATTGTGAACTATCAACTGATAATGTTAAAGGTAAATTGTTATCAAAATATGCTAGTACTGGCGTTTGACTAATCATTTCTTTAAGCGACTCAAATTCTCTTCCATGCTCTTCTGTCCAATGAAAACTAATATTTTTTTTCAATAACAACCTTAAATTTTTTGTACGCTCTGCTAAATTATCTATGTACTCACCTAAATAATTAATCATTCCCAAAAATCTTCTAATATCAGCTACACTGTTAGGAATAGACATTTGACAAATTGCACTTATTTTACTAGAATCTGGACATATGCCTTCTGCACTAAAAATATGACCCAAATATTTTATATCTGATAATAGAAATTTGCATTTGTCCATATTGAATTTTAAATTGAATTGTTTTGCCCTTTCTAGTACTAGTTCTAGTATTTTATTGTGACCTTCCAAAGTTTCACTATAAATTAAAATATCATCTATATATAAACAAACTCCTTCTATGTCTCCAACTATTTCATTCATTACTTTATGAAAAATTTCAGGAGCGCAGCTTATACCGTAAGGTAATCTTGTAAATCTAAACCTTCCAAAGGGTGTATTAAATGTGCATAGCTTAGAACTCTCTAAATCTAATGGTATCATCCAAAACCCTGACTGTGCATCTAGTGTTGAAAAATATTTTGCTTTTGCTAATTTTGACCTAATCTCATTAAATGTTGGTATAGGATAATGACATCTTTTTATAGCTTTGTTTAAATTACGGGGATCCAGACAAACTCTCAAACTTTTATTACTTTTTTCGACTAAGACTATTGAATTTACCCATTCACTTGCTTCATTGACTTTTTCTATTACTCCCGTAGACAACATTCTGTTTAATTCTTCTTTTAATTTATCATGTAAAGAAAAAGGTATTCTTCTTGGCGGTTCTATTATAGGTTTAATATTTTTATCAATTTCTAAGTGACATACATTAGGTAGACAACCTAGACCAGTAAAAACTTGTTTATTTTTCTCTATTATAGACTCATGACTTACTAGACCAACTCTTTTAATTAATTTTAATTTATGACAAGTATCTAGACCCAAAATTGTTTGACACTCCAAATTCACAATAATGAACTCAATACTTTCTAACCTATTCTCAATTTCACATAACAAATTTACTTTTCCTACTATAGGTATGACATCATTTGAAAAAGACTTTAAATTTATACATGTAGGTACCAGTTCTAACTTTTCTACATTAACCTCATTAAAAATTTTTATTGACATCACATTAGCTTGTGCACCTGTATCTAAATAACATACTACATTTATTTTATTGATTCTGGCTACAATTGACCAATTCTGATTAATACTATTCTGACTAATAGTTTTAATAACAAAACATGGATCACTTCCATTATTAGATGATTGTACTGTACTTTCTCTTAAATTTATTTTATTTACTCTTTTAGTTTGACAACATTTTGCATAATGACCTTGTTTTTTACAATAATGACAAATAGCTACTAATGCTGGACATTTATTTCTATGGTTTTCACCACATCTTTGACAAACTTTTCTTACCACTTGATTATTTTCACTATTCTTACTCTGATTTGCACATCCATTATATCTTGATTTAAAATTCTGACTCGTTACCTGACTTTGACTGTTTGTGTTCGTACCATCTATGTTGTACCTTTGACTATCATCATTTCTCCAACTTGGACCTGGGACTTCATTTCTATACCTTGAATGATTTGAATTGTGACTCTTGTTACTACTATTTTGGTAAAAATTCGGACCTGGACCATCTTTATTCTTCTCTACTTTGTATACCACTGCTTCTGAATTTTTATTTAACTGTTGTGCTTGCATTTGAGTTGTAATTATATTTTGAGCAATTTGTAATACCTTTTCTGTCTTCAGATCTACTTCTTGCAATAGTTTTTGCTTAATTGAATGGTATTTAGGATTTAAACCAATAATGAACATGTCACACACCAAACTTTCTTTTAAAATTCCTAATTCACATGTTAAACTCAAATTCTTTAGACTAGTCATGAAATCTTCAATGGTTTCACCATCTTTCTGTACTCTAGTAAGAAAATAATGTCTTTCTACTGTTAAATTTTTCTTCGGGTTACAGTATTTTTCAAATTTCCCTACAACTTCTTGAAATGTTACAGTATCCATGTTAACCTCAAATGACTTGTAAATATTTCTTGCATCTGTACCAATATAGTGCAATAATAAAGCTACTTTTCTCGCATCGTTTTCTTCCTCTAAACCTGTGGCCCTCAAAAATATTTTGAAATTTATGCTCCACTCTCCCCAGTTGTGTGCCAAATTTCCTTGCATTGACAATGGTTGGATTTCATTTCCTATTACGTTACTTTTTATTTTTACAACGACAGGTTGATTCTGCTCTATAGAATCTTGTTCCGACATGGTTGAACTTTATCTTTTGACCGTTTTTAATTCAATTTCTTTTAAAACCAACCAGACCACCACGTGCTGTTAGACCATGTTTCGACTTTTGTATGACTATTATAATACTCGTTGCTATAATCTGACCTGAATTTCTTCTGACACCATGTTACGTTGTCTCTGTGGGCTTTTAATAATATTGACGACCAGTTTCTTTTTAATATCTTTTATTAAAGACCAACTAAACTTAATACATGATTATATCTAACGAGCCATCTTTTTCGCCTCCTGTCCGCTGTCCATCTCCTTCACCTGTCACTCATGTTAAGGTAGGTTTACAAATATTAAGGTAGGTTCACATAACATAACAGAAAACTGATTACAGTTTCTAAGAATAAATCCCAACATTTTTAAAGCTTTAGCTGAAGATTCGTTAATGTGATATTTAAAAGTTAGTTTAGAATCAAAATTTATACCTAAATCTTTAATATTATGACGTGCCTCTAAAGGTACATTATTTATACAATAATCATAATTTACAAACTCTCTTGTTCTTCCAAAAGTAATTTTAAAACATTTTTGTATATTTAAGTATAGCATGTTTACCTCACACTAACTAGCTAAGCTTTTAATGTCATTCTGTAACAAAGAGGCATCAACTAGGTCATTAACTATTCGAAATATTTTAAGGTCATCAGCAAACATTAGAAATTTACTATTTTTAATCACTGAGGATATATCATTAACAAATATATTAAATAAGAGAGGTCCAATATGAGACCCCTGAGGTTACAGATATTCGTTGAGATAAACAATTTCCATATTTAACATACTGACATCTACCAGATATATAACTACCTATCCACTCAATTATTTTACCTCCAAATCCATAGCCATTTAATTTAGCAATAAGCACATCATGGTTAACTCTATCGAAGGCTTTTGAGAAGTCTGTGTAGATAGCGTCAACCTGACCCTTCTATTCCACTGAATTAGCTATAAAATTCGTATACAATATTAAGTTCGTGCATGTAGACTTACCTTTAGAAAAGCCATGTTGTCCAACATCAATTAAATCTTTACAATTCCATGTCAAATAGTTATTTACAAGACACTCAAAAAGTTTGGGTAATACAGATTGGTTACAAACCGCTCGATAATTTTCAACATCATTTTTATTACCAGATTTGAAAATTGGTGTTAGATAACTAATCTTCCAAAGATCAGGAAAGATGCCGGTACTCAATGAGGAATTAAATAAGAAGCAGATAGGTTTTACAATAGTGAAAATGCAATGCTTGAGAACATAAGCTGGCAAACAATCAGGTCCAAGCGATAATTTCCAAGGCATCTTTAAAACACTATCAATTATGTCAGAGACCTCAATACTATAATTATTTACATTTACACTCTGCTGATAGTTAAAAATTGGGGTCTGATTAATTTTAGAATTAGAATATGTAGTTGAGAAAAACTTACTAAATAGATTAACTACATTTTGAGCATTATCCCTTGTACTATCACCGTAGAACATATTAGATGGCAGATTATAACTTTTACGTTTATTATTGATATACTTCCAAAAATGTCGAGGATTAGATATAATCCCATTCTCAATATTATTCAAATAGTTACTATAACATTGAGAGGAGACTTGCTTACATTCATTTCTTAACTGAGAAAATCTTAAATAATCATCCCTTCTGCCAAACAATTTATACTGCTTATGTATTTTCTTTTTTAAATATATCAACTTCCTTAATTTACCATTAAACCAAATCGGAAACGAACTTGTTTTAAATGTTTTGATCGGAACAAAGAAGTCAAAACCTATAAACATAAAATCATAAAATACTGCTAAGCATAATCTTCTTGATATTTCTCGGTTTATATATATATATATATATATATATATATATATATATATATATATATATATATATATATATATATATATATATACAACGCAAAAGTCTAAGCATATTTTAATAATTTGACAATACCAATGACAGAAATTTCATGACCATATAAATTTGCTTGTATTATAATTGTTGATACAGACATTTCTTATCAAAAAAAAATTGTAAAACTGATAGCAATACGTGTTTTAGAATGTTTTTTATAAGGAACAAGAAAATCTACATTTTTATATTTTGTTTATTTTTAATTTTAGTCACTTTATACCATTCTTGCTTAATAGGTGAGTTAAAAATATTGACTTTTTGCCATGCAACGACAACATTTAACGTTGGATGGGATGAATAGAGCCGTGGGCCTCCTTCAAGCTGGTATGAGACAAACTCAAGTTGCTGACCAGCTGGGTGTCTCCCAAAGCGTCGTAAGTCGTTTGTGGAGTTGGTTTAGAGACACTGGGAGTCCAGCCAAGCAACATCCAGGACGTGGTCGCTCTACAACCGTCGCTCAAGACCGATATTTAATTTTAAATGCCAGAAGGCTGCCAACAATCACAGCATCCGAACTGGTTAATGAATTACAGCTTGCACATAACGTAACAATTAGAATAGAATAAAAAAAAAGCTTTATTCTCAGGATTCACAAGTTACACACAAATATAAATTGTCAATAGAGAGAATGGTGTCAATTATAATTTGTAATGGTTGCTGTAACAACCTACACTTAACATAAAAGTAATATTAAAATATGTATAAGGATAATGACAGTGACATTTAGATTCAGATAAGAGCCCTCAGCTTCCCTGCAGGTCAGCTTCAAGGTATTCTTCCACTTTGTATGGTTCAAGGTGTATGAGCAACTGTTGAACAGACTTTCTATATTTATTTATGTCAGTTTCTATTTTGATGCTATAAGGCAGTTTATTAAAGAATTTAATACAGGCATATTCTGTGGTTTTCTCAGATGCTGTTAGTCTGTGTATTGGTATATTATAGTTTATGAGATTGTTTCGTGTATTAGTATTATGGTTTGTTATGTGTTTCAAGAATTTATGTCTATTTGTAAAAATGAAAACTAAGCATTCATATATGTATGTTCCAGCCATTGATATTATGTTTAGTTTTTTGAAATTACCTCTACATGAATCCCTGTATTTCAAGTTAAGTAGAGTTCTGATTGCTCTGTTTTATAATATAAAAACCTGTTCAGCATTACCACTTCCCCCCCAGAAAACTATTCCAAATCGCATTACAGAATGAAAATTTGAAAAATATACAACTCGTTTACATTTTTCGTCCAAATAATTTGCTGTTATTCTGAAAGAATAGCAGATAGATGCTAACCTGTTACATATCTCATTTATATGCACTCCAAAATCTAAATTTTGGTCAATATGTACCCCCAGAAATTTTGTGCTTTGGTTTAGAGTAACCATTTGCGATTGAATTGAGACAGTTTCTGGTAAGGTACTATTATTTGTTTTTGTGACGAAACAGATATAATTTGTTTTTTCTCTATTCAGTATGAGTTTATTCATTTTGAAGCCATCTCTGTGCTTTATCCAATCTATTATTAGCAATATTCAATAAATTATTCAAGGATGACCCTATAGTTAAAATGTTAGTGTCATCTGCAAATTTCACAATAAGAGTATTCTGATTGTTGCCTGTAATGTCGAAAGCTAAATCATTTACATAAAAAACAAAGAGAAGAGGACCCATAATACTTCCCTGAGGAATTCCCACCGAAATGAGTCCTTCATCAGAGAAGCAATTTCTTCCCTCGTACTCAAATTTTACTTTCTGTTTTCTGTTTGATAGGTATGATTTTATCCAATTGTAACCAGGCCCTCTAATGCCATATATGTAAAGCTTTCCCATTAGTATTTTGTGATTTAAAGTATCATACATATCTTTGTTTTCATAACCCCTTATTTATCTTTGTTATAAAATCATAAATGGCAGTCTCTATAGATTTTCCCTTAAGGTACATATGTTGTGCATGGCACAACAGTCCCTCACTATAGAAAAAACTAAGAAGCCTGACACACATGACTGTTTCAAAAACCTTAAAGAATGATGGTAAGAGGCTTATAGGACGATAATTTTCTAGTAAAGTGGCATCACCTTTTTTATACACTGGTTTTACTACAGCTATTTTTAAGTTGTCTGGAAATATCCCATTTATGAAGGTATTGTTTATTATATGACATAAACAATACCTTCATATCATATCATTCATAATTAGCAGCAGTACTGTGAGGAATCGTCCATGAAGCCAATCTTCGTTGTCGGCGACCACTGAGATGTCCACCTCTATCTAGAGGCAATCGCGCTGCAAGATTAACCTGGTGTCAAGAGTTTCAGAATTGGACTGACAATCACTGGGCCACATGTTTGTTTAGTGGCGAGTCTTGATATGGATTTCATCCAGATTCTCGTCGGACAAGAGTTTGGAGACGACCCGGAAATGAAGAATGATTACAACATCTTCAAGAAGTGTATGCATACAGAGGTGGTACATTAATGGTATGGGGCGGAATCATGATTGACGGAAGAACCGACCTCATTTTCCTACGTGGCTTTCTCACAAGTCAGCAATATTTTAACACTATTCTTGAACCTGTTGTGCGCCCGTTTGCTGCTGCTATTGCAGAAAAGTTTTACTTTATGCATGATAACGCTCAACCACATGTTACGCATATTGTAACAAACTGGTTAGATAACGAGGGTATTGATGTATTGCCGTGGCCAGAACAATCACCAGACTTGAATCCCATTGAGCATGTATGGGACATGCTCCAACGAAGAATTACTCTACATATGGGCAATATCTACAATGAGTTTCAATTAAAAGAGCTTCTGAGAGAACAATGGACACAACTACCTCAAGCAGTGATTAACAATGTGATTCGGAGCATGAAGAGTAGATGTACAGCTGTGAGAAACCAACGTGGTGGCCATACTTTATTTTAAGTTCATATTTCGTATTGTTGTGAATTTATTAAAAGGTTCAATATTTATAACACTTACGAATTTAATTTATTTTTTATTTATATTAATTTATCTGACAATAATTTATATATATCCGAACGTAACAATTAAATCTCGGGCGCGGGTCCTCAAATATTAACTGACTTCTTCCAAATAAAATGTCCTGTTATATACTCAGTACCGTTAGACTCGAAAAGTCGACGGCCCTCTCGACTAGACAGAGCGGCGAAATGGTCTCTCAAAACTGGTATATACATCGGCTCGTGTCCAGAAGGTTCGAATCGTGTTTTTATAACAAAGGGGGACCCATCGTGTGTCAGGTAGGCATTACCTGAATCGGATGATTCATCTACATCCTTCGTCGAAATTTCTACAACAAAACAGAATTAGTCATAATATTTAGTTATTTCAGGCCATGATAATTATCGTAACAGTATTTTTGACATTTTATGGTGGTATGTGAAACATGGGTGATTTCCAATATATTTTTTTGCTCCAATTTTCTGTTTTTTGCAATTTATGGTTTTTGACATATTAAACAATAATTTAAACTACAAATTTTGTATTACTTTTTTTAAGCTGATTACAGATAAACAAAATACATCTATTTATAAAAATATCCGTAGTAGACTTTATATATATATATATATATATATATATATATATATATATATATATATATATACTTACAGTAAAATCTTCGTTAACCGAAATAATTGGGGGGGAGGCCGTTTCGGATAACAAGAATTTCGGTTAAAAATGACATTGTTTTTCCTAGTATCCTTGGTCACAGTATTGGTACTTATTTAAAAATACGATTAGGTGGTTTTTAATGTTTTCTAATAATCAAATACAGAATAAAGTAATAAAATTAAGGAAAATGAACAAGTTTAACAAGCTTTTTTAAAGAAATCTTCTGTTTTCATTTGGCAACGATATTTTGCAGCTATATCTCCATCGTTCATTTGCAGAACGTTATGATTTGCCTCATTCGATTGTTCGACGAAACGTAAAACAATCTGAAAAGGACAAAACTTTATACAATGACAACAAAAATTAAGAACCTAGTTGTGTCCCTAACTAATTAGGCCTACTGTATAAAATTCTTACCTAGGCATTGAAAATATCGTCGGCGGTCTCGTGCTGCCTGTTGTCTGTTGGGTCCTCATCTTCGTCGTCTGATACGCTCAGGTTGTCTGTATGAAGAACCATATCATTGATGTCCTGATCGGTGAATTTACTTTCTGAGTCATCGGCTGCTAACCACTCACGCATCTCTTCTTGGTTAATTTCGTCACATGCCGGCAAATTTTTTATTAAAGGTTTAATTTCTTCTGTCGTTTCCATACCATTTTCTTCTTTAGGATCGTCAATCAAAATCCCATCAAACAGTTTGTTCCAGCATTTTTTCAAAATTGAAAATTTGATCTTGACCCACGACTTAGGACACCAATAAACAACATGTTTATAACAGATGTCTTAAAAATACTCCTCTATAATGTCTCTTGGATGTCTCTATTACCCCCTGGTCTAACGGCTGAATTAAGCTCGTGACATTCGATGGCAAAAATCTGACAATTGTCACCATTTCGTAGATTTTGAGGGTGATGGGTGTGTAAACAAGCAACAATGCTTTGATGGGAAGGTTTTTTAATTTTAAAAAGGATTTTACACTCTGAACGAATTTATTTTCAAACCATTCTGATAATAAAGTGGTCGACATTCATGACGTTATTTGGCTTCTATAAAAAAATGGAAGTGCTTTTTCGGAAATATCTTTTAGAACTCTTAGTTTTTTTTTATTTACACAAATAGGCATCAATCAGTAAGTGAAATTAATGGAGTTGTTACGTTTTACGATAAAAATTTATTTTTTTTGACGAAATTATTGAAACTCTCAGCCGTTTCGGTTAAACGATGTTTCGGTTTAAAAGGTTTCGGTTAAGGGAGGTTTTACTGTATATAAATATAAATAAATAAATAAATATATATATATATATATATATATATATATATATATATATATATATATATATATATATATATATATTCTGTTCCTTTACTTCTGCAATAATTTTTCTGTTTCAGTAAAATGTTTATAGTTGGTTTATATTTCAGGTTGTCCCCAAGAGGAGAACAAATTGAAAATTATGGAAAAGTTACTTTCATCTCATAAAGGAAAATATACAGGTCAACAAGCTGAAGAACAAATATTAAATAAAAATATGAAAGTTGGGACTGGCCAAAGACCTTACAAATGTGAAATTTGTTTCAAACAGTTTTCTCAAACACAACACTTTAAACAACACTTGTTGGTACATACTGGAGAAAAATCTTACAAGTGTAAAATTTGTTTTAAGCAGCTTACTGCTAAAAGACATTTGAAAAGACATTTGACTAATCATATTCGTGAGAAACTTCACAAGTGTGAAACTTGTTTAAAGCAGTTTATTACTAAATATGAGTTGAAAATACATTTGAGATGGCACACTGGAGAAAAACCGTATAAGTGTGAAACTTGTTTAAAGCAATTTATTACTAAAAGTAAATTAAATGTACATTTGAGAGTGCATACCGGAGATAAACCATACAAATGTGAAATTTGTTTAAAGCAATTTATTACTACAAGTGATTTGAAACGACATTTGAGAATACATACTGGAGAAAAATTTCACAAGTGTGAAATTTGTTTTAAACAGTTTAGTGAAGCTGGTAATTTGAAAACACATTTGAGAGTTCACACCGGAGAAAAACCATACAACTGTGAAATTTGTTTAAAGCAGTTTATTAATATGAGTGCTTTGAAAATTCATTTGAGAATACACACTGGAGAAAAACCATACAAGTGTGAAATTTGTTTAAAGCAGTACACTAGTTCAAGGGTTTTGAAAAGACATTTGATAACACATGCTGAAAAAAAACATAAGTGTGAAATTTGTTTTAAACAGTTTAGTGAAGCTGGTAGTTTGAACACACATTTGAGAGTGCACACTCTAGAAAAGCCTTACAAGTGTGAAACTTGTTTAAAGCAGTTTATTACTACAGGTAATTTGAAAACACATTTGAGAACACACACTGGAGAAAAACCATACAAGTGCGAAACTTGTTTAAAGCGATTTGTTACTACAAGTGATTTAAAAACACATTTAAGAGTGCACACTGGAGAAAAACCTTATACATGTGAAATTTGTTTAAAGCAGTGTATTACTGCAGGTGTTTTAAAAAGACATTTAAGAACACATACTGGAGAAAAACTTCACAAGTGTGAAATTTGTTGTAAACGGTTTAGTGAAGCTGGTAGTTTGAAAACACATTTGAGAGTTCACACTGGAGAAAAACCGTACAAGTGTGAAATTTGTTTTAAACAATTTAGTCAAACAAGTACTTTTAAAAAACATTTGAGAGTGCACACTGGAGAAAAACCGTACAAATGTGAAATTTATCTAAAACAGTTTACTAGAATCAAGTAATTTAAAAATACATTTGAGTGTACACACTTGAAAAAACTGTACACATCTTAAACTTGTTTAAAGCAGTTTGTTGTTACGAATTATTAGAAAAAACACTTGAGAGTGGACACTGGAGCAAAATCATACAAGTGTGAAACTTGTTTAAAGCAGTTTGCGATTGGAAGTGAATTGAAAAATATTTGATAATGTCCACTGGAGAAAAACCCTACAGTGTGAAATTTTATTTTAATTGGTTTTCTCACAAAAATATTTTGATAATACATTTGGGGGTGCACAGTACATAAAAACAAGTATGACAGTTGTTTTAAGCATTTTTCTCAAGTATTTAATATGAAACTGCATATAAGAATGTTCACTGGAGAACAATTTCTTTTAAATAATTTGATGCTGCATATGATTTGAAACAGCATACAAGAACCTTAAATTAATTTTGCTCACCTCTCAATATTTGCAATTCACAAAATACTTCATTCATATCACCTTTTGCATCTTCGACTATTGTTAGTAACCTGTCTAATTGATCCTCACATCTTAATTTTATTGATGTTCTAAGCAACTTCCTACTTCTCGGAAATAATTCCGCTTCAACTTCATCTCCCTTTCTTCTTCTCTTACTATCGTCATCTCTCTTTTAAGTCAGACAATATGTATTCTACATTGTGAGACCAAGAGAAAAAGTCAATTTCCAATCAATTTGTCGAAGCTGTTTTCTTTAACTATTATGTTATTTTTTTATTTAAATTAATTATATGTATTTTATTTTTAACAAAATGTGTTTAATTATCAACTTGTAAAAAAAATCGTTAGCCAAAAACAAATTTTGGACCAACCGGTTATGCTTTATAAATCCCCCATTCAATTAAATACAAACCCTGCATTCTTTTGAATTCACCTAGCCTAAAGTGAACATATTCCTTTGTATTTGTTTGAATACAGGTGGCCAAAAATGATCAAAGTCATTTGTATCTAATAGCATACAGAGTGTTAATAACCTTTGTAGCATGTTGAAATTACTTAAAATATCGATATGCATGTATAAAAATTTTCTAAGACGTCCCTGGACCAAGTATTAAATATTCCCCAATTTTGTTTACATTGTGAGGTAAAAGAAGAAACATTCCAAAATATGGTTTTATTGATTTGTACGTGTTATTTCTACAATTTGAAAAGTAGTTTCAAGATTCAAGGTCGTTTTGTGATATGTTTAACGAGAATTTTGGTTTATTCCGGTTGCGAAAACAGGTTAGATTTGAAAAGGGAGACGCAAAACTGGCCCCGGCCGATATCGAGGGTCGAGTTAATTCAAGGCAGGTTGAAAGATTTGGTCAAAGGGAATGGTCGTTATGTAGTTTTGCGAAAAACCGGCAAATTTGTCGAAGAATAAGTGATGTACACCCAAAGTAATGTGTCAACTCTGATAGGTGTAATCACTGTTTTGTTTGTTTGTAAGCCGTCTCTCATATGAGACATTTGTAATATGGCGAGTACAACAAATTGGAAGGATAACAACATGTTCCATTGTTAAGTTTTTAAGAAGCCCAGTCTGAAGTCTGTATCCAGTGCCGTCCATTTTAACCTCACTTTATTTGTCCGTGGATGTCGTTCCAGACCATAGAAGCAGTCATTTTTGTTCATGTGGTGGAGAGTTTAACCCCAGTTCTACCCCAGAAATTTTAGTAGGTTCAGTTTTCGACCCCAGAAATCATCTAAAGAACTTAGTGCAATCCAGGTAATTTTTTTGTTTGAGCTCTTGAAGTAAAAATAAACAGTTTAAAAAAATAATTGCTTTCATAACAATTTAAATTTTGATAATTAATATTGTAAATCTTATGACAGTTAGTTTTATAATTTTTGTGTTTTTTGTTGTGTTTTTTAAAAAAGGTGAGCCTCTTTATGAATATGTAGTTTCATTTTAAAGATATTTCTTTATTTGTAATAAATTATTTCTGCCCCATGTTTATAGTCCAGTAACTATTTTTGTAGTTTTTTTCCCACTTGTAAAACAAAGTTTGTAAACGGATGACATGTAAGTTTTCTTTGATATTTTTTGGTATAAATCTTTGTAGCTATTAATATAGTATTTCTTGTGCCATCTATATTTTTGTAACTGTTTGTAGAGAGACAACAATAAATGTTTAATTTATTTCTCTAACCAATTTGATTATTATTTATTTTAAAAAAGTCTCCCAACCTCTTTTTGTGTTTCTTATTTTAGAAAGGAAGAGCCTCATTTTCCTTTATCCAGCAAGACTAGGATCCCTCGAAGCGGTGTCCATTTTAAATTGCTAGTGGTCTTTCTTGTTGTTTTTGTAACCCCTTTGTTTAGGAGATTCACTCAAGTATCCATTTGTTTCATTTTGTAGTTGCCCCAATTCGACCCCTTGCTATTCACTTATCCAAGACCCAGCTCTCCAAACAAGCCCTGAGTGCCGTTCGCAGAGTATCGTTTATTTTGCTTGCCCTATCTCCACCCCAGTAACTTCTGTTCCAATTTTCAAACCCCTATAATTATACCCTATGTGGTAGGCAAAAAATAATTCGTTACACCTTGGCTTTTTAGCTTTCAGCTGTACTTAGCCACAGGCTTTTTCTTACTTATGACCTTCGGTAATCTCTCATTTGATTTATTGTAAGATAAGGTAAGGGACATTTATCAATTTTTGGATGTATAGTTTCCTTCAAGATATAAGAAATTTTGCCTGACGCTGGTGGAATACCGATTTAGTATTATAATAACACCGATTTAGTATTATAATAACAAACTACCGATTTAGTATTATAATAACAAACAACAGACCCTCCAGGAGCGGATTCGCTAAAATTAACAAAAAAGTTCAAGTACAATATAATATTTTAATAGGGTTGGAATAATAAATATAAAATTAAATATCATATCATGTATTTAATACGTATTTATATCTAAGTAGTTATAGGTATGTAGGTATGTTATGTACATACAATGAAATAAGAGAAATGAACAAATTAAAGAAATTAAGGAAAATAATGTTTATAACAAAAAAAGATGAAAAGAGTGGTAGCAATAATCAGAATTAAAAAAGATAACGTAATAAAATTAAACATAAAAAAATCAAATTTGAAGTTTAGATGGAAAAAAATAATTACAAATTACAACTTTATGTCACTATCACTGTCATCTTCAGTAGAATTTCCATAATCTAATGTTATAATTATTGGTTGATATGCCAGGTTAATGTTCTGTAATTATCTTCCGTTTTTAGTGTTGTGGAAATCTTTATTTCTTCTGGGACAGCAGCTGTTTGGCCGTAAACTTCCCTTAAGTTGGCTCCAGATTAATTCAATAGGGTTGAAAAAGAGGCTCAAATTACATCTATTGCAGGAAGAATCAATAAAAGATTTATACAAAAGAAGACTAGACCAAAAACTAGAAGAATTCAGATATGACACGTTAGATGAAATGCATGAACACATAAAAACCTGCCTGATTTCAGCGGCCTTAGAAGCTCTTGGAAGAGACGACCAAAGGAACACCCATCAGAATATCAAATTAAGGGAAGACACATTGAAATGCATAAAAGAAAAGAAAAAACTACACATAAAATACCTAAACACCAAAAAACAGGAAGACTTAGACCTATATAGATCGAAAAACAGAGAGGTAAAGAAAAGAGTAACAAATGAAAAGAACGAACGATGGGAACAAGCATGCACAGAGATAGAACGACATATCGGAGGAACGAGAAATTCAGAATCATGGCGAATATTAAAAGCACTTCAACGAAATAAGACAGAGAAAACCCAGATCGGCAAAATTAGTGAAAACGAGTGGCAAGAATACTACGTAGAACTACTTACAGAAAACCGTCCCCAATTTCAGGAAGAGAATATAGAACATGCAGGAAATGGGGCATACGACCAGATAGAAATAAGCCTGGCAGAAGTTAAGAGAGCAATCAAGACATTGAAGAAGAAAAAAGCCAAAGGACCCGGAGGAATACCAAACGAACTAATTAAAAACGGAACGGAAAAGTTATTCCGCATGCTACATAGAATGTTCGAAAGAGGACTACATGGAGAAGAAATACCTGCGGAATGGACACAAGCATACATCACATCCATACATAAGAAAGGAAACAGGAAAAAATGTGAAAACTATAGAGGAATTAGTATAATATCGTCGGTAGGTAGACTTTACGGGAAAATTATTAAGGAAAAACTAGAAACTGAAATAATAGGAAAAATTGGAGAAGACCAAGCAGGGTTCACAGTAGGAAAATCATGCCTAGATCATACGTACACATTAGAACAACTGATAGAGAAGAAAATGGCAAAAGGTAGACCGGTCCATCTGGCCTTTGTTGATCTAAAGAAAGCATATGACTCAATACCTAGAGTCAAATTATGGGAAGCAATGAATGATCTCGGAATCCGACAAACACTAATAAAAGCAGTTAAAGCACTATACAAAGAAAACAAAGTAGCTATTAAATGTGGAAATAAAGCCTACAATCCATTTAAGACGACAAAAGGACTTCTACAAGGCTGTGCTACGTCCCCTACTCTGTTTAAAATATTCTTGGAAAAGACACTCAAACCATGGAGGAGAAAGTGCGAAGGAATGGGCATACCAGTAAGAGACGAATACCTATACACCTTAAGTTTTGCCGACGATCAAGTAGTCATCGCACAAGATGAAGAAGATCTCAGCTTTATGCTCAGAAAACTAGAAGTAGAATATAAAAACAACGGAATAGAAATAAACTTAGAGAAAACCGAATACCTAACAACAGAAAACAAGGATATGAGAAACCTAGAGATAGACGAGGAAAGACAAATATATGGAACAGATAAATTCAAGTATTTAGGAACCATAATATCGAACCAGGGAACAACAGAAGAAGATATAAACAACAGACTGAGACAAACAAGAAACTGTATAAGACAACTAAACTCAGTGTTGTGGGATAAGAACATTACGATAAAGACAAAAAAGAGAATATATAATACCCTGACAAGAAGTATCCTGACATATAGGTCCGAAAACTGGACAATAAACAAGAGAAATAGAGGTAGAATAAGAGCAGTAGAAATGGAGTTCCTGAGGAGAAGCTGTAGACTTACAAAAAGAGACAGAATTGAAAACGCAGAGATTAAGCGGAGAATGGGAGTGCAAGCAGACATAATCGACTATATAGAGGAGAAGAGACTATCCTGGTACGGCCACGTCAGAAGAGCGGACAGAGGACGCTGGATAAACAGAATCACAGAATGGAGCCCGATTGGAAGAAGAAAGAGAGGAAGACCCCGAAGGTCATTCAGAGATGAAATCGACGAGGCTATGGAGAAAAGAACCCTGCGAGATGGAGACTGGAATGACAGGGAAAATTGGAGAAAACGGTTGAGTGAAGGAAGACAGTGAAAACTGTGGAAATCCTTAGTAGTAGTAGTAGTGAACACAGAGCTTATATTCAAGAATGCACTTTTTGCCTTTCCCATGCGACATTTAAGCTCTTGGATGTTGTCCTACGACTCAACAAATCAATATCAAAAAGTTTAAAAAATTAAACTAAAACTCTTACATAGTACAAATATAACAAGAACCAAATTCAACAATACCAATATACATATTACAAAATAAGAGATCTTTTTAACTGAGTTAAAGTTATATTGAAAATATCAAAACCGAAAACCTTTAAGAGCCCCATGTATCTATCCAATGGGTTTGTATACCATAGGTTGTTCTGTGGAAAGGGTTATTGAAAACATTTAGGTAATGTAGAGCTTGATGGGGAACATTAAAGTTAATCTGGTTTAACAGGTTTGGACAATCAATAAATCCATGTATGATCTCATATGTAAAGGGAGTGAGAGTAAAGATAATTGTTGTTCAATACGATACGGGAATAATCATGATTTTCAATAATAGTGTCAACATAATAAGCACAATATCTCAAAAATGTATGCAGGACTTTTTATTGTTTAGTTTAGATGCCTTTATTGAAATAGAGTTTATATGGTAACAGAAAGTAAGCTTTTCATCAAAAATTACACCTAAATTCCGAATAGAAGAAACATAATTTAGTGGCTGATTATTAATAGTATTGCTTGTTTTAATTCTTTTGACTTTACAAGAAAAAAGAGGTTGTTCTGATTGCACCAATTTTGTAATCTAAGTCATCTTGCAACAAGGCTTGATTTTTTAAGTTATCTACAACTTTCCAAATTTTCAAGTCATCTGCCAACATTAGACATTTGCTATTTAGGAAACAGGAAGTGATGTCGTTAACGAAGATATTAAAAAGAAGTGGAGAAGTGTGGCCTCCTTGAGGAACTCCAGATGTTACTGAGATACTGTCAGATAGATGACAACCTATCTTGACTCTTTGATTTCTACCAGATGTAGAGTTTTAATTCATTCAACAAACCTGACATGAAAGACTACATTAATTAATTTGCCCAAAACTATTTGAATATCTACACGATCAAATGCCTTGAAAAAATCTGTATATTGCATCTACCTGCTTACGGTCTTCCATTTGAGATTATATATCAGATTGATAGCAAACGAAGTTTGTTTCAGTGAATTTTTTGCTATGAAAACCATGTTATGATTGAGATATTAAGCCTTTACATAACCAAGAAAGTTACTTTGCTATCGAAGAGCTTAGAGATTGCAGATTGTATACAAATGCTACGATAATTTTCAATGTTGTCTTTCTGATCATTTTTAAATATAGGAACAACATAACTTTCTTTTCATGAACAAAGAAACATAAAGGTTTCCAGAGATCTATTAAACAATATAACAACGGCTACAGGCACACTTTTTTAATAAAAAATTGGCACCCCATCTGGGCCAGTAGTAAGCTTATTGGGCAGCTCATTTATGCCATTAAAAATATCAGTTATGGTAATCTTAGAAGGACAAATATGTGTACTAAAGTTGCTATTTAACGGATGGATAGGTATGTAAATGTTGTTATTTGGTGAATACACAGTTTGGAAGAAGTTCCTAAATAAATTAACTATGTCTTGACCATTTGTTGTAGATTGGACTTGATAAAATAAGGAGTAGGTAGGTTATGACTGGATCGCTTATCGTTGATGTACTTCCAAAATGATTTTGGTTCATTTTTAGGCCAGATCTTTGATATAGTTGCTAAAGCAACTTTCAGACAGTTGTTTACATTCAGCTCTTAGGTTGGAAAATCTAATATAGTCATGGGAACTCATATAGGGCTTGAATATGCTTTGAAAACGGGAAAAGTTTTTAGAAAAATAAAGCAGCAAAATTTTGTTTTGTTTTGATTCTGTGGATTATTATCTCTGACTAATATAGCAGTGTGGTCTGCGAATGTTGTAGTCGTTACATTTTCATTTGTTGGTACACACCTCGTGCATAAATATCAAATATAATATAGGATACAGAACACTACCTTGCTTTGAATTACCTTTATTTGCTGTATGTCCAGTAACTAAATACTTATGAGTGACACTGTCTGTATCTAATTTTTTCACACAATACAGATACATACAGAAAATATATTTGTTTTTATTTTGACGTACACAGTTATCATTATAAAATATATTTTGTTTTCGTTTATTTTCTGAAACTGTTTTCAAATACTGATAAACACAAGTAGAGATTTCATTCGCGCCTCTTTTTACAAGTCCCTCGTGCCATTAGTAACAATAACCTTCTTTTTGAAATAGGTCAAATGTGGTAAAATTTATAACGTTCAATCGAGATTTATGTTAAAATTTTGCACCTTGAGCTAGAATCATGACAGCTTGAAGATCGTAACAACAAGCCACGAGATCGATCTTCCACCTCTTTGTCCGATTGCTTACTTTCTCTAGACAATTTAACTACCTTTTGATGAGTTTAATGTCCTAAAATTATATCTTCCTGTTTCCTTGCACTATTATTAAAAGACTCACATGTAGAGCATTGGTCCTTCTTTGATTTATGGAATGCTATATTGAATTTTGTATTGAAAACTCTTTCATATATTGATTTTTTAAAATAATATTGTTTTTCTTCAAATACATTTTTCTTTGTACAGCCTATACATCATTGCTAAATTCAGTGACCCATCCAGGTATTCTTTTTGTGTTCTCGATCTACAGTAATGTGACTCAATGCGAGGGAACGAATTTATATGCTGCATAATATATTCAGTTTTGTTTATTTGGTTGTCGTGTTTTCCCCTTCTTTCTTCCTCCACACATCCGGTTTTGGTTGTTTTAGCAACAATTGTTGCCACAGCATTGTTTGAAATATCAAGCGTAGCAGTAAAAAACTTTTTACAGACCCTAATTTTTTTGTCACTTAATAGGAAATGGTAAGCCTGATTAATTGAAAGTTTACGGTTACTATCTTTATTGCTAGGTGAAATAGGAGTCATATATTTTGATATGTAATCTTCCTGGCGAGTCTTGTTCCCTAACTCATAACATTTTCTTAGCAGTGATTCCCTATAATCTTCATTTATTTTTTCTTGACATTTATTTATATAAACAGTTATCGCATGCCAGTTTTAGTTTTTTTGGCTTCGTGCAATCTGCCCAGTCTTGACAAATAGCTTTGCCCTGTTGCAATCTTATGTTTCTTTACATTTCTCTTCAGAAGGTGCCTTCAATTCATCGATTATAAGCGGATATTCATTTTCACGAACAACATTTTTTAGTACAAAATAAATCTTACTTAATCTTTCGTCAGGTAAATTGTAATCAGGATCATCATCTGTATTAATCACATCTAAGTTACTTGGATTAAAACCATGAAAATACTAGGCTGTCTTCTGCAGTATATTCCGCTGTGGATTGGCAAGCTGTTCCAGCAAGGCCGAACTCTTCCTTTTCTACATCATCTGAAAACCAAAATTATTATATCTGTATAAAATGTTTGCTTACCTATTTCTTAATTGAACTTTGAAAATTAAAGGCAGATATCGAGCACAGTTTTATTAATTAAATCTTGCCCAAGTACTTTCGCTCCCTAGAACATCTTCAGGGTCATTTCGTCAATTTTGTGCTATCCAACAATTGCAGAATGTCATAAACATAAATTTAAACATAAAGTTGAACATAACACTACACTAAACAAGGACAAACAATTTAAAATTATTTAAAAAGTCGAAGCTAAATTATGGTCGGCAATAGGAGAGAGAATGGAACAAAAATTTCTTAATTCGCTCACCATACATAGCCAATAGCCACAAACACGCTACTTTTGCAGATTGGTTATTTATAGGATAAACATTATTAATGATTATCACGTACGTACCTTTTGATTCATTTTTGTTATCCTTCAACAGGGTTACTATAAATTTTCCTCTTTAGTTCATTCTACGAAACTACTTTTCACAGCTAGAGCTTTTTAGTAGAAACAGATTACTAATACGTGACTAAATGCAAATAAACCTCTTTCTACAAGTCTATTACGGTGTGGCATTGGCAAGATATCCCAGTGTCCCTGTGACATCGAAAATTATTTGAAGTCACGATTTCGTTCAACACTGAGGTATCTCACTGTTGTTGTTTTCACTGTGAAGGGATACAGTGGTTTAATCATTGCAGAGCACGATTTTGTGTAGTTATACATGTATCCGTGTTACCAGTATAGAGTGCAAGCAATTCTATGTAAATAGTGTACTTTCAAAAAATTAAATTTGGGACTTATCTCACTGTTGCTTTGAGGTGTCGATATATTGATAGCAGATAAAAACAGTTAGTAACTGACCCTAGAATGTTACAAGATGTGAATATTGACTCCAATCAAATCCTAGTAGTAAAAATAGAGTGGAATTTAAGGACAATAAAATAAGAAGGATATGCACAGGCAATGAAATTTCTATTAATATTTTAATATAGAATCCACAAATAGCAGGAACTATATACGTACGCAACATAACTACCAGGCGTAACGTTCAAAAAAGGGCGAGGTTGTTCTTTGCTTTCAAATATGGTATCAGATATATTAGTAGTATAAACAAATTTATTTCAAGTTGGAAATTTATCAGGTTACGTATCAAGAATTACGTCTTTATAATATAACTTTTTAGTTATATTCATTTAAAATTTTCAGAGATATTAAAATGTTTCCTTAAGTTGTTGGAACAGTATTTTATTTGTAAAATATCATGATAAAATGTTTATTATAGTTATTGAAATTAAATATTTTTAGTACATATGCGCTTTATTTTATGTAATTACAAAATAAAACTATCATTGATCATTATGCGAATGTGCAGTTTTTCAACATGTTTTTTTTTTATTTTCTTTACAAAATCAATTCTAGTTGAAATGTTGTTTCCTAACGGAGGTTAGATATCATCCTGATTTTGATATTATCCACTTCTATTCTACACAGTTCTATTAAACTGGATTGGAACCACTCCCTTAAATACTGCATTATTTCTCTTATTTTTACTTGTATTAGTACAAGTCATATTTCGCGAATTAGATGCGACAAGTCCAAAATAGAAATAAGTGGAAAAGTTTACGGGGGCCGATGTTCCGCAGTGGACAAATATCGGCTAATTGATTAGACCAAAATATAGACACGATGGACAGCAATGAGTGGCGACAACGAGTAAGGAACAGCAATCCCTGAAAAGGGAAGAGCTGAGGAGGAAGAGGATGGGACCAAAATAAGAATAAAATTAGAAAATAGGAAAAATTACCAACTAGAAACTCGAGAAGACTTAAAGGAACAAAACAAAGTTGGAATTAGAAGAGAGATAGAAAGAATATTATATAAGATAATAAGAAATTCTAATAAAACAAAACAATGAAAATATGTGGAGTAGTCAATATAATTCAATGAATTAAAAAAAGTACGATATTGTGGAATAAGTATGTCCAAATAGTAGTTAAAAGAAAGAAAGAGACGTGGAAAAAATAAGTGGAAACAAAAAATGAACACGATATTATATTAACTCTGTGTCCCCTAAGAGAGCAAAAAGGATGTTGGGAAGAATTTGAAAGATAATTTAGTCAATGTTATTGCAAAAAATAATAGAATATCCTAGAATAAAATGAAATATTTGAAGGGAAAATGAAAAGAAATATGAGGATTAAAAGACCAAATAATAAAAATATGACAGAAACAATGAAAATAAATTTAAACTAAGTAATGAGGGATATAAAAGCGGGAGAGACGACAAAATCTCACCAACAAACGAAGATGATGAAATAAATACAGAAGAATTTAGAGAAGCTTTAGTGAATTTGAAAATTGTAAAAGCAGGTGGAGCGGATCACATGGCACCAGAAATATTAAAAAAGGAAAAGAAGGAGAAGCATGGTTGCTCAACTATGATTCTCTATAGAAACGGCACTGTACCATCTCTTACAGAGGGTGGAGTATGTTCTGGAAAACCAAGCGGTGATGTTGGGTGAATTTCTCTATATGGAAGGAGCATTCGACAACACCTACGAAGCAATGACAAGGGTGATTCGTCTAAAAGAAATAGTCGAAAAAAGCAGCATGCAGAGGAAACGTGTGACATACACAACGTTACTGGGGGATACAGTGTCAGCACAGACATGTGGGAGTTTTATCTTCTCTCTTGTAGAATCGGGTCATTATTGATTTGATAACTAGACTCCTATCATCCTGGCTCTTAACAACCCGGCGTGGGTCCTAGCCTCCTCAAGAATTTCTCTCCAGTCGTCCCCTATCCATCGCCTTCCTCTGCCAAGCACGTATCCTCATATTTTTTCATGTCTTTATCGATTACGACTTTTTTATGAGTAAAAAATTTTAGTATATAACCAATCAACTAAAAAATGTGTTTTTATAAATAAGTACATATGACATATAATATTTATTATAAGTCATTGTTAAATATGTCTGTACGAAAAACATCTCGACTGATGAAAAGGTATTTTTAAAGCATACCACATATACATTATAAAAACATTGCAACACAGCCAAAGCCAAACCGAAAATTGTTGTTCCATGAGTGACATTTGCGCCTATCTTCAGGTTATACTTTCCTGAATGTCTGATTTCTGATTTTGCTTTTTGGATGTAAACACAAAACAACAATATATACACTCTGCATAAAACTGAAATTGTTTGTTAATAAAATCTCAAATTTAATAATATGGAAATAAAACAAGAAGTTAGTGAGAAAACTTGTAAATTAGAAATAGATAATGACACGTGTGTTGGTCCTTTGGATGCCTTCAAAATTGAAATTAAGGAAGAACCCAAGATAGAAACTACTTACCAAGCATTTGATTATTCAGACTTAAATGAAATCACTGTAAATACTGAAGTAGAAAGTGAAGATAAATTTATACTATTTGAAGAAAAGCAAACAACAATTGAAGAAAGTAAGTAAATACACTGATTAATACAATAACATAACAAATTATTTGTATGTTGAGGAAGTTTGTTTTTCAACTAAAGGTTAAATAATACCAATACATATACAATTACTTATAGTAGATTTTAAATGTATTGGATATGCTGTTTATGTTATACAGGGTATCACAAAATGAATAGTCAAAGATTATACCAAGATTTTTAGGGATGGAAATAAGTCGATTTAGCCTTTACCTACAGCCAAAAGTCCACCCAGAAAAAGTTACAAGGTAACTTGTTTCTAGTATATTTAATTAAAAACGGGACGTCAATGAATCGAAATACTATTATACAATTTTTTGTCTCTTAGCATTTGTTTGTAAAATGAATTTTTACCGTTTTGGAGCACTATTAAAAGCAAATATAGTCACACTTTCCAACAGGCCCCTCAATAGTCTTATCACTTCAGTTGTCCATTTTTTTGAATACTGCAGAAGGTAATTTTAACCTCCGATAGGAGCCTCATCAAGTGCATGCTCCAGTTTGTTAATGATCAAATTTGCTTGAGCCCGATCTAGTTGAGTATCAGGATGATGTCTGTGTACTACCACCATTCTGAATACTTTTGTCACAGTGCTTTATGGCCTAGTCTGCTCGTTAGAACCCCTTGGTTTCTTAGCAACTCTGTTATGAGGGGGCTCATGGTGTTCTCCTGAAGTCTCTTTTTATCCTCGGATGTTGCTGATTTGGTTTTCTTGGGATTTGCTATGGTCCATGTCCCAGCAGCCATTTTTGCCTTTTTTCTCATCTTCCTTTGATGAGCTCTAGTAAGGCATATTTGAGACTTACTTATTTATTTTTTTAAATTAAAAATCCAAAATTATACTTCACAATTTCTAATTTTCAAATTGTAAAAAATTATTCTTTGGTGTATGTTCTAAAACGCAATTCTATCATACTAACAAGATCAGAAATTGTTACGAAACCCCTTACAATTTTTTGAGCTTTCTCTCCTGGTGATTGACTTTTAATTAATTTTATTTATAGTTTATAATTAGAGAGTTTTAATTATATTATTTGTAAATTTGTAAATATTTAAATTAAAAATTTGAATCATATTTTTTTTAAAATATTCATTTATTAATAGTTAAAATAATATTTTATGGTCTTAAAAAATTTTTATAAAATGCAAATATTAAAAATATAGGGAAATTAAATCATTTACTTTTCAAGTGATTGGAATTAAATTTTAAAGCCACTGTTTGAGGTATACACATCATCGCTTAAGTAATTACTTATCAGGCTTCATATATCGTTTTACCTTTATGCTTATACTGTTTCGTATTTGAGTGTTTGAACCATTATTATTGTGAAATATTTTAATTGAGTTTTGATATTGTGTGTTTATAATTTGGGATTCTCATTTTTATTGCTAAAAAAGATAGTAAGATGTAAATTTAATACATTTTCATGTGTACAAATATCATATTTCAGACATTGTGGAAAAGTTTAGAATTTGTTAAAGTTTCTGATTCAAAATTAGAATATTCAATTCAACAGATGTTCAACATAAAGTGTATTAATAATACAAACTGATCCAACACAATAAAACAAAGGATTGAATATTTATTGTTGAAATTTTATTGTTGTTTATAGAATAGTATTTATAAATGGAATATCTTCTGTGTCAACTTCCTCTATATCAATATCAACAACATCCATTTGCTAGCCATAACTATATAAAAACAGCCTGTAGCATAAATTCGTTAAGTTGTTAAAACTTATGCTGTGATATCAAGCCGGTGGTACCTAAAACAAAAAGATTTTTACTGTTACTATACATATAAAAAAAATTTGACTAAATATGTTTCAATGAAAGAAAGGTAATGTATACTTGCTGAAGAGTTGTATGTCATAAAGCAGGACCCACCTATTGTATGAATTGTCTCACTGTATTTTTATGGAAATCTTAACAAAAATTCGTTATCATCAAATTCTTCAAAATAATTTTCTCGTTCTCGTATATAGGTTCGGCCGTTATTTAAAAAGTATGTTATTCTTTCATTATCATCAAAATGTTCCTCAAATTCGTTAAGGTCTATTTTGTCGATATAAAATGTAGATTTTGCCAAAAATAAATTAAAATAATAGTTCAAACACTGACACGCAAAACAAAACGAATATATAATAGTTTATTTTATAAATTTAAGGTTATAATGTCTTGATTATCTATAAACGGCTCTTAATTGTACTACTTTTGGCTGATTAAAGTTAATTGGCTAACAAAATTGGTCTAATCAGGGTTTAGTCAGAACTGAAAGTATTGGCCCTAAGAACATTTTAAAGATGATAAACTCACCTTCAAAAATGCTTTGTGCTGATATTATAGAATCTTCAAAAAACGGTTAATCTCACAACTTTAAGACAACCAGGGATACAATAACTTCACTGCAATGAGGGTACGCAAATTTGTTATAGGCATCCAACATTCCATTTATATCGTGCCAGAGCAGGACAATACACGAATTTTAAAGCGATCGGTATTCCGCCCACTGTACCCCATATATACTACTATTGTATTCCTTTATTTCTGCAATATTTTTTCTGTTCCAGTAAAATGTTTATAGTTAGTTTGTATTTTAGGTTGCCCCCAGAAGGAAAACAAAATGAAAATTATGGAAATGTTACTTTCGTCTCATAAAGGAACATATACTTGTCAACATGCTGAAGAAAAATTATTAAATAAAAATATGAAAGTTGGGACTGGACAGAGACCTTCCAAATGTGAAATTTGTTTTAAACAGTTTAGTGATGCAGGTGGTTTGAAAAAACATTTGAAGGTGCACACTGGAGAAAAACCGTATAAGTGTGAAATTTGTTTAAAGCATTTTATTACTATGCATGATTTGAAAGTACATTTGAGAGAACACACTGATGATTTGAAAGTACATTTGAGAATACACACTGGAGAAAAACCATACAAGTGTGAAATTTGTTTTAAACAATTTAGTGAAGCAGGTGGTTTAAAAAAACATTTAATGGTGCACACTGGAGAAAAGCCGTATAAGTGTGAAATTTGTTTTAAGCAGTTTTCCCAAACAAGTCATTTGAAAATACATTTGAGGTGGCATGCTGGAGACAAGCCTCATAAGTGTAAAACTTGTTTAAAACAGTTTATTACTACAAGTGATTTAAAAAGACATTTGAGAATACATACTAGAAAAAAACTTCACAAGTGTGAAATGTGTTTTAAACAGTTTAGTGAAGCAAGTAGTTTGAAAACACATTTGAGAGTACACACTGGAGAAAAACCATATAAGTGTGAAATTTGTTTAAAGCAGTTTATTAAGATGAATGCTTTGAAAATTCATTTGAGAATACACACTGGAGAAAAACCATACAAGTGTGAAATTTGTTTAAAGCAGTGTATTACTGCATTTGTTTTAAAAAGACATTTAAGAACACATACCGGAGAAAAACTTCACAAGTGTGAAATTTGTTTTAAACAGTTTAGTGACGCAAGTAATTTGAAAACACATTTGAGAGTGCACACTGGAGAAAAACCATATAAGTGTGAAATTTGTTTAAAGCAGTTTAATGATACGAGTGCTTTGAAAATTCATTTGAGAATACACACTGGAGAAAAACCATACAACTGTGAAATTTGTTTAAAGCAGTTTATTAATATGAGTACTTTGAAAAGACATTTGAGAACACATACTGGAGAAAAACCTCACAAGTGTGAAATTTGTTTTAAACAGTTTAGTGTAGCAAGTAGTTTGAAACGTCATTTGAGAGTGCACACTGGAGAAAAAACCTAAAAGTATGAAATTTGTTTAAAACAGTTTAGTGATGCAAGAAATTTGAAAACACATTTTTTGAGAGCAGTTTATTACTGCAAGTGATTAAGAAGAAGACGTCATCGAAGCAGTTAACGAATTTGTATACCTGGGAACGCGCGTCAATTCTGAAAATGACACTACCGCAGAGATAAACCGCAGAATTTGCACGGCTAATAGATGCTATTTTGGGCTTAATCTCCTTTTTAAATCTACAGGTATATCAAGAAATATAAAAGTAAAACTCTACAAAACAATAATACGCCCAGTCCTAACATATGGTTCAGAAACCTGGACTTTAACAAAAAGCAATGAAAACATGTTAGGATGTTTCGAAAGAAAAATACTAAGGCGCATCTATGGAGCGGTAAATGAAAGTGGTGTCTGGAGAAGACGATACAACTTCGAACTCTATAGGATATACCAGGAACCAGATATTGTAAAACACATAGACCCAGCTAAAAAAACGCTCCTTGATAGACCTATTGGTCAAAGAAGAAGAGGAAGACCCAGAACAAGATTCCTAGATAACATCGATGAAGACATGAGAAATATGGAAATACATGCTTGGCGAAGGAAGGCGATGGATAGGGACGACTGGAGAAAAATTCTTGGGGAGGCTAGGACACAGGGTTGTAAAGCCAAAATGATGATGATGATTAAAAAGAAACACGTGGGCATGCTCTGGAGGAAAATTTCACAAGTTTGAAATTTGTTTTAAACAGTTTATTACTAAAAGTAATTTGAAAACATGTGAGAGTGCACAGTGAACATTTATAAGGTTAAGATAATATGGATGTTGGTGTAGTATTATATAAATCAGAATTTACTCTTCGGAGTGTTTGTGACAGATGAGTCTAGAATTTTCAATCTCATAAGCAGTCATAGTAGCAGTTGTAATGTTATGTAATATAATATAAATGTCACGTTTTCAACACGATTTTATCATTAGATATTTTTAGTAGATCGATATAGTGTTTCAGTAAATTAGTAAATTGAATGAAATCGTAGGCTTCCACGGCCAGAGTCAGAATTATAGTTTATTCGTCTTCCGGGTTTGGACCGTGTCATTTGTGAGTGACCCAAAAGTGGGTTCATCTCGACGTTTCGCTACAATTGTATGTAGCTTCTTCAGGAGAACAAAAAAGAAAAAGAAAACAAAAGACAGGAAGATGGGTAGTTAGCAACGGTAACTCAGTTACTCAACGCAACCAGAGGCGAATACTAACTACCAAGATGGGCATTTGGTCACAGTAACTCAACTACTTAACGCAGCCAGAGGTGAAAATTTTCTTTTCTCCCATTCTGCAGTTGCAGAACACTGCCAAGAAACCGGTCATTCCATATTGTTCGAAAAAACCCATATTATTTCTAAGAGCCTCTTCTTTTATTCCAGGAAAATCCGCGAATCTCTAGAGATCCGAAAAAATCCACATAACATCAATCGAGAGGAAGGATACTACTTGTCTCCCATCTGGAATCTCAGTCTAGAGCCGCCGTCCAGTCCCGCTACCACGATGCAGCCACATGATTGGCCAGCGCGCGCTTCTTGACGTTCGCGCCACGGAGTGTGCCGATACGTCCCGACACGACAGGTCACCGCGACTATAAATAGAGCGGTAGCGGAGTAATCGTCGGATTCACTCCCCGCCTCTCGACTCGTTAGTGTTCTGAGCTGTTGGACGTGAATCCCTGTCCTGGCATTTGGTTTTCACCTCTGGCTGCGTTAAGTAGTTGAGTTACTGTGACCAAATGCCCATCTTGGTAGTTAGTATTCGCCTCTGGTTGCGTTGAGTAACTGAGTTACCGTTGCTAACTACCCATCTTCCTGTCTTTTGTTTTCTTTTTCTTTTTTGTTCTCCTGAAGAAGCTACATACAATTGTAGCGAAACGTCGAGATGAACCCACTTTTGGGTCACTCACAAATGACACGGTCCAAACCCGGAAGACGAATAAACTAGTAAATTTAAGTTGAAATCATTAGACCTGGTGTTACGTCTCTCCACACATATTATTTTTTTTATTAATTATTTTTTATTATTCTATTTTATATTTAATTCCCACTTAACGTGTGTGTGTACTTAAACTAATACGCTCCTGTACGCGCCGCCCCTATGAAACTTAAGGGAGGCGAAGCTATTTCAGACTACACGCATCTCAGTTTTGTATAGATCAGCGCGATAAACATTCCAGTTTTTTGTGTAAAATCAACCACGCAACTTTAAGAAGACTCTGTCCCTCTGAGATTCACTTAAATTTCATTCCTTGTCTTACTCCGTTTCATATCTTTATTATTTCTCTCTAGGAAACGTATGTGTTTCTCCGTCGCACTTGTAGTTTTCTCTATTACTTGTTTTAGTGTATGTATCGAGGATCTTCCTTTTCTGAACCTGTACTGATAATCTCATATGCTTTGTTCTGTGTACATTGTTAGTCTGTTTAATTATACCAGCCATACTTTATGTTCAATCAATTAGTTTATAACGTTCTACGCCGTCTTCTGATTTCCAGTCTCCATTTATCTCGGTCGTTCCAAAGGTTTTCTTCAACTCACCTCTCCCTTAAGTCTTTATCGATTCCTTCTCTCCAACTTAATCTCGGTCTGCCTTGCTTTCTTCTTCTATTTGGTGTCCAGTTCAATACTTTCTTTGGTATTCTGTGTTCATTCATTCTTTGGACGTGTCCATACCATCTTAGTTGATTTATTCTGATGTACTCTGTTATATTGTGCTTAATACCTATAGTTTCTCATATTCTTTCGTTTTTTACTCTGTCTAATTTTGATTTTCCAGCCGCTCTTCTCCAGATGTCCATGTCTGTTGCTTCTAATGCTTTTAAGTTTTTTTCCTTTCAGTGGCCATACCTCACTTCCATATGTAACAATGCGTTTTATAATGCTGTTATAGATTTTGTGTTTGTTTTCTTTGAAAATTGTTTATTCCACAGTACACTGTTTAATTGCATAATGGCTTGTCTTCCCTGGTTATTTCTATGTTTATTTTCTTCGTCTAATTTGCCATCGTTGGTTATTTCAATGCCTAAATATTTGTATTTTTGACAGTGATTTATTTCTCGCAGTATTTCTTTTAAGATTAGATTTTGTTGAATTCCCCCAATACACATGTATTCAGTTTTCTTAATATTTACTTCTAGCCCCCGCAGTTCGTATTCTTCGATACGTTTACGGGTCATATATTCGAAGGCTTCATAGTCTTGGGCCATCACTATCTGGTCGTCTGCACAACTCAACGTATACAATATTGCGTCTTTTAGAGAAATTCCCGTGTTTCTGCATTTTTTTTCCACATTTTCATCGCTTACTCCGAGTAGATCTTAAACAAAGTAGGAGACACGTTTGAGTTCTTTGCTGATAGTGAAACTCTTGGATACCTCCTGACTTTTCTTTATTGTATACTCAGGTGCAAAAAAATCGATCCATTCCTTATTTCTTAATTATTTAAAGTTGTATAATTTTAGAGACATTAAATTATGTATGTAAATTTAGGTGTACCCTCGTATACGAGAAATAAAATAATATTTTTAATATTGCTTTTTATATTTCTTAAAACAAATTGGTATTTCAGGTTTTTGTCAAAAAGGGTCTGAAGCAAGTAGATATTTATTGAATGTTATTTTTAATTCAACAACCATACTAGTGGTTTTTAGTGGTGATTTTATTTTCAAAATGTGTTATATTTTTATTTAATTATCCTTCCTAAATATCTCTAACTCCGACAGATGCTGCAAGGGCGGTGACTTTAGTTCAAGATGGTCGTAGCCAATATTATGCAGCTGAAATGTTGGGTGTTGAAATGTTGGGTCGATCTTTGGTTCAAAGAGCAGTTCGGCGTTTTAGCGACACCGGTAACTTCACAAGAAGACCAGGATCAGGTCGTAGAAGGGTAACATCCGAATGAGGTGATCGATTTCTGGTTTCATCATGTTTGAGAAATCGGCATCTAACTTCAGTTGAACTGGCAAATCGTCTGAGCGAAGTGAGAAATGTGGAGGTAAGCAGATGGACAGTTCGTCGACGACTTGTAGAAGGTAATTTATTATACAGAAGGCCAGCGCTATCTCCAATACTATCCATAGAACATCGCAGAGCTCGCCTTGCTTTTGCAAGAGAAAATGAACACTGGAGTGATGCAGATTGGAGCAATGTATTGTTCTCAGATGAGCCCAGATTTTGTCTAAGGTTACCAGACGGCCGAGAAAAGGTTTGGAGAAGACACGGAGAGAGATATTTTCAATGTAATAGTGAGAAAGAATAAGTTATCGGGCGGGCTCCGTTATGGTTTGGGCTGGTATCAGTTCAGAAGCCCATACTGATTTAGTTATTGTAGATAGAGGTTCTATGACTGCTGCAAGATATATAACAAGTATTTTAGATTAGCATGTGGTACCTTTTGCTCCTTTCATTGGACCTAATTTTATTTTTATGGACGACAACGCGCGTCCTCACCGTGCTAGAATCGTCAACCAATATATAGAGGAGGTGAGAATTGTCCGTATGAACTTGCAGTCCCGATCAGCTTGCAGTCCCGATCTCAATCCCATAGAACATCTATGGGATATGATGGGAACAAGTCTTCGAGTACGAGTACCCCGTCCAAACAACTTGGCTGAACTTACAGCGGCTCTTCAAGAAATATGGGACCAATTGGATCAATTTGATATCCAGAGGTTAATTACCTCAATGTCTAGACGTGTACAGGCTGTTATAAGGGCCCGAGGGGCAAACACTAGATATTGATTTATTATCAATGTTGGGTGCATTTCTCGATGTGGAAGGAGCATTCAATAACAACTACGAAGCAATCACAAGGGCGATTCGTCTAAAAGAAAAAAGCTGCATATGGATATACAGCATGCTGAGGGAACGTGTGATATACACAACGTTACTTGGGGATACAGTGTCATCACAAATATGTGGAAGCTTTATCTTCTCTCTTGTAGAATCGGCTCATTGATGTTTTGATAGCTAGACTCAGCAACGACAATCATCATGTTCTGGGCTATGCGGAAGACCTCTTCATCTTATTATCCTGACTTAACAACTAGACGTGGATCCTAGCCTCCTCAAGAATTTCTCTTCAGTCGTCCCTATCCATCGCCTTCCTCTGCTAAGCATATTTCTCATGTCTTTATCGATTACGCCTTTTTTATGCGTAAAAAATTTTGGTATATCACCAATCAACTAAAAATATTTAATAAATATTTCTTTACAAATTTATAAACATGTACGTATGACGTATGGTATTTATTATACGTCATTGTTGAATCTGTCTACGAAAAATATGGCGGCTGATGAAAAGTCAACCTTAGTAAGTCTACGAACCGTGAGTATAGTGTGTATTCATTGTACCATGAGTATAGACAACTTTATACTGTGCTTGTCATGTGCTTGTACTTTCTTTAACCTAACACCAAAGAATATAGACGTCTATTCTTTGCTAACACTGAACCTAACCCACGGTTCTTAGACTGACTTAATCTAGGAACCGTGAACCTAACCTCCGTTTCCCTTGTCCGATTTTGCTTTTTGGATGTAAACATAAAGCTGCAATTGCTTGTTACATAAATTCATATTTAATATGGAAATGGAACAAGGTCCTAACCTCCTCAAGAATTTCTCTCCAGTCGTCCCTATCCATCGCCTTCCTCTGCCAAGCACGTATTCCCATCCCATATTTCACATGTCTTTATCGATTACGTCATTTTTATGCGTAAAAAATGTTGGTAACCAATCAACTAAAAATATTTATAAATTTATAAACAAGTACATACATTATACGTCATTGTTAAATCTGTCTGTTCATAAAACATGGTGGATGATCAAAAGTCCTTTTTGAAGCATTCAACATAGACATTATAAAAATATGGCAACACTGCCAAACCGAAATATGTTATTCCATGATGTTATTCCATCCATGGTTGACATTTGCGGCTATCTTCAGTTTTTTTTGTACTTATACTTGCTTCTACTTCATAAATCTGCAATAATTGTTTGTTACATAAAACATAAAATCAAATTTAATAATATGGAAATAAAACAAGAAATTATTGAGAAAACTTGTAAATTAGAAATAGATAATGGCACGTATATTATCCCTTTGGATTCCTTCAAAATTGAAATTAAGGAAGAACCCAAGACAGAAACTGCTTACCAAGCATTTGATTATTTAGACTTAACCCTACAATGCGCAATGTAGCTAATCTGATACAAATGTATTCAAACTCACTTGATTTATTTGTGTATACAAATATTTCTCCGCTGCACATTGTAGACGTTCAGGTACACCTTTATGCAGCTCTTCAACAAGAAACTATTTTTATTACCGTTGCGCGTTCGAACTTTTGATGCTTTTGGTGCATTCCACTACCGTTGTCGGCTTATGTTGCATGTGGTGATTCTTTAGTGCAGAATTTTATAATTTGTGATTATTTTCGTTGATTTTTTTCTAAGTTTTTGGACGATTCAAGTGCTATAAGGTTTGTATTTAAAAATCAAAGTCATACATTATTCAAATAATATACTTTTTTCACTGTACATCCCTTTAAAATAGACGTATCAGATCTGATACATTATGCTTGAACGTAAATTTTATTTGCAGCGCCAATTTCATTCAAAATGATGCGGAAGTTCGATATGAAGAAGATTCTCAGTGAGAAAGAATTGGAAGAAATTGCTGAACAGTTTTTCGATAGTGAAGACGACTTAGATGATCCAGATTTTAATGAAGATGACTTAGGTGAGTTGAATGATAATGACTTACATTCTCTACCAATTGAAATGGAAGACGGCACGGTTTTACAAGATGTCGTTAATGATGATATGCGAGTAGAGGAAGAAGAATATGTCGAAAATGATGAAATTCCAGAACTAGTTCCAGAAGTTCCCAAATTTGATAAGGCAGTGTATAAAAATATTTTATGGCGTAAGAAAAATCTAATTCCAAACGAGGATGCCTTTAAATTCAGAGGTAATACGGAGTTACCAAATACCATAAGTGATCTTGAAACACCGTTCTCATTCTTCCAGTATTTTGTTGGCCCGGGTCTATTGTCAAGAATTGTTGATGAAACCAACTATTATGCTTTGGATAAGGATCCAAACAGACCAGCTAATGTAACTGAACATGACATCAAACAATTCATAGGAATATGCATTTATATGTCTATAGTACATATGCCCGACGTGAGAAATTATTGGTCACCTACACTTGGGTTTGATAAAATAAGTAGTGTTATGAGTTACAATAAGTTTGTGAAGATTCGAAGTTACCTGCATTTTAATACAAAATCAGAAATGAAACCAAGAGATCACCCTGAGCATGATAGATTACATAAGTTACGACCCATCATCGATGAGCTGAATGAAAAATTCCAATCTGTTCCATTACAGGAATACCTTTGTGTTGACGAGCAGTTATGTGCAACTAAAGGTAGACATTACATAAAACAGTATCTTCCTGCGAAACCTCATAAATGGGGATACAAACTATTTGTACTTTTCGAAACAGACGGTTTTTCGTATAAGTTTGAGATTTTTACTGGAAACGAAAATAATCCCAAATACAGAAAATCAGAAGTGCCAGATTTGGGATCCAGTGCTAATGTGGTCGTTCGATTATGTAGAAGTGTACCACGTAATTTAAATTATAGAATATATTTTGATAATTACTACACATCAATACCTCTTGTTACTTATCTTGCACAAAATGGAATTCTATCTCTAGGAACAATTCGAAGAGGACGAATTCCCAACTGTAAATTGCCTAGTGATAAGGAGTTGATGAAGAACAATCGAGGCGTTTCCCAAGAATATGTGGCTAATGTTGATGGGGTAGAAATTTCGTCAGTAGTGTGGAAAGACAATAAAATAGTGACGCTTGTATCTTCCTTCACGGGAAAATTACCTCTATCGCAAGTGAAACGCTTTGACAGAAAAGAAAAGAAATCAACTGAAATAGAATGTCCTAATTTAGTGAAAGAGTATAATAGACACATGGGAGGTGTCGATTTACTAGATGGATTGATAGGAAGATATAAAATCAAAATGCGCTCTAGGAAATGGTATTTACGAATTTTTTATCATTTGATTGACATGACCATAATAAATGCCTGGCTGTTATACAGGAAAGTCACAAAAAGTCGCGGAGGCAACCATTTATCTTTGGCAAAATTTTGGGTAGACATTGCATATTGCTTATGTAATCAAGGCTCTTCAAATTCGAATAAAAGAGGACGACCAAGCGATCTTGAGAAGAGTATTCAAGAAAAAAAGAAAAAATCTGTGTCTACTTCTTTTATACCGCCTAAAGATGTTCGTCTAGATGGATTTGACCATTGGCCTGTTTATGATGAAACACGTCAAAGATGTAAAAAACCCAATTGCAAATCGTTTTCGTTCATTAAGTGTTCAAAATGCGGTTTACACTTCTGTTTAAATAAGAACAATAACTGTTTCGTGAGTTTTCATAAGGACTAATTTTTTTTTTTCATATTTACATGATGTAGCAAATCTGATACATGTGAACTTTTTTCTGTATAAACATTTTTATTTGACATAGATTTTTTTTGTTATTTTTTTATTATTTATAGATGAACATTCAGTAAGAAAAAATTTTTTTTGACTCGAAAAAAAAAATTGCGCATTGTAGGGTTAAATGAATTGACTATAAACACTGAAGTAGAAGGTGAAGATAAATTTATACCATTTGAAGAAAAGCAAACAACAAATGAAGGAAGTAAGTAAATATCACTGACGAATAAAATAACATGGTAACAAATTATTGTAGGATGAGGAAGTTTATTTTTAAATTAAAATTTATAGAATACATATACAATAATTACTTAAAATAGATTTTAAAGAATATTTTGTGATACCTAAGAGTAACTTTTACAAGGTATCACAAAAAGGATGATCATAGATTATACCACGATTTTTAAGGATGAAAATAAGTTGATTTGGCCTCACTTATCATCATCATTTTGGCTTTACAACCCTATGTAGGTCCTAGCCTGCTCAAGAATTTCTCTCCAGTTATCCCTCTCCATCACCTTTCTCCGCCAAGCACATATTCCCATATTTCTCATGTCTTCATCGATGTTATCAAGAAACCTTGATCTAGACCTCACTTGCAAAAGTTCACCCAGAAAAAGTTATGAGGTAACTTTTTTACAACATAACATTGGATTAAAAATGAGACATTGAAGGAATGAAATACCTATTATACATTTTTTTTTGTATATTATTAGCATTCTGTGATTTTGGGATATAAATTATTTGATAATTAAGAATTTTTTGAAGAATTTTTTGTTGTTTAACTGGTTTTATGTAGCGGTACTCTATTTTTGTTTATTCAAAAATGCAGTACACATTATTAGGATTTTGAAAAATTGAAACTATCATGTTCTGTTGTTTTGTGGCTACTTGTAAAAATAAAAATGAACAAACTCAAGAAAACATTTTTTATTTATAAGCTTGTTTGTGAGAGAAACAAATTAGAGAGTGGCCAAATTATTAGATGCACTGCAAGATTTCATGTAAAATATTAACTTTTAACTGAGTAACTAACATTGTACCATTTTATTATTTTCAATTGATTTGTTTTTTATTTTTATATTATCCAATCAATTACTAATATATTTGACATAAATAAACAGCATTTATTTAGAAAAGCAACCGTTTATTAAGCATTAAAGAAAAGTGAAATTAATGCTAGTAAAAGTCAGTATTTAGTTGAGCAACCTCCAGCCACTATCAATGCTTTAATTCTGAATGGCATGCTATCAATGCAAGACTACTGTTTCCTGCATTTAAAGATGATGATGCCACACATAAATAATCTTTTCTAGGAGCTGGTTTTTGTTGGTAATCACATCTTCAGCCACTTCTCTTTTCATCAGCTCACACACATTTTCAGTTGGGTTCATATTAGGGCTATTACCCAACCAATTCAACAGGTAGATATTTTTTCTGCCAAAAAAGCTAACAGACCGAGCAGTGTGACAGGGAGCTCCATCTTGCATGAAAGTGAAGGGTTCCCCATTTGTAATACTTCTTTGTACTGATCTTGCCTCATTATTCCTTTGAAGACATTGGTGGGATGTTTAACTGTCAGGATCACACAATCAGGATGAAACTTTTCTTCATGATGACTACAGATACTGAACTTTATTCTGCAAAATTTCGAATGTGGTAAAATAGGAAAAATATATAAATTTCCATATTTATTTGCTTTATATAACTATAAATAATAATGTATCAATTTTTGATTAAATGGCTGTATCTTACTCATTTCCAGAAGTCCATATCTTTGTCTTGCCATTGTTTCGCCTATTTCCGGCATTTTTCTTTAATTGCAGCTGTTAATTTGGGCTTCCTGGCTGGGTAACAGGCTTTTAAATCTAATTCTTTCAATTTTCTTTGAAAAGTGTACTCAGAAACATTTACGCTAGCATCCCGGAGTTGTCATTTTATTACCTTTGTGGCTATCAAATCTGTTTTCTAGACAAATTTTCTTCAAATGTCTCTCTGACTGTGGAGTGAAAATTGGTTTTCTACCCCGCATCTTTTCTTTCTTTTCGGGCTTAATTCCTCCCTTGACTCAATTTTCTTTTTTTCTTTTTTTTTTCTGCGTCATACACTAGCTTCAGAAACCTCCAATCTTCTTGATATTTCTCGGTTTATATATATATACAATGCAAAAGTCTAAGCATATTTTAATAATTTGACAATACCAATGACAGAAATTGCATGACCATATAAATTTGCTTGTACTATAATTGTTGATACAGACATTTCTTATCAAAAAAAATTGTAAAACTGATAGCAATACGTGTTTTAGAATGTTTTTTATAAGGGACAAAAAAATCTACATTTTTATATTTTGTTTATTTTTAATTTTATTCACTTTATACCATTCTTGCTTAATAGATAAGTTAAAGATATTGACTTTTTGCCATGCAACGACAACATTTAACGTTGGACTGGATGAATAGAGCCGTGGGCCTCCTTCAAGGTGGTATGAGACAAACTCAAGTTGCTGACCAGCTGGGTGTCTCCCAAACTGTCGTAAGTCGTTTGTGGAGTTGGTTTAGAGACACTGGGAGTCCAGCCGAGCAACATCCAGGACGTGGTCACTCTACAACCGTCGCTCAAGACCGATATTTAATTTTAAATGCCAGAAGGCAGCCAACAATCATAGCACCGCCAATCTTCGTTGTCGGCGACCACTGAGATGTCCACCTCTATCTAGAGGCAAACGCGCTGCAAGATTAACCTGGTGTCAAGAGTTTCAGAATTGGACTGACAATGATTGGGCCAAAGTTTTGTTTAGTGACGAGTCTTGATATAGATTTCAACCAGATTCTCGTCGGACAAGAGTTTGGAGACGACCCGGAAATGGAGAACGATTATGACATCTTGCTGCTGCTATTGAAGAAAAATTTTACTTTATGCATGATAACGCTCGACCACATGTTGCGCATATTGTAACAAACTGGTTGGATAACGAGGGTATTGATGTATTGCCGTGGCCAGCACAATCACCGGACTTGAATCCCATTGAGCATGTATGGGACATGCTCCAACGAAGAATTACTCCACATATGGGCAATATCTACAATGAGTTTCAATTAAAAGAGCTTCTGAGAGAACAATGGACACAACTACCTCAAGCAGACATTAACAATGTGATTCGGAGCATGAACAGTAGATGTAGAGCTGTGATAAACCAATGTGGTGGCCATACTTTATTTTAAGTTTATATTTCGTATTTTTGACATTTTATGGTGGTATGTGAAACATGGGTGATTTGCAATATATTTTTTTGCTCCAATTTTCTGTTTTTTTTTTTGAAATTTAGGTTTTTGACATATTAAAATTTTGTATTACTTTTTTTAAGTTGATTACAGATAAACAAAATACGTCTATAAAATTATCCCTAGACTTTTGCATTGTGTATATATAAACACACACACACACATATATATATATATATATATATATATATATATATATATATATATATATATATATATATTCTATTCCTTTACTTTTGCAATAATTTTTCTGTTTCAGTAAAATGTTTATAGTTGGTTTATATTTCAGGTTGTCCTCAGGAGGAGAACAAAATGAAAATTATGGAAAAGTTACTTTCATCTCATAAAGGAAAATATACAGCTCAACATGCTGAAGGAAAAATATTAAATAAAAATATGAAAGTTGGGACTGGCCAAAGACCTTACAAATGTGAAATTTGTTTCAAACAGTTTTCTCAAACACAACACTTAAAACAACACTTGTTGGTACATAATGGAGAAAAATCTTACAAGTGTAAAATTTGTTTTAAGCAGCTTACTGCTAAAAGGCATTTGAAAAGACATTTGACTAATCATATTCGTGAGAAACTTTACAAGTGTGAAACTTGTTTAAAGCAATTTATTACTAAAAGTAAATTAAATATACATTTGAGAGTACACACTGGAGAAAAACTGTACAAATGTGAAATTTGTTTAAAGCAGTTTATCACTGCAAATATTTTGAAAATTCATTTGAGAGTACACACTGGAGAAAAACCATACAAGTGTGAAATTTGTTTAAAGCAGTACACTAGTTCAAGTGTTTTGAAAAGACATTTGATAACACATACTGAAAAAAAACATAAGTGTGAAATTTGTTTTAAACAGTTTAGTGAAGCTGGTAGTTTGAAAACACATTTGAGAGTTCACACCGGAGAAAAACCATACAACTGTGAAATTTGTTTTAAACAGTTTAGTGTAGCTGGTAATTTGAAAACACATTTAAAAGTTCACACTGGAGAAAAACCATACAAGTGTCAAATTTGTTTAAAGCAGTACACTAGTTCAAGTGTTTTGAAAAGACATTTGATAACACATACTGAAAAAAAACATAAGTGTGAAATTTGTTTTAAACTGTTTAGTGAAGCTGGTAGTTTGAAAACACATTTGAGAGTTCACACCGGAGAAAAACCATACAACTGTGAAATTTGTTTTAAACAGTTTAGTGTAGCTGGTAATTTGAAAACACATTTGAGAGTTCATACTGGAGAAAAACTGTATAAGTGTGAAACTTGTTTAAAGCAATTTATTACTAAAAGTAAATTAAATGTACATTTAAGAGTACACACTGGAGAAAACCTGTACAAATGTGAAATTTGTTTAAAGCGGTTTATTAATATAAGTGTTTTGAAAATTCATTTGAGAATACACACTGGAGAAAAACCATACAAGTGTGAAATTTGTTTAAAGAAGTACACTAGTTCAAGTGTTTTGAAAAGACATTTGATAATACATACTGGAAAAAAACATAAATGTGAAATTTGTTTTAAACAGTTTAGTGAAGCTGGTAGTTTGAAAACACATTTGAGAGTTCATACTGGAGAAAAACCGTACAAGTGTGAAATTTGTTTTAAACAATTTAGTCAAGCAAGTAGTTTTAAAAAACATTTGAGAGTGCACACTGGAGAAAAACCGTACAAATGTGAAATTTATCTAAAATAGTTTACTAGATCAAGTAATTTAAAAATACATTTGAGTGTACACACTTGAAAAAACTGTACATACCTTAAACTTTTATTTTTTGATAAATCTCCCCGTTTTGATTCTCCCCGTATTTCAAGATTACAGCTTACAGTCCGTACAAAATACATCTGTGTTAAAAACTGCATATTACGAGAGGGGCCATCTGCAAAATGACATAGATGCGTATTTGAGATAAGCGACGCATCTACAAAATCAGAGTCGAATTTTATCTTCGAACCAGCACATATGTGTATGTGTGTGGGTTAAGAGTACCTGAGGCACTTGGTATCGCACTTGCGGCCGAGAGAGTCGTAAAATGCAGTAAGGGTGGTGCATTATCAACTTTGTGGTTCCTGTGTATGTCGCTGAAGACGTCGTTTGCGATAGCGGTGGTGCTATCATTTCATGGGGTAAAGTACACCTTATACTATTTGTTGCCAAAATTAAATTGATGCATATCGAGTACTGTTTACTGGTATATGCATATTGTTAAGAAATTCATCTTGTGTGCTGAACTAGCTATTTCGCATTTGTGTCGTGATTTAAACTTTTAAAATAACATTTTACGTATATATAAACATTCATTTTAGCGTGTTTATTGTATAGTTTAATTGTATATTTTATTTTACTATGAATTGATTTGTGTAACTATGCTTATTACTTATAATATTGTTTGGTTTGTTTACCTTTATATATACACAAAAGTATTCTATTGCATTGACTTTGGTATTGCCTGTGGTATCATATTCTAGCATATTCCTAGTATGATTTCATCCGGAGACAAGTGGTTTGTGTGATATATAGATATCCATCTTATCATATTTAGTTCCAAACAGCTGTGTTTTTTTTACGTTAATTCATTCATTCATTCTCATTTGTTTGAGATATGGCAAGGTCTCAATAAGACTGGATAGAATTCTTCCCTTAACACGTTAAGCGCCACCATGTTAAAAAGAAACACAGTTCCGGGGGACACTCGGTAAAAATCATAAATATGTATTAAAAATGCCCCACTTAACTGTGTCTTTTATAATTTATATGTTATAATGTTATTTTTCTCATAAAAACATTCTTCTTCTTCTTCTTCCTACTTTATAAATAGGCTTAATGCCTGTTTTACTTCGGTTTTTAGCCTCAATTGACGTTGTCTGACCATCTTTTCCTCGGTCGTCTCAATGATCTTCCATTTGGCGATTTGTCTCTTGCTATTCGTACTATTCTATTTTCTGTCATTCTTTCGATATGTTGATTCCATTCCACTTTTCTTCTTTTGGTCCACGCGTTTATTTCCTCTATACCACATTTCGCTCGTATTTTCTCCCTTCTTACTCTGTCTCTTAGAGTTTGGTTTGTTATTTTTCGTAAGACTTTCATTTCTGTTGTTTCCAGTAGTCTTTGTGTTTTCGCCGTATCTGCTCTTGTTTCCGCTGTGTACGTCATTATCGGTCTTATTGTTGATTTATATATCCTGGTTTTCGTTTCCGTTGTGAGGTATTTGTTTCTCCAGATGGTGTTGTTGACACATCCTGCTCTGTTTGCCATGTTCACTAGTAGCACTGCGTATTACAATGATATATGCAAGGCCAGAATCGCTCGTTGTCGAAGAGTGTTGGGCGGGGTTTTTTTAAACATATAGAAACTATATCGTATCTTAAATCCAAGCACAATTAGATAATATGAAATTATAATTTATTGTACGCCACCCCTGGTTTATCATCGAAGGGGACGAGCAAAGAAAAAATTAAGATTTATCGAAGGTTTACAAGAAAACTATACTTTATTATTTCTTAGTAATGAACAAAAAGAAAACATTAAAATTTATGTCATCCCAAAAGGATACCAAAATACCATTTTATGTTTATATTATCATAAACAAAAAAGCTTTGTATCGTATTAAATTAAGAATTAGTTATAAAGAAAATGAATATATATATTAACCCCAAATTTCGAAATTTGTTTACATTGAAAATAATATAGTTATTTATCAACTAGGAATAATAGAGAAATTAAACCTTTAAATAAAATTAAAACACTTCACTATATTTTCATTATTTGAGTTCATAATTATTTCTCGTTTTCTTGATAGAAGATATAATAAAAATTGGTACAACCTGAATCTGCTCTGTTTCTTTTCTTATTTAATCAGTCAACCAAATGAAATCATTGATTCGGCTCCATCCTATATCAATCCACCACCATCCTAGATAAGAGGGGGGTTAGGTATTCCATAAAAAGATAGCGCTACTGGGCCAGGATCTGGAATAACTCCATACCAGTATTATCTTGAGACATGTATTAGAAATATATCAGCATTATAGCCTCTCCAATAAGGGTCTAAAAATAAATATCTATCTGAAATATGGACAAGAAAAGGATTTCCTAGCTCACCTCTAAATGAGACCCACGGCGGAAACACGTCTTAACGGTTGGACGTTCTTAAGAGAAAAGAGGGAGACGCTATTCTTGCGCTCTCTGAATTTGGGCGTGAGTGACAAGTTGATGAATGGGCTCATCTACCGGATATATTTGGGAATTACAGAAGAATCCTTGAGTCGGCTACAGGTACTTGACAGATAGATGGGGTTAGTAGTTTTATTTAAAAAAAAATAATCGAAATTTATAATGATTTTCTTTTAAATCTTTTGAAACGGTTACACACTTGTTTTCGTACTTCTTCCACTTTTCCGTAGCTTGACAGTTTTATTGACTTTATTGTAAGGTAAGGGACATTTATCAATTTTTGGATGTTTAGTTTCCGTCAAGATATAAGAAATTTTGCCTGACGCTGGTTGAAACACCCTACCGATTTAGTATTATAATAACAAACAACAGACCCTCCATGAGCGGATTCGCTAATATTAACAAAAAAGTTCAAGTACATATAATATTTTAATAGGGTTGGAATAATAAATATAAAATTAAATATATCATATATTCAATACGTATTTATTTAATACGTAGGTGTGTTATTATGTACAATGAAATAGAAATGACCAAATTAAAGAAATTAAGGAAAATAATGTTAATAACAGTGAATGATTAAAAGAGTGGTAGCAAAAATCAGAATTAAAAAAGATAACGTAATAAAATAAAATTTGAAGTTTAGATGGAAAAAAATAATTACAAATTACAACTCTATGTCACTATCACTGTCATCTTCAGTAGAATCGCCATCAGCTAATGTTATAATTATTGGTTTAATATGCGAGGTTAATGTTCTGTAATTATCTTCCGTTTTTAGTGTTGAGGAAATCTTTTTTTTTCTTCTACAACATGTGATACCAATTGGCTACTAAATTTGGGACAGCAGTTGTTGTTTGGCCGTAAACTTTCCTTAAGTTGGCTCCAGATTAATTCAATAGGGTTGAACACAGAGCTTATATTCAACAATGCACTTTTTGCCTTTTCCATGCGACATTTAATCTCTTGGATGTTGTCCCACGACTCAACAAATCAATATCGAAAAGTTTAAAAAATTAAACTAAAAATCTTACATAGTACAAATATAACAAGAACCAAATTCAACAATACCAATATACATATTACAAAATAAGAGATCTTTTTAACTTAGTTAAAGTTATATTGAAAATATCAAAACCGAAAACCTTTAATAGCCCCATGTATCTATCCAATGGGTTTGTATACCATAGGTTGTTCTATGGAAAGGGTTATTGAAAACATTTAGGTAATGTAGAGCTTGATGGGGAACATTAAAGTTAATCTGGTTTAACAGGTTTGGACAATCAATAAATCCATGTATGATCTCATATGTAAATATAGCTCCTGACATATCACGACGGTTCTGGAGTGAGAGTAGAGATAATTGTTGTTCAATACGATACGGGAATAATCATGATTTTCAATAATAGTGTCAACATAATAAGCACAACATCTCAAAAATGTATGCAGGACTTTTTATTGTTTAGTTTAGATCCCTTTATTGAAATAGAGTTTATATGGTAACAGAAAGTAAGCTTCTCATAAAAAATTACACATAAATCCCGTATAGAAGAAACATAATTTAGTGGCTGATTATTAATAGTATTACTTGTTTTAATTCTTTTGACTTTACAAGAAAAACTCATAAAACATCTTTTTTACATTTAAGTGGAGTTTTTTCGGATTGCACCAATTTTGTAATCTAAGTCATCTTGCAACAAGGCTTGATCTTTTAAGTTATCTACAACTTTCCAAATTTTCAAGTCATCTGCCAACATTAGACATTTGCTATTTAGGAAACAGGAAGCGATGTCGTTAACGAAGATATTAAAAAGAAGTGGAAAAGTGTGGCCTCCTTGAGGAACTCCAGATGTTACTGAGATACTGTCAGATAGATGACAACCTACCTTGACCCTTTGATTTCTACCAGATGTAGAGTTTTAATTCATTCAACAAACCTGACATGAAAGACTACATTAATTAATTTGCCCAAAACTATTTGGATATCTACACGATCAAATGCCTTGAAAAAATCTGTGTATATTGCATCTACCTGCTTACGGTCTTCCATTTGAGATAATATATCTGATTGATAGCAAACGAAGTTTGTTGCAGTGAATTTTTTCTATGAAAACCATGGTATGATTGAAATATTAAGCCTTTACATAACCAAGAAAGTTACTTTGCTATCGAAGAGCTTAGAGATTGCAGATTGTATACAAATGCTACGATAATTTTCAATGTTGTCTTTCTGATCATTTTTAAATATAGGAACAACATAACTTTCTTTCCATGAACAAAGAAATATAGAGGTTTCCAGAGATCTATTAAACAATATAACAACGGGTACAGACACACTTTTTTAATAAAAAATTGGCACTCCATCTGGGCCAGCAGTAAGCTTATTGGGCAGCTCATTTATGCCATTAAAAATATCAGTTATGGTAATCTTAGAAGGACAAATATGTGTACTAAAGTTGCTATTTAACGGATGGATAGGTATGTAAATGTTGTTATTTGGTGAATACACAGTTTGGAAGAAGTTCCTAAATAAATTAGCTATGTCTTGACCATTTGTTGCAGATTGGACTTGATAAAATAAGGAGTAGGTAGGTTATGACTGGATCGCTTATCGTTGATGTACTTCCAAAATGATTTTGGTTAATTTTTTAGGCTAGATCTTTGATATAGTTGCTAAAGCAACTTTCAGACAGTTGTTTACATTCAGCTCTTAGGTTGGAAAATCTAATATAGTCATGGGAACTCATATAGGGCTTGAATATGCTTTCAAAACGGGAAAAGTTTTTAGAAAAATAAAGCAGCAAAATTTTGTTTTGTTCACCTAACCTCTATTCTATATTGGGCCATTGGGCGATATTTTGCAACATTTTGTAAAAATGATATGTTGTGATTTAGATTCATTGATCTTTATGCGTCATCTCTGTCTACTTTTCAATGTCCCTAATATGCCTTTAAAGAGATTCTGTAGCTGTTGCAGGATTATTATCTCTGACTAATATAGCAGTGTTGTCTGCGAATGTTGTAGTCGTTACATTTTCATTTGTTGGTACATACCTCGTGCATAAATATCAAATATAATATAGGATACAGAACACTACCTTGATTTGAATAACCTTTATTTGCTGTATGTGCAGTAACTAAATACTTATGAGTGACACTGTCTGTATCTAATTTTTTCACACAATACAGATACATACAGAAAATATATTTGTTTTTATTTTGACGTACACAGTTATCATTATAAAATATATTTTGTTTTCGTTTATTTTCTGAAACCGTTTTCAAATACTGATAAACACAAGTAGCGATTTCATTCGAGCCTCTTTTTAAAAGTCCCTCGTGCCATTAGTAACAATAACCTTCTTTTTGAAATAGGTCAAATGTGGTAAAATTTATAACATTCAATCGAGATTTATATTAAAATTTGGCAACTTCACCTTGAGCTACAATCCTGACAGCTTGAAGATCGTAACAACAAGCCACGAGATCGATCTTCCACCTCTTTGTCCGATTGCTTACTTTCTCTAGACAATTTAACTACCTTTTGATGAGTTTAATGTCCTAAAATTATATCTTCCTGTTTCCTTGCACTATTATTAAAAGATTCACATGTAGAGCATTGGTCCTTCTTTGGTTTATGGAATGCTATATTGAATTTTGTATTGAAAATTCTTTCATATATTGATTTTTTAAAATAATCTTGTTTTTCTTCAAATACATTTTTCTTTGTACAGCCTATACATCATTGCTAAATTCAGTGACCCATCCAGGTATTCTTTTTGTGTTCTCGATCTACAGTAATGTGACTCAATGCGAGGGAACGAATTTATGTGCTGCATAATATATTCAGTTTTGTTTATTTGGTTGTCGTGTTTTCCCCTTCTTTCTTCCTCCACACATCCGGTTTTGGTTGTTTTAGCAACAATTGTTGCCACAGCATTGTTTGAAATATCAAGCGTAGCAGTAAAAAACTTTTTACAGACCCTAATTTTTTTGTCACTTAATAGGAAATGGTAAGCCTGATTAATTGAAAGTTTACGGTTACTATCTTTATTGCTAGGTGAAATAGGAGTCATAAATTTTGATATGTAATGTTCCTGGCGAGTCTTGTTCCCTAACTCATAAAATTTTCTTAGCAGTGATTCCCTGTAATCTTCATTTATTTTTTCTTGACATTTACTTATATAGGTAAACAGTTATCGCAAGGCGGTTTTAGTTTTTTTGGCTTCGTGCAAACTGCCCAGTCTTGACAAATAGCTGTGCCCTGTTGCAATCTTATGTTTCTTTACATTTCTCTTCAGAAGGTGCCTTCAATTCATCGATTATAAGCGGATATTTATTTTCACGAACAACATTTTTTAGTACAAAATAAATCTTACTTGATCTTTCGTCAGGTAAATTGTAATCAGAATCATCATCTGTATTATCCACAATTAAAACCATGAAAATACTAGGCTGTCTTCTGCAGTAAATTCCGCTGTGGATTGGCAAGCTGTTCCAGCAAGGCCGAACTCTTTCTTCCCTTTCTACATCACCTGAAAACCAAAATTATTATATCTGTATAAAATGTTTGCTTACCTATTTCTTAATTGAACTTTGAAAATTAAAGGCAGATATCGAACACAGTTTTATTAATTAAATCTTGCCCAAGTACTTTCGCTCCCTAGAACATCTTCAGGGTCATTTCGTCAATTTTGTGCTATCCAACAATTGCAGAATGTCATACACATAAAATTAAACATAAAGTTGAACATAACACTACACTAAACAAGGACAAACAGTTTAAAATTATTTAAAAAGTCGAAGCTACATTATGGTCGGCAACAGAAGAGAGAATGGACCAATATTTCTTAATTCGCTCACCATACATAGCCGATGAGCAAACCATTCACAAACACGCTACTTTTGAAGATTGGTTATTTATCGGATAAACATTATTAATGATTATCACGTACCTTTTGATTCATTTTTGTTATCCTTCAACAGGGTTACTATAAATTTTCCTCTTCCGTTCATTCTACGAAACTACTTTTCACAGCTAGAGCTTTTTACTAGAAACAGATTACTAATACGTGACTAAATGCAAATAAACCTGTTTCTACAAGTCTATTACGATGTGGCATTGGCAAGTTATCCCAGTGTCACTGTGACATCGAAAATTATTTGAAGTCACGATTTCGTTCAACACTGAGGTATCTCACTGTTGTTGTTTTCACTGTGAAGGGATACAGTGGTTTAATCATTGCAGAACAAAATTTTGTGTAGTTATACATGTATCCGTGTTACCAGTATAGAGTGCAAGCAATTCTATGTAAATAGTGTACTTTCAAAAAATTAAATTTGGGACTTTAATTTAATTTTGGGACACTGTTGCTTTGAGGTGTCGATATATTGATAGCAGATAAAAACAGTTAGTAACGACCCTAGAATGTTACAAGATGTGAATATTGACTCCAACCAAATCCTAGTAGTAAAAATAGAGTGAAATTTAAGGACAATAAAATAAGAAGGATATGCACAGGCAATGAAATTTCTATTAATATTTTAATATAGAATCCACAAATAGCAGGAACTATATACGTACGCAACATAAATACCAGGCGTAACGTTCAAAAAAGAGCGAGGTTGTTCTTTGCTTTCAAATATGGTACCAGATGTATTAGTAGTATAAAAAATTTATTTCAAGTTGGAAATTTGTCAGGTTACGTATCAAGAATTACGTCTTTATAATGTAACTTTTTAGTTATATTCATTTAAAATTTTCAGAGATATTAAAATGTTTCCTTAAGTTGTTGGAACAGTATTTTATTTGTAAAATATCATGATAAAATGTTTATTATAGTTATTGAAATTAAATATTTTTAGTACATATGCGCTTTATTTTATGTAATTACAAAATAAAACTATCATTGATCATTATGCGAATGTGAAATTTTGAATATTTTTCAACATGGGGAATTTGTTTTATTTTCTTTACAAAATCAATTCTAGTTGAAATGTTGTTTCCTAACGGAGGTTAGATATCATTCTGATTTTGATATTATCCACTTCTATTCTAAACAGTTATATTAAACTGGATTGGAACCACTCCCTTAAATACTGCATTATTTCTCGTATTTTTACTTGTATTAGTACAAGTCATATTTCGCGAATTAGATGCGAGAAGCCCAAAATAGAATTTGTCCAGTGGACAAATATAGGTTAATTGATTAGACCAAAATATAGAACACGATGGACAGCAGTGAGTGGCGACAACGAGTAAGGAACAGCGATCCCTGAAAAGGGAAAAGCTGAGGAGGAAGAGGATGGGACCAAAATAAGAATAAAATTAGAAAATAGGAAAAATTACCAACTAGAAACTCGAAAAGACTTGAAAGGAACAAAACAAAGTTGGAATTAGAAGAGAGATAGAAATAATATTATATAAGATAATAAGAAATTCTAATAAAACAAAACAATGAAAATATGTGGAGTAGTCAATATAATTCAATGAAATAAAAAAAGTACGATATTGTAAAATTAATAAGTATGTTCAAATAGTAGTTAAAAGAAAGAAAGAGACGTGGAAACAAAAAATGAACACGATATTATATTAACTCTTTGCCCCCTAAGAGAGCAAAAAGGATGTTGGGAAGAATTTGCAAGATAATTTAGTCAAGGTTATTGCAAAAATAATAGAAAATCCTAGAATAAAATAAAATATTTGAAGGGAAAATGAAAAGAACTATGAGGATTAAAAGACCAAATAATAACAATATGACAGAAACAATGAAAATAAATTTAAACTAAGTAATGGGGGATATAAAAGCGAGAGAGACGACAAAATCTCACCAACAAACGAAAATGATGAAATAAATACAGAAGAATTTAGAGAAGCTTTAGTGAATTGAAAATTGTAAAAGCAGGTGGAGCGGATCACATGGCACCAGAAATATTGAAATACATAGGAAAAGAAGGAGAATCATGGTTGCTCAACTATGAGTCTCTATAGAAACAGCACTGTACCATCTCTTACAGAGGGTGGAGTATGTTCTGGAAAACCAAGCGGTGATGTTGGGTGAATTTCTCTATAAGGAAGGAGCATTCAACAACACCTACGAAGCAATGACAAGGGTGATTCGTCTAAAAGAAATAGTCGAAAAAGCTGCATATGGATACACAGCATGCTGAGGAAACGTGTGATATACACAACGTTACTGGGGGATACAGTGTCAGCAAAGACATGTGGGAGTTTTGTCTTCTCTCTTGTAGAATCGGGTCATTAATGCTTTGCAGACTTAGCAACGAAAGGGATTATGTTCTGAGCTATGCGGAAGACCTCTTCATCTTATCATTCTGGCTTAACAACCCGGCGTGGGTCCTAGCCTCCTCAAGAATTTCTCTCCAGTCGTCCCCTATCCATCGCCTTCCTCTGTCAAGCACGTACCCCCTTATTTCTCATGTCTTTATCGATTACGACTTTTTTATGAGTAAAAAATTTTAGTATATAACCAATCAACTAAAAAATATTTCTTTATAACCAAACCAAATGATAAACAAGTACATATGACGTATGATATTTATTATAAGTCATTGTTAAATCTGTCTACCAAAAACATGGCGACTGATGAAAAGTTATTTTTGAAGCATACAACATATACATTACAAAAACATGGCAACACTACCAAACCGAATATTGTTTTTCCATGGTTGACATTTGCGGCTATCTTCAGTTTATACTTGTCTCATTAATTAATCTGATTTTGCTTTTTGGATGTAAACACAAAACTGCAATTGTTTGTTAATAAAATCTCAAATTTAATAATATGGAAATAAAACAAGAAGTTAGTGAGAAAACTTGTAAAATAGAAATAGATAATGACACTTGTGTTGGTCCTTTGGATGTCTTCAAAATTGAAATTAAGGAAGAACCCAAGACAGAAACTGCTTACCAAGAATTTGATTATTTAGACTTAAATGAAATCACTGTAAACACTGAAGTAGAAAGTAAAGATAAATTTGTACTATTTGAAGAAAAGCAAACAACAATTGAAGAATGTAAGTAAATACACTGATTAATACAGTAACAACAAATTAATATTGTATGTTGAGGAAGTTTGTTTTTCAATGAAAGGTTAAAGAATACCAATACATATACAATAATTACTTATAGTAGATTTTAAATGTTTAATGAATAGAGATTGGATATGCTGTTTATGTTATACATGGTATCACAAAAAGAAGTCATAGATTATACCATGATTTTTAGGTATGGAAATAAGGCGATTTAGCTTTTACCTACAGCCAAAAGTCCAGTAAAGTAAAATTAAATCATTTGCTTTTCAAGTGATTGGAATTAAATTTTAAAGCCACTGTTGAGGTATACTCATCATCACTTAATTACTTATCAGTCTTCATTTAAGGTTTTACCTTTATGCTTATACTGTTTCATATTTGAGTGTTTGAACCATTATTATTGTGAAATATTTTAATTGAGTTTTGATATTCTGTGTTTATAATTTGGGATTCTTATTTTTATTGCTAAAAAACATAGTAAGATATAAATTTAATACATTTTCATGTATACAAATATCATATTTCAGACATTGTGGAAAATTTTAGAATTAGTTAAAGTTCCTGATTCAAAATTAGAATATTGAATTCAACAGATGTTTAACATGAAGTGTATTAATAATACAAACTGATCCAACATAATAAAACAAAGGTTGGAATATTTATGGTTGAAATTTTATTGTTATTTATAGAATAGTATTTATAAATGGAATATCTTCTGTGTCAACTTCCTCTCTATCAATAACATCCATTTGCTAACCATAACTATGAAAACAGCCTGTAGCATAAATTCGTTAAGTTATTAAAACTTATGCTATATCAAGCCGATGTTACCTAAAACAAAAAGATTTTTACTGTTACTATACATATAAAAAAAATTGACTAAATATGTTTCAGTGAAAGAAAGGTAATGTATACTTGTTGAAGATTTGTATGTCGTAAAGCAGGACCCACCTATTGTATGAATTGTCTCACTGTATTTTTATGGAAACGAAATCTTAACAAAAATTCATTATCATCAAATTCTTCCATATAATTTTCTCGCTCTCATATATAGGTTCGGCCGTTATTTAAAAAGTATGTTATTCTTTCATTATCATCAACATGTTCCTCAAATTCGTTAAGGTCTATTTTGTCGATATAAAATGTAGATTTTGCCAAAAATAAATTAAAATAATAGTTCAAACACTGACACGCAAAACAAAACGAAAATATAATAATTTATTTTATAAATTTAAGGTTAAAATGTCTTGATTCTCTGTAAACGGCTGTTAATTATACTACTTTTAACTGGTTTAAAGTTAACTGGCTAACAAAATTGGTCTAATCGGGGTTTAATCAGAACTAAAAGTATCGGCCCTAAGGAACATTTTACAGATGATAAACTCACCTTCAAAAATACTTTGCGCTGATATTATAGAATCTCCAATGTTTTAGCTCACAACTTTAACACAACCAGGGACAAAATAACTTCACTGCAACGAGGGTAGGCAAATATGTTATAGGCAACCAACATTTCATCATTTCATTTATATCGTGCCAGAACAGGACAATACACGAATTTTAAAGCGACCAGTATTCCCCCCACTGTACCCTATGTATACTACTATTATATTCCTTTATTTCTGCAATATTTTTTCTGTTCCAGTAAAATGTTTATAGTTGGTTTGTATTTTAGGTTGCCCTCAGGAGGAAAACAAAATGAAACTTATGGAAATGTTACTTTCGTCTCATAAAGAAACATATACTTGTCAACATGCTGAAGGAAAATTATTAAATAAAAATATGAAAGTTTGGACTGGACAGAGACCTTCCAAATGTGAAATTTGTTTTAAACAGTTTAGTGATGCAAGTGGTTTGAAAAAACATTTGAAGGTGCACACTGGAGAAAAACTGTATAAGTGTGAAATTTGTTTAAAGCATTTTATTAATATGCATGATTTGAAAGTACATTTGAGAATACACACTGGAGAAAAACCATACAAGTGTGAAATTTGTTTTAAGCAGTTTTCCCGAACAAGATATTTGAATAAACATTTGAAGTGGCATGCTGGAGAAAAGCCTCATAAGTGTGAAACTTGTTTAAAACAGTTTATTACTACAAGCGATTTAAAAAGACATTTGAGAATACACACTGGAGAAAAACTTCACAAGTGTGAAATTTGTTTTAAACAGTTTAGTGTAGCAAGCAGTTTGAAAACACATTTGAGAGTGCACACTGGAGAAAAACCATATAAGTGTGAAATTTGTTTAAAACAGTTTAATACTACAAGTTATTTAAAAAAACATTTGAGAATACATACTGGAGAAAAACTTCACAAGTGTGAAATTTGTTTTAAACAATTTAGTCAAGCAGGTAATTTGAAAACACATTTGAGAACACACACTGTAGAAAAACCATTCAAATGTGAAATTTGTTTTAAGCAGTACACTAGGCCAAGTCTTTTGAAAAGCCATTTGATGCGGCATGCTGGAGAAAAGCTGTATAAGTGTGAAACCTGTTTAAAGCAGTTTATTACTACATGTGATTTAAAAAGACATTTGAGAATACATACTGGAGAAAAACTTCACAAGTGTGAAATTTGTTTTAAACAATTTAGTCAAGCAGGTAGTTTGAAAACACATTTGAGAGTGCACACTGGGGAAAAACCATACAACTGTGAAATTTGTTTAAAGCAGTTTATTAATATGAGTTCTTTGAAAATTCATCTGAGAATACACACTGGAGAAAAACCATACAAGTGTGAAATTTGTTTAAAGCAGTGTATTACTGCAACTGTTTTAAAAAGACATTTAAGAACACATACTGGAGAAAAACTTCACAGGTGTGAAATTTGTTTTAAACAGTTTCGTGAAGCAGGTAGTTTGAAAAAACATTTGAAAGTGCACACTGGAGAAAACCCATACAACTGTGAAATTTGTTTAAAGCAGTTTATTAATATGAGTGCTTTGAAAATTCATTTGAGAATACACACTGGAGAAAAACCATACAAGTGTGAAATTTGTTTTAAACAATTTAGTGAAGCAGGTGGTTTAAAAAAACATTTAATGGTGCACACTGGAGAAAAGCCCCATAAGTGTGAAACTTGTTTAAAACAGTTTATTACTACAAGTGATTTAAAAAAACATTTGAGAATACATACTGGAGAAAAACTTCACAAGTGTAAACTTTGTTTTAAACAGTTTAGTCAAGCAAGTAATTTGAAAACACATTTGAGAAGACACACTGGAGAAAAATCATTCAAATGTGAAATTTGTTTTAAACAGTTTAGTGAAGCAAGTAGTTTGAAAAAACATTTGAGAGTGCACACTGGAGAATAACCATATAAGTGTGAAAGTTGTTTAAAGTAGTGTGTTAATATAAGTGCTCTAAAAATACATTTATGAACATGCACTGGAGAAAAACACATACTGTAGAAAACCTTCACGAGTGTGAAACTTGTTTAAAGCCGCTTATTACTCCAAGTGATTTAAGAGTACACACTGGAGAAAAACCATGCAAGTGTGTAATTTGTTTAAAGCAGTGTATTACTACAAGTGATTTGAAAAGACATTTGGGAACATATACTGGAGAAAAACCCTACAAGTGTGAAATTTGTTCAAAACAGTTTAGTGATGCAAGTAATTTGAGAGCAGTTTATTACTGAAAGTGATTAAAAAGAAACACGAGAGCATGAGCTGGGGGAAAATTTCACAAGTTTGAAATTTGTTTAAAACAGTTTATTACTAAAAGTAATTTGAAAACATGTGAGAGTGCACACTGAACATTTATCAGGTCAAGTAAATATGGATGTTGGTGTGGTATTATATAAATTAGAATTTACTCTTCGCAGTGTTTGTGGCAGATGAATTCTAGAATTTTCAATCTCATAAGCAGTCATAGTAGCAGTTGTAATATTATGTAATATAATATAAATTTAAAATAATGATAAATATATAAACTATTGTAAATTGGTTTATTTTAAAATAAATAATAGTTTTTTTAATTTTGTCTATATGGTGAATAATATATATACATATAATATGTATATATAAATAGATTTTTTTTTCAAAATTAATAATTGAACACTGATGTAAAGATCACTTTTTGCACATGATTTTATCTTAGATATTTTTTAGTAGATCGATATAGTGTTTCAGTAAATTAGTAAATTGAAGTTGAAATCAGTAGACCTGGTGTTACCAGGTATTATTTTATTTTATATTTAATTCCCACTTAACGTGTGTGTATGTCTTCTGTGTATGGACGTAAACTAATACGGTCCTGTACGCACCGTACCTATGAGACTTAAGGGAGGCGAAGCTATTTCGGACTACACGCATCTCAGTCTTGTATCGATCAGCGCGATAAACACTCCAGTTTTTTGTATAAAATCAAGCACGCAACTTTAAGAAGACTCTGCCCTCCTGAGTTTCCCAGTGCACTGTGGAAGAAGCTGTGGGAATTATTTACGGAAAGCCTATGTTCAAAAATGCGGTGGACTCAAAATGCTAATGATGATGATACAAGCTATACGCTCCCGAGAAAGCTGAACTGATTTCACTTAAATTTCATTCCTTGTCTTACTCTATTTTTTATTTTTATTATTTCCCTCTAGGAAACGTATGTGTTTCTCCGTCGTACTTGTAGTTTTCTCTATTACTTGTTTTAGCGTATGTATATCTATCGTGGATCTTCCTTTTCTGAAACCGTACTGATAATCTCATATGCTTTGTTCTGTGTACATTTTTAGTCTGTCTAATTATACCAGCCATACTTTATGTTCAATCAACCAGTTTATAACGTTCTACGCCGTCTTCTGATTTTCAGTCTCCATTTATCCCAGTCGTTCCAAAGGTTTTCTTCAACTCCCCTCTCCCTTAAGTCTTTATCGATTCCTTCTCTCCAACTTAATCTTGATCTACCTTGCTTTCTTCTTCCATGCGGTGTCCAGTTCAATACTTTATTTGGTATTCTGTGTTCATCCATTCTTTGGACGTGTCCATACCCTCAGTTGATTTATTCTGATGTCCTCTGTTATATTGTGCTTAATACCCATAATTTCTCGTATTCGTTCGTTTCTAACCCTGTCTAATCATGATTTTCCAGCTGCTCTTCCCCAGAAGGCCATTTCTGTTGCTTTTTTCCTTTCAGTGGTCATACCTCACTTCCATATGTAACAATGCGTTTTATAATGCTGTTATAGATTTTGTGTTTGTTTTCTTTGGAGATTGTTTATTCCAGAGTACACTGTTTAATTGCATAATGGCTTGTCTTCCCTGGTTATTATTATGTTTATTTTTTTCGTCTAATTTGCCATCGTTGGTTATTTCAATGCCTAAATATTTGTATTTTTGACAGTGATTTATTTCTCGCAGTATTTCTTTTAAGATTAGATTTTGTTGAATTCCCCCAATACACATGTATTCAGTTTTCTTAATATTTACTTCTAGCCCCCATAGTTCGTATTCTTCGATAAGTTTACGGGTCATATATTCGAAGGCTTCATAGTCTTGGGCCATCACTATCTGGTCGTCTGCACAACTCAACGTATACAATATTGCGTCTTTTAGAGAAATTCCCGTGTTTCTGCATTTTTTTTCCATATTTTCATCGCTTACTCCGAGTAGATCTTAAACAAAGTAGGAGACACGTAACATCCTTGTTTGAGTTCTTTGTTGATAGTGAAACTCTTGGATACCTCCTGACTTTTCTTTATTGTACTTGTGTTGTTCTTGTAGAGGTCTTTAACAGCCTTGATAGAGGTCTTGAGAAGCCTCACAAACAAAGATGATGAAATAATGGCTTGTCTTTCCTGGTTATTTCTATGTTTATTTTCTTCGTCTAATTTGCCACGTTGATTATTTGAATGCCTAAATATTTGTATTTTTGACACTGATTTATTTCTCGCTGTATAAAAGATTAGATTTTGTTGAATTCCCCCAATATACATGTATTCAGTTTTCATATTTACTTCTAGCTCCCATAGTTCGTATTCTTCGATAAGTTTACGGGTCATATATTCGAGGTCTTCATAGTCTTGGGCCATCACTATCTGGTCGTCTGCAAAACTCAATGTGTAAAATATTGAGTCGTTTAGAGGAATTCCGATGTTTCTGCATTTTCTTTACACGTCTTCATTGCTTGCTCCGAGTAGATCTTAAACAAAGTAGGAGACACGCAGCATCCTTGTTTGAGTCCTTTGCTGATAGTGAAACCCTTGGATACCACCTGACCTTTCTTTATTTTACTTGTGTTGTTCTTGTAGAGGTCTTGAACAGCCTTGATTAAGGTTATACTAATATTTGTTTTCTCGAGAGCTTCCCAGAGTTTTTGTTGTGGCCCACTATCACAAGCTTTTTTAAGGTCCCCGTAGAGAAGATGTATTTCATATCACAGAATTCATATTTCATTCTCTTTTTGATCAGTTTCCCGTAATCTCTCGAGATGGTGTTAAGGACTGCGATTACTCTATAATTGTCACACATCTTTACTTCCCTTCTTATGTATTGTGATAAACGATGTTCTCCATTCCACCGGTATACTATCTCTCCGTTAATACATTTTTGGTCAAGGCTAGCTAGCTGCTTATATAATTTGCTTGTACCGTACTTGAGTAGTTCGGGTGGTATAGGTATTGCCAGGGCCTGATAATTTTCTATTCTTTAATGCTTGGCATACTCGTTCTACTTCTTTGTCGTCAATCGTAATTGGGGAAGCTATTGTACGTACTTGCACCTCTGATTGTTTTTGAGGAGTTTGTAAATATTCTGCCCTTTATTCCACCAGTAGATTTGCGAAGTATTTGTCCCATTTATCTACTCTGATCGGTAAGATGATTACTTTGTTACATTCAGTTAATTAATTGCTCGGTAGTTTTTACATATTCTTTGGTTTCCTTATTCTGGAATCTTCACTATATTTACCTTCTTTCATTCTTCGGGCATTACTCCAAATATTCTGTATTAGTTCATAAATCTTTCTGTATAGTGCTCCCTCTTCGTATTTTATAAGCTCTGCAAATATTCCGTAGTCTCTCGTTTTTTAGTTTGCATATTTCACCTTTCACTTCTGTATAGGTCAATTCTTCTTCTTCATCTTGTTCTGTGTTCGTTATTATTTCTCTTTCTCCTTCTCTATCCATTTCTTGGTATATTTCTTCGAAATACTTGTGCCATTTTACTGCTTCTACAACTACATTAGCTGTCCGTTTTCAGCTACCTAGTCCACGTACATTTAACAAGTTTTAATCTTAGTTTGATATCGATATGTCTATATAGCAGAATAGACGACGAATCTTGAAGAAGCTATCTCTAGCCTGAGCAATTCTGACTTTAATTTCTTGTTTTAGGTCAAGCTTGTAGTTAATTCAGCAGCCAAGGTATTTGGAACTGTTTACTTGTTCTAATTATTATTATAGGTAAAGGAAGATTCTGTCTCTTTTGCCATTATCTTGTTTTTTTTTCCCGTTAATCTTAGGGCATAAGATATGCAGATAACGCAGTAGTTATGTGTTCAAACACATAATAGGACTTTTCATAACAACGAAATAAAAAAAGTATGATATTGTGGAATAAGGATGTTCAAATAGTAGTTAAAAAAAAGAAAGGCATGGAAAACATATGTGGAAACAAAAAATGAACATGATATTATATTAAATCGTTGCCCTCGAAGAGGTCAAAAAGAATATCTAGAAGAATTTGGAAGATCATTTATTTAGCAAAATTAGTAGAATATCCTAAAATAAAATGAAATATTTCAGCGAAAAAATGAAAAGAAATACGAGGATTAAAAGACGAAATGATGACAGAAACACTGAAAATAGATTTAAACTAATAGGAGATATAAAAGCGAGAGAGGGGACAAAATCTCACCAACAAAGATGATGAAGAAATAAATATAGAAAGAAAGGAGAAGAATGGTTGCTCAGCCATGATTCTCTATAGAAACGGCACTGCACCATCTCTTACAGAGGGTGGAGTACGTTCTGGAAAACCAAGAGGTGATGTTGGGTGCATTTTTTGATATGGAAGGAGCATTCGACAACAACTACGAAGTAATCACAAGGGCGCTTCGTCTAAAAGAAATAAACGAAAAAAGCTGCATATGGATACACGGTATGCTGAGGAATTGTGTGATATACACGACGTTACTGAGGGATACAATGTCATCACGAACATGTGGGAGTTTTATCTTCTCTATTGTAGATCGGGTCATTGAGATTTTGATAGCTAGACTCAGCAACGACAGTCACCATGTTCTGCGATATGCGGAAGACCTCTTGATCTTCTCATTCTGACTTAACAACTCCGTGGGTCCTAGCCTCCTCAAGAATTTCTCTCCAGTCGTCCCTATCCATCGCCTTCCTCTGCCAAGCAACTATTCCCATATTTCACATGTCTTTATCGATTACGTCATTTTTATGCGTAAAAAATGTTGGTATATAACCAATTAACTAAAAAACATTTCTTTATAAATTTATACACAAGTACAAGTAGATACATTACACGTCATTGTTAAATCTGTCTGTACGAAAAACATGGTGGATGATGAAAAGTCCTTTTTGAAGCATTCAACATAGGCATAAAAATATGACAACACTGCAAAACCGAAATATGTTATTCCATGGTTGACATTTGCGCCGCAAATTTTGCGGCTATACTCAGTTTGTTTTGTACTTCATAAATGTGCAATAATTGTTTGTTACATAAAATCAAATTTAATAATATGGAAATAAAACAAGAAGTTACTGAGACAACTGGTAAATTAGAAATAGATAATGACACGTGTGTTGGTTCTTTGGATGCCTTCAAAATTGAAATTAAGGAAGAACCCAAGACAGAAACTGCTTACCAAGCATTTGATTATGTAGACTTAAATGAGTTGACTGTAAACACTGAAGTAGAAGGTGAAAATAAATTTATATCATTTGAAGAAAAGCAAACAACAAATGAAGAAAGTAAGTAAATATCACTATATGTTATATAGAATATTTTGTGATACCTAAGAATAACTTTTACAGGGTATTACAAAAAGGAGGGTCATAGATTATACCACGATTTTTAAGGATGAAAATCAGTTGATTTGTCCTCACTTATCATCATCATTCTTGCTTTACAACCCTAGGTGGGTCCTAGCCTCCTCAAGAATTTCTCTCCAGTTGTCCCTATCCATCACCTTTCTCTGCCAAGCACATATTTCTCATGTCTTCATCGATGTTACCAAGGAACCTTGTTCTTGACCTCACTTACCTAGAGGCAAAAGTCCACCCAGAAAAAGTTACGAGGTAACTTTTTTACAGCATAATATTGGATTAAAAATGGGACGTCAAAGGAATGAACATTTTTTGTGTATGTTAGTGTTTTTTATAAACAAACAATAATTTAGATTTTTATAAATTTTAAGAAAAAAATATTTTTACTACTTTGGCCATGGCATGCTATCATAATGTAATATACATTTTCATAAAAAAGTTTTAAACTGTTTTGGAGCAACATTAAAAAAGTTTTATTTAGGACTTTTAACACCCTGTAACTTTCTCTAAGTGCTCTTTAGTATATAGGTAAGTTAAGCAAAATTAACTTATTTTCACCTGTGGTATAATAAATGACCAATCTTTTTGTGACACTGTGTGTATTGTTTATTAATTTAGACATCACTTGCTTATTAATGCAACTAAAATCTTAAATAAAATTGTAATGTTATTATTAGCATTCTGTGATTTTTGGATATGAATTATTTGATAATTAAGAATTTTTTGAAGAATTTCTTGTTGTTTAATTGGTTTTATATAGCGGTACTTTATTTTTGTTTTTTTTTTAAATGCAGTACATTATTAGGATGTTGATAAATTGAAACTATAATGTTTGGTGATTTTGTGGCTACTTGTAAAACTAAAAACGAACGAACTGAGGAAAACATTTTTTATTAATAAGCTTGTTTGCAGGAGAAACAAACTTACAGTCCCTGGTCAAATTATTAGATACACTGCAAGATTTCATGTAAAATATTATTAACTAAGTGACATTAAACATTTTATTATTTTAAATTGATTTGTTTTTTATTTTTATAATATCCAATCAATTACTGATTTATTTGACATAAATAAAACAGCATTCGTTTAGAAAAGCAGCTGTTTATTAAGCTTTAAAGAAAAGTACAATTAATGCTAGTAAAAGTCAGTATTTAGTTGAGCCACCTCCAGCCGCTAACAAAGCTTTAATTCTACATGTCATGCTATCAATGCAAGACTGTAGTCTCTCCTTCATTTGAGGATGATGATTTCACACATAAATAATCTTTTCTAAGCGCTGGGTTTTGTTGGTAATCACATCTTTAGCCACTTCTCTTTTCATCACACATTTTCAGTTGGGTTCATATTAGGGCTATTACCCAGCCAATTCAACAGAGGGATATTTTTTCTGCCAAAAAAGCTAACAGACAGAACAGTGTGACAGGGAGCTCTATCTTGCATGAAAGTGAATGGTTCCCCATTTGGAAACCATTCTCTGAGCTGTGGAATCAATAGATTTTGTAATATTTCTTTGTACTGATTGTGCCTCATTATTCCTTTGAAGACATACAGATGTCTAGTGCCCTTGCCACTGATGACTGACCAAATCATCACTTTGGTGGGATGTTTAACCATCAGGATCACACAATCAGGATGAAACTTTTCTCCATGACAACTACACATACTGAGCTTTATTCTCCTAAATTTCGAAAATGCAAAAATAGGAAAAATATATAAACTTCCATGTTTATTTGCTTTATTTAACTAAAAATAATAATCTATCAAATTTTGATTAAATTGCTGTATCTTACTGATCTCCAGAAGTCCACATCTTTGTCTTGCCATTGTTTGGCCCATTTCAGGCACTTTTCTTTAATTGCAGCTGTTAATTTGGGCTTCCTGGCTGGATGACAGGCTTTTAAATCTAATTCTTTTAATTTTCTTCGAAAAGTGTTCTCAGAAACATTTACGCTAGCATCCTGAAGTTGTGATTTTATTACCTTTGTAATAGCAAATCTGTTTTCTAGACAAATTTTCTTTAAATGTCTCTCTGACTGTGGAGTGAAAATTGGTTTTCTATCTTTCTTTTCTTCATCTTTTTTTTTCCTCTTCGGGCTTAATTCCTCCCTTAACTCAATTTTCTTTTTTTTGCGTCATACACTAGCTTCAGAAAATTCCAATCTTAAACTAGATTAGTTTATACTACTCTTAAAAGAGTAGTACAAACTTAAACAAACAATCACAGTCCATAGAACCACAGGACACATCTGTATTTAACTTGATTCCGATTACTACTGACAGTAGTATCAATTGGGTGTTGCCAACTGTTATTAACCCGTAAGGAATAAGATCTAATGGAAGAATAAACTTAGGAAGGTCAATTTATGCTTTAGCTTTATTACTATATTCCTTTACTACTATGTATATATATATATATATATATATATATATATATATATATATATATATATTATTCTATTAATTTACTTCTGCAATAATTTTTCTGTTCCTGTAAAATGTTTATTGTTGGTTTGTATTTCAGGTTGTCCTCAGGAGGAGAAAATGAAAATTATGGAAACAATACTTTCATCTCATAAAGGAAAATATACAGGTCAACATGCTCAAGGAAAAATATTAAATAAAAATATGACAGTTGGGACTGGCCAAACACCTTATAAATGTGAAATTTGTTTCAAGCAGTTTTCAACACAACATTTAAAACAACAATACTTGTTGGTACATACTGGAGAAAAATCTTACAAGTGTAAAATTTGTTTTAAGCAGCTTACTACTAAAAGACATTTGATTACACATACTCGTGAGAAATTTCACAAGTGTGAAACTTGTTTAAAGCTGTTTATTACTAAATATGAGTTGAAAAGACATTTGAGATGGCACACTGGAGAAAAACCATATAAGTGTGAAACTTGTTTAAAGCAGTTTATTACTAGAAGTGATTTAAATGTACATTTGAGAGTACACACTGGAGAAAAACTGTACAAATGTGACATTTGTTTAAAACAGTTTATCAGAGCAAGTATTTTGAAAATTCATTTGAGAGTACACACTGGAGAAAAACCTTATAAGTGTCAAATTTGTTTTAAGCAGTTTTCTCGAACAAGTCATGTTAAAACACATTTGATAAAACACACTGGAGAAAAACCATACAAGTGTGAAATTTGTTTAAAGCAGTACACTAGTTCAAGTGTTTTGAAAAGACATTTGAAAACACATACTGGAGAAAAACCTCACAAGTGTGAAATTTGTTTTAAACAGTTTAGTGATGCAAGTAGTTTGAAAACACATTTGAGAGTTCACACTGGAGAAAAACCGTACAAGTGTGAAATTTGTTTTAAACAATTTAGTGAAGCAAGTAATTTTAAAAAACATTTGAGAGTGCACACTGGAGAAAAATTGTACAAATGTGAAATTTGTCTAAAACAGTTTACTACATCAAGTAATTTAAAAATACATTTGAGTGTACACACTTGAAAAAACACTTGAGAGTGTACACTAGAGAAAACCATACAAGTGTAAAATTTTATTTTATTTAGGTTTCTCACAAAAATATTTAAAAAAATACATTTGGGGGTGCACCGTAAATAAAAACACGTATGACAGTTGGTTTAAGCAGTTTTCTCAAGTATTTAATATGAAACTGCATATGATTTGAAACAGCATACAAGAACCTTAAATTAATTTTGCTCACCTCTCAATATTTGCAATTCACAATATACTTAATTCATATCACCTTTTGCATCTTCGACTATTGTTAGTAACCTATCTAATTGATCCTCACATCTTAATTTTATTGATGTTCTAAGCAACTTATTACTTCTCTGAAATAAGTCCGTGTCAACTTCATCTCCCTTTCTTCTTCTCTTACTATCGTCATCTCTATTTTAAGTCCGCTAATATGTATTCTACACTGTGAGACCAAGAGAAAAAGTCAATTTCCAATCAAACTTGTCGAAAAGCTGTTTTCTTTAACTACCCCAGTATTAATGAAAATTGTTTTAATTCTGTTACTTGGTACTTGTTTCCTTAATTTTTTTGAGGTATGGCAAGGTCCCAATAGGACTGGACATAATTCTTCCCTTAACACGTTAAGCGCCACCATTTTAAAAAGAAACGCAGTCCACTGTAACATTGTTGTATCGAAATGGATACAAGTGGCCCATTTTCGTAAATTGATGCTGTTGGCCACTTGTAACGATTTGGATTCAGCATTATAAACTATAAAAAGGGGACCTTATGTTCAAACAGAAAAACTAATCCTTCTGAAGTTGTGAAAGCAAAGTTAGAGAAGTATCAGTCTACGAGTTTACAAACCAACACAGGTTGTACTGTTTTAAAATGGAAGGACAAAAAATATGCCTTGGGGATTTCAACAAAACAGCAATGCAATGGCTCCTGTAAGGAGACCTGGCGAGGAAATAGAAAAACCGATAATAATTTTAGAGTACAATAAATGTAAAGCCTTTATAGATCTTTCTGATCAATTGAAGACATATTCTACTATTTTACGAAAAGGGATCAAATGGTATCGAAAATTAGCAGTAGAATTACTAACAGGAACTACGCTAATAAATGCGTATTGTGTACATCAAATGGCAACGAAGAAAAAAATGTCCATCACCAAATTCAAAGAACAAGTTGTCACTCAGCTTTTGGACGAAAATTTTACAAGACCTTCGCCTAATAACATCAATGAAAATCATATTTTACTGTATGATAATTAGAAAAAAAGATGTATGGCTTGCTACGAAAGGCTAAGATACATCCTCGATTGGAAATATGCCCAAACCAAATCTTCGCAAAGTCGCCACAAATGTAGTGCTTGTAAAAAATTTTATTGTCGCAAATATTTTTTTATTTCTTCTAAATAATCCGAATTATTAATGTAATAACATTCATTAAAAAAGTTTTTATTAATAGCTACTTAAAATAAATGTGTTATTTTTTTATTTAAATTAATTATATTTTATTTTTAACAAAATGTGTATAATTATCAACTAGTAAAAAAATCGTTGGCCAAAAACAAATTTTGAACCAACCGGCTATGCTTTATAGGATTCCCCATTCAATTAAATACAAACCCTGCATTCTTTTGAATCCAGTTAGCCTAAAGTAAACGTAGTCCTTTGTATCCGTTTGAATACAGGTGGCCAAAAATGATCAAAGTAATTTGTATCTAATAGGATACAAATGGCACTTAAGGTGTCAATAATTTTGGCTTTTTTAGCCTTCAGCTATACTTAGCAACAGGCTTTTTCTTACTTATGACCTTCAGGTAATCTCTCATTTGATTTATTGTAAGGTAAGGTATCCGGGAGAGAAACGGATCCTAAGCCCTAAATCCTACCCAGACCTACCCAAATCCCTCCCTTCAACCCGCACTGGACCAGCGTGAGGAGATAACGGTCCAAACCTTCAAGTCAATGTACAGGACAAAAAAGAAAAGGCCCTCAATGCCCAGCACTTCCCAGAGACTTGATCACGGAAGCGATCAAACAACTAACGAAAGGGGGGGTGCTAAGAATCCCTGGGTAAGACCCGGCTGCCACAAGATGACAATTTGGCTATGCTCCTACAATATTCGAACACTGACGGACGACAATAGAAAGTGAACTAAAGGATATAAAATGGGATATCCTTGGTATATGCGAGACCAGAAGAAAAAGTGATGAGTATATAATACTAAAAAATGGCACACATTTTATGCATAAAGGTGGCGAATACACGGGAGTGGGATTCTTGGTAAAACAAGGCCTCACACAGTGTATCGAAGAATTCAAGCCCATATCAGACAGAGTAGCATATCTCATCATCAGGATTAATAAAAGAACCACTCTGAAAGTGATCCAAGAGTACGCTCCGACCAAAAGCCACGACGATGAAGAAGTAGAAATATTTTATGATGAAATAAGAACAGCTATAGATACAAATAAAGCAAATTACGAAATACTATTAGGAGATTTTAATGCTAAATTGGGCAAAAAAGAGGAAGATTACGAACATTTAATTGGTAACTATGGCTACGGGAAAAGAAACGATAGAGGAGAAATGCTTCTCAATTTCATGAATGAACATAACATGTACTCAATGAACTCCTTTTTCAATAAAAAACCAAGCAGAAAATGGACATGGATGAGCCCCGATAAAAAGACAAAGAATGAAATAGATTATATCTTAACGAACAATAGAAACATAGTAGAAGACATATCAGTATTAAATCAGTTTGACCTAGGAAGCGATCATAGACTAATAAGAACAAAACTAATAATTAACAAAAAACTAGAAAGAAAAAGAATACATGAAAAAAGATACAAATGGACATCTGAAGAAATCAAAAATAGTGAATTTAATAAAAAGATAGCGCATGCATTAAATCAAGTTAGCATGCAGCAGATAAAGTCCAATGATATTGATGATTTGAATAACCTTATTACCGAAACAGTGAATAAAAGCCTTCTGCAACTGAAAAAACCAAAAACAACATACAATGAATTAGACAAAGAAATATTACAACAAATAAAAAGAAGGTGTTTTATTTCGTTGGTGGTGGATATTATAAAAATAACTATTCTGGAGAACTTTATTTTCTTTTTTTTAACATATAAACTTACATTACGGGCTCTAACTAGCGGCCATCATTGTTCTCTGTCAGCTTAAGCTGTCTACACACTAAAGTTCATGATCTTAAGCTGCATACAGACTAACACAAACAGTAATGTCTAAAATACAACTTAGATTCTACTCTAAACATAAAACTTAATTCTTAAATATACAACACGCTTTTTTTTTAACAAAAACATTAATACAAGAAAAAGTCCTTAAGATAATTTGGTTTTTTAGTTTTACGTCTGTCGGAAGGGTATTCGTTTATTTCACTATTTTTATCAGTTTCTGAGTCACTCTCAAACACCAGCTCTATGTTACTCTCAGTTACTTGATATATGTTACCTGAGATGGACGGCTGTTCCTCATTATTACCAACAGGATTGTCACAGCAATTAGCATTATCTTTGGAGTCCTCATTCTGTGCTGTTTCAGTTGAGGTATTTTGTGTTTCTATGACTGTGTTTTCTAATTCATCAGCAGATTCCATCTCAGATGACATATTTACAGTCTCATTATTTTCAACATGGCACATCAAACTAGAACTAGGAGCATCATCATATAATAAATTTGAAAAATAAGACTCAGAAACTGTAACTGGCAGGTTGGTTTTATTTAATAACTTTCGATTTCTTCTGAATTGTTGGCCTTTTGTATCAACTAACAAATATGACCTCTCATTATATCTATCAACTACTTTACCTTTTTGCCATGAATTATTCTTCCGGAATAACACATTATCGCCTTTCTGAAGAGTAGGTAAGTTTTTAGCTGTTTTATCATAGTGATCTTTCATTTTTTGTGAATTTGCTTTTAATTTTTCTGAAACTACTTGTGGATCAACAATATTAGATTTTAAATTTTCAAAAGAAATCGGCAGTTTTGTTTTGACAATACGGTTCAACAATAATTGAGAGGGAGCGAAACCTATACCTGTAAGAGGCGTATTTCTGTATTCCATCAAACAGTTTTGCAGCTCGTTTATGTTACTAATTTTTTTTAGCATATTTTTACATATCTGAACATATTTTTCTGCAAAACCGTTTGATTGGTGGTGATCAGGACTTGAGAACTCTAATTCAAAATTCCATTCCCGAGCAAATTGTTTCATACAAAAACTATTAAAAGGAACATTATCTGCAAAAAATATATCTGGGATACCAAATTTTGAAAAAGTTTCTTTGCAACACCTTATAACCGTATTAGCAGTTTTGTCATTCACAGGAAATAACTCTATCCAGTGAGAGTACAAATCAACAATTAAAAGATAACTTTTTGACTTAAATTCTAAAAAATCTGAAAATAAAAACTGCCATTTCCTTTCAGGTTGCTTGTGATTAATCAGCGTTTCTTTTTGATTTAAAGGTTTGTTCAACTGACATGGTTCACAGTTTTCAATATAAAATTCAATGTCTTTTGACATTTTTGGCCAGTACATTATTTCCCTAGCCCTTAGTTTTGATTTTTGTATACCAAAATGTGCAGCATGTATTAGACACAGCATTTCTTTTCTCAGTTGAGCAGGAATAATAATTTTTTTATCAAAGAAAAGCAAATTATCTGACAAATGAATATGTTCTTTAAGGTTATACAGTAAAACCTCCCTTAACCGAAACCTTTTTAACCGAAACATCGTTTAACCGAAACGGCTGACAGTTTCAATAATTTCGTCAATAAAAAGTAAATGTTTGTCGCAAAACGTAAACAATTCCGTTAATTTCACTCACCAATTGATGTCTATGTGTGTTGGGAAATCACAAAAACCAAGAGCTCTAAAAGATATTTCCGAAAAGGCATTTTAAGGTATAGAAGCCAAAAAAGTTCATGGATGTCAACCACTTTATTTTTAGAATGGTTTGAAAATGAATTCGTCTCAAGTGTAAAATCCTTTTTAAAACCAAAAAACGTTCTCATCAAAGCATTGTTGCTTGTTGACAATGCGCCCTCACCTTCAAAATCTACAAAATGGTGACAATTGTCAGATTTTTGCCACCGAATGTCACAAGCTTAATCCAGCCGTTAGACCAGGGAGTCATAGAGACATTCAAGAGACATTATAGAGAAGCATTCTTAAGACATATGTTATTACAGGAGACGAATTAATCCAAAAGTGTTCCCGAAATTCTCAAATCTTTAACAATAAAACATTTTTATTGGTGAGCTGAGTCGTGGCCCAAGATCAAATCTTCAACTTTGGAAAAATGCTGGAACAAACTTTTTGATAAGATTTTGATTGACGATCCTAAAGAAGAAAATGGTAAGAAAACGACAGAAGAAATTAAACCTTTCATTAAAAATTTGCCGGGACATGACGAAATCAACTAAGAAGAGATACGTGACTGGTTAGCAGCTGATGACTCAGAACGAGAATTCATCGACCAGGACATCATTGATATGGTTCTTTATCAAGACAACCTGAGCATATCAGATGCCGAAGATGACGACCCAAGAGGCAACAGGCAGCACAAGACCGTCGACGAGATTTTCAATGCTTTAGACGAAAGAATTTTATACAGTAGGCCTAATTAGTTAGGGACACGACTAGATTCTTAATTTTTGTTGTTATTACATAAAGTTTTGTCCTTTTCAGATTGCTTTACGTTTCGTCGAACAATCGAATAAGGCAAACTCATGACGTTCTGCAAATTAACGATGGAGGGAGAGAGAAACATTGTTTTCAAACGAAAACGCAAAAAAAATAGCAGATTTCTTTAAAAAAGCATGTTAAACTTGTTCATTTTCCTTAATTTTATTACTTTATTTTGGATTTACTTATTAGAAAACATTACGAAATCAACTCATAGTATTTTTTAATACCAATACTTTGATCAAGAATATTATAAAAAACAATGTTATTTTTAACCGAAATTCTTGTTATTCGAAACGGCCTCCCCCCCCAATTATTTCGGTTAACGGAGGTTTTACTGTAGTAATATTTTACATCAGGTTCAAGTTTATGAGGATTTTTAGGCCAGTTTGATAAACAAAACTTTTTCACTTGAGTCAAAACCGGATCATTTTCTATGGCCTTTTGAAAACTATTCTTTTTTTCTTTTGTCATTGGTACTGACAGAGAAAGAGCATGAACAGTATATTCTAATTCTTTGTCAATTGGAGTTTCGGTTTTTATAAAAGATCTGCTTAAAGTATCTGCAACATACATTTTTGACCCCGGTAAATATTCAACTTTAATGTTATATTTTAACAATTTTAACAACATTCTTTGTAAACGAGCAGATACATCATCAAGATTCTTTTTAAAAATTGAAATTAATGGCTTATGGTCTGTGTGAACAAGTATTTCACGACCATATATCCAGAAATGAAATTTCTCACACGCAAATACTATGCCCAAAAGTCCTTTCTCAATTTGAGCGTATCGAATTTCAGAACTATTCATTGAACGAGAAGCAAAACTTACAGGATGCATATCTTGCAATAACACACTACCAATACCTTTACTAGAGAATCTGTTTGAATTAATATAGGTTTATTGTCATCAAAAGGTTTTAAAATTGGTTTATTAGTTATAAGTGCCTTAAGTGCATCCAACTCTTTTTGGTGAGAGTCATTCCACTGAAATTTTACATCATTTCGTGTCAAATTTCTCATATTTGCAGTTAATTGAGATAAGTTTGGCAAAAATTTTGAAAAAAATTTAAACAGTCCTAGTATTCTAAGCAAATCTTTTTTGTTTAATGGCTTTTCAATAGCCATGACAGCTTCAATATTTTTTTTAGAAGGTTGTATACCATTACTTGATATGTTTGTTCCCAAAAAATTTACCTCACTTAACTTGTATTGCCATTTTTCTAAATTAAATTTAATATTGTATTTTAAGGCCCTTTCTACAATTTTTTTAAAAGCTTCATCATGCTCTTTTTCATTCATACCACAACAAATCAAATTATCAAAATATATGTAAACATTAGGAATATCCCCAAAAACCTCCATATTTTTTTTTGAAAAATTTCAGGAATACTGCTAAGTCCAAACGGAACCCTGTTAAACTTGTACCTACCAAATGGTGTATTGAAGGTGCACAAATCAGAACTTTTTTTACTTAATTGTAGCTGCCAAAATCCATCCTTCATATCAATTACTGAAAATGTAGTTTTACCATCCAGCTGGCTAAGAAGCTGGTCACATGTTGGAATACTATAGATTTCCCTACAAATGTAAAGATTTAAAGGTTTAGGATCCAAGCACAGTCGTAGTTTACCATTAGGTTTTTCAACTATCATCAAAGAATTAACCCAATCAGTAGGATATTCTACTCTTGATATAATATTTTTTTGTTCCAGATCATTAAGTGCAACTTTTAATTGATTATGTAACGCTAATGGTACCCTCCTTTGTGCCTGAATAACTGGCTTTGCATCAGGTTTTAACTTAATGTCAACCATGCCTGGAATGCAACCTAATCCCTCAAAAACTTCTGGAAACATTTTATGTAATTCATTAATATTTTTTGGCAAAGTAATATTTGAATGAAATAACTTATTCTGCACTGTATTTATACGTGAAATCATATTAAATTCAATACAATCTGATAATCCTAAAAGAGGTTCTGTATTTAGATCTACAATAAGAAACTGAACATCTTTAACTTGATTTTTATAATAACATTTTAAAGTAGCATAACCTAAAGGCTTCGATTTAAAATCTCCATATGAGACAATTGTTATTGATGATGGGGTTATATCTTTTTGATCTAGCCCCACCAATTTAAAATATTTTAATGGCAAAATGCTTGACTCAGCCCCCGAGTCAAGCTTAAATACAATATTCTTATCAATAATTCTAACGCTTTCATACCAACTTGAAATTTTATTAGATTGTTTGCTTTCCCAAACAAAAACATGATCCTCATGAGAAAGGTGATCTTCATTACTTACAGTTTCCACTTGTTTGTGCAGTTGCTGCCTGATGTGATATTAACCTCCTTAGTATTGCTTTGGCTGTAGACTTCTAATATTGTAGGCAACTTTATGCTGTCAGTGTTTGAAAGAAGTCACTGTCACTGCCATATTAATTTCTATTGTTTTTGTTAACATTATATGTACAATTTATGTTGATTAAAACCTTATATCGTAGGTTTTGCTTTATCATTTCAATTTAATCAACATAAATGGAGAAGTATCTAAGACCCGAGAGGTTCGACGGGGATCCATCTGTGAAATCAACAGCAAAGGAATGGGACCATTGGAAAAGAACTTTTATGAACTTTTTAGCTGCCCATATTGTCACTCCCGCTGTTTCTGCTGATAGTGCTGCTGTACCACCCCTAGATATTAATGATACTAAGCTACAACTGTTAATAAATCATATTTCGCCACGAGTATATACATATATAAGTGATTGTAACACTTACAACGAATCCATTCAAACTCTTGACAAAATATACATCAAACCAAACAATACTATTCATGCTCGTCACATACTAACCACTAGACGACAACAGGCAGATGAGTCTATCGATTCTTACATGCAATCTTTAAAACAGTTAGCAAAAGACTGCAATTTTACTGCTGTAGATGCTGATACTAATAAAAATGATACAATCCGTGGAGCTTTTATCGCTGGAATGACATCCACAAAGATACGATCGAGACTGTTAGAGAGTTTAACACTAACTTTAGAAGAAACTTACAATATAGCTATTTCAATGGAAATGGCAGAACTCAACTCTCAAGTTTATTCAAATCAACATTCGACACTTAGTGCGCTACCTGGTAACTATCAATTTGAGTCACAGAGCTCTCCAACAAATTCTGAATGTGTCACTGTGACAGCTGCTACCAACTCTACTAACTCTTCTAGGTCAGGACACAAATGTTTTTTCTGTGGTGGGCCAATACATTCAAGGAAGAACTGTTCCGCTCGAGAATCTATTTGCAAATCCTGTAATAAAAAGGGACACTTTGCAAAGGTTTGCCGCTCCAAGAGCACTAGTGCATCTGCCAACGTATTTGAAGGCTATGAAAACTGCACAGCCTGCATTATTGCTGCTAATCCTGCTTCATTGAAAAAAGCTATAGTGCCTGCATCTATAAAAGGTCTTCGTGCTGATGCCCTTATAGATACTGGTAGCTCTGTCAGTTTTATTAATGAAGACTTTGCTAACCTGTGCAAACTCCCTAGGAAGCCTTGTATTCAGACTGTTTCTATGGCCTCATTATCACACACCTCTGAAGTTAAAGGTGGGACTACTCAAAATATTAAAATTGGTGACCACTCCTACGACAACATTAATTTACTTATAGTTAAAAATCTCTGTGCTGATATTATAATTGGTCATGATGTTCTATCTAACCACTCAAGTCTAGAGTTTGAATTTGGAGGACCTAAAGAAGTATTCAAGGTATGTAGTGTAGTTGAAGCCTCAGTACCTGCAGTTCCTTTATTTTGTAACCTGACTTCAAATTGTAAACCTATCGCAGTAAAATCGCGCCGGTATAGTGCTGAAGATCAGATTTTTATTAAAAATGAGGTAAAGAAGCTTTTAAATGATGGCATTATTGAAGAAAGTCAGTCCCCTTGGAGAGCGCAAGTGCTTATCACCAAAAACGAAACTCACAAGAAGCGGCTTGTCATTGATTATTCTCAAACAATTAATCGATTCACTCAACTTGATGCCTATCCGCTGCCAAATATCGAGGAAATGGTTTCCAATGTATCACAATTCACTGTCTTTAGTGCAATAGATTTCCAAAGTGCATACCATCAGGTTCCAATACTTCCACATGAAAAGATGTACACAGCTTTTGAAGCCGCTGGGAAACTGTACCAATTTTGTTTGCATTCCGTTTGGTGTTACCAGTTTCCAAAGAACAATCGACTGGCTCATACGCACAGAAAATCTTGAAGGGACATATGCCTATCTTGATGATATAACTGTTTGTGGTAAGACGAAGGTAGAACATGACAAAAATCTTGAGAACTTTCTGAAGGCCACAGACAAATATAGCTTGACACTAAACAAAACCAAGAGCAAATTCAATCAAACAGTAATAAACTTACTTGGTTATACTATAGGACCAAACCATGTCATAAAGCCCGATGCTAGTAGACTACAACCCTTATTAAAAATGCCTCCACCGAATGACACTGCATCTCTCAGAAGGGTATTAGGTATGTTTGCCCATTATTCAAAATGGATTCCCAAATTTTCCGAAAGGGTCCACACATTAGCTCATGTCAACAATTTTCCATTGAACGAAGATGCTTTATCTTGTTTTGAAAATCTGAAATCTATAGTTGCAAAGTCATCTGTTCACGCTATCAACGAAAATATGCCATTTGTTGTTGAAACTGATGCTTCAGAACACTCAATTGCTGCTACCTTGAGTCAGGATTCCAGACCCGTTGCTTTCTTTTCAAGATCACTTAACATAGTGAGCTGAACCATTCTGCTGTGGAGAAAGAAGCATATGCTATTGTTGAATCTCTAAAGAAGTGGCGCCATTTTCTTATAGGAAAGCCTTTCACAATCATTACTGATCAAAAGTCTGTAACATTTATGTTCAACACGAAGCATTCCAGCAAGATTAAAAATGAGAAAATACAAAGATGGCGACTTGAATTGGCACCTTATAAATATGACATTGTGTATCGACCAGGAAAAGACAACCAAGCAGCGGATGCTTTATCGCGCATCTGCTCTTGTGCTACTACCACGGCGGCAGGTGCATCAAAACTCAAGTCACTTCACACTGCACTTTGTCATCCAGGGGTAACACGTATGTTTCATTGGATAAAATCAAAGAATTTGCCTTTCTCTCTCAATGAAGTCAAGACTATGACTCGTGACTGTGGGGTATGTGCTAAAATTAAGCCGAGATACTTTAAGAATGAGGGGTTTTTTCCAAAGCTTATAAAAGCCACATCTCCCTTCGAACGCCTTAGTATTGACTTTAAAGGACCAGTGCCTTCGAATACCAATAATCATTATATTCTTACGGTAATAGATGAGTATTCCAGATTCCCATTTGCTTTCCCATGCAGTGACATTAGTGCCAAAACAGTAATCAAGAATTTAAATAACTTATTCATGATGTTTGGAATGCCTGCATACATTCATTCGGATAGGGGGGCTCAATTTCTGTCAGCTGAAATCAAAGAGTTTCTCAACGCCAGAGGAATCGCAACAAGTAGAACTACTGCTTATAATCCTCAAGGAAATGGTCAAGTGGAGAAGTTGAATTCTACTGTCTGGAAAGCTATTCAACTGGCCTGTGAATCACATGAAGCACCTATTGAGAATTGGGAACAATACCTACCTGTCGTGCTGCATTCCATTCGTTCACTGTTGTGTACCGCAACTAACTGTACGCCGCATGAAAGGATGTTCGTGCACACACGTCGATCTCCAAATGGGAATACAATACCGTCATGGCTAGCAGAATCTGGGCATGTCTTGATGAAAAGGTTCGATCGGAAGAACAAGTACCAGCCTATCGTAGAGGAAGTGGAGGTAATAGAGGCAAATCCTGAATACTCTTTTGTTAAACTGAAAGACGGACGGGAGACCACAGTGTCTAATCGTCATCTGGCTCCGTGTGGACGAGGTGAAGGCGAAATACTAGATATACCAGGTCAAGAATCAGTGTTCGTAGAAGACCCACATGAGTTACATTCGAGTCTTAATGATTCCTCATCCAATACAACCACGCAAAACATGCAGCCCCTGGCAGATACATCTACATCTCCCCCTCCACCGGATTCATTACTTCTTGAAGAACCCCCAATGAGTTTTGAACAGAGCTTATCGTCTCCTTCAGCACTAGCTAGAAGATCTGAAAGAATTCGTCATTTACCACGGTATTTGGAAGATTATAGTGTGGGAGAATGATGTGATATTAACCTCCTTAGTATTGCTTTGGCTGTAGACTTCTAATATTGTAGGCAACTTTATGCTGTCAGTGTTTGAAAGAAGTCACTGTCACTGCCATATTAATTTCTATTGTTTTTGTTAACATTATATGTACAATTTATGTTGATTAAAACCTTATATCGTAGGTTTTGCTTTATCATTTCACTGCCATTTCATTTACAACCTCAACTTTCCTGGCTTGATTTTGTGATATGTTTTTATCTTTCCAAAAACACATCTTTGCAAAATGTCCTCTTCTTTGGCACACTGAACATGTTTTATTAAAGGCTGGACATTATCGGATAGGATGTTCCATATCACACCTTCGGCATTTGATTTTTCTTAAGACATTAACCTCTGTAGAATCATCATCTGCTAATAGTTTTATATGTTGTTTTGTCACTTCTATTGACTTATTTGTATTTGTTGTAATGTCATATCAGGCTCTCTTAACAACTTTTGTTGTACTTGTTTATCATGTACACCCAAAACAACTCGGTCTTTTATCATGCGTTCACTATAAGATGTTTTGCATTCATCACTCTGGCATAAAAAACTACAATTATCAGCTTGATTTTTAAGTTCTGTAACAAATGCATCCACAGTTTGATCCTCCTTTTGTGTAATATTATTAAATTTGAATGTTTCCATTGTCACATTTCTTTTTGGGAGAAAATATTCATCAAAATTATTGAGTACATCCTCCAGACTGGTTTTCTTGTCTTTGGGAAAAGTATTATATACATCTAAACATGATTCCCCCAAACTGTGTAACAGTAATGCAATTTTAATTTTTTCCTGTGCTGAATCCTTTCCTGCTGCTAGGAGATATATTTCAAACCTTTGTTTCCATCGCGGCCATTTGGTTGGATCGCTTACATCAAATGTTTCTGGTGCCCTGCACTCCATTTTATCAATTTCCTAGAGGTTTTCCAAAAACTAGAGTGGATAAACGCCCCTTCGTATTTCTCGTATTCACACACTTTCTGCTACGAATCGCCACTTACAAGCACGTTAAAACACACTTGATACCATGTTTTATTTCGTTGGTGGTGGATATTATAAAAATAACTATTCTGGAGAACTTTATTTTCTTTTTTTTAAAACATATAAACTTACATTACGGGCTCTAACTAGCGGCCATCATTGTTCTCTGTCAGCTGTCAGCTTAAGCTGTCTACACACTAAAGTTCATGATCTTAAGCTGCATACAGACTAACACAAACAGTAATGTCTAAAATACAACTTAGATTCTACTCTAAACATAAAACTTAATTCTTAAATATACAACAGTCAAGGTTATTGCAAAAATAATAGAATATCCTAGAATAAAATAAAATATTTGAAGGGAAAATGAAAAGAAATATGATGATTAAAAGACCAAATAATAACAATATGACAGAAACAATGAAAATAAATTTAAACTAAGTAATGGGGGATATAAAAGCGAGAGAGACGACAAAATCTCACCAACAAACGAAAATGATGAAATAAATACAGAAGAATTTAGAGAAGCCTTAGTAAATTTGAAAATTGTAAAAGCAGGTGGAGCGGATCACATGGCACCAGAAATATTGAAATACATAGGAAAAGAAGGAGAATCATGGTTGCTCAACTATGAGTCTCTATAGAAACGGCACTGTACCATCTCTTACAGAGGGTGGAGTATGTTCTGGAAAACCAAGCGGTGATGTTGGGTGAATTTCTCTATAAGGAAGGAGCATTCGACAACACCTACGAAGCAATGACAAGGGTGATTCGTCTAAAAGAAATAGTCGAAAAAAGCTGCATATGGATACACAGCATGCTGAGGAAAAGTGTGATATACACAACGTTACTGGGTGATACAGTGTCAGCACATACATGTGGGAGTTTTGTCTTCTCTCTTGTAGAATCGGGTCATTAATGCTTTGATAGTTAGACTTAGCAACGAAAGGGATTATGTTCTGAGCTATGCGGAAGACCTCTTCATCTTATCATTCTGGCTTAACAACCCGGCGTGGGTTCTAGCCTCCTCAAGAATTTCTCTCCAGTCGTCCCCTATTCATCGCCTTCCTCTGCCAAGCACGTACCCCCATATTTCTCATGTCTTTATCGATTACGACTTTTTTATGAGTAAAAAATTTTAGTATATAACCAATCAACTAAAAAATATTTCTCTATAACCAAATGATAAACAAGTGCATATGACGTATGATATTTATTATAAGTCATTCAGACCTATTCCGTAACTCATTTCGATGATAGAAATGAGTAAAATCGAATCGAAATTGTCAAGTCGAATAGAAATGATCCTAAATGATATTCCATAACTTTTTTCATTTCTACAATCGAAATCGTAAATCGAAATTGATTTCGACAGCGTTTATTCTGTCGAAATGACTTTTCGATATCGAAATTTGATTTGCTAAAACTTCAAATTTTATTTTTATATTTGAATTAAAATTGAGTTTCATTATGGATTTACAATTAAATTTCGGCATCGATCTTGGAATTGAAATTGGGGAAGAATTGCAAAGGTAAGTAGCACATTTAACGCGCTACAAAATGTGATATATATAATCGTTTTGTTCAAATTCTTTTTATACTTAGTTTCTTATGTAGGTAACTGTTTTCTGTCTTTTTAGCCAAATATTCAACCTTCAGAGGCGCACCCTTAGGGATGCAAGTAATCCCTTTGAAATCCCTGAACAAATATTTAAAGGTCTGTACCGTCTACCAAAGGAAATAGCCATGGACCTTATTAATGAAATAGAACCTTTTTTGGCTGGACAGATCAGAATAACAGCTGTGCCAAATTATTTGAAGGTAAATCAATCTCAAATAAATTTACAAACACACTAAAATACATAGTTTCATAATTTTAAATAAGGTATTTTCAGGTTTTATGCGCTTTACATTTTTATGCCCAAGGAGATTATCAAAAAGCTGTTGGCCAAGACTTTTTGTTGGGTATGAGCCAGCCAATGGTTAGTCGGTGCATAAACAGTATAAGTGAAATACTGTCAAATCACATTGGTCGGCGATACATAAAGTTTCCCAGTACGATAGAAGAAAAACGTTTCTTAACACAAGGGTAAATAATTTTGAACCTATTAATATGGCTTTTTTAAAATGTGCTTAAAATTTTAGATTTATGAATAAATTTAACTTCCCGGGAGTAGTAGGGTGCATTGATTGCACACACATTGCAATTGTTGCACCTCCTCTAGATCACCCTGTACATCCAGGTATTGCATACCTCAACAGAAAGGGATATCACAGTATAAATTGCCAACTGGTATGTTTTAAACTTTAACTTTCACTAGCAACTTATTTTTTAGATATGTGATTCAAATTTGAAAATTTTAAATTGTAATTCAAGATATCCTGGATCCACGCATGACTCCGCTATATGGACCATGTCTAATATTTTTCATCATATGGAACAAACATATGATGATGGAGAACGAGGATTCTGGTTATTAGGTTGGTTGGTTGGTTCAGTTGCCTTAAATATATTACACATTAAATTTCTAGGTGATTCTGGCTATCCTTTACAGCCATGGTTACTAACACCAATAGAAGGTGCCCAACAAAATACTCCAGAAGGACGATATACTGTTGTACATAGTTCAGTAAGAAACTGTATTGAACGGTGCAATGGAGTATTAAAAATGAGATTTCGTTGTCTGTTAAAACATAGAGTTCTACACTACAGTCCTGTTAAAGCTGCTGAAATAATAAATGCTTGCTGTGTATTACACAATATTCTTGTTGCTCACAATATTGAACCAGAAGAAGATCAGATTATAAATGACATGAAGGAAAATGTACCAGAAAATAATTGTAAGTCTATTTGTATTTTATTTAAACTAGTAAGCAGTGACCTAGCATAATAAAGTCTTGCATATCTTTTTCAATAATCATTTGAAACACTGAAAATAATCTACCAAAATGTATAGATAGAAAAATTGTGGACAACATTGAAATTTTATTTTTGTTACAGTGCCACTAGATGATAGATTGGATGCTGGCCGCAGAATTCGAAACCAATTAATAAGAAATTATTTTAATTAATATATAACGTTAAATCCTAGATATTATTGAAAAATGAATAAACAACACAACATTAAACATTCTTTTATTTACAGAAAACCATTTGATACATTACAAATCGCAATAAACAAACATTTAGTTGCCAGATATAGGGCAAAACTCACCTCAAACTAAATCGCTCCAAAGGCGAAGAACTCCAAGGTTTTGTATAGAAGTGAAGGAAATATGGAAAGAAAAGAAAAAAGATCACCTAAAATACATGTCCACTAAGGCACAAGAGGTATACAATAATTATAAGGCAATAAGAAATGAAACAAATTCACTTGTAAGAAGAATAAAAAATGATCACTGGGAAAGCTTTTCGAAAGAAATGGAACATGATTTATATGGTCTGCAAAAGGAAATATGGCACGTTATAAGAGGTTAAAGAACAGAGGGTAAAAGGAACTAATGGAATGAAAACACATAGCAAAAGATACATTGATTGACTATCTAAAAAAGCTCTATGCAGAGAAAGAACAAATGACGCTAGAACCGGAAACACCAGAAATTACAACAAATGAAGCTGTTAATATAGTACACAGAAAGTTTGAAAAACACCTGAAAAGCTGCAGGTAAGGACAGAATACCAAAGTAATTACTGAAATAGTGTGGAGCAGCAATGACAAAACAATAGTTAACAAAATCATAAAACAATAAAATACCAGAAGAATGGAGAACGAGCAAACTAATTCTACTATTCAAAAAACAGCCAAAAAACTACAGAGTTATCAACTTGTTTAATTTTACCCTAAAACTTACAACTAGAATTCTACAAGAACTAATGAATCAGAGGATAAGTCTAGTAGATGAACAACAGAGTTTTCATACTGGAAGATAGTGTACAGATGCAATATTCGTCATAAAACAAATTACTGAGAAATCACCAACATTTCTATGTCTGATTGACTTTCACAGAGTAAGACTCAAAAATGTAATCCGTCTTCTGTATAATAGCAAAGACTCCCTAGAAACATCTACCAAAACAACAAAAGGAAGTCATAATAGATGAACAACTTACAGATCCTAGACATAGGCAGCGGAATAAGTCAAGAAGACTCATGGAGTCCTATGCTCTTCAATTTAATCATGGATGAAATATTCAAAATCGTCAACAAAGAAAGAGGATAGAGAACAGGAAACAAAGGAGTAAAAAATGCTCCTAGGTGACACAATACTGATAGTCCATGATGAAGATAGTCTGCAAAGATTAGTCCACAGATTCAACATAAAAGCAAGATAATTCAATATGACAATTTCATCTCAGAAAACTAAAGCAATAGTAATCAGTCAAGAACCAATCAGATGTAAAATAGAAACTGATGATATTAGTATTGAACAAGTAATGGAAACAAAATACCTTTGAATTACAGTGTCAAGCTATGGAGACCTGGACAAAGAAGTGAGAAATCAAATAGACTGGCAGGATGTTTTAATAACACTATAGCGAAACCTACATATTAACACTTAGATGAAGTCAAGAATTTATAAAGCTAGTTTACAACCAATAATGACATATATATTCATTAGAAACAAGACCCAATACAGCCACAACACAAAGACTACTAAAGTTGCAGACTAGTTAAACAGTAAAATGTTAAATACCGGGGAGTTAAAAATTAAATATGTAGTTGTTTTTATTTTAATTAACCTATAACCAAACACTAAGGGTATTGAAATCCTTAAAGTTTAAAATTATTGTTATACATAAAAAAATTAATATACAAAAAAAATACAAAAATAGATACTAATTAAAAATTATATTAATCTATAATTGCATTGTAAAATGCTTATTGAAAGAATCATTTTCTATATCTAGACCTTCAAGATTTAATTCTCGTTCCTTAATTATGATCTCTCTTTCCTTTAACTGCAATTCTTTTGCTTTATTTTTCGCTTCTAGTAAGCGTATATTCAGTTCCAATTCTTTTAAATGCAGCTGCTTCTCTCTAAACTGATTGTCACCCTCAGACTTAGCTGCTGTATCCAACAGTTTATTTAAAATTTCAGCAGTCTGCTTTTGACCTGTCATATAGTATTCCGCTGCCCTTTGTAAATTAGATGACTTATCTGAAAAGCAAAAAATATTTTGTAACAACTTTTCTACTTAACTAAACTGTATGGTTATTGTGCAGCTTACCTTTAATGGTCTTTTTTTGAACAGAAGTTTCCATGTTGTAGTTGGAGTATGGTGGAACCAATGGAGTATGTTAAGCCACATACCCCATTGGTTCTTGTTTTTGTGTTTGAATCACTTGTGGTACTACAATGCTGGTATCATCTTTATGGTAGCTGGTAGCTACCTCCAGGTAGCAAGATCCTCCACTATTATATCCTCACTTAGACCTAATTCAACTACATCTGTTCCCGTTACTGATATGAAAGAAATTGCTGCCATTAATTTTTCTTCGGCAGGTGTCAACTTTTTTGGCACTGCATCACCCCCACCTGTTTTGTTTTGGCATCGGATGGCCTCCCGGGCCTTTTTTTTTGTGTGTCTTTTCCAGTCAATAAATGTCTAAAAACAAAAAAAAAATTAAAATATGGGATTTATAAAAACAGACCTAACTAATTACCTTTTTCCACTGCTGTTTATTTTTACTGGGACCACAACCCATACTATTTAAATTTAATGTGAGTTCGTCCCACAACTTCTCAACTATTTTGTTGGATGCCTCTGAGGGTTTTGTTTTCCCATGAACTAAAATTTTATTTTGGGTAACAAACTCCACCATGTGGTTTAATTGTTCCGGAGATGTCTTTTTTTACTTGGAGTAGCCATTTCAATAGTACTCGACTGAAAAATCTAACGGTAAATAACTATGGGCACGTGAAAAACCACTAACAAATTGGTAAATATGAAATTAACCAAACCGAAAAAACGTAAACAAATATTTCAGGTTAGACTGTCAAATTGTCGCTCGTCACGAGCGAATTGCGAGGTTGCCATCGATACTAAACCGAGTGAGATCGGAATTGTTGTTTTCGATCTGTCTGTACTTCTATTTGATTTACAGAATACCGATTTAAGTAGCAGTAGATGTCGAACATTACGATTTTCAAAGATTCCGATTCGACTAAGCCATTTCTATTCGATTTAGCGAAAGTTATAGAATAGGTCTGATTGTTAAATCTGTCTACCAAAAAACATGGCGAATGATGAAAAGTTTTTTTTGAAGCATACAACATATACATTACAAAAACATGGCAAAACTGTCAAACCGAATATTGTTGTTCCAGGATTGACATTTGCGACTATCTTCAGTTTATACTTTCCTCATTTCATTTTTTCATTATTAATTAATCTGATTTTGCTTTTTGGATGTAAACACAAAACTACAATTGTTTGTTAATAAAATCTCAAATTTAATAATATGGAAATAAAACAAGAAGTTAGTGAGAAAACTTGTAAAATAGAAATAGATAATGACACTTGTGTTGGTCCTTTGGATGTCTTCAAAATTGAAATTAAGGAAGAACCCAAGACAGAAACTACTTACCAAGCATTTGATTATTTAGACTTAAATGAAATCACTGTAAACACTGAAGTAGAAAGTAAAGATAAATTTATACTATTTGAAGAAAAGCAAACAACAATTGAAGAATGTAAGTAAATACACTGATTAATACAGTAACATAACAAATTAATATTGTATGTTGAGGAAGTTTGTTTTTCAATGAAAGGTTAAAGAATACCAATACATATACAATAATTACTTATAGTAGATTTTAAATGTTTAATGAATTATAGAGATTGGATATGCTGTTTATGTTATACAGGGTATCACAAAAAGAAGTCATAGATTATACCATGATTTTTAGGTATGGAAATATAAAGTCGATTTAGCTTTTACCTACAGCCAAAAGTCCAGTAAAGTAAAATTAAATCATTTGCTTTTCAAGTGATTGGAATTAAATTTTAAAGCCACTGTTGAGGTATACTCATCATCACTTAATTACTTATCAGTCTTCATTTATGGTTTTACCTTTATGCTTATACTGTTTCATATTTGAGTGTTTGAACCATTATTATTGTGAAATATTTTAATTGAGTTTTGATATTGTGTGTTTATAATTTGGGATTCTTATTTTTATTGTTAAAAAAGATAGTAAGATATAAATTTAATACATTTTCATGTATACAAATATCATATTTCAGACATTGTGGAAAGTTTTAGAATTAGTTAAAGTTCCTGATTCAAAATTAGAATATTGAACTCAACAGATGTTTAACATAAAGTGTATTAATAATACAAACTGATCCAACATAATAAAACAAAGGTTGGAATATTTATGGTTGAAATTTTATTGTTATTTATAGAATAGTATTTATAAACGGAATATCTTCTGTGTCAACTTCCTCTATATCAATATCAACAACATCCATTTGCTAACCATAACTATATAAAAACAGCCTGTAGCATAAATTCGTTAAGTTATTAAAACTTATGCTGTGATATCAAGCCAATGGTACCTAAAACAAAAAGATTTTTACTGTTACTATACATATAAAAAAAATTTACTAAATATGTTTCAATGAAAGGAAGGTAATGTATACTTGCTGAAGATTTGTATGTCGTAAAGCAGGACCCACCTATTGTATGAATTGTCTCACTGTATTTTTATGGAAACGAAATCTTAACAAAAATTCATTATCATCAAATTCTTCCATATAATTTTCTCGTTCTTGTATATAGGTTCGGCCGTTATTTAAAAAGTATGTTATTCTTTCATTATCATCAAAATGTTCCTTAAATTCGTTAAGGTCTATTTTGTTGATATAAAATGTAGATTTTGCCAAAAATAAATTAAAATAATAGTTCAAACACTGACACGCAAAACAAAACGAAAATATAATATTTTATTTTATAAATTTAAGGTTAGAATGTCTTGATTATCTGTAAACGGCTGTTAATTATACTACTTTTGTCTGATTAAAGTTAACTGGCTAACAAAATTGGTCTAATCGGGGTTTAATCAGAACTGAAAGTATCGGCCCTAAGGAACATTTTAAAGATGATAAACTCACCTTCAAAAATACTTTACGCTGATATTATAGAATCTCCAACGTTTTAGCTCAAAACCACAACCAGGGATAAAATAACTTCACCGTAATGAGGGTAGGCAAATATGTTATAGGCAACCAACATTCCATTTATATCGTGCCAGAACAGGACAATACACGAATTTTAAAGCAACGGGTATTCCCCCACTGAACCCTATATATACTACTATTATATTCCTTTATTTCTGCAATATTTTTTCTGTTCCAGTAAAATGTTTATAGTTGGTTTGTATTTTAGGTTGCCCTCAGGAGGAAAACAAAATGAAAATTATGGAAATGTTACTTTCGTCTCGTAAAGGAACATATACTTGTCAACATGCTGAAGGAAAATTATTAAATAAAAATATGAAAGTTCGGACTGGACAGAGACCTTCCAAATGTGAAATTTGTTTTAAACAGTTTAGTGATGCAAGTGGTTTGAAAAAACATTTGAAGGTGCACACTGGAGAAAAACCTTATAAGTGTGAAATTTGTTTAAAGCATTTTATTACTATGCATGATTTGAAAGTACATTTGAGAGAACACACTGATGATTTGAAAGTACATTTGAGAATACACACTGGAGAAAAACCATACAATTGTGAAATTTGTTTTAAACAATTTAGTGAAGCAGGTGGTTTAAAAAAACATTTAATGCTGCACACTGGAGAAAAGCCGTACAAGTGTGAAATTTGTTTTAAGCAGTTTTCCAGAACAAGTTATTTGAAAAAACATTTGAAGTGGCATGCTGGAGAAAAGCCTCATAAGTGTGAAACTTGTTTAAAACAGTTTATTACTACAAGTGATTTAAAAAGACATTTGAGAATACATACTGGAGAAAAACTTCACAAGTGTGAAATTTGTTTTAAACAGTTTAGTGTAGCAAGTAGTTTTAAAACACATTTAAGAGTGCACACTGGAGAAAAACCATATAAGTGTGAAATTTGTTTAAAACAGTTTATTACTAAAGGTGATTTAAAAAAACATTTGAGAATACATACTGGAGAAAAACTTCACAAGTGTAAAATTTGTTTTAAACAGTTTAGTCAAGCAAGTAATTTGAAAACACATTTGAGAATACATACTGGAGAAAAACTTCACAAGTGTGAAATTTGTTTTAAAGAGTTTAGTGAAACAAAGAGTTTGAAAACACATTTGAGAGTACACACTGGAGAAAAACCATATAAGTGTGAAATTTGTTTAAAGCAGTACACTAGTTCAAGTGTTTTAAAAAGACATTTAGAAACACATACTGGAGAAAAACTTCACAAGTGTGAAATTTGTTTTAAACAGTGTCGTGAAGCAGGTAGTTTGAAAACACATTTGAGGGTGCACACTGGGGAAAAACCATACAATTGTGAAATTTGTTTAAAGCAGTTTATTAATATGAGTGCTTTGAAAATTCACCTGAGAATACACACTGGAGAAAAGCCTCATAAGTGTGAAACTTGTTTAAAACAGTTTATTACTACAAGTGATTTAAAAAGACATTTGAGAAGACACACAGGAGAAAAACCATTCAAATGTGAAATTTGTTTTAAACAGTTTCGTGAAGCAGGTAGTTTGAAAACACATTTGAGAGTGCACACTGGAGAAAAACCATACAAGTGTGAAATTTGTTTTAAACAATTTAGTGAAGCAGGTGGTTTAAAAAAACATTTAATGGTGCACACTGGAGAAAAGCCTCATAAGTGTGAAACTTGTTTAAAACAGTTTATTACTACAAGTAATTTAAAAAAACATTTGAGAATACATACTGGAGAAAAACTTCACAAGTGTAAAATTTGTTTTAAACAGTTTAGTCAAGCAAGTAATTTGAAAACACATTTGAGAAGACACACAGGAGAAAAACCATTCAAATGTGAAATTTGTTTTAAACAGTTTAGTGAAGCAAGTAGTTTGAAAAAACATTTGAGAGTGCACACTGGAGAATAACCATATAAGTGTGAAAGTTGTTTAAAGTAGTGTGTTAATATAAGTACTCTAAAAATACATTTATGAACATGCACTGGAGAAAAACACATACTGGAGAAAACCTTCACAAGTGTGAAACTTGTTTAAAGCCGTTTATTACTGCAAGTGATTTAAGAGTACACACTGGAGAAAAACCATGCAAGTGTGTAATTTGTTTAAAGCAGTGTATTACTACAAGTGATTTGAAAAGACATTTGGGAACACATACTGGAGAAAAACCCTACAAGTGTGAAATTTGTTCAAAACAGTTTAGTGATGCAAGTAATTTGAGAGCAGTTTATTACTGCAAGTGATTAAAAAGAAACACGTGAGCATGAGCTGGGGGAAAATTTCACAAGTTTGAAATTTGTTTAAAACAGTTTATTACTAAAAGTAATTTGAAAACATGTGAGAGTGCACACTGAACATTTATCAGGTCAAGTAAATATGGATGTTGGTGTGGTATTATATAAATTAGAATTTACTCTTCACAGTGTTTGTGGCACATGAATTCTAGAATTTTCAATCTCATAAGCAGTCATAGTAGCAGTTGTAATATGTAATACAGTAAAACCTCCCTTAACCGAAACATCGTTTAACCGAAACGGCTGACAGTTTCAATAATTTCGTCAATAAAAAGTAAATGTTTGTCGCAAAACGTAAACAATTCCGTTAATTTCACTCACCAATTGATGTCTATATGTGTTGGGAAATCACAAAAACCAAGAGCTCTAAAAGATATTTTCGAAAAGGCATTTTAAGGTATAGAAGCCAAAAAAGTTCATGGATATCGACCACTTTATTTTTAGAATGGTTTGAAAATGAATTCGTCTCAAGTGTAAAATCCTTTTTAAAATAAAAAAAACCTTCTCATCAAAGCATTGTTGCTTGTTGACAATGCGCCCTCACCCTCAAAATCTACAAAATGGTGACAATTGTCAGATTTTTGCCACCGAATGTCACAAGCTTAATCCAGCCGTTAGACAAGGGAGTCATAGAGACATTATAGAGAAGCATTCTTAAGACATCTGTTATTACAGGAGACGAATTAATCCAAAAGTGTTCCCGAAATTCTCAAATCTTTAACAATAAAACATTTTTATTGGTGAGCTGAGTCGTGGGCCAAGATCAAATCTTCAACTTTGGAAAAATGCTGGAACAAAACTTTTTGATAAGATTTTGATTGACGATCCTGAAGAAGAAAATGGTAAGAAAACGACAGAAGAAATTAAACCTTTCATTAAAAATTTGCCGGGACATGACGAAATTAACTAAGAAGAGATACGTGACTGGTTAGCAGCTGATGACTCAGAACGTGTCGACCAGGACATCATTGATATGGTTCTTTATCAAGACAACCTGAGCATATCAAATGACGAAGATGACGACCCAAGAGGCAACAGGCAGCTTTAGAGGAAAGAATTTTATACAGTAGGCCTAATTAGTTAGGGACACGACTAGATTCTTAATTTTTGTTGTCATTACATAAAGTTTTGTCCTTTTCAGATTGCTTTACGTTTCGTCGAACAATCGAATAAGGCAAACTCATGACGTTCTGCAAATTAACGATGGAGGGAGAGAGAAACATCGTTGTCAAACGAAAACGCAAAAGAAAAAAGCAGATTTCTTTAAAAAAGCATGTTAAACTTGTTCATTTTCCTTAATTTTATTACTTTATTTTGGATTTACTTATTAGAAAACATTACGAAATCAACTCATAGTATTTTTTAATACCAATACTTTGATCAAGCATATTATAAAAAACAATGTTATTTTTAACCGAAATTCTTGTTATCCGAAACGGCCTACCCCCCCAATTATTTCGGTTAATGGAGGTTTTACTGTATAATATAAATTTAAAATAATGATAAATATATAAACTATTGTAAATTGGTTTATTTTAAAATAAATAATAGTTTTTTTAATTTTGTCTATATGGTGAATAATATATATACATATAATATGTATATATAAATAGATTTTTTTTTCAAAATTAATAATTGAACACTGATATAAAGATCACTTTTTGCACATGATATTATCTTAGATATTTTTTAGTAGATCGATATAGTGTTTCAGTAAATTAGTAAATTGAACTTGAAATCAGTAGACCTGGTGTTACGTCTCTCCACACATATTATTTTTTTTATTAATTAATTTTTATTATTTTATTTTATATTTAATTCCCACTTAACGTGTGTGTATGTCTTCTGTGTATGGACGTAAAATAATACGGTCCTGTACGCACCGTACCTATGAGACTTAAGGGAGGCGAAGCTATTTCGGACTACACGCATCTCAGTCTTGTATCGATCAGCGCGATAAACACTCCAGTTTTTTGTGTAAAATCAAGCACGCAACTTTAAGAAGACTCTGCCCTCCTGAGTTTCCCAGTGCACTGTGGAAGAAGCTGTGGGAATTATTTACGGAAAGCCTATGTTCAAAAATGCGGTGGACTCAAAATGCTAATGATGATGATACAAGCTATACGCTCCCGAGAAAGCTGAACTGATTTCACTTAAATTTCATTCCTTGTCTTACTCTATTTTTTATTTTTATTATTTCCCTCTAGGAAACGTATGTGTTTCTCCGTCGTACTTGTAGTTTTCTCTATTACTTGTTTTAGCGTATGTATATCTATCGTGGATCTTCCTTTTCTGAAACCGTACTGATAATCTCATATGCTTTGTTCTGTGTACATTTTTAGTCTGTCTAATTATACCAGCCATACTTTATGTTCAATCAATCAGTTTATAACGTTCTACGCCGTTTTCTGATTTCCAGTCTCCATTTATCCCAGTCGTTCCAAAGGTTTTCTTCAACTCCCCTCTCCCTTAAGTCTTTATCGATTCCTTCTCTCCAACTTAATCTTGATCTAAATTGCTTTCTTCTTCCATGCGGTGTCCAGTTCAATACTTTATTTGGTATTCTGTGTTCATCCATTCTTTGGACGTGTCCATACCATCAGTTGATTTATTCTGATGTCATCTGTTATATTGTGCTTAATACCCATAATTTCTCGTATTCGTTCGTTTCTAACCCTGTCTAATCTTGATTTTCCAGCTGCTCTTCCCCAGAAGGCCATTTCTGTTGCTTCTAATGCTTTTAAGTTTTTTCCTTTCAGTGGCCATACCTCACTTCCATATGTAACAATGCGTTTTATAATGCTGTTATAGATTTTGTGTTTGTTTTCTTTGGAGATTGTTTATTCCACAGTACACTGTTTAATTGCATAATGGCTTGTCTTCCCTGGTTTATTTCCCTTCTATGTTTATTTTCTTCGTCTAATTTGCCACGTTGATTATTTGAATGCCTAAATATTTGTATTTTTGACACTGATTTATTTCTCGCTGTATAAAAGATTAGATTTTGTTGAATTCCCCCAATACACATGTATTCAGTTTTCATGATATTTACTTCTAGCTCTCATAGTTCGTATTCTTCGATAAGTTTACGGGTCATATATTCGAGGTCTTCATAGTCTTGGGCCATCACTATCTGGTCGTCTGCAAAACTCAATGTGTAAAATATTGCGTCGTTTAGAGGAATTCCCATGTTTCTGCATTTTATTTACACGTCTTCATTGCTTGCTCCGAGTAGATCTTAAACAAAGTAGGAGACACGCAGCATCCTTGTTTGAGTCCTTTGCTGATAGTGAAACCCTTGGATACCACCTGACCTTTCTTTATTTTACTTGTGTTGTTCTTGTAGAGGTCTTGAACAGCCTTGATTAAGGTTATACTAATATTTGTTTTCTCGAGAGCTTTCCAGAGTTTTTGTTGTGGCCCACTATCATAAGCTTTTTTAAGGTCCCCGTAGAGAAGATGTATTTCATATCACATAATTCATATTTCATTCTCTTTTTGATCAGTTTCCCGTAATCTCTCGAGATGGTGTTAAGGACTGCGATTACTCTACACATACATCTTTACTTCCCTTCTTATGTATTGTGATGGAGAACGATGTTCTCCATTCCACCGGTATACTATTTCTCCGTTAATACATTTTTGGTCAAGGCTAGCTAGCTGCTTATATAATTTGCTTGTACCGTACTTGAGTGGGTGGTATATTGCCAGGGCCTGGTAATTTTCTATTCTTTAATGCTTGGCATACTCGTGCTACTTCGTAATCGTAATTGGGGAAGCTATTGTATGTACTTGCACCTCTGATTGTGTTTGAAGTGTTCGCAAATATTCTGCCCTTTATTCCACCAGTAGATTTGCGAAGTGTTTGTCCCATTTATCTAGTCTGATCGGTAAGATGATTACTTTGTTACATTCAGTAAATTAATTGCTCGGTAGTTTTTACATATTCTTTGGTCTCCTTATTCTGGAATCTTCACTATATTTACCTTCTTTCATTCTTCGGGCATTACTCCAAATATTCTGTATTAGTTCATAAATCTTTCTGTATAGTGCTCCCTCTTCGTATTTTATAAGCTCTGCACATATTCCGTAGTCTCTCGTTTTTTAGTTTGCATATTTCACCTTTCACTTCTGTATAGGTCAATTCTTTTCTTCATCTTGTTCTGTGTTCGTTATTATTTCTCTTTCTTCTTCTCTATCCGTTTCTTGATATATTTCTTCGAAATACTTGTGCCATTTTACTGCTTCTACAACTACATTAGCTGTCCGTTTTCAGCTACCTAGTCCACTTACATTTAACAAGTTTTAATCTTAGTTTGATATCGATATGTCTATATAGCAGAATAGACGACGAATCTTGAAGAAGCTATCTCTAGCCTGAGCAATTCTGACTCTAATTTCTTGTTTTAGGTCAAGCTTGTAGTTAATTCAGCAGCCAAGGTATTTGGAACTGTTTACTGGTTCTAATTATCATTATAGGTAAAGGAAGATTCTGTCTCTTTTGCCATTATCTTGTTTTTTTCTCTCGTTAATCTTAGGTCATAAGATATACAGATAACGCAGTAGTTATGTGTTCAAACACATAATAGGACTTTTCACAACAACGAAATAAAAAAAGTATGATATTGTGGAATAAGGATGTTCAAATAGTAGTTAAAAGAAAGAAATGCATGGAAAACATATGTGGAAACAAAAAATGAACATGATATTATATTAAATCGTTGCCCTCGAAGAGGTCAAAAAGAATATCTAGAAGAATTTGGAAGATCATTTATTTAGCAAAATTAGTAGAATATCCTCACGTATCAAAAATGCCGCAGAAAACATCGGACTTCTGATTAACATCCAGAAAACTAAATATATGCCGGCCATATCAAGAATTCAACAAAATAACTTAGAGGTGCAACACGAAACGATAGAAGTGGTAGAAGAATTCTGCTACTTAGGATCACTGGTAGACTACAAAAATAACACAACATCCAACGAGATAAAAAAAGAATATGCGTGGCTAACCGCTGTTATTTTGGCCTGGGCCCTCAACTAAGAGCGAGAAGTATTTCAATAGCAACAAAGTGCAAACTTTATAAAACAATAATACGCCCAGTGTTCACATACGGATCGGAAACATGGGCAATGACGACCATAGATGAAGAGTTACTGCGAGTCTTTGAAGGAAAAGTATTGAGGACCATATATGGCGGAGTAAACGAACAGGGTCTGTGGAGAAGGCGATATAACTTTGAACTCTATAGACTTTTTGGTGATGCAGATATTGTGAAGACCATCAAAATAAACCGCCTAAGGTGGGTGGGCCACGTTATGCGGATGGATGAGAGTGATCCCACTAAAATAACTATGCTAAACAGGCCGGTCGGAAGAACAAGAAGGGGGCGACCTAAACTCAGATATCTGGACGATGTACAGGAAGATCTGAGGGAGATTGGAGTGAGGGGCTGGAGAAGACAGACACTCGATAGGGAAGGATGGAAGAATGTTTTGAAGCAGGCCATGGCTCACGAAGGGCTGTAGCGCCAACTGACGATGAGTAGAATATCCTGAAATAAAATGAAATATTTCAGCGAAAAAATGAAAAGAAATACGAGGATTAAAAGACGAAATGATAACAATATGACAGAAACACTGAAAATAGATTTAAACTAATAGATGATATAAAAGCGAGAGAGGGGACAAAATCTCACCAACAAAGATGAAGAAATAAATATAGAAAGGAAGGAGAAGAATGGTTGCTCAGCCATGAGTCTCTATAGAAACGGCACTGCACCATCTCTTACAGAGGGTGGAGTACGTTCTGGAAAACCAAGAGGTGATGTTGGGTGCATTTTTTGATATGGAAGGAGCATTCAACAACAACTACGAAGCAATCACAAGGGCGATTCGTCTAAAAGAAATAGACGAAAAAAGCTGCATAGGGATACACGGCATGTTGAGTAATTGTGTGATATACACAACGTTACTGAGGGATACAATGCCATCACGAACATGTGGGAGTTTTATCTTCTCTATTGTAGATCGGGTCATTAAGATTTTGATAGCTAGACTCAGCAACGACAGTCACCATGTTCTGGAATATGCGGAAGACCTCTTGATCTTCTCATTCTGACTTAACAACTCCGTGGGTCCTAGCCTCCTCAAGAATTTCTTTCCAGTCGTCCCTATCCATCGTCTTTGTCTGCCAAGCACGTATTCCCATATTTCACATGTCTTTATCGATTACGTAATTTTTATGCGTAAAAAATGTTGGTATATAACCAATTAACTAAAAAATATTTCTTTATAAATTTATACACAAGTACAAGTACATCCATTATACGTCATTGTTAAATCTGACTGTACGAAAAACATGGTGGATGATGAAAAGTCCTTTTTGAAGCATTTAACATAGGCATAAAAATATGACAACATTGCAAAACCGAAATATGTTATTCCATGGTTGACATTTGCGGCTATACTCAGTTTGTTTTGTACTTTATAAATCTGCAATAATTGTTACATAAAATCAAATTTAATAATATGGAAATAAAACAAGAAGTTACTGAGACAACTGGTAAATTAGAAATAGATAATGACACGTGTGTTGGTTCTTTGGATGCCTTCAAAATTGAAATTAAGGAAGAACCCAAGACAGAAACTGCTTACCAAGCATTTGATTATGTAGACTTAAATGAATTGACTGTAAACACTGAAGTAGAATGTGAAGATAAATTTATATCATTTGAAGAAAAGCAAACAACAAATGAAGAAAGTAAGTAAATATCACTATATGTTATAAAGAATATTTTGTGATACCTAAGAATAACTTTTACAGTGTATCACAAAAAGGAGGGTCATAGATTATACCACGATTTTTAAGGATGAAAATCAGTTGATTTGTCCTCACTTATCATCATCATTCTTGCTTTACAACCCTAGGTGGGTCCTAGCCTCCTCAAGAATTTCTCTCCAGTTGTTCCTATCCATCACCTTTCTCTGCCAAGCACATATTCCCATATTTCTCATGTCTTCATCAATGTTATCAAGGAACCTTGTTCTTGACCTCACTTTACCTAAAGGTAAAAGTCCACTCAGAAAAAGTTAGGAGGTAACTTTTTTACAGCATAACATTGGATTAAAAATGGGACAAAAGAATGAACATTTTTTGTGTCTGTTAGTGTTTTTTTATAAACAAACAATAATTTAGATTTTTATAAATTTTAAGAAAAAATATATTCACTACTTTGGCCATGGCATGCTAACATAATGTAATATACATTTTCATAAAAAAGTTTTAAACTGTTTTGGAGCAACATTAAAAAAGTTTTATTTAGTACTTTTAACACCCTGTAACTTTCTCTAAGTGCTCTTTAGTATATAGATAAGTTAAGCAAAATTAACTTATTTTCACCTGTGGTATAATTTATGACCAATCTTTTTGTGACACTGTGTGTATTGTCTATTAATTTAGACATCACTTGCTTATTAATGCAACTAAAATCTTAAATAAAATTGTAATGTTATTATTAGCATTCTGTGATTTTTGGATATAAATTATTTGATAATTAAGAATTTTTTGAAGAATTTCTTGTTGTTTAATTGGTTTTATGTAGGGATACTTTATTTTTGTTTATTTAAAAATGCAGTAGGTACATTATTAGGATGTTGATAAATTGAAACTATAATGTTTGGTGGTTTTGTGGCTACTTGTAAAACTAAAAACGAACGAACTGAGGAAAACATTTTTTATTAATAAGCTTGTTTGCAGGAGAAACAAACTTACAGTCCCTGGTCAAATTATTAGATACACTGCAAGATTTCATGTAAAATATTATTAACTAAGTGACATTAAACGTTTTATTATTTTAAATTGATTTGTTTTTTATTTTTATAATATCCAATCAATTACTGATTTATTTGACATAAATAAAACAGCATTCGTTTAGAAAAGCAGCTGTTTATTAAGCTTTAAAGAAAAGTACAATTAATGCTAGTAAAAGTCAGTATTTAGTTGAGCCACCTCCAGCCGCTAACAAAGCTTTAATTCTACATGTCATGCTATCAATGCAAGACTGTAGTCTCTCCTTCATTTGAGGATGATGATTTCACACATAAATAATCTTTTCTAAGCGCTGGGTTTTGTTGGTAATCACATCTTTAGCCACTTCTCTTTTCATCACACATTTTCAGTTGGGTTCATATTAGGGCTATTACCCAGCCAATTCAACAGAGGGATATTTTTTCTGCCAAAAAAGCTAACAGACAGAACAGTGTGACAGGGAGCTCTATCTTGCATGAAAGTGAATGGTTCCCCATTTGGAAATCATTCTCTGAGCTGTGGAATCAATAGATTTTGTAATATTTCTTTGTACTGATCGTGCCTCATTATTCCTTTGAAGACATACAGATGTCTAGTGCCCTTGCCACTGATGACTGACCAAATCATCACTTTGGTGGGATGTTTAACCATCAGAATCACACAATCAGGATGAAACTTTTCTCCATGACAACTACACATACTGAGCTTTATTCTCCTAAATTTCGAAAATGCAAAAATAGGAAAAATATATAAACTTCCATGTTTATTTGCTTTATTTAACTAAAAATAATAATCTATCAAATTTTGATTAAATTGCTGTATCTTACTGATCTCCAGAAGTACACATCTTTGTCTTGCCATTGTTTGGCCCATTTCAGGCACTTTTCTTTAATTGCAGCTGTTAATTTGGGCTTCCTGGCTGGATGACAGGCTTTTAAATCTAATTCTTTTAATTTTCTTTGAAAAGTGTTCTCAGAAACATTTACGCTAGCATCCTGAAGTTGTGATTTTATTACCTTTGTAATAGCAAATCTGTTTTCTAGACAAATTTTCTTTAAATGTCCCTCTGACTGTGGAGTGAAAATTGGTTTTCTATCTTTCTTTTCTTCATCTTTTTTTTTTCTTTTCAGGCTTAATTCCTCCCTTGACTAAATTTTCTTTTTTTTGCGTCATACACTAGCTACAGAAAATTCCAATCTTAAACTAGAATAGTTTATACTACTCTTAAAAGAGTAGTACAAACTTAAACAAACAATCACAGTCCATAGAACCACAGGACACATCTGTATTTAACTTGATTCCGATTACTACTGACAGTAGTATCAATTGGGTGTTGCCAACTGTTATTAACCCGTAAGGAATAAGATCTAATGGAAGAATAAACTTAGGAAGGTCAATTTATGCTTTAGCTTTATTACTATATTCCTTTACTACTATGTATATATATATGTATATACATATATTTAAATATACGTATATATATATACATATATATATATATATATATAGATATATATATAGATATATATATATATATATATATATATATATATATAGATATATATAGATATATATATATATATATATATATATATATATATATATATATATATATATATATATATATATATATATATATATATATATATATATATATCGTCGCTTGGATGCAGAAGTAGCCTATGTCCATTTTTGCCTAATTTGATATTTTAGGTCCATTTGAAAGTAAAAGCATCATTACATTGGATGCAGAAGTATTGTATATCCATCTTTACAACTAACGCTCATATCGATCAAAACTTGAACTAGCCTATGTTCCGTACCGTTGTCAGTTTTCATGCAGAATCAGTCTATGTAAGAGCGCCGCAGCAAACCGATCGTATCTCCGTCGCTTAGCCGGACATAGACTAGTTCTGCATAAATTTACGTATATATATTGAGGACATAAACTTATTCGCGATTTAAGATAGCTCAATAAGAATTTAAATTATGTTTAATCAAAAATCATTGGAGCTGAACTCACGAAGTACAAAAATACTTCAGTTGCTTGAAGTGAAGAAGAACCAGTGTGCAGGTAAGACAAAAATTTATTGTTCATGTGATTTTCTATTTCCTATTTTTATTTTATTATGTCAAATAGTAGCTGTTTATTCAGTGGCACTGTTAATATCAACCAAATATTAGGGTAAAGTCACTCATTATTATATACTACCCTAGACAAATGTCATATTGGATTTGGCTATAATATTTTATTTAAATGGCCTTTTTGAATAAATTATTTTTTGATTAGATTATATGCATGAAAGCGAATGTAGCGAAAAGATTCCTGAAGAAGAAAGGCAATCTATATTTGGTCGTTACTGGAATCTTGGAGACATCAACAGACAACAAGATTTCATTTCAAAATTAGTGCAAAGAAAAAATAAAGAAAGAACAAGAATTAGCCGAAAGAAGATAAATATTGCTGCAGAGAAAAATGAAGAATCGCCTTCTCTAAACCAACATAGTAGAAGAAAATTCACGTTTGATTATTATTTCATAAAGGACAACACCAAAGTACCTGTGTGTAAAATTTTCTATTTAAATACTTTTTGTATAAGTGCCCAGGTTGTTAAAACTGTACTTAATAAAACTTGTTCCATTGGTACGATTTCCGAAGACAGAAGTGGAAAGGCCTGCAAAAACTCCTTACTCAACGAATCTGTCAAAGAATCCGTTCGAGAACATATAAATTCCTTTCAGACAATTGAAAGTCACTATTGCAGAAAAACACAACACGTTTGTATTAACCTGCATCTCTTAATATATCCAGAATGTATTCTTTATGCAAGGAATACTGTTCCGATATGAACATTACTGAAGTAGCAACGGAAAGTATATACAGGGCTGTCTTTAATTCAGATTTTAATATGTCATTCTTTCAGCCAAAGAAAGATTTGTGCGATATTTGCCATGGATTCGAACAATCGTCTACTGAAGAGAAATTAGCAGCTGAAGAAATGTATCAACTGCACTTGAAAAACAAGAATTTAGCCAGAGAATTTAAGGATGCAGAAAAAAAAGAGCTGAGGAGAATCAACAGATTTGTTGCGTAGTTTTTGATTTACAACAAATACTTCAGGTACCAAAGTCGGAAGTTGGATTAGCGTATTATAAGCTAAAATTGTCAACTTATAACTTTACTATTTTCAATATGGGTAATAAAGAATGCAACTGTTATATGTGGTATGAAACCATAGGCAAGAGAGGCTCTTGTGAAATAGGTAGTTGCCTTTTGAATTTTATAAAGCGTAATATTGAACACGGTAGAAATGAGTTTTCATTTTTTTCTGACAATTGTGCCGGACAAAATAGAAATAAATACTTATTTTCATTATACAATTACATTTCTCAATTATATAAAGTAAAAATTTGTCATAGCTTTCTGGAACGAGGGCACACACAAAATGAGGGAGACAGTATTCATAGTGTGATTGAAAGAGCATCACGTAATATTCCAGTCTATTCTCCTCATCAATGGTACACAATTGTCAGAACTGCAAAGAGAAACAACCCGTATAACGTCGTTGAATTAGACCAAGAAAATATATTTGATCTAAAAGAACTTCTAGCAAAAACATCTATTAATTGGGACAAGGATGAATCTAATGAGAAAGTTTACTGGAACAAATTACGAATTCTACAAACCCGGACAGACTATCCAAATATGTGTTTTTTTAAATACAATTTTGAAGACATTGAATTTAAAAAAATTAATCTGGTCAAAAAGGGTAGAAAGACACTTCAAATTAATATAGAAGATATTGAACTGAAGCCAAACTATACGAGGCAAATTCGATTAACGAAAAAGAAATACGACCATTTGCAATTTCTTTGCCAGAAGAAAGTTATTTCATGTCAATATCATGATTTTTTTAAAAACCTACCTTATGATGAAAAACGAACAGGGGAAGATTCAGATATTGATGTTTAAATATTCATAATTGTTTAATTTTAGTTCCTAATTTTGAGTTAAATTTATTTGTTTTATTTTCTATTTTGTTCCATCTGTTTGATTTTTTAAGTAGTAATATTTTCTGTCTTTTTTTAACACGGCCCAGTTGTTAATAATTTCAGAAACTTATTTGTTAAACCTGAAAGCCGACAATATACGATTTATAAGTAAGTACACTGTGTGTGTTAAAATAATTTATACCTACTACATGATTGGATTATTGATATTATGGATTGATCAGAACTAGCCTAAGTACTTCCATGTAAGTATATTCTATGTCCAAATTTGGACATAGACTACATCAGTTGAGACTTTACTAGTCTATGTCCAGCTTTTTTTTAGAACGTGGCCTTTATCGTTAAAGCAATGAACTGTAGGGAAAGTAGCTTTTTAAACATTGTTATACAATTTTCTGATAAAAGAATTTTATAATATTTTGAGAAAAAAACAAAAAAATGCTCTCCTGTAAAATTAACATTTTGTGACTTAGGCTACTTCTGCATCCAAGCGACGATATATATATAGATATATATATATATATATATATATATATATATATATATATATATATATATATATTATTATTATTATTATTATTATTCTATTAATTTACTTCTGCAATAATTTTTCTGTTCCTGTAAAATGTTTATAGTTGGTTTGTATTTCAGGTTGTCCTCAGGAGGAGAAAATGAAAATTATGGAAACAATACTTTCATCTCATAAAGGAAAATATACAGGTCAACATGCTCAAGGAAAAATATTAAATAAAAATATGACAGTTGGGACTGGCCAAACACCTCATAAATGTGAAATTTGTTTCAAGCAGTTTTCAACACAACATTTAAAACAACAATACTTGTTGGTACATACTGGAGAAAAATCTTACAAGTGTAAAATTTGTTTTAAGCAGCTTACTACTAAAAGACATTTGATTACACATACTCGTGAGAAATTTCACAAGTGTGAAACTTGTTTAAAGCTGTTTATTACTAAATATGAGTTGAAAAGACATTTGAGATGGCACACTGGAGAAAAACCATATAAGTGTGAAACTTGTTTAAAGCAGTTTATTACTAAAAGTGATTTAAATGTACATTTGAGAGTACACACTGGAGAAAAACTGTACAAATGTGAAATTTGTTTAAAACAGTTTATCAGAGCAAGTATTTTGAAAATTCATTTGAGAGTACACACTGGAGAAAAACCTTATAAGTGTCAAATTTGTTTTAAGCAGTTTTCTCGAACAAGTCATGTTAAAACACATTTGATAAAACACACTGGAGAAAAACCATACAAGTGTGAAATTTGTTTAAAGCAGTACACTAGTTCAAGTGTTTTGAAAAGACATTTGAAAACACATACTGGAGAAAAACCTCACAAGTGTGAAATTTTTTTTAAACAGTTTAGTGATGCAAGTAGTTTGAAAACACATTTGAGAGTTCACACTGGAGAAAAACCGTACAAGTGTGAAATTTGTTTTAAACAATTTAGTGAAGCAAGTAATTTTAAAAAACATTTGAGAGTGCACACTGGAGGAAAACTGTACAAATGTGAAATTTGTCTAAAACAGTTTACTACATCAAGTAATTTAAAAATACATTTGAGTGTACCCACTTGAAAAAACACTTGAGAGTGTACACTAGAGAAAATCATACAAGTGTAAAATTTTATTTTATTTAGTTTTCTCACAAAAATATTTAAAAAAATACATTTGGGGGTGCACCGTAAATAAAAACACGTATGACAGTTGTTTTAAGCAGTTTTCTCAAGTATTTAATATGAAACTGCATATGATTTGAAACAGCATACAAGAACCTTAAATTAATTTTGCTCACCTCTCAATATTTGCAATTCACAATATACTTCATTCATATCACCTTTTGCATCTTCGACTATTGTTAGTAACCTATCTAATTGATCCTCACATCTTAATTTTATTGATGTTCTAAGCAACTTATTACTTCTCTGAAATAAGTCTGTGTCAACTTCATCTCCCTTTCTTCTTCTCTTACTATCGTCATCTCTATTTTAAGTCAGCTAATATGTATTCTACACTGTGAGACCAAGAGAAAAAGTCAATTTCCAATCAAACTTGTCGAAAAGCTGTTTTCTTTAACTACCCCAGTATTAATTAAAATTGTTTTAATTTTGTTACTTGGTACTTGTTTCCTTAATTTTTTTGAGATATGGCAAGGTCCCAATAGGACTGGACATAATTCTTCCCTTAACACGTTAAGCGCCACCATTTTAAAAAGAAACGCAGTCCACTGTAACATTGTTGTATCGAAATGGATACAAGTGGCCCATTTTCATAAATTGACGCTGTTGGCCACTTGTATCGATTTGGATTCAGCATTATAAACTATAAAAAGGGGACCTTATGTTCAAACAGAAAAACTAATCCTGAAGTTGTGAAAGCAAAGTTAGAGAAGTATCAGTCTACGAGTTTACAAACCAACACAGCTTGTACTGTTTTAAAATGGAAGGACAAAAAATATGCCTTGGGGATTTCAACAAAACAGCAATGCAATGGCTCCTGTAAGGAGACCTGGCGAGGAAATAGAAAAACCGATAATAATTTTAGAGTACAATAAATGTAAAGCCTTTATAGATCTTTCTGATCAATTGAAGGCATATTCTACTATTTTACGAAAAGGGATCAAATGGTATCGAAAATTAGCAGTAGAATTACTAACAGGAACTACGCTAATGAATACGTATTGTGTCCATCAAATGGCAACGAAGAAAAAAATGTCCATCACCAAATTCAAAGAACAAGTTGTCACTCAGCTTTTGGACGAAAATTTTACAAGACCTCCGCCTAATAACATCAATGAAAATCATATTTTACTGTATGATAATTAGAAAAAAAGATGTATGGCTTGCTACGAAAGGCTAAGTCGCTACAAATGTAGTGCTTGTAAAAAATTTTATTGTCGCAAATATTTTTTTATTTCTTCTAAATAATCCGAATTATTAATGTAATAACATGGCCAAAAACAAATTTTGAACCAACCGGCTATGCTTTATAAGTCCCCCATTCAATTAAATACAAACCCTGCATTCTTTTGAATCCAGTTAGCCTAAAGTAAACGTATTCCTTTGTATCCGTTTGAATACAGGTGGCCAAAAATGATCAAAGTAATTTGTATCTAATAGGATACAAATGGCACTTAAGGTGTCAATAATTTTGGCTTTTTTGGCCTTCAGCTATACTTAGCAACAGGCTTTTTCTTACTTATGACCTTCGGTAATCTCTCATTTGATTTATTGTAAGGTAAGGTAAGGTATCCGGGAGAGAAACGGATCCTAAGCCCTAAATGCTACCCACCAACCCAGACCTACCCAAATCCTTCCCTTCCCTCCTCAACCCGCACTGGACCAGCGTGAGGAGATAACGGTCCAAACCTTCAAGTCAATGTACAGGACAAAAAAGAAAAGGCCCCCAATGCCCAGCACTTCCCAGAGACTTGATCACGGCAGCGATCAAACAACTAACGAAAGGGGGGTGCTAAGAATCCCTGGGTAAGACCCGGCTGCCACAAGATGACAATTTGGCTATGCTCCTACAATATTCGAACACTGACGGACGACAATAGATTCCCAGAAATAGAAAGTGAACTAAAGGATATAAAATGGGATATCCTTGGTATATGCGAGACCAGAAGAAAAAGTGATGAGTATATAATACTAAAAAATGGCACACATTTTATGCATAAAGGTGGCGAATACACGGGAGTGGGATTCTTGGTAAAACAAAGCCTCACACAGTGTATCGAAGAATTCAAGCCCATATCAGACAGAGTAGCATATCTCATCATCAGGATTAATAAAAGAACCACTCTGAAAGTGATCCAAGAGTACGCTCCGACTAAAAGCCTCGACGATGAAGAAGTAGAAATATTTTATGATGAAATAAGAACAGTTATAGATACAAATAAAGCAAATTACGAAATACTATTAGGAGATTTTAATGCTAAATTGGGCAAAAAAGAGGAAGGTTACGAACATTTAATTGGTAACTATGGCTACGGGAAAAGAAACGATAGAGAAGAAATGCTTCTCAATTTCATGAATGAACATAACATGTACTCAATGAACTCCTTTTTCAATAAAAAACCAAGCAGAAAATGGACATGGATGAGCCCCGATAAAAAGACAAAGAATGAAATAGATTATATCTTAACGAAGAATAGAAACCTAGTAGAAGACGTATCAGTATTAAATCAGTTTGACCTAGGAAGCGATCATAGACTAATAAGAACAAAACTAATAATTAACAAAAAACTAGAAAGAAAAAGAATACATGAAAAAAGATACAAATGGACATCTGAAGAAATCAAAAATAGTGAATTTAATAAAAAGATAGCGCATGCATTAAATCAAGTTAGCATGCAGCAGATAAACTCCAATGATATTGATGATTTGAATAACCTTATTACCGAAACAGTGAATAAAAGCCTTCTGCAACTGAAAAAACCAAAAACAACATACAATGAATTAGACAAAGAAATATTACAACAAATAAAAAGAAGGAAGATCTTCAATAAATCTAACAAAAGAGGAACCGACGAATATAGAGAACTTAATAGGCAGATTAGAAAAGGAATCAGACAACAAAAAAGAAAACGAAAAATTAATAACAACTATTGAAAAAAATAAGAGTATGAAATGCCTCAGACCGACACTAGGACGACGTCAGATATCATTAATGGGAAAAGACGAAAATGAAATCACAACTAGAGAAAACATACTGACACGAATAGAAGAATTTTACACAGAACACATCAACAAGATGATGAGATGAGACCCGCACGGAAATTAATAAAAAATGTTGGATCAGAAATAATGCCAAAAGTAACAATTTCAGAGGTAACTACAGCATTGGAAAACATGAAGAGAAATAAAGCTGCAGGAGAAGATAGTATTACCACAGATATGATATTAGAAGGAGGTAAGGAACTAATTGCAATTGTAACTAAGCTTGTGGACAGTTGTTTACATCAGGGCAAAGTCCCTAAGAGCTGGAACAACTCTAAAGTAATATTATTACACAAGAAAGGTGATAGTCGAAAATTGGAAAACTACAGACCCATCAGCCTACTGTCACACCTGTTTAAAATACTCACCAAAGTCATAACTACTCGACTAACAAGGAAATTAGACGAATACCAACCATATAAACAGGCAGGTTTTAGAAAAGGCTATTCAACTTTCGATCACCTGTTAACCACAAAAATATTAATAGAAAAATGTAACGAATACAAGTTTCCAGTTTTCCTAGCGTTTGTAGACTATGAAAAAGCTTTCGATACCATAGAACACACGGCCGTAATAAACGCAATGCAAAATTGTAGAATAGACAGCAGATATATTAACTTAATAAAAGAAACTATGAACCAAGCTACAGCTACATACTACCTAAATGAAAATGAACACACGAACCCTGTACCATTAAACAGGGAGATACTTTATCACCCAAACTGTTTACCTTAGTTTTGGAGGACGTTTTTAAAAACCTAAATTGGAAATATAAGGGAATAAACATCAATGGCCGCTACCTCAGTAATCTACGATTTGCAGATGACATAATCCTGATAGCTACTGACCTACAAGAAATGCAAACCATGCTTTTAGAACTACATACCGAATCTTCTAAAATAGGACTGAAAATGAATTGAAACAAAACAAAAGTCATGCACTCCGAAGACACCGTGACAATAATAAACGATAAAGTTATAGAAAAAGTTGAAGAATATAGGGGAACGACGGGTAATAGCGAACAGCGGGTGATTGCGAACATCACAGAATAGATGCGTACGTCATCTGTATCATTCCGTTGTAAATTTCATTTCGTGCTTCCTACTAGTCTGCACATGGTGGCATAGATACACAGTTGCCCCGTATTTGTGGAATTTTTTCTAGCGATTTATTTGTTTTTAGTGCTTGCACTACAATTTTAGCAATTCAGAAAATAAGGTATGTACCTAAACACTTGATGGTTTCATTTAAATTGTTAGAGTTAGTTAACTTACTATTATTTAACCTATAGAATTGTCCTATTACAGAGAAGTTAAATGCATTTATATTATGATTATTTCGTTTCTTCATATTCATTTCCAAATCGGGTAATCACGAACAGATGTTCGCGATTACCCGCCAAGTGTTCGCGTTTACTCTTTTAATAATTTGGCTTAGATTCTTTACATTTTTGCTTTTCTTTTGCTTATTTAACAATTTGTATCTTTTTCAGATGCCTTTTAAACGGAAACGAAGTACCAACAAATTTTCATGGACTGATGATCAAATGAAAGCTGCTCTAAAGGCAATTGAAGAAAGACGTTATGGCCTAAGGGAAGCTGCACGACAATTTAATATACCTGTTACAACATTACAAAACAGAGTCTCTAGAGGCTTTTACAAAGGCAGGCTGGGTGCAAACACTCTCTTTTCAAATGAACAGGAAGAAGAAATGAGTCGTCATTTACTAACGTTATCTAAAATATTTTATGGATTAACCCCAATTCAGTTGCGAAAAGAGGCCTTCGCCTATGCAGAGAAATTAAACTTAAAACATAGTTTCAACAGAGAAAAACAAGAAGCAGGTAAAGACTGGTTATATGGATTCATGTCAAGGCATCCTGAGTTAAGTTTCCGTAAACCTGAAGCAACAAGTCTTAATCGCATTCAAGGTTTCAATAAGGATCAAGTCTCAAGGTTTTATGACAATTTGGGTAAGCTGTACGATGAATACAAGTTTCCACCTACTCGAATATTTAATGTCGATGAGACTGGCACTACAAACGTAAATAGGAAATAGGCCTAATCGGATCATTGGACCTAGAGGCCAAAAACAAGTTGGAGCCGTTACAAGTGGAGAAAGAGGCAAGAACGTGACGGTATGCTGTTGTATGAGTGCCAGCGGATCTTTTACACCTCCACTATTCATTTATCCAAGACTGAGAAGAAATCCTGCTTTAGAAAAGGATGGGCCTCCAGGTTCTTTGTACTCCTGTTCAAAAAGCGGTTGGATGAACGAAGAAGTGTTCCTGTTTTGGATTTAACATTTTGCGAAAACCAATAAACCTACAAGAGATGATCCCATTCTACTGGTGCTGGACAATCACTCCAGTCATTGCTCTATTGCAATTTATAATTTTTGCAAAGAAAATGGTATCATTATGCTGTCAATACCTCCACATACCGTCTGCAACCACTAGACGTTAGCTTTTTCTCATCACTGAAGCGAGCATATGACGTTGAATGTGATTCGTTTTTAAAATCTCAACCCTATGAGAAAATTGAAATGTGCCATATAAGCACTTTATTCTCAAAGGCGTATACTAGAGTTGCAAGCATAGACAAAGCTGCAAACGGTTTTGAGAAGACCGGAATTTTTCCATTCAACCGAAATACATTTAGTGAAGAAGACTTTTACAGTTCAAACGATAATCAATCTCAACAAAATAATAGCCAAGAAGGTCTTTCACAAACTATTCAAGAAGATTTACTGGAACCCTAACCAGGCTCTTCCAAAGAAAACCAGATATGTGAAAATACCGAAAATGTTTCATTCAGCGATATCTTGCCTTTACCGAAAGAAAAACAAAATATATCTGTTCCGAAGAAGGGTGGAAGAAAAAAACAAAGATCCGAAATATTAACCTCAACGCCTTTGAAATTAGAACTCGAACAAAAGGAGCTTAGAAGGAAACAAAAAATGGAAAAAGAAATTGAAAAACAAAAATTTTTAAAAAAGAAAAGTAAAACTGCAAAGAGAAAAGTACTACAATCTTCAAGCGAAGAGGAAGATTCGACATCATATAAAGATGAAGAATCTGATGACAATGACCATATTAATACCGACGATTGTAATGAAGGAGAATCTTGTTTAATTTGTGGTGAGTTCGGGAAAAGCGAACTTTGGTTCCGTTGCATTATATGTGGTGGATGGGTGCATAAATTATGCAGCGGCTCGGGCACAACTATAAATGTGATTTTTGTTAATAGGTAATACTGTTCGCCATTACCCTTCCCTACGTTTATTATTACCCGACATTTCGGGTAACAGCGAACATTTCATGAAAATTTTTAATTGAGTTTTTTTATTATTAAAATTTTTATTTTTGTTTATCCAATAACAAAAATTAATAGCTGTATTACTGTTAGCCACTCTGTAGTGGTGTCCGAGTTTTCAACATTTTTATATTTCAAATAAACAATTATTTTCCTTAAGTGTTCGTAATTACCCGTCGTTCCCCTATATACTTAGGACAAAAAATAATACTAAATAGGGAAATTCAAACTGAAGAAATAAAAAGAAGAAGAAAGTTAGCTTGGGCAGCATTCGGTAAACTGAACTATATACTCAGAAATCAACAAATTCAATTACATCTTAGATCTAAAGTTTTTGATGCATGCATTATTCCGATATTAACTTATGCGGCACAAACATGGACAATCACTAAAAAGAATATGAATATACTTAGAGTCACTCAACACGCGATGGAAAGAGCAATGCTAGGTATATCACTTAAGGACAAGAAAACAAACACATGGATAAGACAGAAAACCAAAGTCACCGATGTGGTGCAAAAATCATTAAAGTTGAAATGGGAATACGCTGGACATGTAGCTAGGAGCGATCTAAACAAATGGCACAGATCAATTTTAACCTGGAGACCATACCAACACAAAAGACCCAGAGGCAGACCTCCTATAAGATGGACAGATGATCTGAAAAGGACTGCCGGGAAAAATTGGCTACAAGTAGCGTACAATAAAAAACAATGGAAAGGAAGACTTAAAGAGGCTTATGTTCAAATGTAGACGTGAATGGCTAGACGAAGAAGAAGAAGAAGGTAAGGGACATTTATCAATTTTTGGATATACTATGATATTTTTGACCTGTTTTTATTAGAGTAAATATTAATGTTGGTGTAGTATAAAGTGTTTGTGACAGATGGACTCTGTTCAATCTCAGAAGCAGTCAGTATCTGACATATGTTCAAAAACCTGTTTTAAATAAGATCTAGACAACTTTTGTAATATAATATAAATATATAATGTAAAATAATGCCAAATAAATATATAACTTATTGTAAATTGGTTTATTTAAAAATAAATAATAGTTTTTTACATCTTATTTTTACAGGGAGTAATAACTAACAGTAATGTAATGATATATAAGATTCCAGGAAGAAGCAATTGTTTTTAAAAGAATTTATTTTTTTTTAATTTACTGAAAGAACAGTAAAACAGGATTAATTTTTTGGTAAAAAAAATCAAGTATTTAATTACAGAATTTATGTTCATAATATTGCAATTTATTGAAAATATTGGTGTTTGTGCTTGTGTGTTATACCACCGAACGTTATACTTCTATACACGCGTTCGCCGTTACAAATTTATATGTGAGTCATACTGCACCATCATTACATACACTTCATCTAATTTACTTACCGTCGCACGTCATTCGCGTCATAGTCCGTGAGGTCATATGATACCAACACGAAATATTTACACGGTTCGTAAACTTACTAAGAAAGAGAAAATATATCTTCTGCCTCTCTCTTACCTATATCTTACATATGTAATGATTTTGCCGATTCACTCCCGTACAAATTTCCAACGTCGAACGCGCGTATAAAAGTATAACTTCAATAAAGTGTACCTAAGGTACAGCAACACATGTTGCAAATATAAAGCATGCAATGTATTAGGTATGTTTCTTTTGGCTAAGAGACGTATGCAACGTTTACTGGTGCTGTTGCCAAAATTAATTTATACATCTATTTATTATCAATAAAAATAAACAGATGTAACCTTCCTCTCTTCATGTGTTGTCTCAGTCATTGGAGGATTGCGGTTATGGTGGCAAACATTAATTTAGCTGTACACATAAGTTCTTCAAAGTCTATTATAGTCTCGTCTAGTTTTTATATTATGCAGCTATGACAATTTGTTTTCCAATATCTCGTTTTTGCTCTATATTATCCTTAATCAATTTAGGAACGTAGTACTTTTCGTTATGTAGCAAACGATCCAAATAACTCATGTTTTTTTATTTTAGTCGTCCTCAATAGTTGTTTATCTATATTTACTTCTTTAGTACTTCTTTTGTTTTTCGTGCAGACCAAGGAATTTTTAAAATTCTCCAGTACAGCCACATTTTGAATGCTTTTAACTTAATCAGAATATTTTTAGAGTACCTACCTACACGTTTCGACTCAATAGAGAACAACATGCCAAACAAAACATTTTACAAGTTTTAATCTTAGTTTGATATCGATATGTGTGTAGGTATCGCAGAATAGACGACGCATCTTAAAGAAGCTAACTCTAGCTTGAGCAATTCTCACTTTGATTTTTTGTTTTAGGTCAAGCTTGTAGTTAATCCAACAGTCAAGGTATTTGTAATGGTTTACCTGTTCTAATTATCTTTATAGGTAAAGATCTCTGCCTCTTTTGGATTACCATTATCTTATTTTTTGTCTTAGTAGAACAATGTCAACTTGATATATTGTATTTGTTTTCTATTATTTTTTTATGTAGACAAGTTTTCCAAGACTTTCTGAAATAGCAGTTTCGAGTGAAGATTAAACAACATAAAAGACAATACAGAACCCTGCCTTACTTCTTTAATTATATTATTTCTGCATGTTTGATCATCATTACTAGTTTTGGCACTTTGCTTCCAATATACGTTTCTTATTAATCTGAGGTCTTAATCATTTAAGTATTGTTCTGTAAAATATTTTATTATGATCTCGTGATCAAATGCTTTTTTTGAAAGCGACAAAGTATAAGAAAACATCCGTTTATGTTGTGAACTATTTCTTTTCGTACAATTTTTTTTGTAAATTATAATAAACAAAATTAGTAACAGATCAAGATTATCAATTTCAGTATTTCAGGTCCAGGGCTCTTGTTAGTTTTTAATTGTTTAATGGCATATTCCACCTCGACTTTCAGAATTGGTGGGCTTTCATTAGAATTATTTATCGTAATGTCCATTCTTTTTGGGTGTTGACTGACACTCGGAGTTGAACCGTTCTTAGTTTTCTTTCGGTCGTGCTCACCTTACAGAATTAACGAGTTTAAAGAAAAGAACCTCTTCACCACGACAGGAAACTCGGAGGGCTAGAAAAACTTGAGTTTCTTTTTATTTATCTGTAACTAAAATTTGTAATATCATCGTAAATAGTAGTCATCGCTTTACTATGGCATATTATTTACTTAAGTGTGAGCGGTGGCGTGAGCCAGGCATAGAAAAAAATGTTCTCTATGCTGTGGCGTGAGTTAGGCAAAGAAAATACTTTACACTCGATAAATGGTTGTCTAAAATCAGTATTTTTGGTTTACAACTTCTGTCAACTAAGCGTCAATGTCACTGTCACTCTTGTCATTTCTTGATGACATACATCCACGAACCTTTTCCAATTTCAAGGCAATTTAAGTTAAGGCTTTGGAGTGTTTTAGGTGGTTGTTATTAATTAATTAAGTGAAGTAATGACTATGACCGATTATAGCTCAGGAGGAGAGGCTCCGCACTTCGTGGCACCTGTAATTCAAGATAATCAAGCTGGATGGGGACCCTGTGAAGTGCCAGATCAGTTTAAGGATATGCCTTATCAACCCTTCAGTAAAGGTGACCGGCTAGGAAAGATTAGTGATTGGACTGGGGCTGCTTTTCAAGATAAAAAATATGCTAGTAAGTCTATATACATTGTAATAATACAACATAATTAATGGTGCATATGTTAAAACATAACCTCAATAAAAATGGGAGTATATACGCAACTTACCGCCGGTGAAATAAACGAAGTTGTTAATTCTTAAAAATGATTTGTTTATTGTGTTGAATGTTAAATGTGGTTTCTGTTTTGACAGATAAATATGCTTCCCAATTTGGCTCAGGTAGCCAGTATGCATATTACCATGATGAAGATGAAAGCACTTTCCATTTGGTTGACACTACCAGAGTTCAGAAACCTCCATACCAGCGAGGTAGATTCCGTGCTAATCAACGTAATTTGCGTGGAAGGGGTGGTAGAGCTAATGTCCAAAGTGGCGGCATGCAAGCCCTTGGTAAGGGTGTTAAGACAAGGGACACATACAAGAGGAGTCAAGTTAAGAGATGGGGGCAAGGTCGTGTAAGTATATCATATTTTATTTCCATTAAGGAATTTCCCAAGACTTTTAAAGCGTTTCTGATATGACATGTTCCTTAGCTTTCCTAAGCATGCAGCTGTGGCAAAATGTTTGCCAAATAGCGAAAGCATACAATACAAGATAAAGTCAAAACAGTAAAAGTATAGAGAATGTTAAAGTTAAGTTAGCTACAAATGAAACGTCAGTAAATCACAAATTTGTGTTTGCTGTATTGCCTTGTCCTTATTATGTATATGTTTTATGCCTCAAATATGCTTTGAAACAGTACATTTTTATTATATTATTTTATGGAATCTGGTATATATATTTTTTTAGATTTACATAAAACACGAACAAATGAATATTTGTTTCTTTCGATATTAGTTGCAGTTAGTTATTAGCAATAAATTTTTTCTTTCTTTTTTCTTTTCTAACTTTACAGATCTGTTTAATTCACTACAGGAAAAGTATGTTTTCATTCTAGAGGTGTATACTATCTAAAAACTAGCCTAGAGTGGTCAAATCAGGCTGTGATTATTTTTTTATTGTAACTTTTAATATTTATTCATGCAGCAGAATATTCTTCTTCTTCTTCTTCTTTTGGCATCATAACCCTGGATGGGTCTTTGCCTGTCTGGCTATGTCCTTCCATTCAGATCTCTCTTGTGCCCTTCTTCTCCATTGTCTTATGTTCATTGTTTTCAGGTCGTCTTCCACGTCATCCAACCATCTCGTTCTGGGCCTTCCTTTCTTTCGCCTTCCTATGGGCATCCATTGTAACATTTTCTTAGTTGTTTTTGCATCGCTTTGTCTCTGCACATGTCCCAGCCATGACAGTCTTTGACTTTTCACAAATCTTACAATGTCATAACCTTCATTTAACTTATTAACCTCGTCGTTTCTCCTGATTCTCCATGTGCCATCTTACTCTTGTACCGGGCCATATACTTTCCTCAGTATTCTTCTCTCGAATGTTCTGAGTTGGGCTTCATCTTTTTTCGTCATTACCCAAGTTTCACATCCATAGGTTACTACGGGTCTAATCAGTGTTCTGTAGATAGTCATTTTGGTTCTTTTGTCTAATAATTTCGATGTCATCAATCTTTTATTAGCATAGTATGTACGATTCCCGCTGGAAATACATGCATTAATTTCGCTACTTACGGAGTTCTTCTGATTGATTTCTGTGCCGAGATATGTAAAGGCATCCACTCGTTCGATAGTATAGTTGTCTATTGTAATATTATTTTCATTGTCAGTTATTCTTTTGACTGTCATATACTTCGTTTTTGCTTCGTTTATTTTGAGACCTCTTTTTCTTGCTTCAGGATCAATTTGTTTGAACACTTCCATTAGTCGTGGCTTATTCCTACTAATGATGGCTACATCGTCTGCATATGCAGTAATTTGTACTGATTTGGTGTTTATATGGCCGGTTATATTGGTTTTTCTGATGACTGCCTCAAGAACTATAAATATATAAATAGCATGGTTGATAGGGTATCTCCCTGTCTTACTCCCATGTTGATGTTAAATAGGGGAGTCAGTTCTCCATCTACTCTGACTGCGGCTTTTGAACCCTGCAACGTCATTTTTATGAGGCTAATGTATTTCTTAGGTATACCTAGATTACAAAGGTCTTCCAGCATTCTGTCTTTATTCACACTATCAAAAGCGTGTTTAAAGTCTATATACATATTATATAGGTCTATGTCGTATTCATAAGCTTTTTCTTGTATCGTTCTTAGTATGAATATGTTATCTGTAGTGGCTCTATTTGGTCTGAATCCATTTTGATAATCACCAATTATATTTTCGGAGTATTCTAATAATCTATTGTAGATTATACCAGAAAGAATTTTGTATATTACATTTAGCAATGTAAATGCAGCAGAATATTGGCTTATTGTAAATATAATAATAATAATAATAATAATAATAATTTGTCAATAATTATTGTTTTAGCCTCAAATAAAAATAAGGGATGCATCAGTTACTGTAAGACCAGACTGGAGTACTATTGAAGAAATGGACTTCCCCAGACTTGGAAAGTTGTCTCTACCAGGAATTAAGGATGGTGAGTTAAAAAAGATATTTATGAAAAAGTACTTTACATTAGAATATTTGTTCTTTTAATATAATTCATATTAGTTGCATTATATAAAATACCTTTGTTAAATATTTATTTGTGGTATCTCAGTTTTTTCTTTACTCCTAATAATATTACTTAGAAAATAGTAAGAAAATAGACCCTAGCACTGAAACTTTCGGATTACCATCTTTTTATCAAGTTCTTGGTGCTCTCATTCAAATAGAACTCTTTAAACAATGAAACAAATATTTTCTTTAACATTGTATACAATAACGATTATTATTTATGTTTAGAAATGTGATGTATTATCATTTATCTCATATGTATAAGATATAAGGTTGCCTGAGAAAAATGGACACACATTAGGGTTGCCAGGTAGTATTAAAGATAAAGTAAAATAGATTTAACATGCAACTGGTTTGACAAGTGAAGATCATATGTATATTATTAATACTATCTATCGACGCATGCTTTAAAAACTTACACAACTGACACTAGACATGTTAAACCAGTGGCACTGCGTGCTAGCTCTCTTTTACTTTAACTTTGATACCCCACGTTTTTAACAGCTGGCTACCCTAATTGGCGATCATTTTTTCAAGTCAACCTCATATCATCATATTAAAAAATTTATCTTTAATTTTATAAAAATCATGTATACATGTCATGAGCATACACGTCATGACCACTTTTTGACTGCCAACTTATTATCAATGTATTCTCCTATTCTTAAATGTATGTAAAAATGTGAGTTTGGTTAACTACTATTATGAACGTAGTAATCTTGCAGTGGAATCTCGTACTAATACATTCACTACTGATTTGCTTTTAAGGCACTCGTAATAACCCAAAAGTTGAGAGATATTACGGAGCCATTTGAAACATGTATTTTCACATTGACAGATAGCTAATTCTCAAAAAAATTGACTTAACTTCCTCACCTTTTTTAAGCTCCTCCATGTAGATACTAAAAAATAAGAGGTATTTGTTGGACACAGAAATTTAAAATTTATATAAACTTTCTCTAATTCAGATATCCCGTAACTCTTAGATTCAAGAGAATCATCTTTGAAATATACTGCTAAAGCGTGCCATGGATTGTATAATGTTTGCTTTAGCTGCCAGATTTCGTATTTTGAACCAAACCTTAAGGGTGACTATTTCTTCTCTAAAATATATATCGCTGTCAGTTGTAAAATGTATAAAATCTATTAAAAATGAAACATAATTCTTTCTTCTTGTTTGCCCTTCGCCAAAGATCTAGGGTTATCAAAAGACGTAAAAACTCTTAGATATTCTTTTTATTATTAGTATTAGCTGTTTTGTACACACCGACCTTTTAATATTAAAAATGTAGGAATATTATGATTAAATTTTTAATTATAATAATATTCCTACATTTTTTTTTTCGACATTGGATGCTGATACTTTGATTTCATCACTGACTTACAGTAACAAAAAATAAATGGAAGGATCGCTTGTTACCTATTTATAGCAAAATAATTGGTGTTCGTCTCCCACCCACATACAGTGGATTGCCTAGGTTTTGTCCCGCAGATTTATTCAATTCATATTGAAAGGGTCAAAAGATGACTAATTTGATTTAACTCATATATTCCAAATTACAAATTTGAATGTATTAAATTTTGATTTTGTTTTTCAATTCTACTCAATATTTTGCATGAAAAAATTTGATACAATTACAAAAAAGCTTGATGCAACTTTGTCACGCACCAGTCATATCTGCAAAAGAAGAAAACCGATACATGCCCATATAAAGAAAGTAAAACTTCTGTTATCCTCTGTAACATGACTTTGGCAAAGTTGTTAGATATTTTTTTTTTATTTTTTAGGTGACGATGTTTTGTGCTGTGGTGAACTGGAATATTACGATAAATCTTATGATCGTGTCAATGTTAAAAATGAGAAGGCTCTACAAAGTGTGAACAGGATCTTCCATACTGTAAGTATATTTATATCTACAAGCTTTGGAATTACAGCTTGGTCAATTATTTCCCCTCACTTAACTTTCACCATTTATTTTATGTTTTTGATTTTGTTAGTTCAGAAGATTTTTAAGTTTTTTCTAACCTGTCAAAATGGTGATCCTAGCTATGCTTTAACTTTTACCTAAACACTTTTGTTTTTTATATCTTTTATGATTAAAAATGAGTAATTGGACTTCCTAAAAGCCAAAAGAAAAAGCACTTACACAGTGGTGTATGCAAAACTTACATGTGGCGACTGCTCAAAAACTTACATTGGTCAAACGGGTAGAACCTTTAACAAACGGATAGCAGAACACAAAATGGCTTTCAATAATAGAAAATTAGATTCTATGTACATACTTCACTTTCTAGATCATAATCATTCTTTTAATGACGAATTTAAAATTCTTCACATTCAAAATAAAGGCCTTAAGCTATCATTATTAGAATCTATTGAAATTAACAAATTAAAAAATATAGACTATTCTTAATGAACACCTTGACATAAACCAGTTCTCCCCTCCTCAACTTATTCAGTTAAAGACCATAAGGTGTAAAGGCATACCAAAAATAATCACTTGAGAAAGGCACTCTGCCGAAACGGCTGTAGTGATAAAAAAATAAAAATTTTAATAAGTGTTTTGGAAGTTTCGAAAACAAAAGTTTTAAGTGTTTTATTGTTATCTGTAATATTTTTTGGGAAGTAGATTGCCAACTATCTCATCATTTTGGCGGCGTTTCTTGTACATAGTTTTTATATTATTATAAATTACTAATACTATACATACATCTTTCTCCATTCTTCTCAAGTGACTATAGGTCTTTCCCATTTTATATCTTATTCGAAAAGAATGTAAATCTGTTTAATTCGTTCAAGTCATATATTGCAGGAAATATTTGTTATACTTATATTCCTGTTCTGTGTATGTATATTTCTTTTGCTTTCTTTCTAATTTTTTAGATGTACATGCTTAATTGTGACTTAATAATAAATATATCATCCATAAATCCAACACAATGATTCTTTTATTTGGGAAAGACCTGTTTTGTTAATTGTGGTCTTCCACATTATTCTTATTACTCACTGATTAATATTGGTATTACATACTGCTCTATAAAGATATTTGTTTCCTATTTTATCAAAGAGATAAGTTAATAATATGTATTTTTTCCAATTCACTATTTTTCCCTATCTTCAGAAAACATGCCTGTTTCTTTATTAAAAGAAAAATCAATTGAAACGTAAATTATTTACCACTTTTTGTTTTGACTTTAGGTTACTACTACAGACGATCCCGTTATCAGAAAATTGACAAAAACTGAAGGCAATGTATATGCCACAGATGCAATTTTGGCCACCATAATGTGTTGTACTCGTTCCAATTATTCTTGGGATATTGTTATTGAAAAAATAGGTAAGTAATGCTTAGATACTTCTGTAATTTCCAGTGAAGCAAACGTGTGATAAAAATGTAATGTCTATTTTAAATGTGAAACATTTGTAAATATGCTCTAATGAGAAAAGGTTTTTTTTATAAAAATATTGTTCATTGTACTTTTCGTGAGCTCTAAATTAATTTATTTATGAAGAGTAATCAGAGTAGTAATTTCTAAAATAGTATCATCATTAACATCTCATGTTACTACAATATACTATTTGGCTAATTTCAATTTGTCTCTAAGGTGTTATGACTGAGGGAGATAGTATAGTATTGCAGTTGCATGTACACTCCGCGTAGAAATGTTCAGTGAAGCAAATATAAACGATTTTAATTATAGAAAAGACATTTTGGTTTCGAACAAGTAGTAGAAATCTTCGAATTTTTACTTTTTGCTTGATTTTAATTATATTTAGAAGTACACAGTGTTTTATGAATATTCTTTTCTAAATAACAAACAATACATATAAAGCTTCACCATCTTAAGCGTAAGAAAAAAAGAACACATTTCTGCACATGTTTAATTATTATTGACCAACTACACAGAATGATTAATATCATAGAAATGGAATTAAAAAAAGACTTACATAGTAGTGCAGATTACTATCAATCTGCTTGGATATGTCTTGCCATTTTATAAGATTTGACAGAAAGGATTAATACTCCGTTTTTAAACTAGGAGGAGTAAACTTAAAAGACAGATTCACACCCAATAATGTCACTAGAAAAATCACCAGATTCATATTCTTTTTTGGTTGAACATCTCGGCTTTCGACAGTAATTCATTATTCAGTATCGGACCACTTCACAGATAAGAAACTTAATTTCATTGAAATGAGTGGCACTTAATTGAAACAGACAGAACTGACTCTTTACAAAAAAGATTGCTTGAAAAAAATTTTAATTAAAATATTTTTACAACGTCAGTATTTACCACATCTTCAATTTTTTCTCACTTTATTGTCTTACTTGAAAAATTCATATTAACATGCAAGAAAAGTTGTGTCTCACTAATATCTCGTGGTTCACACAGTCATTCAAGCCGGTCCAAGAAGTCAATCACAGATTCACTTTTGTCGTCCTCACGAAATGGTAATCGCAACTTATGTACCGGAAAAGACTTTTAACTACTAAACGTTTGACTAACTCTAGGAATGGGAGAAGACTGAGCCAAAGTTACCTCACTATCAGCTTTCTCAACCAAAACACCTTCTAAACCAAAATTTTTAACATTAAATTTTAACCATTCAGACTTCTTTACTTCCTCTTCCTCACTTTGACAAATTAACTTTAAAATATGACCTGTTACATGTGATATCCTAGACAAGAGCCTTACACAACTATTACAGCTAGTATTTCCAGAAAATTCATCAATTTTTACCTTTAAATCTTGACAAGTAGACTGAATAGCGGTTTCCTAGTTCTTAAACTTCCTAGTTCCTAGTTCTTAAAGTCCATAACAACAGTTGTTTTATCCAAGACACTTCTATTAGTATCTTCTTGATGTTTTGCTCCCCGCAAAATTGACCTTTTTAACTCAACAGTAGGGGGTATCTTAAGTCCTGTCACTTTCAACTCATAAGCTAACTCTTCAGAAAGCAAATGTTTAACCTTAAATTTAGATGGAGCCATACAATCAATAAACTTTACTACAAATACTAGTTATACAACTCAAAAAATAACACATCAACAAACATCACACCCTTAGTTCAAAAGAAATATCAATAATTCCCCTATACTTTACTATACTTAAAATCCACACAACTACAGTAGACTATCTCTTAACCGGTCCCGCATTAACCGGCCGTCGTGTTAACCGGCTGTCGTATTAACTGACCACTCCCCCTTCCTATTGTTTTGCGTATGAGATGATCATCAAAAAGGCTTTATGTATACACAGCAAAATTATAAACGGAGGCGAATTTATTGCAAGTGAAGGTTGGCTGACTTCTGGAAGGCAGGTCATGGAGTTAATTATGTACACGTAAGTGGAGAAACAATGTCCGCGGACGCTTCAGGTGCAACTGATTTTACTTCCAAGTTTGTAGAAATTATAAAAATGGAAAAATTAAATCCTGAACAAGTATATAGCATGGATGAGACGGGTCTCAATTTAAAAATGCTTCCAGAAAAAATATTTTTGGGAAGTTATGAAAAATCGGCTTCTGGATTTAAAAAGAATAAAGAGCGCATTACAGTTGCTGTTTGTTCAAATGCAGCAGGAACATACAAAATTCCTCTTTTCGTTGTTGATAAGTCCGCTAAACCGCGTGCATTTAAAAATTTACATCTATCGTCCCTCCCCGTATTCTACAGATCACAAAAATCAGCATGGATGAGCGCTGATCTATTCAAAGAATGTAAAGTAAATCTTCCCACTAAAGCAGTCCTACTTCTGGATAATGCTCTAACTCATCCTGGAAACCTAACATTTAAGACAGATGACATAAAAATTATCTTTCTTCCTCCTTATGTGACAAGCTTGATGCAACCGATGGATCAAGGGGTGACTGAAAGCTTGAAAAGACGATACAGGCATAAATTACTGTCCAAAATTTTACAATGCGCAGAAAGTGAAGATCTCAATCTTATTGATATCATCAAAAAAATTAACTTAATGGACGTAATTTACATGTTAGCTTCCGCCTTCCAAGAAATTCCCGCTTCTACTTTCGTTAAGTCTTGGCGAAAACTTTGGACCAACATGAGGAACTTGTTGAATGTCAACAATCATACGAAGAAGATAATTCTACCACTATTCTTCAAGATCTCCAAACGTTATCCGAAAATGTCCAATTGCAGGCCGAAGATATTGAAGAATGGATGAACTGTGACGAGGAACTTGAAAACGAATTTTTGACAGACGACGAAATAATTACACTAGCAACACATGAAGAGCCCTATGAAAATGAGGAGACTAATGATGATGAAAAGGTCGGCCACATCGAAGCGAGGGCTGCAATGGAGGTGCCATTGAAGTATATTGAACAACAACCTGGGTCATCTTTAACAGACGTCTTGGTTTTTTAAAAATGGAGAGATATAGTTTTTAAAAATTTACTTAATGTCAAGAAATAGAAGAAAGTTACCGATTTTTTTAAAACAAGTTCGTAAAATATTTAAATATGTATATATGTAGAAATAATTAGTATTTTTCAACTGTATACTCCGTGATCTTTATTAATATACACCTTCCTGTACATGTGTTTGATATATGTATGTACATATGTACTTGATTTTTCTCATGAAAATGCCTGAACATCGGATGAACCGGCCATTTGGTCAACCGGCCAGGCTCTGGTCCGGAGGTGGCCGGTTAAGAGGGAGTCTACTGTATTATCATAAATGAGAAAGTTCTTCATTAAAAACTTAACAACAGACAAATTTAATATGCTCCAATGATCCAACTCTCACATATACTTGAATAACTTACAATAGTAGAAAAAATGAAATTATTCTTAAAATAATAAAATAATCCTAAAATATAATACTCAGAAAACATTGTCGATTGACGAAGTGTGGGCTGTATTGTTCAAAACACTGATGACACACAAGCCAAAATGGAACTCCCCTAGAACTGAGAACCGTCAATACACGGAATCAAATAGGTGTATAACAGGCATATGCAACCAATTATACATGGATGTATAGCCCCTTAACACATCCAAGGTGCTAATCCTTTTAGAATGTAACACTGAGTCTACTTAAAACAAATTACTCACTGGTCTAATTTGTATAAATTGTAATATTAATCCAACAGGATGTTACTGCACTTCTTAGTAGCTAGATCAGTGCGTTTGGCAATTGTCCTTATAGTATTTGCGTCTCTTCCTTTGTTTGGTGTACATAAATAACGACTTTCAAAATTTTATGAATATTGGGAATGTTACAAAAATGTTTCACTGTCAATCAATGTATAGAAATATTTCAGCAATATATCTAAACGCATTTTTTTAGGCGACAAACTATTTTTTGACAAGAGAGACAACACAGAATTTGATTTACTGACTGTAAATGAAACATCCGTTGAGCCTCCTCAAGATGATGGCAACTCCTTAAATTCACCTAGAAATTTGGCTCTGGAAGCTACATTCATTAACCACAATTTCAGCCAACAAGTAAGTAACATTCGAAAATTATAACTGTATTTAAGAGAAAACTTCAAATATCCTTTTTTTTTACAGTATATTTTTGTAAAAATAAACATTGTAGTACAGCGAGCTATACTGCGTTTTCTTATTGGAATTAATGAATTAAACTTAAGCCTAATTCAAGAATTCAATGTAATTATTTTTGAGCATTACTAGCTGCTTTGCCCGTCCCTTTACATTGAGGCAATACGACTTACAATTGAAATGTTATGTGCTGACAGTGTTAGTAGATTAATGATACTCATTTAGTTTACTTTGTAAATATTGAAGAACCTATTTCTTTAAATAACTATAATTAAGATTGCTCCTGAGAAATCAAGCGTAGACTAGCAATGGCCCGAACCGCAACAACTAAACTGATTACAATATGGAAAGATCAAACAATAACAAGGAATACTAAGCTCAGGTTAGTCAGTGCCCTTATTTTTCTCATTGCTACATACGCAGCTGAAATATGGACTCTCAAAAAATCCATAGGAATAAGATCGAAGCATTCGAAATAAGGGTTTATAGAAGAATTCTACGCGCGCCCTGGACAGAAAATAGAACCAACCTGTCCATTATGGAAGAGCTTCATATAAAAGACAGGTATTAAAAAAGCAAACCGAGCATACCTAATTTACTTCGGGCACATAGCTAGAAGAATGGGGACCTGGAACTATTGGTAGTAGAAGGAAAGGTAGAAGGCCGAAGACTAAGAGGAAGATCTCCAACACGATGGGCAGAACAAATAAAGACATTGGTGGGAAAATCCCTACATGAAGTCGTCCATATGGCACAGGATCACAGCCAATGGAGGAATGAGGAAGAGGGAGGGATACTAGCCTAGAGTCTACTTTATGACTTCTGAGATCCCCCATAGCCGCTTGACTAGCCGTCTTTATAATAAATTTTCTTGCACAATGCAAGATTGCATAAATCTTTTCCTGGAATACACTAACTCTGTTATTGTAATAAAATATAAAGGAGCCTGTTCCTTACTTCCGCCTATGTAAGGGTAACCGTTTCTGCGAACAGAGTTTGCAAAGTAATCCTAGGTAGTTACATATTGCGTTCTACCGTTTTGGCGGTGAGTGTCTATTTAATCATTTATTTTAAGCAATATCTTTTTGTAGGTACTGAAAATAGGTGCAAATGAACCACGATACAAATTTGATGATCCAAACCCATTCATATCAGAAGAGGAGGAGGGAGAAATTGCTAGCGTTGCTTATAGATACCGCAAATGGGATCTTGGAGGAGGAATTGTGAGTATTATTTTCTCTTTAACATATTCAATTCTCCTTTTAACTTACATTCAAGCACTTTTGATCTATTTTACACATCACGTTTTTTAGACATTGGTTGCTCGTTGTGAACACGATGCCGTAGTCCAATCTCCTAATGGTGAACTCCAATTCCTTACCATAAAGGCACTAAACGAATGGGATTCTAAACTGGCCAACGGAGTTGAATGGCGCCAAAAACTGGATACCCAACGAGGTGCCGTTCTAGCTAACGAACTCCGCAATAATGCTTGCAAACTGGCGAAATGGACTGTCCAGGCACTTCTGGCTGGAAGCGACCAAATTAAATTCGGTTATGTATCTCGTGCTCACGTCAGAGATAATAGCAAACATGTTATTCTAGGAACGCAACAATATAAACCACACGAGTTCGCTACACAGATTAACTTGAACATGGATAATGCTTGGGGTATTCTGAGGTATGTTAAATTTTTATTTTCTCTCATCAGATAAGCGCTGTAAACCCTAGGCCTATAAAATATAGAAAAATTAAACTTTTTCTCGTTAAAACTTCTTGTGGCGTGTTTTTCACTGAAAATGTTATTTAGTGAAACAAACCATAATGAATTGTAATAAAAATACTTTTTTTTTGTTTTCGATTTCCAGTACGAATTAATAATAATAAAATTAATTTGCAATACATGTCGACAAGAGGCAAAAATCATTTTAACACTAATAGATGATTTTTAATTTATAATACTTTGAAGTTTTAATAAAAACGTGTTTTAGGTGCATCGTGGATATTGTCATGAAGCAGAAAGATGGAAAATATTTGATCATGAAGGATCCAAATAAGCCCATGATCCGTCTCTATGATATTCCCGATAACACTTTTGAATCCGATGGGGAAACCGAATCTGACGACGATGTCCCAGAAAGCTCTACAGCGTTTCCGTTGTATTCGTACAGTTCCAGTTCCAAACGTTAGGAAAATTGCAGTCTTAGGTATTAATTCGATAAAAAGAGATAAACCAAACATATGTATCAAAGCATAAAAAATCAAATTGAGGAAATGTAGAGTGGTAGATACATAAATAACAACAAAAATCATAAGTTTTATCTGTTTTTATGGAATTTCTGCTTTAGTATCTGTATTTGGTTATATTTGAATTGCTAATGAAAATGTAATCAAATATTTGGTACGAAATAGGCACATATAGTAAAATAAATGTTATATGTGCTATTTGATAAATAAAAATTACATATACATTGATATCTGATGTTTTCTTTCTTAAAAAAAAAAAACGGAATGTGGCACTCCTGGAGTGACCGAGGAGGAGAAGCATAGATTTCTTATCGTCTACGCACAGAGCGATGGTTTTTTATTTAATTTATTTTATATTATTTTATTTTAGTTCTCAGTTCCGTAGTAGTTCTCATAGAAGAGCCTTCGGTACAGCGATAATCTAGACTCCAGTGAACCGCCTATTATTTTAATTTAATTTATGGTGTGTCTTAAATTGTGAAATTTGTGTCGTTGTAACAACGGCCGCAATATCGTTTGTTGAACTACCTACAATAATAGCGGCATCTAGGCCTGTATTATGTTTATGTTGAAAATAGCTCTACGGAGTTTAAGGGACAAAGAATTGACGACCAGTTATGTCCGTTCTTTAAGCGATATGGACGTGTAAGAGGCCATAATTATTTACCCTATAGTCTCGTAGCTCGAGCTGCTTTTGTTAATATGAAGGACATTTTGGGAAGTCATGACATTAACTTAAATCTGAAAATGAGATTGGTTAGATGCTACATCTTCTCGATACTGCTGTACGGAGTAGAGACTTGGACTTTAAACAAGAGCAATACCGATAAACTAGAGGCCTTCGAAATAAATGTGGATATACAGAATAATTTTGAAAATACCTTGGACAGACAAAATAACAAATAGTGAATGAACAAAAAACGGGAGGTGTTGATCACCATCAAGAGAAAAAAGTTGGAATATCTTGGTCATGTGATGAGAGGTAAAAAGTACCGATTGCTCCAGTTAATTATCCAAGGAAAGATTCAGGGCAAACGTAGCGTGGGGAGACGACGTGTATCTTGGCTGCGCAATTTAAGAAACTGGTTCCAGTGCACATCTAACCAATTATTTAGAGCAACAGTTTCAAAGATACGAATAGCAATGATGATTGCCAAACTCCGTAGCGGAGAGGGCACTTGAAGAAGATAGTCTCGTAAATCGCACTTGCAAATTATATTAGTAATTTCTTCCCACCCTCGTTTTTTTTCCTTGTCGATCATTGTATTCTTCAGAAGATATATCTCAAATCGCAATTCCTTATCCCAAAATCACTTAACTTCCCAAATTCATTTTCCGGTGCCAAATATCATTTTAAAAACGTTGGATGTAGGTTTGGATGACACAAGTGCGCGGAGTCGGAAGGCAGCCATATTCATTTCCCTTTAGAATCTTCGCTGGCTTTGGCTGGGGGCTGCCGGTGCAACAGGTACATTCTAGTGGCTGCCGCAACCATGGATTCTCCGTCGGGATTTGAGTGGCTGCCTAGTGCGTTGACGCTCCAAAGGTAAACTAAATTCTTAAAGATTTTTGAAATTATTTGGTCTAACTTTCCCGAAGCAGACAATATGATTTTATGTATAGACGCTATCGGCCGAAATAAAACTAAGAGTCAAATGCAAAGATTATAAAACTGCAAATAATTTAATTAAAAACAAAACGCTGGAAATATTTAGTTGAATAATTTAGATCTGTATATTCCAAAATTAATTTTATATATACAAGGAGTTATTAGGGACATAGACACAGATTTCTGGGAAGAGTATATAAAAAATACAACAGTGGTAGTCATTGCATATTTGAAATTGCAAACGGTACAAGAATTACGCGTAAAGTAGAAAAAATTATAAATGAGGAAAAAATTGTCGAATATGTCCCTACTAAATATTTTATTGTTACCTTGTAATCGCAGACTTAACCTTATGTAGTTATCAAGATTCTTAAAGAAGTCGAAGTTTATATGCAGAAAGTTCTGTTATCCTTTAACTTTCTTAGATACTGTCACTTACGAAGTCAGTGTAGGAGTTAGCCAAGATGTAAAATGCCAAGAACCTCATAATCCTAAGAATTGTACGAAAGTTGAGTTCACACAAGCATGTTTCAGTTGCAAGACGAATCACTTGACCACGAATTTAAGCGCTTTCCCAGAATTCACTCGACAAAAGTTAATAAAAGAGACGATAGGTTTAAAAAAGTACCTAAGAATTCATACGCTAGTATTTTTAGGACCAATTTTGCTAAATTTATGTTTAATCCTCACACAAACATCAGTAGGCCGAATAAAAGGTAGACGCCAAATAGTCCGGACCCAACTGATATAGCTATAAAGCAAATATCTATAGTTTCCCGTCCAAAAAATCCTAGTTCCAAAAATCCAGAAGAGTTAGATTCTTCTGTAATAAATGTCATTTTAGAATCGTTTTTTACAATTGTTAATTTGAGTAAACAAAATAATAATTTCAATATTTCAAAAGCTGATATAATTCAGTTAAGTAGTAACCATTTTAACCAAAATCTAACATTAAATTCGCAGACCTAAATAAAATGAACGTATTGTCGTTCAGCAAATGATAATATAGATAATTTAGAATATTTACTCCATCAGAACAGCCTCACTATAACTCTATTATCTGAAACCTGCTTCAAACCGGGAAAATATAATAATAATTTTAAAGAATTTACTTGTTTTCAAGTTGACCGCCCTGATGGATACGATGGTTGTGCCACCCTTTTGAAATCCAACATAAAATGTGAAAAAATCATTTTTCAAAATACGTATTCGTTTACGTATAAGTATATTTCTATTTAAATTTCACCTTTCGGGAAACTTTTACATATAATTTCTCTATATAATGAACCCAGAACCAAGTTTCAATTCAACAATGGACCAATTTTTATAGAAAATATATCAAAACATGGGGCGTGGGACTGCGAAGTTGATGTAGATTAGGTAGATCTTCTAGATACTATATATAATACTGTAATTTAGAATATTTAACCGATGGGTCCCCCACTTTAGCTATTTCCATAAAACTTGCTGTAGACACATCTATTCGGACGGTGTACGTTTTTCAATAAAATATCCTTTATATTATTAAATATCGATATGCGATGAAAATTAAAAGGTTATTTTACCTATTTTTTTTTATATATTTATTGAAATTTAAAATATATTCAAGAAGTATAAAAAAAATAAGTAAGGTAAATGTACCTATTATCGACACTTTTAGCACGTTAAGCACAATGGAGCTACATTTTAATTAGTTTAGTAACCAAATTACCTGAACAACGTGTATTTAGATTATGGTTTGGGCTAATAAAATCGATCACAATTACACATAAAATATTTATTTTATCCTAAAACAAACTTATAATATTTAAAATATTAATAAAATGAAAAGTGTCCAAAGTCCCCATTATCGGCTTTCTAAATTAAATGCATGCTCTAATCTTCGGCACATCAAAGATCCTTTTTTCGGCACGAGTTAGATACCCAAGATTTAAATAATTATATAGGGTACCTAAATATTTTGTTAGATGTGTACTTCTTCTTCTTAAAGTTCCATCTCCTATCGGAGGTTGGATATCATAACGGCTATGGTCACTTTGTTGGCTGCTGCTCTGAAAAGTTGTAGTGAACTACAGTTAAACCATTCTCTAAGGTTCTTCAGCCAGGAGATGCGTCTTCTTCCTATGCTTCTTCTTCCTTGGATCCTTCCTTGCATAATAATTCTCAGCAGCTCATGTTTTTTTCCTCTGGTTATGTGACCCAAATATTCTAGTTTTCTTCTTTTTATGCTGTTCATAACTTCTAACTCCTTATTTAGACGTCGTAGTACCTCAGCATTGGTAATTCTTTGAACCCACTGAATTTTTAATATTCTTCTGTAACACCACATTTCGAACGCTTCTATTTTTCTTATGTGTTGTTTCTTCAATGTCCAAGCTTCCATTCCGTATAGTAAGATAGAAAATATGTAACATCTTAGAGCCCTCAATCTGAGATGCAACTGAAGGTCTCTGTTGGTAAGCATTGTCTTCATTTTCACAAATGCTTGCCTTGCAGTTTCAATTCGAACTTTGATTTCTCTGCTTTGGTCATTTTTGTCATCAACCCAGGTTCCCAGATATTTATATGTCTCTACTTTTTCTATTTGGGTTTGCTCTATCATTAATCTTTCATTTCCATGTTGCGTTTTTGAGACAATCATAAATTTAGTTTTTCTCTTATTTATTTTTAGTCCGTATCTAATGCAATAATCGTTAATTCTATTTACCAATTCTTGTAGCGATTTCAGGGTGTCTGCCATTATAACGGCGTCATCAGTGAATCTTATGTTATTTACTATTCTTCCGTTTACAGAGATTCCATCACCCAGATCCGCTATCGCTTCCTGGAATATGGCTTCACTGTACACGTTAAACAGTAATGGTGACAGAACACAGCCCTGTCTTACTCCTCTCTTTATATCTATATTTTCGGACTTTTGTTCTATCTTTATATTGGCTTTTTGATTCCAATAGTCCAATGACTATATAGAGGAGAAGAGACTATCCTGGTACGGCCACGTCAGAAAAGCGGACAGAGGACGCTGGATAAACAAAATCACAGAATGGAGCCCGATTGGAAGAAGAAAGAGAGGAAGACCCCGAAGGTCATTCAGAGATGAAATCGACGAGGCTATGGAGAAAAGAACCCTGCGAGATGGAGACTGGAATGACAGGGAAAATTGGAGAAAACGGTTGAGTGAAGGAAGACAGTGAAAACTGTGGAAATCCTTAGTAGTAGTAGATTCCAATACAGATTGATAATGATTCGTAAGTCTCGTCTGTCTATATCTTTGTTTCTCAGTACTTCTATTAGTTTTTCATGTCGGACCCTGTCGAATGCCTTCTCGAAGTCGATGAAACAGGAATAAATATCTAGGTTCATATCTAAGCATCTTTGAGAGAGGACATTAAAAGCAAACAATGCCTCTCTCGTTCCCAGTCCCTTGCGGAACCCAAACTGAGTATCATCTATATCATCTTCTAGTTTTCTATATAATCTTCCATGAATCACCTTTAGAAATATTTTGAGGGTATGGCTTATTAGTGATATTGTCCTATAGTCTGAACAATCTTTGGCATATACTGTTTTTGGTATTGCTACAAAGGTGGACACCAACCATTCCTGTGGAATTTTTCCAGTTTTATATACTTCATTAAATAGGTCCAGAAGTACAGGTAGAGTTTCATCGTCTAGACATTTCAGTAGTTCCGTAGGTATTTCGTCTGGACCTACAGTTTTTCCGTTTTTTGCGTTTCGTATTGCTTGTTCGATTTCCTCTATTATGATCTCTGGCCCCGTTTCGCTGTCGATTTCTTCCGGTTCTTGTCGATTATCCTCAAACAGATATGTTATGTATGTCTTCCATTTTTTTAATTTCTCTTTAATTTCTATAATGATTTTTCCATTTGCGTCTTTCTGAAGGGCATCTTTCTTTTTTCTCAGTGTATTGGTCATTTCCTTTATTTTCTTATGCATGTTAAAGCTATCATACTGTTTAGCATATGCCTCTATTTCACTGCATTGATTAGCAAGCCAGGTGGATTTGGCCTCTTTTATTTTCTTTCCTATCAATCTCTGTAGTTCCTTGTATTTTGCTTTACTCCTGCCTTTATGTTTCCTTCTTTCCTCCATTAGATCTAAGATTTCTGAAGTCACCCATCTCTGTTTTTTTCCTATTTTTGTCTACAGTAGCTTTTCTCCTGCCTTTATTAAAGTTTCCTGTACCATGTTCCATTTGTCATTAACATCTGTTGTTTTTATCACGTCTAGTTTGATTTTCTTTAAATTATCATTTATTTCTTGTTTTAAGCTCTGGCGTATAGGTTCTTCTTTTATCTTTGATACATCAAACCGTGGTATATTTGTTTGTTTTTGGATCTTCTTCAATTTTATCTGCATTACGCCTACTAATGGATTATGGTCTGAATTTATGTCAGCTCCGGGGTATGTTCTCAGAGACTTTATAGCGTTTTTTTATCTAGATTTTATTAAAATGTAATTTATCTGGTTTCGAACACTGTTGTCTTCTGAATCCGCAGGTGATTTCCAAGTATAAAGTCTTCTTTTAGGTAATTTAAAATTTGTATTCATTATTACCATTTCCTCGCTTTGGCAGAATTCGACAAGTCTGTCCCCTCTTTCATTTCTTTCTCCCATGCCAAATTCCCCCACACATCCGTCTACTTTTCCTTTTCCAACCTTGGCGTTGAAATCTCCCATCACCAACAATATATCATCTTTTTTTGTGGATCTTATGATTTCGTTCAATTGCATGTAGAACCTCTCTATCTCGGTCTCATCTTTGTCGGCAGTTGGTGCATATATTTGTACAATGTTTATCTTTTTAGAGAATGTCTGCAATTGAATGTATACTATTGAAGTAAATAAATTATTGTAGGTATGTTAATACACTAAATTGAAAATTTAAATAAAATAACGTATTTTTCAAAAGATAAATATAAAATCTTTAATGTATTTATGCAAACTGAACATTATTTTAGTAGTCATTGACACGAGGGGCATTTCAGTCCTTCTCTATCATCTTCAGTTAGACCAAGACAAGCCTCATGATAGTATTTCAAGCAAGAACAACAAAGGCGCATGTCCAGCTGATCGTCAGTGCCATACAATGAACGATACCAAGATTCCTGTAAAAATTTAGATGTTCAAGGTTCGCTAATTAACATGCTTTTATTTTTTTTGCATTTCCTGTGTGGAAAATAGATCCTTCGTGACATTCTTCAATTTAGTCTTTGTCCTGCGATTAGAATTTTTTTTATTCAAAGTTGGTGAAACATCAACTTTTTTTTTCTTTTCGTTTTCCAATTCTTTCTTTTGGATGCGCTTTTCTTTCCGCTGCATTTTAGCTGCTCTTCTTGTTTTTTCTTTTCTTCTTTTTTCTTGTAATATTGTTGCCACTGAGATGAAGTTGCTACGGCAGGTACCTTGTCTCAGTATTAGAATCTGAATGATTCTGGCCATCTTTTTACCTTGGTTTTCCATTCTCCACCGATGCACGCTCTTTTTCCATTCCCATTTTAGTGGTCGAAAGACTGCAACATCTAGAGGCTGTAAAATATGTGTTGCGTTTGGACACAGAGCTATTAGAATAATATTATTATTACTACAAGATTCACTTAGGGCCATTGTTAAGTGTGATCTGTGTCCGTCCAAAAACAGTATAACCGGAAACTGCACTTTTTGAGCAACTAACCAAGGGTGGAATATATTAGCGATGTATTTAAAAAAGATTTCGCCAGTCATCCACCCATTTTCAGACTTTCCTATCTGCCCAGTGAGCTGGTATTTTCTCGATAACTGATTTGGGAATTCTTGTATATTTAAAAACGATCATGGGTGGTAAAATTTGACCGGAGGCACTACAGGTAACCAAAGTTGTCGGACATTCCTTCTCGTCGTTTGTAACAAACGAATAAACTGTTCTATCCCCCTTTCTAACCAACATTTTGTCTCCCTTGGGAGCCAGGAAAAAAGCCGATTCATCACAATTGAATACACGACTAGGATCAAAAGTTATGTTGCGATTGTTTGTACTTTCTAAAAAGGTCCCTACTTCAATAAACCATTGACGAATTCGATTTTCTGTTATAGTATTTCTAGCACAAGTTAGGTTTTGGGAAATTCTTGTAGATAGTTTGGGATGCCTTTTTAAAAATAGTTCGTACCATTTACGTCCAGGCCTACCATCCACGAAATTATTAGGTCTATTAAGTTCTTTAAGCAATAGCTGAACACTATCCAACAACTGCGTTTTAGTTGCAGGAAATCCACAGGCTGCAATCCGAAATAGCCATGCTACCAGTAGGTTTTCTTCTTCTGTTAGATTGGTCCCTGGTCCAGATTTCTTCTCTAAAGAAGTTCTACCCTTTACTTTGTCCTGTAGAGTCGATCTGGGTACCTTATACAACTTGCTAGCTGTTTTAAATGGCATTCCTGACTGAACAGCTACAACAGCTTTGTTTATATCTTCCGCAGAATATTGAATTCGCTTTCTCCTTTCCATTGCTAATTTCTGAATTATAGTCTAAAACAAAGAATTTCCAATTATCGGCACGTATAGGTATGTATTATCGGCACTGTTATACTCGGTCAAATTATGGCTATTTCTACTAGAGACACGGGATGCCGAAAATTGGTACAAGGAAACATCGTTTTTTATTGCATGTAATGACCAAACAGTTGTCCTAGTAAGTTAAAAGATTACGCTAAAATCAGCTTATATACAGTCTAATGCGTATATCCAATTATCGGCACTCCAGCCGACGATTGGATCATCTGCTAATATTTACGTACCTATTATCGGCACCCTTAAAATACTGCAATTATTGCGTTAATACTGCATTATTCGATATTTTAAACAGAAATTATAGCATTCTGTAGCTTACCTGTTTCTTAACACATACAACAAGAAACACTTCCCACAAGAGTTTGGCGCCAACTGAACAATATATTTTTAAATGTTGTGATTGCAGTTTTCGTCTGACAATTGGCATATTGTTCATAGGCGTAGATAAAGGTCCTTATAAATTAGTGAAATACTTTCGTCCAACAATCACGCGCAAGAATTCTGATTTTTGTCGATTATGTAGAATTAATGCCGATAATTGGGGCAGTGTCGAAAATAGGAGCGTTTACCTTAAATATAAAGTAAACAGAAGGGTTTGACTCAGATATAATCTATTAATTACTAACTGTAAATCTTTTATCTTCTGGTCATAGTTTTTTAACCTATTTTTTCCTAGTGGTACTAGTAAATATTTTCAACAATATTTATACAAATAAGACAACAGTACCAAATATTTTGAAAGAATACCTGCTAATTCCGATTAAAAAACGTGGCAGGCCAGAACGTGATCGAAGTTCTTACCGACCTAACTCCTTGTCTTCATGTCTTTTAAAAACATTCGGAAGAATAATTAAAAATATATTTAAACATTGGTTAGAACACGATGGTATACTTCCAAGTTCCCAATATGGTTTTCGCTAGTCTAGGTCCAATCAAGATGCAACTGAAACTCTGATTACGTCAATTCAGCTTAAGGTTACGACAAATATGTCTACAGCAGCTGCATTGACATTTCCGCTGCCTTTGATAATATCAATTTAAACATTGTTTACAAAAAAATGTTGATTGCAATCCCTAGCTCATTTGCTCTCTTAAAATCTTTATATTCCAACAGACTAACTTATTTAAAAATTTATATTAACGGAATCCAAATATTAATGATCCAGCTTGTCTCTTTTTATCTGGTAAAAACTAGTGGAATCTCCCTATTTTATTTTTATTTAGAGTTCCCATCAATGTTACCTTCTTGTTGAGCAGTTCCTTTGTCAACGGATATCACTAGTTTACCAATTTTCATGTTAGGTTTCGGTTTTTATCATTCCATGGTTCTAATAGGCGGTGAACCATATCTCCAGCTTTAGTTGATTTTGATATGACCCTTCCGGTTGTTTACCAAAATAAATCTCCATGTTGGTGACATACAAAGTTTTAGAATCGCATAACACAAACGCTTTTATTCCCTACTTTTTTGGTTTGCTCGGTAAGTATTGAATGAAACAGCATATACCACGAAAAGAAATTAATATTTCAATTATCGTTGTATGTCTACCAAGACAATAACTATTATCTACAAGGAAAAAGCTAATCTCCTGTAGTCAGCTGTATACGACATATCTCAATAATTTTTATTAAAAAAATCCTTTATTAAAGGTATATTTATTAAAAGAACCCTTTCGGGCTAAATTACGGAACGTTTTTGGTATAAATATTCCGTCTTCAGTGCTGCTACTAGGTATATATGTTTAAAGCCAATAAATACATGGGTGAAATACCCTTTAAATGTTATTTAATTGGTATTAGATTACATTATTGCTGATAATTATGTAGGATGTTGAAATTTTAAGTAGATTCACTTTATGGCGATGTAAACTCCCAACGAGGGTTACTAGTCCGGAGACGTAGTCTCTAAAAGGACCTTAGGTAGCAACTAATCATGATATCATTTTGATATACTCTTCTTCTTCTTAAAGTGCCTATCCGTTCCGGATGTTGGCGATCATCACGGCTATCTTTACTTTATTTATTGCAGCGCGGAACAGTTTAGTGGTAGTCGTGTTATACCACTTTCGTAAATTTTGAAGCCAGGAAATGCGTCTTCTTCCCGGTCCTCTCTTACAATTTACTTTCCCTTGGAGAATCAGCTGGAGAAGGCCGTAACGTTCTTGATTTCTCATTACATGTCCTAGATATTCCAACTTTTTAGTTTTGACGGTCATGAGAATTTCACATTCTTTCCCCATTCTATGCAGGACCTCCACATTAGTAACTCTGTCAACCCAGGATATATGTAAGATGCGCCTATAACACCACATTGATATACTCAAAAAAATAAATGTTTAAAAATTAAATCACAATAGTCAACTACTTGTATCTTTAAGGCAAGTAAGATCCAGCAAAAGTAATTCACGAATGAAGTACTTAGAAGTAAATATTCACCTATTTCCTGAAAAAAAAATCATCACAGGTATCCGCTATACCATTAGAACAATGCAGGATCGTCAAATCTAAATATGACACCTTCATTTGCTTGTCAGGCTGGAGTGTAAGAACTATAAAGGTATTACTCTGTTAGCATCTGCGTATAAAATCTTCGGCAATGTATTGTTTGAAAGACAAACATTTTACAAAGGATATTGTTAGTCAGTCGATCGGATGGCCAAGCGGGCTGGGCGGCTGGCTTCTCCTTCGCTTCAATGCGAGAGATGTCAGTTCAATCCCCAGCTCGGTGTACAGAAAACAAAAAGGCTAACGCAGCAGTTTAAAATTCTAAATGAATCTGCGGCTTAGTCTAGAATATGCTGGTATCCGGTCGGCCTATGGTGGAGCAGTACGGCAAGAGATAAGGGCTTGTGGCTAGGTAATACTCCTCCATAGATCCCTACCGGAAGGGCGTGTGCCGCCTAAAACCGGGTATATATATATATATATATATATATATATATATATATATATATATATATATATATTGTTAGTCAATATCAATGTGGATTTACTGCTGGAAAGTCAACTACACATCAAATTCAAGCACATAGGCAGATTCTAGAAAAGTCACTAGAATATAACATAGATACACACCACATCTCTTCGTCGACTTCAAAGCAGCCTATGACAGTGTAAAAAGAACTGCATTATATAATGCAATTATAGACTTTGGGATCCCACCGAAGTTAGTTAAGTTGACCCAACTAACAATGCAAAACGTAAGCTCAGGCGTTAGAATTGAAGGAGAATTATTATTAAATTAATTTAATTAATAATGGTCTAAGACAGGGGGACGCGCTGCTGTGTTTCCTCTTTAATATTGCCTTGGAAAAGGCAATCACACAATTAAATATTAGAATGCATGGAACTATTTTTAATAGTTCGACTGAAATTCTCGCATTCGCTGACGATATAGTTAGAGTGGAGAAGTATGAGAGACATTGTGCAGTGTTTTACAAGGCTTGCGAACGGGGCAACTGAATTAGGACTTATGACTTAGGACAAAAACACTTATGTTGATTTCTAAAAACCGAAATATCCAACAGACAATTCAAATTAACAACTATACCTTTCAGCAAGTCAAATAATTCATATGTCTTGGATCGCTAGTACACGTAACAAACACGACAAGCGACGAAATAAAAATATTCATAGCATAACAGCAAACAGACCCGTTCACGGTCTCCAGAAACATTTAAAAAATAAAAATATAAAACGTACAGTAAAGCTCAATATATACAAGACCTTAATAAGACCGGCTTTGATATATCGGACTGAAACGTGAACCTTATCTCAAAATAATGAAAGAGTGCTATGGCGTCGAAGATATAATTTTGAACTATATCAGTTATACACTGATCAAGATATTGTGAAATTAGTTAAAATACAGAGACTTAGATGGGCTGGACACATTGCTAGGAAGTCAGATCACGAATACACGAAGAGATTAACATTTTCAAAACTCGAGGGGCACAAGAAGTATGGGACGACCACGAAGGAGATCGTGGAGATGATGATGTGGAAGAAGACCTACAAAATCTAAGGATCAGAAGATGGAGGGAAGTTGCCAGGAATCGACACGAGTGGCAACTTTTTTGTGAGGAGGCCAAGATCCACAATGGATTGTCGAGCCACTTATAATGATGATTTGATTATCATTGTTTTAACTTATAGTATTTTTCATATAAAAATGCGTGCACGTCACAATTTATATAACGTGACGTCATTTATATTTAAAATTTCCAGAACGTCAACCTTAGAGTTCAAATTTTCATAACACAGCTAATAATACGAAACCCATACGGAACTGCTCGATCTTTCATAGGCGTCAACATGGTATAATAACCAGAAAAATGTAATCTTCATGATATTGGGAATTTTAGAATTATATTGATTAAATAACCAAAAACATTTGTTATTATTAATAATATAAATTTTATGAAATAACTCTTTAAGTCTAATATTCCACAAAATAATAATTTTAATTTAATATATTAGACAATTGTACGCAACTAATACGGAAATACTTCAAATTTTTTGACATTTCAGCGTGTCGCAAAATTGTTTAAAGTGTTGCCGCTTTTTTTGAGTAAGAATTTTGTTTATGTTTTGATTTCTTACACAATTTGATCATAATATATTATATATTAATAAATTGTATTTATAAATACAAATTAATTTAGATTAATAGCTTTAAAAGCTAATTATTGTGTATTGTGATTGTGCTATGCCAAAACAACTAAATAGTCTGTAGAAAGCTGATCAGCTTTCATATAAGATAGATTATTTTGAACAAGAAATAATGGCGGGACGTTTTTACTATTAATGCTCAAAAAGAGGTAAGTTTAAAATTTATAATATATTATTTTGTATTAAAATATTTTCTTATGTATTTTAGTGTGTTGCAGTAATCTTAAAACTAAGTATATTTACTGTTAATATAGTAGTTTGACAAATAGTTGACATTTTAAAAATTCCTCACTTACTAACTATTCTGATGTTTTGGCAATGCTGTGGGGTTCCGACGTCGTAAATCTTGAATGACGTGTACGCATTCTTATATGAAAAATACTATATATAATATATTCTTAGCAACACGTACTAACATATTTCTTACAAAAGATGGGCTTACCAGCTATACAAAAGAATACATTAAAGAATAAATACAACAGCTCAATAATCAACTTTATTGCTTTACTCATAATAACTCAGAATAAAGAAAGCACTTCTTGCATTTACAATTAAAAGTAGATATAAATATATTAAATATAATATTTTATACACATTTTTACATCTATCTACAGCATAGTATCCTTCACTTCTCCGGGGTTTTCCAAGGCAGCTTTTCTCTCGTTAATTGCATGCACCAATCTTCTGTGAGAACCAATGGGCAAATTAAGACTCTTGAGGTCGCTTTCTTCTAAAATCATCAAAGTGTCCAAGTCAATTTTTTGCTCTACGAGTGTGTCCAGATATTCGCTTAGTCCAAAGGCTGTTAAAAATCTTTCCAAAGGACCGTGAGGATTTTCATCTTCACTGGATCCAGTATCTGAAATATAATATGGTAAAATTTTAATATATGCGAAAACAATACTCTGGTTATCGTTTACGAGGGGCAGAATCCATTACAGTAGGGCAGATCGATTGTATTATAATTTAAGACTGTACTGGCAGTCCAGTCTCGGGTGTATCAGAAGACCCAACTCTGCCATGGCAATCTTATCCCTAAAAATCAATGATAAAACTAATACAAATTTACACCACTAAAACACAGAACACATGTTCTCGATATTTCAGTTCAGGTATTACAATGGGCAGTATTATAAATGATATTACATCACTATATCTTATCTTATAATCTACTTATTAGTCTGAAAGAACGGGGCTTCCTTGCTGCAAAGACTGTAAGAAATGGGCGGCTGACAGGTTGTCTTTTTTCAGTAGTCAAAGATCTGATGGCAAAAAGTCGTGGATCCTCTGATGGAAAAATAAACAGCAAAAAAAATATTACTTTCTCCAATTCAAATCTCAAGTTGGACATGCGTTACTAAAAGCTGGAAAGTCCGACACGAGAAAACGAGGACGTACTTCTCAAGAGAATACACCAAATAAGAGACAAGTAATGCATCCTGCACCAGTGTAAGATGTTCGATTTGATGACGTAGGACACTGGCCACTACATGACCAAATCGCATAAGGTGCAAATTATGTATAAAGTCTTACTCTAGAATAAAATGTTCTAAGTGCAATGTTTTTTATGTTTAAACAATAATAAAAATTGTATTTATAGTTTCCATGTACAAAATTAAATTGTTAATAGTATAAGTACAATTAAATAATAAAAGTATTTCCCATTATAGTCAATTTTTTACCAGACACTAAGTGTTATAAATGGATAATTCAGGTACCACCGACGCCAGATGATTCCAAATGGGATCAATTTTTTTTTGAGTTTGAAGACTCTAGGATGGAAAATTTTTACAAAAGTTATCAACAATTATTTTTTCTTGTATCGTTTCCTATAACAAACAATTTTTTCAACAAAATTTATTGAAAAAAAAAAAAAAGAAATTGGACTGGAAAGGATTAAGTGTGTCAATTTACAATGTTTCAATTTTGTGTATGTATAACCACCAAACAACTTTGGTGGTTATACATTCTTTTTAACAAAATTCTTAAATATTTTTTTGAGAACGATTTCCGAAGTGGAAATCGAAACGTCGAATTTTTGTAGTAAAAAATGTAATAAATAATATAATTAATCGTGGAGACAAATAAAGAGAAAAGTGGATGGATATAAATTTTTAATTTTTTATAAATTTACAAATCTTGTCTACGTATTTTGGGCGTATAATTTATCCACGAAGACAAAATGGTGATGGTGATTTTTGGAGCGCATGTTGTTTCCTTTTTTGCGTATATTTTTTTTGCTTACATGTTTTAAAATACATATAAACTGTGAGGTATAAGTTAGAGATATAGCTAAATATTAAATAAACAGTAATACAACAATTACTATACAACTGTATAAATCAACTAAGTCACTTATCTACATCAACAATTAATACTATTTTTTTGATTTTTTTATTGAAAGAAATATATAATTAAATTAAATTTATAAGTTGTTTACAGTTTGTTATCCCATGGAACGAAGGCGAAAAATCACTTAAAAAAATTAGTGGGCGCTATTTGTTAACTGGAATATCTGGGTGATGTCGATAGAAAGGGCGTGTTATCTCGTGGTTATCGAAACTATTACTGCGTCACGACATTTAAGCAAATAAAAAGCGACTTTTTTCATTAATTTCAATATTGTGAAAGAACTACGCATTCTAAGTAAAATCTTTTAACAGACGACTTTCTTGAAAATATTTGCTCTTTAAAATGAGATTATCTAAATTAAAAAATTTTTATAAACAAAAAAGTTATTGCAAATTAAACCCGAAAATAAGCATGTTTTTCAATTGTTTATAATTATTAGAATAAACAATAAAAACATTTAAAACACATTTTTATAATGTGAGTTTTTATGTAGTTACTACATTTGCCAAAGGTGGGCACAATCGGTCAAGTAATTTCTAAACTTACTTTACTTTACTTAATCAGTAGAACCCATTTGTACCTTTCGGTGTTGGGACGTTTACAATACAATTCATTAAATTACAACATTTGACAGTCTTCTGAGGTGTCCTAGCTCTTAACGAACTTTCTCCATTCCTTCCTATTGGATGCCATCTGTGTTGCTTCCTGCCAAGTCTTACCCTTACTCTGCAGTATCTGCGAGATGTCACTGTTCCATTCTTTAATGGGTCTTCCTCTTCTGTTCTTCCCTATTGGTTTGGCGTCCCACACTCTTTTTACTTGTCTATTATTGTCCATCCGGGTTAGATGTCCGAACCATGCCAATTTTTTCTCTTTGATTGACTCGAGTATCGGTTTGATTTTGAGTCTTTCTCTTATTTCTTCATTTCTGATTCTATCAGTTCTTTTTACTCCTATCGTTTTTCTGAGGTATTTCATCTCTGCTGCCTGAATTCTGCTCTGATGTCTTTTGTTTAATATCCAATTTTCTGCTCCATATGTCACTGTAGGTCTATATATTGTTTTGTATATTGTCATCTTGGTCTTTGTTGATATTTCTTTGTCATTAAGGAATCCTGTATTTAGTGCTTGGAATAGTTTTCCTGTGTTTTTCATTCTGTTGTTAAGATCATCCTCGATGTCTCCTTTATTGTTGATTACTGTTCCTAAGTATTTGTATGAATTTGTCTGTATTATTTTTTGTTGGTCTATCATTACTTCTATTTGATCTTCCGTCCCTTGTTTCCTTGATATTTTCATTATTTGAGTCTTCTCTTTGTTTACGTTTAAGTTGTATTTGCTTGCTTCTAGGTTCCATTTCTCTAAGTTGTATTTCAGTTTTTCTGCAGTTTCCGCAATTAATACTATGTCGTCTGCAAATATACACATCTCAGCATTTATCATTTGCATTTTGTTCCAACCGATGCAGTATTTCTTGAATGTTTTCTTACATTCTTTCACTATCTCATCTATTACATTTATGAATAGTACTGTGCTGAGACTTCCCTCTTGTCTAACTCCTTGGGTTGTTTCAAATGGTTCTGACTGTATATTTAACATTCTTACTGTATTTGTTGTTTTCATGTATATACTCTTTGTTGCTTCTATCAGTTCTTCACTTACTTGTTTCTTCTTTAGGCTTTCCCATATATCTTTTCTTTTGACTGAGTCGAATGCTTTTTCCATGTCTATAAAGCTCAGATGTATTTCTTTATTTTTCTTTAAGGCTTTTTCTATTACTTGTTGCATGGTGAATATATGGTCTTGTGTGTTGTGTCCTGCATTTGTCCATTCTCTGGGTATTACTTTTCTCTTCCATATTAGGTTATATATGTATAACAATTTTTCTTTTGCTTTTACTCCTATATATTTCATCATTTCTGGTGCTACTTCATCGCTTCCTGGTGCTTTTCCAATTTTTATCTTTCTTATTGCTTCTTCCAGTTCTTCTTTTTCTATAGTTTCTGGATTTTCCGTGTTTCTCATGGATACTCTCCTGTTGTGGCTTTCCTTCTCCATTGTATTCGCTTGATTTCCATTCAGTATCAGCTGAAAATGTTCCCTCCATCTTTCCATTATTGTCTTATCGTCGTTTATTATTGTTCCTTCCTTGTTCATTATTTGTTTCAGTTTCGTTTCTTTGTTGCTTCTTAGGTTTTTCAGTGTTCTGTAAAATAATTTTACGTTTTCTTTGCTGTTTTCTTCCATTTTTTCCCCGAATTTTTCCCAACTTTTCTTTTTCTCTTTCTTAACTATCTCTTTAACTTTTGTTCTTTGTCTCTTATAATTTTCATATTTTTGTTGTGTTTTGTCTTAACTATCTCTTTTCGTTTCCCTCTGTTGTTATTTCTTGTGGTTCCACATATTGATTTAGCTGTTTTTATCATCGCATTTTTAAATTTTCCCCATTCTTCTTCTATTGTTTCTGTCATTTCATGTGCATTGTCCATCTCTTTCTCTAGTCCTTCTGAGTATCTTATTCTCGTTGTTTCTTCCCTTAGTTTATAAATTTTTATTATTTCTTTGTGTTTTCTGTTTATGTTCTCATTTCTTTCTATTTCTTTTCTTTTGCTTTTGAATGTGGTTTCTAGTAGATAGTAATTTTTAAACAATATTTGTTTATCCTATTTGAGAGAACAAAGGCCATTTTCAAATGGCTGTACAGATTACTTGTCAATACTAAAAATCTTTTTTTTTGGTCTGATTATCTTTAAAAGGTCTCAAAATTTAATGTTTTTTAAAAACTATAATAATTTTTAATTGTTTACTTACAAATAGAGTGAAGTACCATTACCATTATATTGGCAATATCCCTAACTTATGCCGCGCAGTATATTTTATATATTTCATTTTTTCCCATTTCTTGCCCAACTTTTGAATGCCTGTTTAACAGTCTGTTTGATGATTCTGATAAATTTTATGTTGCTACTTAGGTACTGGTATAGCCGTATCTTTTGCGAAATCAAGAATTTGATGTTCGTTTTAAATATATATGTATATTATATTCTTCCCTCTGTGTTCTACTTTTTCTCACAACTACTTCTAGGATGAAGTTAAACATTGTTACTGATATTAAATCAGACTCTGGATCCTGTGCCTACCTTAATTTTTGTTTTACCTAAACCTTTCATTATTTAACATATCAGCATTTCTTGTTTTATCTAGTTTCATTTTTATTGAGTTTCTTAGTTTGTGTGGTATACTCAGATATTTCAATGCTTTGTACATTTCAGTTCTCTCTATTCGATCGTATACGTGGCTTGAAATTTACAAATAGGCAACCGGGTGTATAAAACCAAATTAATTTATTACATACCTGAGAGTTCATCGTCTGTTATTTGACGAGGACCATAACTTTCTCCAGAACCTATAGAACTTTCCTCATGATTACCGTAAAATTTACCAAATGAATTTTGTGTGATGCTTTTTCTAAAACAAAACATAGTATTTGATATAATATATTTTAGATAATAAAATAATCGATTTTAAATATGTTAAAAACAAATTATTTTAATGATTCATTGTATTATACGAACAAAAAATAGAACTAAAGTACGAAATCATAATTGAATAAAATAGTTTATGCGAAAAATGTAATGGTATCAGATATTAACGGCGTTATACGGACGTATGCGTCATCAAGAATAAATACGTCAATAGATATGTACCTTATTGGAAGAAGAAAACAGTTTCAATTAAGACTAGTGGACGGGAACCTCACCAAGCCAAAATTTTATGTAATTAGAAGCGCCATAAAAATCTAACAAAATATAACAACGAACTCAAAGATCTAAAAGGAGGAAATGGAGACAACTCTTCAGAGTGATCACCAACTGAAGCTGAAAACAGCTTACTCGCTTATATGGGAATCATGAGCGCAACAAGATAATACCCACTATAACCTTAGATGTAATGTAAGAGGTTTCTCTAAATAGATCTAGTCCAATAGATCTAATCGATCCAAAAGTAAATTTAATATACTTGATTTCCACAAGTTTCCGTAATTCATCCGGCTTTATTGAGAAGGATAGCTCAGGCGGTAGAGTGTTGGACTTCCACGCATAAGTCCAGTGATCGAATCCCAGTGCATCTACAGGCCCCAGGATGACTCAGCCTGAACAAAAAGGCGGTTGAAGCATAGCACTGGAACTGTTACATTCATTGTATACCGTAGGCTCAAAAGATCCGCACAAATCCGCGCGAATGGTATAAAAGGGAGATTATTATTATTCAGTAATTCAACGGGAATTCCATCATACCCGAAAGATTTTACCCTATTAGCTTGTTTTAATGCATATTCTATTTCTTTTCTTAAAATGTCAGGCTCAGGATCTTTAAACTCGTTTGGTGCTCCTATTCTCTCGTTGTCTTCAAAATCTTCTGTCAATCTATGCATTTTCTGGTTTAAATCTGTTATAAGTGCGCCACTTTCATCTCTTAGTTGCCTTCTTTGAACTTTTTTTCCCATTCCTGTTAGTTCTTTAATTCTTTTATGGATGTTGAAAAAGTCATATTTTTTATCGAATTCTTTCAGTTGTTGATACTGTCCACGTACAATATCTCTTTAGCTTCTTTTATTTTCTTTTTTATTAATCAATCGGTTTCTTTATATTCATGTTTCTTTCAATATTTATGTTTTCTTTTATTTGGTTTTAAGTTTTTATTTGCTGTTTTAATTACCGCTTGTTTTATTTCTCCAATTTCTGAACAATAATACGATTATTTTTGCTTGTCCTATTGTTGCATTAATTTCTTTAATGTACTCATTATCTTCATTAATAATTTTTTCCAAATATTTATAATTTCGGACTTGTTTTCTTAGATATTTATTTTTTGCTGAGTATCTGTGATTACTATAAACCGTCTTTTATGTTAAGAGATAGGCCGTTTTCTTAAATATCTACTACTCTGTCAACCATTAGTTGTAAATCTTTTAAATCTTTAGCAATTAGAAGAGCGTCATCTACAAAAATATTTTGTTGATGAGTTGACCATTTATAAATATAGCTGTCGTTAGTTCTTCTAAATCTTCAGTTATTGTTTTTTCTAAACACATGTATTATTTTAAACTTTAAATTTCTATTTCTCTTGAAAAATCGTTTCCTTTTTTTAATATAGCTCTCTGATTATAATAATACTCCAGTCGTCAGAGACGAAAATGCCACTGAACCTCTAAAAAGCATACGAACAAGCTAAATTTTGCAGAGAATACAAATTGTATCTTTTGGGGGGACTCCAAAAAGATAAAAAAGTTTACCACTTTTACCCCCGGGCTTCAAGGAATGTACCATTGATTCAAGTGATTGTCACGGCCAGCCATGTGATAACGCATCAAAAAATAGATGTCTGCCAAATATTCAAGGCTGCAGGCCAGAATAAAAAATCACAATAAACTTGCTGAATACGTACCTTGCTCTGGACATTCTTTCAATTTGGTAGGATCTTTCGCAGCAGAATTCTGTCTGAACGTTACTTGATTTTTCATTTGTTTACAAGAGTTATATACATTTTTCTCGGCTTCCACATATAGATGGAAATCTATCTGAGATAACCATGGGGTCTGGATGACGAACAAATACCACAGGAAATACTAAAATGGCAACCAAAAGGCAATACAAAACGAAGTAGACCGAAAAAAGTTAGAGAGAGGGAATAAACAAACAGAAATAAACAGAAGAGGACCTATGGAACAACCGGACGAAGTAGTGATTGGTAGTCGGAAAACGGTGCAGAATGTTATAAACCCACATGTAAAAGTAGTAGTAGAAAAAAGGTTGGTGTTTTCTATAACCGTTGTATTTTTGGCTGCTCTACCCACTTCTTAGATATAAATATGGAAACATTCATATTTATATACATGTAGAAATAATAAAAGTATCTTTAATATCATATTTACCTAATGACTATACTTCCTATTCCTGGTCTAATAAAAATACTTGCTGGTTCTTGCATCTTATCTTCGGCGTTTTTCCTCATTTCTTGCAAAAAGTCGGGTTGCGATAAGGATCTAGTCAGACGACCAGGAGGAGGAGCTGTAGGATTTGTGGGCACGGACGTTATAGATTCGGCTTCATTAAATATGCTATCCAAACGCCCTCTTTCTTTAAAACCAACAGCTTCTAGAGTACCCCCGTATAATACCTCCGAATCTCTGGTAATACCTTTGAGAGAGCTTACAGTTAGCTTTCCATCTTCTATGTGGCTTACCTAAAATTAAGAATAATAGATAATATAAGAAAATCTTTTTAATTGCGAAAGTATGTGGCTATTAATATATCGTGGGCGTCCTGGACTGAGATGTCTTTTGAAGATTGCAGACACTCCTCTATAAAGACGAAAAAAAAGTATCATGTTCTGTAGAAATACAAGAACCGTCAAACGGCACTGAGGTCTCAATCTGAAAACTCCTCATTGTTGAGTGACGACCGGACTTACCCTGCTGCTTTTATACTCTCAGTATGTGCGGAAACGGTATGCGCGGAAGCGGTCTGAGCGGGATAAGTTGTGGCGGGGGTCGCTGAAGCAGCGGTCGCCATATTTTCGGCAGTCTTTTATTTAGATTTTTCAATTCCAATTGCTTCACGAATAATTCTCGATTTAAAGAAGCAAATGGGAGCGATAGTTTTTGATTTCTCGAAATTTATTTTGTGGTCTGTCTGAATATGATGTTGGACTAGGGCTGAAGTAATATCGGAATGTTTTACAGCTATAGAATGTTCGTAAATACGGTTATGGATTAGTCGGTTTGTCTGTCCTATGTATGTACGTGGGCAGCTGGAACAAGGTATCTCGTAGACACCATGGTCTTCGTTGGGGATTTAGTCTTTTACGGATCTGACAAGATTAGACAACTTGGAGTGAGTAGTGAAGATGGTTTTGATGTTCAGAGGATTAAGAGTTCTACTAATCTGAGAAAGATTTTGGGTCGATCAGGCGGCAAGGTTTAATTTTTGTATGGAATGGGGTTTAGATGTTTTTGAATGCTCCTATTGATTTGGACTTTGTGGTAGCTGTTTTGTAAGAGTGTTTTCCTTATTGAATTGATTTCGGCTGATCTGTGATTGTTGTTGCTCAGTCTTATGGAACAGGAAACAAGAGTGTTGATAACTGAACTGAGTTGTGCGGGTTAATCATGTGACTGGACATTAAGATAACGGTTTGATAATGAATAAAAACATTAAGGAATGGCAAAGACGCTTCAGACTCAACTTCCATCGTGAATTGAATACTGAGATGTATTCTACTCAGGTGGGAGATGAAGAGATCTAATGTGTCTTTACCATGGGGCCAAATGACAAAGGTGTCATCAACGTACCGTAACCAGCAGGTGGGTTTGAGATTTGATGAGGACAAGGCTGCTGTTTCGAAATGTTCCATGAAAATATCAGCTATTACGGGAGAGAGGGGAGATCCCATTGGGGCACCTTTGATTTGACGATAGAAATGATTTTGGAATGAAAAGTATGTATTAGACATGCAGTGTTTTATAAAAGACAGTGTGTCTTGGGGGATTTGATGTTTAGAGTCCAAGATGGAAATGGTTTCATCGATAGGAATGTTGGTGAATAAAGAAACAATGTCAAAACTAACTAGTATATCTGGGCGAAATGATTTTGAGATAATCAATGAAATGAAAAGAATTTTTGACAAAGGAGAAGGCGTTTTCGTCTAATGGTTGTAAGGATTAGACGAGATGTTTTGCCAATTTCTGAATGGGGCAGTTTTATGCACTGACGATGGGTCTTAAGGGGACATTGGGCTTATGGATTTTTGGAAGGCCGTATATTCTTGGAATTCGGGATGATTTTTCTCTCGATGTAAGAGATTTTTTGATGTTTGGAGGTAGAGTAAATTTATTTCTGATATACACATATATGTCCCTTTCAACACATCTTTTTTTGGAAATTTGAATTTAGTATCTTCCAGTAAAAACTTGAACTGGAATGTAGAAATTCTCACAAACATGGTCAGAGTCACAGCAAGGCGCTCGAATTTGTAAAGTCGTTTTAAGTCGCGGCGACAGAAATCTGGTTTTATTGCAATCAAGAATGCATTAGCTGTTAAATTCTTGCACGCACCTCTTGCACATTATCTCAGTTTTCATTGAGTTGATAACCAGATATTTGTATGAACCTTTTTGTTTTTGATATTACCATCCACTTTCTGTTTCCAACATTTAGGTGAAACCCCAAACGACTGCTCTTAAAAACATTTACTTAGTTTACTAAACACATTACCATTTACGAAGAACTACTTATTTATACTCACTCTAAATTCTTCGCCATTTTGTCCTAATCTATTATTTTTATTGGCTAAAATTTTCCTTTGTACGGTACTCATATTTCCTTTTCCAGTAACCGTACCACCACTTATAATCGAACTGTAAGTGCTTCTTCTTTCTGGTTGATTGTCAATAGCTAGGCTGGACATGGAACCGCCGATAAGTCTTGACTTCAAAGTTGACATCATTGACGGTTTGGATTTTCGCCTTTCTAGTTTCTCGTTTTGTTTTTCTTGTTTTGCCATTTGTTTATTAAAGTTCTGAAAATTAAAAAAAAAACATAAAAAATACTAAAAACTCCAAAGAATGGAAAAGAAAAGTATTTTTGAAGGGTGTAAAAATTTTATTTCCTATCTGAGCGCTTTCGGCTTACAAAGCCATCCTCAGAGCTATGCTACAATAGAACACTAATATAAGTAACTAATTTAAGTTTTACAATTTTTAACTTAAGTCAAGTTTTAAAAAGCACCTCTACTCAAGAGAGATCCCATTTAAAGGAAAAATCCACAATTTTCTCTTCTCTTTATAAAAGTTAAAGTTACAAAAAATTCTTTTTGACTCTGAAGACTGTCATAAGCTCTTGAACCATTCTGGTTGTCTGGAATTTCTCTAGTCCCTTTAAAATGTTCCAAGAACCTTCTAAAATATTCCATTGCAAGCTGGGGTCCTGCAGAACCTTTTAAACAATTTTAATAATGTTCCGACTTACTCTAGAAGTCCTAAATTAATTCAAGATACTCTTTTAATAATCCAGTTTAACCATAAGTTCTCCATAGGCTTCTAATATATTTCTGATTACCTCTAATTTCACTAGACGTGTCAGAAACACTACCATGTTAAAAAGTTCTAGTCTGTCTTAAGTCTTTCAGAGCCTCCTAATCTATTCCTAGTTGACCCAAATTTCACCAGAGGTTCTAAAACATTCTAGTAGAATCATGAAATATTACATAATAACCTCTTGGTTTTCGACATCCTAGAAACATTGCAGGACAGCGTTAAACAGTTACAGTCCACTTTAAAGTTCTTCAGAGACTCTTAAGCTATTCATGGTTGGCTCGAATTTTACCAGAGGTCCAAAACATTCTAGGAATATTACGCAATATTCCATAATGCCGTCTAGGTCTTTATAAATCCCAGAATCAGTCCGGGACAGTGTTAAAAGGTTGTAATCTGCCTTATAGTCCTTAAACCATCCCTGGTTACCCCGAATTGTACCAGTGGTCCTAAAACATTCTAGGAGTATAGGAATGTTTCTATAAAACAAGCCAAAAGTATCCTGAAATATTCCAATCCACCATGATGTCCTTTATATGCATTCAAACTATTTATTCTTGTGCCCAGCTTCACTAGAGCTTCCAAAAACAATCCTAAATAGTCTTTAAATGTACGGGTTTAACACTTCAGGGCAGTCTTAAAAGGTTCCTGTGCGCTCTGGAGTCATTCAGATGCTTTTGAACAATTCCTGGTTGCCAAGAATTTCTCCAGAAACTGTAAAGCGATCCAAAGTACACCATACTCATTTAAATCGTTCCCGATGATACTTACTTTCATTAGGACCTAGTAAAACCGAATTTCCCTAGAGCCTGTAAAACATAGACTTAAAATAATAGAATATAATTTATAAAAACATATGTTTATATCAACTAATTTTTCTTTTAATATAAAATATCTTACTTTCACTCGTTTTTTGGCTTCTTCTTTGGCTTTATCTTGCATAGCTTTAACTTTTTTCTTATCGGTGGCTTCCATTTTGGCTTGGATACCATCTATGAATCTTAAAATGTCATCTCTGTTGTTGATTCCCGCGAGTTCTTGTGGAGTCCTTCCGTCGATATCTGTGGCGTATATGTTTGCACCAAAATTGACTAGAAACGTTACTATATGTTTGTGACCTTGTGCAGCTGCTAGATGAAGGGCCGTATTACCGAACAGATCAGCTTTGTCTGGATTTCCGCTAAAATTATATTTAAAATATTATTTTTAAAAAGCAATAAAAAAAATTTAAAGCGAATTTTATAAAATCTATGTATTTACAGTAATACTATGTGCAGTATTCGTGTTATGGCATATTAAATATGGTATAATTCGTGGTGATCCTTTTGTAAAGAAGAATATTGGATGAATATGGTTTTATCAAATTATTTTTTAGCGTCAGTATAATATACACTTGAGTGCAAAACAATCGACTCAAAAGTGATATTTGAGATTGCACCTTCTGTTTCAATGTAAGAAGTATGAAAATAAAAAGATGTAATGTGCAAACAATAAGTTTATTATTGAACGTACAAAAACTGCTTTTGCATTATTTGGAAGACGCATTATAAAAACAATATGCAATACGAAGAGAGTTTCCTAAATATTCATCATTGGAACTAACGCAAGAAAGACGTTATGAACAGAGAAATCATCAATTACAAAATGAATTTCTTTATTTTTCAGTATTTGATGTTATCACCCCTACTCCTAATTACACTTTCCAATCAATTTCGCATGGATCGGATGACTTTTATAATAAATTCCTGAGGCATTGCTTCCCATTCATCATTAAGCTCAACTCTCGATTCCATTATGGTCCTTGGTGCATGATTTATGTCCTGGACCCTTCGTTTAACCTCATCCCAAACATGCTCTATTTAATTTATGTCCACGCTCAACGCAGATCAATTTATTGTAGGTATACCGATCCCAGTCAGATAGGTGGTGGTTACTCGTGTGGTATGACATCGTGCCTTATCGTCCATTAAAATAATGGCATCACCAATAAATCTCGCTTATGGAACCACATGTTCCTCCAAAATGTCTCTGATATAACGATCCGCCGTTAAAACTCCTCAACGTCCTCCACCAGGCACGAAAACCAACTCGGATTTTCATTCATGGAAATGCCTGCCCAAAACATACAAGAAGCGTCTTCATATGACACAATTTCTCGTATACAACATTGAGCAAATCGCTCTCCTGGCCTTCTATAGACTCGACGCCTCTTGTCGTTGCCATGTAGGTATTCCTACTTTCGTCGGAGAATAATACCTGACTCCATTGATAGTCGTCCCAATCCAGATGTTCTCGAGCAAATTCTAATCGCCTTTTCTTCTGGACTGCAGTTAGCTTTTGACTCGTAGCTGCTCTTTTTAGTGTCAGGTTGGCTAATTTCGGTCTCCTTCTGATTGTCCAAATACTGGTAACTACACCTCGGACCTCTATAAGCTCTTCTTTGAGATTAGCACCAGTTAAATGTCGATATCTCAGGGATTTTGATACAAGAAATTGATCGTCTCTCTCCGTTGTTATTCGTTTACGGCCTCCTCCTTAGTGGCGGACATAGTCACCGGTATCTTGGTACCGACGATACACTCGGGACACAGCAGATTCGCTTAAATTTAGTCGATTTGCCACGGCCCTCTGACTCAGGCCTTCTCACAATAACGCTACTGCTTGAGCTGCTATGACGGATGTGGCATCCATTTGTAATGCAGTTGCGAACTTAGAGACTGATGTATTAGTGGGTTGCTATGGAAATTGTTACGTACGATGTTAACCGAACGTGTTGTTAACCGAACGAAGTCGGTGCGTGTCGATTTCAATGAATCAAATTCTGACCCCCTCACAACGTGTTGCATTATTTACTTGTAATAAGTCATCGGATTCACCAAAAAACAAAACTTTTTTAAAACTCAATAATGCGGTTAATGATTGTACACTAAATATTTTGAAATTTACACTTTTTAGATTGAAACAGGAGACATACTTTCGCAAAATAATTTTGAGTCGATTATTTTGCACTCAAGTGTATATATATATATATATATATATATATATATATATATATATATATATATATATATAATTTCTTACTCTCAATTGTCGACCCCCTAGAGAACTAAATAAGTTAAACAATGGAGCATGAGTGCCGTACCGAGGAAAAGTTTAAGTACCTGCTGACATAAGGCCTCGCCTGAAAAGAGCTTAAATTGTTTATCACTTCCGTGATTAATTGTCACAAAGCAATAAAAACACATGCATAAATGACAAAATAGCCTCGAAAATTATTTTTTTAAATACTCTGTATCAAAATGAAACAAAGGCCTAAATAAACAACAAGGAGAAAACGACGGGTATCTAATTAACATTATCCTTACAGACCGGTTACGACTCGTTACGCAGCCGTCGGCATCAGTAAAGTATTGTTTTCGAATATACTGAACGAAAACGTTAAGTGTCTGAAACGCAATGTTCCGGACAGTGTGCGTTGTTCATATTTAAAACCATTTAAATTATATTTTTCGGAAACGCTATGTGCTGGAAACGCAACGTACACGATAATATGCCACGACTTTAAATCTAAAAAGTTCTATGCATCACTGAAAGAAGTGACCACGCAGTGTGTCAGTAAGCCTGAAGAAAATGTTGGCATCTGCATGGATGTTATGACCAACATATCTCTACTTTGTATTCCTGTCCAAGATACCTATTACCTTAGACAGCTCACTGTAATCGTCTTTGGTGTGCATAATCTCGCGACAAGGGAATGTAAAATTTTTATCTATCATGAAATTGAAGGGAGTAAGTGTGTACTATATTAGATTGGTACATAAAAAACAAAATTGGTAGTGGTGTAAAAAACCTTTATCTATTTGGGGACAACTGCGCAGGGCAAAATAAACATAATACTGTGATTCGCATGATGATGTACTTGTGTGAGATAAAAAAGTTTAATGAAGTCAAACTAACCTTTCCTGTTAGGGGCCATTCTTTTATGCCAAATGACAGAGATTTTGGTATCATCAGAAGAAAATTAAAGCAGGAAGAACGATATTATATTATTAATGAGGTTGAAGAGCTTATAATGAAATTATCAAAAATTGACGGCACATTTTCTGTTATTAAAATGACTGCTGATGGTTTCATTGACTTCAGTTCATGGTGGCCCCAGTTTTATAAAAAAAACCTGCCTAAGTGATGACCAACATATCTCTACTTTGTATTCCTGTCCAAGATACCTATTACCTTAGACAGCTCACTGTAATCGTCTTTGGTGTGCATAATCTCGCGACAAGGGAATGTAAAATTTTTATCTATCATGAAATTGAAGGGAGTAAGTGTGTACTATATTAGATTGGTACATAAAAAACAAAATTGGTAGTGGTGTAAAAAACCTTTATCTATTTGGGGACAACTGCGCAGGGCAAAATAAACATAATACTGTGATTCGCATGATGATGTACTTGTGTGAGATAAAAAAGTTTAATGAAGTCAAACTAACCTTTCCTGTTAGGGGCCATTCTTTTATGCCAAATGACAGAGATTTTGGTATCATCAGAAGAAAATTAAAGCAGGAAGAACGATATTATATTATTAATGAGGTTGAAGAGCTTATAATGAAATTATCAAAAATTGACGGCAAATTTTCTGTTATTAAAATGACTGCTGATGGTTTCATTGACTTCAGTTCATGGTGGCCCCAGTTTTATAAAAAAAACCTGCCTAAGTGATGATTCGTATTGCAAAAATCTCCCAAGAAACCCAAAAAGGGGTTTTGCTATATCACAATACAGAGAAATAACTTTTTCATCAAAGAATCCTAACACGGTTCAATGTATGATGTACATCGGCGGCTTCATAATCGATGAATTCAAAGTACGGAATGCAGTACAGCCAATTCAGGCTCCTATTAGAAGAGCATATTCAACTCTACTTCCAATTAACAATAAGAAAATGGAAGACATGAAGAAAACATTGGTATACATCCCGGAAGAATAAATGAATTTTTGGAATCCGATTTTGTCATGGCCAATTACACCGGCATTTACAGAAGAAAACTAAAAACTTGAACTGAAATTTACTTCAAAGTTTTAATTTATGATTTAATTGCTTTATTTCATGTATATAACATTGTTTTATTTCATTAAAATTAATTCTCATAAAATATTCTGTTTGTATATTGATTGTTTTCCGTAGAACTTCTTAAAGTTTCTTGTTTACGGCATAAAGGGAAAATGTTCTTAACACAAAAAAATTCTCTACCCTCTCCTCTTAAAATATTTAAATATTTTATAAGTATGTAGTGGTTCAGAATGCCCAATCACATAAACCTTAAATGCAAAAAAAAATAATAACAGTAGTGTGAGTTTACCAAGTTTTTTGTCTCTCCTGAAAAATTGGCAAAACTAGACTTGTTGCCTTTCTGCAGTTAGCGATTCATGTGTCCTCTTGTAAAAATTGAAATTCTTTGTAAAATACAGTGGTATGGTTTTTATTTTTTTTAGATTTGACCGGATTTTTTGCCGGTTATATCGAGGTTTTACTGTACTTTACTCTAGTGATGAGAAATTTTAAGTTCTAGATGTAATAATTCAGTGAAAATAGAAGGGAAACGTGGTTCTGGACAACGAAGAATATCCTGCTTCAAGAACTGCCGCCAGTGGTATGGAGTATGGACTATGGAGT